>NC_035172.2:14323050-15621214 GCF_001659605.2 Manihot esculenta
CTCTTGTTTATTTCAATATTTATGCAATTAGATCTTTCTATAATTGTTGCTTTGCTTTTAGAATCAATTTAGGCCTATTGCTTTTAATTGCTTGAGTAACAATTGTTTGAACAGTTTAGGTCCGTAATTGCTTAGATTATTTAAACACACATTTAATCAAGTTGCATAATCTAAACTTGACCACGCGGTTGGCAAGGTTAGAATTAGGTTTCTCTAAGTCTTAATGCAGTTAACAGTTGTTCGATGCCAAAGGCCCAAGGACGTTCCTTGGCAACTTGTTAACTAGTGTTTGATTAGCGAACGTTTCCTAATCAAACTAGAACTAAGGAGGAATTTGGATTGTGAGAAGCGTCTTCCACATCCTAAACTAATTTATTGAAATAAATAGGAGTATTAAAGAATCAATGATCAATTCTAAACAATCTGAAATAGATCCATACTTCAACTAGAAGCTTTTCTCTTATTGATTTACTCATCTTTAAATTATTGCTTTCTCTTGCTTTTTAGTTTTAATCATCAAAACAAAACCCCCCTCTTTTAATTTCTTGTTATTTACTTGTCCAAGTCATTATTAGGAAAATCCGTAGTGTCAAATCCCTGTGGTTCGACCCTATTGCCACTATCTGCAAATTTATTTGTTGATTGATAATAGGTTATTTTTGACGGCTTCGACAACCGCTTATCAAAAATTGGCGCCGTTGCCGGGGATTTGATCTAACTAACGTATTTTCCTTTTATGACCAGGGCTGATCGTAAAGAAGCTCTTCTTTACGATCCTGAAATTGAACGCACTACCAAGACTTACAAGCATAGCTACGGTAAGTATGTCTTTTCTCTCTTCTCAAATTTCTGAACTAACCTCTCTTGTGGATAGTTATGTCATAGGTCGAGCTCAACACTTTCAGCCACCAAGACCATGTAGGATATGTGGATATGTGGGACACCCAACTGATCAATGTCCCACACTTTATCAATATGACCAGCAAGTACATGCCTTTGGAGGATTCAATAGCCAGCCAAGACATGATCCCTATCTTGATACCTACAATCCATGTTGGAGGGACCACCCGAATTATGACTATGCAAGGGCTAACTACTACCAAAACTATCAAGCCCAAGCAGCACCTCAGAACTCCCTTATGGAACTTGAAGAACAGGTAAGGAAATTGGGAATTTCTGGAAAAATTCTCCAACAGCAAGTGGATCAAGCGGTCAACTCACTGAACGCGCACATATTAAGAAGAGAGGAAGAGCTTCAAGATCTATGGGACGATGACGAAAGTTCCCAAGAAACAGAACAAGCTGTTGAGTCTGCTGTACAAATCACCACTACACTTGAAGCTGAACCAGATACCCGATTCCAAGTTACTGCAGAATTTTCTACACCAGCAGATTTTTCTGCACCTGCTGCAGAATTTTACGCACCAACAAAATCACCCACTGCCATGCCTGCCACTGCTGAAATTGCACCAGAAACTAAGCTCCAAATTACTGTGGAAAATCCAGCAATGGCAGAACCCCCTGTTGCACGTGAAGAAGCTGAAGTTCAAGCTGGGAACCTACCTGTCCAAGCTACTGAAACAAAGACAACAACTGCTGTCAACAATTCTGAACCAGCAACATTCCCAGCACAGCCTGTTGCTGAACCTGCTGAATTAGAAATATACACTGCAGAAACAGCACCTGCTATCCAAAAATCAGCAACTACTGAAATTGCCCCAACCGAACCTGAACCTGCTGAAACCTCCACAATTACACCAGAAATTGCTGAACCTGCTGCTGTCCAAAAATCAACCACCTCTGACATCCTACTTGGAAGGCCATTCTTGAGCACAGCAAGAACCAAAATTGATGTGCATGATGGCACATTAACCATGGAGTTTGAAGGGGAGATTATCAAATTCAATGTTTATGAAGCTATGAAATTCCCTAAAGATGTTTCTCCTGTTTATGGCCTTGATGTCATTGATGACTTGAGCCAAGAAGTCTTTGATTTTGATCTAGAGGAAACACTCCATGCTGATTTGTGCAGATATGAAGAGATGGACAGAAACTGCTCAGAGACAGACCAGATAGTGATGTGGGCAGATTCTACGAGTGATTTGCCCAAATCACCCAGGCAATCTGCCCAAATCAACCAGCAGACAGAAATGACAGAAGGTGATTTGCCCAAATCACCCAGGCAATCTGCCCAAATCAACCAGCAGACAGAAATGACAGAAGGTGATTTGCCCAAATCACCCAGGCAATCTGCCCAAATTAGTGAGCAGACAGAAATGACAGAAGGAGATTTGCCCAGATCACCGGATGATTTGCCCAAATCACCCAGACAATCTGCCCAAATCAGTGAGCAGACAGACATGACAGAAGGAGATTTGGCCCAGATCACCGGATGATTTGCCCAAATCAACAGGAAATCTGCCCCAATCAACCAGCAGACAGAAGGCTGAGACAAAGACAGAAAGTGTACCAGAGCTGAAGCCCCTGCCAGATCATCTCAAATATGCCTACTTGGGGGCTGGAAATACACTCCCAATCATCATTTCTAACCAGCTCAGCCAAGAAGAAGAGGAAAAGCTCCTTGATGTGTTGAGGAAGCACAAGAAAGCAATTGGGTGGACCTTGGAGGACATAAAAGGCACCTCAAGACCATTCGGTGGAGGCTCAAGACAGGATGCAGCACATGGAAAGCATGTTGCAGCTGCTGGTTCAACACTTTCTGCCCACAGACCATGACAGCCAATGATTTGGCCGGGTGATTTGCCCAAATCACCTGCTAATCACCCACATCCCAGGCAGTCCCTTTCCTTCTCCTTATTAATTTTTTCATATTTATGTTTAAACATTGAGGACAATGTTTGGGATAGGTGTGGGGGTATTTACTGTTAGGTTATTTTGCATTGTTTACATTATCTTTTTGCTTTCTTTTTGTTTCTTTTTACATCTTTTTGCCCCATAAACACACACCAAAATTTTTTCTTTTTTCACACATTTTTTTTTCACACACACACACAGAATTTTGACTTAGCTTTTGCTCTACTCAGCATAGATAACAAGGTTAAAAGAGCTCCCTATCTCATGACCCCATTGATTATCCAACCCTTTAAACCTAAATTGAACCATGCACAGTGTGTAGCCTTTACTTAGGAAGTTTTTCTTCTTAAATTGAGTTCTTGAAACTGCTGTGGCCAATAGGAAAGGAAAATAAAATACATGCAATAAAAGTTAATGTAATTCTCTTTGAGTTGATTTGCCCAAATTGATATAAAAAGGAAAAAGAAAAAGAAAAACTCAGCAAATCAAAAAAGCACAACCTGTTCCTATGATCTAAGGCTATGAACTGAGCTAATAGTCACTTGGACAAGTGACCAACTGAGTAACCGGAGGTGTATTACCCATGTGCACCGTCGCGTAAAAAGGTTGGTGACTTTTCAAGCATAAAATAAAGTTTCGATGGTCTAAGATTATGAACAGAGCTAGTAGCCACTTGGACAAGTGACCAACTGAGTAACCGGGGGTGTATCACCCATATGCACCATCGCGTAAAAAGGTTGGTGATTTTTTCAGGCAAGGATAAAAAGTGCTGGTAATTAAAAATGCTTAAAATAGGGCAAGTCACTCTTAAGGGATTGCATTAAACCTAATATAAATTAATAAGCATGATCAAATAAAAAACTTTCCCTTGGCCATGGTGAGCGATAGGAAACAAGGAAAGAAGGGGACAACCTTAGTACATGCATCCTACACTGTAGTGTTTCAATTTAGGAGTCTAGGGGGGCTGATTAAGTGGTACTTAGGCTCAAAAGAAAAAGGAGCTTGATTGACTAAGTTGTTTGTTGCTTGAGGACAAGCAAAAAAGCTAGGTGTGGGGGTATTTGATCAAGCATAATTTAGCCACATTTTTATTATATTTATTACTGTTTATTTACACATTTTTCTAGCTTAATTTGTGTTTTTGTCATGTTTTTGCAGAAAAGGAAGAAATTGGAAAGTTGGAGAAAAAGTGAAGAAAAAGCTGGAAAAGTGATTGGGTCTGAGTGATTTGGCCAAATCACTCGCAGGAACTGGCCAAATCACTCGCAGAGACAGAGACAGAAACTGGACTGAACCCCAGGAAGCGATTGGGGCAAAATGAGCAAGTGATTTGCCCAAATCACTCGCAGGATTTGCCCAAATCACTTTAATAGCAGAAAATACAGCAGAGGCGGGAAAAGAGCAGAAATTAGAAATTCAAAGAAAAGAAGTCCAAGTCCACTTCAAACACCACAAGATCAGTCCCAAGAGCCACGCCCTTCACTTAGAGAGTTCCATTCTCAATCAAATACAAAAACCAAAGAGGAATCAAAGACTACAAAGAAGACCAAATCAAATTGAGATTCCAAAACCCTAATCAAATTGGAATTGGGATTCTCCAGCTATATAAGGGCAACATCCAAACCAGCATATTATCTCATCTTCAGCAATTCTGCAGAAAAATACAGCAGCTTGTCTCCTTCTTTTCTTCTTCTTTTCTTTTGTGATTTTGTCCACCATGAGTGGCTAAACACTTTTCTTTTCTAGTTGAAGTTGGAAAATTCAGATTTGTGATGAATTGGGAGGTTTAATACTCCATTGTTGAACTCTTGTTTATTTCAATATTTATGCAATTAGATCTTTCTATAATTGTTGCTTTGCTTTTAGAATCAATTTAGGCCTATTGCTTTTAATTGCTTGAGTAACAATTGTTTGAACAGTTTAGGTCCGTAATTGCTTAGATTATTTAAACACACATTTAATCAAGTTGCATAATCTAAACTTGACCACGCGGTTGGCAAGGTTAGAATTAGGTTTCTCTAAGTCTTAATGCAGTTAACAGTTGTTCGATGCCAAAGGCCCCAAGGACGTTCCTTGGCAACTTGTTAACTAGTGTTTGATTAGCGAACGTTTCCTAATCAAACTAGAACTAAGGAGGAATTTGGATTGTGAGAAGCGTCTTCCACATCCTAAACTAATTTATTGAAATAAATAGGAGTATTAAAGAATCAATGATCAATTCTAAACAATCTGAAATAGATCCATACTTCAACTAGAAGCTTTTCTCTTATTGATTTACTCATCTTTAAATTATTGCTTTCTCTTGCTTTTTAGTTTTAATCATCAAAACAAAACCCCCCTCTTTTAATTTCTTGTTATTTACTTGTCCAAGTCATTATTAGGAAAATCCGTAGTGTCAAATCCCTGTGGTTCGACCCTATTGCCACTATCTGCAAATTTATTTGTTGATTGATAATAGGTTATTTTTGACGGTTTCGACAACCGCTTATCAATGGTATAGTTGTGACTCAAATTTTAAATTGCTTGGATTTACTAACAGTGATTGGGAAGGATGCATAGAGGATAGAAAGAGTACTTTTGGGTATGTTTTTAGTCTTGGCTCAGGAGCTGTGTCTTGGAGCTCTAAGAAACAAGCCACCACAGCTCTATCATCTTCAGAAGCAGAGTATATGGCTGCTACTTCATCAGCATGCCAAGCAATTTGGTTAAGAAGGATCATGGAAGATCTTGGTCACAACAAGATGGAGCAATTGACATTTTTTTGTGATAACCAAGCTACAATTGCAATGAGCAAGAATCCAGTATACCACGGAAGAACGAAGCACATTGACATTCGAGCTCATTTTATCCTGGATCAAGTGGTAAATGGAACCATAAAATTGAGGTATTGCAGCACAAATGAGCAGGTGGCTGATATCTTGACAAAGGCACTTCCTAGAGAGAAGCATGAGCATCTGAGATTGTTGCTTGGGGTCTATGATTTTGCATCAAGGGGGAGTGTTGGAGACTGATGTCAAAATCTTATCTCATGATAGTTGTCACTGCACATTTTTTCGTATTACTGTTTGTTTATTTTCTTCTGCATGTTAGGTAGTTTCACAAAAGTGCTAGGATGTTCCTATTTTCATGCAAGATGTGATTCTAATTTTCTGTTGTTATTTCCCACGTTGTAGTATGTGTACTACACGTTTTATCTCCTGTTAGTCTTATTTAAAAAGGCATTTTACATTAAATAAAAGTGCAGTGGAGTACAAACTCAAAAAGAAAGGTGCAGTATTGTCTCTTTTGTCATATTCTACACTCATAATTGATCTAATCCCAACAATTTCTTCTTACTCAGATGCTTACTGCTATCAGCAATATTAATTTGAGTTGCTCCAACAATTACAGGTTGGTCTAGGGACCTGTAAATAATGGCATCTCCGTAGTTAAATCTCTCTAGAGGTGCCTCCTTGCTTCTTCGTGTGATTTAAATACTGGTATGCCTTTTGTATGGTTAGGTTTTACTCCCCTTAAAGTGGAAACCTAAGTATGGTTAATAAGTCATGGCAGATTGTGTTCTAGAGCATGGCTGTACCACTTAGGCATTATCCCTTCTCAAAATTTTTTTCCAAGATGCGGCATGCCTAATGAGTCCATCTCCCATATTTTTTTTACTCTGTAAGCACTCCTGGCTGGTTTGTACCCAGTTCCTCAATTGTTAGGGAATTTTTCTTTATTTACCAAACTCTGTCCCTTTGCTTCTATCTATGTGGAAATCCTTGGTAGTATGTGAATTTCAAAGGAAATTATGGAATGCTCTTGCTTATGCCATCCTTTGGTCTCTATGGCTACCTCCTAATGAGAAAATCTTTAATGATAAATTTCTCTCCCTTGAGGAAGTTTGCTCTCTTGTTTTGCATTATGTGGCAGTATGGTTGAGAGCTTTGGATGAGTCTTTTCCTTATACAAGGACAACCATCTTATCTATACCTGAAGCTATTAAGGCTTGGTTTAACACTTCACCAAGAATCAGACCTTCTCTTTGTTGGGACAAACCAGATGATATGTAGATCAAATGGAATACTGATGGCTCATCTAAAGGGAAGCCAGGACCAGCAGCCATAGGAGGAGTCCTTAGAGATTCAAATGGTCTCTTTGTTTGTATTTTCTCAATGTTTTATAGGGTTTGAGGATTCAAATGCAGCTGAATTTTTAGCAATAGAAAAAATTCTGTCCATCCTGACCCCAAGGTTTGACATATAGTCTTCAAAGAGAGGTTTAATTTTGGAATTTGATTCCATCTCTTGGGTTTTGAATCACAACAACCACCTGTGGAGGCTTTCCTCGGTTTTTAACTTCATTAGCAACAACTTGAAAGTCTTCCCTTCTTTTCGGATTCAACATGTGCCTAAAGAAGCTAATTGGACTGCTAATGCTCTTGCTAAACAAGGTCGTCATTGCAAAGAGATTTTTATTGCTTAGTTGTAACAGGCTTTGTTGTTTTTTGCTAAATCCTATTTTGTCTCTTTGTTTCTCCACGTGTTTTTTGTCCCTTTAGAGGTTTTGCGTGCTTTTATTTGTCTCTGTTATATCCTCTTTGCCAGGTTCTTTCTCTTAGCATGGTTTATCGTAGGTTTGGGTGTATCTGGGAGATCTGATAATCGGGTCTAATTTAGATTTTCTATGCTAAATTTTTCTTGATTTTTCAATAAAATCTTCTAATTATTAAAAAAAAAACGTTGTGTTGTTTATGGAAAAGAAAATAAAGGTACAAACTTTTTAAATCTTTATATAGTCTAAAACAAACGATCAAAATAGTGGTATGTAAAATTTAATCAAATTCTAATTTGTAATGATTTTTCATCTATTAAAATTAATAAGTGTGTATACAAAAACTTATAAATAGTGAGTGTCTAATTATTTACTCATTTTTTGTACTAGTTAAGCATAGTATATAAAATATAAAATTTTTTTATTTTTTAAATTTGACATAAAAAATATAGGCGAAATAAGTGTAATTTTGGACGTTAAAATCATAAAGAATAATGACTGTCAGGAGTATTATGTAGAAAATTTTCTAAAAAAAATTTAAAAATTTTAATATTAAATTAATAAATACTCTTTATGTTAACTCCCAATTGAAAAAATAATTATTTATCGAAAATAAATAGAGATTTAATAAATTAAATCATAATACTTTTTGCATTATGATTTAGAAAATCACGCAACTTTTAACCTTGTTTCCATAGGTAAACTTTCATTTTCCTTCGTTAATAGATTGGAAATTTAGAATCGAATAAAGTTATAAAAATAAAAGGAAGAAAAATTTAATTTTTCTAAAAAAAAAATACAAATTAAAAATTTCAACCTAACAATAACTTAGAAGAAGGTTTTACATTTTTTTTTTTAAAATTTTTAGGAAGGAAGAAGGATGTTGCAATTGAAAGTCAGATCCTGTGAGGAATTCTATTTTTTTAAGAAAATTAGACAACTTCTAGGAACTACAACTTAATTTTCTTTAGTGTGTGTAGTCTGCCGGTTAATTAGATTTCATGCCAAACTTAGTTAGAAAATCAAGCAACTGAAATACACTTTAAGATAAATTAAATGTGAAAAAAGATAATTTTATCTTCGGTGGAAAAATATCAAATTTTATATTTTAGTCTAAATTTATTTTTTAAATTATTATTAAAAAATTTAAGAAATTTAAATATATTAAAATTAGTGTAATTCACACTCAAAAAACCAAATACATATTTATACATCTATATTTTAACATTTTTACATATCAGACATCTTAACTTTAATCCTAACTTAATAAATATTTAAATTTTAAAAAATATTACTTTTAAATAATTAAACTTAAAAAAAATATTATATTTAAATATCCAAATTTAAAATAAGTACTTTTAAACATAAATATAAAATTAAAAAATTATAAATTTAATTATGTTGTGTTTAAAAATAATATATTTTTTTAAGTTCAAATACTTATTAAATCACGATTAAAATTAAAGTATTTGATAAATAAAAATATTAAAATATAGATTTTCAAAGTATGCATTTAATCCATCTAAAATCTTAAAAAATGACTAAAAATAAAATAATAATAAATTTTGTGGATGAATATAACCAATTCAATAGAAAATTTTTATTTTTATTTATAAATTATCACTTAATATTAAAATATATTAATAATCTTGATAAAATTTCATAGTGTTAATATACGCAAATCATTATAAACGTATAATATAATTACATGCATGGTAAATCAGTGATATAAATATAAAATCTTAGATTTTTTGCATGACTACAATTGATACTGTTAATTTTTTGACTTTTGCTTTGGTGGAGAAATTAGCTTTTTTATTATTATTTAGAAAGTCACGCAGCTTTTTAAACTTTCACTTTCCTTCATTAATAGATTGCAAATTTAGAATTTAACAAAATTATATATATAAAAAAGAAAGAAGAAGTTCAAATTTTCTAAAAAATGGAAAATGTAAATTTAAAAAAGTCAACTACAACAGCTTAAAAGAGGGTTTGCAATTTTTTATTTTTTAGGAAGGAAGAAGGATGTTGCAGTTAGAAGTTGAGCAGGAGAAATTATATATATTTTTTTAAGAAAATTAGACAACTTCTAGGAATTACGACTTAATTTGTTTACTGTGTGTAATCTGCCGGTTAGATTTCAGACCAAACTGAGTTAGAAAATCAAAGAAGTGAAATACACTTCATGATAAATCAAACCGTAAATCATTATTTCTTTTTATATATATAATTTTGAAGCTATAATTTTCCAAATTTCCATCTTAATATTTCTTTTTATTTTCTTGACATTAATACATTCAACATTTAGAATAAAACTAATACTTATTTCATAAAATCAAATATAAATGGTTAAAAGACTAAATTTGTTTTTAAATTATTATTAAAAAATTAAATAAATAATTATTTATTATAATTTTAAAATGTGAGTGACATTTTCAATCGTTTATATGAATTTATTTACTATTTTAATAATAATTTAATTATAAATTTAATATTTATAGTGACATTTCATATTTTAAAAATAAATTAAACTTTTTTTATCATTCATTAATCACGATGGACAGGAGCCAATATCTCAAAATATTTATAACACATAAATTTTATGAACTCTAAAATAATCTCTGACACCTTTTAAATTTATTGAGATGCATCGGTTTAAACCTATGAATACACCCTTAAATTTAATTTATTATGATATTATTACTCCTTTTATCTCGTAATTTTTATATAATTTATTTTTTTATAAGAAAATATTTTTTATTCGAAAATATTTTTTATTATATTTATTTTAATAATAATAAATTTTATTAAATATTAAAAAATATTTTAAATATTTAGAAATATTTTAAATATTTATTTAAAGAAATAACAATTAGATATTAAATTATGAAATCGAAGTACTAATAAAGATGTACATTGAAGATCACGTAGACATACACTACACATGAAAATGGCATACAACCGCTCACGTATGCACCAATACAATCCATAGAATCAAATTTCGAAATTTTTTTTTATTTTTTTTCCGTAATAATAGATAATTAACAAAATATATATTTATACTCATAAATTTTATTAAAAAATCTTATTTAAAAATGTTCCAAGGGAATTTCATAAAATAGGTTTTATGAAATTGCAGCAATAATTATTATATTGTGTAGAGATAAGCATAAAATAAAAATAATAATAATTAATACCTTTTAATTTTCTTAAAATAATAGATAATTTTAAACTATCGTTGAGAAAACAATAATAAAGAGAAGAGAAAGATAAGAACAGAGAAAATAGAAACAAGGATTATCAGAAGGAGATGAGAGAATTTTTCACAAGTTTCTTGAATATTCCTAGTTGATGGCTAACAAAATCAATCCAATCTCCTAATTGGTTTAAAATCTATTAACTTCACCAGACTAGACAACTGACTCTCTTGCTCATAACATGCAGAAGTTCATAAGCTACAACAAGCATAAGCCATACGCTACTTGTTCATTGTGCTATCTAGTTTTGTTCATTGTTTTTTTCTTGATTTCTTTTCTAGTGGTACTGTATATAGACAACTATGAGTAAACTTCCAATTGTAGCCAAAGAGAAATTTTCTCTTTCTTTAGCCTCTTCTCTCGCCAGGCAAATTTGTTAAGCTGAAGAAGTGAATTTCAAAGATAATTTGATAGGAAAATTAGCATATTAAAGTTGCCCATATTGTTAAAGAGAACAACAAAGCTTGTTTATCATATTTATTACATTTTATAATACAGATATCTCTCAGCTGACACTGGTGGATTCAAGTAATCCAGTTTCAAAACTACAATGGAACTTTACTTCATGTTCTAGAACACCCATGTCTCAGGATTAAGATCATTAAAGTCCCATAGCTCTGGTCCTAATTCTAATTCACTCGTTGATCCATTGATATACCTGTTCAATCTTTCAGTTACTTTTGCAGCTCCATAGCTGAAATCAGATTCCTTCATCTGCACAAAAAGATACCCAGAGAAAAATCATCAAATTCATAATTGAATTACATACAAAAACAAGTTGGAATCACTATATAGTTAAAGAAAATTACCTGTGCATGCACTACATGGAAGATTGAATTGCCAGAAACTGAGAAACTAGCATTGGGGATTTCTACACCTTCATCTTCAAGAATGTGAATAATATCATAGAAAATGAACTGATTATCAAGCCCACTTATCAGAATTATCTGCAGAGAAGAACCCATTTCTCGGATTTCTAATTTAGGTGCTACTAAGTTTGATGCAGATTCAAAAGAACTGACGAAATTAGAAAACGATCTTTTTCTGCCTGATAAGCTTTCTTTCTTTTCCTTGGATTTCTTCAACTTTTCCTCTAAACTTTTTATATAGTTTATAGCTTCATCTACCTGATCAGGCAGTGGCAATGCTTCCTGCAACCAAAAATCAAATAATCTTTCATAAGAATTCTTGCATTCAAATTTGTGGTTCCAGGGTTTCTGTCAAATAATCTCAAGTTTGGACTTTATTAATTAACAAAAGGCTAGCTAACTACAAGTAAGGGTTTATGAATTTAAGCTATCTTTCAAAAACCAGACAAATGCAATCTTTAGAGAGAGAGAGAGATAGGGAGAACAAACCTTGGAGCTTTGTTTAGGGAGGAGAGAATTAAGATTGGAGAAGAGGGTTTTCATTTGATTTCTTCTATTTTTCTCAATGACTTTTCTTTCAGTCTTTGTTGCAGAAGTAGAATGAAACGTAGCCGTTTTTGATTTAGATCGATTCATCTCCATTGTTATCTTTCTTGAGTTAACAAGGACGTTTCTCGCATGAGATGGAAAACCTAGATGTGAAGATGATTGAGAATTAATGAAAGGACATGTCTATATGTACCCCCATCTGAATAAAGCACCAAAAAAGCAGGAAAAAAGAAAAAATGAGTGAGGCTAGGAAGACGACGTCAGATAACGGACGTCAGCTGCCACTTATCACCCACCATGTTGGACTGTAATGGCTATTTATTTCACATGTCTTTACTATTTTTACCATTTTTTAGAGAGATTTGATTTTATTAGGCAACAACCGTCCATTTAACTTTTGAGATGAGAACCAAATCTTTCATCTTGCAAGCATTTGTCTAAACTGTTTTAGATACTGATAGGTAATAATTTGGTAGAAATTTAGAATTATTGCAAAAAATTTTGGTTTTTTTTTTTTAAATATAGGTGAATTGATATAAAAAATGCAAAACCTTTTGTTATTTTGTAAGTTAATGCAAAGTTTTAAAAATTAAAAATTTAGGATATAATATTAATTAAAAATTTTTATATTTCTATTATTATTAGAAATATAATATCTGAATTCAATTATTTTTTATTTTTATTTTCTAATTTTTAAAAAATTAAAATTATCTATATTTTTGCGGCTCAGTATATTTTACAAACACATTAACTTATCTTTCTCTAATTATTTTAGATGTAATAATTTTTTAATTTTTATAAAATTAAAATTAACTACATTTCTAAAGAAAAGGTTAAAAATAATATACATAAATTATTTTTTTTAATTTCTATAAAATTAAAATTACTCACATTTATAAAAAAAATTAAAATAATGTGTAAAAATTTACTAATATACTTTTAAAACATAAAAATATTTTAATATATTTTTTAAAATAGAAGAACTAATTAGTGAATTTTTTTATAATATACAGACTATGTAATAAACTTTTTTTAATTTAAAGATAAATACTGGCGTTTGCGTGTATATATATATATATATATATTAAAAAAAGTGATTATTTCATTCATTATTTTCTGATCATAGAGATAAACTATTTAATATTTTCATCTCAAGTCTAACAAATTTTATAATACAATGACTAAATCATAATTTTTAAAACAATTGGTAATTCATGCTTCTTTAAAATTTGTCTTTTTTTAATAAAATTAGCTAAAAATAGAAATCCAGCTCTTTTTAGATAAATATAAAGTTAAGATTATTAAGGTTAGAAAATTTAAGTTTTTTTAATAAAATCATAATGTAAAATTTAACATTGTTCTAAAATTATGCTAACTGTCATCAATATGTTTGACAATTTTTTAAAATAAAGTTCATATTTGTAACATTTGAGATCAATTCTCTCTGATAAATTTTAAATTTTATAATAAATTATATTATAATCAATAGTAATTTAATTATGAAATAATTGAAAAATAAATATTTCATAAGCATTTTTATTCTCTAAAACTAAATCCAATTTAAACTTTAAATTACTAAATAAAAATCTTAAATTTGCATAAATATTTAAATATTACATATATAGTTAGAATTTTATTTATATAATAAATGCAATTAATCTAATTAATAATTAAATTAACTGATATGTAAAATACACTACAAAAATCAATCAGAATAATCATTTGCTTATTAGTAATGAATTAATAACAGGTAATAAAATCTATTATTAAATTATAAAAAATAAAATTACTTATAAATTAATAATAAATTTTGAAATTTTTTAATGGATTAGAATAATTTGTTATAAAGTTTAATTTATTAATAAATTTGAAATTTATTACAAAATTAGTAAAGGATATTTTAAACAATAATATTGTATTTTATATTTTAAAATTCTGCATTTTTTTTAATTGAGTAACGAAATCTCGAAAGCTGTTATTAAATTTTTAAAAAATTATTGTTTTTCATTTTTATTTTAGAATCTCACGTTTTTTAATTTAGTAATTTAATACGTTATTAGTCTAAAAATTAATAATGAATTTCGAATTCATCATTAAATTTTAGAGAAAATATTATTTTTTATTTTTATTAACTCATGTTTTTCTTTTAAATTTAGTAACAAAATCTCTTACTAATATACATATTTATATATGTCAACACCCTATTTCATTTAATCATTTCATTGGTTCAATTTCTTCCTTATCTCTTTGATAGTTTCATTCATTCAATTTCTTTCTATCTCTTGTCCTCATTTCCTTCACTTTTCTATCATTTAATTTTATTCTCTCTATTTTTTTATTTTCTTTCATTTTATTCATTTTTTTTTCCATTTTCTTCTTTTCTCAAATTTTCTTCCTTTTTTCTTGCATTTTCTATTTTCTTTCCTTTTTCTTTCATTTTCTCTCATTTTCTCTTTTATTTTTTTTATCATTTTTTCTTTTTTTTTCTCTTATTTTTCTTTCATTTGCTTCATTTTCTCTCCTATTCTCTTTTTTCTTTCATATTTTTATTTTCTTCCATTTTCTCTTCCTTTTTCTTCATTTTTATCTTTTTCTCATTTTCTTCCATTTCCTTTCTTTCTTTCTTTTTTCCACATTTTCTCTTTCTTTTTTTCATTTCTTTAATTTTTTTCTCCACATTTTCTCACATTTTTCTATTATAACTTTCTTCCGTTTTCTTTTCTCCTCGTTTATTCCTTTTGTTCTTATCTTTCTCCATTTTTTCCCATTTTCTTTTTTTTATTTATTAAATTTCATTTTATAATAATTTTCTCATTAAATTTCAGTTTATAATAATTTTCTTATAAAACTAATATAATTTAAAGTATTAAATTTAGGGATATAAGCGAATCGACCCGAGTCGAACTTTGAAGAGCTCAAGTTTGGTTCGTTAAAATTTTTTCAAGCTGGAGCCGAATTTGAATTTTACTCATTTCGAACTCGAGCCGAGTATTAAAAAATTCAAGTTTGGCTCCTTTAGCAAACGAGTTTAGACGAGTCGAGTTTTTATCGAGTTTAGTCTCGAATAATTCATGAGTAGTTCAATTTATTTATATGTACAATGAGTTTTAGTTTAAAACTAAAATAATTTTAGTTAAATAAGTATATTTACAAATTGACTCGTAAACTTATAAAGATGAACCTTTAAATCTTAATGATCCAAATATATACAAGTTTAAAAGTGTAACTAAACTATATAGAGCTGAATTTTAGAAAATTTAGGTTTGACTCATGAAATATATGTAGGATTTGAGTTTATTTCTCTTATGATAATAATCTCAACTTACTTAACGAGACTGTTTACAAGCCTATTCACGAGCCTGCTCATAAACTCAGAAACGAGTCAAACTCACGAAACTTAACGAGTCGAATACTATGGAACTCATGCTTAGCTCGTTTACCAAACAAGCCTGGAAATTAAACTCAAGTTTGGCTTGTTTAGAAATCGAGTCGAGTTCGGTCGAGTTTTTATCGAACCAAACCTCGAGTAGCTCACGAACGATTTGATTCATTTATACTCCTAATTAAATTAATATTTTAATATAAAATACAATAATGAAATTAGAAGTTTAACATAATTTTATATATTTATTTTTTTAAATTAGTAATGGATTAAATTTTTTATTTTATATTTTTTAAATTAGTAATGGATTTAATTTATATATATATTTTTATTTTTTTAAAATTTTACTAAATTAGTAATATATTTCAAATCCGTTATTAAATCCATTAAAAAATTAGTAATAGATTACTAAATTTGATACTAATTTCATAATGGACGCTAGTCCATTATAATTCTGTTACTAAAAATGTTAATAATAATTTTTTTATGGATTAGTAATGCAAAAATTATTACTAATTTAGAAAAATAGTATGGTAATTAATAGAAATATGGTTAAAAATATGATAGTTTACTTAAATGCTTCATATTTCCATGTATTATAGATTGTAAATGTACTATTTAATGAATATCACAAATATTTAAAATTATTGAGAAAATTAAGTTAAAGGTAAGTATTTTTTTTTAAATAAATAATTTATACTATTATAAGTCATATATGCTTTTCTTTTTTATTACTTAAACTAAAGTTGGAAACCTTTTGTATTAATGTGCTTTTTTTATTATCTAATGCGGTCAAAATGAAATTGTACTATGATTAGCTAAAAAGAAAGAGAACGTGAGGTGGTCAGCGTCTAGTCGAAACAAAGTTGTGTTGTAATTGGGCAACTTGCGATAAAAAGGATGTGAGGCAATTGGCGTCTACGACAGCTACTCCTACACTCAAGTCAGTAAACTGAAGAATATGATGAGTATAAAGAATTGCTTAGAATTCAAGAGTAGTCGTTTAACAATGCGTACCTTTATCTTTGTGGTCGTTGACTTTTATACTGTAAGAGAACGAAGTTAATTATAGTATTTCCTATGAATCCGATAATGATGTGCCTGACTCGTTGATAAGGGATTTCGCCAGCTAATTAGCCGAGAATCCCATAATTACAGACATAAAGGGGGTCTATTGGATCGTAGCCACTAACGGTAACTTTCTGTCAAGATCCGACCTCTCCAGGGGAGGGCGAGTATTAACAAAGAGCTGAGACCTAAAGCATCCGAGCCTTCTTTTTTCCTCAGTGGGATCAAGTATCACTTGATCAGATTTTTATCACGTGACCTTATTTTCAAGTATCAGCACATGGCTTTCTTTGAGTTATTATTATGTAATATCAGAAGTTTCCCTGCGGGTATTTGATTCTTTAGATTCGAAGGTGACCGTTATTTTCATGAGAATGAAGGGTAGATTTTTTCTTTCAACTAAATTCCAAAACCAGAGAAAAATACATTGGAAATCCACATGGAGCAAGATTGAATAATATTACACCCACCCACACTTTTGATGGCAACCGCTAAAATCTCATTGCCTCATATCCTTTTAGCCTATCAAACTTTCCATTAACTTTAATCACTAAAATCTTTCAAACTGTGCTACCAACAATATCCTTGTCCACTTTGAACCCACAATTCAGCACCTCAAACCCCTTTTATCCAACCAACAATTTTTAGCCATAGCCACTCAGATGCAATAATCTATGTTCTCGTTGCACTTGAAGATGTAACAAATTGGACTAATAACTATGACTTCAATGACAACTTCCAAAATAGCGAACAAAAACTCTAGAAAATATAGACCTTGAGAGCAGTGAAAGGAGGAGAATGACAAGAGAATCGAAGATAACAATCCAGCTAGAACTTGCAGTAGAACTCTGAGGAATACATCCAAAGAGGGAGAGTCTTCAAAATTGAAATGGAAGGAGGGAGAAGACTCCAGTATTAATGTTGGGGCTAATGACAAGAATAAGAGCAAGGAAAAATCCCTACACAAATAAAAGAATGGGTAAATGAGAAGTTACAAAAGTTGAAGAAGCAATTGATGGCAGAAATTGAAACCAAAGATGGAATTGATATCAATAATAACTTATAAATTTCCTCCCCATTTTTAAACAAAATCCAAATGAATACCATTTTTAAGAAGTTCATTGTGACCATCATGACCCTATATCAATCCTCAAGATCATGTTCTAAACTATAAAATCTTCATGGAGTAATAAACCCACTATGATGCCATAATGTGCAAGGTCTTCTCCCTTACCCTCAATAGAGAAGCACAAACATAGCTTAACAACCTAGATGTAGGAGTGATTAAGACTTTCCCTAACCTAACCAATATGTTCATAAGATAATTTACCACTAATTTGCATGTAAGACTAGTTTGAAAATAGTGAGATAGAGAAAGGAAGAGAAGCTATGTGAATATATGGCAATATTTAATGTTAATGCCATCAACATCATAAACTTGGATGAACGACAAGCTATTAAAGCCTTGTAAAAGGACATCACCTCCCTAAATTTTTCGATTTGTTGAGTTGAAAGCCCTAAACCACTTTAGTTGAACTCATGCAAGGAGCTGGAAAGTATATATTAAAAGTATGTATCCTAGAGTCATAAGTAGTAAGAATGATTTGACATAATATTATAATTCCTAGCAATAACAATATCTCATTTAATTGGATTAAAGTTGTTCAATAATTAAATATATTTTTTTTTGTCTATTAGCTTGTGGTAGTCATTCTATTCTCAAGGAGTTGAGAATATAATGATAGAACTATACAAAATGCAATAGAAGTCTTCACAATCATGGAATGCCTCACTAGTAATAATTCATCCAGTGTAACAGCCCTACCCAAACTGACCTAAATAATTTTTGGACTCAACTCAATTTTGCGACGTCCTCGTCGCAACGTTGCAAGTTGAATCGGTGCAATTGCTAAACCAGGATGGAGCTCTTAGGTATTGTGGTTCGTTAGTGCCTCGAGCAGCTTCACCTTATCTCGCACGAGAGCCCTTTCCTTACAGGCCTATTAGCTCCGCACAATTTTCTAATCCAATCCGGCTCTAATACCAATTGTAACAGTCCGACCCAAACTGACTTAAATAACTTTTAAACTCATTTTTCACTTGGCCTACAATGGCTAACCCAAGTTATTTAATAGTTTTTGCTAGCTATTTATAAACCTATTAATTTTCCTGTAAACAATCGATGTGGGACACTACATCCAATATAAATTAATCACCTCTATTTGTCTCTATTGATGAATATATAGATATTAATGATATTAGAGTGATGAGTCTTATGCTATAGGACATGTGATATCTATACAAATATGTGGGCACTCATAGTGATAAATGGACAAAACAAGTGGCACTTATATAAAAAATACGTGGAGTTTATTGGAGTTTACTCTCGTCAACGTTTGTTTTTCTATATCATAATAGTGCATATAGTCCTTAAACTTGAGATGTCACCCACCTGATATTCAAGTGGTTCGTGTTTGATATAACTTACATACTTATACTATATATAGGTATTTAGTGAGTGTTGGCTCAAGTTAGTTATACATGAAGATCAAGTCAATGGGATTGGTTAACTTAAGTAAAAGGACAGAGTTTTATGACTAATGTAATTATCTTGATAGTAAATTCTTAATCGAAATAGCTTAACTTAGTTAAAAAAAGGGTTTTCTAATGTGAGTCTTGTTAATCAAGAATCAGAATTAAATAAGATCATATGATCTAGAGTTTGACGTTAAGGTGACCATAGCTTCGATTGGAATTCTGTAAAAAAGATTCTAGTGCATGATGATATATGATCATGGCTCAAATTGAACATAATTTATAGGATCTCAAAATGTATAGGGATGTCATTGAATGTTTCTGGAAAGGTTATCTCTATTCCCATAACCAAATTACTATGAATATGGGAAATCACACACATAACAACCGATCATAGTAAGCCTAATTAATTAATTAATCAATTAAATGTGTTTAATTTTAATTAATGAATTTATCTAGTAATAGAAATTACAAGTCCTTACCATGACTTGAACTAAATTCAACCATGATAAGCAAAATCAAAGATATGAAAATTATAAATTAATGTAATGAATTCAATCTATGTAAGATATTTAAATGGAGATGATGAATTCATTCTTCGAATGATATGAACTTCAAGAGAATAATTTCATATAATGATTTTAAACCATTTAGGATATGGACTTAGAATAAATAATATATTTTATTGAGTCATACTTAATATAGACTTAGTTTAAAATAAGATAGATTAATATACGGATTTAAAAATGAAATGATATTCTCTTAATGAGCTAAAAACTAAGTTTAGGGGTTAAAGATATGGTCTTCCATTTGTCTCCCAACCCCAAAAAATAAGAGAGTTCCTATTTCCTCTTAACTTTTTCTCTTGCTCTTAGTCTCCTTATTGACTTTTTATGTGAGAGATGTTGGAAAGGAAGAAAAATACCATTTTTTTTACTGTTTGTAATATTAGAATATGCTCCTATAATTAAGTGATTATACATATCAAATCACCGGAATCATGTTGTATTTTTAATAATTTTTAGTGAACCACGAGGTGACTCGTGTTATCCACTGACGAAGTTAGCAGTGGGTAAGAGGTCATGAACCCTAAAAATTTATAAATTATGTAGTACTATTTAAGTAGATTTATTTTAATATAAATGAATTAAAAAATTATTATTAGGTTTTATAATATTAAAAAATTTAATAGTTTATTTTTATTTTAAAATATTTAGTATTTTATAAAATTGAATTTTTTATTTTTTTAAATAATTAATCATTTTAAATATTTATATTATTTAATTTATATAATTTTAGCAATGTTTATCATTCTATTTAATTCTTCTCTTTCTTTTTTTTCGATTTAAAAAATTTCTCTTATTTTTAAATTTTCAATTCTATCCACTTATTTTTTTTTATTTTTAAAGATTTTTTAATAGATTGTTTTTGTGCAAATACTGCACTTAGACCAAAAAGACTCTAAAATTGATCATCAAAGTGTTTAATAATTTTTTTCCAATTATTTTCATGTTAAAATAAATATAACAGCGATTTAATATGTAAAATTTATTATATTTAAATTAATTATCACTTTCACACTATACTTAGTGAAAAATAAAATAAAATAGATTTGTGCATCAAAAGAGTAATATTTATATTTATTAGAAGTCCAATTTTTATAAGATTTAGAAATATAATAGAGATTTTATCGAATAAAATTCGACTCCATTTGAATCTCTTATTTTATAAAATTTATATTTAAATTAGAATTTAACCCAAGATTTTAAATGGAATATTCAAACACTTTAGCCATTTTGAATTTTATCCTTTCTAATTTCCGTAGAAATACTATATTAATAATTAACTTTAAATTTATTGAAGGGGAGAAATGTTCTTGCTTTTGCATATAGAATAGGACGTTTGAGCATTTGTAATGTATTAAAACTTTCTTTCCTCATTCATTGCTATTCACATTTTTCTTTATCCTTCATTTTGAATTAGGCACTGGAATACCAAAGCCGAGTACGTCCCTGTTGGCATCCTGACCCAGTTGTATCTTATAGATCACCATGATCATATCTATTTCCAATTGGATCACCTGTCCAGTAAACCAAATTGCCCGGCTTCAACACTTTGATAACATCGTGCTACCTTCTGGATTACCCAACTATTATCATTGAACTCATAAGATAAACACCTGTTTTATTTTTTTGAAATTATTGTGCTCGATGTAAGGGATTTATTTTAAAATATTAATTTTTATATCTAATTTATTCTTTATAACTATATTCTACTCAATTATTTTTATAATTACATCATTAATTAACACTTCATCCATTTTTTGGTAAATACACTTATTTAATTTTTTTATATTCGCTGCACATTGTTGTTACCGTAAGATATGGCCAATGTAGCAAGAATTTGATAAGATAAAAACGCGATTCCGCCCGTTGAAAGAAAGACTCGGACACCGTAGCACCCAATTCTTCATCAAGACTCGTCCTCTCTTAGATAGATCAAATCTTCATATAAAGTTACCGTTAACAAGTATAGTCCAGTAAATTTCCGTTACACTTGTGATCACGGAAACACCGATAAATTAGTCGGCAGGATCTCTTATTAATTAGTCAGCACAAGGCGAATTCTCAAGAAATACTATAATTAACCACATCTTCTTACAGTATAAAAACTAATGACCATAAAGATAAAAATACACAATTCTTATACAACTACTCTTGAGTTACTGGGAGATCTATTGAATTCTCTTTGTTCATTTGGATTAAAAGCTGTCTCTTATCCCCTTTCTCTTAAAAATAAATCTTTTTTTTTCTCTTTTGAATTGGTTGGCAATTCACGAGCTGCTGCTAAAGTTGCTATCAATGAGGGTGCTATCATCTCTTCCACTCCTAGTAGTAAAAAAAACACACCATCTATGGTCAATGAAGCAGAACTCAACAATCTGAGCAATGAGCAAATGCTCTAATACATCAAGAGGTTGCAGGCTACTCTCGAGTAATACAAAGCTTGGAGGGAGGTGTCTTTTATGGCTCCCAAAGAAAGGGAGGAAGCCTCTGTTAATACCCCCAGGACTCAGACAGAAGCGATCCAAATGCGATCCAAAGGGAAGGCCAAGTTCGAGCAAGAGGAGTCATCAGATAATGCTCTGAAGGACGTCGACTGGAAGCTGGTATGGGTTGTTCAAAGGTACTAGAAGAGGCAAAAAGAGGACTTTGGCCTGGATGATGCCTTGCCTCTTTCAAAAGAGATCTTGGTGGAGACATTCCCCGCTAAGTTCAAACTCCCAAGTTAGGACAAATATGATGGGACAACAGATTCTAAGAGTCACCTGGCGATCGTTAGGACGAACATGCAACTTCAAGATATCAACGAATTTGTGTAGTGTTGAGTGTTCCTGTCAACACTCACAGGTTTGGCTCAGAAATGGTACCAACATTTGAGCTCAGGTTTAATTCAGAACTTTACACAATTCGCTATGTTATTTAAGTCTAGGTTTATTACTTGTATACTTCCTAAAAAGCTCTTCTCTGACTTACAGAAGATCTGCCAAAGAGAGAGCGAGTCTTTACGGAGGTTTATCTCACGATTTAATGCAGAAACAATACAAGTGAAGGAATTAAATCATGAGATAGCATGCAAAGCATTAAAGAAAGGAACACGCAATGTCAAGTTCATGGACTCCCTAATCAAGAACTCAGCCGCTGTGTACCCACAATTAATGGATAAAGCCCAGAAGTACATCAGGCTAGATGCTGAAGTCTAAGCGTTGAAAGAGGACAAAAGGACGAGTCAAAAGAAAAACCAAAAGTCAGAGAGGCGAGGATATGACGGAGACTGTAAAAGTTACCCAATCTCCTGGAGAAGGGATGACCAAAGTAAGTATAAGAATTATACTCCATTAAATAACTCATGAACACGTATCCTAATGTGGAAAAGAAAAAATAACAAGGAGGTTAGATGGCCTCCCAAGCTCAACCTTGAGAGAGCCGAAAGGTGAGATAGGACCAAGTACTGTCGTTTTCACGAAGATCAAGGACATACAATGGAGGAGTGCTAGCAACTGAAAGGCGAGATTGAGAGGTTAATAAGAGACGGCACACTTTGCAAGTTTTTTAGAAAGAATAGATAAGAGAGAAGGTCCGAGCTCGAGGTAACAACTTCTAAAACTACTCCTGACTATGAACCTATAGGGGTTATTCGTGTAATTACAGAAGGACCCAATGATGGTAAGGGAAAATAAACAAATCGCAGAAGATTTTCCAAATGTTCAACAGAGGAGTTAGGTCTTGTTCTCTAATGTAGGAGACTTAGCCCTTAAAAGAACAGATGTAATAGGCAGTAATGTCGGTTCTGGTAAGTTGGGAGAAAATCTAGAAAGGACAATTTAAGGTCTTGAAGGTTATTCACTGATCAGACCAAATTTAGATCTATTTATCATGTAAATGTTAATTTATACATTTTCTGCCTAATTCTGTAGTTTTGATCTTATTTTGTAGAAAACGGTGTAAAGAGGTAATTTGGTGAAAATGCTCTTAAAACTGCCTAAAAGAGGATGAAGGAGAACAAGCATGGTTTGCCCAAGCCAAGTTGCAGCTGAAGTGAAGATAAATAAGGAAAATGCAGACAGCAGAGTAATTTGAAATTCAAATTTCAAACCTTCAAGAAGTCTTTCTCTTATTAAAAATGTGAAGACACTTCAGCATTCAATTCAGCTTATTCAGGAAGCCAAATCTCGAGAAGATGCACTTGCCTCCTAAGAATTCAAAATTCAAAAGCCATCTCAAGGAAACCTAGGACAACACTTTCAACTATAAAAGATCATAAAGAGCCGCACGCCCCCTTCTTCTCGACACCTTCGGATTGCAAGCCGCATGCCCTTCTTCTCCAAGCCGCCGGTTCCTCTTCCCTCTTCTCTTTCTTTTATTTTTGTGTTTTATTTCAGCCATGAGTGGCTGAAACCTCTTTTTCTAGTTGAAGATTAGGTGAAACTTTAGTTGTTTTATGGATTGGGAGATCTGAATATACATTGTTTATCTTTTATTTTTTAATATTTATGCAATTTTATGCTTAATTCCATTGTTGCTTTGTTGTTTAGATCAATAGGCCCATTGATTCTTGATTGCAAAGTGATAATTTGTTAGTTTGGATAGTTTTAAGTCCGTAATTGCTTGGATTATTTAAACACAAGTAACTCTTAGTTTAAAAACTAAGGAAATTGCATGATCTAGCAATATCACCATACGTTTGGGTAGCTAGAATTAGGTCTCTCTATTTCTTAATGCAATTGACAGTTATTAGATGCCAAAGGCCCAAGGACGTTCCTTGGCAACTTGTTGATTAGTGATTAATTAGAGGATGTTCCCTAGTTAATCTATGCTTAAGGAGGGATATGGTGGTGAGAAGTGTCTTCCACCTCCATAACTAATTTATTGAATCAAATAAAGGAATCTTTGTGTCAATGATCAATCCCAACAACTGAAGTGGATCCAATTTTTCAACTAGAGTCTTTCTCATTATTGAATTTCTTTACTTTAATTATTTACTTTACTTTGTTGCTTTCAGTATTAGTTTAATTCATCAATCTCAAAACCCCCCTTTTATTTTACTTTCAGTTTTTTCACTTGGTCTTGATAAGAAAAATAGGTAAGTACCAATTCTCTGTGGATTTGATCCTTTTGCCACTATTTACAGTTGTAAAATTGTTGATAACCAAAAAGGTTATTTTTGACCGGCTTCGACAACCGTACAGTCATTCACCCAAGGTCTTATAAGCTAGCCAAATTACATGGCCGAATCATTTCCTACTCCTGAAATATTTGTAATCTAAGGAAATTTTATTAATAACAGTTAATGATATATTTTTTATGTGTTATATTATTCAGTGACAAAGAACGATGGGGTTGCCTTCTCTAAAAAGATTAAATAACATTCATTAAAGGCCACAAGGTGGAATTCCATCAAGCCATAATCTGGGTGTTAATCTCACTAAGCAAGACATCTTATACTAGGCTACAAGGTGGAAATCCATCATGCCATAATTCAAGTGCGAGTCCCGCTAAGCAAAGCATCTTATGCTAGGCCACAAGGTGGGAATCCATTAGGCCATAATCCAGTTGTCAGTCCCACTAAGCAAGGCATCTTATGCCAGGCCACAAGGCGGGTTCCATCAGGCCATAATTCGGGTGCTAGTCCCTCTAAGCAAGGTATCTTATGCCAGACCATAAGGCGGGTTACCTTAGGCTATAATCCGGGTGTTAGTCCCGCTAAACAAGACATCTTATGCCAGGCTACAAGGCGAGTTTTGTCAGACCATAATCCATATGTTAGTCCCGCTAAACAAGGCATTCTATTTTAAGCCACAAGGTGGATTTCGTCAGGTTATAATCCGGATGTTAGTCCTGCTAAATAAGGCATTTTATACCCGAGTAACAAGGCTAATATCTGCTAGGCTCAATGACCGGGTGTTAGTCCTATATCCACAAATTTTCTAAGGCAATTTATACCCAAGCCACAAAGCAAGTATCCGCCAAGCCCCCGACCAGGTGTTATACCATATCTATAAAAATTTTCTAAGGCATTTTATTCCTAGGCCACAAGGCTAATACCCGCTAGACTCACCGACCGGGTGTTAGTCTCATATCCACAAAATTTTCTAAGACATTTTATGCCCAAGCCACAAGGCGAGTATCCGTCAAGCCCCCGACCGGATGTTAGTCCCATATAAAAATTTCTAAGGCATTTATTTCCAAGCCACAAGTTGGGTATTCGTCAAGTCACGAGACCAGGTGTTGGTCGAAGGTGATAGAAATTTATCTAAGGCATCTCACGCCCAGGGCACGACGCAAGTATCCGCCAGACTATTTATATGAGTGTTGATCTCATTTTTTGAAATTTCGAAGCTATTTATTTTATGGCCGCTAGGTAGGCCAACAATTTTTTAAAGAGATTATTTAAGCCTTGTTAACAATGATCGGACGAAAGTTACGAACGGGTATCAATCATACAAGAACTTAATAAAAACAATAACAAGGTGTTCTTAGCTATCAAGAAAGATAACTGGACGCACAAGGCGCTCTCCATTGTAGAGTGGATAATGTTGTTATAGAGATCGTTTGTCTCGACAGCATTCAGACGATGATGATCTCCAGGCCACAAGGTGTTCACAATTATCAGGAAAGATAACTAGGGCTCCTCGAGAAGAGAGGTTTTCTGAGTTAGCGCCAGAGCTAGGTGCTGGATGCCCCAAGGTCACGTGACTTCCGCTTCAACCTCTCCTTGTGAAATTTCGGCTTGGGCAGGAGCTACTTCAGGTTCACCCCTTGTGGAAGACTTGGGCTGAGCGGGAACTGATTCTTTAGTCGTAAGAAGCGAAGGAGGAGGAGGAAGTATGATGATTTCCTCAGAGCGACGGGCATGCTTGGGTGGAGGAACAGACATTCCTGCAACAACTTTGTCCTTACGGACAGTACATACTATCTCCATAAATTTTTTCTTTGACCTGGCCATATCTGCATAGAACAAAAAGTGAATAAGTAAAGCAATTTGAAATACAAAAAGGATTGAATAGAGAAATACCCTGCTCACTGGCCAGAGAAATGCTTTCCCAAAGTAAGAAAGACTGGGCAGGTGAGGACCCTGAGCTTGGTTTGCCTAGGGTCGGCTCTGCCAAGAAAAAATGGCATTCCTCACCATCATGAGGATGTCTATCTTTTGAGACATCACCATCGTCTGGAGGAAGTCCAGAGCCCCTATCTCATCCCTTCGTGGCTGGATCCCATCCTTCCTCAGCTCCACCTACATGTTCTAGCCCATTCGGAGGCATTCAAAACTCCTGGACATCTGATGACGGAAGATAAAAAACTTTTTTTTTCCATCGCTTTAGTGAAGAAGGTATCCTGTCAAACAGTGTCTGGTATTTTCTCCCACTGAAAAATCAAAACTCCTCATTTCTTCGAGTTCCCAACTGATACAGCCGAGAGAACAGGGCCATACTCGGCTCAATGTTGTTATTAAAATAAACAAACCGAAAGGCCATCAAAATTCTCCAGGTATTGGGATGCAGCTGGGTGACTAAAAGTTTATGGAATCAAAGGACCTCAATTAAAAACCGGGTGCATGGAAACCAAAGACCCACCTTTAGTTGCTCTTCATAGACTATAATGGTATCCTCCGTAGGGATCTAGTCATCAACGTAAATGCTCGAAGATCGAGCAAAGATGTGGAAGGTTCCTTGAGAAATTTGGTATTTGTCATGAAAGCGATCAACATCTTGCTCTGTTAGTATGAAAGAGATGTCACTAATCAAACTGTATTTGCTTTCATGAGCCGCCCTCAGTGGAATGATAGGAGCTGGGGCATAGATGGGGCCATCGGAGGAAGAGCTTGAGGTGAATCTTTCATCAGGAGTAAGAGAAGAAGAGGAAGTATTTATATTAATTGTAAAAGAGAAAAGCAAACAAGAATTACTGTGAAAGCAAGGAAGTATGAAAAAGAGGAGTGACCGAGTCTTCTCTAAAGCAAAGATGACAATTGTGAGCCAAAATAATATTTAGAGAAGAAAAAAGGTTCTTATTGAAGATATCAACACCAGCCACCAACACGTGGTCATTTGTTGACCAAGCTTATTACCATCTTCTTTTATTTATTTATTTATTTGTTAGCTAATGGCTTAGTGGTCTACCGAATTATTAGCTAGCTTTAGTTACCTAGTCGTTTTGCTGTTACCGATTCTTTAGTTGATAGTGAATCTGTTTTGCCACGTTCCTATGACTCAGTAAAATGTTGGTGCAATGTGTCTTTTGTAAGCCTATAAATAGGCAGTCATTTCATTGAATAATATATAATCTCCTTCGCAGCTTTATTCCTCCTGTTTTGTGAGTTATATATTCTTTCTTTTTTGTCTTTCTTCTTGTCGTTTGTCAGCTCTTTGTTCAACAATCTGGTATCAGAGCCTGGTTTCTCCTGGGCACTCTATATTAGTTTCGTGGGTCAGCATCAGTAGGCGTCATGTTTGAAGACAAGTTGCGCTGTCAGGATGGGCGATCTTCAAGTGGTTGGTGGAATCAAGAAACTCAACAACCAAAACTACAATTCTTGGTCTACATGCATGATGTCGTACTTGCAAGGCCAAGACTTGTGGGAAGTAGTAAATGGAAATGAGGTTACGTCGCCAGAAGTAGAAGACACGAATGGTATCTTACGGAAGTGGAGAATCAAAGCGGGTAAAGCGATGTTCGCCTTGAAGACCACAGTCGAAGAAGATGTGCTAGAGCATATACGTGATGCCAAAACTCCGAAGGAAGCTTGGAATACGTTCGCCAAGCTGTTCTCAAAGAAGAACGATACGAAGCTCCAACTCTTAGAGAGTGAGTTGCTGTCGGTGGCACAACGCGACATGACGGTCGCACAGTACTTTCATAAAGTAAAGACGCTATGCCGGGAGATTTCTGAGTTGGATGCGGAGGCTCCTATTGGTGATACGAGGATGAAGCGAATCATCATCCATGGGTTGAAGCCAGAATTCAAGAGTTTCGTTGCTGCCATACAAGGATGGCAAACTCAGCCGTCGCTTGTAGAATTCAAAAATTTGCTAGCTAGTCAAGAAGCCTTAGCTAAGCAAATGGGAGGAGTCTCGTTGAAGAAGGAAGAAGATGCACTCTATGCCAATAGAGGCAGGTGGAATTCCAAGCAGCATGCCACCGGTAGATTCAAAAAGAATGATGACAAGGCAAGAAGTCATCAAGGCGAAGGGAGCGTTCGTGCAGGGGGAGCTTCGAAGAATCAAGACAATGGCAAAAAGTTTGAAGGGAACTGCTGTAATTGCGGGAAGAAGGGTCACATGGCAAAAACTTATTGGTCAAAGGAAAAGTCGGTGGAGAGTAACGTGGCTGCTTCTAAAAGCGAAGATGAATGGGATGCTGAGGCATTATTTACAACAACAACGTCTGAACAGATTGAAGATGAATGGGATGCTGAGGCACTACTTGCTGCAAAAGGAGAGGAGTTAGCTTTCACAGCAACAACATCTGAACAGATTGATTATGAGAGAGATTGGATCGTTGACTCGGGATGCTCAAATCATATGACGGGTGATAAAGAGAAGCTGCAAAACCTGTCAGAGTATAAGGGAAGCCGGGTGGTCATAACGGCGAACAACTCAAAGCTACCGATAGCTCACATCGGTAATACGGTAGTCTCTCCTCAACATAGTGATACCGAGGTGCCACTCCAAAATGTCTACCATGTCCCAGGTATGAAGAAAAATCTTCTCTCGGTGGCACAGTTAACATCTTCTGGCCATTTTGTTCTCTTTGGTCCAGAAGATGTGAAGGTTTATCGGGACCTGGAGATTATAGAAGAACCGGTGATGAAGGGACAGAGGTTGGAATCAGTCTACGTAATGTCTGCAGAAACCGCATATGTAGACAAGACAAGAAGGAATGAAACGGCAGACGTGTGGCACATGCGGCTAGGTCACGTTAGCTATTCCAAATTAGATGTGATGATGAAGATGTCGATGTTGAAGGGACTTCCACAACTTGAAGTGAGAAAAGACACGGTATGTGTAGGCTGTCAGTATGGAACAGCACACCAGTTGCCGTACAAAGAGTCCAAATTTAAAGCGAAGAAACCACTAGAGTTGGTCCACTCGGATGTGTTTGGACCAGTTAAACAAGCTTCCATTGCTGGGATGAAATACATGGTGACTTTCATTGACGACTTCTCAAGGTATGTGTGGATTTACTTCATGAAGGAAAAATCTGAAACTTTTTCAAAGTTCAAAGAGTTTAAGGAGGTAGCAGAAGCGGAAGTTGGCAAAGGAATTCGCTGTCTACGTAGTGACAATGGGGGAGAGTATACCTCAGACGAGTTTTGTAAATTCCTTCAAGAATGCCAAATACGCCATCAGTTCACATGTGCTAGCACTCCACAACAGAATGGCGTAGCAGAAAGGAAGAACAGGCATCTGGCAGAAATTTGTCGAAGCATGCTTCACGCGAAGAATGTACCAGGACGTTTTTGGGCTGAAGCAATGAGGACGGCTGCATTTGTGATCAATAGGCTTCCTCAACAAAGGTTATGTTTTACTTCACCTTTTGAAAAATTGTGGAACATGAAACCTTCAGTTAGTTATTTCAGAGTTTTCGGATGTGTTTGCTATGTATTTGTACATGATCATTTACGTAGCAAAATGGACAAGAAGGCTGTTAGATGCATTTTTGTAGGATATGACAGTCAAAGAAAAGGGTGGAGATGTTGTGATCCTACAACCGGAAAGTGCTACACATCCCGGAATGTGGTGTTCGATGAAGCTTCTTCATGGTGGTTCTCAGACAAGGAAGTATTGCCAGACTCAGATGTTTTTAAAGACGTGGTGCAATCTTCTCAAATCCAATTGGGTTTAGGTGAAGCTAAAGATGTAGATGACGAAGGCAATGTCGAAGAAGGTGTAGCCCAAAGTCCTTGGCAAACTGGTGTGTATCAACAACCAAGCGAACAAGATGAGCCTAATGGAGTGGAAGCACCAACTCCACTAAGAAGGTCAACAAGAATTAGAAAGCCAAATCCAAAGTATGCCAATGCCGCCATAGTGGAAGAAGCAGATGCAAAAGAGCCGGAGACATTCGAGGAAGCGTTCCGGAATCCAGAATGGATTAAAGCTATGGAAGAAGAAATTGCCGCGCTAGACAGAAATCAGACTTGGGAGCTCGTGCCAAAGCCAAGAGATGTTAAGCCTATTTCTTGCAAATGGGTATGCAAGATAAAGCGCCGCACAGATGGATCAATAGAGAGACACAAGGCTCGCCTGGTAGCTCGAGGGTTCTCTCAACAATATGGACTAGACTATGATGAAACGTTCAGTCCAGTTGCAAAGCTTACAACTGTACGAGTCCTATTAGCACTTGCAGCTTTCAAAAATTGGAATTTGTGGCAAATGGACGTGAAGAATGCATTTTTGCATGGGGAGCTGGATCGGGAGATCTACATGGACTAGCCGATGGGCTTTCAGAATCAAGATCATCCTGAGTATGTGTGTAAGCTACGGAAGGCGCTTTATGGATTAAAACAAGCACCGAGGGGTTGGTATGGCAAGATTGCTGAATTTCTTACTCATAGTGGTTATTTGGTGACAAGTGCGGATGCTAGCTTGTTCGTCAAAGCTAAAGGAGAGAAGCTAGCTATCGTGCTAGTATATGTGGATGATTTAATCATCACAGGTGTAACGACCCGGAAACCGGTACCCCTCAGTAACGGTCCGAACCATCACTGGCACTAGGATCCAGATCGGCTTAAGGCCGCCGGGACCCGTAGCAAGCCGACTATACTCTCTGTGTACCTGATAAATCCCAGACATGATACAAATAGACTCAACAATCCTGTAAAACTCTGTAGGCTTAACTACTGCTACTCAGATATGTCAATCTGCAATGGCCCTCCGGGCCTATACCAGGGACTACTATCTGCTGTGGGTCATGGGAATGAAACCCTTTTAATCTGTAACACATTCCACTGGTATCTCAGCGAAGCCATACATTAAGCCTAACTCACACATTTCTCATCAAGAAACGTAAAACAGGATTCATGTACAGGGGATTAAGCAAACATCACACAACAGCAAAAACACTAGGGAAAGCACAAGTCTATCCGTATATGACAGTACAGATCTATACATTACATGACCGTTACTCTTTTAATTACATCATGTCCACTACACTATTACAGCATACATTCAAGCACAACTTTCCTCTGTCCTCTTGCTGACTTTGATTTCCCATAGCTATCTCAGGACCTGCAAAACTGGGGTTAAGGGAGTGGGATGAGCTCTAGAGCCCAGTGAGGAGGAACAGTAAAACAGTTCATTAATTACATGCTTTCATGAAATGCATCACATCACAAACATATCATCTCAAGGATGAACTTGTCACCAACAGCCCTCAACTACATGTGATAATCTGACCAACTGTGCCAGGGAGACAATGTCATCACCTGGTCTACTCTTAGCTCTGCTCTGATATCATAACATGACCAACTGTGCCAGGGAGACGAGGTCATCACCTGGTCTACTCTTATCGCTGCTCTGACAGACTGTCTGTCTCATAGTACCAGGAGCGACCTGGCCTATCCAGGAGCGACCTGGTATGGCTATCTCATGCCATAACTCTGTATCTGCTCTCTGTCAAGGGCTCAGGATCATCCAACATTCATCCACAGGAATAACATCTTATGCAAATGCATCATATTCGTGAATTCTAATGCAACACAACCTAATACTTAACATGGCAGTTTATGATGCATGGATCATGCTAGAATCGTGTCATTTCTCAAGATAAAATAGTACAGTTAGTTCCACTCACCTGTAGCCACTGCTTGGCTAACTCTGGGCTACCTCTAACTCTGAAACAGCTACGACGACTGCTAAACACCTCGGTTCCTCGGGTCCAATCCTACAATGGAGGACGCAAATGAGGCACCAAACATACTCTATACAACTGAGAAACAACTCCCCAAAACCCCTCTAGACTACCTCAAAATATGCATGCAAAACAAGCAAAGGAAGGCTGGACAGGGCACCTTCGGCGGCACCTTCGGCGGCCGAATGTCTCCTCCAGAGACGAAAGTCAGGCATGTTCGGCGGCCTAACTTGGACTTTCGGCGGCCGAACCTGAGTTCATCCAGAACTCAGTTTCGTGCACAAGGACGCCTGCCAGTCCCTCCATCACCTGCTCAGCCCTCAATACATGCAGTTAACCCCTCTAAAACATGCATAAACACTTTAACAAGCATAAAGGAGCATCAAACAACTTAAACGCCAACAAAACAATACACATAACATGCTTACACCATTAAAACATCAAAACTATACCTACCACCTATATCAACAACTCTACCCTTAACCTCCTTACAAGCTGTTCATAAACCATGAAAACAAGTTAAAAGCTTCCCTTACCTCTTGAAACCAGATGCTGGGACAACCTAAACACTGAACTATGGCCACCACGACTTCACCTTCACCACACCTCCAACACTCTTCTTTTCTCTCAAAACCTTTCAAACCACTTAGACACAACCAACCCTCTGCATAAGCTGATAAAAGTTTGCAGATGAGTCATGGGAGACGTGGCCTAACCTCTGGCAATGATCTGGAGGCAACACCTGTCCAAATCACTGGCTGAGGAGTGCACAATAGCTGGCTGACCAGCTCAGCTTCGGCTGCCGAATCGCATGCAAAACCATGCAACATTCGGGGGCCGAACTTGAACTTCGGGGGCCGAACATGGGGCACTTTCGGCGGCCGAACTTACCTTCGGCGGCCGAACCTGGCCTTTGTCCCCAACGCCTTTTCTTGTCAAAACTCAATCCTATTCTATGCCAAACCTTACAAAGTCTTAAAAACATTTAGCAACTCTTTCTAATACCTTACTAGAAGTCTCTGACATCCCCGAATTCTACCGGACGGTAGGAATTCCGATGTCTGAATTAGCCGGGTATTACATTCTTCCCCCCTTTAAAAAAATATTCGTCCTCGAATGTTTACAATACCAATAACATAGATGCAAATAAGCAAGTACGGAAAGCCTAACACCTTTTTCTACGAAGAGACACAGATACCCCTGGAGTAAAACTCCCGGGTTGGCTATACGTTCTGACTCTGCTGACCCTTAACTGCTTAATCTGTGTCCATACTCTACCTGGATTACTGATCACTCCTGTCTGTACATAGTCCACTTTGACTCTCTTTGCTACCTACTGACTTCCCTTTCTCTTTACCTTTTCTCCGTTCTATGCACACTACTCTGGTTACACTCACCTTTGCTTCTCTGTACTCACCCGATCAGAGGAGCAACAGCTCTCAGGAAAGGCTAGATGACGTGATTATAGCTTTCTCTATGGTGACACATCACGAGTCACACAGACATGCCTCAAAACCGAACTCAGATTACAGAACTTGGCCTCTCTGCCGTGTTCTCTTATCTACACCACTTAGTAGATAAGGGGCATGCTTCTCTATTCTAGTCTACACTTTTGCTGCGCCACTCTAATCCTTGCCCGCCTTTCTTCTTCTTTTCTATCCTGACTTGTTCTCTTTTGATCCTTCGAACTACACTGGACTATCTCTAGTTCTTTAGCTCTTTAGCTCGTCTCTCTAGGATAAACTGATAAGCGACTTTTAACTGAGGGCAGCTAACATCTCATCTGCCTTTCCCAGTAAATACTATCTTGTATACGCAGAGTCGCTGAGCAGTGTTACCCCTTACCTCTGGTTTACTCATCTATTACACTGACTTTTCTCTCTTATTCGCAACATCTAGTTCCCACCCACCTTTTAGATCTATTGTGGAGGCTAATCAGTTCCAACTAGCGGTCTCCACCGATCTGCGTGGGAACACCTGTCCTTGGTAGTGGCCTTGTGCAACTGTTCACAGTTGTGACAAAATCTCAAGGTTTCATCCTTCGGTTCTCACAATGATACTGGAACATTCCAGGGTGTATGGTACTAAGTCGGATAGAATCCTTTGCTACCAAGTGCACACTGCTTTACGATCTCTCTCACTCCTGCAATTATGTTTCTTTCTAACTCTTACAACTTTTTCAATTCTTACATGCTACAGGTACCATTTCACAGGAAGAGATGAAGATAAGTCTAGGCTTCATCCTCACTTGACTTCCCGACTCTATTGGTAATCCTGCTAACGTGGCTGGAATATATCACTCTCTTTCTCTTTTTCTGTCTATGAGTACTGAGGCTGGTTCCCTGACCTGACTGTTATGCGTTCACACAAGAGCAAGAAAACCCCTGACTACCTTCCCAACGAAGTCACGAGCCTGTAGGGCTGATATCACACTTCTGGGAATACTATACTGTCCCCTCCTAAGGACTGCCTCTGATCCATCTTACCTTCTATACTTTCTTACCTTGTCTCTACAGACACAGGTAATACTATGAGTAGTTAGCCAATCCGCCCTAGAATGACATCACACAGTCAACTCTAGAACCATAAGGTCAGCTGGATCGCATCTACTCATAACGAACTATGAACTGCACTGACTGACTGACTCTGCCACAGATGGATCACACTCGGGTCTACCAACCCAAAGAGAGCACTCTAGGCCCAGAAGTTATCAAACCCCCCTCTATCAACGGCTCTCAAAACAATAGGGAAAGAAACATCAGGGTCCACGATAAACTACACATCTGAACACCCTCAAGTGCACGTATCTGACGTCACCGTGTTCGATGTGTTAGCCTCCTACTGAGTCAGGATAAAGATCCAAGCTAAAGCTCTTTCCTTGGGAACTGACCAAAGAAAAGGAGAACTCTCTCCTCCTGCCTCAACCACTGTCCTGTGACATGGCTAGAGCTACAGGCTGAGTTACACTACTAGCAGTCATCTGCTGGGACTGTGCCAATCAGGGCCGCAGTAGGATACTCACATAAAATGAGTCCTTCCTGCTCGCATCTATGCATGCCGTAGTCCCATATCAACAGACTACTTTTGTGTACACTCCACGCCTCACGTATCCAGAACTATCTGAACTAAAGCTCAATCGCCATCTAATCCCAGACTAACTGAAATCTCTATCTGACCTTTCTTACTTTACGTTATTCTACTCTGTTCTTTCTCTACTTGGGTCTACCTCATTTACTCTTCTTTTTGCTTACTTTTCTCTTACTTACTTTTCTACTTGTTTTTTTTTTTTACTCTTCATTGTCTTACGCTATTCTCTGTCTTATGTCAAGTATACTTGAGGTCTCTATTCCGGGATGAGAGATCACTCTCTCTCTAGCTGGATTGATAAAATCCACGGCTATAGCTCTCAAGCTCTTTCCTGGCTCACTAACCTTGAACTCTTTATCTCTGACTATTACACTTTCCTAGTTTCACATCAACTGATCTTCTACTAGTGTCCAGAAAACTATACACACAGCAGAACACTCAAAAGTGAGCTTACCTGGCACCACTGTGTTCGGTGTGTCAGTCTCTGGCTGAACCTGGGTGAAAATCCGAGCCGGAACTAACGGACTTCCACTTAAGGAACCTCCTGAAGAAGGGACTACTCCCCTTTCGCTATCTCTGGTTGGAGCTTCTGGTGGAATGATATGGTCTGAGGATGTCTGTGGGAATTGTGCTAACACGATTCTAGTGGGACACTCTCGTGCCATGTGCCCCTCCTGTCCGCACCTGAAACATGCTGTTGTCCCAGCCCGACAGACTCCTTTGTGCCTTCTACCACACGTCGCACATCTAGAACTATCCCAACCAGAACTCGAACCCTCGCAAAAACCCATGCCAAACTTTACCCTAGTCCAGAACTCTCTTTTCTTTGACCCTTTCAGGCCTCTCACTTTCTTTTTATTCTTTGCAGCAGCCTCACCCAAAGGGAAACGATCACTGTTCTCTGGGTCCGTTTCTACACTCATATTTTCTGTCTGCCCTGGCTGCTCACATTCACTCTCTTTACACTCCCTTGACCTATTTGGACAAGCCCATCCTGCAAACTCTGTAGCAAACTGCTCCCAGGATAAGCTTTCTACCCTCGGGTCCACATACTGGGTGAACCATTTCCTTGCCTTCTCACATTTCACTGTGACCCCTGCCATCTGAATGGCTCTACTCTCACTGACGCCTAACTCATCTGTTATCATCTTGACCATTCTAAGATACTCCAAAGGGTCATCACCAGTCTCAAATTTGGGACCATCCAACCTCAAATAGTCTGTCATCTGCACCATACTTTCCCCAAGTGAACTAGGCTTGGGTGTTTGGATAACTGGGGCTACTGATGTTGGAGGAGGTGCAACATGCTCTAGGTTAGGGTTTACTGACCCTGGGTAACAAAAGAAGGGTGGAAACATGGTATACTGTGGATATAACAGTGGATATGGCGGGTAAAAGGAAGGATAGGGCATAAAGGTGGGATATGGGTTATACCTAGAAAACTCTGATGTACCTCTCATCGGGTACTCTGCCCCCCACTGGTAGGGTGGATACTGAGGTGGAACAAACCTCGAGGCCTGAGTGCCTTCTTGGGACTCACCCATATCTCCTCCCAACCTACTCCTGCCAAAGCTACCATCTCTACTCTGCTCATCCTCCTCTATTCCTCTCATACACCCTGACATACCACTCTGAACGACTCCCCTTCTACTCTCATCAACAGACCTTCTAGGGTCCCTTGATGTACCTTCTCTGCTTATACTATCTGATGTTGCCCTTTGCAGAACGGGGAGATGAGCATCCATGTCCTCATCCTCCGGCGGAGCTCCTGTCAATCTAACAGATCGACGAGTTCCTCTCATCCTGCCTCTGAAAAGCACAACATCACACAAACATATCAGTAAATGATCCATGTGAGAATACATGAATCCACAACACATATAAAGAACATACATGCAACTCATCATGGCATTTCACATCAGCATGCAAGACAGGACTCCACATCCTATCCTAGTGGACATGAGTTTAACTTATTGTGCTTTCCTTCCTATACAAAACAACACCTCTTTCCGATGTGGGATATCTCAACACACCGTACTCTTGAGGCCCTATGCTCTGATACCAATCTGTAACGACCCGGAAACCGGTACCCCTCAGTAACGGTCCGAACCATCACTGGCACTAGGATCCAGATCGGCTTAAGACCGCCGGGACCCGTAGCAAGCCGACTATACTCTCTGTGTACCTGATAAATCCCAGACATGATACAAATAGACTCAACAATCCTGTAAAACTCTGTAGGCTTAACTACTGCTACTCAGATATGTCAATCTGCAATGGCCCTCCGGGCCTATACCAGGGACTACTATCTGCTGTGGGTCATGGGAATGAAACCCTTTTAATCTGTAACACATTCCACTGGTATCTCAGCGAAGCCATACATTAAGCCTAACTCACACATTTCTCATCAAGAAACGTAAAACAGGATTCATGTACAGGGGATTAAGCAAACATCACACAACAGCAAAAACACTAGGGAAAGCACAAGTCTATCCGTATATGACAGTACAGATCTATACATTACATGACCGTTACTCTTTTAATTACATCATGTCCACTACACTATTACAGCATACATTCAAGCACAACTTTCCTCTGTCCTCTTGCTGACTTTGATTTCCCATAGCTATCTCAGGACCTGCAAAACTGGGGTTAAGGGAGTGGGATGAGCTCTAGAGCCCAGTGAGGAGGAACAGTAAAACAGTTCATTAATTACATGCTTTCATGAAATGCATCACATCACAAACATATCATCTCAAGGATGAACTTGTCACCAACAGCCCTCAACTACATGTGATAATCTGACCAACTGTGCCAGGGAGACAATGTCATCACCTGGTCTACTCTTAGCTCTGCTCTGATATCATAACATGACCAACTGTGCCAGGGAGACGAGGTCATCACCTGGTCTACTCTTATCGCTGCTCTGACAGACTGTCTGTCTCATAGTACCAGGAGCGACCTGGCCTATCCAGGAGCGACCTGGTATGGCTATCTCATGCCATAACTCTGTATCTGCTCTCTGTCAAGGGCTCAGGATCATCCAACATTCATCCACAGGAATAACATCTTATGCAAATGCATCATATTCGTGAATTCTAATGCAACACAACCTAATACTTAACATGGCAGTTTATGATGCATGGATCATGCTAGAATCGTGTCATTTCTCAAGATAAAATAGTACAGTTAGTTCCACTCACCTGTAGCCACTGCTTGGCTAACTCTGGGCTACCTCTAACTCTGAAACAGCTACGACGACTGCTAAACACCTCGGTTCCTCGGGTCCAATCCTACAATGGAGGACGCAAATGAGGCACCAAACATACTCTATACAACTGAGAAACAACTCCCCAAAACCCCTCTAGACTACCTCAAAATATGCATGCAAAACAAGCAAAGGAAGGCTGGACAGGGCACCTTCGGCGGCACCTTCGGCGGCCGAATGTCTCCTCCAGAGATGAAAGTCAGGCATGTTCGGCGGCCTAACTTGGACTTTCGGCGGCCGAACCTGAGTTCATCCAGAACTCAGTTTCGTGCACAAGGACGCCTGCCAGTCCCTCTATCACCTGCTCAGCCCTCAATACATGCAGTTAACCCCTCTAAAACATGCATAAACACTTTAACAAGCATAAAGGAGCATCAAACAACTTAAACGCCAACAAAACAATACACATAACATGCTTACACCATTAAAACATCAAAACTATACCTACCACCTATATCAACAACTCTACCCTTAACCTCCTTACAAGCTGTTCATAAACCATGAAAACAAGTTAAAAGCTTCCCTTACCTCTTGAAACCAGATGCTGGGACAACCTAAACACTGAACTATGGCCACCACGACTTCACCTTCACCACACCTCCAACACTCTTCTTTTCTCTCAAAACCTTTCAACCCACTTAGACACAACCAACCCTCTGCATAAGCTGATAAAAGTTTGCAGATGAGTCATGGGAGACGTGGCCTAACCTCTGGCAATGATCTGGAGGCAACACCTGTCCAAATCACTGGCTGAGGAGTGCACAATAGCTGGCTGACCAGCTCAGCTTCGGCTGCCGAATCGCATGCAAAACCATGCAACATTCGGGGGCCGAACTTGAACTTCGGGGGCCGAACATGGGGCACTTTCGGCGGCCGAACTTACCTTCGGCGGCCGAACCTGGCCTTTGTCCCCAACGCCTTTTCTTGTCAAAACTCAATCCTATTCTATGCCAAACCTTACAAAGTCTTAAAAACATTTAGCAACTCTTTCTAATACCTTACTAGAAGTCTCTGACATCCCCGAATTCTACCGGACGGTAGGAATTCCGATGTCTGAATTAGCCGGGTATTACAACAGGAGATTGTGAAGAAGAAATTTTTCGAACCAAGGAGAATTTGTCAGTCCGCTTTCAGATGAAAGAACTTGGACAGCTCAAGCATTTTCTTGGTATAGAGGTCGATCATTCTCAAGAAGGAATATTTCTCCATCAGCAAAAGTATTCCAAAGATTTATTGAAGAAGTTTGGAATGCTTAAGTGTAAGCCAATCTCAACACCAATGGAGCCAAACGCCAAAATATGTGCTCATGAAGGGAAAGATTTAGCAGATGCTACAATGTATCGGCAGTTGGTGGGTAGTCTTATCTACTTAACTTTAACTAGACCAGATATTTCTTTTGCAGTTGGTGTGATGAGTCGGTACATGCAACATCCGAAGAAGCCTCATTTGGATGCAATTCGTCGAATTCTGAGATATGTGAAGAATACGCTTGGCTATGGTATTATGTACAAAAGAGGAGGAGGTTGTAAACTAGTTGGCTATTGTGATGCTGACTATGCAGGTGACCATGATACTCGACGCTCAACTACCGGGTATGTTTTCATGCTTGGGTCGGGAGCAATTTCTTGGTGTAGCAAAAGACAACCAACAGTGTCTTTGTCAACCACCGAAGCGGAGTACCGAGCAGCAGCGATGGCAGCTCAAGAGAGCAGTTGGCTTATGCAACTGTTAGAGGACTTGCATCAACCGGTGACGTATCCAATTCCTCTGTATTGCGATAATTTGTCAGCAATATGTTTGGCGGAGAATCCAGTTTTTCATGCAAGAACTAAGCATGTGGAGGTGCATTACCACTTTATCCGAGAGAAAGTCTTGCAAGAGGAAATTGAGTTGAAGCATGTCAGAACAGAAAATCAAGCTGCAGATTTATTTACAAAAGGCTTGAGTGGCAACAAGTTCGAAAGTGTCTATCATCAGCTTGGCGGGGCGAACAAAGAAGAAGCTGATGTTAAGGGGGAGTATTGAAGATATCAACACCAGCCACCAACACGTGGTCATTTGTTGACCAAGCTTATTATCATCTTCTTTTATTTATTTATTTATTTGTTAGCTAATGGCTTAGTGGTCTACCGAATTATTAGCTAGCTTTAGTTACCTAGTCGTTTTGCTGTTACCGATTCTTTAGTTGATAGTGAATCTGTTTTGCCACGTTCCTATGACTCAGTAAAATGTTGGTGCAACGTGTCTTTTGTAAGCCTATAAATAGGCAGTCATTTCATTGAATAATATATAATCTCCTTCGCAGCTTTATTCCTCCTGTTTTGTGAGTTATATATTCTTTCTTTTTTGTCTTTCTTCTTGTCGTTTGTCAGCTCTTTGTTCAACACTTATATGACAGTTTCGACGACAGGCTTTAAATGCAACTCAAGAAACAGGACAATCATCATTGAAGGATAGGAGCAGGCAAAACGACGTGAACAGGGAAAGGCCATTCTAAATTAGCCACATGCCCCAGATCGTAAAGATAACTATGGCCATGCTAAATTAGCCACGTGCCCCAAATCGTAAAGACAACTGTCACCTTTGAATCTGAAAAATTAAAGACCAGCAGAGGACCTCTGATATAACACAATAATCGTCCAAAGTGAGTCATGAGCTGTCAACATAAGATAGACCACATGGAAAGGGTTTGATAAGACAAATACATAGTTCCGCCCGTGGAAAGGAAGACTCGGATACTATAGCATTCAGTTCTTTATCAAAACTTACCCTCTCCTGGATAGACTGAATCTTCACATACAGTTATCATTTGCAGGTACAGTTCAGTAGATTCCCGTTACGCCTGTAATTATGGAAACATCGATAAATTAGTCGATGGGATCCCTTATCAATTAGTTGGCACAAGGCGAATTTTGAGAAAATACTATAATTAACCCCATCATTTACAGTATAAAAACTAATGACCACAGAGATAAATGTATATAATTGTTCTAAGCAATTTCTTATACTCGTCCTATTTTTCAGTTTATTGATTTGTGCGTCAGAGTGGTGCTGTAGGCATCAATCACCTCTCGTTATTTTTCTTACAGAATTAATCAATCGCAGTACAGTTCTATTTTGACCATATCAATCATTTTTTTAAAATATTATATTAATTAAATAATATGTTTTTTAGAAGTCATATCTCTCTATTTAATTTAACCCGGGAAACTTGAAATTCATATTTTTATAGATTTAACATTTATTTTTTAATATTTAAATATTTTAACCATAAAATTTTTAAAATTCTTATTTTTCTAGATTTAATATTGATTTATATATTTGATTAATTTTTCAAATAGTTTTGCAACATGTTAAGATAAAAAATAGTTAATTGCCAAGATGAATAATATGGAATATGAAAATTATTCTCTAAAAGACTCAGAAATTCTAAAGGCCCCAACGAGCGTTGGCCGAGTGTGGCGCCTCGTAGCTATCAATGTCAACCAAAAGATTACACATTGAAATTTGCTTGAATATGACGAAAACGACACATAGAAAACGCAAAAGCGACTCAAATATATTATATTATACATATAAAATGTATGACTTGTGGATGAATGAATCATCTAAATGAGGGGTTATCTGCGCAGTCCATGCATCAAATTAGGGGTTATAATAGTTAAATATATAAATTTCATTTTTTAATATAATTTTTTATTTAAATAATATAAAATTTCATTTCAGACGTAGTTAAATTTAAAATTAAATCGAATCGAATAAATTAAAAATTAAAATTTTAATATTTATAAAAATTAAATTAAATCAATTTTCATCAGAAGTTGAATCAAATCGAATCGGTCTGATTTAATTCAGTTCGGTTTGATCGATTTAAATTTTTAATAAACTTTTTATTTTTTATACTTTATTTTTAATATTTTAAATTTTAATTAAAATATTTTAATTTTAATATGATCTAATCTCTATATTATTAAAAATAAAAAATTACTATCATTAATCGGTTCGATTAAATTTTTTAATTTTTTCTAATCAAAATCGAACCGAATTAAAATAACCGAAACTTTAAATTTAAAAATTAAATCGAATTAAAATAATAAAAAATCAAACTTAAATTAATTCAATTCCATTAATTTTGATTTTTTATTTAAAATATTAAAAATAATTAAATAATAGAGAAATAAGAGCATAAATATATTTTTAATTTAATAAGTATAATAATTTTAATATTTACTATTATAGTTGAAATAATATATTTTTTATATTATTTAAATAAAAATTGAAAAAAAATATTCAGATTATAAAATAAAATTTATATAAATTACTATTAAAATTCCTAAATTAATGTCGCCTTTCTATAAATTACCCTCTAAAGGACGTGCACGATCTCTAGCTTTTTATTTATTTATTTAAAAAAAAAAAATCAAAGCACGATCTCTAGCTTAAGTCATCAAAAGATGGAAAATTTATGCTTTTCCCTTATGCTTATCCGATTGACACGCCATTTATGATATTTCTTTTTTTAAAAAAAAAAATACATAATACAACTCCAAAACTTTTAGGAAAAACAGTTAGTCATCACTCTAATTATTTGTTATTAATTTTTATAAAAATATAATTATTTAATATTTAAAAATTTATAAAATCTATATAACTATTTAATTTTATAAAATATAAAGAGCAGGTAAATTATATTCATAAATAAAAATTAAATAATTATATTTTTATAAAATTTAAATATTAAAAATTAATATAAAAAATTGAAGATTTTATCGGTTTAATTTAAAATAAAATAGAATCAAATAAATTAAAAATTAAATTTTTTTATTATTTATAAAAATTAAATCAAATTGATTTTATATAAAATTTAATTTAAATTGAATCGATTTGATTTAATTGATTTAAATTTGATTTGATCGGTTGGACTTTTAATAAATTTTTTATTTTTTACACTTTATTTTTAATATTTTAAAATTTAATTAAAATATTTCAATTTTAATTATAGTCTAATATCTCAGTATTATAAAAAATAATATATTATTATCACTAATCGATTTGATTTAATTATATTAATTTTTTTTAAATCAAACTAAATCGAAATAATTAAAATTTTTAAAAATAAAAATTAAACTGAAAAAAATAAACTAAATATTAAATTAATTTAATTTAATTAATTTTTTTAATTTAAATTAAATCCTGCTAATTTCTAAAAATAAAATTTTTAATTAAAATAAGAAATATCCCAATACTTTCCTTTTATGTATTAAAAAATAAAACCAATATTATTAAGATATGACGTCCAATAAGAATCGCACATTGTGACTATAATTTCTACGCATGTCTTAGTTGGAATCTTTAAGGACTTTCTTTATCAGTGTTGGGAGTTAGCCAACAATCACTTAGTTTATTTATAACAAACTTAATACCTAATCCATTATATTAATGTCTGTTAAACGAAAATTTTAAGGTAAAATTACTATCAAATCACTGAGTTTTAAAAAAATTCATTAATTTATTTTTATTTTAAAATTACTCAATTAAAATATTTATTATTTTATAAAATTAAAATTTTTAGTTATTATGTGAAAGAAGCTATTAATTAACTTGTTTTATACAAACGGATTAACAATATAAATAGTTAAAATTTTAAGAAATGAATGATACATATAATTTAAATTTTAAAAATTTAATAATATAAATATTTAAGACCATTAATAAATTTTTTAATAAAGACACAAGAAATTAAATAAAATTTAAAAAGTTAATAATAAATTGTACCGCTTTGCATGATTTTTGAGATTTTGAATTGAATTAAAAAATTATATCAAATCGAATCGTAATTAAAAAAATCGATAGCGTAGAAATCAAATTATATCGAATTATATTTATTTAATTATTTAGTTATAATTTTAATTTTTTTGTCAATAATTATATTAAAATTGAATTGGAATCATATCAATAATTTATGATAGTATTATAATTTTAATATATAATTTCAATAATATATTTTATATATAATATAATTTTAATAAAATTACATTGATTGTAACTACTATTTAATTATTAAATATTTCTTATTATTTTATTTTATAAATTTAATTACTTAATTATAATTTATTCTATTAAAATAATTATATATAATTGTTATTATTATTTATATATATAATAATAATATAAAATTATTATATTTTTTAGTTACTAATCAATTATTAAATATTATAATAATGTAAGTTAATTAGTTAATTAAAATTTATCGTATCTAAATAGATTATTTATATTAATAAAATATAAGTTACTAAAATAAATATATATAGATGGATATGTATATATATATATATATATTAACTAGATTATATATATCAATAAAATATAATTTAATAAAATTACAAATAAATTAAATTAAATTAATTAAATTTAATACTATTCAGCTAAATTAAAACTATATAATTTTGTTGTAAAAAACTAAAACAAATTAAAAATTTATAACATATCGGAAAAATGATAAGAGCTTGTTTAATTGAAGTTTATTTCTGGTGTCAAGATTGTAACAAAATTTTTTAAAACTCTATTGAGAGTTTTTTTTTTTTTTTTTAAATTCATTTTTTAAGAATTTGAAAATTATAATAGAAAAACTATTTTATATTTGATTATTTAGTGTCTGGATATATTTTCTATGATATTATGGATATTTAATATTCCCTCCATTCCATAATTTTCGTTCATCTTTATTTTTTTGTTGTTCCAAAATTATTATCAATTTTTTTTTAAACTATAGTAACATATAAATTGACTATTATAACCTTATTTAATTTTGTCTTATTTTTAAGAAACCTTCCAAAACATCTCTTAGTATTTAATAAAACTTTATGCATTTAAAATGAGTATTATAAAAAAATATATTTCTTAATATATGTGAAAAAGTGATGGCGTCAAAACCATAAAAAACAATCTATCTAAATTCAACAAATATAAATTGCATATAAGGTGAATAGGATAGAACCCATAAGGAATTGATACTAGACATCTTTAATCAATAATCAGGAAAAATAAACAATTAAAAAGGGGAGGGTTCGATGAAGATTAAAACCAAAATAAAAATTAAAATAATTAAAGAAAGTAATAATCAATGCAAAATCAAATAAAGACTCGAGAGAAATTTAATGCAAACAAATTCCAGTTGAAAAGTAAAATCTTTTTCAGTTGTGAAAATTGAAATATCTTTCTTTATTCTAATAAATTAGTTTTTGTTATGAAAGACGTTCTTTATAATCAATCTTTCTTTAAGTGTAAATTTATTAAGAAATATTCGCTAATTAATCATAGTCAACAAATAATCTAAAGAAAGTCTATTGGATTTAATTTATCAACTACCTTAAGAATTAGAGAGACTCAATTCTAAGCAACAAACCAAACCGCGTGGTGAGTACAATTTCTTAGCGGGTTACACTAATTGTTATTTATTGTTAAATAAATCAAACAATTATGAACTTCAAGCATTCAAACTAATAATATATTACCTTGCAAATATGTACAACGGACCTTATTAATCAATCAACAAAGTAATAATAATAACAATAACTGAAATTGCATATATATTAGAAGAATAAGATGAACAATAATGTTTAGATCTCACAATCCAAGAAAAATTAAAACTTCAACCTATCTCCAACTAGAACTAAAGCAATTAATCACACATGGTTGAAAGTACAAGAAGAAAGAAAAGAATTCAACAGAAAAGAGGATGTGGGCTGCTGCTGTAAAAAAAATGTTTAAATAGCAAAACTCTAGAGAAATCCTCTTGAAATTTCTTTCTAAAAGAGTTTGATTTGAATATTTTTAGTGAAATAACTCTTTTGATTTATTTTCTAAAGAGAGCTGAGGTTTTCTAATCTTTTTGAGAGGAATCCCGCGAGATCTAGACTAGATTAAGGGCTTTAAATGGGAGAATCCTGATTTTTTCACATCATATACGTTTTTGCTGTTGTTTGGACGTTTCCTTGGAGACTTGGCAAGTCTTTGGTCAAGTCTATTCAGCCACTTCACATAATCAACTTCTTTTCTCTTTGATTTTGGCTTATCTTTGCTATCTTTTGCATTTCTGTATAAAATCTATAAAATTGTCAAAAATAAATATTCATATCTTATTTGACCAAATATATAATTAAAATATGTGTCAAATATATGTATAATCAAATTTTCCCTCACTTGAACCATTCTTGCCTTCTAGCATTCAAACAATTTAAATAATCATTTGTACTCTTTCATCTAGACTTTTGGATTGAAGCACAACACTATACCAGTATGTATATAACTAACAATCGTAGGAGTCACAGTGCAAACAATAATCCCAACAAAATCTTTGACATCAATAGGAGAGTTCAAAGTATTTATACTCAATTACACAAGTAGTCAAGTAGCATTCATGAAGTAGTCACTAGACCTTACCTTAGCTAATTTTATTATTATTTAAAACTGGTCCTTAAGTGTATAAATAAAGTATCCAAGACTTTTTATTTATTATTTATGAGCATTTATTCATCTTGCTAGAACTGTCACTATTCTTTTGACGCGAAAGTACATATTTGTGATATCCACCTCTGATTACTCAATTGGTTACAATTTCAAGTGGTTATTAGCACTACTCATGGTCACTTAACCAGTGAGTATATTTATTTTACACTTTCTTTTTCTTTGGTACCTTGAACATCTTATTTCTTTGACAAAATCTCCGGAAAAATTAAAAATTCATGGTTCTAGCAAATCCTATATACTCTAGTAATGCCTTAATTATGCAAACACACACATCTTATTCAAACTCAACTATCTATGTTTCAAGACAATTATCAAAGACTATTGTAAATAATGTGAAAACTGAGATAATTGCCCACGTAAATACTAACATACTGTTTATGATTCAATTTAAATTTCAAAGAATTCAAAAGTGAGTAAAATAATCAAATTGCAATCCCTAGCGAAAATGCATAAAAAGAAAGGAAAATAAAATGCATGAAAATTAGAAAAAAAATTGCAGAATAAAACAAGGAAAAAAAATGCAACATATATAGTTTCTTACCCCACACTTGACCAACACATTACCCTCAATGTGTGCAAAAATAAAAAGTTATGCAAAGAGGGTTAGAACAATACTCTCCTGATCAAGTCGATGTGGGCAAGGCATAAGGCAAGACACAAGTAACTTGTGAAGGGAAAGGGATCCTAAAATAATCAAGCAAGAAGTGTAGCATGACTTTTGTATTAGCTATAACCCATCCTGTTGCTTCATTGTACTCATGAAGCAATATGATTAGTTTTTCCTTTTTTAAGTGAAGTGCATTTCCAGCCTCTAGGTATGAATTTTTGAGGTGATTGAGCAGCAATTTTAACTCCAGTTCAAGTACTTTCATAATAGATGGTTGTAGCTGTGAGTTAGATTTAGATAAATTTTCGATCAAGACTGACCTGGGCAGTTCAAAATGCTGTCTAGAGCATGAGCAGTTCTTTGTAACTTTTTATCAACAACAATTTGCTTATCTAACTGTTTTCGATTGTCCATGTCCATACCCCTGTATAGAGCAATATTCAAGTTGTCATCAATACTTAATTTAAATTTATTTTGGCTAAAAATATCAAGAAAATCTATGCCATCAACATGAGTTACATTACTAGGATATTTTAAAGAATCATAAACATTAAATTTAATCACTTCCCCATTAAATTATATAGTGAGTGTACCATTATGTATATTTATTTTGATCCTACCCGTGCTAAGAAAAAGGCCTTCCCAACAAAATATCAAATGTAATATTAACTTTATCCTCTTTCATGTCAATGATGTACAAATATATAGAAAAAACTAACCCATCAACTTATTTTCTTCAAGGGACCAACATTTAATGAACTATAAATAGACAAAGACATGACATTAATTGAGGCTTCAAGATCACACATAGCCTTTGTAAATCCAACATTACCAATTGTGCAAGAAATTGCAAACATACCTCTATCATTGCATTTAGGAGGTAATTTTCTTTGAATAACTACAGAAACATTTTTCTCCACACTTACCTTTTCATTCTCAAGTAGCTTTTTTTTTTGTACAAAACTCCTTCAAAAATTTTGTATATTTAGGCACTTGTTTAATAAGATCAAGTAAAGGAAAGTTTACCTCAACCTTGAAAAAAGTCTCTAGAATTTCTTTTCCCTCTTTTTCTTTCTTAGATTTAGCAAACCTCTTGGAAAGAGATAGTGAAATAACAAATTCTCTTTATTGGTATGTTTTTGTAGCAGATTTTCTCCCTTTTTTCTGTTGAATTTCTGCAGATGCATTCTGTAGACCTATCACTGAGGTTTTCCTAAGTCTCTGCTCGCGTGGAACTGTCTACTGCTGCTGAATTTTTGTAGGTGCATTCTGCAAATCTGTCACTGAGGTTTGCTCAAGTCTCTACTCTTATGGAATTATCTGTAACTTTTTTCCATGCCTCAAAGTTATTGCACTTATATTTTGCTTTGGATTGACTATTGTTTGAGATGGCAACTTTCCTTGGGACTTCAATCTACTCATGGATGTAGCCATTTGGCTTATTTGATTTTTTCAAATTTTGCACAGAATTAGTTCTTTACGATCAAAGAAATAAATTAGTTTAAATCAATTTTTCGGCAACAACGCTAATTTTTTATGGGTGTCGAAACTACAAAAAATGATCTATCCAAATATAACAAATATAAATTATGTATGGGGTGAATAAAATTGGACCCATAAGGAATTGACACTAAAAATCTCCAATCAATAACTAGAAAAAATAAACAAGTAAAAAGGGGATTTTCATGAAGAGTGAAACCAAAATTAAAATTAAGACAATTAAAGAAAACAATAATCACTACAACAAATATGGTATTTTGGTACGAATTAAAAACATCCCACTGATGGGTCCCAGTCAAAGCTACAAAGAATTTGGTTCTCAGAATGAGAAATTTGGAATGTATTTCCTTCATAATCACTGCTGCCAATACAAATGAATAAATAGCAGAATAAATAGCAGAAGAAATAACTGACACATCCTATACTTAAGGCCACAAACGGCACAATGAATAAAAAGAGGAAATATTTGCTGCAGTAAAATCTCAGCAGCCAATTTGACTTATTCTAATAAAAATAAAGAAAGAATAAATGCAAATAAAATAAACAGCAGGCAGCAGCAGGACATGGTCTAAGAACGAGACTTAGTCCACATACTTTTTATTCTTGATAGGAATCCTTGAAGAACGACGCAGAGCTCTATCATTACTCCCCCCATTAAAAGAACCTTGTCCTCAAGGTTCAGTGCTGGAAATCGCGCATGTAATTCAACTGAATTTTCCCATGTAGCATCCTCCTGTGGCAAATGTTTCCATAAAACCAGACTTTCTTGAACTGTTCGGGACCCATTGCGAATCCATCTCGTATCCAATATCTCTGCTGGTTCCATAATGACATCTCCATCATCGGACAGTAGTGGCAAAGAATCAGAGACAGGAATAATATCACCAATATGTTTCTTGAGAAGGGACACATGAAACACTGGATGAATTCTAGAATCAGCAGGCAGTTCTAATTTATAAGCCAATTTCCCAACACGTTCTAGCACTCTATATGGCCCATAATAATGACTTGCAAGTTTCTAAGAAGACCTCCTGGACACCGATTGTTGGCGGTAAGGCTGTAACTTAAGGTAGACATGATCGTTGACCTGAAATTCAACATCTCTGCGTTTGAAGTCAGCATACTATTTCATTTGATTAGCAGCATGCGACAAATGAGATTTCAGCTCCTTTAAGATCTCATCTCTAGTTTTCAAGGTCCGATCAACTTCATGAATAGGAGACTGTCCCCCGTCATACCGAGGCACCATAGGTGGATGTCGACCATACAAAGCCAAGAAAGGAGACATACCAATTGTTCTATGGAAGGAAGAGTTATACCAAAATTTTGCCCACGGCAAAAAAAAGCACCACTTGCGCGGCTATTGAGATGCGAAGCAGCGAAGGTACTGCTCCAGACATCGATTCGTCACTTTAGATTGGCCGTCTGTCTCGGGATGATAAGAGGAACTCACGTGCAGCTTAGTTCCGGATAGTTTGAAAAATTCACGCCAAAAATTGCTCACAAAAATAGGATCTCTATCACTAATAATGGATTTAGGCAGTCCATGGTACTTTACAACCCCATTCACAAATTTTTTAGCAATCACCTTAGCAGAATAAGGGTGAGACAGGGGCAAGAAGTGCGCATACTTACTAAGCCGGTCAACAACAACAAGAATTGAATTCTTTCCAGCTGAAGTGGGCAGACCATCAATAAAATCCATGACAATGTCATTCCAAAACTGATGAGGAATGGGTAGTGGTTGCAGAAGCCCCGTCGGAGAAGAGGTGGAGACTTTGTTTTTTTTGACAAACAGAGCAGGCAGCAACATATTCTTGAATTTGTTTACGCATTGAAGGCCAAAAAAAGTGAGAAGCAATTCTTTTGTAGGTGCGTAAAACACCAGAGTGTCCACCACAAGGAGAATCATGGAATTCCTGTAGAATCTGACAAGTTAAATCGGAATTTGGGGGAACAACAATCCGATTTTTATAGAAGAGCAAACCATTTCGCCAAGAGTAAAAAGAGCCTGGATTATTGGAAGCCAGTCGACTGATATTAATTATGTATGGATGAGTGGTGATTGTAGATTGAATTTGATCCCAGAGTGAAGTATGAGGCAGAAAAAGGGCATTTAAACATGGACTACCACTAACCCGGGATAAGGCATCAGCAACCATGTTTTCTTTCCCGGGTTTATACACAATTTCATAATCAAAGCTCAGTAACTTTGAAACCCATTTCTGCTGTTCAGGAGTAACAATCCTCTGCTCCACCAAATATTTGAGGCTTCATTGATAAGTTTGAATGAAGAACTTTCGGCCAAGCAAGTAAGGACACCAAGTACGAATAGCTTGGAGAATAGCTAGCATTTCCTTGGCATATGTTGACAAAGACTGTTTGGAGGCTCCCAAAGCGCGACTCATGAAAGCAATTGGTTTATCATTTTGAGATAACACAGCGCCTATGCCGTTGTTGGAGGCATCGGTGGTGACGAAGAAAGGCTCATCAAAATTAGGCATTGTGAGCGTTGGAGTAGTGGTCATCGCTTTTTTCAAGTCAGTAAAGGCATTTTCGGCTTCGGCATTCCAAGAAAATTGCCCCTTCTTTAACAAATTAGTCAAAGGTTGAGCGATCACTCCATAATTTCGTATGAATTTCCTGTAGTAGCCTGTTAAGCCTAAAAAACCACATAAGTCAGACACATTAGTGGGTTTAGGCCATTCAAGCATAACTTTAATCTTCCCCTGGTCCACCTGTACACCAGCACCAGAGACAATATGTCCCAATTACATTGGACTGTTCCCAATTGTCGCAACCACTGGACCCCTAACACCACATCCAATCCCATGAGTGGCAATGAATAGAATGTAATGGAAAAGGGAATACCTTGCAAGAGAGCCGGAGTATTTCTGAATTTCCCACTACACTGCAGAGGATCCCCATTAGCCACTTTCACGTTGAAGGGTCTGGTTGGTTCAGCCAACAATTTGAGAGATTCAGCCACTTTTTCGTTGATGAAGTTGTGTGTGGACCCACTATCAATAAGGCAAATTAGTTCGAAGGATCTAATTTAAATAACAACCCGCATGGTACCTGATGATGACCATCCAGTAAGTGCATGAAGGGAGATTTCTGGTTCACCCTCATCGTCATCTTCGTCAATGTCGAACCCACCATCAAGAATAAGAAGTTGGGGTTTAGCACACCTGCGTCCAGGAACGAACTTCTCATCACAATTAAAGCATAACCCTTTTGCCCGCCGAGTCTGCATCTCATCCCAAGAGAGTCGCTTTACCGATGTGGACGACTTGTTTTTTGTTGGAGATGAGTAACTCGTCTGAAAAGATGGACGAATTGCCTTCTTTTGTCGTAGTAATTGTTCATCCTTCATTCGAGCTAAGCTGATAGCTTTTTTTAGAGTTTTCGGCTTAAACATTCTTATTCCTTCCGCAATCTCTGTTTTAAGACCTCCCATAAATGTTCCCATCAATGCCTTCTGGGTCCACCCTTTTACTCGGTTGCCTAATCTTTCAAATTCACGTTGATAGTCACGTAAAAGGCCTGTTTGGCGAATTTTTGATAAAGACTCATCAAAATCTTCACAGTCAGTAGGTCCAAATCGAGACCACAATTCCTCAGAGAAGATTTCCCATGTTACTATCGTTCCAGCAGCGGTATGGGTCCTGCGAAGCCACTGCCACCATTCATTTGCCTCTCCTCGAAGGTGATAAGAAGCCAAAGATACTTTTTCTGAGTCTGGAGTGCCTTGGTAGTCAAAAAACTGATCCACCCTTGCGAACCATTCAGTTGGATCATCTCCTGAATAATTTGGGAACTCCAATTTTGCCAATTTCGCAGAATAAAATGACCATCCTCCATCTCTGGATTCATCCTGATTAACGCGAACTTGGCTAGCTCAGTCACTTGCACTGCTAGCGGGTTCTTTGCTTGCAAGCGAAAGTTCAAAGAATTTAGTGATAGCTGCTTTGATTTGTTGCAGTTCATCGCTAAGCCCTCGTTCCATTTTAGACAGATTGTCTTGGAGCTGGCCAAGGCCAACTTCCAAATTTTCGATTCGCTCTTTGTTTGTTGCCATGAAAAGGAAAAGGAAAAGGAAAAGAATGCAGCTCTGATACCATTGATGGGTCCCAGTCAAAGCTACAAAGAATTTGGTTCTCAGAATGAGGAATTTGGAATGTATTTCCTTCATAATCACTGCTGCCAATACAAATGAATAAATAGCAGAAGAAATAACTGACACATCCTATACTTAAGGCCACAAACGGCACAATGAATAAAAAGAGGAAATATTTGCTGCAGTAAAATCTCAGCAGCTAATTTGACTTATTCTAATAAAAATAAAGAAAGAATAAATGCAAATAAAATAAACAGCAGGCAGCAGCAGGACTTGGTTTAAGAACAAGACTTAGTCCACATACTTTTTATTCTTGATAGGAATCCTTAAAGAACGACGCAGAGCTCTATCACCCTCATTGAAGTTAAAAGTCTCTAAATGTAATTAGCGACGAAAATAAAACACCACTACGGATGTCGCTATTTCAATGTCGCTAATAGTTTTTTGTGACATTTTGTACAAAATATCCCTAAATGTTTATCTATTTGCGGAAAAAATAAATATCTCTATTAATTATGTTATGTTTTGGATATCTTATTAGCAATGATTTAGGATGTCCCTAAACATACTTTTTTTTATATAATAATATAGTTGTCTCTAAAAGTTTTTTTTTTTCGACGAAATTATATGTCTAAGTTTATCATGTCATCGCATTGGACAATCTATTAGAGACGATTTAATACATCCCTAAGTATACCTTTTTGCGGATAATAATGAATTCGTCCCTAAATATGTTTATTTTGCAATGAATTATTATGTTTCAATTAATCATGTTGTCAACTTTCATAATGTATTAGTTACAATTTAGACTGTCTCTAAACATAGTTTTTACAGACGATAATGTAAACATTCCTAAAGATAGTTATATTGTGACAAAATTATGTGTCTCAAATAATTATATAATTAGGTCCATCTAATTTTTTTGAGAAAATTTATAATGTTTCTAAATGAATATTTTCTAAACAATTTTAAAAAACATCTCTAAATGATTTATTTTTATCAATAATTTTAAAATCATTCCAAAATAATTGAATTAGTGATATTTTCAGATTTTTATATTTTTTATTATAATTTTATATCACAATTTCTCGATTAATAATTCAATAATATGTAACATTCATTAATCATATAGTAAAAGAATTCCTATAATTTGAGTTATACTTTTTTATAAATATAAATATTCACATATATAAATAAAATTTATTTATATAAACTAATAGTGAAATCAATAATATCATTTGCGTTAGCTAAAATGAAATTTTCATAGTAAATGTATGAGTAAGTATCTAAATTAAAATATAACTAACAATCAAATATTTAATATCTAGATCAATATGAATTAAAAACCAAATATTTAGATCAATAAGATCATTTCTAATCACAATCAATTCATATATTCAAAAGTAACTTGCAGAAAAAGAATGTTCATTTTCATCTTCACAATTGATGTTAAGTATCTTTTAGTGATATTTGAGATTAATATCATAAATAAGGTATCATTCAGGAATATATTTTGATCTTGTCTCTAAAGTTTCAATGATGAATTGGAGGAATATCACACATAAATTACTATATACAGACGTTTGTATGACATCACTATTTATAAATAGTTTACAAATGAAATAAGAACGTCGCTAAAAAGCTTGGCGCCAATTTCTAATGGATGGAAAAAAAAAAATTAATCACCTTTTAGGGACAGTTTGGGGAAATGTCACAAATTCAGTGACATTATAATGCGGTCTCTAAAGGTTTTAGAAAGGTTTAGAGGAACGTCACGCTTGTAAAATAAATGTCTTTAAAAGGTTACATTTTGGGACGTTTGAAAATTTGTTACTTAAACAAATGTCTCTAATTTCTAATTTTCTTGTAGTGAATCAAGAGAAAATCAAATAAAGATTTGAGGGAAATTCAAGCAAATAAATTCCAATTGAAAATTAGAATCCGTTTCAGTTGTGAGAATTAATCATTGAAGCAAAAATATTTTTATTTATTTCAATAAATTAGTTCTAGTTATAAAAAATGTTCCTCATAACCAATCTCTATTTAGGTGTAAATTAATTAAAAAATATTCGCTAATTAACCCTAATCAATAAACAACCCAAAAAATATCTATTGGATTTAATTTATCAATTACTTTAAGAATTAGAGAGACCCAATTCTAACCAACAAACCAAACTGCATGGTAAGTTTAAGATAGATCATGCAATTCCTTAGTGGATTATACTAATTGTTACTTATTATTGAATAAATCAAGCAATTGTGAACTTCAAACATCTGAACTAACAATATATTATCTTGCAAATATGAACAACGAGCTCTATTGATCAATCAACAAAGTAATAATAGTAATAACTAAAATTGCATAAATATTAAAAGAATAAAAATGAATAATAATGTTTAGATCTCACAATCCATGAAAAAACTTCAACTTCAACTTTAACCTATCTCCAACTAGAAATAAAGAAATTAGTCACTTATGATTGAAAGAAAGCATAAGAAGAAAGGAAAGAATTCGATAGAAGAGAGGATGTAGACTACTGCTGTCAAAAAGATATTTAACCTAGAAAATCCTCTTAAAATCTCTTTCTCAAAGAGTTTGGTTTAAGTATTTTTAGTGAAATATGATAATTTGCCAAGAATTAGAAAAATAAAAGAGAGAAGAGATGCTCAATGTGCAGTTCAATTATTAAGCAGGATGGCAGCCCTTATATAGGCTTACAAAGAGCAAAGATATAATCTTAACAGAAAGAAAAAACTGCTGCAACGTGACCATGTTCTACAGAACACTATCAACCAAATTCCTATAAAATAGAACTATAACTTTGACTAAGAAACAAAATACTGAAACTAAATAATTGCAGTAAAATAATTAACTTATCTAACAATCTCTTCCTTAAACTGAAAACTTAAAAACTCAACAAGTTTCAGTTTAAAGTTTTGCATCTTCTCTGCTGCAAACACCCATCAGACTTCTCAAATTCAGGAAAGAATGTAGCTTGAGAGACTTTGTAAATATGTCAGCAAGCTGCTCCTCACTTGGACAGTACTTCAATTCAATTTTTCCTTCATTACACAAATCTCTCAAAAAATAATACTTCACATCAATATGCTTGCTCCTTCCATGAAGTACTGGATTTTTGGACAATTTTATTGCTGAACTATTGTCACAGAAAATTGTGGTAGCTCCTTCTTGTTTAAGCTGCAATTCTTCAAGAATTCTCCTTAGCCAAATGGCTTGACAAGCACAAGACGTAGCAGCGACAAATTCCGCTTCTGTACTGGACAAAGTGACAATTGGCTGCTTCTTAGAAGACCATGAAACAGGTCCTGTTCCAAGCATAAAAATATATCCTGAAGTGCTCCTTCTGCTGTCTTGGTCTCCTGCATAATCACTATCTGTAAAGCCAATTAATTCTGACTTTTCATTAGCTTTAAAAAACAAACCGAAATCCTTCGTCCCTTGCAAGTAACGAAGAATTCTCTTAGCGGCAAACAAGTGCATTTCAGTTGGACTCTCCATAAATCTGCTAATAAGGCTTACAGCATACATTATATCCGGCCTTGTTCCGGTTAAGTACATGAGGCTGCCAACAATTTGCCTATAAAGAGTGCTATCCACCTTTTTCCCTTCAAGATCTTTGTGAAGCTTTAAACCAAATTCAGTTGGTGTGGATGCAGGATTACAATCCTTCATCTGAAATTTATCCAAAATTTCTCTCACATATTTCTTTTGACAAACAAAAAATCCCATCTTTGATTGTACTACCTCTAAGCCTAGAAAGTAATGCATCTTTCCAAGGTCTGACATCTCAAATTCAGCCATCATAGATTTTTTGAATTTTTCAAACATCCCATTGTCATTTCCGGTAAATATAAGATCGTCTACATACAAGCAAACAATAAGCATTTGGCCCTCATTCCCAATTTTAACAAAAAGAGAATGCTCATATGGACATTTTTGGAAACTATTTTTCATAAAATACGTTTCGATGCGATTATACCAAGCCCTTGGGGCTTGTTTTAATCCATATAGAGCTTTTTTCAATTTATAGACCTTATGCTCATGTCCAATTTTAATATAACCAGGGGGTTGATCAATAAATACCTGTTCTTCCAATTTACCGTGCAAAAAAGCTGATTTAACGTCCAATTGAAAAATAGGCCAAGAATTTTGTGCTGCCATTGCTACCACCAAACGAATTGTATCATGTCGTGCAACTGGAGCAAAAATTTCAGTGTAATCAACCCAAACTCTTGCTTGTATCCCTTCGCCACCAACCGCGCTTTATACTTGTCAACTTCACCATTTTCCTTCAATTTTGTCTTGAAAACCCACTTTACACCAATGGTTTTATTCCCTTTCGGAAGGTCACAAAGTTGCCAAGTATCATTTCTTTCAATGGCTTCAATTTCTGCATCCATTGCCTCCTTCCATTTTGATTCTTTGACAGCACTTTCAAATGTTGTAGGATCACAATCTGCATACAAGGCAAAGTGAGTGATAGATTCTTCATTGTAATTCACTCCCATTACCTCATAATCTTTCATCCAAGCAGGCCTTTTTCGTGTACGGAGAGAAGATTGAGCAGAAACTGCTGCTGCTGCCTCACTTGTTGGTGACTGAATTTCAGAAGTTACTGAACTTTCTTCATCTCTGGGAACATTATTTTCTGAAATTTTAGTTGGTTTCTCCTCTTTTTCAACTTCATCATCAAGAATAATTGGAGTTGGCTGCTGCCCATTCCAATCCCAAATGTTTTCCTCATCAAAAACCACATCTCTGCTAGTCACAATCTGATTTGTCAATGGATTGAACAATTTAAAAGCTTTGGATGTCTCACTCACACCCAAAAAAATGCACTTCTCACTTTTGTCATCAAGTTTTTTTCTTTTTTCATTTGGGATATGTGCATATGCTATGCAACCAAAAATTTTAAAATAATCCACATCCGGTTTTCTGCCGCTCCATGCTTCTTCCGGCGTCATATTTTGGACAGCAAAAGTGGGACTTCTGTTTAGTAAATGAACACTCCAAAGTACAGCTTCAGGCCAAAAAGTCTTTGGAATTCCTCCCCTAGCAAGCAAGCATCTCACCATGTTAAGGATGGTTATGTTCTTTCTTTCGGAAACACCGTTTTGCTGCGGTGTATAAGCAGTGGTAAGCTCTTTACGGATCCCTTGACCTGCACAAAAATTCTCAAATTCTTTTGAGCAGTACTCACCACCACGATCCGTGCGAAGAGATTTAATTGCTTTTCCACTTTCTTTCTCCACACGTGCCTTGAAACTTTTAAAAATTCCAAAAGTTTCAGACTTTGCCTGTAAAAAATAAACCCATGTTTTCCGACTATAATCATCAATGAAAGTAATTAGATATCTTTTACCTCCATTCGAAAATGGTTTTATTGGTCCGCAAATGTCGGAATGAATCAGCTCCAAAACATCTTTTGCTCTCCATGACTTTCCTTGAGGGAATTGAGAACGAGGTTGTTTACCAACAACACATTCTTCACAATTTTTTGATGGAGCATCGATTTGAGGAAGTCCATTTACCATATTTTTCTGATGAAGAGTTCTTAATCCATTGAAACTCAAATGGCCATAACGAAAATGCCACAACCAGCAAGTATCTTTCACTTCAGCAATAAAACAAGATTGAACACTTTCAACTTTCAAAGGGAACAATCTTTTTGAGTTCATTGGAATAATAGCAATGGCTCCTCTAGAAGGATCATATATCTCACAAGTTCCATTTTGAATAGTAATTATATAACCCTTTTCTTGCAACTGTCCAGCACTTAACAAATTGCTTTTCAAACTAGGAACATAAAGCACATTAGCAATTTTTTCTACAAAACCATTCTTGATTCTAATTTTAATGTCACCCTTCCCCTTCACATCTACAGAAGATAAATCACCAAAACTTACTGTAGATTGAAAATTTTCATTTAGAAAAGCAAAAGAAGACTTACTTCCACACATGTGATTACTGCAACCGGTATCAACATACCAAATATGGGAGTCGGGTGTATCATTTGTTTGAACAGCCATCAAAAGAGTTTCTCCTTCATCATTTTCTGCATAATTTGATTTCTCCCCCTTTTCAGTATCCTTGGGCAGCTTGGTACGACATTCGGAACGATAGTGACCATAATTATGACACCTGTAACACTCAATTTTGGATTTGTCATAATGTTGATCATTACCTTTGTTTTGCTCATCACCTTTAGAATTCCTTCCATTGCCTCGACCTCCTCTCCCTCTTCCTCTTCCTCTCCCTCTACCCCTACCTCTTGAATTTGAGGAAGGAATAGAGGTAGAAGCTTTCAAAGCTTGCTGTTCAATGTTTGAACTTCGGCTAATCTTTTGCTCATGCACCAACAAAGAGCTTTGCAATTCGTCGAGGGACATTGTATCTATATCTTTTGACTCTTCAATAGAGCACACAACATAGTCGTACTTCGGTGTTAAAGAGCGTAAAATCTTCTCTACAATGGTTACATCATCCATCTTTTCACCGTGGAATCGCATCTTGTTACATATCTCCATGGTTCTAGAGCAATAGCTAGTCACAGATTCACCATCATTCATCTGCAACGTTTCAAAGTCTCTCCTCAAAGCTTGAAGCTGGGCACGTTTCACTCTAGCTGTGCCTTGATACTTCTTCTTCATCGAATCCCATATATCCTTGGAAGTTTCTTTACAAAGAATAGTTTCCAATATGGAACGTTCAATAGCTTGAAAGAGATAATTTTTCGCCTTTAAATCTTTCAGCTTTTTCGCTTCAATCTCTGTTTTCTGGGCATCCGTCAAAGTTTCACCTGCTGCTGGTGCTTCGATTCCGTTTTCGACGATTGTCCAGTATTCTTTTGATCGCAGGAAATTCTCCATCAACATGCTCCAATGATCATAGTGACCATTAAAGCGTGGAATTGCTGCTTGCACAAAATTTGTTTCTGTAGCCATGAAACAAATACAGCTACTGCTCTTTTTACTCTCTTTTAACCGGGCTCTGATACCACTGATAATTTGCCAAGAATTAGAAAAATAAAAGAGAGAAGAGATGCTCAATGTGCAGTTCAATTATTAAGCAGGATGGCAGCCCTTATATAGGCTTACAAAGAGCAAAGATATAATCTTAACAGAAAGAAAAAACTGCTGCAACGTGACCATGTTCTACAGAACACTATCAACCAAATTCCTATAAAATAGGACTATAACTTTGACTAAGAAACAAAATACTGGAACTAAATAATTGCAGTAAAATAATTAACTTATCTAACAAAATAACTCTTTTGATTTGTTTTATAGAGAGGATGGAGGTTTCCTGATCTTTTGGAGAGGAATCCCGCTGGACTTGTTTAAGCACTTTAAATAGGAGAATCTTGATTTTTTCACGTCAGATATGTTTCTGCAGTTGTTTGAAGGTTTGTTCGGAAACTTCGGCAAGTCTTTAGTCAAGTTTGTTCAGCCACTGTACATAATTAACTTTTCTTATCTTTGATTTTGGCTTATCTTTACTATCCTTTGTATTTTTATATAAAATCTATAAAATTATCAAAATAAATAGCATTTATATTTTATTTGACTAAATATTTAATTAAAAATTAAAATGTCTTGAATATATGCATCGTAAAAAAGTAAGGTGGATAAAAATTATGTGACCGAGGGAGTATTGTTTTGAAGTGAGAATGTGAGATTTATTAGTTTGATATAAATAATATTAGTATTATGTTAAAAATATTTAATTATTTCATTCAAGTTTAAATTTTTTTATTAAAACCGAGAACCTACCAAAATAAGAACATATACTAAAACTAAATAAGAATCGATACTAGAATTGAACCAAAACCGAAAACACATAAAATTATACTGAAACCATAATGAAATTTGATTTTAATTTATAACTATTCAATATGAATCGATTTTCAGTTCTCATTTTAGTTTTGATTCTTAGTTCTAATTCTGGTTTCGATTCTTACAAGTAACCATTCCAGAATCGGAATTACAAACCCCTAATAAATTGCAATATAATTTATAAATTTCTATTTTATATAAAGTAATGCTTCATTTAAATTTTATATTTAAAAAAAAATATTTTTAATTTTTTTGTATTTACTATATATAATAAATACATTTTATATAAAATACTTATTATAAATAAACTATTATTACAACAAATATAGTATTTTTTTCATTATACATAACAATGTTTTATTAAAAATTCTTACTCTAAATGATATTTTACCTGCATATCATTCTTATTGAACCAAAGAAACACTTTAGCAAAAAAAAAAAAAAAAGAAAACACCATCTTTAATATGCAATTGAAAAGATTTATTTATTTTTATTTAATATTTAATATTTTGACACAGCAAATATTTGAATTTTCATCCTATATATAGTTAATTTTTATGTAGTTGTAATTAAATAAATAGGTTTCTTTGAGGAATCAATATATATACCCCAAATTTGTAGAATTTTATTAACATTTTTATATATAATTTATCAATATATTTTATTTTTTAAATTAAAATTAAATAATAAAAATATAAATTATTTTATTAACAAATATTGTTTGTATAAAAATATTTTTATAAAAAATACTTATCAATATAAGTTATTTTTCATAAATAAATAAAATTTTAAGATAAAAATAATAACAATATGAGAATAATAGTAATAATATTCATATTACTCTTAATATAAATATGAAAATTTTAGGTATATAATTTTTTTGTCACTGGGTATTTGGAAAGGGGAGGAGAGAAATTAAATCTTCATCATCCTGAGGTTTTGAAATATTTTTTTTCCAACTCATCTAATAGATAATTGGCTAATATATAAATATTTCAATAAGCATTCTTAGAAAAAAAAAACCTTCTAACTAAATATATATTTATTATTAAATAGCATGTAGTATTATAAAAAAATTTCGGATTACTAACGGATTTTATTAACAGATTTTTATCCATTAATAATTTTAATAAATTTATTAACGGATTTAAAAATTCGTTAGTAAATTTTAATATAAAAAAATTTACGTAAAAATTTATTTATAAATTTAAAATCCATTGATAATTTATAAATATATAAAATAATTAGCGTTGAAATTTACTAACGAACTTAAAATTCATTGGTAATTTATTAACAGATTTTAATATGTTAATAGATTTAAAAAGTGTTTAAATTACTAACGAATTTTAAAAATCTGTTACTAGATTTTATAATTAAATTAGTAAGGAAAAAATATTAAATTTACCAGTATATGTAATCCTTTGGTAAATTTACAATGGCATTCCGCATAAAATTTTTATTTTTTTTATACAAACCTACATTTTTCGGTTATCAACAGATTTGTTAACGAATTTCAAATACGTTGATAATTCTTAAAGACAAAAAAGTCCCCTTTTTTTTAAAAAATTTAGTAATTGATTATAAATCCGTTAGTAAATCCATTAGTAATCTATGCTTATAAATATAACACCACATCTTCTCCTTTTATCATTTTCATTTCTTTCATTTCCTTTTCTGTTCTCTCATTTTCTTTCTTTTTCTATTACTTTCTTTCATTTCATTTTCTTATCTCATTTTTTTCTTATCTTCTTTTTCTATTATTTTCCTTTCTATCTTTTATCATTTTTTATCTCATTATCTTTCCTCTACTATTATTTTATATATTTTTCTCCATAATTTTTCAACACTTTCTCCATTTTATTTTCCATTTTTTTCTTCCATTTCTTAACTTATTCTTCATTTTCTCTATAATTATCATTCACATGATTTTTTCTCATATTATTTTCTTCTATCATTTTCTTTCTATCTATATTTTTTCTGTAATTTTCTCTTCAGTTATTTTCTTCTCTAATCATTTTCTCTTTTTTTTTTCCTCATTTTTCTAATAGTCTTTTTACTCCACCCTCATTCTTTCTTCTTTTTCATCATTTTTATTTTTCTATCATTTTTTTTCTTTTTTTCTCTTTTTTCTTTTCTTTTTTATCATTTTCTATCATTTATTTCTCTCTTATTTCCACTTTCTATATATTTTTAATAAATATTAAATATAAATTAAAAACTTAATAATAATAATAATATAATTTTAAATTTTATTGAATTAATAAAAAATGCTAATAATAAATTTATTATTTACTCAAAATAATAATTATTTTAAAATTATTTAAATTTTTAATAAATTTACTAACGAATTTCGGTCCGTTCGTAATTTACTAATAAATTTACTAATGGATTTCAAATATGTTAGTATATAAATTTAAAATCCGTTAGTAATAATAATGAATTTAACACTACAAGAAAGTTACAATTTACTAGCGAATTTTACTAACAAATTTAAAATTTATTAGTAATAATAATGAATTTATTAACGAATTTCAAAATCCGTTGGTAATTTATAAATTTATAAAATAAGTAATATTAAAATTTTCTAACGGACTTAAAATCCGTTGGTAATTCACTAACGGATTTTAATCCGTTAGTAAATTTAAAAAAGTGTTTAAATTACTAACGGATTTAGAATCCGTCAGTAATGTGTTCAAAAATTACTAACGGACTATAAATCCGTTAATAATGTATTAAAAAAATACTAACAGATTTGAAAATCCATTACTAATTTTATCATTTAATTAGTAAGGAAAAAATGTTGAATTTACTAACGGATGTCGTCCGTTAGTAAATCCATTTGTAAATTTAAAATGACATTTCGCATAAAATTTTAGCGTTCATTTTTTAAAAATCCATATTTTTTTATTACCAACGGAATTACTAACTGATTTGAAATCCATTAGTAATTTTTGGAGGTAAAAATTCTCCTTTTATTTTTGAAATTTAGTAACGGATTCAAATCTGTTACTAAATCCGTTAGTAATCCATATTTATAAATATAACATCACCTTTTCTCTTTTATCGTTGATTCATTTTATCATTTTTATTTCTTTCACTTTCTTTTTCTATTATTTTCTTTCATTTCACTTCCTTATTTCATTTTTTTTCTTCTCATTTTTTTTCTATTATTTTTCTTTCATCTCTTATCATTTTTTATCAAATTATCTTCCCTCTTCTATTATTTTCTTTATTTTCATCCATAATTTTCCTTTCACTTTCTCCATTTTCTTTCCCATTATTTTCTTCTCTTTCTTCTCTTATTCTTCATTTTCTTTATAATTATCATTCATATTATTTCCTCTCATATTATTTTCTTGTATCATTTTCTTTCTATCTATATTCTTTCTATTATTTTCTCTTCATTTATTTTCTTCTCTAATCATTTTCTCTTTTTTTTTCCCTCATTTTTCTAATCATCTTTTAACTCTACTCTCATTCTTCCTTATTTTTCATAATTTTTATTTTTCTATCATTTTTTCTTTTCTCCTTTTTCTTTTTTTTTTTTTATCATTTTCCCTTATTTACTCTGCTCTTATTTCCACTTTCTATATATTTCTAATAAATATTGGACATAAATTAAAAATTTAGTAACAATAATAATATAATATTAAATCTTATTGAATTAATAAAAAATAATATTAATAATAAATTTATTATTTAATCAAAATAATAATTATTTTAAAATTATTTAAATTTTCAATAGATTTACTAACGAATTTACCAACGAATTTAAATCTATGAGTAAATTATTTTTTTCTCAATTTACTAACGGATTTAAAATCCGTTAATAACAGTAACAGAAATTCCATTAGTAAATCTATTGATAAAAATTTACCAACGAGTTTTTTAATAGCGGATCGTAATATGTTAATAATCAATTTACCAATGGATTTTTACAAGATTATAAACGGAAAAATTCATTAGTAATCCATAAACTTTTTGTAGCGTAACAGATTTAAAATCTGTTAGTAATAATAACGGAAAGTCCATTATTAAATCTGTTAGCATTACTAATTAATTTAAAAATTATTGATAAAAATTTATTAACGAACCTTTTAACAACATATCATAATCCATTAATAATCTATTAATAATTTATTTATCAATAAATTTTTATAGGATTACCAACGAAAAAATCCGTTGGTAATCCGGAAGTTTTTTTTGTAGTTTATTATGTAAGAGCTGTTAATTCCTAAAGTTCACAATCAATTAATTTCAAAAATTATTTTTTTCTTAAAAAATTATATTAATTGTTTTTTCTTATAATGTTATAAATTTATATTTTTTAATATATAAAAAATATTAATATTTTTATAATCTCATTAGTCACTTATTATGTTTTGAGTAATAATAAAATGACTTAAATAAATATTAAGTATTTGGTATAGTAATAGAGTACATTAAACTCTTAATAGAAGAATTAAGATTTATTAGGGATATATACGTCATTGAAGAAACAATTACAAATTTTAAAATAATTATTTTTTACAGTAAAATAGATATAAAAAACAATATAGACCACTAATAGAAGAAAAGCCTAATTATAATAAATATTAAAATTAACAATAAAATTTTTTTTATGATAATAATTTTATTGTCATATTAATTAATATATAATAATAATAATATAAATAAATATTATTAATGATATATTAAAAAATAATAACAATAAAAATTATGACTATTAATAAAAATTTATTTTTAATAATAATATTTATTTTTATTAATAATTATTTTTTAACGGCAAACTATAATTTTATATAAAATATATATGATTGTTATATATCACTACTACAAAATTGTGTTCATTAATATTTTACAATAAAATTATTATTACGGTTAAAAAAATAACTATTAGCAATAATAAATATCGTTTTTAAAAATAAATTTTTATTAATATTCATAATTTTTATTGTTATAATATCATTTTATATACAATTAATAGCAATTATTCGTATTTTTGCTGTATCTTAATCAATATAATAGCAAAATTCTGCAAAATTTTTTAACACTAATTAATTGTGATATTTGTTGTACTTGTATTAAACGTTAAAGTCCAAAACTTTACACTTTTACACTTTTTCATAATTATAAATTTTAAAAAAATTAAGAAAAAATTATTATTTCTTTTTTATTTTGATATATAGCATGATGAACGTATTTATCTTTTTATTTTTAAAATTCAATGCTTCAATTCTTTAATTTTTATTCCGTTCAAATTTAAAATTATTTCATTGAAAATTTTTGTAAAATAAATGATTTAAGTTTAATTTAAAAAAAAATAATAAAATATAATTCTAAAAATATCCTCATAATTAATAAAAATTATTTATCTTTAATTTAAATAAAATTAAAATTAAGAGATTGAAATATTAGATTTTAAAAATAAAGAGAGATAAAAAAAATAAATTTTCTTTCTTTTATTTTTATTGTAATTATATTGAAATACTTGATTAATTTTAACCAAAAAACTCTGTTAATCCAGCATAATGCATAATTTTTCACTTATTAAATCTCCTAATCGGTAACTTACCCTTTATACTTATAATAGGTGACTTTGGTTTTATTTTTCAAAATTAAAAGTCATGCTAAATCATAAAAAATGTAAAGTGGTAAATTTTGACTAAAACACTAAATAATTAAAATAATAAATTTTAATTTTTTATTTAAATTTATTTTTTAAATTATTATTGAAAAACTAAATAAATTTAAATAAAATCAAATATAATAAAAAGAGTATAATTCAATGAGAAAAATATAACTCACACTCTTATATTCTAATAAGTAATAATTTTATTTGATATTTTAACAATAATTTAAAAATAAATTTAAATTAAAAATAAAATTTAATAATTAACAGTGTTTTATATAATATAATTTAAAAGTAGATTTGACTTTTTTTCATTGGATTCTTATAAAAATGTAGGCAATAATTTTTTGTGAGAATAAGGTGAAAGTGGCGAGAATAAGGTATGTTTTGCTTATAGAGCCATCATGGAGACCCACTGTATAAATTTCGGCTGTAAGAAATTGTCATAAAACAGACTTGACTGTTTCGCAGTCGTCTATGGTTTAATTACAGCCTACGTGGTTATGTCTTTGTTAGTTCCTACCAGTTTCTTACAACCCACGTTGGAACGACAGGATAATTAGAGTTTTTTTTTTTTTTTTTTCAGTGCTTTTGCCTTTTCACCGTTTCATGGAAATTGCCAAAATTGGCACGAGTAAAGCTGGAATTATTTAATTGCTCATAATTAATTAATTTCCTAACAGAAAAGATTTGAATATCCTTTTGCCACGAAATCTCTTCCACCCATGTTAAATTTCTTGGAAATATACAAATTATTAGTGGATATATTCATTGACGATAGAGCGCTCCACTCTCTCAAGTCAATTATTTAAGGATAAATCATCACAATTTTATTATTTAAAAACTATCAGTTTTATTTTACCAAATTTTTCTTAAAAAAATATACACAGTTGTTGATATATGTAAAATTAACTAATTTTTTCAAAAAAAAAACTCAATTTGTAAAATTAATATTTGATATTATATAAAACTCGCTTAAAATATATTATATACTTATACGGAAAGATCAAACCATATAACAAAATAATAATCAGATGATATTCGATTTTATAAAAGAAAAAGATTCGCATGTTTTAAATTTTAGCTTTTTATCAAAACTTGTCAAATTATAGGACAAAACTTTATGAAAATTATCATTAACGAATACAATTTAATAAGTCTCATTATACTTATAATCACATAATTTCTTATCAATTAGCCGGTATAATCACAAAATTTCTGTAAATTAATCGGTACCAATCAAATTTTCAAAAAATACGATAATTAACTCTATAATTTTATAATATAAAAATTAATGATTGTAGAGATCAAGATACACATTTTTTATACAACTACTCTTGAATTCTAAGTAAATCCTCACCTATTTTTTCTAATTTATTTAGTTTTATTTTTATCACATCAATATTATAAATTAATTGTGTTATTAAAGAATAAAAAAATAAATTAATATAATATAATTATTAATAAAAAATTTATTTAAAAAAAATAGAAATGAAAGTGTATCATGTAGCAGCCTTTTATAATTGAAAAAAAAATGTAGTTGTTAAGAGTTTGTTGAAAAAATTAGGAGAATCAGATTTTAAATATTAAATCTGGCACATAATCTCATAAAATAAATAAAATTTTAGAAAATTAAATTTAAAATTTAAAAATATTTGAATGGATTAAAAAATAAAAACTTTAGTTGTTTTCATTTTTAGAAACAAATATAATAAAAATAATAATAATAATAATTCACATAGGAGAAAGAACCCTGATGAGGATTACAAAAATACAATCATATATGTTGATCCATAAACTCTAAGAACATGGCTCCTAACAAAATCTGATCTTATCTAACATATCAATATCGCAAGTAATTTAAGTACTTTAATGGAAAATTTTGGTGGAAGGAAATAAAAAACAGTTTAAGACAGAAAATAATGTTTTTCTTTTCTTTTCTTTTTTTATTTTTTAATAAAATTACAAAATTTTTATTTTTTATGAAAAATAAGTAAAAATATAAATGTGTTTACCCGTTAATAAATAAAAATTCATTTTCAAATTTAAAAGAATGAAAAATACTCATAAATTTCTAATTAAAAAATAAAATATTTAAAAATTTATTTATAACTTAATTGGCTTTATTTTTAAATGTTTTTACTATATACTAATAATTTATCTCTAATAGTCTAACTAATTTCAAATGTTTTATATATATATATATATATATATATATTTTTTTTTATGAATGAGTGTTACTTTTTTCAGTTTTCTTTGAAATTTTTATAGAAAACTGCTCCGATTTTCTGTAAGTCTCCGTTTGGCAAGATTTATTTTACTATAAAAGAATTTAAATAAATTTTATAAAATCATTCAAGAATTCAATCTTTTTTAAAATAAAAAAATTTTAAGTTAGAAAAAATTGAATTTTTTTATTTCAAACAAGAGAATTATTAAAAAAAATCAATAAAATTAAATTTCTGAAAAATTTTCATTTCAAACAATGGGTAAGTGAACAGACTCAAAGTGTTCCTTAAAATTAATTTCTCTTTGTAATGAATCACAAGATGAATAAAAATTGTGGAAGAGGATAAGAATGGCTTTAGTTAGGTAAATCTTAAGTTTGAGTTGTCAAGTATTAAATTATTTTATTTCTCACGCATGATCATATTTTATAAAGTCATCTTAATGCTTTTGGGAAGTCATAAAACTTATGAGAAAAGTCAAAAGTTCCAAACTTTGCTTTTATTCTAAAATTAGCACTTCTAATTTCATAATTAGATTGAGATCTCATTTTAGTTTTACTAAAAAAAAAATACTAAGCTTTATGGTTTAAATAGCTATATTTTTTTAAATAATGATATCTTAACAGTAATAATAAAATATTATCTTAATATTGCTAAAACAATAGTTTGATTGTCATTTAAAATTATTTAAAAAATTTATTTTTTTATAATATAGTAATATCTTTAATAAATTTATTTAAAAGTTTTACCTGCGGTATTTATTTATTGAGAAAAACTAAATAAAATACTATATTATTTTTAATAGAAAAGGTATATTCAATGATTTCTTAATTATTACTATTAATATATAATTGCAGTTTAAATATATAATCTCTCTCCTTAATAGATATTCTGATTTTGTTGAGAGTGTGAGAGTTTAAATTTTTTCATCTACCTTAACTTTTTTAAGGTTTTCAAGCTTAGAATAGCTTGCTTGTTGTTTGAATGTGAGTGATACGCTTGTATAAGGTTGCAATGGATCCTAATTCATGTCTATGCATAATACTCTAGGACTATATGAAAGATTTCTCAATTTAGATGCGTACCTTATTTGCAGAACTAAAATACTCCACACAGTTATTCAATAAGAGTTTCTAAAGACTAAACACTAAAGTGTTTTATCACTTCCCTTGTGCATTGCCTTAAGTGTCTTATGTGCATTCGTATGAGCATTTATGAGATAACGTAGGTATACCTATATATAGAGTTTATTTGTTACATCAAACTCTATATTTGTCCTGAGGACATGTCTCTTCATAAGGTCATGTCCTTCTGTAATGATATATCTCTTCATAATGATATATATCTTCGTAAGATCATATCTCTTTATAAGGACATATCTTTTGATGGAATTTGGTCGACCTATTTCAATTTCTAGTATCTCCTACTCATACATGAAGGGTCAACTCTCATTGCAATTTTTATAAATTTCATAATTTACAAATAGATAGTGTGACTAGTGAATACTTTAAGAGCTCATTTGCTATATATCTATTAGGATGACATAGCATTTCGATTGATAGAGTATAGAGTAGATGCAATATATAGTGGTCTAAATTATTTATCACATTCATATCTCTCACAATCTTTTATTAATATCTTTGTATTCATAATTATATATGAATCACAAAAATAAACATAATTGATCGATCAATGAATACCAATAAATGTGATAGTATTTAATGACCTTCCTCGTCTCATGATTCTTTTAAAATTAATTTAATTTATTTTCTAGAAATGCCCTTTTGAATCAAATTATTCATAATCTTTTTGTAACAATATAAGAAAATAAGAATTAAATTAAGTCGTGTTCATAATTATGTCTGAATCACAAAGATGAACATAATTGACCGATCAATGAATACCAATAAATGTAATAGTATTTAATGATCTTTCTCATCTCATAATTCTCTTAAAATTAATTTAATTTATTTTCTAGAAATATCCTTTTGAATTAAATTATTCATAATCTTTTTGTAAAAGTATAAGAAAATAAGAATTAAATCAAGTATTGAGTTAGGAATGAGCAATCGGTCGGTTCGTTTTGAATCAAACTGAAATAAAAAAATCGAATTACATATTTTAGAGAACTGAATCAAACTAAAAATAATAACTAACTGAACTGAAAAGATTATGAGCGGCAACGATCCTTCTTCACGAGTGGAGATAGCTTGAGAGAGGCAGGAGAGAGGACATGAAGAATAAAAAGGGTGGCTATACAAATGGGTTAGGGTTTAATAATGTTGTTTATATATGGAGCAGTTGGATTCGATTTTTCTTATTGATTTCGATTATTTATCCAAAATGAACCAAACATTAAAAATTTATAAAATCAATAATCGAACCAAACCGAATAGACCAAATAAACGAACTAATCAATTTGATTTGATTCGATTTTTTATTAAAAACTGAAAACTACTCAACACTATCTTGAATAACTCACCAGAGTTATAAGGGTACACAGGGTGAAGATTGCTTACAACTTTTAGGGTTTTATACAATATCAAGTAGAGATTAAACTTATATTCACTATAAAAAAACTGTGAACAACATTTGAAATTTTAATTGCTAATGTAGAAAAATTGATCATTATTTGAAAATAGTGACTAAAATTAAAGGTTGGTGTTTGACCATCGGTAAATAAATAGCGACTAAGTAGCTTTTGATCGCTAATTTAGCGACTAATTGATGACCAAATTTGGTCACTACTCATATGCCAATATAAAGTTACTATTAACAATGGTGGTCACTAATTTAGTTGCAAATTAGTCGAAGTTAAACAGTTGCTATTTGATCACTATATTGAAGCTAAATAGTTGCGAAGCTAAATAGTTGCTAATTGATAGTTAAACTGAAGCTAATTTTTGTTATTTGGATCTCTTATTTACAATATGATCACTGATTGATCGCCAATTGAGGTCCAATTGGTCATTGATTAGTCACTGATTGAGGACTAATTGAATAACAATATGTAAATATATATTTAATTCACAATTTCATAATTTAAAATATCAAAAATATGAATATAGAAAATATTAAAAATATATAACAGATTCAAACATTATTGAGAACTTAATTAATTAAATTTTTAATTTAGTTCAATTTTTCTTTTTTAATTTAATTATTTAATTAATTTTATTACCAAAATAAATTATTTTTGCTTAATATTATCTTTTTTATTTTATTTTTTAATTTTTCATTGCACAAAATATCTCTCTGCAGTCTTAAAAATTAATTTTAAGTGTACTAAGACTATGATGTGATTATTATCATTGGGCCCTCGCGACGTCAGATGTGCATCTACCTCAATGCAAAAACTGAGGTCTACATTTGGTGAGGAGAAACATACATAATAATTAATTATTAAATCAGTGTATGCAACACATTATAAATAATTTATATCATTATGAACTTGTCACCAGAAATTTCTATATATATAGTATTTAACTTACAATGTGTGCTTCTCGAAACTTTTTTTTTTAAATATAAACGTATCCATCGTACTAGGGATGAGCCACCTGGATTTTCAAGGGTGACTTTCATATTTGTCATACCATAATTATATCAAAATATATCATGAGATCTAATGGATTATTCAATATCTATTTCACGTCAACTGATAAAAAAATGCAATGCATCATATTCCTTATTCTAATGCAAGTAACCTATAATAATTTATAGCATTCAAGATGTTTGAGCATACTTTAATTTAATAAATTTATTTATATTATATTTCATTATATTTATTTTTTTGAATTATTAAAATTATTTTGTAAAATAAAATTAATATTGTTAAATAATAATTATATTTTAATATACTATATTCCTTAAATATGTGGAAATATATAAATTTAACATTTTAAATTGATGATAATAATCATATAATTTAATCAGAATCAACTTAGTGTATTTAATTAACCAATATTATTATTTTAATTATGTTTATGATGAATTTTTCATTAAAATTTTAAGAGATGAATTGTTTAATCAATATAACGAGTAATAAACTAAAAAGCAAAATAGTTAGTAATAGATTTGAATTATTATTTTGATTTATATAATTACAATATTTTAATAATGTATTTATCTATTTATTCATAAAGCACACAATTTTTTTTACTATGCATATATATTATAAAAATTATTAATATTATTAATATTATTTTACAAAATAATCATATATGATAAATATATGATTATATCATCATGTAATTTAACTATATATATGATCAATATTATTGTATTTTGATTATATTTATTAGAAATTTTCATTTAAAATTTAATATATAAAATATTTATTTAACATAATAAGTAATAAATTAAAATATAAACTTAAAATATTATTTTCTTTTTTATATTTAAATTATAAATATAAATTAAACTTATTTGTTAAAATTTTTTATATTCATTGTTTTAAAAAGAAAGCTTATATATTGTGGCACAAATAATTAAAAATATCTATTGTACAGAAAGGAAGAAGAAGAACCAAGAAAGAAGAGAGAAAATTTTAGAAATTTCTTACCAGTAAATTAGTCTTCAAGACCAAAATGGAGAGTAGAGATTCTCCACTAAATAATGCATCATGACTCCTAGCAAGGATGAATTGCCAATTGTCGTCCTTTTGGAGATGGAATTAGGCATGTGGAAGACACGTCTTCATGGCTTCATTAAGCCACTTGGCCTTACCATTAAGCCATATGATTAGCTAAGGCATATAGGTAATGAATGGCTTAAAGGACTTATGGACTTGGGATGGCCCATGGCTTCCAAAGCCCTATGGGTTGAAGTGTAAGACAAGCCTAAAAGCTTGATTAATCTTCCAAGCCATTAGACCATGAGTTCATGGAGATGGGTCCAACCCATCAAGATTCTTACAAGCCCAAGGAGATGAGCCAAGTCTAAGAACCAAGTTCCAAAGGAAAAAAAAAAATCACTTTGGTGCATAACTAATTCTAAATTAGGCTAATGGCTATGCCACCTTCCAAAGCTACAAACAATAATAATACACATAAATTCCAAATAAATTTTCAAATTTGGATAAAGTTACAATAATTATACACATAAAAAAGAAAAATGTTTTACACAAAATGGAAATCCCAAAAAATAGAGATATAGATTCTTTAATTTAAAAAAATTTAAATTTTATAAAGTTAATTACTTGTAAAACTTGAAAAACTAATATTATGTGGGACTTCAAAAATTAATATTGAAGAAATTATCTTAGAAACTAAATTTAATATTAGTTGTTTAACTAAATAAAATTAGTTTCAATCAGTTAAAATTATTTTTTTATAAAATCAAATTCTTATAAGACTTGAAAAAATTAATATTGCGTGGAGTTTAAAAAATTAATATCAAGGATGCCATGTGAAAAACTAAACATTAACATTATTATCTTAAAAATATTTTCATTATTATCTTAAAAACATTAGTTTATTTGTGATTTTTCTTAATCTTTTTGCCTTCATTTCATCCTTTTTATTTAAAATTTCTGTTATCATGTATAAATTTATATTAGGTATCCTTGAAATCACTAGGGTTTACTATTCAGCGAGTTACCCATTCGCAGGTTATAGTTGAAGACCCTTTTTGGCAAAGGGAGTGCAGTGACATTCATGGAGGACTATTTTCATATATGAGTAAATAGATGAACTTTTGTTTTAGGAAAATATCTGCTTTTGTAATTGCTGTTGACGTATACATGGTTGCATTCATGGAGGACTATTTCATGAATAATCGTTGTCCTATCATAGCACGACTTAGGCTTTTCTGGCACGTTAACGACTTAGGCTTTTCTGGAATAACATGCATATGCATATGTACATGCAAATTTAGTAACATATGATGTGAAATGCAAACAATTGTTCATGGTTGTTTTATAGCATGCCATTTGGGTTACAACGCATGATTGATGAGAAGGTGAAAAGCCATGCCTTTTTAAGGCAGCAGCACCTGCAGCTGCTCTTGTCCCTCATGTTGGAAACAGACCAGGTCAATATGCCTTCTTTTAGCAGTTCACTGAAATGCTGAGACAGTCAGAGTAGGTATTCCATAGGCTCAGGCACCACCAATAGCCCTAGTTTAGACTCCTCATTAACCACATGTAAAGAAGTTATGGAGCCATAGAATTCAAGGGAAAAAAGGAGGATGATGCTCCAATTGCAGAGTATTGACTATCAATGATTTAGAGAATCTTATAGCAGCTAAAGTCCTTACTATGGTGGGATATAGTGTCTTAGACCATCTGGTGGTGCAGAGGACTTGGGATTTCTTCCTGCTAAGTTTAGGAGGAAGTATATGGGCAATTTGTATATATAAGAGTGGAAGAGAGAGTTTCTTCATCTAAAATAGGAGCGTATTTCAATATTTGAGCATGAGAGGAAGTTCATATGAGTTAGTAGATATGTTAGGAAATTCTCACTAAAGAGGCCAAATACAAATGGTTTGAGCGAGGTTTACACAATGAGATTTGGGTCATTTTAGTTGTTCACCCTAATACAGATTGTTTGAGCGAGGTTTACTCTAGCTAAAATTTTGTCTATTGCTAATAAAGTTGTAACCTTATCTATAGCTTGTGATCTTATGCCAACATCCCCTTTAATTAGATTTTCCGAGACTAGATCCATAACCACTCTAACTAGGGTTGACTTGCGGTTGTCAAAACCGGTAAAAAATAACCTCTACGGTTATCAACAATCTTACAACTGCAGATAGTGGTAAAGGATCGAATTTACAGAGAATTGAGTACCTGTCTATTTTTCTCAAACAAGATCAAGAGGATTAACTGAAAGCACAATTGAAAACAAGCAGATCAAGAGTAAAGTGCAATAAAGTAAAAAAAAGGGGGGTTTTGAGATTGTTTTGACTAACAACTATTGAAAGCAATTAAAACAGCAAGTAATCAAAATAAAAGAGGAAATCAATATGAGAAAGGTCTAGTTGAAGATATGGATCCACTTTGGTTGTTTAGGTTGATCATTGAAACTTATGTTATTCTTGATTGGTTCAATAGATTAGTTATGGGGATGGAAAACGCTTCTCACCACCATGTCTCTCCTTATGATTAAATCAATTAGGAAATGTCCTCTAATCAATTACTAATTAATAAATTGCCAAGGAACGTCCTTGGACCTTAGGCATCAAAACAATTGTCAATTGCATAAAGAATGAGAGAGATCCAATCCTAGCTACTCCAAACGCATGAAGATGATGCTAGATCATACAATTCCTTAGTTTTTACACCAAGTGTTCTTAGGTCAGACTATTTCCAGCAATTACGGACTAAAAAAATATCCCAACTAACAATCAATTAACTTTGCAATCAAGAATCAAGTGGCCAATTTGATCAAAACAACAAAGCAATCTTAGAATTAAGCACACAATTGCATGAATATTGAACTAATCAAAAGCAAACACTTTATGTTCAGATCTCACAACCCTTTAAACAACCTTAGTTTCAACCAAATTTCAACTAGAATTAGGGGTTTCAGCCACTCATGGCTGAACCAAAACAGAAAATAAAAGAAACGAAAGCAAGAAGATGAAGAACCAAAGAAGGAGAGGGAAGGAAGGGGCTGCCAAACCCTTGGAGAAGATGGGGTATCTAAAATCTGCCTATTCTTGCCTTCATATGATGTTTAAATAAGTCTTGGGGGGCTGCCTAGGGTTTTTTTGGGTGTCCATGCATTCTTTTAGAGATTGCTCAAAGTGCCATTGGTCTTGTATGTGCCTTGTGTGGAGTTGCAAGGACTTTTTGGTCTTTGTTGTTGTCCAAGTGTGTCCAAGAAGCCTTCTTCACATTATTCATGCACTAAAGAGGAAGGTGGAGCCTTGATTTGAATATTGAATGTGCATGGCATAAAGTGGAAAACATGTGATCTTCAAGATTTGGCTTATTAAACAAGGAGGAGGCTGTTAGGAGGGACTTTCGGCCGCCTAAGTCTAGTTTCGGAGGCTGGACTTTCGGCTCTGGAGTGAAGGTTCGACGGCCGAAGGTGCCGCCGAAGATGGGTCACTTTCGGCTCTGGACCAGACTTTCGGCCGCCGAAGGTGCTTCCGAAGATGACTGATTTTTGGCTTCCGAAAATGACTGATTTTTGGCTTTCGAAAGTGCTTCCAAAGGTGGCTTTTCTAGATTTTGCACTTTTTGGTATTTTTAAGAACATTTTCTCCAAATTGTTCCTTGACACCTAATATCTGCAAAACATGATTAAAGCCACAAAATTAGGTAGAAAAGGTGTAAGTAAACATCAATAAGGTCATGATAATATGGACTAAAATATGCTCTATCAAATACCCCCACACTTAACTTTTTGCTTGTCCTCAAGCAAATAAACATAGTCAAATAAGTTTTCTTTGCTCTAGATCCTTATTTCCACTTAAACTCTTACTCTAGACCCCTATTTTGAATCATTGCAGTGAAGAATATATGCATGAAGATTACTCACCTTCTTTCCTTGTTTCCCTTTACTTACCATGGCTATGATTTGTTTTCCTCAAGAGAGATCATACATGCACATTTTTGTTAAGACCTTTTCTAGCTTTCGGAGTGACTTGCCCTCACCTTGAAGTACTTTATTCAGACTTTTGCACTTAGATTTTCCTTGAAAAAATCACCAACCTTTTGACGTGAAGGTACATATTTGTGATACCCACCCCCAGTTACTCAGTTGGTCACCTTTCCAAGTGGCTACTAGCTTTGTTCTTAGTCTTTTGACCATTGGAACAGTTTTTGATTTTGTGCTTTTGAGGTCTTTGCCTTTGCTGAATTTTTTTTTCTCTCAATGATTTGGGCAAATCAACACCAATTGCTAAATCAAGTCACATTAAGTTCATTCACACAACTTTCAATTTATTCTCATCAATTGAGGGTCATCAATATATTTTTCACCATGGCGAGCTCAACGATTCAATTCAAAAGGTAATTCTCAAACATGAATACAACTCACTGCAATTGATTCAACATAAGTTTAAAGAGTCATCACATCAATGGGGTCATGGAAAGAAAAACTCATTCAACCTAGTTCATCAGTTTGAGTAGAGCAAAACAAAAAGAAGAAGGTTGTGGTTGTGTGTGTATTATTGAAAGCATAAATAAAAAGGAAATTGAAAAGAAATTAAACTGTGGCTATTCAGAACTAAGCAAAACGCAGAATTAAAAGGAAAAGAAAAAAAATTTTGCATCTGAAAGCACTGTGAATTCGCAGAAGAAGAAAGGAAGAAGGGAGAAGAAGAAGAAGAAGAGGAGAAGAAGAAAGAAAAAGTATGCACCCCCACACTTAAATCATGCATTGTCCTCAATGTAAAAGAAAAGAAGAGAACAAAGGAATCTGAATACTCCCATGGGGTGTGGTGTGCATGGCATGATCACTTAGGCAGAGTGAGTAACGAACAGATGTTCGTCTGGGAACTCTTCTTTGATTGGACAAGGTGTAGAGCTAGATGGAAGCCGGCTGAGATGGTCGGCTACAAGATTTTCTTTGCCCTTTTTGTCTCTTATTTTCAGATCAAATTCTTGTAGGAGAAGAATCCATCTAATGAGTCTTGGTTTTGCTTCCTTTTTCTTGATCAGATATTGACTCGCGGTTGTCGAAGCCGGTCAAAAATAACCTTTCTGGTTATCAACAATTTACAACTGCAGATGGTGGTGAAAGGATCGAATCCACAGGGAATTGAAGACTTACTTATTTTCCTTATCAAGACCAATAAAATAAACTGAAATAAAATTAAACTGCAAAAGAAGAAAACTGAAAACGAGATAAACTGAAACGAGATAAAACTGAAATAAGATAAAACTGAAAACGAGATAAACTGAAATGAGATAAAACTGAAAGAGAAATAAACGGAAAGCAAAATAAACTAAAACGAGATAAAACTGAAACCAACTAAACTGTAAGTAAAATGGGGGGGGGGTTTTGAGATTGATTTAATTAATCTAAAACTAAAAGCAATAAAAATAAGGCAAATAATAAAAATAAAGAGAAATAAATAATAAGAAAGATCTAGTTGAAGAATTGGATCCACTTTAGTTGTTGGGATTGATCATTGACACTTAGTTTCCTTTGGGTTGATTCAATAGATTAGTTATGGAGATGGAAGACGCTTCTCACCACCATTATCTCTCCTTATGATTAAACCAATTAGGGAACATCCTCTAATTAATTACTAATTAACAAATTGCCAAGGAACGTCCTTGGGCCTTAGGCATCAAAACAATTGTCAATTGCATTAAGAAATAGAGAGATCCAATCCTAGCTACCCAAACGTATGGAGATAACGCTAGATCATACAAATAATCTAAGCAATTACGGACTTAAATCATCCAAACTAACATATTATTACTTTGCAATCAAGAATCAACGTAGATCTAAACAACAAAGCAATATTGAAATCAAGCATGAAATTGCATAAATATTGAAAAACCAAAAGTTAAACAATGTTTGATCAAGTCTCCCAATCCATAGAACAACCAAAGTATCTCCTAATCTTCAACTAGAATAAAAGATTTCAGCCTCTCATGGCTGAAACAAAACTAAAAATAAAAGAAAAGAAGAAAGGTAGAAGAAGAGATGTGAATTTCGTAGGTGTCTCCCAAGGGGAGCTTAAGGGTCCTGTAGAGGCTCCTTATGTGGCTTTTTATAGTTGAAAAGTGTTGCCCTAGGTCATACTTACTGCCCAAGAGGTATTTTCTGCCCAAGTTGTGTCTGAAAAGGAAAGAATCGCGTTTTTCGGCTTCAGAAGGAAGGCTGCGCGCGAATGCTTTGCGGAAGGAAGTTGGTGCGCGCGGTTTGGTCTCAGAAAGGGAAAGAGGCGCAAATTGTGCTTCCTAAATAAGTTTAGATGCTGACCTTACTTCCTAATTAGTGTAGAGGCTGCCCAAGATGCTGCCCATGTGCAACTTGCTGCCCAAGTTGTTGCAGAAAAGGAAGGTGGCGCGCAGATGGCTCTCAAAAGAGGAAAGCGCGCAGATTGTTTCTGAATAGGAAGGATGCACGAATTTTGATCTTCAAAGGGGAAGATATGCTTATCCATACATTCCTTTTTAGGTGGAGCCTCTTTTTAAATTTGAATATTGAATGCAGAAGAGGAAGAGCATCTCTTTGAGATCTTGCTGCCTAAATAGGAAGATATGACTGCTGCAGTGTGTGCACATCTTTGAACAAGGAAAGAAAGATCTGCAATTTGAATTTCGAATAATCTTCTGACTGAGCTTTCCTTGTTTGCTTTTGCTTCTACACTTTCCTCATTTGAAAACTTTCCTTTTTTAGCACTTTCCATATTTGGCACTTTTTAGCAGTTTTAAGAGCATTTTCTCCAGATTGTCTCTTTACACCTAATATCTGCAAAACATAATTAAAACCACAAAATTAAGTGGAAAAGATGTAAATAAACATCAAGAACATAATGATAAAATGGACTAAAATATGCTCTATCAGATATCGCAAAGCTGCGTGGTCAGAATAGACAATGACTTTACTTCCCAAGAGGTAAGGTCTGAATTTCTCCAAAGCAAACACAACTGCCAAGAGCTCTTTTTTAGTTGTTGTGTAGTTGCTTTGTGAAGCATCCAGTGTGCGAGAGGCATAGTAAATGACATGGGGTGAGTTTCCCACACGTTACCCCAAGACTGCTCCTACTGCATAATTGCTTGCATCACACATGATTTCAAATGGCAAGTTCCAGTCAGGTCCCTGAATAATTAGGGCAGTCACAAGCAATTCTTTAATCAAATGAAATGCCTTTTTGCAATATGCGTCAAAATCAAATGTTACATCCTGTTGGAGCAATCTGCATAATGGCAAAGTAATTTTTGAGAAATCTTTGATGAATCTTCTATAGAATCTTGCATGGCCAAGGAATGACCGGATGTCTCTAACATTTGTGGGGTAAGGCAGATTTTTGATGGTATCCACCTTAGCTTTGTCCACTTCAAAGCCCTTAGCTGAAACAACATGACCTAAGACCATACCTTGATTAACCATAAAATGACATTTTTCATAATTAAGCACAAGGTTAGACTCAATGCATCTTTGTAAGATCTTTTCCAAGTTGGCAAGGCATTCCTTAAAAGAGTTGCCATGCACTGTGAAATCATCCATGAACACTTCAATTGTCTTACCCACATAGTCAGAGAATATGCTCATCATGCATCGCTGAAAGGTGGCAGGTGCATTGCATAGTCCAAATGGCATTCTTCTAAAGGCAAAAGTACCAAAAGGACAAGTGAAGGTAGTCTTCTCTTGGTCTTCTGGAGCAACTGGAATCTGATAAAAATCCGAATAACCATCAAGACAACAGTAGTGAGATTTACCTGCAAGTCTTTCTAGCATCTGATCAATGAAAGGCAGTGGGAAGTGGTCCTTCCTTGTTGCGGCATTGAGCTTCCTATAGTCCATGCATACCCTCCATCCATTTTGAACTCTAGTGGGGACAAGTTCTCCTTCAGCATTTGGAACAATGGTGATCCCAGTTTTCTTTGGGACTATATGCACAGGACTCACCCATTTGCTATCAGAGATAGGGTATATGATACCTGCATCAAGGAGCTTGACTATCTATTTTTTCACTACCTCCATCATAGGTGGATTCTGTCTTCTTTGAGCATCTCTTACTGGCTTGCATTCATCTTCCATGTGAATTCTATGCACGCATGTGGAAGGAGAAATACCTTTGATGTCATCTATAGTCCACCCTATGGCTCCTTTATGTTTCTGTAGCACTTTCAAGAGGCTTGCTTCTTCATGTTGGCTTAATTCATTGGACACTATTACTGGTAGTGTCTTGTTAGCTCCTAAGTACATGTATTTCAGATGGTCTGAAAGGGGTTTTAATTCTGAAGCTGTTGCTTTCTGACTGGGCAGCAAAGGAGGTGGTGCAGAACTGGAAGAGCTGGCTTGCGTTGGATTCTGTGAGAGGTTCGGCGGTCGAAAAATGGCTGGATTCGGCGGCCGAAGTGCGTCTTCAGTCAATGGGTCGGTTTTAGTTTGCGAAACAGATTTTGGCATTTGCAAGTCAGTAAGGTTCGGCGGCCGAAAGGAGACTGGATTTGGCGGCCGAAAGTTGGCTTCAGCTTGCGCAACATCAATCTGCTGGATGCTGCAGACAGTCTCTTTCTGCCTCTCAATTTGTACCTGATCAGTATCTCTGCAAAAATCATTGTTGAGAATATCGTCTTGATTTTCATAAAAAATTTCCTGGCTCAAACAGTCAACAATATCAAGACCATAAATAGGGGACATATCATGTGGATATTTCATGGCATCATAGACATTGTACTTAATCACTTCCCCTTCAAACTCCATAGTGAGGGTACCATCATGCATATCAATTTTAGTTCTAGCAGTACTCAAGAAGGGACATCCAAAAAGGATATCAGAACTAGCATTGCAACTATCTTCCTTAGTATCAATCACATAAAAATCAGCTGGGAAGACAAGTTCATCTACTTGTACTAACACATCTTCTAGAACACCTAAGGGATATACTACAGATCTATCAGCCAATTGGATCACAACTCGTGTGTCTTTTAGTGCACATGCATTCAGAGATTTATAGATGGAAAGAGGCATGACATTTATAGAAGCACCAAGATCACACATGGCTTTCTTAATTCCAACATTCCCTATCTTACAAGAGATAGCAAACATACCTTTGTCTTTGCACTTAGTAGGGAGCTCTCTTTTAATGACAGCAGTGACAACCTCACCTACACTTACTTTCTCTCTTGCAGCTAGCTTTTTTCTATTGGTACACAACTCTTTCAGAAATTTTGCGTACCTTGGAATTTGCTTGACAGCATCTAGCAGTGGTATGTTGATTTCCACCTTTCTGAAAGTCTCAAGGATCTCCTTTTCTTCTTTTTCTTTTTGTGTTCTTTTAAATCTTTTTGGAAAAGGAGGTGGGATCTGAAAACGTACCTTTGGATCAGTCTTTTGCGCAGGTGGTGTTTCAGATTGCGCTGGAGTGGCTGGCTCATAGAGATGGGGTTGCGCGGATGGCGCAAGGGTGGTTTCAGATGGGGTAGGCTCTTGTGCAACTTGCTTTTCTCCCTCATATCTGGCATCTTGAAGCTCTTTTCCACTTCTCAAAGTAATAGCACTGACATTCTGTCTGGAATTAGTTTCAGTTTGAGAAGGGAGCTTACCTTGGGTTTCGAGTCTATTTATGGAGGTGGCCATTTGTCCTAGGTCTTGTCGCATGCCTTGCATGGTGTTTATCAGTGTTTCCATCATCTTTTCAAGGCTCTGGTTGGAGTTCTGAGGTGCTGGTTGGGCTTGATTTCTTTGGTAGTTCTGGGTGTTGTTGGCCTTTCCATAGCTGAAATTGGGGTGGTCTCTCCAACCTGGATTGTAAGTGTTTGAGTACGGATCATGTCTGGGCTGGTTATTGTACGCTCCAATGGCATTTGCTTGCTGGGGGTCTTCTTAGAGTGTAGGACATTGATCAGTTGGATGTCCTACATATGAACAGATACCACATGGCCTAGGTGGCTGGGTTGCTTGAATCTGTTGAACCAGTCCTATGGCAAAATCTTTCATCACTGATGATAGTTCAGAAATAGTGGAGGAACTTACCTCATTGGATCTTTGCAGTTGTTTTTCTTCTCCATATTGCCTAGATGAGGCTACAAGTGTAGAGATAAGTTCTTTCATCTCCCTTGGTGTCTTGTCTGCAATGGATCCTCCACAAGCTACATTTATGAATTTTCTTTCTGATGGGAGCAATCCTCCATAGAAGAACTGTATGAGAGACCTGTCTGACATATCATGTTGTGGACAACCTGTACATAGTCTTTCAAACCTTTCCCAATAATCATATAAGTCCTCAGTTTGTTTCTGTCTTATACTAGTAATTTCTCTTATTATGCCAATTGATTTAGATGGTGGGAAGTATTTGTCCAGAAAGGTTTGGACCATATCATCCCAAGAAGTTATAGATCCAGGTGGCAAATAAAATAACCAATCTTTAGCAAAGTCATCTAATGAAAAGGGAAAAACTCTTAATTTAACATGATCTTCAGAGATCCCTTGAGGTCTCATAGATGAACAAACAATATTAAATTCTTTCAAGTGTTTGTGTGGATTTTCATTCTCTCTACCTCTAAATTTAGGAAGAAGATGAATCAAACCTGTCTTAAGTTCAAAGGGAACTGTAAGAGGTGGATAGGTGATGCAAAGAGGTGCTTGATCACCTATAGGTATTGCTAACTCTCTCATGGTTCTTTCCCTTGGCACTTGAGGTCTCATGACTAGATTTTCTTGAACTATTTGATTCTAGACAGCATGTCCATTGGGGGCAGCAGCTTGTGCATTTGGTTCTGCCATTGGTGCAAAATTCGGTTGCTGGAGCAAGAAAGGTTCGGCGGCCGAAGGTTGATGAAGTTCGGCAGCCGAATGTTGGACAGAAGGTTCTACGTTAGAGGTTTGCTTTCCTAACCTTTTGAGAGTGTGTTCAATTTCTAGATCAAAGGGCAGAGTGTCCCTGTATTCAGATCTAGTCATGAAAGAAAAATAAACAAGTTAAATCAATTCTCCGGCAACGGCGCCAATTTTTGACTCGCGGTTGTCGAAGCCGGTAAAAAATAACCTCTACGGTTATCAACAATCTTACAACTGCAGATAGTGGTAAAGGATCGAATCCACAGAGAATTGAGTACCTGTCTATTTTTCTCAAACAAGATCAAGAGGATTAACTGAAAGCACAATTGAAAATAAGCAGATCAAGAGTAAAGTGCAATAAAGTAAAAAAAAGGAGGGTTTTGAGATTGTTTTGACTAACAACTATTGAAAGCAATTAAAACAGCAAGTAATCAAAATAAAAGAGGAAATCAATATGAGAAAGGTCTAGTTGAAGATATGGATCCACTTTGGTTGTTTGGGTTGATCATTGAATCTTATGTTATTCTTGATTGGTTCAATAGATTAGTTATGGGGATGAAAAACGCTTCTCACCACCATGTCTCTCCTTATGATTAAATCAATTAGGGAACGTCCTCTAATCAATTACTAATTAACAAATTGCCAAGGAACGTCCTTGGGCCTTAGGCATCAAAACAATTGTTAATTGCATAAAGAATGAGAGAGATCCAATTCTAGCTACTCCAAATGCATGAAGATGATGCTAGATCATACAATTCCTTAGTTTTTATACCAAGTGTTCTTAGGTCAGAATATTTCCAGCAATTACGGACTAAAAAAATATCCCAACTAACAATCAATTAACTTTGCAATCAAGAATCAAGTGGCCAATTTGATCAAAACAACAAAGCAATCTTAGAATTAAGCACACAATTGCATGAATATTGAACTAATCAAAAGCAAACACTTTATGTTCATATCTCACAATCCTTTAAACAACCTTAGTTTCAACCAAACTTCAATTAGAATTAGGGGTTTCAGCCACTCATGACTGAACCAAAACAGAAAATAAAAGAAAAGAAAGCAAGAAGATGAAGAACCAAAGAAGGAGAGGGAACGAAGGGGCTGTCGAACCCTTGGAGAAGATGGGGTATCCAAAATCTGCCTCTTCTTGCCTTCATATGATGTTTAAATAAGTCTTAGGGGGCTGCCTAGGGTTTCTTAGGTGTCCATGCATTCTTTTAGAGATTGCCCAAAGTGCCCTTGGTCTTGTATGTGCCTTGTGTGGAGTTGCAAGGACTTTTTGGTCTTTGTTATTGTCCAAGTATGTCCAAGAAGTCTTCTTCACATTATTCATGCATTAAAGAGGAAGGTGGAACCTTGATTTGAATATTGAATGTGCATGGCATAAAGTGGGAAACATGTGATCTTCAAGATTTGCCTTATTGAACAAAGAGGAAGCTGTTTGGAGGGACTTTCGGCCGCCTAAGTCTAGTTTCGGAGGCTGGAATTTCGGCTCTGGAGTGAAGGTTCGGCAGCTAAAGGTGCCGCCGAAGATGGGTCACTTTCGGCTCTGGACCAGACTTTCGGCCGCCGAAGGTGCTTCCGAAGATGACTGATTTTTGGCTTCCGAAAGTGCTTCCGAAGGTGGCTTTTCCAGATTTTGCACTTTTTGGTATTTTTAAGAGCATTTTCTCCAAATTGTTCCTTGATACCTAATATCTGCAAAACATGATTAAAATCACAAAATTAGGTAGAAAAGGTGTAAGTAAACATCAATAAGATCATGATAATATGGACTAAAATATGCTCTATCAAGGGTCTTTAGAAATACCCATATGAAAAGCTCCATTCTAACCTAAAATCTATATGATAAACTATCACTCTGCTTGCCACTATATTTAGCCTAAATATCATCTCAACCCGGTGTACCTTATCCACCATAATATCAAAAGGCTAGTTTGATAACGTGGCCAAGTTAGCACACCTCTTATCAAACCCCCTAAGGAACCTTCTCACCTTTATTACCTTAGTGACTACAACCATATGCACATATATGCTCAATTCTAAGAACTACATAACATTCTCATTCATGATCTACCATTCTTTCTAAGGGCTTTAAAGGCTCATTGTTGACTATCTCTGAAACTCTATAGTACAAATTTATTAATAAATAGTTCTAAAAAATGAGCCCAAGTCATATCTTGATATGAGCACAAGCATGGATTGTAAGAGAAGAGGAGCAAAGAAGTGCTAGCATTATCTCAAGGACCAATTACAAGATTGAGAGTCAAAAAGTTTAATGAATCACTTCAAATTTATACTGGCAGAATATTAAGCAAATGGAAACTCAAGATGCATTGAAAGCCAATGGAGTTTCATCTAATCAAATTAGGCTGAATATGTAAGAAGAATCCAACTCATATTTAATCAATTATTTCAAGTTGAAAGAGTAAACTTTTTGACAGTTCACCGAGTGCATTTTTTACATATGAGCTTTATTTGCATTGACATACTTAAATTGCTTAGTTTTGGACTGTTTTAATATTATTTAAGTATTGGGCTTATTTATTTTAGTGTAAGGCCCAAGTTTAAGGCCTAATCTAATTGTTTAAGTTCAATGAACTTGAGAGGATATAACTACCCTCTCCAAAAAAGTGAGGGGCGGTGATTTTCTGAATGAAAAATGATTTTTTGAGTTTGAAACTCTTCTCCAAGATTTGACTTTGGCTTAAATCTCTATTACATCAAGAATTGATCTTCATCAAGATATTTGCATACTAGTGAATTTCTATTATTGACTTCTTAATTAACAAATTACTTGTGTTTCCACTTGCATTAGTCATTTGGGGGTTCAATAGGTTGGGAATCTGCATCTTCTTCTTGTTCTCTACCACTTATGTATTTGAGGTTTCAGGATTTAATATCCTTGGAGTTTTGTATCATTTGTTATTAGAGCTGGAATTAGGGTTGTACCACTTATTTATCTTGGATTAAGTTTCTTTTTCTGCTAGAAAAAAATTATTGTCAAGCTCTTTGCTTCCTTTGTTAAGTTTGACTTTGTCGTGTTGTTCTTACTGCAAATTCACGATACAATTAAGAGGGCAATTACTCTGTATGGGTACATCTATGTACGCTAGGTGTTATGAATATATAAGGAGATTCACAGGTGATAGAGATTTGGTTAGTTAGGCATGCTATTATAAGTTTTGCAATTGCTTTTCTTACCCTTCAACACATACATAAGTAGAAAGATGTTTACTTCTGAAGAATGGACAACAAGTAAGTGGGCAAAGGAGCAGGCTGGTAAGAGAGCAAGTAGTATTGTCTTGATGCCTAACTTTTGGACTAAAATAGTTTATATTCTTAAGTTATTTGGTCTATTAGTATGAGTGCTTAGATTGGTTGATGGTGAGAAAATGCCTACAATGGGGTATATTTATGAGGCCATGGATAGAGTTAAAGAAACAATTATCAAGTCATTTGAAAAGAACTAGGACAAATACAAGGAAGTCAACTCCATCATCCTTTGCATACAGTTGGACATTATTTGAATCATGAGTTTTTTTACTCAAATTCAGATCTTTCTAAAGATTCTAAAGTTATGAGTGGCCTATATCAAATTATGCAAAGATTGCTTTGAACCGTGATTAGCAACAAAAAATAATGAATCAATTACTTTTATATTAGAGTAGTGAAGGCATTATAAACTAGAAACTCATATCTCCATGTTTGTTTATAAACAATTAAGCATTTCATATTTTTTTTTGTTATTTTTTTAAAATATTCATTAATGTGTTATTTTATAAATAGATGCATGGTGGAAGGCTTATGGAGCTTCAACTTCAAATATAAGAAACTTTACTATGAAAGTATTTAGCCTCACTTGCAGTGCATCTGGTTGCAAGCGTAATTGGAGAATGTTTGAGCATGTAAGTAGAACAATATATTCTTTTATAATTATATATTTAACTACATTTTTAATAAACTATACTTATTACAATTAACATATTTTGCAGGTTCACAGTAAAAGGAGAAATAGGCTTGCTCAAAAATAATTAAATGACTTAGTTTTTGTTAAGTGTAATATGGAGTTGAGGCACCAATATGATGCACGTGACCACAATGATCTCATCTCATTGAAATATATTAATGAGAGCAATGAATGGTTAATGGGTCAGATGGAGGAAGAGATAGAAAATGATGAACTTGTTTTTGAAGATGAGGATTTAACTTGGAATGTGGTTTCTGATGCTATGGGAGTTGAAGAAGATATCTATAACACCAGATCAAGAAAGGAAAATGTTCCATCCACACTTGGACCACTTAGTTCAAGTTCAAAATCAAAGAAAAAAAGGAAAAGCATCATCCCCTAATTTGAGAATTGATACTCCTTCAACTCTTGAAGATAAGGAAGAAGATTTGGATATAGAAGATAAGGAAGATTTTAATGTGGAATAAGATGAGTTTGAAGAGGATGAAGTTTCAGAACAAGAAGAAATGCTTGTGATGATGTTGATGAAAATTGAAGATTAGTTGGATTTTCATGTGTGATGGAGAAACTTGCCTTTATTTTAAATTTTAAGTTTTAACTTGTAAACTTTTTATTAATCTTTTAACCATTAGTATTTTATATTTGGTACTTTGCTTTATGACTTTGGCATATTTAGTTTTAGATTTGATATTTTGGTAATTTACTTTATTGCATTTAGTTTTATATTACTTGAATTTTCAAGATTTTTTTTTTTGCGTCTTCCGTCTAGGCTCCAACCCCCTCTTTGCGCCTTAGTGCACCTTAAGTCTTTCACAACTATGATCAAGAAAAATATTAGTATTATGACAAAATGACAATTTTGAATTCAAATTTATCAGTACCATTATGAAATCTAGAATGTGTTCGAGGCTTATAAAATAGCGAAATTGACTATAATATTGACTACCTTTAAAGGTCAACCCTTGAGCCCACATTTTCAAACCAAAATTGAAGTCTTGACACCAATAAAATTTCTCTAAAGGTACCAACACAAAACCCATAATACTATTAGTAAGTATGTAATTTTATATTATGAAAAACATGAGTTCGAAGACCTGAAAACTCATTATAAAGCTTATTAGTTTTTAAAAATTTTTAATACCGAGAAATTATGAAATAGGTGTTTATCAAATCTCTTGACGAGTGTGATAGACTAGTGACTTTAGATTTTTGCGAGAAATATCACCAAAAAGGTAAAAGGGCAACATATTTAAAAAATTTTATTTGTACAAACCAAACAACAATAATGATTAAGCTTGGCATCTACATGAAACTCTGTGAAGAGAGTAGTTCGAAGAATCCAAACTACTGGAAATCATGCCTGAAGGAGAGAGAAATCATAAAAAAAAATGAAAATGCGACTAAAGTCATTTAATCTCATCTTTCTAGGATTTTTAGTGCCGCTGCGTACAGAAGGGGCACATTACTTTTCAATAAATTGAGCTACACCAACTATGAAACTTAAAACAAATTTCTAAATCATCTAATATCAAATTATTATTGGTGAAAAAAAGGTATTTGAGATGGAAATTATGTTTGGAAAGTATGAAAACATTCACAAAAGATTATTCACGACACTTCACAAATAAGCAAGTAATAAGACGATCAAGCTTAGAACGCATGGAGACCTACCAAAGGACTTGAACGTGAACTAAAAGGATGCAAAGAAAGAAAAGAGATGCAATACATGACCTCCAACTCATTTGAGGCGAGCAGCACCTATTTTGGCTATATAGTCCATTAAGCCGAATTACACTTAGATAATCCACTTTAGTGTAGAATTAGGAAGCCTAGAATTCTATTATTATTATTAGTATTAGGAACTTGGGAGAGTCTTTTTCTCTTTAATAATCCACTTTATAATGGCTCAGCCATAAAGAAAAAAACTGAAGACTTGCACTGTGCAGAAAGCAATTCTTTTCTTCTGGAATAATTGCTGGTTGCATAGATTATGAAATTTGTGATCCACAATTACTGTCTTATGCAGCTCAAGAGAAAGCAACTTCAATCTTACATCAAATACCAGTTTGGTTTAATCTAACATCATTGTCTTATCCAGAATCTGCAAGTTTGTAAACCTGTAGATTCTGCAGTTTCACTAACCTGCAGAAACTGCAGGTTAACAAACATGCAGATTCTGCAGGTTCAAATTGATCAGCATGCTGTTAAAAAAAGAATTTAAATTTAATTATTAGAAAAAGGCTATAAAAGAATTAATTATTTTTTATTCAGAAGCTAAGCTTTCATTTTCATAGGACACCACGTACACGACCCATGATATATATGCTTAATTAGATGCCTTCCTACTTCTTTTCAGACAAACAATGATCATTATCTTGATTATGAATTTGATGAGAATGAGTAACGTGTTACCAAGTGTATCATTGAAGGACTCCATTAGTTTATTACAAATCCTACATATACATATATGCAACAAATGTCTAATTTACATAGGACACTGTAAGTAATTTTTTCTAGTTTTGGTGTAAATTACAGGATCCTACAATAGTCACAAAATACAAATCCAAAAGCTAACCTTAGAAAATAACAATATTAATTTTTTATCTTCAAAAAAACAGTGTTTAATCTTAGAGGGTTAAAATTAGCCAAGCTTAATTTAGCAAAATTTGGTGAAAACCTTGTGAGTTTGATAAAAGACTAATTAGACTCCGTCAGGAGTTTTAATCAATATCGTTTGGCTAAAACGATATAAAAGAAACGAGAGACTAGAAGCTAAAAAGTCTTATTGAAATCTTTGAAAGATTGAAAAGTGAGTTTTAAATAACTGACTCACGGTTGTCGAAACCGGTTAAAAACAACCTTTCCGATTATCAACAATATTACTACTGTAAATAGTGGTAAAGGATCAAATCCACAGAGAATTGAAAACTTATCTATTTTCCTTATCAAGACCAAGAGAATTAACTGAAACAAAAATAAATTGAAGGAGAAGTAATCTGAAAGCGAAATAAACGGAAAGTAAAATAAACTGAAAGCGAAATAAACTGAAAGCGAAACAAACTGAAAGCAAAATAAACTGAAACGAGATAAAACTGAAACCAATTAAACTGAAAGTAAAATGGAGGAGTTTTGAGATTGGTTTAATTGATCTAATATTGAAAGCAATAAAAGAAAATAAATAATTAAAATACAAGAAATCAATAATGAGAAAGGTCTAGTTGAAGAGTTGGATCCACTTCAGTTGTTTGGACTGATCATTGAAACTTATGTTCTTTTGATTGATTTAATAGATTAGTTATGGAGATGAAAGACGCTTCTCACCACCATGTCTCTCCTTATGATTAAACCAATTAGGGAACGTCCTCTAATTAATTACTAATTAACAAATTGCCAAGGAACGTCCTTGGGCCTTAGGCATCAAAACAATTGTTAATTGCATGAAAAAAGAGAGAGATCCAATCCTAGCTACTCAAGCGCATGAGATATTGCTAGATCATACAATTTCTTAGTTGTTACACCAAGCGTTCTTATGTTTGAACAATTCAAGCAATTACGGACTTAAAATTATCCAAACTAACAATTAATTACTTTGGAATCAAGAATCAAGTGGCCAATTTGATCAAACCAACAAAGCAATAAAAGATTCAAGCACCAAATTGTATGAATATTGAACAAACCAAAGACAAACAGTTTATGTTCAGATCTCACAATCCATAAAACAACCAAAGTTTCAACCAATCTTCAACTAGAAAAAAAAGTTTCAGCCACTCATGGCTGAAATAAAAAAAGAAAATAAAAGAAAGGAAGAAGAAGAGATGGTGTCACTTGCAATCCCATAGGTGTGTCCAAGTGAGAGTATAAAAGTTATGTGGAGGCTCCTTATGTGTCTTTTTATAGTTAAAAGTGCTGCCCTAGGTCTCCCTTGCTTCCTAATTAGTGAAGAGGCTGTCCAAAGTGCTGCCCTTGTACAACTTGTTGCCCAAGTTGTTGCAGAAGAGGAAGGTGGCGCGGCTTGTGCTTCAGAAGAGGAAGGAGCGTGCGGCTTGGTCTCAGAAAGGGAAGGAGGCGCAGATTGTGCTTTCTAATTAAGTTTAGATGCTGACCTTGATGCCCAAGAGGTACTTGCTACCCAAGTTGTGTCTGAAAAGGAAAGATTCGCGTTCCAAAATTGTTCAAAAGGAAAGAGGCGTGTGCTTGCTCTTCAAAGGGAAAGTGGCGCACGAATTGGATTGCAGAAGGAAGGTGGCACGCGGTCATTGAATGCAGAAGGGAAAGTGAATCTGTCCAGTCTTTCCTTTTTAGGTGGAGCCTTCGTTTGAATTTTGAATGCTGAATGCAGAAGAGGCAAGTGTGTCTTCATGAGATCTTGCTGCCTAAATAGGAAGATATGACTGCTACAGTGTGTGCACATCTTTGAACAAGGAAAGAAAGATCTGCAATTTGAATTTCAAATAATCTTCTGACTGAGCTTTCCTTATTTGCTTTTACTTCTGCACTTTCCTTATTTGAAAACTTTTCTTTTTTTGCACTTTCCATATTTGGCACTTTTTGGCAGTTTTAAGAGCATTTTCTCCAGATTGTCTCTTTACACCTAATATCTGCAAAACATTATTAAACCCACAAAATTAAGCAGAAAAGATGTAAATAAACATCAAGAACATAATGATAAAATGGACTAAAATATGCTCTATCAATAACCAAACAAAAACTATTTATAATACGATTTCACGAAGGAATGCCATTTAAAAAAAAAACTATTTATAATAGAAAAAACTAGAATAAGTAATATAACTCAAAATGAACCATTAGATTTAGGTTTGCTAATCGATTTGCTACGCAAGAATGATTGGAATAAGCAGCCGACCAAAGAAGAATTGATCGAAGAAGTGAGCTGAAGAAGAAATGAAGATAGGGTTCAACCCAAGAGAAATAGAATAAATGACTGAAAATAAACAGCCGGACCAAATGAAAGATTGAAGAATGAGCTTTTTTTTTTCAAATCATGCATAAAAAGATAAAAATAAAATTGAAAATCATGCAACTTAATTTTTTTTTTTGAATTCATGGTGTCAAACAAACTTGTTTGACATTTTAAAGATCGAACAAAGAGTTTTTTCGACACTTAAAGTGTCAAACAGCTCTTTATGTGCCACGTCAACATGTCAAATGATATGCTGGCAAACATCATCATGTCAGCTATCTAAAACACTTTATACATTTACATTTTATATGTTTTAAAAAGTTTCAATAAAAAATTTAAAGAGTTTTAATTTTTAGTCTGTTTGCAAAACTTTAGACAATTCGAAGATTTTATACATTTATATTTTATATCTTTTGAAAATTTGATAAAGGACTATTTAGACTCCATCAGGAGTTTTAACCAATATCGGTTGGCTAAGACGAAATAAGAGAAAAGATAGGCTAGAAGACTAAAAGTCTTATTGAAATTCCTCAAAAATTGAAAAGTGAGTTTCTAATAGCTAAGAGAGACTATTTATAATAGAAAATAAAACCCTAATATGCAACATTATGAAAATATCCAAAATATCTAAAAAAATAATTAAAATGCAAAATTGACCCCCTAAACCATGGAATTTTCATATCGAACTTTGAAAGCCGTGCGTCTCGAAATTCCCTTTTCAAAAAGTTATCGTAGGTCTCTATCGGATGTTGGCAGCAAAAGTTAGGCCGGTCCAAGTCTGCCGTAAAGTCCAAGGCTAATTGCTCCATGTCATTCCCTTCCATTTGTAAACAACTCGACCTCGAGTTGTCATCAGCAGGGTAGTACTGAAATAGATCCGCCATGTTAAATGTCTTGGAAATTTTCATCTCATGTGGGAGGTCAAGAATATATGCATTATCATTAATCTTCTGAATGATCCGGAATGGACCAATCTTTTTGGCATCAAGCTTTTTCTATCCTCCACCATGCTCCTTGCGTAAATATACCGTAACTTGATCACCGACATTGAAAGACTTGAAACGCCTATGTTTATACGCCTATGTTTATCAGCCGTAGCTTTATATTTGTCATTGGCTTCTTTAAGGCATTGTTGTATCTGTTTGAGAACATCCACGTGCTGCTTTGCCAAGTTGCTTGTTGCAATACTATTGTGAGAACCTGTTGGAAGGGCAATAAGATCAACTGTATGTGCTGGGACTTTCCTGTACACAACAGCAAATGGTGACATCTTTGTGGAGCTATGGACAGCACTATTGTAAGCAAATTCTGCTTGGGCAAAAGCAAGATCCCAAACAGTTTTCTTGTTACTGCAGATGCAGTGCAGAAGATTGCCAAGCGTGTGGTTCACCACTTCAGTTTGTCCATCGGTTTGGGGATGTGCAACACTGCTATATCGAAGTTCAGTTCCAAAACATTTTCATAAAGTCACCCAGAAGTGAGCTAGAAACTCCATATCTCTGTTAGAAGTAATGGTCTTAGGGACACCATATAAGCGAACAATCTCTTGGAAAAACAGTTTTGCTGCTTGAAAAGCATCATTAGTTTTCTTGCAATGCATGAAATGCGCCATTTTGGAGAACCTGTCAACAACAACAAAAATGGAATCAGATCCACGTTGAGTACGTGGAAGTCCAAGAACAAAATCCAAATATGCACTCTGACCTTTGCCTGATCAGAATATAAGAAAACACTTTAGATAATTAATATTGGTTTAGGACGCAACTGAAATAATATGGCACCTTTTGTAATGTCTAAATATTAAGATTTTGCTTTGTTTATTTTTAATTCTTATTAAATGAGGTACAATAGATATGCTAAACAAATTAAGATATAAATAATAATCATGGGATAGGTAAATTAGTGTATATAATTTTTTTAATTAATTAATTATTAGCTTTGGTAACTGATATGATACAAATATTAGCTTAAAGTATACCATAAACTGTCACCATACGACAGAGTAATGTAGGAAGACCCTAATAAACCGTGACACTCAGTCATGCGAGTCTCACCCATAGAAAATGAGACTCGGTTATCATGATGGTCAGTACTCGAATTGATAGAAGACTCTCCCTCTTATGAACCGATAATACATAAAAAAGCTGCAGATAACTCTCGAGCAATATAAAACTTGGGGGATGCCTCATTCATGGCTCCCAGAATAAGCGAGGAAGCTTCCTTCAAGACCCCAAAGACCTGGACGAAGGCAATTCACACGCAGTCCAAAGGAAAGGCCAAATTGAAGGACGAGAAATCATCGGATAAGGCCCCAAAAAATTTTGACTGGAAGTTAGTTCGTACTGTAGAAAAGTACCAGAAGGAGTAAGAGGAAGATTATGCCTTGGACGATACCTTACTCCTATTAGAAGAAATTCTTGCAGAAACTTTTCTCACGAAGTTCAAACTGTCTAGTTTGGACAAGTACGATGGGACTATAGACTCCAGTAGCCATCTGGCTATCTTTCGGACTACAATGCAGCTTTAAGATGTCAACAATTTCGTATTGTGTCGAGTCTTCCCATCCACCCTCACAGGTTTGGCCCAGAAATAATACCAGCATCTGAGTTCAAGATCTATCCATAGTTTTACACAACTTGATATGTTATTTAAATCTAAATTTGTTACTTGTATACCTCCTAAAAATCTGTCCTTAGACTTGTGAAAAATCCAACAAGGAGAAGGCGAGTCTTTAAGGATATTTATCTTACGTGCCAATGCTGAAGCCATACAGATTGAAGAATTGAATCACGAGATAGCATGCGAGGTATTAAAGAATGGGACTCGCAACATAGAAATTATAGATTCATTAATCAAGAACCCAACGGCCACTTATCAGCAGTTGATGGACAAGGCACAAAAATACATTCGATTGGATGATAAAGTCCAGGCATTAAGGGAGGATAAGAGGACAAGTTAAAGTAAAACCTAGAAGTCAGACAAGCGAAACTATGAAGGAGATCAAAAGAATTATCCTATGTCATGAGGGAGGGAAGACTGAGGTAAGTATAGGAATTATACTCCCTTAAATGACTCACACACATATATTTTAATGTGGATCAGGAAAAATGACAAAGAAGCCAAATGGCCTGCCAAGCTTAACCCGAACAAAGCGAGCATGCGGGATAAAACAAAGTTTATCGATTTTATAAAGATCATGGGCACATTACAGAAGAATGTAGACAACTAAAGGATGAGATTGAAAGACTCATTAGAGATGGTACTCTGAGGAGGTTTGCTATAAAAGATAGAGAAATGAGGTTAGAACCTAAGGTAAGAGCACTAATCAATCCTGATAAAAATAAATCCGTAGGGGTTATTCACGTAATTGCAGTAGGAGGACTAAGTGGCAACAAGGGAACCAAATGCCTACAGAAATAAAATCTCACAGATATTCAACTCTTGAGTCAAATCCCGAGTCTTTAATGTAGAAGATCCAGTCTTGAAATAGTCGCCCGTAACAAAAGGTGACAGTAGGTATGGTGAGTTGGGCAGGAACTGGAAGAAACCATATAAGATTTCGAAATTTATTCATCCTGGAGCTTATAAGTTAGTCAAGTTAGATGGCCGAGTCACTTTTCATTCTTGGAATATTTTATAATTCATCGAAATGTTATCAATAAAATTATGATGTATTTTTCAAGTCTTTTGGTGTTTAAATAAGAAGTATCAGAAAAGACAGATGGATGAAAGAATTGGGACAAGAAAAAATGCCACAAGGTCTACAAGGCAGGTAATTGGCAAGCGAGCCACGAGGTGGGTAACTGTCAGGAGAGCCACAAGGTGGGTAACTACCCGGCGTGTCTTCAAGTGATAGTCCTAAAAGACATTAATCAAGGCAGTTTTTGCCAAAATTGCCACAAGGCAAGTAACAGACTGGCAAGCCACAAGGCGGATAATTGTCAGGCATATGACCGGTGTTAGTTCCTGATAATAAATTGTCTATGGCATTTTATACCTAAAGCTATAAGGCGAGTAACTGCCAAGCTTATGACCGAGTGTTAATCCTGTTAATAAATTTTCTAAGGCATTCATGCATAAAGCCATGAGGCGGGTGATCAAACCAAATTTAGACCCATTTTTCATATTGTTATTTATGTTAATTTACACATTTGCTATCTAATTTTGTGGTTTTGATCTTATTTTGTAGAAAATAGTGTAAAAGGGTAATTTGGTAAAAATGACCTTAAAACTGCCCAAAATAGAGCAAAAGAGAACAAGCCTGGTTTGCCCAAATCCAAGTTGAAGCTGAAATAGGAGAGGGATGAGGAAATTACAGGTTTGCAGCTTGACCAGACTGTTTGCCCAAATAGACTAGGCAAATAGACCCGCAGGACGGAGGCAGTATGTAGACAAGGCCAAGACAGACTGTTTGCCCAAGCTGTTTGCCCACACAACCCGGGCAAACAAGGCCTGCGACAGCAGACAACAGAAAGGCGGAAATCCAAATTTCAAAACTCTAAGAAGTCTTCTCCTCCCCAAACACGTGAGGACAGCTCACAAAACCTTCAAGACACCTCAGCACTCAATCCCACATATATAGGAAGCGAAATCTCAAGAAGATATACTTGCCTTCGAAAAATTCAAATCCAAATAGGAAAAGAACTCCAACAAATCAAGAAACTAAGGGTGATTAAACATAATTTAGCCACATTTTTATTATCTTTATTACTATATAATTACACATTTTTTCAGTTTAATTTATGTTTTTGTGATGTTTTTACAGAAAAGGAAGAAAATGGAAAGTTGGAGAAAAAGTGCTGAAAAAGCTGGAAAATTGATTGGGTCGAAGTGATTTGGCCAAATCACTCACAGGAAGCAAAAGCAGAAAACTGGGACTGACTTGCAGAAATGATCTGGGCAAGCGATTTAGGCAAATCACTGCCCAAATCAAACTGACGCAGAGGAGGACTGCAGCACGGGAAAAAGAAAAATTTCAAATTTCAAGAGCATTGAAGTCCTATCCTACTTCAAACACTACAAGATCAATCCTATGACAACTACAAAAGCCACCCCAAAGAAAATCCTTCACCAAAAGAATTTTATTCATTATAAAATACAAAAGCAAGGAGGAATTAAAAACCATCATGAAGTCCAAATCAAAGAAGGATTCTAAGTCCTAATTGAATTAAGACTCTTCACCTATAAAAGGAGACAACCACAAATCAGCAAGCATCATTGGAATCACTGCAGAAATTCGGCAGCCACACAACAGCTCTCTTCTTCTATTTTTCTTCTTTCTTTTTGTGTATTTTTGTCCACCATGAGTGGCTAAACTCCTTCTTTTCTAGTTGAAATTGGGAAATTTCAGTTTTGTGATGAATTGAGAGATTTAAAACTCCATTGTTAAGCTCCTATTTTCCAATATTTATGCAACTTGATCTTCATGCTATTATTGCTTTGTTATTAGAATCAATTAAGGCCTGTTGCTTTTAATTGCATAAGTGATAAATTGTTAGTTTAAATAATTTAGGTCCGTAATTACTTAGATTGTTTGAACACAAGCACACTTGGTTGCATAATCTAAACTTGACCACGCAGTTGGCAAGGTTAGAGTTAGGTTTCTCTAAGTCTTAATGGAGATAACAGTTGAAAGGTAAAAAACCCCAAGGACGTTTCTTAGCAACTTGTTAATTAGTGTTTGATTAGCGAACGTTTCCTAGTCAAACTAAAACTAAGAAGGAATTTGGTTATAAGAAGCGTCTTCAACAACCTAAACTAATTTATTGAAATAAATAAGAGTATCAAAGTATCAATAATCAATTCTAAACAACTGAAATAGATCTATACTTCAACTAGAGTCTTTCTCCCATTGATTTACTCATCTTTTTAAATTATTGTTTTCTCTTACCGTTTAGTTTCAATTCATTATCATCAAAACAAACCCCCCTCTTTTTATTTATTTTTATTTACTTGTCCAAGTTATAATTAGGAAGATCCGTAGTGTCAAATCCCTGTGGTTCGACCCTATTGCCACTATCTACAAATTATTTTGTTGATTGATAATAGGTTTATGATTAAACATAATTTAGCTACATTTTTATTATCTTTATTACTGCTTAATTACACATTTTCCAGCTTAATTTATGGTTTTTGTCATGTTTTTATAGAAAAGGAAGAAAATGGAAAGTTGGAGAAAAAGTGCAGAAAAAGCTGGAAAAGTGATTGGGTCAAAGTGATTTGGCCAAATCACTGCCCAAATCAAGCTAAAGTAGAAAACTGGGACTAACAAAAAGCGATTGGGGCAAGCGATTTGGGCAAATCACTGTCCAAATCAAAATGACACAGAGGTGGACAGCAGAGCAGGAAAAAGGCAGAATTCAAAATTCAAAAGCATTGAAGTCCTATCCTACTTCAAACACTTGAAGATCAATCCTAGGATATCTCCAAGAGTCACTCCAAGAAAAACTTTCTCAAGAAGAAGAATTCATCCATAATTAAATACAAAAGCAAAGAAGGAGTAAAAGACCACAAAAAGACCAATTCAAATTAAGATTCCAAGTCCTAATTGGATTAGGACTCTTCACCTATAAAAGAAGGCAACCCCAAATCAGCGAAGAATCATCAGATCTTCTGCAGAATCTCATCGGCAACACTGCAGAATTCTAGCAGTCTCTCTTTTTCTACTTTTCTTTTTGTGTATTTTGTCCACCATGAGTGGCTAAACACTTTTCTTTTCTAGTTGAAGTTGGAAAAATTCAGTTTGTGATGAATTGGGAGATTTAAATCTCCATTATTAAACTCTTCTTTATTTTCAATATTTATGCAACTTGATCTTTCTATTATTATTACTTTGCCTTTAGAATCAATTAAGGCCTATTGCTTTTAATTGCTTGAGTAATATATTGTTTGAATGATTTAAGTCCGTAATTGCTTAGGTTGTTTAAACTCAAGTATAATCGGTTACATAATCTAAACTTGACCATGCGGTTGGCAAGGATAGAATTAGGTTTCTCTAAGTCTTAAGGCAGTTAACAGTTGAAAAGTAAAAATCTCCAAGGACGTTCCTTGGCAACTTATTAACTAGTGTTTGATTAGCGAACATTTCCTAATCAAACTAGAACTAAGGAGGAATTTGGATTGTGAGAAGCGTCTTCCACATCCTAAACTAATTTATTAAAATAAATAGGAGTATTAGAGAGTCAATGATCAATTCTAAACAAACTGAAATAGATCCATGCTTCAACTAGAATCCTTCTCCCATTGGAATTCTCATCTTTTTAAATTATTGCTTTCTCTTGCTATTTAGTTTTAATTCATCAAATCAAATCCCCCTCTTTTTACTTTATTTGTTTACCTTAGTCATTATTAGGAAAATCCGTAGTGTCAAATCCCTATGGTTCGACCCTATTGCCACTATCTACAAATTATTTGTTGATTGATAATAGGTTTATTTTTTAAGGCTTCGACAACCGCTATAAAAAATTGGCGCCGTTGCTGGGGATTTGATGTAAACTAACGTATTTTCCCTTTATGACTAGGTCTGGCGATAAAGACACTCTTCTTTACGATTCGGAGATAGAACGCACCGCCAAGATCTTGAGAAAGCAAGCAAACTTGAGGAACCAAGCCTCAAAAGCATCTTCGTCTGCAACAGCAACAAGCCGAGTCTCTGCTACTCAATCTGCCACTGAGCCATCTGATAGAATTGCTAATTCCCCTGCTGCAGAATTTACTGCACCAGCAGTTTTGCCTACTGCCGCACCTGCTACTGCTGCGTTTGAACCAGAAATAGAACTTCAAGTTACTGCAGAAAATCAAACAATGGCAGAACCACCTGCTGCATATGAAGAAGTTGAAGCTGAAGCTGAAAACGTGCCCATCCATGCACCACAGCCATGGGAGAGAACACTTCGCGAGCTAGCTGAACCAATAGGAGATCAAACGCCCTTATGCATTACATACCCCCTATTAACAGCACCATTTGAACTGAAGACAGGCCTGATCCGCCTCCTTCCCAAATTTAGAGGCCTAAAAAATGAGGACCCCCACAAGCACTTGAAGGAATTCCACATTGTGTGCTCAACCATGAGACCCCAAGGTATTTCAGAAGAGCATGTTAAACTTAGAGCCTTCCCTTTCTCCCTGGATGACTATGCCAGAGATTGGCTATTCTACTTGCCACCCGGATCCATCACATCATGGGCTGGTATGGTAAGAGCATTCTTGAGCAAATTCTTTCCAACATCAAAAGCCATTGGTATCCATCGAGAGATAAGTGGTATAAGGCAAAAGCATTCTGAAGGCTTGTATGAGTACTGGGAGAGGTTCAAAAGGTTATGCACAAGCTGTCCTCAGCATGATATTTCTGACAAATCCCTCATTGAATATTTCTATGGAGGTCTGCTACCTTCGGAAAGAAAATTTATTGATGCAGCTTGTGGAGGGTCAATTCAAGACAAATCACCTCGAGAAATGAGCAATTTAATTTCCACCATGGCAGCAGCTTCACAATAATTTGGAGACCAAGAGCAGCCACCAAGAAGGGTGAATGAGGTGAGTACATCCACTTTGGCATCCCAAATTTCTGATCTCACCAATGCTGTCCGTAGCCTTGTTGTGGGTCAAGCCCAACAAGTCCAGTAAATTCAGCAGCCAAAGCCATGTAGGATATGTGCAAACATAAACCACCCAACTAATCTATGTCCTTCCCTTCAAGAAGAGGACCAGCAAGTCAATGCAGTTAGAGGTTTTAATGGGCAAAGAAGGTATGATCCCTATTCTAACACCTATAATCTAGGTTGGAGGGACCATCCAAACTTCAGCTATGCAAGGGTCAATCAATATCCAAGCTACCAGTAAAGAAATCAAGCCCAAGCTGCACCTCAAAAGTCCAATGCACCCCTTGAAGAGATTGTGAAGTCCTTAGCAAACACTGTGTAAAATCTTGAGCAACAAATGGGACAAATGGCTTCATCCTTGAGTAAACTTGAAACACAAGGAAAGCTACCCTCCCAAACTAAGATAAATCCAAGACAGAATGCTAGTGCCACCACATTGAGGAGTGGAAAGGAGCTTCAAGACAACAGGCCTGAGAAAATGCAAAAACAGGTAATTGAGGAGAATCTGCCTGAAAGTGATCAGGGCAATTGATATGCCCAAATCACAGACCAAATCGATAGGCAGACTGAACTGCCCAGCAGAGGTGACCTGCCCAAATCACCAGAGAAGACAGAAGTCGATCTGCCCAAATCAACAGACCAGACAAATCTAGTCAGAGACAGAAAACAGTACAACAACCAGCAGAAAAGTTCAAAGTACCTCCCCCCTTCCCAAAAAGATTTGTAAGATCCCAAAAGGAGAAAGAGGAGAAAGAAATACTTGAGACACTCCGCAAGGTAGAAATCAACATTCCCCTATTGGATGCTGTAAAATAAATTCCAAGGTATGCCAAATTTCTCAAAGCGCTATGCACCAACCGAAGGAAACTTGCTCAACATGAAAAAGTAAGTGTGGGGGAGTGTGTCTCAGCTGTCATTCAAAGAAAACTTCCAACCAAATGCAAGGATAGAGGAATGATTGCCGTTTCTTGCAAAATAGGCAACATGGGGATAAAGAAGGCCATGTGTGACCTTGGGGCTTCAATTAATGTCATGCCACTTTCCATCTTTAACTTGTTAAATGCAGGTACACTTAAGGGCACCAGCATAGTGATCCAATTGGCCGACCGATCCGTTATCTACCCCAAGGGAGTGCTAGAAGATGTGTTGGTGCAAGTGGACCAACTAGTCTTCCCAGCAGATTTTTATGTAATTGACATGGAGGAAGACAAAAGCAACACAACCTCTAAAATCCTACCTGGAAGACCATTCTTGAGCACAGCTAGAACCAAAATTGATGTGCATGATGGCATATTAACTATGGAGTTTGAAGGGGAAGTTATCAAGTTTAATGTTTATGATGCCATGAAATTTCCCAATGATGTTTCTCCTGTTTATGGCCTTGACGTTATTGATGATTTAAGTCAAGAAATTTTTTATTTTGATCTAGATAACTCACTTAATGCTGATTTATGCAGGCAAAAAGGTGTGGACAGCAGCAGCACCAAGACGGAAACAGACCAGACATCATGTTGTTCCCTACTGATTGCGGATGATCTGCCCAAATCGCCAGAACAGGCAGATCCTGACTTACCCAAATCACTGGAGCAGACAGAAATGACAAAGGGTGATTTGACCAGATCACCAGACCCAGCACCAGACAATCTGCCCAAATCAATGAACAGACAACAAACAACAGCAACTGCACCAGATCTGAAAACTTTACCAGGGCACCTCAAATATGCCTACTTGGGGGTTGGAAATACACTTCCAGTCATAGTATCCAATCAACTCAGCTAGCAAGAAGAGGACAGCCTCCTAAAGGTATTGAGGAAACACAAAGAAGCAATTGGGTGGACCTTGGAGGACATCAAAGGCATCTCACCCTCAACATGCATGCATCGGATACTTATGGAGGATGAGTGCAAAATTGTCCGTGAGGCCCAAAGAAGGGTGAATCCACCAATGATGGAGGTTGTGAAGAAAGAAATAGTGAAGCTCTTAGATACTGGAGCCATCTACCCCATCTCTGATAGCAAGTGGGTGAGTCTTATCCACGTAGTTCCAAAGAAGACTGGGATTACTATTGTCCCCAATTCTGAAGGAGAGCTAGTACGCACTCGTGTGAAAAATGGGTGGAGGGTATGCATGGATTATAGGAAGCTCAACACAGCCACAAGAAAGGACCACTTCCCCTTGCCCTTCATGGACCAAATGCTTGAAAGACTTGCTGGAAAAAGCCATTACTGCTGCATAGATGGATATTTGGAATTTTATCAAATCCCTGTTGCACCTGAAGATCAAGAAAAGACCACTTTCATATGTCCATTTGGCATCTTTGCATTTAGGAGGATGCCCTTCGGTCTTTGAAATGCACCAGCCACTTTCCAAAGGTGCATGATGAGTATTTTCTCTGATTATGTGGAGAAAATTATTGAAGTCTTCATGGATGATTTCACGGTGTATGGCAACTCTTTCAATGAATGCCTTGCCAACTTGGAGAAGATACTTCAAAGATGCTTGGAGATAAATCTGGTTTTGAACTACGAGAAGTGTCACTTTATGGTCAACCATGGCCTAATCTTAGGCCACATGTAACGACCCGAAACTGGACCGCTACCGGCGCTAGGATTCAGGTCGGCTTAAGGCCGCCAGAACCCGTAGCAAGCCAAACATACATCCTGTGAACCTGTTCAATCCCAAAACATGAACCAAAACATACATAAAAATTAAAACTTTTCTTTACCCAGCCTAGCCTGTGCATGCATAAACATAACATAAACCCCTCATTGGAGCCCTCAACAAATACTCCAATGGGGTACATAACATATAGCAGGCTTGGGTTACACAAACATCATAAAACATTTATCTCATGTATTAAGGGATTACAACAGACTCTAGTCAAGCACACTATAAAACTTACATTACATTACATAACATACTTTTACATTACAACTAATCCATGTCCACTTCTATGCTATTACAGAGACTTCTCTTACTCTTGCTGACTTCTCTATCTACTCTGCACCTGCAAGACTGGGGTTAGGGGAGAGGGGTGAGCTAAAAAGCCCAGTGAGCAAAAAGTAAAAACATGATATTAATTCCTCCATTTTTAGGTAGTTTATTCTTCATTTTATTATTAACATTTGCTTTAATTCCACACTTTTTAGGTATATTATTATTCATTTTATTAATATCATTAAATAACATAACTTTTACTTTACATGCTTTCATGAAATGCATCACATCACATTTAATCACATAAAGGATGGTATTGTCACCATTAGTCCTCACATCTCCAAGTGCCAGGGGCGTAGAATGGGCCTCGCTGGTCTTTCTCTTACATAACATACATAACATAACATTCCAAAGTGCCAGGGGCGTAGAATGGGCCTCGCTGGTCTTTCTCTTACATAGTGCCAGGGGCGTAGAATGGGCCTCGCTGGTCTTCCATAACATATCATCATAACATAACATTAGAGGACTATGGATCACCCAATAACCATCCACATCAACATCAAATTATGCAATGCAACATATTCGTGAATTTCTAATGCAAACATCCTGAAACATCGCATGGCATTAATGATGCATGAGTATGCTATCAGATTCATTCATTTGTTCATTTATTCATTACTTAAAAACTTAGGGAAAAATCCCACTCACCTGGTGACTGAAGCTTGACAACGAACTCTGAAAGACTATCTCACAACCGGGGGTCTCGGGTCCTCGGGTCCGAACCTACACAGGTGGACTCAAATGAGGCACCAAACAACAAGAACATAACTCTAAACATACCCCCAAAAACCTCCTAGAAACACCTCAAAACAATCCTAGAAAACATGCAAGAAAAGGCTGGGAAGGGCACTTTCGGCGGCACCTTCGGCGGCCGAAAGTCCTTCCAGAGCCGAAAGTCAGGCAGGTTCGGCGGCACCTTCGGCGGCCGAAACTCCCAGACAGAGACGAAACTCATGCATGTTCGGCGGCACCTTCGGCGGCCGAAAGTCTCGGACAGAGCCGAAACTCAAACCTTCGGGGGCAGGCTTCGGCAGCCTAAAGCTGCCTCCCAAGCTGGTTCGGCGGCCGAAAGTACCTTCGGCTGCCGAACCTGGTTTCTGCCAAAGGGCAGAAACTTGGTTCTTCATGCCCAAAACAACCCCCTACACAACCAATCATGCATAAACCTATTCTACAACAAGCATACTCAAGCATACAAGCTCCTAGGGGCCTCCAACAAGCTTAAACCCCAACTACAACACACAAGCAAGCCACATTGCACATAAACACACATTAAACCATGGATTTTTCATGAAAACCCATCAAGCCTACTCATGCATTTCTACCCCAAAAACTAGCATAAAACTTACTTAAAACACATATAGAACTAGAGATCGGCTCTTACCTCTTGAAGATCGAGAGAGAAACGATCCTAGCTCGAAGATGGGGAGATTCGAGTTCTTGAACCTCAAAGCTCCAAAACTTGCTTAAACTTTAAAACTCTTCAAAAACAAGATGTAACTTGTTAAGATCTAAAGGATTTGAGGGAAAACACTTAAAATGACCATAGGAGGGCTAAAGCTTACCGTCGGCCGAAATGGGAGAGAAAACCTCGCCTGTTTCGGTCACGGGGTCTCTTATAGGGCTGGTTCTGCCACCTTTCGGCGGCCTAACGTGCCCCCACATCTCATGCATGTTCGGCGGCCGAACATGAGGTTCGGCGGCCGAACCTTGAGTCTTTCAAACAAGGCTTTCGGAGGCCTAAAGCGCTCCCAAAACCTTACCATGTTCGGCGGCCGAACTTAACTTTCGGCGGCCGAACCTGGCAAAGTCTCCTTGGTCTATTTCATTCAAAACTCAATTTCCTTTTTGCTTAAAAACATAAAATACATTAAAAACATTTCATAAAACATGGTTTTACCCTTCTAGAGGTTTCCGACATCCGAGATTCCACCGGACGGTAGGAATTCCGATACCGGAGTCTAGCCGGGTATTACATTCTTCCCCCCTTAAGAACATTCGTCCCCGAATGTTCACCAAACAACACATAACATGGCAAACATATAACATACATACAAAGCACATCAACACATAGGGATCTAACCTTAAAAGAGCTGAGGGTACTGCTGGAGCATAGACTCCCGTGTCTCCCAAATGCATTCTTCCAAGTTGTGGTGGTTCCACAGGACTTTCACCATCGGGATTTCCTTGTTTCTTAACTTTCTGATCTGCGTGTCTATGATCCGTACTGGCTGTTCAACATAGGTGAGATCCTCTTGGACCTCCACATCAGGCTCACTAAGAACCTTGCTCGGATCTGACACAAACTTCCTCAATATCGAAACATGGAAAACCGGATGGATTCTTGCCATTGAAGCAGGTAGATCTAGCTTGTACGACACATTCCCAATCTTTTGCAAGATTTCAAAGGGTCCGACGTATCGTGGGGCTAGTTTACCTTTCTTCCCGAAGCGAACCACTCCCTTCATTGGAGATACCTTAAGCAATACCAGATCCCCCTCCTGAAACTCTATCTGTCTCCTGCGGATGTCTGCATAACTCTTCTGTCTGCTTGCAGCAGTCTTGATTCTCTCTCTGATTATGGGTACCACCCTGCTGGTAATTTCTACTAGCTCAGGCCCTGCCAAGGCCTTCTCTCCAACTTCCTCCCAGCAAACAGGTGATCTGCACTTCCTTCCGTACAAAGCTTCATATGGAGCCATCCCGATGCTAGCATGATGGCTGTTATTGTAGGCAAACTCCACCAAAGGTAGATGCTGCCTCCAAGAACCGCCAAAGTCCAGCACACACATTCTGAGCATATCCTCGATTGTCTGGATGGTCCTTTCTGACTGTCCATCAGTCTGGGGGTGGAAGGCAGTACTGAAATCCAACCTAGTACCCATGGCATTCTGCAGACTCCGCCAAAATCTGGAGGTGAACTGGGGCCCTCTATCTGACACTATCGAAACAGGAACCCCATGCAGCCTGACGATCTCATCCACATATACCTGTGCCAACTTGTCCACAGAATAGCCACTCCTGACAGGAATGAAGTGAGCAGATTTGGTGAGTCTGTCCACAATCACCCATATGGAGTCCACTCTGTTGGACGCCGCCGGTAACCCTACTACGAAGTCCATAGCTATATTTTCCCATTTCCATTCTGGAATAGGTAGCGGGTTAAGCATTCCAGCTGGCTTCTGATGTTCCAGCTTCACCCTTTGACACACTTCGCAGGCTGACACGAACTGTGCCACTTCTTTCTTCATTGCTGGCCACCAATAAACTTTCTTCAAATCTTGATACATCTTGGTGGCTCTGAGGTGAGTGCTGTATCTTGCATTATGAGCCTCTCTCATAATGTCTCCTTTTAGTCCTATGTCATCTGGTACACATAATCGACTCCCATAGCGGAGGATCCCCTTACTGTCGAATCTGTACTCACTATCATTGCCTGACTGAACAGTCCTGGCAATCTTCACTAACTCGGGGTCCTCATGCTGTTTCTGAGCAACTTGCTCAAGGAACACGGGTGTCACTTTCATCTGAGCCAACAAGGCACCTGTACCCGACAACTCTAACTGTAGTCCTTCTTCGATGAGCTTGTAGAACTCCTTTACTACTGGTCTTCGTTCTGCTGTGATGTGGGATAGACTGCCGAGTGATTTCCGGCTTAAGGCATCAGCTACAACATTAGCCTTACCCGGATGATACTGGATTTTGCAATCGTAGTCGCTGAGCAGTTCTACCCATCTTCTCTGTCTCAAATTTAAATCTCTTTGACTCAGGATGTGCTGCAGGCTCTTATGATCTGTGAAGATCTCACATTTTACCCCATAGAGGTAGTGCCTCCACATCTTGAGTGCAAAGATTACTGCTGCCATCTCAAGGTCATGTGTGGGGTAATTCAATTCATGCTTCTTCAGCTGCCTAGAAGCATAAGCAATCACCCTCTCATTCTGCATCAGTACACAACCCAGTCCCACACGGGACGCATCACAAAAGACTGTAAAGTCCTCATCACTAGATGGCAGAGCTAAAACTGGTGCTGAAGTCAACCTCTTCTTAAGCTCTTCAAAACTCTCTTCGCACTGGTCGGTCCACAGAAATTTCTGATTCTTCTTGGTTAACCTGGTCAGAGGAGCTGCTATCTTTGAGAAGTCCTGAACGAACCTCCTGTAGTAACCAGCCAAACCCAAGAAACTTCTAATCTCTGTCACTGAAGTGGGTCTAGGCCAGTTAGCCACAGTTTCTGTCTTCTTGGGGTCTACCTCAATACCATTCTCTGACACTACATGCCCCAAGAACGAAATGCTCCTCAGCCAGAACTCACATTTAGAGAACTTGGCATACAAGCCATGTTCCCTCAAAGTCTGCAAGACCAACCGCAGATGATGGGCATGCTCTTCTGCATTCCTGGAATACACTAAGATATCATCTATGAAGACAATAACGAAGTGATCCAGGTATTGGTTAAATACTCTGTTCATGAGATCCATGAATGCTGCAGGGGCGTTTGTTAACCCGAACGGCATCACTAGGAACTCATAGTGCCCATATCTGGTCCTGAAAGCTGTCTTCGGCACGTCTTCATCTCTGATCCTTAACTGATGATACCTAGATCTCAGATCTATTTTGGAGAAACAACCTGCTCCAGCTAGCTGGTCGAATAGATCATCGATCCTAGGCAACGGGTACTTGTTCTTGGTAGTGACCTTGTTCAACTGTCTGTAGTCGATACAAAGTCTAAGGGATCCATCCTTCTTTTTCACGAACAACACTGGAGCACCCCAGGGTGAGGTACTCGGTCGGATGAAACCCTTATCTACCAGCTCTTGCAACTGTTCTTTAAGCTCCTTCAGCTCTGCTGGCGCCATCCTGTAGGGAGGGATAGAGATCGGTCTGGTTCCTGGCATCAATTCTATTTCGAACTCTATCTCCCTAGGAGGCGGTAAACCTGGCAGCTCGTCTGGGAAAACATCTAAGAACTCTCTAACCACAGGCACTGAGGTGGGCTCTCTGACATCTCTGTCTAGCTCTCTCACATGAGCTAGATAACCCTGACAACCCCTCCTGAGCAGCCTACGAGCCTGTAGGGCTGATATCAAACCTCTAGGTGTGCTCCCCTTGTCTCCTCTAAAGACAACCTCCGACCCATCCTGACATCTGAACTTAACTACCTTGTCTCTGCAATCCAAGGTAGCACCATGGGTAGATAGCCAATCCATCCCTAGAATGACGTCAAAATCTGTCAAATCTAGAACCACTAGGTCGGCGGATAGGCATCTTCCCTCTATGAAAACTGGACTGTACTGGCAGACTGACTCTGCCACTGACGGGTCACACTTGGGTCCACTGACCCATAGGGGACACTCTAACCCAGAGACCATCAAACCCAACCTCTCGACCGCTCTCGGAGAAACAAAAGAATGGGATGCACCCGGGTCCATTAAGGCATAAGCATCTGAACAACCAATGATGATATTACCTGACACCACGGTGTTGGATGCGTTTGCCTCCTGCTGTGTCATTGTGAAGATCCGTGCTGGAGCTGACGGACCTTCCCCTCTGTAAGCTGATGAAGAAGAGGCTGACCCTCTCCCTCGGCCTCTGCCACTAGCCTGTGTTGCGGCCGAAGCTGCTGGCTGTGCCACACTACCTGAAGCTGTCTGCTGGGGTCGTGCCATAGGAACTGCTCTAGGACACTCCATGGACATGTGTCCCTCCTGCCCACACCTGTAGCAGGCTGTTGTCCCAAAACGGCATACCCCTCTGTGTAGCTTACCACACCTTGCACACACTGCATTATCGGCACCAGAGCTTGAGCCACTTCCTAGTCCCAGACCTGATTTGATCTTGCTCCAGAACTTACTCTTCTTTGGTTTCTTAGTGGTACTGCTCCACTTCTTACTAGCTGAACTCAAGGATGAAGGGTCTATCCTTCCCCCACCTGGGGTCTTAGAACCTGAAGGCTGTGTCACTGACTGTTTAATTGTCCCCTGGATAATTGCACTAGCCTCCATTCTCCTGGCCATGTCTACAATGGCATGGAAACTTTCTCTATCAGCTGACTGAACCAAGGAGGAATACCTGGAATTAAGCCTCATGATATACCTCCTCGACTTCTTCGAATCTGTGTCCAGATGTTGCCCAGCAAACGGCAACAACTCTAAGAATCTATCGGTGTACTCATCGACACCCATTTCATCTGTCTGCTTCAGCTGTTCAAACTCAATCATCTTCAGCTCCCTGGAACTGTCAGGGAAAGCCCATCCTGCGAACTCATTCGCAAACTCCTCCCATGAAAGACTGTCCACCCTTGGTTTCACATAGCCCTTGAACCACTCACGGGCCTTTTTGCATTTCAGGGTGAAACCAGCCATCTGAATGGCTCTGCTGTCATCAGCCCCTATCTCATCTGTAATTGTTTTGACCTTCTCCAGGTACACAAACGGATCATCACCGGTATCAAACTGGGGAGCACCCAACTTCATATAGTCGGTCATCTTGGCCTTGCTCCCTCCAGATGAGGTAGGTTGAGGTCTTTGGGTTTCTGGAACTATGGGTTCTGCTTGTGGTGGTGGTGCGACATCCCCTGGGATAGGGTTTGCTGTGCCTGGATGGAAGGATGGAGGTGGGTACATAGGGTACTGTGGATACTGTGGGTAGAAAGGTGGATATGGCATGTGAGAAGGGTAAGGATTAAAACTGGGGTAATCCGATGTACTTCCCATCGAATACCCGGGGTATGGTGAAAAAGGTGGGTACTGGGATGGTGGGACAAACCCCGAGGCCTGAGTGCCCCCCTGTGACTCACCCATGCCCTCTTCTGGCATATTTACACCAAGGTTACCATCCCTCCTCTGCTCCACATCCATCTCTACTTCTTCATCAACTGACATCCTTTCCTGAACTGTACCCCTTACTGATCTGCTTCTACCCAGATCCAAGGACCTTCTAGGGTCCCTCACTGTTCTGTCCCTGTTGGACCTGCTTGACATTGCCCTTGGCAATGCTGGAGGACGGGCGCTCGTGCCCTCATCCTCCGGTGGGACTCTAGTCAATCGAGCTGATCGACGAGTTCCTCGCATTCTGTTTACTGAAAAACAGCACAGATAACAAAACATTAGCATCAAATGGTTCATGTGGAAACACATGAACCCACATCATATACATATCACAGAACATGGCATATCATACTTTCATGTAAGACAGGACTCTACATCCTATCCTAGTGGACATGATTTCCTATTGTGCTTGACCTTTCTATAACATCTATGAGCCCGACACTCTAGGTCCGACCATATGAACCTAGGGCTCTGATACCATTCTGTAACGACCCGAAACTGGACCGCTACCGGCGCTAGGATTCAGGTCGGCTTAAGGCCGCCAGAACCCGTAGCAAGCCAAACATACATCCTGTGAACCTGTTCAATCCCAAAACATGAACCAAAACATACATAAAAATTAAAACTTTTCTTTACCCAGCCTAGCCTGTGCATGCATAAACATAACATAAACCCCTCATTGGAGCCCTCAACAAATACTCCAATGGGGTACATAACATATAGCAGGCTTGGGTTACACAAACATCATAAAACATTTATCTCATGTATTAAGGGATTACAACAGACTCTAGTCAAGCACACTATAAAACTTACATTACATTACATAACATACTTTTACATTACAACTAATCCATGTCCACTTCTATGCTATTACAGAGACTTCTCTTACTCTTGCTGACTTCTCTATCTACTCTGCACCTGCAAGACTGGGGTTAGGGGAGAGGGGTGAGCTAAAAAGCCCAGTGAGCAAAAAGTAAAAACATGATATTAATTCCTCCATTTTTAGGTAGTTTATTCTTCATTTTATTATTAACATTTGCTTTAATTCCACACTTTTTAGGTATATTATTATTCATTTTATTAATATCATTAAATAACATAACTTTTACTTTACATGCTTTCATGAAATGCATCACATCACATTTAATCACATAAAGGATGGTATTGTCACCATTAGTCCTCACATCTCCAAGTGCCAGGGGCGTAGAATGGGCCTCGCTGGTCTTTCTCTTACATAACATACATAACATAACATTCCAAAGTGCCAGGGGCGTAGAATGGGCCTCGCTGGTCTTTCTCTTACATAGTGCCAGGGGCGTAGAATGGGCCTCGCTGGTCTTCCATAACATATCATCATAACATAACATTAGAGGACTATGGATCACCCAATAACCATCCACATCAACATCAAATTATGCAATGCAACATATTCGTGAATTTCTAATGCAAACATCCTGAAACATCGCATGGCATTAATGATGCATGAGTATGCTATCAGATTCATTCATTTGTTCATTTATTCATTACTTAAAAACTTAGGGAAAAATCCCACTCACCTGGTGACTGAAGCTTGACAACGAACTCTGAAAGACTATCTCACAACCGGGGGTCTCGGGTCCTCGGGTCCGAACCTACACAGGTGGACTCAAATGAGGCACCAAACAACAAGAACATAACTCTAAACATACCCCCAAAAACCTCCTAGAAACACCTCAAAACAATCCTAGAAAACATGCAAGAAAAGGCTGGGAAGGGCACTTTCGGCGGCACCTTCGGCGGCCGAAACTCCCAGACAGAGACGAAACTCATGCATGTTCGGCGGCACCTTCGGCGGCCGAAAGTCTCGGACAGAGCCGAAACTCAAACCTTCGGGGGCAGGCTTCGGCAGCCTAAAGCTGCCTCCCAAGCTGGTTCGGCGGCCGAAAGTACCTTCGGCTGCCGAACCTGGTTTCTGCCAAAGGGCAGAAACTTGGTTCTTCATGCCCAAAACAACCCCCTACACAACCAATCATGCATAAACCTATTCTACAACAAGCATACTCAAGCATACAAGCTCCTAGGGGCCTCCAACAAGCTTAAACCCCAACTACAACACACAAGCAAGCCACATTGCACATAAACACACATTAAACCATGGATTTTTCATGAAAACCCATCAAGCCTACTCATGCATTTCTACCCCAAAAACTAGCATAAAACTTACTTAAAACACATATAGAACTAGAGATCGGCTCTTACCTCTTGAAGATCGAGAGAGAAACGATCCTAGCTCGAAGATGGGGAGATTCGAGTTCTTGAACCTCAAAGCTCCAAAACTTGCTTAAACTTTAAAACTCTTCAAAAACAAGATGTAACTTGTTAAGATCTAAAGGATTTGAGGGAAAACACTTAAAATGACCATAGGAGGGCTAAAGCTTACCGTCGGCCGAAATGGGAGAGAAAACCTCGCCTGTTTCGGTCACGGGGTCTCTTATAGGGCTGGTTCTGCCACCTTTCGGCGGCCTAACGTGCCCCCACATCTCATGCATGTTCGGCGGCCGAACATGAGGTTCGGCGGCCGAACCTTGAGTCTTTCAAACAAGGCTTTCGGAGGCCTAAAGCGCTCCCAAAACCTTACCATGTTCGGCGGCCGAACTTAACTTTCGGCGGCCGAACCTGGCAAAGTCTCCTTGGTCTATTTCATTCAAAACTCAATTTCCTTTTTGCTTAAAAACATAAAATACATTAAAAACATTTCATAAAACATGGTTTTACCCTTCTAGAGGTTTCCGACATCCGAGATTCCACCGGACGGTAGGAATTCCGATACCGGAGTCTAGCCGGGTATTACACCACATTATTTCAGCAAAGGGGATAGAGGTAGACAAAGCTAAAATAGACACAATCAAAAGTTTGCCATATCCAACCAGCATTCGAGAGATTCGATCTTTCTTTGGCCATGCTGGTTTTTACAGAAGGTTCATCAAAGATTTTTCCAAGTTAACTCAGCCTTTGTGCATATTGCTTCAACAGGATGTCCCATTTGAGTTTGATGAAAATTGCAGAACAGCCTTTGATTTGGTCAAATCACTGCTGATCACTGCCCCAATCATCCAGCCTCCTGACTGGACCCTTCCTTTTGAGATCATGTGCGACGCCAGCAACTTTGTTGTAGGAGCAGTGTTGGGACAGCGTGTAAGTAACTCTCCTCATGTCATTCATTATGCCTCACGTACCTTAGATGCAGCACAATGCAACTACTCCACAACAGAAAAAGAGTTGCTGGCTGTGGTGTTTGCATTGGAGAAATTTCGGTCCTATCTACTTGGGACAAAGGTGATTGTTTATTCAGACCATGTTGCATTGAGATATTTAATCAAGAAAAAGGAGTCCAAACCAAGGCTGGTACGATGGATACTGCTGTTGCAAGAATTTGATTTAGAAATTCGTGACAAAAAGGGGAAGGAGAACCTTGTAGCTGATCACCTCAGCCGAATACCTTCAAAAATGGAGCTATACCCCATCAATGAGACCTTCCCCGATGAGCATCTATTTGCTGTCCAAGAAGAGGAACTGTGGTATGCTGATATAGTAAATTACCTAGCTACAGGTGATTTACCTACTGATTCGCCCAAATACATGAAAGACAAGATCAAGGAAGATGCAAGATATTATGTATGGGATGAACCCTACCTATGGAAGCATTGTGCAGACCAAGCGATACGTAGATGCATCCCTGATCATGAGATCTCTTCTGTCCTAGCCTTCTGCCACTCATATAGTTGTGGAGGACATTTTGGTCCACGCAAGACAGCTCTAAAGATCCTTGAATATGGGTTATATTGGCCTAACATATTTCGAGATGCTTATCTATTTTGTAGGTCATGTGCAAGATGCCAACAAACAAGAAACCTCAGTGGCAGAAGTGAAATGCCTCAAGCACCCATCATGGTATGTGAAATCTTTGACATTTGGGGCATTGACTTCATGGGACCCTTTCCACCTTCTTTTGGCAACACCTACATACTGCTGGCAGTGGACTATGTGTCCAAATGGATAGAGGCCAAAGCAACAAGAGCTGATGATGCAAAAGTGGTTGTTGAAATTGTGAAATCCCACATATTTTCCAGATTCGGACTGTCCAAAGCAATAATCAATGACCGAGGCACCCATTTCTGCAACAAGGTGGTAGAGACTCTCCTTAAAAAGCACCAGGTTGTCCATAAAACTTCTACTGCCTATCACCCTCAAACAAATGGACTGGCTGAGGTCTCAAACAGGGAGATCAAGTCCATCCTTGAGAAGACAGTTTGCCCAAATCGCAAGAATTGGAGTGTACGCCTCAATGATGTCTTGTGGGCATATAGAACAGCCTACAAAACACCAATAGGAATGTCCCCATATAGGCTGATTTATGAGAAAGCTTGCCATCTGCCCGTAGAACTTGAACACCAAGCCTATTGGGCTGTCAAAAGGTGTAATCTTGATGAAAAAGAGGCTGGAGCCCACAGAAAATTGCAACTTCAAGAGCTAGAAGAGATTCGGCGTGATGCATATGAAGCTTCATGGGATTATAAAGCTAAGACTAAAGCCTTCCATGACAAACACATCTCCAGAAAACAATTCCAGATTGGTGATAAGGTCTTGCTCTTTGATTCACGGTTCAAATTATTTCTTAGAAAGCTTCGGTCCATGTGGATTGGGCCATTTTTTATTGAGCATGTCTATCCACATGGGGCTGTGGACATACGCAGTCCACAAACAAACAAAGTTTTCAAAGTCAATGGGCACCGTTTGAAGCAATTCTATGAAGGATTTACTGTTCATCTTGTGGAGGAGATTCCCTTGGATCCCCCTTCCCCAATCTGCTGATCAAAACAAGGCAGTCCAGCCCAAGACAGAAAACAGGGCGCTACTGGGAGGCAGCCCAGCTGAAGTGATTGGGGTAGGTGATTTGCCCAAATCGACAGGCCAAATCGCCAAGATTCAACCATCACAGAAATGGCGAGACCAAGGCCAATTAAGAAATTACAACGAGTAAGTAATTTGGCCAAGTGATTTGCCCAAATTACTGACCAAATCACCCTGGGCAGAAGTCACAGACCCAGCATTAAATGATCAGGGCTGTAACGACCCGAAAATCGGACCGCTACCGGCGCTAGGATCCAGATCGGCTTAAGGCCGCCGGGACCCGTAGCAAGCCTGACATGTAACCTGTAAACCTGTTTAATCCCATACATGATCAACAAACATACATAAAAATTTAAAACTTTTCTTTCATACATTCTATCATACACCAAACTCAACCTGTGCATGCACTGAACATAGCCATAATTATAAACTTGACCCCTCTGTGGGATCTCATCAATGCCCCCAATGGGTGGCATAACAAGTGTTGAGTTGGCTAAACATAGTCATCAATAAACATTAAGATCATGTATCAAAAGGGATTACAATATACTATAGTCAAGCACACTTCTAACCTTAATATCGTTACATTACATATCTATACATCATTATACAATCTGTCATGTCCACATTCTAACTATTACATACATAAGACTTCATTACTCTTCTTGACTTCTCTGTCTAACCCGTACCTGCAAACCTGGGGAATTTGGAAGAGGGGTGAGCTACTAGAGCCCAGTGAGCAGAATCATAAAGCATTTAAAACACATGCTATCATGGAATGCATCACATCACAACTAATCATATCAAGGATGAACTTGTCACCATTTAGCCCTCTACATAATCCAATCATGCCAGGGGCGTAGTGCAGGCCACACCTGGTCTTTCTCTTATACATAACATAACATATCATACATAATCCATGGTGCCGGGAGCGTAGTGCAGGCCACGTCCGGTCTTTCTCTTACATAGTGCCAGGGGCGTAGTGCAGGCCACATCTGGACTTCCATATCATATCATCATGTCATAATATATGAGGGCTAATGGATCATTCAACATTCATCCACATCAACAACATATTATGCAATGCAACATATTCGTGATTTCTAATGCAAACAACCTAAAATATCACATGGCATCCGTGATGCATGAACATGCTCAAAACTGATTTATTTATTTAAAAGCATAAGAGTCATTCCACTCACCTCTGGCTAGCTCTGACACTGACTGAAGCAACTGACTCACTGCTGGGGTCCTCGGTTCCTCGGGTCCGAACCTACACAGGTGGACTCAAATGAGGGACCAAACAACTAGAACATAACCCTAAAAACATCCCCCAAAAACCCCCTAAAATATCATAAAACAACCATAGAAGAACATGCAAAGGAGGCCTGGACAGGGCACTTTCGGCGGCAGGTTCGGCGGCCGAAAGTCCCTCGAGAGCCGAAAGTCAGGCAGGTTCGGCGGCCGAAACTCCCAGACAGAGGCGAAACTCATGCATGTTCGACGGCACTTTCGGCGGCCGAAACTCCCAGACAGAGACGAAAGTCTCCTTTCAGGGGCAAGCTTCGGCAGTCGAAGGCTGCCTCCACAAGATGGTTCGGCGGCCGAAAGTCCCTTCGGCTGCCGAACCTGGTTTCTCCCAAAGGGCAGAAACTTGGTTCAAACATGCACAAATGCCTCCAAACTCAAACCATCATGCATTTAGCTCAACCAAAACATGCATACAAGCTCGTAGGGGCCTCAAACTACCTTAAACCCCAACTACAAAACATCAAACACACATTACAAGCCACATTGCTCAAAAACTCATCAAAAACCCATAAACTCAACATAAGCTTACTCATGCATTTTCTACCCCATGAACTTGTATAAAACTTGTTTAAAACATAATGTAAGCTAGAGATCGACTCTTACCTCTTGAAGATCGAGAGTAGAGGCGATCTAACTTAGAGTTGGGAGAGATTTAGCTCCTTGGGTCTCCAAGTTCAAAACTTGCTCAAAACTTGAAAATCTTCAAAAGAAAGTAAAAACTTGTGAAAATCTTGAAAGATCTGAAGGAAAAAACTCAAGATTGGTGAGAAACGGCGGAGAGCTCACCTTGGTCGACAATGGGGAGAAAACTCGCCCGTTTTCGGCTAAGGGACCCTTTTATAGTGGCTGGCCAGGCCACGTTCGGGGGCCGAACGTGCCTCCGCATGCATGCCATGTTCGGCGGCCGAACTTGAGGTTCGGCGGCCAAACCTGGACTCCCCTCATTTATGCCTTCGGGGGCCTAAAGCTCACCTGAAAAGCATGCATGTTCGGCGGCCGAACTTTGAGTTTCGGCGGCCGAACCTGAGCTTTCCTCCAAGGTTGTTTTTATTCAAAAACTCATTTCCTCTTTACTTAAAATCATCAAAAACATTAAAACATTTCATGAAAAACATGGTTTTACCCTTCTAGAGGTCTCCGACATCCGAGATTCCACCGGACGGTAGGAATTCCGATACCGGAGTCTAGCCGGGTATTACATTCTCCCCTCCTTAAGAACATTCGTCCCCGAATGTTCCTCAACTAACACATAGCATGGCATACACATATCAAACATGCAAAACACATAAAACTCACAGGGATCTAACCTCAGAAAAGATAAGGGTATTGCTGGAGCATGGACTCCCGTGTCTCCCAGGTGCACTCTTCCATATTGTGGTGGTTCCATAGGACTTTCACCATCGGGATTTCCTTGTTTCTCAGCTTTCTGATCTGGGTGTCTATGATCCGCACTGGCTGCTCAACATAGGTGAGATCCTCTTGGATCTCCACATCAGGCTCACTAAGAACCTTGCCCGGATCTGACACAAATTTCCTCAACATTGAAACATGGAAAATCGGATGGATTCTTGCCATTGAAGCAGGCAAATCTAGCTTGTACGACACATTCCCAATCTTCTGCAAGATTTCAAAGGGTCCGATGTATCGTGGGGCTAGTTTACCTTTCTTCCCAAAGCGAACCACTCCTTTCATTGGAGACACCTTGAGCAATACCAGATCCCCCTCCTGAAACTCTATCTGTCTTCTGCGGATGTCTGCATAACTCTTCTGTCTGCTGGCAGCAGTCTTGATTCTCTCTCTGATTATGGGTACCACCCTGCTGGTGATCTCTACTAGCTCAGGCCCTGCCAAGGCCTTCTCTCCAACTTCCTCCCAGCAAACAGGTGACCTGCACTTCCTTCCGTACAAAGCTTCATATGGAGCCATCCCGATGCTAGCATGATGGCTGTTATTGTAGGCAAACTCCACCAAAGGTAGATGCTGCCTCCAAGAACCGCCAAAGTCTAGCACACACATTCTAAGCATATCCTCGATAGTCTGGATGGTCCTTTCGGACTATCCGTCCGTCTGGGGTGGAAGGCAGTACTGAAATCCAACCTGGTACCCATGGCATTCTGCAGACTCCGCCAAAACCTGGAGGTGAACTGGGGCCCTCTATTTGACACTATCGAAACAGGAACCCCATGCAGCCTGACGATCTCATCCACATATACCTGCGCCAACTTGTCCACAGAGTAGCCACTCCTGACAGGGATGAAGTGAGCAGATTTGGTGAGTCTGTCCACAATCACCCATATGGAGTCCAATCTGTTGGACACCGCCGGTAACCCCACTACGAAGTCCATAGCTATATTCTCCCATTTCCACTCTGGAATAGGTAGCGGGTTAAGCATTCCAGCCGGCTTCTGATGTTCCAGCTTCACCCTCTGACACACTTCGCAGGCTGACACAAACTGTGCCACTTCTTTCTTCATCGCTGGCCACCAATAAACTTTCTTCAAATCTTGATACATCTTGGTGGCTCCGAGGTGAACGCTGTATCTTGCATTATGAGCCTCCCTCATAATGTCTTCTTTTAGCCCTATGTCATCTGGTATACACAATCGACTCCCATAACGGAGGATCCCCTTACTGTCAAATCTGAACTCACTGTCCTTGCCTGACTGAACAGTCTTGGCAATCTTCACTAACTCTGGGTCCTCATGCTGTTTCTGAGCCACTTGCTCCAGAAACACAGGTGTCACTCTCATCTGGGCCACTAAAGCACCGGTACCAGACAACTCCAACTGTAGACCTTCATCAATGAGCTTGTAAAACTCCTTCACCACTGGTCTCCTCTCTGCCGTGATGTGGGATAGACTGCCTAGTGACTTCCGGCTTAGGGCGTCTGCCACGACATTCGCCTTACCCGGATGATACTGAATCTTGCAATCATAGTCACTCAGCAGCTCTACCCATCTCCTCTATCTCAAGTTCAAATCTCTTTGACTCAGGATGTACTGCAGGCTTTTATGATCTGTGAAGATCTCACATTTTACCCCATAGAGGTAGTGCCTCCACATCTTGAGTGCAAAGATTACTGCTGCCATATCAAGGTCATGTGTGGGGTAATTCAACTCATGCTTCTTCAGCTGCCTAGAAGCATAAGCAATCACCCTCTCATTCTGCATCAGTACACAACCCAGTCCCACACGGGACGCATCACAAAAGACCGAAAAGTCCTCATCACTAGATGGTAGAGCTAAAACTGGTGCTGAAGTCAACCTTTTCTTAAGCTCTTCAAAACTCTCTTCGCACTGGTCGGTCCACAGAAACTTCTGATTCTTCCTGGTTAGTCTGGTCAGAGGAGCTGCTATTTTCGAGAAGTCCTGAACGAACCTCCTGTAGTAACCTGCCAAACCCAAGAAACTCCTGATCTCCATCACTGAAGTGGGTCTAGGCCAGTTAGCCACAATTTCTGTCTTCTTAGGGTCCACCTCTATCCCATTCTCTAACACTACATGCCCCAAGAACGAAATGTTCCTCAGCCAGAACTCACACTTAGAGAACTTGGCATACAAGCCATGTTCCCTCAAGGTCTGCAGAACCAACCTCAGATGATGGGCATGCTCCTCTGCATTCCTGGAATACACTAAGATATCATCTATGAAGACAATAACAAAGTGATCCAGGTATTGACTAAACACTTTGTTCATGAGGTCCATGAATGCTGCAGGGGCGTTAGTTAACCCGAACGGCATTACAAGGAACTCAAAATGTCCATATCTGGTCCTGAAAGCCGTCTTTGGCACATCCTCATCTCTGATCCTCAGCTGATGGTACCCAGATCTCAGATCTATTTTGGAGAAATAACCCGCTCCTGCTAGCTGGTCGAATAGATCGTCGATCCTTGGCAAAGGGTACTTGTTCTTGGTAGTGACTTTGTTCAACTGTCTGTAGTCGATACAAAGTCTAAGGGATCCATCCTTCTTTCTGACAAACAAGACTGGAGCACCCCAGGGTGAGGTACTCAGTCGGATGAAGCCCTTGTCTACCAGCTCTTGCAACTGTTCTTTCAATTCCTTCAACTCCGCTGGAGCCATCCTGTAGGGAGGGATAGAGATCGGTCGGGTTCCAGGCATCAATTCTATCTCAACTCTATCTCCCTAGTAGGTGGTAAACCTGGCAACTCGTATGGGAAGACGTCTAGAAACTCTTTAACCACTGGCACCGAGGCGGGCTCTCTAACCTGACTGCTAAGCTCTCTCACATGAGCCAAATACCCCTGACATCCCCTCCTAAGCAACCTACGAGCCTGAAGAGCTGATATCAGACCTCTAGGTGTACCCCTCCTGTCTCCTCTGAAGACTACCTCTGACCCATCCTGACCTCTGAACCTGACTACCTTGTCCCTGCAGTCCAAGGTAGCACCATGGGTAGATAACTAGTCCATCCCTAGAATGACGTCAAAATCTATCAAGTCTAGAACCACAAGGTCGGCGGACAAGCATCTTCCCTCAACAAACACAGGACTACACTGGCAGACTGACTCTGCCACTGATGGATCACACTTGGGTCCACTGACCCAGAGAGGACACTCTAACTCAGAGATCATCAACCCTAACCTCTGGACGGCTCTCGGTGCAATAAAAGAATGAGATGCGCCCGGGTCCATCAAGGCATACACATCTGAACAACCAATGACTAAGTTACCTGCCACCACGGTGTTGGATGCATCTACCTCCTGCTGTGTCATTGTGAAGATCCGTGCTAGAGCTGATGGACCTTCACCTCTGAAACCCGCTGAAGAAGAGGCTGTCCCTCTCCCTCTGCCTCTACCACTGGCCTGAGTCGTGGCTGGAGCTGCTGGCTGCGCTACACTACCTGAAGCTGTCTGCTGGGACTGTGCCATCGGGGCTGCTCTTGGACATTCTCGAGACATATGCCCCTCCTGACCACATCTGTAATAGGCTGTCGTCCCAAACCGACATACTCCCCTGTGTGGCTTACCACACCTTGCACAAACTGCATTATCTGCACCAGAGCTTGAGCCACTCCCTAGTCCCAGACTGGACTTAACCTTGTTCCAGAACTTGTTCTTCTTAGACTTCCTGGGACCTCTGTCCCACTTCTTACTACCTGAAGCGGCTGCACTCATTGAAGAAGAGCCTGGGGTCTTAGAACCAGAAGGCTGTGCCACTGACTGTTTAACTGTCCCCTGAACGATGGCACTGGCCTCCATTTTTCGGGCCATATCCACTATGGCATGGAAGCTCTCCCTATCTACTGACTGGATCAAGGAGGAATATCTGGAGTGGAGTTTCATGATATACCTCCTTGACCTTTTCTGGTCTGAGTCAAGGTTTTGCCCTGCAAATGGCAACAGCTCCAAGAATCTGTCTGTGAACTACTCTACACCCATCTCATCAGTCTGCCTCAACTGCTCAAACTCTATCATCTTCAGCTCCCTTGAACTATCTGGGAAAGCCCATCCTGCAAACTCGTTTGCAAACTCCTCCCAAGACATGCTATCCACTTTCGGGTTCACATAATTCTTAAACCACTCTCGCGCCTTCTTGCACTTAAGTGTGAACCCAGCCATCTGAATGGCTCTACTATCATCCGCCCCAATCTCATCTGTGATCACCTTGACCCTCTCAAGATACACAAACGGGTCATCCCTTTTTTCATAGTGAGGAGCACCCAACTTCATGTAGTCGGTCATCTTGACCTTGCTCCCACTGGCTGAGCTAGGTCTAGAAGGTTGAGCAACTGGGGCTGCTGGTTCTGCTGGAGGAGGAGGAGGTGCAGCATCCCCTGGGGTAGGGTTTGCTGGATTTGGATAGTAAGGTGGGGGTGGATACATTGGGTATTGTGAATATGGTGGATAATAAGGTGGGTATGGCATCTGTGTGGGATAAGGGCTAAAGCTGTGGTAGTCTGATGTGCCTCCCATCGAATACCCAGGGTTTTGTGAGAAGGGTGGGTAGTAAGGTGGCTGAACAAATCCCGAGGCCTGAGTGCCTCCTTGGGATTCTCCCACTCCCTCTTCTGACATGCTAACTCCCAAATTGCCATCCCTCCTCTACTCTACATCCATATCATCCCCCATGTCCTCTGACACTCCTCCCTGAACTGTTCCTCTGACTGATCTGCTTCTACCCAGATCCAAAGACCTTCTAGGGTCTCTTACTGCTCTTTCTCTGTTAGACCTACTAGACATTGCCCTAGGCAATGCTGGAGGACGGTCGCTCGTGCCCTCATCCTCAGGTGGTACTCCAGTCAATCTTGCTGATCGACGAGTTCCTCTCATCCTGTTTTCTGAAAAACAGTACACATCACATAAACATTAGCATCATATGGTTCATGTGGGCACACATGAACCCGCATCACACATCATAGCATATCATTAATGCACATGCATATAATCATGGCATTTCACATCATCATGTAAGACAGGACTCCACATCCTATCCTAGTGGACATGATCTTCCTATTGTGCTTGACCTTCTAACACAACTATGAGCCCGACACTCTAGGTCCGACCATATGAACCTAGGGCTCTGATACCATTCTGTAACGACCCGAAAATCGGACCGCTACCGGCGCTAGGATCCAGATCGGCTTAAGGCCGCCGGGACCCGTAGCAAGCCTGACATGTAACCTGTAAACCTGTTTAATCCCATACATGATCAACAAACATACATAAAAATTTAAAACTTTTCTTTCATACATTCTATCATACACCAAACTCAACCTGTGCATGCACTGAACATAGCCATAATTATAAACTTGACCCCTCTGTGGGATCTCATCAATGCCCCCAATGGGTGGCATAACAAGTGTTGAGTTGGCTAAACATAGTCATCAATAAACATTAAGATCATGTATCAAAAGGGATTACAATATACTATAGTCAAGCACACTTCTAACCTTAATATCGTTACATTACATATCTATACATCATTATACAATCTATCATGTCCACATTCTAACTATTACATACATAAGACTTCATTACTCTTCTTGACTTCTCTGTCTAACCCGTACCTGCAAACCTGGGGAATTTGGGAGAGGGGTGAGCTACTAGAGCCCAGTGAGCAGAATCATAAAGCATTTAAAACACATGCTATCATGGAATGCATCACATCACAACTAATCATATCAAGGATGAACTTGTCACCATTTAGCCCTCTACATAATCCAATCATGCCAGGGGCGTAGTGCAGGCCACACCTGGTCTTTCTCTTATACATAACATAATATATCATACATAATCCATGGTGCCGGGGGCGTAGTGCAGGCCACGTTCGGTCTTTCTCTTACATAGTGCCAGGGGCGTAGTGCAGGCCACATCTGGACTTCCATATCATATCATCATGTCATAACATATGAGGGCTAATGGATCATTCAACATTCATCCACATCAACAACATATTATGCAATGCAACATATTCGTGATTTCTAATGCAAACAACCTAAAATATCACATGGCATCCGTGATGCATGAACATGCTCAAAACTGATTTATTTATTTAAAAGCATAAGAGTCATTCCACTCACCTCTGGCTAGCTCTGACACTGACTGAAGCAACTGACTCACTGCTGGGGTCCTCGGTTCCTTGGGTCCGAACCTACACAGGTGGACTCAAATGAGGGACCAAACAACTAGAACATAACCCTAAAAACCCCCTAAAACATCATGAAACAACCATAGAAGAACATGCAAAGGAGGCCTGGACAGGGCACTTTCGGCGGCAGGTTCGGCGGCCGAAAGTCCCTCCAAAGCCGAAAGTCAGGCAGGTTCGGTGGCACCTTCGGCGGCCGAAACTCCCAGACAGAGGCGAAACTCATGCATGTTCGGCGGCACTTTCGGCGGCCGAAACTCCCAGACAGAGACGAAAGTCTCCTTTCGGGGGCAAGCTTCGGCAGCCGAAGGCTGCCTCCACAAGAGGGTTCGGCGGCCGAAAGTCCCTTCGGCTGCCGAACCTGGTTTCTCCCAAAGGGCAGAAACTTGGTTCAAACATGCACAAATGCCTCCAAACTCATACCATCATGCATTTAGCTCAACCAAAACATGCATACAAGCTCCTAGGGGCCTCAAACTACCTTAAACCCCAACTACAACACATCAAACACACATTACAAGCCACATTGCTCAAAAACTCATCAAAAACCCATAAACTCAACATAAGCTTACTCATGCATTTTCTACCCCATGAACTTGTATAAAACTTGTTTAAAACATAATGTAAGCTAGAGATCGACTCTTACCTCTTGAAGATCGAGAGTAGAGGCGATCTAACTTGGAGTTGGGAGAGATTTAGCTCCTTGGGTCTCTAAGTTCAAAACTTGCTCAAAACTTGAAAATCTTCAAAAGAAAGTAAAAACTTGTGAAAATCTTGAAAGATCTGAAGGAAAAGACTCAAGATTGGTGAGAAACGGCGGAGAGCTCACCTTGGCCGACAATGGGGAGAAAACTCGCCCGTTTTCGGCTAAGGGACCCTTTTATAGTGGCTGGCCAGGCCACGTTCGGGGGCCGAACGTGCCTCCGCATGCATGCCATGTTCGGCGGCCGAACTTGAGGTTCGGCGGCAGAAACCTGGACTCCCCTCATTTATGCCTTCGGGGGCCTAAAGCTCACCCGAAAAGCATGCATGTTCGGCGGCCTAACTTTGAGTTTCGACCGCCGAACCTGAGCTTTCCTCCAAGGTTGTTTTTATTCAAAAACTCATTTCCTCTTTACTTAAAATCATCAAAAACATTAAAACATTTCATGAAAAACATGGTTTTACCCTTCTAGAGGTCTCCGACATCCGAGATTCCACCGGACGGTAGGAATTTCGATACCGGAGTCTAGCCGGGTATTACAAGGGCAGTTCAACTACCCCAAATCACTTTAAATAGTTTTTTATTAATTCCTTTTTTCTCATGCTATCTCTCTCTGCTTCATCTCTTTCTTCTTCCCCAAGAACTCCATCACCGGCGACATCAAACACCATGGCCAGAACCAAGATGATGGTCACCAGCGGCCCCGGTATGTGGAGGAGGCGCGGGATGCCCAGACCTATACGCATTCCCACTGATAGTGATGAGGAAGCAATGGACAATCCCCCACCCGTCCCCAATAACGCCGACACCGGAACGACCGAGGAAGTCCAGACCAGATGCCCCGACATGCCGAATGTCCAGAAATACAGCCGGCGAAACAAAGTGACAATGATTGCCCCACCACCTGCCTCTCCAACAGTCGCAATGGACATCCCTGAAGACGAAACGCCTCCAGAAGCCACCACTTCCACTGGCCTTGGGCAAAAACGGCCAAGAACACCTTCACCGTCACCACCGCCACCACCACCGAGCCCAGAGCGACAACCAGAGACCCCCATTGACACACACCCCGCAAGCCACGAAGAAGGCAATCTGCCTAGTGATTTGCCCAAACCAACACACCCAGATCACATCACTCAGACCCTGACATTCAACAAGGCAACTGAATGCGCCAGGCTAGACAGAGTCTCTTCTCTGCCATACCATCCAAGTAAATTCATACATCATGGCACCCTTGAAGCACTAGGAATTCAAAATCAGGTACGTTCCCTTATTTCTGCCATTGGTTGGGATACATTCTTCTATCTTCGCATGCCATCATTCACTGAGCTCACACATGAGTTGTTCACCACCTTTTACTTTGACAAATCCACCATGAACACCCTGCACACACCAGATATTATTGGGTTTAGGCTGTTAGGACAGCGATTTCGCTTGTCCCTACATGAGTTCAGCATTGCCATGGGCTGTCAATGCCCTGATTCCACTTGGGACTTTCCTACTGGGTTCAATCCCAACACAGCCTATCAAGAACTCTGTGACAACCCACCAGAAACATACTCCCCCACAAAATCCAAGGATCTATACCTCAAAAATCCCAGCCTTAAATACATCCATAAATTCTTGGCATACACATTTTATGGAAGGAAGGATGCACCCAACATCCTGACCAGAATAAAATTATACATTTTGTGGAGCATGAGCACACACCAGAAAATTCACTTGGGCTACTAGGTTGCCACACAGCTCTCCAGCACTATCCAATATCACCGCCCCCGATCCTTGGACATTTAATCACTGCCATTGCAGTGAATATGAAATTACTGCATTCGGCACACACTGACCTCACCCCCACCAACAAACCAACTCCCCTGGACCTTCGAACTTTGGATGATATGGGGTTGCTTTGCAAAGTGGGGGACATTTTTTCTATTGCACCTGCAGGTCCCATCACACCACGCCATGAGCGTGTGTTCAGAAAGAAGGCCACCAACACACCAACACCTTCTCAGCACCCTGCCCACGCAGAGGAAACAGCAGAGGTGACAGAAGAGGAACCAGCAGATGAGGCACCTCCAGAGGCACCCCAGCAGGAAGCAAATCAGGCACCTGAAGACGCAGCCCCAAACCAGACAGTAGAGGCTCGTCTCAGCAGAATAGAAGACAGAATGCAACACATGGAGCGCCTACTGCAACTGCTTGTGGACAATTTTCTGCCCACAGACCATAACAGACAGTGATTTGGCCGAGTGATTTGCCCAAATCACTGACCAAATCACCCACAGGCCAGGAAGTCCCTTTTCCTCTTGATTTTTATTTATATATTTAACATTGAGGACAATGTTTGCAATAGGTGTGGGGGTACTGGGCATTATTTTTGCATTGTTTACACCATCTTTTCCTTTCTTTTTGTTTCTTTTTACATCTTTTTACCCTATTACACACACCAAATTTTTTTTTTCACACATTTTTCTTTTGCACACATCTTTCACTTCTGCACATACACACAGAATTTTGTTTTAGCCTATTGCTCTACTTAGCATAGATGACAAAGTTAAAAGAGCTTCCTATCTCATGACCCCATTAAATTTTCCAACCCTTTAAGCCTAAATTGAATCATTTACAGTATGTTACCTTCACCTAGGAAGTTTTTCTCTTGAATTGAATCTTTAAAGCTATTGAGGTCAAGGGAAATAAAAATACAAATACATGCAAATAAAAAGTTAGTGTAACTCCTTATGAGCTGATTTACCCAAACTATTATGAAAAGAAAAGAAAAAGAAAAACCAGCATAAAGCACAAATCATAAACCTGTTCTAATGGTCAAATAAGCTATGAACAGAGCTAGTAGCCACTTGAACAAGTGACTAACTGAGTAACCGGGGGTGGGTATCACCAATATGCACCTTCGCGTAAAAAGGTTGGTGACTTTTTCTGGCAAGGATAAGAATAAGTGCTGCTGAATAAAAAAGTGTGTTTAAAAAAGGGCAAGTTACTCTAAGGGGTTACATCAAGCATAAAACAAAAGAATAAGCATGATTGAACCAAAAACCTTTCTCTTGGCCACGGTAGGTAAAAGAAAACAAGGAAAGGAGAGGACAACCTTGGTGCAGGTACTCTATACTGTGATACTTCAGTTTAGGAGTCTAGGGGGGCTGATTAAATGGTACTTAGGCTCAAAAGAAAAAGGAGCTTGATTGACTAAGTTATTTATTGCTTGAGGAGAAGCAAAAAGCTAGGTGTGGGGGTATTTGATTAAACATAATTTAGTCACATTTTTATTATCTTTACTACTGCTTAATTACACATTTTTTAGCTTAATTTATGGTTTTTGTCATGTTTTTACAGAAAAGGAATAAAATGGAAAGTTGGAGAAAAAGTGCAGAAAAAGCTGAAAAAGTAATTGGGTCAAAGTGATTTGGCCAAATCACTGCCTAAATCAAGCTGAAGTAGAAAATTGGGACTAACTCACAGAAAGCGATTGGGGCAAGCGATTTGGGCAAATCACTGCCCAAATCAAAATGACACAGAGGCGGACAGCAGAGCGGGAAAAAGGCAGAATTCAAAATTCAAAAGCATTGAAGACCTAGCCTACTTCAAACACTTCAAGATCAATCCTAGGACATCTCTAAGAGTCACTCCAAGAAAGATTTTCTCAAGAAAAAGAATTCATCCATAATTAAATACAAAAGCAAAGAAGGAGTAAAAGACCACAAAAAGACCAATTCAAATTAGGATTCCAAGTCCTAATTGGATTAGGACTCTTCACCTATAAATGGAGGCAACCCTAAATCATCGAAGAATCATCAGATCTTCTGCAAAATCTCATCGGCAACACTGCAGAATTCCAGCAGCCTCTCTTCTTCTACTTTTCTTTTTGTGTATTTTGTCCATCATGAGTGGCTAAACACTTTTCTTTTCTAATTAAAGTTGGAAAAATTCAGTTTGTGATGAATTGGGAGATTTAAATCTCCATTATTAAACTCTTCTTTATTTTCAATATTTATGCAACTTGATCTTTCTATTATTATTACTTTGCCTTTAGAATCAATTAAGGCCTATTGCTTTTAATTGCTTGAGTAATATATTGTTTGAATGATTTAGGTCCGTAATTGCTTAGGTTGTTTAAACTCAAGTATAATCGATTGCATAATCTAAACTTGACCACGCGGTTGGCAAGGATAGAATTAGGTTTCTCTAAGTCTTAAGGCAGTTAACAGTTGAAAAGTAAAAATCTCCAAGGACATTCCTTGGCAACTTGTTAACTAGTGTTTGATTAGCGAACGTTTCCTAATCAAACTAGAATTAAGGAGGAATTTGGATTGTGAGAAGCGTCTTCCACATCCTAAACTAATTTATTGAAATAAATAGGAGCATTAAAGAGTCAATGATCAATTCTAAAAAAATTGAAATAGATCTATGCTTCAACTAGAATCCTTCTCCCATTGGAATTCTAATCTTTTTAAATTATTGCTTTCTCTTGCTATTTAGTTTTAATTCATCAAATCAAACCCCCCTCTTTTTACTTTATTTGTTTACCTTAGTCATTATTAGGAAAATCCATAGTGTCAAATCCCTATGGTTCGACCCTATTGCCACTATCTACAAATTTTTTGTTGATTGATAATAGGTTTATTTTTTACGGTTTCAACAACCGCTATCAGTTTATTTTTAACGGCTTCGACAACCACTATCAAAGGGCTGCACATATTCAGCTATAAAAGGACATCAACCAGTAAACAAAAGGCTCTATCATCTTCGGCAGAACCAAACCAGCTGCGCGCACCAGCCGCCAGCCCTTCCTCTTCTCCATTCTTGTTTTCTTTCTTGATTTTTGTTTTAGTTTCAGCCATGAGTGGCTGAAACCCCTTTTTCTAGTTGAAGATTAGGTGAAACTTCAAGTTGTTTATGGATTAGGAGATCTGAACCTAATATGTTCTTTTTTTATGTATCAATATTTATGCAATTTCATGCTTAATTTCATTGTTACTTTGTTATTTGGATCAATAGGGCCCATTGATTCTTGATTGCAAAGTAATAATTTGTTAGTTTGGATAGTTTTAAGTCCGTAATTGCTTGAATTATTCAAACACAAGTAACTCTTGGTGTAAAAACCAAGGAGATTGCATAATCTAACAAGATCACCATACGTTTGGGTAGCTAGAATTAGGTCTCTCTATTTCTTAATGCAATTGACAGTTGTATGATACTAAAAGCCCCAAGGACGTTCCTTGGCAACTTGTTGATTAGTGATTAATTAGAGGACGTTCCCTAGTTAATCTATGCTTAAGGAGGGATATGGTGGTGAGAAGCGTCTTCCACCTCCATAACTAATTTATTGAGTCAAATAAAGGAACCTAAGTGTCAATGATTAATCCCAACAACTGAAGTGGATCCAATTCTTCAACTAGAGCTTTTCTCATTATTGAATTCTCTTTATTTCATTATTTGCTTTGCTTTACTATTTTTAATTCTAGTTTAGCTCAACAATCTCAAAACCCTCCCCCTTTTACTTTATTTTTAGTTTATTTACTCGGTCTTGATAAGAAAAATAGGTAAGTATCAATTCCCTATGGATTCGATCCTTTTACCACTATTTATAGTTGTAAAATTGTGGATAACTAAAAAGATTATTTTTGACCGGCTTCGACAACCGCACAGTCAGCGGGTAACCGCTAAGCATACGATAGGGTGTTAGTCCTATTAATAAAATTTTCTAAGGCATTTTATGTTGAAGTCACAAGGCGGGTAACTGCCAGGCATGCGACCAAGTGTTAGTCTCGTTAATAAAATTTTTTAAGGCATTTTATGCCGAAACCACAAGGCGGGTAATCATCAAGCATGCGATCGGATATTAGTTCCAATAATAAAATTTTTTCTAAGGCATTTAAGACTTATTTATTAGTTATGAAGTTGGTGATTGAAAGTTCTGGTTATTTTATTTTTTGGTCGAGTACCAATCCTAAATACTTGTAAAAAATAAAAGATAAATAGATGAAATATTTTTCATTATATAAAATAAAAATTACATAGGAGGAGGGATATCTTCAGTCTCCTCCTCTCGAGCCTCTATTATATTTTAATTTGTTACATCTACAGTAGAGACCCGGTTTGGAGGATTATCTTCATTCTGCCCCTCCTCCTGCTCATCCTCCTGATACGATGTCATCAATCCAAGAGAAGTTCTCAGTAGGAAAGCGCTTAATTAGCTCCTTATTTGTCGAGTCCTAGCCTTCAATGAGCATCTCCTCTCCCTGAGCCACAGTCTCCTAAAACTCAGCAACCTTGTCAAAGGTGGCCCAATTCTCTTGAGCCTAAGACTGTAGCTCCTAGACTTTCTATTGAAGGATAGCCACTTGATCCTCGGCGGTTTTAGCTAAATTCTCAATGGGCGAGCTTTGAGGTGTTGGCCTCATCCAGATCCACCAAAAGCTTGTCTATAGACTCCAGGGTCTTTTACATTATGTTTTCTACCTTAGTAACTCGAGCCTTCAGCCTTGAGTGTTGCTCTTGAAGAAGGCTTTTGTCTGTCTCTTGTGCTCCGAACTCTCTCCTTAGAGCTTTGCTCCGCTCCTTGGCTAGGTACGCACACAAAGCACTGTTCATTATAGAATGGATGACATTGTTGTTGTAACGACCCGAAAATCGGACCGCTACCGGCGCTAAGATCCAGGTCGGCTTAAGGCCGTCGGAACCCGTAGCAAGCCTGACATAAAACCTGTAAACCTGATTAATCCCATACATGATCAACAACATACATAAAAATTAAAACTTTTCCTTTCATTCATACACCAAACTCAACCTGTGCATGCACTATACATAATCATAATCATAACCATGACCCCTCTGTGGGATCTCATCAATGCCCCAATGGGCGATACAACATATGTTGAGTTGGTTTACATAAACATCTAAGATCATGTATTAAAAGGGATACCTTACACATAGAGTCAAGCACAATCTCTAATCCTCAATATCATTACATTTCATAACTATTCATGTCCAAACTCTATCTATTACATACACATGACTTCATTACTCTTGCGGACCTCCTGGTCTACCCTGTACCTGCAAACCTGGGGAATTAGAGAGAGGGGTGAGCTACTAGAGCCCAGTGAGCAGAATAATAAAACATTTAAAACATATGATAACATGGAATGCATCACATCACAGCTAATCACATCAAGGATGAAGTTGTCACCAATACTCCTCTACATAGTCCAACTGTGCCAGAACGTAGAATGGGTCCTGGTCTTTCTCTTACATGGCATAACATAACATTCCAATGTGCCAGAACGTAGAATGGGTCCTGGTCTTTCTCTTACATAGTGCCAGCGAACGTAGAATGGGTGTAATACCCGGCTAGACTCCAGTATCGGAATTCCTACCGTCCAGTGGAATCTCGGATGTCGGAGACCTCTAGAAGGGTAAAACCATGTTTTCAGAAAATGTTTTAATGTAATTGATGATTTTAAGTAAAAAGGAAAATGAGTTTTGTATGAAGGAAAACCAGGTTCGGCCGCCGAACCTCAAGTTCGGCCGCCGAAAATGCAGGCATTTCGGGTGTGCCTTAGGCCCCCGAAGGCATAAGTGAGGGAAGTCCAGGTTCGGCCGCCGAACCTCAAGTTCGACCGCCGAATATGGCATGCATGCGGAGGCACGTTCGGCCCCCGAACGTGGCCTGGCCAGCCACTATAAAAGGGTCCCTTAGCCGAAAACGGGCGAGCTTTTTCCCCATTGTCGGCCAAGGTGAGCTCTCCGCCGTCCCTCACCAATCTTTGAGTTCTTCCTTCAAATCTTTCACGATTTTCACAAGTTTTCATCTTGTTTTGAAGATTTTCAAGTTTTGAGCAAGTTTTGAGCTTGGAGACCCAAGGAAGTTGAAAATCTCCCATCTTCAAGATTAGGTCGTCTCTCTCTCGATCTTCAAGAGGTAAGAGCCGATCTTAAGCTCATTGCATGTTTTAAGTAAGTTTTATGAAGATCTATGGGGTAGAATACATGTTTAGCTTATAGTTAGGTTTTTGAGTTATGTTGTGTTTTTGAACAATGTGGCTTGCAAATACATGTTTGATGTGTTGTAGATGGGGTTTTATATAGTATGAAGCCCCTAGGAGCTTGTATGCTTGTGTATGTGTGTTGTAGAATAGGTTTATGCATGTTTGGATGGAATGGGAGGCGTTTATGCATAGAAGAGCTGAGTTTCTGCCACTAAGGGGAGAAACCAGGTTCGGCAGCCGAAGGAACTTTCGGCCGCCGAACATGCTTGTGGAGGCAGCCTTCGGCTGCCGAAGCTTGCCCCCGAAAGGAGACTTTCGTCTCTGTCTGGGAGTTTCGGCCGCCGAAAGTGCCGCTGAACATGCATGAGTTTCGCCTCTGTCTGGGAGTTTCAGCCGCCAAAGGTGCCGCCGAACCTGCCTGACTTTCGGCTCTGAAGGGACTTTCGGCCGCCGAACCTGCCGCTGAAAGTGCCCTGTCCAGCCCTCTTTTGCATGTTTTTCTATGGTTGTTTCATGATGTTCTAGGGGTTTTTGGGGGATGTTTTTAGAGTTATGTTCTAGTTGTTTGGTCCCTCATTTGAGTCCACCTATGTAGGTTCGGACCTGAGGAACCGAGGACCCCAGCAGTGAGTTCGGCTGCTTCTGAGTCAGTAGAGCTTCAGCCAGAGGTGAGTGGAATAACTTTCTATGCTTTAAAATAAATAAATCAGTTTTAGCATGATTCACGCATCATGAATGCCATGAGATATAATAGGGTGTTTGCATTAGACTCACGAATATGTTGCATTGCATAATATGTTGATGATATGGATGAATGTTGAATGATCCTTTAGTCCCCATATGTTATGATGATGATGATACGGTACAGAAGACCAGTGAGGCCCATTCTACGCCCCTGGCACAGTTGGACCATGTAGGGGACTAGTGGTGACAAATTCATCCTTGATGTGATTAGCTGTGATGTGATGCATTTCATGTTATCATATGTTTTAAATGTTTTATTATTCTGCTCACTGGGCTCTTGTAGCTCACCCCTCTCCCTTAACCCCCAGGCTTGCAGGTACAGGGTAGACTAGGAGGTCAGCAAGAGTAATGAAGTCTTGTGTATGTAATAGCTAGAATGTGGACATGAAAAATTGTATAATGATGTATAGTTATGTAATGTAATGACATTGAGGATTAGAGATTCTGCTTGACCCTATGTGTATGGTATCCCTTTCAATACATGATCTATGATGTATATGTGAACCAACTCAACGCATGTTATGTTGCCCATTAGGGCTTTGATGAGATCCCACAGAGGGGTCAATGTTATGGTTATGTTTATGTTCAGTGCATGCAGGTTGAGGTTGGTATATGTGAAAATGAATGAAAGAAAAGGTTTAATTTTTATGTATGTTGTTGATTATGTATGGGATTAAACAGGTTCACAGGATGCATGTTAGGCTTGCTACGGGTCCCGGCGGCCTTAAGCTGACCTGGATCCTAGCGCCGGTAGCAGTCCGATTTTCGAGTCGTTACAGAATGGTATCAGAGCCCTAGGTTCATATGGTCGGACCTAGAGTGTCGGGCTCATAGATGTTATAGAAGGTCAAGCACAATAGGAAGATCATGTCCACTAGGATAGGATGTAGAGTCCTGTCTTGTTTGATGATGTGAAATGCCATGATTATATACATGCGCATTAATGATATGATATGTATGTGATGAGGGTTCATGTGTGCCCACATGAACCATATGATGCTAATGTTTGCTTGTTATGTGCGGTTTTTCAGAAAACAGGATGAGGGGAACTCGTCGATCTGCACGATTGACTGGAGTGCCACCTGAGGATGAGGGCACGAGCGCCCGTCCTCCTGCATTGCCTAGGGCAATGTCATGTAGATCAAGCAGAGAAAGATTGTCAAGGGACCCTAGAAGGTCTTTTGATGCTAGCAGAAGGGGGACAGATAGAGGAGGAAGTTCTTCAGATGTGAGGGAGGTTATGGAAGAGGACCAGAGGAAGGATGGGAATCTGGATGTCAGCATGACGGAAGAAGGGACAGGGGAGTCGCAGGGAAGCGTTCAGGCCTCGGGGTATGGTTTTCCACCCTATTATCCACCTTTCCCACAGGGTTCAGGGTATCCGATGGGAGGCACATCGGATTACTCCAGTTTTAGCCCCTACCCTACCTACATGCCCTATCCACCTTTCTATCCACCTCACCCCCAGTACCACCAAGAAGCCAAAGAAGAACAAGTTTTGGAACAAGGTCAAGTCCAGTCTGGGATTAGGAAGTGGCTCAAGCTCTGGTGCGGATAATGCAGTTTGTGCAAAGTGTAGTAGGCCACATAGGGGAGTTTGCCGGGCTGGGACAGCAGCCTGCTTCAGATGCGAGCAAGAAGGACACATGGCTCGGGAGTGTCCTAGGGCAGCTTTTGGAGCACAGTCTCAGCAGACAGCTTCTGGCAGTGTGGCTCAGCCAGCAGCTCCAGCCGTGACTCAGGCCAGTGGCAGAGGTAGAGGGAGAGGAGCAGCCTCTTCTTCAGCGGGTTTCAGAGGTGAAGGTCCATCAGCTCCAGCACGGATCTTCACCATGACTCAACAGGAGGCAGATGCATCTAACACCGTGGTGGCAGGTAACTTAGTCATTGGTTGTTCAGATGTGTATGCCTTGATGGACCCTGGTGCATCTCATTCTTTTGTTGCTCCGAGAGCCGTCGAGAGGTTGGGTCTGATGATCTCTGGGTTAGAGTGTCCTCTCTGGGTCAGTGGACCCAAGTGTGATCCATCAGTGGCAGAGTCAGTCTGCCAGTGCAGTCCAGTCTTTGTTGAGGGAAGATGCCTTTTCGCCGACCTTGTGGTTCTAGACTTGACAGATTTTGACGTCATTCTAGGGATGGACTGGTTATCTACCCATGGTGCTACCTTGGACTGCAGGGACAAGGTAGTCAGGTTCAAAGGTCAAGATGGGTCAGAGGTTGTCTTCAGGGGAGACAGGAGGGGTACACCTAGAGGTCTGATATCAGCTCTTCAGGCTCGTAGGTTGCTTAGGAAGGGATGTCAGGGGTATTTGGCTCATGTGAGAGAGCTTAGCAGTCAGGTTAGAGAGCCCGCCTCGGTGCCAGTGGTTAGAGAGTTTCTAGACGTCTTTCCAAACGAGCTGCCAGGTTTACCACCTGCTAGGGAGATAGAGTTCGAGATAGAACTGATGCCTGGAACCCGACCGATCTCTATTCCTCCCTACAGGATGGCTCCAGCCGAGTTGAAAGAATTGAAAGAACAGTTGCAAGAGCTGGTAGAAAAGGGCTTCATCCGACCGAGCACCTCACCTTAGGGTGCACTAGTCTTGTTTGTGAGAAAGAAGGATGGATCCCTTAGACTTTGTATCGACTACAGGCAGTTGAACAAAGTCACTACCAAGAATAAGTACCCATTGCCAAGGATCGACGATCTATTCGACCAGCTAGCAGGAGCGGGTTGTTTCTCCAAAATAGATCTGAGATCGGGGTACCATCAGCTGAGGATCAGAGAAGAAGACGTGCCAAAGACAGCTTTCAGGACCAGATATGGGCATTTTGAGTTCCTTGTAATGCCGTTCGGGTTAACCAACGCCCCTGCAGCATTCATGGATCTCATGAACAGAGTATTTAGCCAATACCTGGATCACTTTGTTATTGTCTTCATAGATGATATCTTAGTGTATTCCAGGAATGCAGAGGAGCATGCCCATCATCTGAGGTTGGTTTTGCAGACCTTGAGAGAACATGGCTTGTATGCCAAGTTCTCTAAGTGTGAGTTCTGGCTGAGGAGCATTTCGTTCTTGGGGCATGTAGTGTCAGAGAATGGAATAGAGGTGGACCCCAAGAAGGTAGAAGCCGTGGCTAACTGGCCTAGACCCACTTCAGTGACGGAGATCATGAGTTTCTTGGGTTTGGCAGGTTACTACAGGAGGTTCGTCCAGGACTTCTCAAAAATTGCAGCTCCTCTGACCAGGTTAACCAGGAAGAATCAAAAGTTTGTGTGGACCGACCAGTGCGAAGAGAGTTTTGAAGAGCTTAAGAAGAGGTTGACTTCAGCACCAGTGTTAGCTCTGCCATCTAGTGATGAAGACTTTACAGTCTTTTGTGATGTGTCCAATGTGGGACTGGGTTGTGTACTAATGCAGAATGGAAGGGTAATTGCTTATGCTTCTAGACAGCTAAAGAAGCACGAGTTAAATTACCCCACGCATGACCTAGAGATGGTAGCAGTAATCTTTGCACTCAAGAAGTGGAGGCACTACCTCTATGGGGTAAAATGTGAGATCTTTACAGATCATAAGAGCTTGCAGTACATCCTGAGTCAAAGAGATTTGAATTTGAGACAGAGGAGATGGGTAGAGCTGCTGAGTGACTATGATTGCAAGATTCAGTATCATCCGGGTAAGGCGAATGTTGTGGCAGACGCCCTAAGCCAGAAGTCACTAGGCAGTCTATCCCACATCACGGCAGAGAGGAGACCAGTGGTGAAGGAGTTCTACAAGCTCATTGATGAAGGTCTACAGTTGGAGTTGTCTGGTACAGGTGCTTTAGTGGCCCAGATGAGAGTGACACCTGTGTTTCTGGAGCAAGTGGCTCAGAAACAATATGAGGACCCAGAGTTAGTGAAGATTGCCAGGACTATTCAGTCAGGCAAGGACAGTGAGTTCAGATTTGACAGTAAGGGGATCCTCCGCTATGGGAGTCGATTGTGTGTACTAGATGACATAGGGCTAAAAGGAGACATTGTGAGGGAGGCTCATAATGCAAGATACAGCGTTCACCCCGGAGCCACCAAGATGTATCAAGATCTGAGAAAAGTTTATTGGTGGCCAGCGATGAAGAAAGAAGTGGCACAGTTTGTGTCAGCCTGCGAAGTGTGTCAGAGGGTGAAGCTGAAACATCAGAAGCCGGCTGGAATGGTTAACCCGCTACCTATTCCAGAGTGGAAATGGGAGAATATAGCTATGGACTTCGTAGTGGGGTTACCGGCGACGTCCAACAGATTGGACTCCATATGGGTGATTGTGGACAGACTCACCAAATCTGCTCACTTCATCCCTGTTAGGAGTGGCTATTCTGTGGACAAGTTGGCGCAGGTGTATGTAGATGAGATCGTCAGGCTGCATGGGATTCCTGTTTCAATAGTATCTGATAGAGGATCCCAGTTCACCTCCAGGTTTTGGCGGAGTCTGCAGAATGCCATGGGTACCAGGTTGGATTTCAGTACTGCCTTCCAACCCCAGACTGACGGACAGTCAGAAAGGACCATCCAGACTATCGAGGATATGCTTAGAATGTGTGTGCTAGATTTTGGCGGTTCTTGGAGGCAGCATCTACCCTTGGTGGAGTTTGCCTACAATAACAGCCATCATGCTAGCATCGGGATGGCTCCATATGAAGCTTTATACGGAAGGAAGTGCAGGTCACTTGTTTGCTGGGAGGAGGTTGGAGAGAAGGCCTTGGCAGGGCCTGAACTAGTAGAGATTACCAGCAGGGTGGTACCCCATAATCAGAGAAAGGATCAAGACTGCTGCAAGCAGACAGAAGAGTTATGCAGACATCCGCAGACGGCAAGTAGAGTTTCAGGAGGGGGATCTGGTATTGCTCAAGGTGTCTCCAATGAAAGGAGTGGTTCGTTTTGGGAAGAAAGGTAAACTGGCTCCACGGTACATCGGACCCTTTGAAATCTTACAAAAGCTTGGGAATGTGTCGTACAAGTTGGATTTACCTGCTTCAATGGAAAGAATCCATCCGGTTTTCCATGTTTCCATGTTGAGAAAGTTCGTGTCAGATCCGAGCAAGGTTCTTAGTGAGCCTGATGTGGAGATCCAAGAAGATCTCACCTATGTTGAGCAGCCAGTACGGATCCTAGACACCCAGATCAGGAAGCTGAGAAACAAGGAAATCCCGATGGTGAAAGTCCTGTGGAACCACCACAATATGGAAGAATGCACTTGGGAGACACGGGAGTCCATGCTCCAGCAATACCCTTATATTTTCTGAGGTTAGTTCTGTGTGAGTTTATGTGCTTCGTATGTATGATATGTGTATGACATGCTATGTGCTAGTTGAGGAACATTCGGGGACGAATGTTCTTAAAGGGGGGAGAATGTAATACCCGGCTAGATTCCAGTATCGGAATTCCTACCTTCTGGTGGAATCTCGGATGTCGGAGACCTCTAGAAGGGTAAAACCATGTTTTCAGAAAATGTTTTAATGTAATTGATGATTTTAAGTAAAAAGGAAAATCAGTTTTGTATGAAAATAATCTTGGAGGAAAACCCAGGTTCGGCCGCCGAACCTCAAGGTATTTCGGATGTGCCTTAGGCGCCCGAAGGCATAAGTGAGGGAAGTCCAGGTTCGGCCGCCGAACCTCAAGTTCGGCCGCCGAACATGGCATGCATGCGGAGGCACGTTCGGCCCCCGAACGTGGCCTGGCCAGCCACTATAAAAGGGTCCCTTAGCCGAAAACGGGCGAGCTTTTTCCCCATTGTCGGCCAAGGTGAGCTCTCCGCCGTCCCTCACCAATCTTTGAGTTCTTCCTTCAAATCTTTCACGATTTTCACAAGTTTTCATCTTGTTTTGAAGATTTTCAAGTTTTGAGCAAGTTTTGAGCTTGGAGACCCAAGGAAGTTGAAAATCTCCCATCTTCAAGATTAGGTCATCTCTCTCTCGATCTTCAAGAGGTAAAAGCCGATCTTAAGCTCATTGCATGTTTTAAGTAAGTTTTATGAAGATCTATGGGGTAGAATGCATGGTTAGCTTATAGTTAGGTTTTTGAGTTATGTTGTGTTTTTGAACAATGTGGCTTGCAAATACATGTTTGATGTGTTGTAGATGGGGTTTTATATAGTATGAAGCCCCTAGGAGCTTGTATGCTTGTGTATGTGTGTTGTAGAATAGGTTTATGCATGTTTGGATGGAATGGGAGGCGTTTATGCATAGAAGAGCTGAGTTTCTGCCATTAAGGGGAGAAACCAGGTTCGGCAGCGGAAGGAACTTTCGGCCGCCGAACATGCTTGTGGAGGCAGCCTTCGGCTGCTTGCCCCCGAAAGGAGACTTTCGTCTTTGTCTGGGAGTTTCGGCTGCCGAAAGTGCCGCCGAACATGCATGAATTTCGCCTCTGTCTGGGAGTTTTGGCCGCCGAAGGTGCCGCCGAACCTGTCTGACTTTCGGCTCTAGAGGGACTTTCGGCCGCCGAACCTGCCGCCGAAAGTGCCCTGTCCAGCCCTCTTTTGCATGTTTTTCTATGGTTGTTTCATGATGTTCTAGGGGTTTTTGGGGGATGTTTTTAGAGTTATGTTCTAGTTGTTTGGTCCCTCATTTGAGTCCACCTGTGTAGGTTCGGACCCGAGGAACCGAGGACCCCAGCAGTGAGTTCGGCTGCTTCTGAGTCAATAGAGCTTCAGCCAGAGGTGAGTGGAATAACTTTCTATGCTTTAAAATAAATAAATCAGTTTTAGCATGATTCACGCATCATGAATGCCATGAGATATAATAGGGTGTTTGCATTAGACTCACGAATATGTTGCATTGCATAATATGTTGATTATATGGATGAATGTTGAATGATCCTTTAGTCCCCATATGTTATGATGATGATGATACGGTACGGAAGACCAGTGAGGCCCATTCTACGCCCCTGGCACCATGTAAGAGAAAGACCAGCGAGGCCCATTCTACGCCCCTGGCATAGTTGGACCATGTTATGTTATGTTATGTAAGAGAAAGACTAGCGAGGCCCATTCTACGCCCCTGGCACAGTTGGACCATGTAGGGGACTATTGGTGACAAATTCATCCTTGATGTGATTAGCTGTGATGTGATGCATTTCATGTTATCATATGTTTTAAATGTTTTATTATTCTGCTCACTGGGCTCTTGTAGCTCACCCCTCTCCCTTAACCCCCAGGCTTGCAGGTACAGGGTAGACCAGGAGGTCAGCAAGAGTAATGAAGTCTTGTGTATGTAATAGCTAGAATGTGGACATGACAAATTGTATAATGATGTATAGTTATGTAATGTAATGACATTGAGGATTAGAAATTGTGCTTGACCCTATGTGTATGGTATCCCTTTCAATGCATGATCTATGATGTATATGTGAACCAACTCAACGCATGTTATGTTGCCCATTGGGGCTTTGATGAGATCCCATAGAGGGGTCAATGTTATGGTTATGTTTATGTTCAGTGCATGCAGGTTGAGGTTGGTATATGTGAAAATGAATGAAAGAAAAGTTTTAATTTTTATGTATGTTGTTGATCATGTATGGGATTAAACAGGTTCACAGGATGCATGTTAGGCTTGCTACGGGTCCTGGCGGCCTTAAGCCGACCTGGATCCTAGCGCCGGTAGCGGTCCGATTTTCGGGTCGTTACAATGGGTCCCACTGGTCTTACATTCCGTACCGTACATATCACATCGTCACATCATAGATCGAGGGCTATGGATCATCCAATATTCATCCACAACAACAACAGTAGAGTATGCAATACAACATATTCGTGAATTCTAATACAACAACCTAGTATATCTCATGGCATTAATGATGCGTGAATCATGCTAAAATGTCAATTTATTTGCTTTAAAAACGTAATGAGTTATTCCACTCACCTTTGGATAGCTCTGACCAGACACTGGAGTAACTGACTCACTGCTGGGGTCCTCGGTTTCTCGGGTCCGAACCTACACAGGTGGACTCAAATGAGGGACCAAACATACATGAACATAACTCTAAACTACTCCCCAAAAACCCCCTAAAACATCATGAAACAATCATAGAAAAACATGCAAAGGAAGGCTGGACAGGGCACTTTCGGAGGCAGGTTCGGCGGCTGAAAGTCCCTTCAGAGCCGAAAGTCAGGCAGGTTCGGCGGCACCTTCGGCGGCCAAAACTCCCAGACAGAGACGAAACTCATGCATGTTCGGCGGCACTTTCGGCGGCACTTTCGGCGGCCGAAACTGCCCTCCAAAGACGAAAGTCCTCTTTCGGGGGCAGGCTTCGGCAGCCGAAAGGCTGGCCTCCCAGGCAGGTTCGGCGGCCGAAAGTCCTTCGGCTGCCGAACCTGGTTTCTGCCAAAGGGCAGAAACTTGGTTCCTCATGCACATTTGCCTCCCAAAACCATCCAAACATGCATTTTCCTAATGTACAACATACATACTCAAGCATACAAGTTCCTAGGGGCTTCAAACTATCTTAAACCCCATCTACAACACATCAAGTATCCACATTGTCCAAAAACATAACATAAACCCATAAACCTAACCATGAGCTAAACATGCATTCTACCCCATATATCGACTTAAAACTTACTTAAAACATGCCATAAGCTCAAGATCGGCCCTTACCTCTTGAAGATCGAGAGGAGAACGACCCTAGCTCGGAGAATGGGAGAGAGAGAGTTCCTTGAACCTCCAAGCTCCAAAACTTGCTCAAATGCTCAAAATCTTCAAAACAAGGGTAAAACTAATGAAAATCGAGAAAGATTTGAAGGAAGGAACTCAAAACCGGCGAGGGATGGCGGAGAGCTCACCTTGGCCGAAAATGGGGAGAAAAGCTCGCCCGTTTTCGGCTAAGGGACCCCTTTATAGGTGGCTGGCCAGGCCACGTTCGGGAGTCGAAAGTGCCTCTGCATGCATGCCATGTTCGGAGGCCGAACATAAGGTTTGGCGGCCGAACCTGGTTTCCCTCACTTATGCTTTCGGGGGCCTAAGGCACACCCAAAACGCATGCATGTTCGGCGGCCAAACCTGAGTTTTCCTCCAAGGTTGTTTTCATGCAAAAACTCATTTTCTTTCATGCTTAAAACATAAAACACATTAAAATATTTTATGAAAACATAGTTTTTACCCCTTCTAGAGGTCTCCGACACCCGAGATTCCACCGGACGGTAAGAATCCCGATACCGGAGTCTAGCTGGGTATTACATTCTCCCCCCCTTAAGAACATTCGTCCCCGAATGTTCCTCAACTAGCACAAGCAAGGCATAACACACATCATACATATAAAACACACATAAAACTAACCTCAGAAGAGATAAGGGTACTGCTGGAGCATGGACTCCCATGTCTCCCAAGTGCATTTTTCCAAATTGTGGTGGTTCCACAGGACTTTCACTATCGGGATTTCCTTGTTTCTCAGCTTCCTAATCTGGGTGTCTATGATCCGTACTGGCTGCTCAACATAAGTGAGATCCTCTTGGATCTCCACATCAGGCTCACTAAGAACCTTACCCGGATCTGACACAAACTTCCTCAACATGGAAACATGGAAAATCGGATAAATTCTTTCCATTGAAGCAGGTAAATCCAGCTTGTACGATACATTCCCAATCTTTTGCAGGACTTCAAAGGGTCCGATGTATCGTGGGGCTAGTTTACCTTTCTTCCCAAAGCGAACCACTCCTTTCATAGGAGACACCTTGAGCAATACCAGATCCCCCTCCTGAAACTCTACTTGCCTTCTGCGGATGCCTGCATAACTCTTATGTTTGCTTGCAGTAGTCTTGATCCTTTCTCTGATTATGGGCACCACCCTGCTGGTGATCTCAACTAACTCAGGCCGTGCCAAGGCCTTTTCTCCAACCTCTTCCCAGCAAACAGGTGATCTGCACTTCCTCCCATACAAAGCCTCATATGGAGCCATCCCGATGCTAGCATGATGGCTGTTATTGTAGGAAAACTCCACCAAGGGTAGATGCTGCCTCCAAGAACCGCCAAAATCCGGCACACACATTCTAAGCATATCCTCTATCGTCTGGATGGTCCTTTCTGATTGTCCGTCCGTCTGTGGATGGAAAGCAGTGCTAAAATCCAACCTGGTACCCATGGCATTCTGCAGACTCCGCCAAAACCTGGAGGTGAACTGGGGCCCTCTATCAGACACTATTGAAACAAGAACCCCATGCAGCCTGACGATTTCATCAACATACACCTGCGCCAACTTGTCCACAGAATAGCCACTCCTGACAGGGATGAAGTGAGCAGATTTGGTGAGTCTATCCACAATCACCCATATGGAGTCCAATCTGTTGGACGTCGCCGGTAACCCCACTACGAAGTCCATAGCTATATTCTCCCATTTCCACTCTGGAATAGGTAGCGGGTTAAGCATTCCAGCCGACTTCTGATGTTCCAGCTTCACCCTCTGACACACTTCGCAGGCTGACACAAACTGTGCCACATCTTTCTTCATAGCTGGCCACCAATAAACCTTCTTCAGATCTTGATACATCTTGGTGGCTCCGGGGTGAACGTTGTATCTTGCATTATGAGCCTCTCTCATAATGTCTCCTTTTAGCCCTATGTCATCTGGTACACATAGTCTGCTCCCATAGCGGAGGATCCCCTTGCTGTCGAATCTGAACTCACTATCTTTGCCTGACTGAACAGTCCTGGCAATCTTTACTAACTCTGGGTCCTCATGCTGTTTCTGAGCCACCTGCTCCAGAAACACGGGTGCCACTCTCATCTGGGCTACCAAAGCACCTGTACCAGACAACTCCAACTGTAGACCTTCCTCAATGAGCTTGTAAAACTCCTTCACCACTGGCCTCCTCTCTGCTGATATATGGGATAAGCTGCCAAGTGATTTCCGGCTTAAGGTGTCTGCCATAACATTTGCCTTACCCGGATGGTACTGAATCTTGCAATCATAGTCACTTAGCAGCTCTACCCATCTTCTCTGTCTCAAGTTCAAATCTCTTTGACTCAGGATGTACTGCAGGCTCTTATGATCCGTGAAGATCTCACATTTAACCCCATAGAGGTAGTGCCTCCACATCTTGAGTGCAAAGATTACTGCTGCCATCTCCAGGTCATGTGTGGGGTAATTCAACTCATGCTTCTTCAGCTGTCTAGAAGCATATGCAATCACCCTTTCATTCTGCATTAACACACAACCCAGTCCCACACGGGACGCATCACAATACACTGAGAAGTCTTCATTGCTAGATGGCAGGGCTAACACTGGTGCTGAAGTCAACCTCTTCTTAAGCTCTTCAAAACTCTCTTCGCACTGGTCGGTCCACACAAACTTCTGATTCTTCCTGGTTAACCTGGTTAGAGGAGCTGCAATCTTTGAGAAGTCCTGTACAAACCTCCTGTAGTAACCCGCCAAACCCAAGAAACTCCTGATTTCTGTCACTGAAGTGGGTCTAGGCCAGTTAGCCACAGCTTCTACCTTCTTGGGGTCCACCTCTATTCCATTTTCTGACACTACATGCCCCAAAAATGAAATGCTCCTCAGCCAGAACTCACACTTAGAGAACTTGGCATACAAGCCATGTTCCCTCAAGGTCTGCAGGACCAACCTCAGATGATGGGCATGCTCCTCTGTGTTCCTGGAATACACCAAGATATCATCTATGAAGACAATAACAAAGTGATCCAGGTATTGGCTAAACACTCTATTCATGAGATCCATGAATGCTGCAGGGGCGTTTGTTAACCCGAACGGCATTACAAGGAACTCAAAATGCCCATATCTGGTCCTGAAAGCTGTCTTTGGCACGTCTTCCTCCCTTATCCTTAGCTGATGGTACCCCGATCTCAGATCTATTTTGGAGAAACAACCGGCTCCTGCTAGCTGGTCGAATAGATCGTCGATCCTTGGCAGAGGGTACCTATTCTTGGTAGTGACTTTGTTCAACTGCCTGTAGTCGATACAAAGTCTGAGGGATCCATCCTTCTTTCTCACAAACAAGACTGGTGCACCCCAAGGTGAGGTACTCGGTCGGATGAAGCCCTTTTCTACCAGCTCTTGTAACTGCTCTTTCAACTCCTTCAACTCGGCTGGAGCCATCCTGTAGGGAGGGATAGAGATCGGTCTAGTTCCAAGCATCAACTCTATCTCGAGCTCTATCTCCCTAGCAGGTGGTAAACCTGGAAGCTCGTCTGAAAAAACATCCTGAAATTCTCTGACAACTGGCACCGAGGCTGGCTCCCTGACCTGACTATCTAGCTCTCTCACATGAGCCAAATACCCCTGACATCCCTTCCTAAGCAACCTACGAGCCTGAAGAGCTGATATCAGACCTCTAGGTGTACCCATCTTGTCTCCTCTGAAGACGACCTCTGACCCGTTCTAATCTCTGAACCTGACTACCTTGTCTCTGCAGTCTAAGGTGGCACCATGGGTAGATAGCCGATCCATCCCTAGAATGACGTCAAAGTCTGTCAAATCTAGAACCACAAGGTTGGCGGAGAGGCATCTTCCCTCAACAAAAACTGGACTGTACTGGCAGACTGACTCTGCCACTGACGGGTCACACTTGGGTCCACTGACCCATAGGGGACACTCTAACCCAGAGACTATCAGACCCAACCTCTCAACGGCTCTCGGAGCAATAAAAGAATGAGATGCACCCGGGTCCATTAATGCATACACATCAGAACACCCAATGACGAGATTACCTGACACCACGGTGTTGGATGTGTTAGCCTCCTGCTGAGTCATGGTGAAGATCCTGGCTGGAGCTGATGGACCTTCACCTCGGGAACCAGAAGAAGAGGCTGCCCCTCTCCCTCTACCTCTGCCACTGCCCTGAGTTGTGGCTGGAGCTGCTGGCTGCGCCACACTACCAGAAGCTGTCTGCTAGGGCTGGCCCATAAAAGGTGCTCTAGGACACTCCCGAGCCATGTGTCCCTCCTGTCCACATCTGAAACATGCATTAGTCCCAGCCCGACACACTCCCTTGTGTGGCCTCCCACACCTTAGGCATTCTGTACCATCTAAGCCTGAGCTCGAGCCACCGCCTAATCCCAGACCGGACTTCAACTTACTCCAGAACTTGTTCTTCTTCGGCTTCTTGGTGGTGTTATTCCACCTCTTGCTACCTGAGCTCTGAGAAGAGGGACCTGGCCCTCCTCTGCCTGGGGTCTTAACCCCTGAAGACTGGGTCACTGACTGCTTCACTGACCCCTCAACTATAGCACTCGTCTCCATCCTTCGAGCCATATCCACCACAGTGTGGAAACTTTCCCTCTCAACTGACTGAATCAAAGAGGAGTACCTAGAATGCAGTTTCATAACATATCTCTTGGCTTTCTTCGAATCTGTATCTAGAGCCTGCCCTGAAAAAGGCAATAGCTCCAAGAATTTATCCGTGTACTCCTCTATACTCATGTGTCCTGTTTGCCTCAGCTGCTCAAACTCAATCATCTTTAGTTCTCTGGAACTGTCTGGAAAAGCCCATCCAGCGAACTCATTCGCAAATTCCTCCCATGTCATGCCGTCTAGTCTCGGGTCCACATAACACTTGAACCATTCCCGTGCCTTTTTGCACTTTAAGGTGAACCCTACCATCTGAATGGCCCTGCTGTCATCTGCCCCTAGCTCATCAGTTATTGTCTTCACTACTCTCAGGTACTCAAAGGGATCATCCCCTGACTTGTATTTGGGAGCATCCAGCTTAAGGTAATCTGTCATCTTCACTTTGCTCCCACCGGCTGAACTAGGTCTAGAAGGTTGAGTAACTGGGGCTGGTGAGGGTGTAGCATTCCCCGAGGTGGGGTTTGCCGGGTTAGGATAGAAGGGTGAGGGTGGATAAGCTGGGTACTGTGTGTAAGGTGGATAGAAAGGTGGATAAGGCATGTAGGTAGGGTAGGGGTTAAAGCTGGAATAATCCGATGTGCCTCCCATCGGATACCCTGAACCCTGTGGGAAGGGTGGATAATGGGGTGGAAAACCATACCCCGAGGCCTGAACGCCTCCTTGTGACTCCCCTGTCCCTTCTTCCGCCATGCTGACATCCAGATTCCCATCCCTCCTCTGATCCTCTTCCATAACCTCCCTCACATCTGAAGAACTTCCTCCTCTATCAGTCCCCCTTCTGCTAGCATCAAAAGACCTTCTAGGGTCCCTTGACACTCTCTCTCTGTTTGATCTACATGACATTGCCCTAGGCAATGCAGGAGGACGGGCGCTCGTGCCCTCATCCTCAGGTGGTACTCCAGTCAATCTTGCAGATCGACGGGTTCCTCTCATCCTGTTTTCTGAAAAACAGTACACATCATACAAACATTAGCATCATATGGTTCATGTGGAGACACATGAACCCGCATCACATATATATCATTCATATCATAGCATCAATGCACATTTATATAATCATGGCATTTCACATCATCATACAAGACAGGACTCAATATCCTATCCTAGTGGACATGATCTTTCCTATTGTGCTTGACCTTCTATAACATCTATGAGCCCGACACTCTAGGTCCGACCATATGAACCTAGGGCTCTGATACCATTCTGTAACGACCCGAAAATCGGACCACTACCGGCGCTAGGATCCAGGTCGGCTTAAGGCCGCCGGAACCCGTAGCAAGCCTGACATAAAACCTGTAAACCTGATTAATCCCATACATGATCAATAACATACATAAAAATTAAAACTTTTCCTTTCATTCATACACCAAACTCAACCTGTGCATGCACTATACATAATCATAATCATAACCATGACCCCTCTGTGGGATCTCATCAATGCCCCAATGGGCGATACAACATATGTTGAGTTGGTTTACATAAACATCTAAGATCATGTATTAAAAGGGATACCTTACACATAGAGTCAAGCACAATCTCTAATCCTCAATATCATTACATTTCATAACTATTCATGTCCAAACTCTATCTATTACATACACATGACTTCATTACTCTTGCGGACCTCCTGGTCTACCCTGTACCTGCAAACCTGGGGAATTAGGGAGAGGGGTGAGCTACTAGAGCCCAGTGAGCAGAATAATAAAACATTTAAAACATATGATAACATGGAATGCATCACATCACAGCTAATCACATCAAGGATGAAGTTGTCACCAATAGTCCTCTACATAGTCCAACTGTGCCAGAACGTAGAATGGGTCCTGGTCTTTCTCTTACATGGCATAACATAACATTCCAATGTGCCAGAACGTAGAATGGGTCCTGGTCTTTCTCTTACATAGTGCCAGCGAACGTAGAATGGGTCCCACTGGTCTTACATTCCGTACCGTACATATCACATCGTCACATCATAGATCGAGGGCTATGGATCATCCAACATTCATCCACAACAACAACAGTAGAGTATGCAATGCAACATATTCGTGAATTCTAATGCAACAACCTAGTATATCTCATGGCATTAATGATGCGTGAATCATGCTAAAATGTCCATTTATTTGCTTTAAAAACGTAATGAGTTATTCCACTCACCTCTGGATAGCTCTGACCAGACACTGGAGCAACTGACTCACTGCTGGGGTCCTCGGTTCCTCGGGTCCGAACCTACACAGGTGGACTCAAATGAGGGACCAAACATACATGAACATAACTCTAAACTACTCCCCAAAAACTCCCTAAAACATCATGAAACAATCATAGAAAAACATGCAAAGGAAGGCTGGACAAGGCACTTTCGGCGGCAGGTTCGGCGGCCGAAAGTCCCTCCAGAGCCGAAAGTCAGGCAGGTTCGGCGGCACCTTCGGCAGCCGAAACTCCCAGACAGAGACGAAACTCATGCATGTTCGGCGGCACTTTCGGCGGCCGAAACTGCCCTCCAGAGACGAAAGTCCTCTTTCGGGGGCAGGCTTCGGCAGCCGAAAGGCTGGCCTCCCAGGCAGGTTCGGCGGCCGAAAGTCCTTCGGCTGCCGAACCTGGTTTCTGCCAAAGGGCAGAAACTTGGTTCCTCATGCACATTTGCCTCCCAAAACCATCCAAACATGCATTTTCCTAATCTACAACATACATACTCAAGCATACAAGTTCCTAGGGGCTTTAAACTATCTTAAACCCCATCTACAACACATCAAGCATCCACATTGTCCAAAAATATAACATAAACCCATAAACCTAACCATGAGCTAAACATGCATTCTACCCCATAGATCTACTTAAAACTTACTTAAAACATGCCATAAGCTCAAGATCGGCCCTTACCTCTTGAAGATCGAGAGGAGAACGACCCTAGCTCGGAGAATGGGAGAGATAGAGTTCCTTGAACCTCCAAGCTCCAAAACTTGCTCAAATGCTCAAAATCTTCAAAACAAGTGTAAAACTAATGAAAATCGAGAAAGATTTGAAGGAAGGAACTCAAAACCGGCGAGGGATGGCGGAGAGCTCACCTTGGCCGAAAATGGGGAGAAAAGCTCGCCCGTTTTCGGCTAAGGGACCCCTTTATAGGTGGCTGGCCAGGCCACGTTCGGGAGCCGAAAGTGCCTCCGCATGCATGCCATGTTCGGCGGCTGAACATAAGGTTCGGCGGCCGAACCTGGTTTCCCTCACTTATGCTTTCGGGGGCCTAAGGCACACCCGAAACGCATGCATGTTCGGCGGCCGAACTTGAGGTTCGGCGGCCGAACCTGAGTTTTCCTCCAAGGTTGTTTTCATGCAAAAACTCATTTTCTTTCATGCTTAAAACATAAAACACATTAAAATATTTTATGAAAACATAGTTTTTACCCCTTCTAGAGGTCTCCGACACCCGAGATTCCACCAGACGGTAGGAATCCCGATACCGGAGTCTAGCTGGGTATTACAGTTGTATAGGTCATCCATCTCAATCACGTTCAGGCGATGGCAGTTTCAAGCCTCATGGTATTCTTAACTATGAGAGCTTATAGTCGGGGCTCCTCAAGAAGTGAGTTTACCCGAGTCAGTGCCAGCGCTAAGTGTTGGATGCCCCAAAGCCTTGGGGCTCCGGTTCCAACCTCCTCATATTGTGCTCCTGTTTGGTTGGGTGATATTGAAAGAGTGCCCCTAGAGGAAGACTCAGGTTGTGTGACATTTTTCTCCTCTATTGTTGGAAGTGGAGGTGGAGGAGGAAGCGTGATGATCTCTTTCTCTTGTTGTGCTTATTTTGAAGGCGGGCTGGATGTTCCAATAGCGGCCTTGCATTTGCGGGTAGCACGTGCTGCTTCAGTAAACTTCTTCTTTCCTTTGCTCGCCATATCTACATAAACTAGAGAAGTGAGTAAGTCAAATAATGTGAAGGTAAAAGTGATAAAAGAAAAATACTCTGCTCTATAGGATAGGGTAGGATCATCCGAGTGTTCCATTAATCGGATGGCTGAGACAACCGAGCTTGTTCTACTTAGTAGTGGCTTTGTTAGGACAACATGGCACTCCTTATTGCCACGTTAATGTCCATTCTTTGGGTCGAGGCTATCTTCTGGAGGATTTCAAAAGCCTCTTCCTTGTCCCTCCGCGGTTGGACTCCATCCTTTCTAAGCTCCTCATAGATATTCCAGTAAGTTCAAATGTATACAAGTTCTTCAAATATTAACCCAATTATAATTAATTATTTTACAAATATGATAAACTAATTAATTATATTTATATTGTAGCGTGAGTGATTAGGCAGTGACCCTCTATTTCACGAGTTATTTGAGTCTACACACAAGAAGAAGAGAACTGAGGAGTTTGTTGATGCACGCACACGATCTATTTTTATGAGATTCTACTATAATTTTTATTAAAGTATTTTGCCTTTAGTTGTTTAAATTTATTACATAAGATAAAAAATGCTTGTAGGAAAATTTTCTTTATCTGAAGGATAAAGCATCACAGTAAGTTGATAGGAGTAATAGCAAACCTACTCCTATTGTTGATGAAGCAAAATTGTACTTAGAGGCAAGGGTGGAGAGAAGAAAAGAAGGGTTTATAGTCTCGGGTCGCAAGCATCAACTTTTTTCCCAAACTAGTCTCCTGAAAGTTCTTCGTTCACCTCTACTATGCCTAATGAGAGATGGAAGAATGAAGTTGCTGATCTTAGACAACTTATGCAGGAGCGTCAGCAGCATGACTCTACAGTAGAGGATGGGCTTGTGTAACTCTCCAAAAATGATGAGCGTATTACTTGTCAGCTGGACCAAATGAAGGATATGCTTATACACATTATTATTCAGAACACGTCCAACTAGCCTTCAACTCCTACTAATCAGGGTACTTCATCTGCATCGCCTCCAGATCAACCAAATGGGAGAGGACGTGATGATGCTGATGCTGATGATGAGGATGCAATAGATTTGTAGTTTTTTATTGCTTTACTGTACTTGTTACCTTGAATTTTCAAATTACTTTAGTACTTATTTCTATTATTTATAGTGTTTTATACTTATAAATAGTTTGTTATGAATGAATTAAGTAATTTCTTATTAAAAGATTGAATAGTTTCATGTTATTGTATTGAATTATTAGTACATGAGTTGTATTATTTTAATTGTTAGTATATGAGGTGTATTGATCGAGTGAGTTTGCAGGTAATCATGGAAGGTACAAATGGGGATACACAGGGGAATGGAAAAAGGTCAATGCAATTAGTAATGGATTTTCGTTAATTCTGTCACTATTGTTAGTTAAATTGAAAACAAAATTTTATAACGGATAGTCCGTTACAAATCAGTTATTAAAAGTATCTGTTATTAAAATTCACAAAAGTAAAACACCTTTCTATAATGGTTAATTTATTTTAAATTCATTATAGATTTAGTAACGGATCTAAAATCCATTACAAAATGATCAGAAATGAGGGTTTTTGTAATGGTTGGTATTCGTTATTAATCTGTTACTAAATGTAATTAATAACAAATATTTTTATGATAATAATAAATTTTTCCATTACTATTCCGGCAAATTATTGTAGTGTTTAAATTTCAAGTCAGATATTTAAATTAGGGTGCATCTTTACTTAACCATGGTATATAAACATCAAAATCTAGCAATAACTTTGAACAGTTTTTATTAGAAAAATCATTCATCGTAGAAAGGTTTTTATACACTCTTTTAATGGAATCTACTAATTTGCTTTTATATACAAATGAGATCTAATATAATATTTTGGACATTAATTTTTATTTAGATTGCTTTTATATAAATTTATAGTATAAATATATGAGTTTTATGTGAATTTTATAATAAGTTTATACTATATATCTACATAAACTCGATTTATATAAATATTTTTTATTATGAGAGCAATTTAAACCTGTAAAATAAATATTTGAGCTTTTATGTAGATTTTACTATGATTTTGCACTATAGATCCACGTAAATACAGTCTAGGCAAGTATTTGTTATTATTAGAGCAATTCTTATATAGATCGAATCAAAATGAATCTACAATATAAATACATGAAGTTTTATATGGATCTCGTAATGATTTTATATTAAGATACACATAAACCTGATTTAGATAAATATTTTCATTATTTGGATAACTTTTAGCTAAACTGGATTTATATAAACTCCTAGTGAAATCCAAGCTTACCATAATTTTAGCTAAATGAAAGTCATGGATTAGTTGAATGTATATACCATTCCGTAGATAAGAATTAGTCAATGGATAATCATCATAATTATGAATTTCTCATGCAATTCATTTAACAATTAGTATTATTTATTCTTTCTAATTAATTTCCCCTTTATTTGTTATTTATTTCTCGCAAGTTCTTCACTCGTACGTAATTTGCAAACGCCACACAATTTTTATAGCTCCAAATAGACACAACAAAACCTCTATTATTTTTTTTTTTATTTCTCTTGATCATCACAAAACTTGAACTGCAGTACGGTGCAAGACAGGCATATTGATCTCTAGCAAATCATAAGTTAACAAGGAGGCCTTAGGTTTGGCTGGCCGGTCAGAAAATCCCACCGGCAACGGAGGAAACAGTGTGGTTCTCTCACAAGTGCCTAGCCACTTGGACTGCATATACTTGCTCTTCCTCCATGGACCTAAGTGCATCTTCTTCTCCTTCATGCACTTTTTCCCTGCTGAACATAAAATTTTAATCAAGGCTCTTAGCCTCTCTTCTTTTCCAACAAATATTTCCGGCAGCCGATTAATTAATCGGTTATACTCTTCACTTGCTCTTGCCATCTCGAATTCTCCTCTAAAGTTCAATTCTATTACCAATCTCACTTCCCCTTTTTTAAACCTATTTTTCTCCACCACTTCAAGATAAGTGTGTTCCCCTAAAAAAAAGAAAAAATAGAGTAAAAAAAAAAAATTAAACTCTAATCATTTACAAAAATAATTTATATGTAAAATTTTGTATATGTCAAATATTTTTATCGAAGATTTTTTCAGGAAAATAAGTATTTGATTATTATTTAAAAAATAAAAGGCTAGATACCTGATGGAATTTCTTGGGAGCTTTTCCATTTGGACTTGCAAATGGCACAATTATAACCTTGTGCTTGAAGCCGTAAAGAAATCTCCCTCTGCAAGCAATTCCGGCACTCTTCTGTCACCACCTTGTAACAGCTGCAAGTTAGGCCTATCAGTTTAATCTCCTTTACTGCAGCTTTTGTAGCTTGACGAATTGTCGTTTCTAGGGAACTAGTCCTGTACAATGTTGCCTGAAAAAATAAATTAGTTAAAAATTTAGGTAACTGAGTATTTAAAAGAAAAAGTATTAAAAAAATTCACCTGAAGAAGTTCATTTTGTGTTTCCCAGAATTTTTTGTTTCCTTCACCGTTAGAAGAACTATGATCATCCTCAATATAATCAATGGAGTCACAAGAACTCTTGGGTGACTCTTCTTGTTCTTCCAAGAAACCAAGGAAACTGTCGGCAAAGCTCATGGCTTCGTCGGAGAGTCCGACAAGTTTGTCAGAATCCCAGCGACTTATGAGAAGTTTTCCGGCCATGGCTTGTGCCATGTATATATTTTTCTTCTCCTACTTTGAAAGTTGAAAAAGTGTTTTATTCTAATGTGCTTAATGAGACCAAATATATAGTAAGATTTGAGTCATCACGTGGGACCAAGCTGTCTTAAGTGGACCAACGATACGCAGCAAACATGAGAAGTTATCTTTTGGCTAGGTGACAGAAACTTTCTATGAATTCAGCCCGACTATTTTAAGAACAGCTGTACTCCACGTCACCCTCACCAATCCTTGTTACCAGAGGAAAATTCTTGTGCATCATGGTGTTTTTCGTGTGAGTCTCATCATGTTTTAAATAAAATATATTATAATTTTATATTATTTATTAATTTTAAAATTTTTTAATACTCCATAATGGATTTTATAACCGTTGAGGAGGAATGATAACATATCGGGTATTTTTGAATATTTGATCCGACTCAATCTTAATAAAACGAACTTGAATAGTTATATTCAGATTTAAAACGGATTTAAATTTAAAAAGTAATATTCATTCTGGATTCAGATTTTATATACAAGTAATCATTATTTAAATTTGTTTATATAAATAATTAATTTAATATAAAAAATATATTTTACAATAATATTTATAAATTTTTTTATATTTTTTATAAATATTTTTTAGAAATATTAAATTTTTTAAATAAAAATTATTAATGAAAAATAATTTTTATATAAATTATTAATTAAAATATATAAGACTAAATAAATTTAAATTTTATTCGGATAATAATAATCGAGTTTAGAATAAATTTAAATAATTTAAATTAATTTTTAATAGAATTCAACGTTAATTCGAATATTACTAATATCAATCATATTTTAGTTCGAATAATTTAATTTTCATGATATTCTATCTATTTACATTTTGACCGGTTAATTATTACTGTACTTATTATTTTGCCAAATAAAATATATTGTTTCGGCACTGCAGCTATTATAATTAAATATTTTTTTTATGGGTTTTGACTTCACGTGCATCTCCTAATTAAGGAGAAATAAAAAGAGAGAAAGAGTGAGAAAGGGAATGCCAGATAAAAGATGGTGAGAACAAAAAATTCGACCGGCGTAAAGAAGAGATCTATGGTGGACGAAGGCTTTCTTAGTTTTTTTTTTTTATTGTTTTAATTTTATTTAATTTTTTCTTTTGCTTTGTTTTTCTCCTGCTCTTAGATAATAGTAAAGGTCCATCCTCACTAAAGATAGTTGATTGTCTTTTAGTTTAGGTTTTTTTCTTTTATTTGCAAGATTATGTTATTTAGGGAAGAGAATTTTTTCTAAAGTCTGGTTGTTGAGGGTTTGTGGCTCGTATTGGTTATCAAAGGATTTTTTTATTTAAAATATCTTATTTCGAGACTGTATTACTACATCTAATGGATTACCGACTGCATTTCTTTATTGTGTTTGGAACTACTTCTATTTTTCTAAGTTCTCAATTTTTTAAATAAGTTGTATACATGTATGTGATTCATTTCTTGTTACTTTCTTACTTCTATTGTGTGTTAAATTTTATAATTATCGTCGTTGATAGTCGATTTTCGTAATGTTTAGTTCGATATTTTTTTAAGCGGTGAGAGTAATTTAAGTATGTTTATTGATTTAATTTCTAAATTAATAATAATTTGATTTAAGATTAGGTTTTTTAAATTTTGGACTTGGATTGTATTGAAATTAGAATAGTCAGAATTGTGGCTGGACTAATTTATTTTAGAGACTTTTAATTTGAACTTATCCTCTCTATTATTGTAAATGTCTACTTAAATGTAATTTCTATTTGCATCAGTAAAAAAAAACAAATCTCATCATTATTAAATCAAATATTTAATATTACATATACTTTAATTAATTTTACATATTTGATATAAAAAACTAATTTAATAAACTAAAAAAATCTATAAAGTTGCTTTATTAGATGTCATTGTTATATGACAGCGGCTGGTTGCCTGGTTGAGCACTTTTTGTTAAGTTAATTACACTAGTATTAATTATAATCATTAATTAATTAGAAAAGTTGCAGGGGTTATCCTAATCCAGGGAGGTGGTGGGACCACTTTATAATTAAAATGAGTGCATCAAACTATTATTAAATTGCAATGTGGCACAACTGGTTCAGACGTGGCATTATATATGACGATGTGGATGGGTGAACTTATCCAAATAAAAGCGGGTCCTGAGCTATTATTTAAAGTACCTGTTAAGGATATGTCCCTTGAGTTTATTCAATAAAATATAAAGTTTTAGAGAGAGAGGAGGTTCTCTCGATTTTTCCGTTCATCACCTTCGTCTTTCCAGGACTGGCCGAGCTACAGTTCCGGTGACTCTTCTTGCTCTTTGGTTAAGAGAAGATCTTTTTTTATTGCTATATAACTTTGAAGTTTGAATGTGCCTCCTCTGAATTTGAGTATCTTCACTAATATGTAATTTTGGCTTTTAAAACACTAAAAAAAATTAATAATATTTTTTCATTTAAAATAAAATTATATCATTTTAAAATTATTTTTTTCATTTTAAGAATTTTATAAAATTTTTATATATAAATTTTTAATAATTTTATTTTTTAAAGTATAATTAAACAATAAAAAAATTATTTATTCTATAAATAATATTTTTTTAAAAAATATTTTTTATTATGCAAATAAATTCTTAATTTTATTCGTTTTTATTAATTTGCTTGATTTTCTTAAGGCTTCGGAATTGGACGGAGAAGGTTGTTTTTTATGACTTGAAGATGCAGATATTTATTTGGGTCGATAGAATCTAATTTCTTCAAAGAGGGGGGATTTAGGGTAAACATCTAATAGTTTTGAATCAAATTGAATTTAAATAAAAATTAAATTAAATTAAATTAATTAATTAAAATTTTAATATATTTTTATTTTTAAATATTTATTTAAAATATTTTAATTTTAATTATAATTTAATTTTTTTATATTATCATTATTAATCGATTTAATTTGATTTTTTAAATTTTTTTATTAAAATTAAATTCAATTGAAATACTTAAAATTTTTAAAATTATAAATTAAATTGAAGTGAAATTAATAAAAAATTAAATTAAAATTTTAAATTAATTTTTCAAATTTGAATCAAATATTTTTCGCCTAATCATGTTTGTATCCAATGATGAAGTTTTATGGAGCTAATACTACGTCCGGTGTAACCGCCCTTTGATTATTGATTTTGTGAGATCTTCCAACATCACCTCCTAAAGCTTGATCCATGTGAAAAGTCTGGAAATTTGAGATCAAAGAGTTTCTTTGGAGATTTCTATAGTTTTGGCTTCTTATGAACTGTGTAAATATAAATGAAATTATTATTTTGAGATAGAGTAAAATTTCGGTTCCCAAAAAAATTGAGTTATCTCTATGTTCACATGATTTAATAAAATATAATTAATATAATTAAAAACGATAAAAATTTGAGTTAATGTACTATGCTCCACTAAAATGAGTGCAACATTATATTATTAACGTTCATTTTTATGCTTACTTATTAATATAACTTATTAAATGCTTTTAGCATTTGACAGCTTATTAAAAGGCTGTATTAAGCAGAATTTAAATGTGAGAAAAAGTTCACTTCAAAGATCAAAAGGAACGTGTGTAAGGATTAACGGTCAAAAGCTAAACAGAGAAAGAATAGATAGGGATTTTGAAGGGGTTTGATTTCAGTAAAGGGAGTCGCTTCACCTCAATAACTCCTCTGCACGTTGTTTTTTTACTTCTTTTGTTTTGTTTTGTTTTCAGATCTTGAATTTATTTGTAAGATTATAGATATAATATCTATTTTAGTTTGCCTGTGGTTTTAGTGTTAGATGTCGTTTTTGGATTTGCATTTGCTTTCCCCTTTCCGATAGTTGGCAACTCGATGGTGGTGTGTTGTTGTTGCAAATGACGTTGCAATCTGTGTCTGTAACCGGAGATTGCTTGCAAGTGGATTCTCGCTTCGGCTTGGTAGAGCTCCGTTGTATGTGTTGCAATGATGGTGGCTCTATGGTCTGATTAATGATGCCGTGATGAGTCTACTGTAAACCCGTAATTTTATACTACGTGTAGGTGTGATTGATGAGGCCGTGATGAGTCTAGGTAAACCCGTGATTTTATACTACGTGTACAAATTAATTTTTAAGATTACAGAGATTGATGCCATGGATAAATAATGAAAAATAAAAATAAAATAAATGAAATAAAATAAAAATTAAAACATTAAAAATAAAAAAATAAAATAATGAAAATTAAAGATAGAGGTAAAATTGTCTTTTTCCTTCTTTCTAAACTTCTTTATCCAGTCTAAGGACCAATTGGACCTTAAGAATAAATGGGCTAGATTTAAAATAGGAGTGGCGCCACTCACATTGTCCCATTCAGCCAATCCAAAGATAAGATGACTTTTTTACAATTTTGCCTAGCCTAGATTGATAGGTTCAAGGGGGGATGTGCACCTTAGACCTGAGCAAGGCTTTAAAATGAAAGCTGAGCACTTGAAGCTTCACTCATGTATTCATTTTTATTTCCAATAGTTCTATTTTCTAATGTTTCTCTTTCTATTTCTAATGTACTTGATTTCACAGCAATTATTAATAAGATGAACTCTTCTTTTTCTTATTTGTTTGTTATTAATTCTGATGGGTATGTGCACAATATTCATAATCATTTTAAAATATTTTCTATTAACATGTTGGATGCAATAAGAATTAATCTGGGTATACCTAATAATTCAAAAGAATATAAAACTAGCAAATGATCTCACTACGCAAGAAAGAGAAATGTTCATGGTATTGTTAACAAACTACTGAGAAGCCTTTGTTTTGTACTACAAAGATATACCTGGGATCGACAGAGGCTAGTAAAGCATCATATTTCGACCTACCCTGAGGTAAATTCTATGAAGTAAAAGAAGTACCATCTTAAAATCGAATGGAGAGAAAAGATAGCACAAGAGATCAATAAGTTGATAGGTAAACTTTATAGAAGTGGTGGAATACCCATAATGGCTTGCAAAATATAGTCCTAGTTCTGAAGAAAGATGGGTGAGTCAAAATGTGCATCGAAGATAAGGAACTAAACAAGGCAACCTCTAAGGATGATTTTCCTCTGCCTTACATTGATGTGCTCATAGACAGTGCTACAAGATAAGCGATATGCTCCTTCATGGATATATTTTTTGGTATAATTAGATTATGATAAGGCTTCAAGATAAGGTAAAGATTTCTTTATCACTGAATAGGGAACTTATTGCTACAAAGTGATACCTTTTAGCCTAAAGAATGTTGGAGTAACTTATCAGCGAATGGCAACCATGCTCTTTTATGACATGATTAACAAAGAGATGGAGGTATATGTGGATGATAGGTAGAAAAGTTTAATTGAATCCAAATGAGTGTGTCTTTAGGGTTAGTTTAGGTAAACTATTAGGCCATCATATTAGTCAGATCATAATAATGTTAAAGTTATAATAGAGATGCCAGCACTATTCACTGAAAAAAAAAGTTTGAGAGTTCCTAAGGAAGCTTTAGTAAATCGGTAAGTTCATAGCCAATCTCACAACCATTTGCGAGCGAACTTCCAAGCTGCTAAGGAAGAATCTCTTGAACTATATATGCTTATATAGTAAAGAAGAAAATGAAGTGTAGAAAGCTTGAATATTTTTCTGATTGATAATGACCATACCTGTGACATCTATAACATTCAACTTTAGATTTGTCAACATACTTTGGCTTTGAATGGTCATCTTCTCTTCCTATTTCAAAATTATCAGAGTGCCTCCCACCACCATTACTGTTGCTGTTTCTGCCTCTTCCTCTGGCTCTGCCTCGGCCTCTACCTCTTCCGCGACCACCTCCTCTCGCTGCTGAAGAGTGATTACTTGATGAGGTAAGTAAAGCTTGTTCCTCAGTGTTTTGGCGATTCATTTTCTGCTCATGAACTAGCAATGAACTAGAATTTTCTCAACAATAGTGACATCTTCCATCTTTTCACCATGTATACGCATCTTGTTTGCTATTGCCATAGTCCGTGAGAAGTAAACTGAAACAGATTCTCCTGTCATCATTTTTAATATTTCAAAATCTGCACGAAGTGCTTGTAGCTGTGCTTTTTTTGCCTTTGAAGTCCCTTGATACTTCTTTTGAATCAACTAGTCAAATGGAATGATGTATCAAGAAGCCTCTGAGAAGATCAAGCAGTATTTGACAAATCTGCTAGTGTTAGCTCCACCTATACTTGGTCTTCCTTAACTATGTACTTGTTTGTGAAAGAGATAGACTTGAGGGCAATGCTTATCCAAGGGATAGAACGTGATTGAGAAGGTTGTTTACTATATTAGCAAAAGGTTATTACCTTACGAGTAAAACTACTCGTTGATTGAAAAAGTCTAGTTTAACAGTTGTTTAGGCTATAAATAAGTTGAGGCACTATTTCCAGTTGTACCAACTAGTTGTGATTTTTGGAATGAATCCACTTTGTTATCTGTTTGAAGTTTCAACCTTAGTTGGTAAGCTAGCTAAGTGGTTAATCATATTGTTTGAATTCAACATAGTCTATACAACTCAGAAGACGATCAAGGGATGGACAGTAGTAGAATTTCTATCTGAAATCCTAATAGTGCAAACAAAGAAGTAGAAGTAGAATTCCCAAATAAAGAACTAGCTTTGATTGAAGTGTAGAAATGATTGATAAGTTTCGATGGAACAGTGAGCAAGAAAGGAGTTAGAATCGATAATGCTAGTGGCACTTGATAGAGAGCACCTACGGGATCTAAGAGGTTGTGTTTCCCTACAACTAACAATATAGCTGAGTATGCAGCCTGCATCTATGGATTAGAGGCTCTTATAGCAGTAGGTTTCTAAGGAAATCAAGGTAACTAAGAATTCTCTGCTAGAAATCTTGTAGATCCATGAAGAATGGAAAATCAAGGAAGATAAGTTGAGGTCTTATTTCTAGTATGCTAAACAATTGATGCAAGCCTTTAAAGAAGTAGAGTTGAAGCATGTCTTAAGGTTGCAGAATCAGTTAGTTGATGCCTTAGCAACCTTCTCATTCTGTTGTGGTAATAGAAATAAGAAGATAATGCAACTGGTGGTGCTTATAAAGAGTAATTTTCCATCTTATGAAGGGTCAATGATAACTTACTTGGAGCTAGAGGATAATGAATAGTTAAAAGGAATAAGGAGGTACCTATAATTGAGGGAGTACCCTAAAGGTGCTAATGGAAGAGATAGGGCTTCTATAAGATAATAGGCTAGATAGTTTACCCTGACTGGAGGGCAATTGTATAAGAGGTACCTATAATTGAAGGAGTACCCTAAAGGTGCTAATGGAAGAGATAGGGCTTCTATAAGACAATAGGCTAGATAGTTTACCCTGACTGGAAGGCAATTGTATAAGAGGTATCATGAAAGAATGCTACTGTTATGTGTTAATAATAAGAAAGTTGAGGAGATTATGCAAGAGGTACACGTTGCAAGCTATGGTCCTCATATGAGTGAAATTTGTAGAGAAGATCCTAAGATTGGGTTACTTCTGGTCTACTATGGAAGTTGATTATTTTAAGTTTGTCAAAAGATGCCACGGATGCTAGATTTATGGGAACCTGAGTCATGTGCCACCTAGTGAGCTACACAGTTTGTCTTCATCTTAGCCTTTTTTTTGCGGAAGACATTATATCATTGGAAAGATCAGTTCGACTGTGACCAATAAGCACAGTTTATCATAGTGGCTATAGACTATTTCTATAAGTAGGTAGAAGTTGAGTCTTACAAGACAGTAGGGGCAAAGCAAATGTCAAATTTTATCAGGTAGAATATAATATGTTGATATGGGGTGTCTGATGAGATAGTCTCCGATAAGGGCACATAGTTCAAGGTAGAATTTTAGGATCTAGTAAAGGAGTATCATATTCAACACCACAAGTTCTTCTCCCTATAGACCTCAAACTAATGGGACGATCAAAGCAACCAATAAGAAAATCAAGACCATTCAAAAAAAAATGAAAACCTACAAGGATTGGCCTAAGAAGATACCTTATGCTCTTCACGGATATAGATCAATAACAAGGATGTTTATAGGCGCGTGACAGAGCGGTTGTCGAAGCCGGTCAAAATAAATAACCTTTTTAACTACCAACAATATTAAAACTGTAGACAGTGGTAAAAGGATCGTATCCACAGGGAATTGATACTTATTTACCTTCCTTGAGTAGACCAAATGAACAAACAGAAAATAAATAAACAATGAAAATAAATTGCGAGTAAAGTAAATAAGGGGGGTTTGAGATTGATTTGATTAAACTAATGGTGGAAACAATAAAGTAAAGCAAATAATAAAAATAAAGAGAAAACAAATAAGAGAAAAGCTCTAGTTGAAGATTCAGATTCACTTTAGTTGATAGGATTGATCATTGACTCATATGTTCCTTTGTTGATTCAATAAATTGGCCATGGAGATTGAAGAAGCTTCTCACATCCATTGTCTCTCTTTAAGATTAAATCAATTAGGGAAAGTCCTCCAATTAATTACTAATTAACAATTGCCAAAGAACGTCTTTGAGCCTTAGGCCTTTTACAATAGTCAATTGCATAAAGATATAGAGAGAACCAATTCTAGTCACCCACATGCATGGAGACAACACTAGATCATGCGATTTCCTTGGTGATGCACCAAGTGTTCTTATGGTTGAATAAATCAAGCAATTTCGGACTTAAAATCACTCAAACCAACAATATATTACCTTGCAACAAAGAATCAATGGAGATCTTAAATAACAAAGCAATAATGTCCTTAAGCATGAAATCACAAGAATACTGAATAACAAAAGATAAACAATGTAGTCCAAGTCTCTCAATCCACAATACAACTAAAGCTTCACTTGTTCTTCAACTAGAAAAAAGGTTTCAGCCTCTCATGGCTGAAACAAAAACCAAAAATAAAGAAAGGAAGAAAAAGAGAAGATGTCACTTGCAATCCCGTAGGTGTCTCCCAGGAGGAGTGTAAAGACCCTGTAGAGGCTTCTTATGTGGCTTTTTATAGTTGAAAAGTGTTGCCCTAGGTCATACTTACTGCCCAAGAGGTATTTTCTGCCCAAGAGGTATTTTCTGCCCAAGATGTGTCTGAAAAGGAAAGAATCGGGCTTTTCGGCTTCAGAAGGAAGGCTGCGCGAAAATGCACTGCGAAAGGAAGTTGATGCGCGCGGTTTGGTCTCAGAAAGGGAAGGAGGCGCATGGATCAGGCTTTGCAGAAGAGGTAGGCGCGCGGACAGCACTGTATAGGAAATATTTGCTGTCCAAACTTCCTCTTTAGATGGATCCTCTATTGAATTATGAATCTGGACTGAATGAAGGCCAAGTGCATAGAGATCTCCTTCCTGAATAGGGAGTGGCGCGCAGATTGTGTTGCAAGAGGCAAGTGGTGCGCAGTCATTGAATGCAGAAGGGAAAGTGGATCTGCCAAGTCTTTCCTTTTCAGGTGGAGCCTTCGTTTGAATTTTAAACGCTGAACGCAGAAGAGGCAAGTGTGCCTTCATGAGATCTTGCTGCCTAAATTGGAAGATACGACTGCTGCAGTATGTGCACATCTTTGAATAAGGAAAGAAATATCTGCGATTTGAATTTTAAATAATCCTCTGACTGAGCTTTCCTTATTTGCTTTTGCCTCTGCATTTTCATCATTTGAAGACTTCCCTTTTCTGAAAACTTGCCTTATTTGAAGACTTTCCTTTCTTGGCACACGTTCAAAACAAGGCAGGAAGGATTCTGCAGTTCGAATTTCGGACAGTTTGCTGACTGCGCTCTTTGACTCTTTCCTTGTTTGGCACTTTCCATATATGAAACTTTCCTTATTTGGAACTTTCCATATATGAAAACTTTCCTTTTCTGGAACTTTCCATATTTGGCACTTTTTGGCAGTTTTAAGAGCGTTTTCTCCAGAATGTCTTTTCACACCTAGTTTCTGCAAAACATGAACAAAACAACCAAATTAGGCAGAAAATGTGCAAATAAACATCATTAAGATCATGATAATATGGCCTAAAATGCGCTCTGTCAGCGCGACACCTTTCTCTTTGGTTTATGGGATTGAAGCGGTCTTGTCAATTGAGTTAGAAGTGCAATCCTTGAGAGTTGTCTTAAAAGCTAAGATTATGATAAATGAATGGATAAAGAAGAGATATGAAGAATTGGTCCTTTTAGATGAGAAAAGATTTCAAGTCTTATATCATATATAAGCCTATCAGAAGAAGATTTCGCGATCTTTCAATAGGAAGGTAAAGCAAAGGTCAATCAAGAAAGGAGATCTAGTACTTAAGCAAGTAAAGCCTATGCCTTTCAATCCCTAGGAAGTTCAAACAAAACTGGAATGTCTATTATTTGGTCAAGCAAATTTTGCCTGAAGGCGCAGTGAGGTTATCTGACTTAAATGGCAATGAATTTCAATAACTCATCTACCTAAACAGACTGAAGAGGTACTTTGTGTGAGAATACCCGATGGACTAAAAACCTATAAATGGTTGTTCATGCAAAAGTTAGGGTAAAGAAAGAAAAGAAAGGAAATAAAAAAAAAAGAAGAGAAAAGAAAATAAAACTAGCTAGGCTGAAAATATGTAAAGGATGGTCTGGGCAAAATGAGAGCAAAAGAAGATCTAGATGCTGAAAAGGGAATTTAATATTCTAGTCTATGATATAATGTCATATTGCAAACAAAATTGGTTCTTAGAATCTGATCTGTATTGAGATAGTCATAGCAGCGTATGGGCAATATCTCAAAATCTATAAGTTCTTTTTGTGTCATAATTTTTTTTATTCTTTAATTTTTATATATTTAGAATATCTGCATAAAATTTCATAATTTTTTGAGCATATTTGATATTTTTTCATTAATTATATATTTTAGTATCAAAATTATGTACAATCAGATATAGTTTTTCGATAGGTCATTTTTTGTTGTTCTTGTATTCTTATGCTTTGCTTCTATTTTTTTTAATCTTTATTTTTATGTTATTGATATATATTTTAATATTAGAACAGGAGATAGATGGAGGTTAAAGTTCTCCTTTGGTGAATGTCTTGGCCAAATTTTGTCTTCCAAATTTGGGAGAGACTACTTGCTTTCCTCTTTTATTTAGGATTATATTTTCTTAAAATTAAATCTGAATTATTTAGTTAATTGAGGTAACTTACTTTATTTTAATTATTTATTGGTCTTTTAAATTATTTTTTATCATATTTTAAATTATTGATGGTTATAATTAATTATTTTTTATTTCATAATTTTTATTATTTTTTTTATTCTAAAATTATTATTAACTTTTTTTTCTATATATAGTAATATATAGATTGGCTATTACAACCGTAATTAATTTTATTCTATTTTCAAAACAATATCTCATTAAAATATTATTTTTTAAGTCAATATTTAAAATATCTTTTAGTATTTAATAAAAATTAATATTTTTAAGATGGATAAAATTGAAAAGTTAATAAAAAAATTATCTCTTTTATAGAACATATGGAGTATTATTTTTCTTAATTTTTATTTATTTTATAATAATTTTAATTTTGATAAATAAATCTCAAAGGAAGAAAGAAAATCTATTTACTTTATTGGCTGAATTACTCCCCCATTTGGCTTGCAGGTCCTTCCTTTGGTGGATTGCAGTGCATAGTGAAAGTCCTAAATCAAGAATGAAGACCCAATAGAGTAGCAAAGGGTTCTAGACTTAAGGCCTTGTAATAGCTAGGAGTAGCTTAGCTAATTTTTATTCAAGTCTAAATCAAGAATGAAGACCTAATAGAGTAGCAAAGGGTTATAGGCTTAAGGCCTTGTAATAGCTAGGAGTAGCTTAGTTAATTTTTATTCAATTGTTTTTTACTTATTTTTTGAATGTAGTTCTTTTATCCTCCCTCCTTTCTTATAGCCTTTGGATTAAATTCTATTCTCCATCCTCTTTCTTTAGCTTAGGATTTTGTTAATTGTTTTCTCCTTCTTTCTTTAAATAGTTTTATTTATATATTTCGCCAATGCATGTGAATTGAATTAATAAATTACGTAACTCATAATTTCTAAAAGAAAAATTTTCCTTTTCATTCTCTTATTTACTACCAGGAACCTAGACCATTAAGTTATAAAATTTGAAGCGTAATAGACCTCTGTTAAGGGTAAGTTATTATCCCTATTTTCATAAGGCGGTGATCTGAAAGGAATTTTTCATTAAATATATTAAGATAGAATGTAAGAATCAAAGTAGGGGTTGATACTGGTTCTTAAGTAAAATTCAAATGAGAAGGGTGTTTAACACATTTTCTCTCTCATATCTATTATCTTGAGCCTAGACTATTGGATATGCAATGTGAAGCATAGAGTGTAACGACCCGAAAATCGGACCGCTACCGGCGCTAGGATCCGGGTCGACTTAAGGCCGCCGGGACCCGTAGCAAGCCTGACATAAAACCTGTAAACCTGTATAATCCCATACATGATCAACAACATGCAAAAAAATTAAAACTTTTCTTTCCATGAACATCAACCAAACTCAACCTGTGCATAACATTAATATAACATTGATCCCTCTGTGGGATCTCATCAGTGTCCCTAATGGGTGACAAAACATATGCTGAGTTGGTTTACATATGTGACATAAAATAACCAAGATCATGTATAAAAAGGGATACAACATTCTATGGTCAAGCACACACTAACATCCATAAACCTCATTACACAACTATACTGTACTTTTACATTACAATTTGATCATGTCCATTGCTAGCTATTACATAAGCATGACTTCTTTACTCTATCCGGACTCCCGCACTATATTGTACCTGCAATCCTGGGGGTAAAGGGAGAGGGGTGAGCTAAAAGCCCAGTGAGCTGAACTAGTAAAATACATTAACACTATGCTCAAATGGAATGCATCATAACACAAACAATTCACATAAGGGTTGGGTGAACTTGTCACCAATTAGTCCAAGCTAACATAATGCCAGGCCGTAGCATGGGGTCCTGGTCTTCCTGTCATACATACATTACTTACCATTATTCCAGGGCCTCCTCTGGGCTCCTGGTCTTCGAGTCCACAATCGTGCCAGGCCGTAGAATGGGGTCCTGGTCTTCCTGTCATGGACTAATTGGGTCATCCAACATTCACCCACATCAACAACAATCGATGCAATGCGGCATATTCGTGAATACTAATGCAATCATCCTATTGCATAATCATGATGCATGAAACATGATAAAACATTCAATTTAAAAGATTAAGTTTAGTTCCACTCACCTCTGCTGACTCTGACAACACCGAAGTAGCTGAACTCATTGCTGGGGTCCTCGGTTCCTCGGGTCCGAACCTACACAGGTGGACTCAAATGAGGGACCAAACATGCTAGAACATAACTCTAAACTACTCCCCAAAAACCCCCCTAGAACATCATGAAAACATCACATAAAAACATGCAAGAAATGGCTGAACAGGGCACTTTCGGCGGCAGGTTCGGCGGCCGAAAGTCCCTCCAGAGCCGAAAGTTAGGCACTTTCGGCGACACCTTCGGCGGCCGAAAGTCCCAAACAGATCCGAAAGTCTTCTTTCGGGGGCAAGCTTCGGCAGCCGAATGCTGCCTCCACAAGGGGGTTCGGCGGCCGAAAGTTCCTTCGGCTGCCGAACCTGGTTTCTCCCAAATGGGCAGAAACTTGGTTCAAATGAACCTCTTGCCTCCCAAAACCTCAAATCATGCATAAACTAGTTCTAAAACATGCATACATATCATACATTACACCTAGGGGTCTCAAACTAGCATATACCCCAACTACAACACTTCAAACACACAAAAATCAACATACATTGCATCAAAACATCAAAACCCATAAACTCATCAACAAGCCTAAACATGCATCTCTACCCATAAAACAACTTAATGCTTGTTTAAAACACATAACAAGGATGGATCCGAGCTTACCTCTTGAAGAAACGAGAGGAAAGGCGATCCTAGCTTGGAGATGGAGAGATTGAGCTCTTTGAACCCCCAAGTACCCAAAACTTGCTCTTTACTCACAGATCTTCAAAACAGAAGTTAAAACCCGTGAAAATCATGGAAGATCTAAGGAAAACACTCAAGATCGAGGGAGGGGTGGCGGAGACTCACCTTGGCCGACAACGGGGAAGAAAAAGCTCGCCCGTGCGGACCTAAGGGACCCTTTTATAGGTGGCTGGCCAGGCCACGTTCGGGAGCCGAATGTGCCTCCGCATGCATGCCATGTTCGGCGGCCGAACTTGAGTTTCGGCGGCCGAACCTGGACTTCCCTCACTCATGCTTTCGGGGGCCTAACGTGCCTCCAAAACGCATGCATGTTCGGCGGCCGAACTTGACTTTCGGCGGCCGAACCTGGGTTTTCCTCCAAGGACTTTTCCTGTAAAAACTCATTTAATTTCATACTTAAAACCATTAAAAACATGAAAACATTTTACAAAAACATGATTTTACCCTTCTAGAGGTCTCCGACATCCGAGATCCCACCGGACGGTAGGAATTCCAGTATCGGAGTCTAGCCGGGTATTACATTCTCCCCCCCTTAAGAACATTCGTCCCCGAATGTTCCTCAACTAGCACATGCATAGCAAACAACATAACAAACACATGAAACACATAGAGACTAACCTTAAAAGAGATGAGGGTATTGCCGGAGCATGGACTCCCGTGTCTCCCAAGTGCATTCTTCCATATTGTGGTGGTTCCACAGGACTTTCACCATCGGGATTTCCTTGTTCCTCAGCTTCCTGATCTGGGTGTCTAGGATCCGTACTGGCTGCTCAACATAGGTGAGATCCTCTTGGATCTCCACATCAGGCTCACTAAGAACCTTGCCCGGATCTGACACGAACTTTCTTAACATAGAAACATGGAAAACCGGATGGATTCTCTCCATTGAAGCAGGTAAATCCAGCTTGTACGATACATTCCCAATCCTTTGCAAGACTTCAAAGGGTCTGATGTACCGCGGAGCCAGCTTACCTTTCTTCCCGAACCGAACCACTCCTTTCATCGGAGACACCTTGAGCAATACCAGATCCCCCTCCTGAAACTCTACTAGCCTTCTGCGGATGTCTGCATAACTCTTCTGTCTGCTTGCAGCTGTCTTGATTCTTTCTCTGATTAAGGGTACCACCCTGCTGGTGATCTCTACTAGCTCAGGCCCTGCCAAGGCCTTTTCTCCAACTTCTTCCCAGCAAACAGGTGACCTGCACTTCCTCCCATATAAAGCTTCATATGGAGCCATCCCGATGCTAGCATGATGGCTGTTATTGTAGGCAAACTCCACCAAGGGTAGATGTTGCCTCCAAGAACCGCCAAAGTCCAGCACACACATCCTTAGCATATCTTCTATGGTCTGGATGGTCCTCTCTGACTGTCCGTCTGTCTGTGGGTGGAAGGCAGTACTGAAATCCAACCTAGTACCCATGGCATCCTGCAGACTCCGCCAAAACCTGGAGGTGAACTGGGGCCCTCTATCTGACACTATAGAAACAGGAACCCCATGCAGTCTGACTATCTCATCAACGTACACCTGCGCCAACTTGTCCACAGAATAGCCACTCCTGACAGGGATGAAGTGAGCAGATTTGGTGAGTCTGTCCACAATCACCCATATGGAGTCCAATCTGTTGGACGTCGCCGGTAACCCCACTACGAAGTCCATAGCTATATTCTCCCATTTCCACTCTGGAATAGGTAGCGGGTTAAGCATTCCAGCCGGCTTCTGATGTTCCAGCTTCACCCTCTGACATACTTCGCAGGCTGACACAAACTGTGCCACTTCTCTTTTCATAGCTGGCCACCAGTAAACCTTCTTCAGATCTTGATACATCTTGGTGGCCCCGGGGTGAATGTTGTATCTTGCATTATGAGCCTCTCTCATAATGTCTCCTTTTAGCTCTATGTCATCTGGTACACACAATCGACTCCCATAGCGGAGGATCCCCCTATTGTCAAATCTGAACTCACTGTCCTTGCCTGACTGAACAGTCCTGGCAAACTTCACCAACTCTGGGTCCTCATGCTGTTTCTGAGCCACCTGCTCCAGAAACACGGGTGTCACTTTCATCTGAGCAACCAAGGCACCTGTACCAGACAACTCCAACTGTAGACCTTCCTCAATGAGCTTGTAAAACTCCTTCACCACTGGTCTCCTCTCTGCCGTGATGTGGGATAGACTGCCTAGTGACTTCCGGCTTAGAACGTCTGCTACGACATTCGCCTTACCCGGATGATACTGAATCTTACAATCATAGTCACTCAGCAGCTCCACCCATCTCCTCTGCCTCAAGTTCAAATCCCTCTGACTCAAGATGTACTGCAAGCTTTTATGATCTGTGAAGATCTCACATTTTACCCCATAGAGGTAGTGCCTCCACATCTTGAGTGCAAAGATTACTGCTGCCATCTCAAGGTCATGTGTGGGGTAATTCAACTCATGCTTCTTTAGCTGCCTAGAAGCATAAGCAATCACCCTCTCATTCTGCATAAGCACACAACCCAGTCTCACACGGGACGCATCACAAAAGACTGTAAAGTCCTCAACACTAGATGGCAGAGCTAAAACTGGTGCTGAAGTCAACCTCTTCTTAAGCTCTTCAAAACTCTCTTCGCACTGGTCGGTCCACACAAATTTCTGATTCTTCCTGGTTAGTCTGGTCAGAGGAGCTGCAATTTTCGAGAAGTCCTGAACGAACCTCCTGTAGTAACCTGCCAAACCCAAGAAACTCCTGATCTCTGTTACTGAAGTGGGTCTAGGCCAGTTAGCCACAGCTTCTACCTTCTTGGGGTCTACCTCTATACCATTTTCTGACACCACATGTCCCAAAAAGGAAATGCTCCTCAACCAGAACTCACACTTGGAGAACTTGGCATACAAGCCATGCTCCCTCAAGGTCTGTAGAACCATCCTCAGATGATGGGCATGCTCCTCTGCATTCCTGGAATACACTAGGATATCATCTATGAAGACAATAACAAAGTGGTCCAGGTATTGACTAAACACTCTATTCATGAGATCCATGAATGCTGCAGGGGCATTGGTTAACCCGAACGGCATCACAAGGAACTCAAAATGCCCATATCTGGTCCTGAAAGCTGTCTTTGGCACGTCCTCTTCCCTGATCCTCAACTGATGATACCCGGACCTCAGATCTATTTTGGAGAAACAACCCGCTCCTGCTAGCTGGTCGAATAGATCGTCGATCCTTGGCAATGGGTACTTGTTCTTGGTAGTGACTTTGTTCAACTGCCTGTAGTCGATACAAAGTCTAAGCGATCCATTCTTCTTTCTCACAAACAAAACCGGGGCACCCCAGGGTGAGGTACTCGGTCGGATGAAGCCCTTGTCTACCAGCTCCTGCAATTGCTCCTTCAACTCTTTCAATTCTGCTGGCGCCATCCTGTAGGGAGGGATAGAGATCGGTCGGGTTCCAGGCATCAGTTCTATCTCGAACTCTATCTCCCTAGCAGGTGGTAAACCTGGCAGCTCGTCTGGGAACACATCTAAGAACTCTTTAACCACTGGCACCGAGGCGGGCTCTCTAACCTGACTGCTAAGCTCTCTCACATGAGCCAAATACCCCTGACATCCCCTCCTGAGCAACCTACGAGCCTGAAGTGCTGATATCAGACCTCTAGGTGTACCCCTCCTGTCTCCTCTGAAGACAACCTCAGACCCATCCTGACCTTTGAACCTGACTACCTTGTCCCTGCAGTCCAAGGTAGCACCATGGGTAGATAACCAGTCCATCCCTAGAATGACGTCAAAATCTGTCAAATCTAGAACCACTAGGTCGGCGGACAAGCATCTTCCCTCAATAAACACAGGACTACACTGGCAGACCGACTCTGCCACAGATGGATCACACTTGGATCCACTGACCCAGAGAGGACACTCTAACCCAGAAGTCATCAGACCCAACCTCCCCACGGCTCTTGGAGCGATAAAAGAATGAGATGCACCAGGGTCCATCAAGGCATATACATCTGAACAACCAATAATTAAGTTACCTGCCACCACGGTGTTAGATGCATCTGCCTTCTGCTGTGTCATTGTGAAGATCCGAGCTGGAGCTGATGGACCTTCACCTCTGAAGCCCGCTGAAGAAGAGGCTGCCCCTCTCCCTCTGCCTCTGCCACTGGCCTGAGTCATGGCTGGAGCTGCTGGCTGCGCTACACTACCTGAAGCTGTCTGCTGGGACTGAGCCATCGGGACTGCTCTTGGACAATCTCAAGCCATATGCCCCTCTTGACCACATCTGAAACAGGCGTTTGTCCCAAACCGACATACTCCCCTGTGTGGCTTACCACACCTCGCACAAACTGCATTATCCGCACCAGAGCTTGAGCCACTCCCAAATCCCAGACTAGACTTGACTTTATTCCAGAACTTGTTCTTCTTACCCTTGGGCTTACCCCATCTCTTACTGCCTGAAGCTGCTGCACTCAGGGTAGAGGGATCTAATCTCCCCCCACCCGGAGTTTTAGAACCGGAAGACTGTGCCACTGACTGCTTAACTGTCCCCTGAACGATGGCACTGGCCTCCATTTTCCTGGCCATATCTACTATGGCATGGAAGCTCTCCCTGTCCACTGACTGAATCAAGGAGGAATACCTGGAATGGAGTTTCATGACATACCTCCTTGACCTCTTCGAATCTGTATCCAGACTCTGCCCAGAAAAAGGCAACAGCTCCAAGAATCTGTCGGTGTACTCCTCTACACTCATTTCGTCCGTCTGCCTCAACTGTTCGAACTCTATCATCTTCAGCTCCCTTGAACTATCGGGAAAAGCCCATCTTGCAAACTCGTTTGCAAACTCTTCCCAGGTCATGCTGTCCACTCTCGGGTTCACATAATTCTTGAACCACTCCCGTGCCTTCTTGCACTTAAGCGTGAACCCAGCCATCTGAATGGCTCTACTGTCATCAGCCCCAATCTCCTCTGTGATCACTTTAACCCTTTCAAGATATACAAATGGGTCATCCCCTTTTTCATACTGGGGAGCACCCAATTTCATGTAGTCAGTCATCTTAACTTTGCTCCCACTGGCTGAGCTAGGTCTAGGTGGCTGAGCAACTGGGGCTGCTGGTTCTGTAGGTGGTGGAGGTGGTTCTGAGGTAGGGTTTGCTGGATTTGGATAGTAGGGTGGAGGTGGATACATTGGGTACTGAGAGTATGGTGGGTAGTATGGTGGGTATGGCATCTGTGTGGGATAAGGGGTGAAACTAGGGTAATCCGATGTACCTCCCATCGAATACCCGGGATGTTGTGAGAAATGTGGGTAGTGAGGTGGCTGAACAAATCCCGAGGCCCGAGTGCCTCCTTGGGACTCTCCCATACCTTCCTCTGACATGCTAACTCCCAGACTTCCATCCCTTCTCTGTTCTACATCCATATCATCCCCCATGCCCTCAGACATTCCTCCCTGAACTGTTCCTCTGACTGATCTGCTTCTACCCAGATCCAAAGACCTTCTAGGGTCTCTTGCTGCTCTTTCTCGATTAGACCTACTAGACATTGCCCTAGGCAATGCTGGAGGACGGGCGCTCATGCCCTCATCCTCAGGTGGTACTCCAGTCAATCTTGTTGATCGACGAGTTCCCCTCATCCTGTTTTCTGAAAAACAGTACACATCACAAGCAAACATTAGCATCATATGGTTCATGTGGGCACACATGAACCCGCATCACATACATCACATATCATAGCATATCATTAATGCACATGCATATTATCATGGCATTTCACATCATCATGCAAGACAGGACTCCACATCCTATCCTAGTGGACATGATCTTTTCCTAATGTGCTTGACCTTCTATAACATCTATGAGCCCGACACTCTAGGTCCAACCATATGAACCTAGGGCTCTGATACCATTCTGTAACGACCCGAAAATCGGACCGCTACCGGCGCTAGGATCCGGGTCGACTTAAGGCCGCCGGGACCCGTAGCAAGCCTGACATAAAACCTGTAAACCTGTATAATCCCATACATGATCAACAACATGCAAAAAAATTAAAACTTTTCTTTCCATGAACATCAACCAAACTCAACCTGTGCATAACATTAATATAACATTGATCCCTCTGTGGGATCTCATCAGTGTCCCCAATGGGTGACAAAACATATGCTGAGTTGGTTTACATATGTGACATAAAATAACCAAGATCATGTATAAAAAGGGATACAACATTCTATGGTCAAGCACACACTAACATCCATAAACCTCATTACACAACTATACTGTACTTTTACATTACAATTTGATCATGTCCATTGCTAGCTATTACATAAGCATGACTTCTTTACTCTATCCGGACTCCCGCACTATACTGTACCTGCAATCCTGGGGGTAAAGGGAGAGGGGTGAGCTAAAAGCCCAGTGAGCTGAACTAGTAAAATACATTAACACTATGCTCAAATGGAATGCATCATAACACAAACAATTCACATAAGGGTTGGGTGAACTTGTCACCAATTAGTCCAAGCTAACATAATGCCAGGCCGTAGCATGGGGTCCTGGTCTTCCTGTCATACATACATTACTTACCATTATTCCAGGGCCTCCTCTGGGCTCCTAGTCTTCGAGTCCACAATCGTGCTAGGCCGTAGAATGGGGTCCTGGTCTTCCTGTCATGGACTAATTGGGTCATCCAACATTCACCCACATCAACAACAATCGATGCAATGCGGCATATTCGTGAATACTAATGCAATCATCCTATTGCATAATCATGATGCATGAAACATGATAAAACATTTAATTTAAAAGATTAAGTTTAGTTCCACTCACCTCTGGCTGACTCTGACAACACCGAAGCAGCTGAACTCACTGCTGGGGTCCTCGGTTCCTCGGGTCCGAACCTACACAGGTGGACTCAAATGAGGGACCAAACATGCTAGAACATAACTCTAAACTACTCCCCAAAAACCCCCTAGAACATCATGAAAACATCACATAAAAACATGCAAGAAATGGCTGAACAGGGCACTTTCGGCGGCAGGTTCGGCGGCCGAAAGTCCCTCCAGAGCCGAAAGTCAGGCACTTTCGGCGGCACCTTCGGCGGCCGAAAGTCCCAGACAGATCCGAAAGTCTTCTTTCGGGGGCAAGCTTCGGCAACCGAATGCTGCCTCCACAAGGGGGTTCGGCGGCCGAAAGTTCCTTCGGCTGCCGAACCTGGTTTCTCCCAAATGGGCAGAAACTTGGTTCAAATGAACCTCTTACCTCCCAAAACCTCAAATCATGCATAAACTAGTTCTAAAACATGCATACATATCATATATTACACCTAGGGGTCTCAAACTAGCATATACCCCAACTACAACACTTCAAACACACAAAAATCAACATACATTGCATCAAAACATCAAAACCCATAAACTCATCAACAAGCCTAAACATGCATCTCTACCCATAAAACAACTTAATGCTTGTTTAAAACACATAACAAGGATGGATCCGAGCTTACCTCTTGAAGAAACGAGAGGAAAGGCGATCCTAGCTTGGAGATGGAGAGATTGAGCTCTTTGAACCCCCAAGTACCCAAAACTTGCTCTTTACTCACAGATCTTCAAAACAGAAGTTAAAACCCGTGAAAATCATGGAAGATCTAAGGAAAACACTCAAGATCGAGGGAGGGGTGGCGGAGACTCACCTTGGCCGACAACGGGGAAGAAAAAGCTCGCCCGTGCGGACCTAAGGGACCCTTTTATAGGTGGCTGGCCAGGCCACGTTCGGGGGCCGAATGTGCCTCCGCATGCATGCCATGTTCGGCGGCCGAACTTGAGTTTCGGCGGCCGAACCTGGACTTCCCTCACTCATGCTTTCGGGGGCCTAACGTGCCTCCAAAACGCATGCATGTTCGGCGGCCGAACTTGACTTTCGGCGGCCGAACCTGGGTTTTCCTCTAAGGACTTTTCCTGCAAAAACTCATTTAATTTCTTACTTAAAACCATTAAAAACATGAAAACATTTTACAAAAACATGATTTTACCCTTCTAGAGGTCTCCGACATCCGAGATCCCACCGGACGGTAGGAATTCCAGTATCGGAGTCTAGCCGGGTATTACATAGAGGACCTCTACTAAGGTAAGTCATGCGACAACATCCTTCTATTTATCCTTCCTTTACTTTTTATTAAGCACTAAAATATTTAGGTTATGTAGTGGTATTATGCGGAGACAGACTTTAACAAGTTATAAAGAATTTGTGTTCCTATATTTTACTTCTCTTAGGCTGGAGAGAGTTTGGCTGGTGATCGTTGTAACGACTCGAAAATCGGACCGCTACCGGCGCTAGGATCCAGATCGGCTTAAGGCCGCCGGGACCCGTAGCAAGCCAAACATTCATCCTGTGAACCTGTTTAATCCCATACATGATCAACAACATACATAAAAATTTTGAACTTTTCTTTCCATTCAATTACCAAACTCAACCTGTGCATGCATTAATCATAAACATCAACATTAACCCCACCTTGCAGTCCTCATCAATGCTCCAATAGGGTGACATAACATAAATTAAGTTTGGTTTACAATAATCATCAATAAACATTAAGATCATGTACTAGAAAGGGATTAACATAATGTTATGGTCAAGCACACCTCTAAACTTTCATAAGCATCAATACATTACATTTCTATATCATACTTTTACATTACATCATATCCATGTCCACATCTAGCTATTACATGACCATGACTTTACTCTTCTTGACCTCCTGGTCTATCCCGTACCTACAAACCTGGGGTTAAGGGAGTGGAGTGAGCTACTAGAGCCCAGTGAGCAGAATAATAACATATTTATATTAAAGGTTCATGCTTTCATGGAATGCATCACATCACAACTAATCATATCAAGAATGAACTTGTCACCATTTAGTCCTCTACATATTCCAATCATGCCAGGGGCGTAGTGCAGGCCACACCTGGTCTTTCTCTTATACATAACATATCATACATAACCAATTGTGCCGGGGGCGTAGTGCAGGCCACACCCGGTCTTTCTCTTACATAGTGCCAGGGGCGTAGTGCAGGCACGCCTGGACTTCCATATCATATCATCATGTCATAACATATGAGGGCTAATGGATCATTCAACATTCATCCACATCAACAACATATTATGCAATGCAACATATTCGTGAATTCTAATGCAAACACCCTAATGTATCTCATGGCATTCATGATGTATGAATCATGCTAAAACTTTCGTTTAATTTCTCAATTTAAAACATTAAGTTTAGTTCCACTCACCTCTGGCTGAAGCTCTACTGACTCTGAAGCAGCTAAACTCACTGCTGGGGTCCTCGGTTCCTCGGGTCCGAACCTACACAGGTGGACTCAAATGAGGGACCTAACATACATAAACATGACTCTAAAATACTCTCCAAAAACCCCCTAAAACACATTAAAACAATCACATAAATCATGCAAAGGAGGGCTGAACAGGGCACTTTTGGCGGCAGGTTCAGCGGCCGAAAGGCCCTCCAGAGCCGAAAGGCCCTCCAGAGCCGAAAGTCATGCACCTTCGGTGGCACTTTCGGCGGCCGAAGGTTCCCTCCAGAGACGAAACTCATGCATGTTCGGCGGCACCTTCGGCGGCCGAAAGTCCCTTCCAGAGTCGAAAGTCATCTTTCGGGGGCAGGGTTCGACAGCCGATTCATGCTACCACAGGCAGGTTCGGCGGCCGAAAGAACCTTCGGCTGCCGAACCTGAGTTTCTCCCGAAGGGCAGAAACTCAGCTCAACATGCATAAACGCCTCCCAACTCATTCAAACATGCATTTTCCTATTCTTCAACATGCATACTCAAGCATACAAGCTCCTAGGGGCTTCAAACTATCCTAAACCCCATCTACAACACATCAAACATGCATAACCAACATACATTGTTCATAAATGCACAGTAAACCCATAAACTTCACATAAACCTACACATGCATTTCTACCCCAAAAACTTCATAAAACTTACTTAAAACATTAAAGGAACTATGGATCTACTCTTACCTCTTGAAGAACGAGAGGAGAGACAATCCAACTTGGAGATGGGAGAGATCTCAACTCTTTGGTCTCCAAGCTTCCAAAACTCGCTCTTTTGTTCAAATATCTTCAAATCAACATAAAGCTTGTTAAAACATGAAAGATCGAGGGAAAAACATCCAAAATGAACCATGGGAGAGTAAGAATTCATCGTGGCCGAAAATGGGGAGAAAACTCGCCCGTTTTGGCCATAGAGCTCTTATATAGGGGCTGGCAGACCACCTTTCGGCAGCCTAAAGTGCCTCCAAAACTCATGCAAGTTCGGCGGCCGAACATGAGGTTTGGCGGCCGAACCTTTGAAACTTTCGGAAGCCTAACTTGCCCCTTTAAACCATCCCACGTTCGGCGGCCGAACCTGGAAATGTCTCCTTAGTCTTTTTCTTTTAAAACTCAATTTCCTTTTTGCTTAAAACCATAAGATACCTTAAAACATTTTATAAAAACATGCCTTTTTACCCTTCTAGAGGCTTCCGACATTCGAGATTCCACCGGACGGTAGGAATTTCGATACCGGAGTCTAGCCGGGTATTACAATCGTATCCCTATCACCAATCTAATATGTGCTTCTTAGTGTTCTTGGCTATTGCTATAAGAACCCTGTTTCAATTTTTTTTATTTATGCTTGATGTCTTTGAGTGTTTTTTAGAGGTGTTTGATTTACGATATGATGTCGGTATAGTCCATGGTAGTAGGCAAAGTTGGTATGAGAAGCGGTGTTCTATTCGCTTATTTCGTGTATTTTGATTTTTAGTTTTCAATTTTGAGTTTTTGATTTTTAATTTTTTATTTTTAGATTGAATTGATTGGTTTTGGTTTTTATAAGTGGGTAAGGTGTTTTGAATTGTTCTCTTTGGACGAAGTTTGTGAGCCATTATGCTATAATATTCTCTATTTTATGTGCCATATAAGGCATACCTGCAGTTAAAAAGAAGTGAAAAAAAAAAGTTGGAATAAGATTTTTCTTTTTTTTTTTTTTGAAAAAAGAGTAATCCAGTTCGACTTTAATCATTACAGTCGTGACATTTTTCACTTCTTTATGAAAAAAAAAAAAATTATTCAATAAAAAAATGATGAGAAAAGGTTGGCATTTAATTTTAGGAGAAAGCCTTAATTAATATTCCAATGGGCTAAACCTCAAGCAATATAATAAATTCCAGACTGTTGTTTTTCACTCGGTTAAAACTTTAAAAACATATTCTTCCGTCGCAATTTCACATAATTTAATTAGTTAATATAATTAAATAATAAATTTTATTAACCTTTTTTCTAATATATTCTTCACTCATATTATTTCATTAAAAATTAAAAAAATTATATCATCATAAATTATATTATTTATTTTAATTGTGTACACTATAAAAAAAAAAATATCCGTAATGAAATTAATAACAGATTTTTTCTGCTGAAAAAAAATTTTATTGACAACAACTGCGACGATTTAGGAAAGATAATATAATGAACTATTTTCAAACGGATTTTTGATAATTTAACAATAAAAAAATAATTAATTCATCAAAAAATTTAACATCTCAGTTAAAATCTTTTAAAATAACCCATAAAACAAAGATTAACCTAAAAGAACACATCTTTATTTTCTTGCAGCGGCCCAAGTCTTTTTATAATACTCTTTATAATTCTATTATTTATCTTATATATCTAAAAACAAAAATTAAGATATTCTATTCTTATAATTTAATTTTTATTTTAAAATATTATGAAATATTCACACCTATAAAATTAATAAGGTGATTATTATATACAGTACAAATAATTTAAATATTCATACCCATAATATAATTTATTTAATGCTAAAATTATACAAAAATAATTTAATTAAATTAAACAAATAAAAACAAAACCCTAACATTTATCATTGTCTAAAAGCCACCCACAACAGCCTCAACCTAAAACACTAAGGACGTCCTCCCATCCCTTCACCATTTCTCACAATTGCGCATTTTGCCTCGCCTTCGGCCTCTATTTACTGGTGCTCAGAATGAGATGAGCAGCCTTTGGTAGCGCTATATTTGAATCGAACCGAACTGAATTTTGATAAGTTTAGACTCGATTAGAAAATAAATTTAAAATCTCGAATTCGAATTTGAATTCGATTTGAATTTCATTTATAAGTTCTAACTCGATTCATAGAATAAATATTAAACTCGAACTCGCTTCAATCTCGATGCATAATAATTTCGTTTATCAGATTAACAAGTCAACTCAAATTCTACTAAAAAAACTCAAATTTGAGCTGCTCATATATTATAAACAAGTTTAATATAATTTAAATTTATTTAAATTATAAACAAATTTAAATTAAAAATAAAATTTAAATTATGAGATTATTAAGACTTTTAAATTAAATTTTTTTATTTAATTGAAGCCTTTCAAACTAAAACTAATGAAAAAATAATGTAGAAGGGTCGTTATTTTATAGAAAAGTCACGGTCTTCCATATCCCTTCAACTTTCGATGTGAAATTGGTGTTAGCGAACAAATATGTTTACAAGCTTGTTCGCGAGTCTGCTCACAAGCTTGTTTGCGAGCTTGTTCTTAAGCTTAAAAATGAACCGAACTTGCAAGTCTAAATGAGTCGAATACTGTTAAATTTAAGTTTGACTCGTTTATTAAATGAGCCTAAAACGTGAACCGAACTTATTAATCTGTCTTCACCTTGAATTCCAGTTGCCCAAAATTAAATTTCCATTGAACCGTAGTGCATTATTTAAGAATTTCCATTCAACCTGTAGTGCAATTACTAATTAATTTGTCTTCACCTTCTGATTTTTGAGAACCCATCTCCTTGATTTTCTTGCCCACTTGATAATGATGCCATTTCCACCACCAGCATCATTATCAAGATCATCCCAAAAACTTTCTGCACATCCATGTATAGATTACAACAGGATTCAGCAGAAAATTTTTAAGCAGGTATACTAAGGAAAGTGGCCAAAAGTTTAAGACAAATGAAAAGGTAAAATAAATTTATTTTTATAAGACAGATAGAAGTATTATAATTTTATTGGATAGTCAATGTACTCCATTCATAATAGATTTATTTTTTTATCCGTTAGAAATTAAAGTTATTTTTTTTAAGTTGTAGTTTATTTAATTAAAAAATAAATTTCTAGTTCTTAAGGATAATTTAGTACTGAAAAAAAAACATAATTTATTTAAATTTTAATAAAAAAAATATGTGAGTGGAGGGTGTATTAAAAATATTTTATAAATTTTATTTTTTAATAAATTAATTATATTTTTAATTATACATATTTTAGAAATAATTTTCCTTTTACAGAATGGTGGTCTAATACATTTTTTTATTGTAACAAAAAGAAAGCATTTGCAGAGTTGAAAAAAAAACCACTTTGCATATGCCAGAGAAAACGTTAGTATTAATAATTTAACAGCTTTTGTTGGTGTAGTAGATGACCTCTCACATAATGGAACACATTATATGTCATCCCACCATGAAATTATTATATAAAGTCTAAGTTGTTCAATAAAGTAATAATGGTTTGCAATGAATGAATTTACACTAAAAGAAAAATCAATCATGAATTATTCAACCATTTTAAGCAAATGCAATTTATAAACAAATAAAATTTATAATTTTTATAATGATAAAATTTCATAGTATTTATTATATGGTGAATGAGCAAGAAATTATGAAGAAGTGAATAATATAATATTGAATGTAGCTCAAATCATCCAATGAGCTATAATACATTGCTTTAAATAAAAAAATAATAACAACTGCTGTAGCAACTAAATAGGAAAAAGCGGAGAAAGTGGAGAAAATGACTGAGCTATTTCAGGTAATCAAACCCATTACCCGTGGGATCCTAACCACTAAGACTTATTCAAACTAAACATATTTACAATAATACATCTTATCTCTCCACAGCTCTAGCACATGGCATCCAGCCTTATAACTCAAGAGGGATATTTGCATCCTTATAATGTAATACCCGGCTAGACCCCGGTATCGGAATTCCTACGTTCCGGCGGATTTTCCGTTGGAAGTCGGGATTCGAGGATGTCGGAGCTTGCCCTAAGGGTATAAGAAAGGTTTTTAAGATGTTTTTTAAGTGTTTTTATCATGTTTTCATGTTTTGAGTTAAGAAAATTGAGTTTTCATATGAAAAGGCCAAGGGGACAAAAGCCAGGTTCGGCCGCCGAAGGTGAAGTTCGGCCGCCGAAAGTTGCATGGTTTCGTATGCACGTTAGGCCGCCGAAGGAAGAGTCGGTTGGCCACTACAAAAGCCCCTTTGCCCGAGACTTGAGTGTTAAACACTCTGTTTTTGGGTCAAAGGTAGGTTCAAGCTCTCCTTGGTGTGATTTCTCATGTTTTCCTCAAATCGTGCATGTTTTAACTTGATTTGAGCTTTGGTTTAGAGATTTGAGCAAAAGGAAGCAAAGTTGAGCACTTGGAGAGTTTGATTGAGTTTTCTCCTATCTCCAAGCTTGGATCATCAATCCTCTAGTTCTTCAAGAGGTAAGCATGGATCCTCACCTCCCCTTATGTTTAAAGCAAGTTTTAGAAGTTTTGGAAAGGTTTATGGCATGTTTTGGGGTATAAGCATGAGTTTGAGCATATGTTGCTCATATGCGTTTTGTTGTTGTTTTTGGGGCTTGAACTAGTTTTTAGGCCTCTATATGCATGAGATATGTTATATGTTAGTTCAGAAGTGTTGATATGCATGTTATGGGTGTTTGATAGGATTTTGGAGGTTGAGAGCATGAGTTGTGCTCGGATTCTGCCTTTCTGGAGAATCCAGGTTCGGCCGCCGAAGCAAGGTTCGGCCGCCGAACCCCTTATGGAGGCAGTTTCGGCTGCCAAACCTTGCCCCCGAAAGCTAGGCTTTTGGGTGAGAAAGGGGCTTTCGGCCGCCGAAAGAGGGAGTTCGGCCGCCGAAAGTGCATGAGTTTCGTCTCTGGACGAGACTTTCGGCCGCCGAAGGTGCCGCCGAACATGCATGAGTTTCGTCTCTGGAGAGGGGTTTCGGCCGCCGAACCAGCCGCCGAAAGTGCCCAGTCCAGCCTTCTTTTGCCCATTTTTCCATGCATGCCTATGATGTTTTAGAGGGGTTTTGGGGAGATAGTAAGAGTTATGTTTAAGTAAGTTTGGTCCTCATTTGAGTCCACCTGTGTAGGTACGGACCCGAGAGACCAAGGAGGCCCACAGAGTTAGAGTTACAAAGACTGCTCAGCAGTTGACAGAGGTGAGTGGAACAGAACTTTATTTTAAAAGTTAAGAACTGTTTTAGCATGATTCATGCATCATTAATGCCATGTTTATATAGGATGCTTTGCATTAGTATTCACCAAGTTGAGGCATTTCATTATTACTTGTATATGTGGATTGGACCGAGGCGATCTCAATAGCCCATAAGTCTGTCATTATTGTATGTCCTGCGTGAGCTCCTTTGGGGCCGGGCATTTACCTTGGATGAGTCCTGTGAGAGCCCTTATAGGGTCGGGCACCATGAGTAGTTAGTGAAAGACCTGTGTGAGCTCCTTTGGGGGCCGGGCACTGACAGAGGGAGTTTTGGGATCATGTCCAATCCGAGATATGAAATGTTTGTGCAGTGATGCATCATATGATAACATGTTTTAAATGTGATTTTTTTATAGATTCCGCTCACTGGGCTTTAGCAGCTCATCCCTCTCCCTAACCCCATTTTTCAGGGCCTCAAAGAAGAGAAAGAGAAAGAGATAGCAAGGGTAAAAGGCATATGTAATAGTATAGAATAGTGGACATGAGAATGATGTACAGTACAGAGTTTATGTAATGTATAGAAATGATGTAATAGCAAGCTATATAGTAAGTTATAGAATTGTGCTTGGCCCTAGTGCTTGTTATCCCTTTGCACATGATCCTTTTATGTTTTATATGATGAGCTAAGCGTGGTGCATGGTAGTCTTTCTATCTCTGTAGTCACTGTATGGTACCATAGCAGGTATCACTCTTCGAGTGCATACACACAGAGCATGCATAGTCCAGGCTTAGTGGCAGTTGTATAGAAAGAAAAGATAGTCAAGCAAAGAAAAAAAAAGAGAAGAGTAAGTAACAGTTTTAAGCTTAAGTATGATCATGTATGGGATTTATCAGGTACACAGAGTTGACAGTAGGCTTACTACGGGTCCCGGCGGCCTTAAGCCGATCTGGATCCTAGTGCCGGTGATGGTTCGGTAAGCGGGCTGTTACAGATTGGTATCAGAGCATAGGGCCTCTAGAGTACGGTGTGCTGAGCTAAGATGCTCAGGGATTAGAGATATCTCACATCGGAAAGAGGTTGTTTTAGAGGGCAAGCACAATAGGAAGATCATGTCCACTAGGATAGGATGTTGAGTCCTGTCTTGATGTGTAATGCCATGATTTTATGCCTGTGCATTTCATGATATGTTATGCTATGAGTTGAGGGTTCATGTTGTTACATGGATCCTATGATGCTAAAGTTCATGTTATGTTTTCTGAAGCTAAGATGAGAGGAACCCGTCGATCAGCTAGATTGACTGGAGCTCCGCCCGAGAATGAGGGTATGGAAGGGCGTCCCCCTGCTTTGCCAAGAGCTATGTCCCAAAGGGCAGGCAGAGAAAGATCATCAAGGGACCCTAGAAGGTCTTTTGATGAAAGCAGGAGGGAGACAGAACAGAGAAGAAGATCGAGTGATACAAGGGAAGAGATGGATGTGGATCCAAGAAGGGATGGAGGGTTAGGTGTTGGCACTACAGAGGAGGATGTGGGATCATCACAGGGAGGCGGTCAGGCCTCGGGGTATGGTTATCCACCCCACTATCAGCCCTACCCACAGGGCCCAGGATATTCGATGGGAGGTACATCGGATTATCCTAGTTTTCACCCATATCCCACATATATGCCTTATCCACCGTATTACCCCCCATATCCACCATATCCCATGTATCCACCCTCACCTTTTTACCCCAGCCCAGCATACTCTACACCAGAAAGTTCTGCACCTCCCCCACCACCACCAGTGGTACAACCAGAAGCCCCAGTTATCCAAACACCTCAACCTGGCCCATCTGTGAGGAGCAAGGTAAAGATGACTGATTACCTAAAGTTAGATGCTCCTAAGTATCAATCAGGAGATGATCCGTTTGAGTACATTAAAGCAGTCAAGATGATAGCAGATGAGCTAGGGGCAGATGATACCAGAGCCATTCAGATGGCAGGGTTCACTTTAAAATGTAAGAAGGCGAAGGAATGGTTTGGCGTCTATGTGGACCCTAGGTTGGATAACATGTCTTGGGAGGAGTTTGCTAATGAGTTTGCCGGATGGGCATTCCCAGATAGTTCGAAAGAGCTAAAGATGATAGAGTTTGAGCAGCTCAAGCAGACAGAGGATATGAGTATTGATGAGTTTACTGACAGGTTTCTGGAGTTGCTGCGGTATGCAGGACAGGCCTATGATACGGAACAGAAAAAGGCTAGGAGGTATGCTATGAAACTGCATTCCAGGTATTCCTCTTTGATCCATGCAGCCGAGAGGGAGAGTTTCCACACCGTGGTGGATTTAGCACGGAGGATGGAGGCTAGTGCCATTATACAGGGTACAGTGAAACAGCAGCCGGCACAGTCTTCAGGTTCTAAGACCCCAGGTAGGGGTAAGTCAGATCCCTCGTCACAGGGTGCAGCAACTTCCAGTGGTAAGAAGTGGAGTGGTTCCACGCAGAAGTCGAGGAAGAATAAGTTCTGGAATAAGATTAAAGCAGGTCTGGGATTAGGCAGTGGCATGAGTTCAGGCTCAGAGGTTCCAGTGTGTGGTCGGTGCGGTAAGGCGCACAGAGGAGTTTGTCGTTTGGGGATTACAGGATGTTACAGGTGCGGCCAGGAGGGACACATGGCTCGTGAGTGCCCTCAGGCATCTTTCACGGCACCATCCCAGCAGACAGCTCCAGCTAGCATGCCACAGCCACCAGTTTCAGGTATGACGCAGGGCAGAGGCAGAGGGAGAGGGTCAGCCTCTTCATCTGCGGGTCCCCGAGGTGGAGGTCCGTCAGCTCCGGCGCGGATTTTCACGATGACACAGCAGGAGGCAAACACTTCTAACACCGTGGTGTCAGGTAATCTCCTCATTGGGTGTTCTGAGGTGTATGCTTTGTTAGACCCTGGTGCTTCGCATTCCTTTGTTGCTCCCAGAGCCATAGAGAGAGTGGGTTTGATGACGTCTGGGTTAGAGTGTCCCCTATGGGTCAGTGGCCCTAAGTGTGATCCATCGTTGGCAGAGACAGTCTGTCGACATAGTCCAGTGTTTTTAGATGGTAGATGCCTTCCAGCTGACCTTGTGGTTCTAGAGTTGACAGATTTTGACGTCATTCTAGGGATGGATTGGCTATCTGCATATGGTGCTACCTTGGACTGCAGAGACAAGGTAGTTAAGTTCAGAGATGAGGATGGATCTGAGTTTGTCTTCAGAGGAGACAGGAGGGGCACGCCTAGAGGTCTGATATCAGCCCTACAGGCTCGTAGGTTGCTCATGAGGGGATGTCAGGGATATCTAGCACATGTGAGAGAGCTAGACAGTCAGGTTAGGGACCCCAGTTCAGTGCCCGTAGTCAGAGAGTTCCCAGATGTGTTTCCAGATGAGCTTCCAGGACTACCACCTGATAGGGAAATAGAGTTCGAGATAGAGTTAGTGCCTGGTACCAGACCGATCTCTATTCCTCCCTACAGGATGGCACCAGCAGAGCTGAAAGAGTTGAAAGAGCAGCTACAGGAGTTGGTAGATAAGGGTTTCATCCGTCCAAGTACCTCACCCTGGGGTGCTCCAGTGTTGTTTGTCAAGAAAAAGGATGGATCCCTTAGACTTTGTATCGACTACAGGCAGTTGAACAAAGTCACTACCAAGAATAAGTATCCTCTCCCCAGGATCGATGATCTATTCGACCAACTAGCAGGAGCAGGTTGTTTTTCTAAGATAGATTTGAGATCGGGCTATCATCAGCTGAGAATTAGGGAAGAGGATGTACCTAAGACAGCTTTCAGGACCAGATATGGGCATTATGAATTCTTAGTGATGCCGTTCGGGTTGACTAACGCCCCTGCAGCATTCATGGATCTCATGAACCGAGTTTTCAGAGAGTACCTGGATCACTTTGTTATTGTCTTCATAGATGATATCTTGGTGTATTCCAGGAATGCAGAGGAGCATGCCCATCATCTGAGGATAGTCCTGCAGACCTTGAGAGAGCATGGTTTATATGCCAAGTTCTCCAAGTGTGAGTTCTGGCTAAGGAGCATTTCATTCTTGGGGCATGTAGTGTCAGATCAAGGTATAGCAGTGGACCCCAAGAAGATAGAAGCTGTAGCCAATTGGCCTAGACCCACCACAGTGACAGAGGTCAAGAGTTTCTTGGGTTTGGCAGGCTACTACAGGAGGTTCGTTCAGGACTTCTCCAAGATAGCGACTCCTATGACCAGATTAACCAGAAAGAACCAGAGATTCACATGGTCGGACCAATGTGAAGCGAGCTTTGAAGAGTTAAAGAGAAGATTAACTTCAGCACCGGTGTTAGCTCTGCCTATTAGTGATGACGACTTCACAGTGTTCTGTGATGCGTCCCGAGTGGGATTAGGTTGTGTGTTAATGCAGAATGACAGAGTAATAGCTTATGCTTCTAGACAGCTGAAGAAGCACGAGCTGAACTATCCAACACACGATCTTGAGGTGGCAGCTGTTATCTTTGCACTCAAGATGTGGAGGCATTACCTCTATGGGGTGAAATGTGAGATCTTTACAGATCATAAGAGCCTACAGCACATCCTGAGTCAGAGGGAGTTAAATTTGAGGCAGAGACGGTGGGTGGAATTGCTTAGTGATTATGATTGCAAGATCCAGTATCATCCGGGAAAGGCAAATGTGGTAGCCGATGCCTTGAGCCGGAAATCATTAGGCAGTTTATCCCACATTACAGCAGAAAGGAGGCCGGTGGTGAAGGACTTCTACAGGTTAGTTGAGGAAGGGCTACAGTTAGAGTTAACTGGTACAGGTGCTTTGATTGCACAGATGAAAGTTACACCCGTGTTTCTGGAGCAGGTGGCTCAGAAACAACATGAGGATCCAGAGTTGATCAAGATTGCTAGGACTGTTCAGTCAGGCAAGAGCGAAGAGTTCAGATTCGACAACTAAGGGATTCTCCGCTACGGGCATAGACTATGTGTACCAGACGACATCAGTTTGAAAGGAGACATTATGAGAGAAGCTCATAATGCGAGATATAGCATTCACCCTGGAGCCACCAAGATGTATCAAGATCTGAAGAGAGTGTATTGGTGGCCAGCAATGAAGAGAGAAGTGGCACAGTTTGTGTCAGCCTGCGAGATATGTCAAAGGGTGAAGCTAGAGCATCAGAAGCCGGCTGGAATGCTTAACCCACTGCCGATTCCAGAATGGAAATGGGAGAATATAGCCATGGATTTTGTAGTGGGGTTACCGGCGACGTCCAACAGACTAGACTCCATATGGGTGATTGTGGATAGACTGACTAAATCTGCTCACTTCATTCCTGTCAGGAGTGGCTACTCTGTGGACAAGCTAGCGCAGGTATATGTTGAGGAAGTTGTGAGGTTACATGGGGCTCCTGTTTCTATAGTGTCTGACAGAGGACCCCAGTTTACCTCTAGGTTTTGGCGAAGTCTGCAAGAGGCTATGGGCACAAGATTAGACTTCAGCACTGCTTTCCATCCACAGACTGACGGACAGTCAGAGAGGACCATCCAGACCATAGAAGATATGCTTCGAATGTGTGTGCTAGATTTTGGCGGATCTTGGAGGCAGCATCTACCCTTAGTGGAGTTTGCCTACAACAATAGCCATCATGCTAGCATAGGGATGGCCCCATATGAAGCTCTGTATGGGAGGAAGTGCAGGTCACCAGTTTGTTGGGAAGAGGTTGGAGAAAGGTCCCTAGCAGGGCCTGAGTTAGTAGAGATCACGAACAGGGTGGTGCCCATCATCAGAGAGAGGCTCAAGACTGCTGTTAGTCGGCAGAAGAGCTATGCAGACGTTCGCAGAAAGCACATAGAGTTTGAGGAGGGGGATCTGGTCTTGTTGAAGGTGTCTCCAATGAAAAGGGTGGTTCGGTTTGGGAGGAAAGGTAAGCTGGCTCCGCGGTACATTGGACCTTTTGAGATTTTGCAGAAGGTCGGAAATGTGTCGTATAAGCTTGATTTGCCTATATCTATGGAAAGAATCCATCCAGTCTTCCATGTTTCGATGCTAAGGAAGTTTGTGTCAGATCCGAGTAAGGTTCTCAGCGAACCAGATGTGGAGATCCTAGGTGATCTCACGTATGTAGAACAACCAGTGCGGATCATTGACACCCAGATCAGAAAGCTAAGGAACAAGGAGATCCCGATGGTGAAAGTCCTCTGGAACCACCATAACATCGAAGAGTGCACCTGGGAGACACGGGAGTCTATGCTCCAACAGTACCCCCATCTCTTTTGAGGTTAGTGTTAGCTTCTTTTGTTCTTTATGTGCTTTATGTTATGTTTTTACTCTGTTTTGAGTTAGAGAGGAACATTCGGGGACGAATGTTCTTAAGGGGGGAGAATGTAATACCCGGCTAGACCCCGGTATCGAAATTCCTATGTTCCGGCGGATTTTCCATTGGAAGTCGGGATTCGAGGATGTCGGAGCTTGCCCTAAGGGTATAAGAAAGGTTTTTAAGATGTTTTTTAAGTGTTTTTATCATGTTTTCATGTTTTGAGTTAAGAAAATTGAGTTTTGAAATGAAAAGGCCAAGGGGACAAAAGCCAGGTTCGGCCGCCGAAGGTGAAGTTCGGCCGCCGAAAGTTGCATGGTTTCGCATGCACGTTAGGCCGCCGAAGGAAGAGTCGGTTGGCCACTACAAAAGCCCCTTTGCCCGAGACTTGAGTGTTAAACACTCTGTTTTTGGGTCAAAGGTAGGTTCAAGCTCTCCTTGGTGTGATTTCTCATGTTTTCCTCAAATCGTGCATGTTTTAACTTGATTTGAGCTTTGGTTTAGAGATTTGAGCAAAAGGAAGCAAAGTTGAGCACTTGGAGAGTTTGATTGAGTTTTCTCCTATCTCCAAGCTTGGATCATCAATCCTCTAGTTCTTCAAGAGGTAAGCATGGATCCTCACCTCCCCTTATGTTTAAAGCAAGTTTTAGAAGTTTTGGAAAGGTTTATGGCATGTTTTGGGGTATAAGCATGAGTTTGAGCATATGTTGCTCATATGCGTTTTGTTGTTGTTTTTGAGGCTTGAACTAGTTTTTAGGCCTCTATATGCATGAGATATGTTATATGTTAGTTCAGAAGTGTTGGTATGCATGTTATGGGTGTTTGATAGGATTTTGGAGGCTGAGAGCATGAGTTGTGCTCGGATTCTGCCTTTCTGGAGAATCCAGGTTCGGCCGCCGAAGCAAGGTTCGGCCGCCGAACCCCTTGTGGAGGCAGTTTCGGCTGCCAAACCTTGCCCCCGAAAGCTAGGCTTTTGGGTGAGAAAGGGGCTTTCGGCCGCCGAAAGAGGGAGTTCGGCCGCCGAAAGTGCATGAGTTTCGTCTCTGGACGAGACTTTCGGCCGCCGAAGGTGCCGCCGAACATGCATGAGTTTCGTCTCTGGAGAGGGGTTTCGGCCGCCGAACCAGCCGCCGAAAGTGCCCAGTCCAGCCTTCTTTTGCCCATTTTTCCATGCATGCCTATGATGTTTTAGAGGGGTTTTGGGGAGATAGTAAGAGTTATGTTTAAGTAAGTTTGGTCCTCATTTGAGTCCACCTGTGTAGGTACGGACCCGAGAGACCAAGGAGGCCCACAGAGTTAGAGTTACAAAGACTGCTCAGCAGTTGACAGAGGTGAGTGGAACAGAACTTTATTTTAAAAGTTAAGAACTGTTTTAGCATGATTCATGCATCATTAATGCCATGTTTATATAGGATGCTTTGCATTAGTATTCACCAAGTTGAGGCATTTCATTATTACTTGTATATGTGGATTGGACCGAGGCGATCTCAATAGCCCATAAGTCTGTCATTATTGTATGTCCTGTGTGAGCTCCTTTGGGGCCGGGCATTTACCTTGGATGAGTCCTGTGAGAGCCCTTATAGGGTCGGGCACCATGAGTAGTTAGTGAAAGACCTGTGTGAGCTCCTTTGGGGGCCGGGCACTGACAGAGGGAGTTTTGGGATCATGTCCAATCCGAGATGTGAAATGTTTGTGCAGTGATGCATCATATGATAACATGTTTTAAATGTGATTTTTTTATAGATTCCGCTCACTGGGCTTTAGCAGCTCATCCCTCTCCCTAACCCCATTTTTCAGGGCCTCAGAGAAGAGAAAGAGAAAGAGATAGCAAGGGTAAAAGGCATATGTAATAGTATAGAATAGTGGACATGAGAATGATGTACAGTACAGAGTTTATGTAATGTATAGAAATGATGTAATAGCAAGCTATATAGTAAGTTATAGAATTGTGCTTGGCCCTAGTGCTTGTTATCCCTTTGCACATGATCCTTTTATGTTTTATATGATGAGCTAAGCGTGGTGCATGGTAGTCTTTCTATCTCTGTAGTCACTGTATGGTACCATAGCAGGTATCACTCTTCGAGTGCATACACACAGAGCATGCATAGTCCAGGCTTAGTGGCAGTTGTATAGAAAGAAAAGATAGTCAAGCAAAGAAAAAAAAAGAGAAGAGTAAGTAACAGTTTTAAGCTTAAGTATGATCATGTATGGGATTTATCAGGTACACAGAGTTGACAGTAGGCTTACTACGGGTCCCGGCGGCCTTAAGCCGATCTGGATCCTAGTGCCGGTGATGGTCCGGTAAGCGGGCTGTTACATATAACCCCTTAAGTCATTATCCCCCCTCAAACTTTGTCGGGGCTGCAGACAAAGTTTGTGACGAAATTGAGCCAGGCGAGCCTTTGTCATGGGCTTTGTAAAAATGTCAGCCAGTTGTAATGACGACGGAATATGCTTAGTAGTTAAAACCCCTTGAGCAACGCGTTCTCTTACATAATGATAGTCCAGAGTAATGTGTTTGCTACGAGCATGTAGTACAGGATTAACAGTAAGATACAAGGCACTTAATGTAACGACCCGAAAATCGGACCGCTACCGGCGCTAGGATCCGGGTCGACTTAAGGCCGCCGGGACCCGTAGCAAGCCTGACATAAAATCTGTAAACCTGTATAATCCCATACATGATCAACAACATGCATAAAAATTAAAATTTTCTTTCCATAAACATCAACCAAACTCAACCTGTGCATAAATATGAACATAACTTTGATCCCTCTGTGGGATCTCATCTGTGCCCTCAAAGGGTAACATAACCTGTGTTGAGCTGGTTTACATAAACATCATCAAAATCTCTAAGATCATGTATAAAAAGGGATACAACATTCTATGGTCAAGCACACACTAACATCCATAAAACTCATCACATAACTATACTGTACTTTTACATTACAATTTGATCATGTCCATTGCTAGCTATTACATAGGCATGACTTCTTTACTCTATCCGGACTCTCGTACTATATCCTGTACCTGTAAGCCTGGGGGAAAAGGGAGAGGGGTGAGCTAAAAGCCCAGTGAGTAGAGCTATTAAAACACATCAACACTATGCTCTATGAGATGCATCATAACACAAACAATTCACATAAGGGTTGGGCGAACTCGTCACCAATTAGTCCAAGTTAACTCTGTGCCAGGCCTGTAGAATGGGGTCCTGGTCTTTCCTGTCAGAACATACATTACTTACCATTTTCCCAGGGCCTCCTCTGGCTCCTGGTCTTCAAGTCCCATAACCGTGCCTTACTCTGTGCCAGGCCTGTAGACTGGGGCCTGGACTTGTTTACTCTGTGCCAGGCCTGTAGCATGGGGCCTGGTCTTCCTGTCTTGGACTAACTGGGTCATCCGACATTCTCCCACAACAACAACAATTTATGCAATGCGGCATATTCGTGAAAACTAATGCAATCATCCTATTGCATAATCATGATGCATGAAACATGATAAAGCATTTAATTTAAAAGATTAAGTTATAGTTCCACTCACCTCTGGCTGACTCTGACAATACCGAAGCAGCTGAACTCACTGCTGGGGTCCTCGGTTCCTCGGGTCCGAACCTACACAGGTGGACTCAAATGAGGGACCAAACATACCTGAACATAACTCTAAAATATTCCCCAAAAACCCCCTAAAACATCCTGAAAATATCACATAGAGATATGCATGAAATGGCTGAACAGGGCACTTTCGGCGGCACCTTCGGCGGCCGAAAGTCCTGGACAGAGACGAAACTCAGGTAGGTTCGGCGGTACCTTCGGCGGCCGAAAGTCCCAGACAGAGACGAAAGTCTCTTTTCGGGGGCAACTTCGGCAGCCGAAAGGCCTGCCTCCCCAGCCATGTTCGGCGGCCGAAAGTGCCTTCGGCTGCCGAACCTGGTTTCTGCCAAAGGGCAGAAACTTGGCTCCTTTGTGCATTTCGCCTCCAAACCTTCCAAACATGCATATTTTTTCAACCAAAGCATGCATACAAGTTCCTAGGGGCCTCAAACATGCATATACCCCATCTACAACACTTCAATCACACACAATCAAGCTACATTGTTCAAAAAGTCATCAAAAACCCATAGGTTCAACATATGCCCTAACATGCATTCTATCCCTTAAAACTTCATAAAACTTGTTTAAATCATACATTGAGCTTAAGATCGGCTCTTACCTCTTGAAGATCGAGGGTTGAGGAGATCTAAACTTGGAGATGGGAGAAGTTCCAACTTTTGGTCTCCAAGCTCCAAAACTCGTTCTAAGCTCAAAGATCTTCAAAACCAAAGTTATAAACTTGTAAAGATCATGGAAAAAGGAAGGAAAAACTCAAGATTGGGGAAGGATGGCGGAATGCTCACCTTGGCCGAAATGGGGAGAAAAAGCTCGCCCATTTTCGGCTAAGGGACCCTTTTATAGGTGGCTGGCCAGGCCACGTTCGGGGGCTGAATGTGCCTCCGCATCCATGCAATGTTCGGCGGCCGAACCTGACTTTCGGCGGCCGAACCTTGACTTCCCTAACTCATGCTTTCGGGGGCCTAACGTGCCTCCAAAACGCATGCATGTTCGGCGGCCGAACTTGACTTTAGGCGGCCGAACCTGGGTTTTCCTCCAATGCTATTTTTATGCAAAAACTCATTCAATTTCATACTCAAAATCATAAAACACATTAAAACATTTTTATAAAACATGATTCTACCCTTCTAGAGGTCTCCGACATCCGAGATTTCACCGGACGGTAGGAATTCCGATACCGGAGTCTAGCCGGGTATTACACTTAAGTTGTCACCATGAAGAACCGGAGGATGATGGATGGGAACTCGTAAATCAGCTAATAAATAGCCCAACCATGTGAGCTCGACGGCAGCATGAGCCATAGCTCAATACTCCGCCTCGGTGCTGGAACGAGCCACTGTATTCTGTTTCTTGGCACACCATAAAATTATATTTGAACCTAGAAAAGTACAGTAGCAGGTGGTGGATCTCCGAGTAGTTGGACAACCAGCCCAATTTGCATCAGAAAAAGCACTAAGAACAAGTGAAGTGTTAGCGGTTAGAGATAGGCTGTAGTGAATAGTGCCTTTTAAATAACGTAAAATCCGCCGAACAAATTTTAAATGGGAGACGTCAGGTGTGTGCATAAACTGAGAAACATAATTCACACTAAAAGAAAGATCAGGCCGGGTCAGTGTAAGATACTGCAAAGAACCAACAAGGGCCTGGAAATAGCGAGGATCAACAGTTGTGTCATCTGGAGTGGAAACTGTGTTTTGTACCGAAGGCATAGGCATAGGCCGACAATCTAACATTTGAGCACGCTTCAGAATAGAATGAGCATAATGAGTCTGTGATAAATGGAGCCCAGTGGGTGTAGTGTGAATCTGAATGCCCAAGAAATGATGTAACAGACCGAGGTCCTTCATAGAAAATTCAGAATTTAAGACCTGCAAGAATGATTGAACTAGAGGAGGGGAAGAGCCTGTGAGGAGCATATCATCAACATAAATTAATAAGACCAAAATTCCTGTCGATGAGTGAAAAATGAAAAGAGAAGGATCGGCAAGACTGCAATAGAAACCATATTTAATTAAAAAACACTTAATCGATCAAACCAGGCATGCGGTGCCTGTTTTAATCCATACAATGCACACTGAAGCTTACAAACATAAGAGGGATGCGCAGAATCAATCATTCCAGGAGGTTGTTCCATATAAATATTCTCAAAAATGAAACCATGCAAAAAAGCATTTTTAACGTCAAGTTGACGAATAGGCCAACCCCGAACTAAAGCAACAGTTAAAACTAAACGGATGGTACCAGGTTTTATAACGGGTGAAAAAGTTTCAGTGTAATCGACACCGTCAAGTTGATGGAAACCCTTAGCAACTAAACGAGCTTTCAACCGTTCTAACGTGCCATCGGGTTTTAACTTAGCTTTATAGACCCACTACACCCTATAACATTTAAATCAGCAGTGCGAGGAACTAATGTCCAAGTCTCATTCTTAATTAAGGCATTAAACTCATCAAGCATAGCATTTTTCCACCCACTATGAGCAAGGGCATGTTTGACACTCTTAGGTTCAGGAGGAATAGACGGAGACACGGTAACATTCAAAGCATATTTGGGGTTGGGTTTAACAATTCCTGACTTCGACCGAGTAATCATAGTATGTGAAGAAGGTAAATTCAAAGCATGTTCATCAAACATAGTATCATCAAGAGAAGCAAAATTACCTGGTGCAGTTAATGATAATTTTTCAAATTGAGAAACGAGAGACTCACTTACTGAACATTCCAATGAATGTGTTTATGTAGGCTGCTCTGGAAGGTCATTGTCCAATGAATGTGTCTCTGTGGGCTGCTCTGGAAGGTCATTCGAGACAAACAATTGCTGGTCTGGTATTGTTGAACATTGTTGCACCTGGTCTGCAATCCGAAGCTCCTCTGGACCTTGATAGGAACTTTGTGCAGGAGCAGACGAATCTGCCACCACCACCACTTGGTTTAAAACTGACGAACTAGTCTCCGGAACATCCGTTGGCACTGGAACAGTAACATGTGACAGAACTGGGGACTGAACAGTAGTGAAATCAGCTGCTGTTTGCTGCAGAACTGAGGATGTAGATGAGGGCTGCAACACCACCGCAGAAGGCACAACTGTGGCAGGCTGTTGGACCTGTGTGGCTTCACCTTCAGACGGCAGAATACTTGTGTTATGAGCATGAGAAGAGTCTGGCGAGGTAGCAATCTCAGAAGGCACACTCCCCTGTAAAGAAGGAAAAACAGTCTCATTTTGATTACTTTCATCAGAGTCGGTACATAAACTAGAAGAAGCAGGCAACCACGAATTCATAACTTAAAGAGCAAAAGATGGATCAGCAGAAGTAGATTTGAAAGGAAAAACAGCCTCATCAAAAGACACATGACGACTTATAATAAATTTCTTAGTTCTAGGATTAAAACATTTATACCCTTTGTGTTTCTCACTATAACCAACAAAAACACATAAGCAAGACTTTGGATCAAACTTATGTGCCTTAGAGTCCCAAATGTACAGAAAACATTTGGAACCAAAGACACGCAACGAACTGTAATCAAAATGAAAACCATGAAGCATATAAAAAGGAGTCTCATTTCCTAAAACAGTAGTAGGTAATCTATTTAAAAGAAAGACAGCTGTTTGAAATGCTTCAACCCACATATATAAAGGTACATGACTATGGTACATCATAGTTAATCCTAATTCACGAATTACTCTACGTCGCCGTTCAACGGTACCTGTTTGCTCAGGAGTATATGGACAAGAAATGTGATGCTTAATACCATGTGTGAGAAAATGAGAAGACCTTTTAACAAACTCACCTCCTCCATCTGAATGAAAAACTTTAATTTGCTTTCCGTATTGACGCAATATAAATTGTTCAAATGCCAAGTAAGTAGCAAAGAAATCAGATTTCCGTTTTAGAGGAATAATCCAGGTATATTTTGAGAAATCATCAACAAAACAAGCTGTAACAGCCCGCTTACCGGACCATCACCGGCACTAGGATCCAGATCGGCTTAAGGCCGCCGGGACCCGTAGTAAGCCTACTGTCAACTCTGTGTACCTGATAAATCCCATACATGATCACACTTAAACTTAAAACTGTTACTTACTCTTCTCTATTTTTTTTTTTGTTCTTTCTTTGCTTGACTATCTTTTCTTTTCTTGAAACTTTTCTCATCCACTAAGCCTGGACTATGCATGCTCTGTCTGTATGCACTCGAAGAGTGATACCTGCTATGGTACCATACAGTAACTACAGAGATAGAAATACTACCATGCACCAAGCCTAGCTCTCATAACAACATTGTCTCAAACATATATAACATAAAAGGATCATGTACAAAGGAATAACAAGCACTAGGGCCAAGCACAATACTCGAATTCACTATATAACTGGCTTTTACATCATTTCTATACATTACATAAACTCTGTACTGTACATCTTTCATGTCCACTATTCTATACTATACTATTACATATGCCTTTTCCCTTGCTATCTTTTTCTCTTTCTCTTCTCGGAGGCCCTGAAAAATGGGGTTAGGGAGAGGGATGAGCTACGAAAGCCCAGTGAGCGGAATCTATAAAAAATCACATTAAAACATGCTATCATATGATGTATCACTGCACAAACATTTCACATCTCGGATTGGACATGATCCCAAAACTCCCTCTGTCAGTGCCCGGCCCCCAAAGGAGCTCACACAGGTCTTTCACTAACTACTCATGGTGCCCGACCCTATAAGGGCTCTCACAGGACTCATCCAAGGTAAATGCCCGGCCCCCAAAGGAGCTCACACAGGACATACAATAATGACAGACTTATGGGCTATTGAGATCGCCTCGGTCCAATCCACATATACAAGTAATAATGCAATGCATCAACTTGGTGAATACTAATGCAAAGCATCCTACATAAACATGGCATTAATGATGCATGAATCATGCTAAAACAGTTCTTAACTTTTAAAATAAAGTTCTGTTCCACTCACCTCTGTCAACTGCTGGGCAGTCTCTGTAACTCTAACTCTGTGGGCCTCCTTGGTCTCTCGGGTCCGCACCTACACAGGTGGACTCAAATGAGGACTAAACTTACTTAAACATAACGCTTAATATCTCCCCAAAACCCCTCTAAAACATCATAAGCATGCATGACAAAATGGGCAAAGGAAGGCTGGTCAGGGCACTTTCGGCGGCTGGTTCGGCGGCCGAAACCTCCCTCCAGAGACGAAACTCATGCATATTCGGCGGCACCTTCGGCGGCCGAAAGCCTCGTCCAGAGACGAAACTCATGCACTTTCGGCGGCCGAACTCCCTCTTTCGGCGGCCGAAAGTCTCTTTCTCACCCAAAAGCCTAGCTTTCGGGGGCAAGGTTTGGCAGCCGAAACTGCCTCCACAAGGGGTTCGGCGGCCGAACCTGGATTCTCCAGAAAGGCAGAATCCCGACCCAACTCAGGGTTCCAGCCTCCAAAAACCTATAAAACACCCATAACATGCATACCAACACTTCTCAACTAGCACATAACATATCTCATGCATATAGGGGTCTATAAACTAACTCAAACCCCTAAAACAACATCAAATAGCATATGCTCAACATATGCTCAACTCAAAGCTCCACCAACAACTAACCCATAAAACTCTCTAAAAACTCTTAAAACTTACTTTAAACATAAGGGGAGGTGAGGATCCATGCTTACCTCTTGAAGAACGAGAGGATTGCTGGTCCAAACTTGGAGATGTGGTGGAAAACTACTCAAAGTCTCCAAGTTGCTCAACTTTGCTTCCTTTTGCTCAAATCTCTAAAACAAAGCTAAAAACATGTTAAAACATGCAAGATTTGAGGAAAACATGAGAAACACACCAAGGAGAGCTTGAACCCACCGTTGACCCAAAAACAGAGTGTTTAACACTCAAGTTTCGGGCAAAGGGGCTTTTGTGGTGGCCAACCGACTCTTCCTTCGGCGGCCTAACGTGCATGCAAAACCATGCAACTTTCGGCGGCCGAACTTCACCTTCGGCGGCCGAACCTGGCTTTTGTCCCCTTGGTCTTTTCATTTCAAAACTCAATGTTCTTAACTCAAAACATGCAAACATGATAAAAAAACACTTAAAAAACATCTTAAAAAAACTTTCTTATACCCTTAGGGCAAGCTCCGACATCCTCGAATCCCGACTTCCAACGGAAAATCCGCCGGAACGTAGGAATTCCGATACCGGGGTCTAGCCGGGTATTACATTCTCCCCCCCTTAAGAACATTCGTCCCCGAATGTTCCTCTCTAACTCAAACATACTCAAAACATAACATAAAGCACATAAAGAACAAAAGAAGCTAAAACTAACCTCAAAAGAGATGGGGGTACTGTTGGAGCATAGACTCCCGTGTCTCCCAGGTGCACTCTTCGATGTTATGGTGGTTCCAGAGGACTTTCACCATCGGAATCTCCTTGTTCCTTAGCTTCCTGATCTGGGTGTCAATGATCCGCACTGGTTGTTCTACATACGTGAGATCACCTAGGATCTCCACATCTGGTTCGCTAAGAACCTTACTCGGATCTGACACAAACTTCCTTAGCATCGAAACATGGAAGACTGGATGGATTCTTTCCATAGACATAGGCAAATCAAGCTTATACGACACATTTCCGACCTTCTGCACAATCTCAAAAGGTCCAATGTACCGCGGAGCCAACTTACCTTTCCTCTCAAAACGAACCACCCCTTTCATTGGAGACACCTTCAACAAGACCAGATCCCCCTCCTCAAACTCTATGTGCTTTCTGCGAACGTCTGCATAGCTCTTCTGCCGACTAACAGCAGTCTTGAGCCTCTCTCTGATAATGGGCACCACCCTGTTCGTGATCTCTACTAACTCAGGCCCTGCTAGGGACCTTTCTCCAACTTCTTCCCAACAAACTGGTGACCTGCACTTCCTCCCATACAGAGCTTCATATGGGGCCATCCCTATGCTAGCATGATGACTATTGTTGTAGGCAAACTCCACTAAGGGTAGATGCTGCCTCCAAGATCCGCCAAAATCTAGCACACACATTCGAAGCATATCTTCTATGGTCTGGATGGTCCTCTCTGACTGTCCGTCAGTCTGTGGATGGAAAGCAGTGCTGAAGTCTAATCTTGTGCCCATAGCCTCTTGCAGACTTCGCCAAAACCTGGAGGTAAACTGGGGTCCTCTGTCAGACACTATAGAAACAGGAGCCCCATGCAACCTCACAATTTCCTCAATATACACCTGCGCTAACTTGTCCACAGAGTAGCCACTCCGGACAGGAATGAAGTGAGCAGATTTCGTCAGTCTATCCACAATCACCCATATGGAGTCTAGTCTGTTGGACGTCGCCGGTAATCCCACTACAAAATCCATGGCTATGTTCTCCCATTTCCATTCTGGAATCGGCAGTGGGTTAAGCATTCCAGCCGGCTTCTGGTGCTCTAGCTTCACCCTTTGACATATCTCGCAGGCTGACACAAACTGTGCCACTTCTCTCTTCATTGCTGGCCACCAATAAACTTTCTTCAGATCTTGATACATCTTGGTGGCTCCAGGGTGAATGCTATATCTCGCATTATGAGCTTCTCTCATAATGTCTCCTTTCAAACTAATATCGTCTGGTACACATAGTCTATGCCCGTAGCGGAGAATCCCTTGGTCGTCGAATCTGAACTCTTCGCTCTTGCCTGACTGAACAGTCCTGGCAATTTTGACTAACTCTGGATCCTCATGCTGTTTCTGAGCCACCTGCTCCAGAAACACGGGTGTAACTTTCATCTGTGCAATCAAAGCACCTGCACCAGTTAACTCTAACTGTAGCCCTTCCTCAACTAATCTGTAGAAGTCCTTCACCACCGGCCTCCTCTCTGCTGTAATGTGAGCTAAACTGCCTAGTGATTTCCGGCTTAAGGCATCGGCTACAACATTTGCCTTTCCCGGATGATTCTGGATCCTGCAATCATAATCACTAAGCAATTCCACCCACCGTCTCTGCCTCAAGTTTAACTCTCTCTGACTCAGGATGTGCTGTAGGCTCTTATGATCTGTAAAGATCTCACATTTCACCCCATAGAGGTAATGCCTCCACATCTTGAGTGCAAAGATAACAGCTGCCATCTCAAGATCGTGTGTCGGATAGGTCAGCTCGTGCTTCTTCAGCTGTCTAGAAGCATAAGCGATTACTCTGTCCTTCTGCATTAACACACAACCTAATCCCACTCGGGATGCATCACAGAACACTGTGAAGTCCTCATCACTAGTAGGCAGAGCTAACACCGGTGCTGACGTTAATCTTCTCTTTAGCTCTTCGAAACTCTCTTCACATTGGTCAGACCATGTGAATCTCTGGTTCTTTCTGGTTAATCTGGTCATAGGAGCCGCTATCTTGGAGAAGTCCTGAACGAACCTCCTGTAGTAGCCTGCCAAACCCAAGAAACTCTTGACCTCTGTCACTGTGGTGGGTCTAGGCCAATTGGCTACAGCTTCTATCTTCTTGGGGTCCACTGCTATACCTTGATCTGATACTACATGCCCCAAGAATGAAATGCTCCTTAGCCAGAACTCACACTTGGAGAACTTGGCATATAAACCATGCTCTCTCAAGGTCTGCAGGACTATCCTCAGATGATGGGCATGCTCCTCTGCATTCCTGGAATACACCAAGATATCATCTATGAAGACAATAACAAAGTGATCCAGGTACTCTCTGAAAACTCTGTTCATGAGATCCATGAATGCTGCAGGGGCGTTAGTCAACCCGAACGGCATCACTAAGAACTCATAATGCCCATATCTGGTCCTGAAAGCTGTCTTAGGTACATCCTCTTCCCTGATTCTCAGCTGATGATAGCCCGATCTCAGATCTATCTTAGAAAAACAACCTGCTCCTGCTAGCTGGTCGAATAGATCATCGATCCTGGGTAGAGGATACTTATTCTTGGTAGTGACTTTGTTCAACTGCCTGTAGTCGATACAAAGTCTAAGGGATCCATCCTTCTTTCTGACAAACAACACTGGAGCACCCCAGGGTGAGGTACTTGGACGGATGAAACCCTTGTCTACCAACTCCTGTAGCTGCTCTTTCAACTCTTTTAGCTCTGCTGGTGCCATCCTGTAGGGAGGAATAGAGATCGGTCTGGTACCAGGCACTAACTCAATCTCGAACTCTATTTCCCTATCAGGTGGTAGTCCTGGAAGCTCATCTGGAAACACATCTGGGAACTCTCTGACTACGGGCACTGATCTGGGGTCCCTAACCTGACTGTCTAGCTCTCTCACATGAGCTAGATACCCCTGACATCCCCTCCGGAGCAACCTACGAGCCTGTAGGGCTGATATCAGACCTCTAGGCGTGCCCCTACTGTCTCCTCTGAAGACAAACTCAGATCCATCCTCATCTCTGAACTTAACTACCTTGTCTCTGCAGTCCAAGGTAGCACCATATGCAGATAGCCAATCCATCCCTAGAATGACGTCAAAATCTGTCAACTCTAGAACCACAAGGTCAGCTGGAAGGCATCTACCATTTATAAACACTGGACTATGTCGACAGACTGTCTCTGCCAACGATGGATCACACTTAGGGCCACTGACCCATAGGGGACACTCTAACCCAGACGTCATCAAACCCACTCTCTCTATGGCTCTGGGAGCAACAAAGGAATGTGAAGCACCAGGGTCTAACAAAGCATACACCTCAGAACACCCAATGAGAAGGTTACCTGACACCACGGTGTTAGACGTGTTTGCCTCCTGCTGTGTCATCGTGAAAATCCGCGCCGGAGCTGACGGACCTCCACCTCTGGGACCTACAGATGAAGAGGCTGACCCTCTCCCTCTGCCTCTGCCCTGCGTCATAACTGAAACTGGTGGCTGTGGCATGCTAGCTGGAGCTGTCTGCTGGGATGGTGCCGTGAAAGCTGCCTGAGGGCACTCACGAGCCATGTGTCCCTCCTGGCCGCACCTGTAACATCCTGTAATCCCAAAGCGACAAACTCCTCTGTGCGCTTTACCGCACCTACTACACACTGGAACCTCTGAGCCTGAACTCATGCCACTGCCTAATCCCAGACCTGCTTTAATCTTGTTCCAGAACTTATTCTTCCTCGACTTCTGAGTGGAACCACTCCACTTCTTACCACTGGAAGTTGCTGCACCCTGTAAAGAGGGATCTGACTTGCCCCTACCTGGGGTCTTAGAACCTGAGGACTGTGCCGGCTGCTGTTTCACTGTACCCTGTATAATGGCACTAGCCTCCATCCTCCGTGCTAAATCCACCACGGTGTGGAAACTCTCCCTCTCGGCTGCATGGATCCAAGAGGAATACCTGGAATGCAGTTTCATAGCATACCTCCTGGCCTTTTTCTGTTCAGTATCATAGGCCTGTCCTGCATACCGCAGCAACTCAATAAACCTGTCAGTAAACTCATCAATACTCATCTCCTCTGTCTGCTTGAGCTGCTCAAACTCTATCATCTTTAGCTCTTTCGAACTATCTGGAAATGCCCATCCGGCAAACTCATTAGCAAACTCCTCCCAAGACATGTTATCCAACCTAGGGTCCACATAGACGCCAAACCATTCCTTCGCCTTTTTACATTTTAAAGTGAACCCTGCCATCTGAATGGCTCTGGTATCATCTGCCCCTAGCTCATCTGCTATCATCTTGACTGCTTTAATGTACTCAAACGGATCATCTCCGGATTGATACTTAGGAGCATCTAACTTTAGGTAATCAGTCATCTTTACCTTGCTCCTCACAGATGGGCCAGGTTGAGGTGTTTGGATAACTGGGGCTTCTGGTTGTACCACTGGTGGTGGTGGGGGAGGTGCAGAACTTTCTGGTGTAGAGTATGCTGGACTGGGGTAAAAAGGTGAGGGTGGATACATGGGATATGGTGGATATGGGGGGTAATACGGTGGATAAGGCATATATGTGGGATATGGGTGAAAACTAGGATACTCCGATGTACCTCCCATCGAATATCCTGGGCCCTGTGGATAGGGCTGATAGTGGGGTGGATAACCATACCCCGAGGCCTGTCCGTCTCCCTGTGATGATCCCACATCCTCCTCTGTAGTGCCAACACCTAACCCTCCATCCCTTCTGGGATCCACTTCCATCTCTTCCCTTGTATCACTAGACCTTCTTCTCTGTTCTGTCTCCCTCCTGCTTTCATCAAACGACCTTCTAGGGTCCCTTGATGATCTTTCTCTGCCTGTCCTTTGGGACATAGCTCTTGGCAAAGCAGGGGGACGCCCTTCCATACCCTCATTCTCGGGCGGAGCTCCAGTCAATCTAGCTGATCGACGGGTTCCTCTCATTTTCGCTTCTGCAAACATAACATAAACTTTAGCATCATATGATCCATGTAAAAACATGAACCCTCAACTCATAGCATAGCATAAAATGCACATGCATAAAATCATGGCATTACACAGCATCAAGACAGGACTCAACATCCTATCCTAGTGGACATGATCTTCCTATTGTGCTTGCCCTCTAAGACAACCTCTTTCCGATGTGAGATATCTCTAATCCCTGAGCATCTTAGCTCAGCACACCGTACTCTAGAGGCCCTATGCTCTGATACCAATCTGTAACAGCCCGCTTACCGGACCATCACCGGCACTAGGATCCAGATCGGCTTAAGGCCGCCGGGACCCGTAGTAAGCCTACTGTCAACTCTGTGTACCTGATAAATCCCATACATGATCACACTTAAACTTAAAACTGTTACTTACTCTTCTCTATTTTTTTTTTTGTTCTTTCTTTGCTTGACTATCTTTTCTTTTCTTGAAACTTTTCTCATCCACTAAGCCTGGACTATGCATGCTCTGTCTGTATGCACTCGAAGAGTGATACCTGCTATGGTACCATACAGTAACTACAGAGATAGAAATACTACCATGCACCAAGCCTAGCTCTCATAACAACATTGTCTCAAACATATATAACATAAAAGGATCATGTACAAAGGAATAACAAGCACTAGGGCCAAGCACAATACTCGAATTCACTATATAACTGGCTTTTACATCATTTCTATACATTACATAAACTCTGTACTGTACATCTTTCATGTCCACTATTCTATACTATACTATTACATATGCCTTTTCCCTTGCTATCTTTTTCTCTTTCTCTTCTCGGAGGCCCTGAAAAATGGGGTTAGGGAGAGGGATGAGCTACGAAAGCCCAGTGAGCGGAATCTATAAAAAATCACATTAAAACATGCTATCATATGATGTATCACTGCACAAACATTTCACATCTCGGATTGGACATGATCCCAAAACTCCCTCTGTCAGTGCCCGGCCCCCAAAGGAGCTCACACAGGTCTTTCACTAACTACTCATGGTGCCCGACCCTATAAGGGCTCTCACAGGACTCATCCAAGGTAAATGCCCGGCCCCCAAAGGAGCTCACACAGGACATACAATAATGACAGACTTATGGGCTATTGAGATCGCCTCGGTCCAATCCACATATACAAGTAATAATGCAATGCATCAACTTGGTGAATACTAATGCAAAGCATCCTACATAAACATGGCATTAATGATGCATGAATCATGCTAAAACAGTTCTTAACTTTTAAAATAAAGTTCTGTTCCACTCACCTCTGTCAACTGCTGGGCAGTCTCTGTAACTCTAACTCTGTGGGCCTCCTTGGTCTCTCGGGTCCGCACCTACACAGGTGGACTCAAATGAGGACCAAACTTACTTAAACATAACGCTTAATATCTCCCCAAAACCCCTCTAAAACATCATAAGCATGCATGACAAAATGGGCAAAGGAAGGCTGGTCAGGGCACTTTCGGCGGCTGGTTCGGCGGCCGAAACCTCCCTCCAGAGACGAAACTCATGCATATTCGGCGGCACCTTCGGCGGCCGAAAGCCTCGTCCAGAGACGAAACTCATGCACTTTCGGCGGCCGAACTCCCTCTTTCGGCGGCCGAAAGTCTCTTTCTCACCCAAAAGCCTAGCTTTCGGGGGCAAGGTTTGGCAGCCGAAACTGCCTCCACAAGGGGTTCGGCGGCCGAACCTTGCTTCGGCGGCCGAACCTGGATTCTCCAGAAAGGCAGAATCCCGACCCAACTCAGGGTTCCAGCCTCCAAAAACCTATAAAACACCCATAACATGCATACCAACACTTCTCAACTAGCACATAACATATCTCATGCATATAGGGGTCTATAAACTAACTCAAACCCCTAAAACAACATCAAATAGCATATGCTCAACATATGCTCAACTCAAAGCTCCACCAACAACTAACCCATAAAACTCTCTAAAAACTCTTAAAACTTACTTTAAACATAAGGGGAGGTGAGGATCCATGCTTACCTCTTGAAGAACGAGAGGATTGCTGGTCCAAACTTGGAGATGTGGTGGAAAACTACTCAAAGTCTCCAAGTTGCTCAACTTTGCTTCCTTTTGCTCAAATCTCTAAAACAAAGCTAAAAACATGTTAAAACATGCAAGATTTGAGGAAAACATGAGAAACACACCAAGGAGAGCTTGAACCCACCGTTGACCCAAAAACAGAGTGTTTAACACTCAAGTTTCGGGCAAAGGGGCTTTTGTGGTGGCCAACCGACTCTTCCTTCGGCGGCCTAACGTGCATGCAAAACCATGCAACTTTCGGCGGCCGAACTTCACCTTCGGCGGCCGAACCTGGCTTTTGTCCCCTTGGTCTTTTCATTTCAAAACTCAATGTTCTTAACTCAAAACATGCAAACATGATAAAAAAACACTTAAAAAACATCTTAAAAAAACTTTCTTATACCCTTAGGGCAAGCTCCGACATCCTCGAATCCCGACTTCCAACGGAAAATCCGCCGGAACGTAGGAATTCCGATACCGGGGTCTAGCCGGGTATTACACAAGCATAGAACTTAAACTTAGCAAAAGAAATAACAGGCGCTGGTCCCCACAAATCGCAATGAATTTTATCAAAAACAGAAGAACTAATATGTTCAGAAGCACTAAAAGGCATTTTACTTAATTTGCCTAACTGACAGCTATCACACAAAAACTTAGAACGCAAAGAACCTGTTACATTAACTAGATTTTTATTGAATAAAACAGAAACAGCCGAAGCTTGTGGGTGTCCTAATCTCTGATGCCAAAGCTCAGCAGTACCAGCCTTAAACCGATTCGAGAAGTAGGCCTCAGGAATTCCAGATAATGTATACAGATTAAGCCTCCTTGGCCCTTTCAGAAGTACCTGCCCTGTTTCCCGATCCTTAACACAAACAGAAATATTAGAGAACTCACAGTTTACTGGATATTCATCAGTTAGTTGACTAATTGACAACAGGTTTTGTTTTAAATCAGGTACAGACAACACATTAGAAAGAGGCAGATTATACTTTTGTTTCAAAAAAGACGTACCAATACCATCAATTGGCAAGAACGCACCATTTCCGATTGTGATAGAATCAGACCCAAGATAACTACTAATATTTTTTAACAAATGTTTGTTACCTGTCATGTGATTGGACGCACCTGAATCAGCTACCCAGTCGGCACCATGAACTCCATTGTCGAGTGTGAGAGCTGCAAGAGCTTGTGGAGGGCTTTCACGTTGTCCTTTAGAAACCCACCAGCAAATTTTAGCAATATGTCCTTCTTTGCCACAGTATTGACAAATTTCGCCTCTGGCCTGGTGGTGGTGGACGGCGTTGGGCAGAATACCCCCCTTTGTTCTGATTCTGACCTCGGGTCTGCTGGGCTCGAAATCCTCGTCCTTGCGAATCGAAACTGGAGCATCGATCTGAGCTGGGATTTGTGTGTTTCTGTTGATTCCCATAGAAAGCTACATGTGATGCGATCTGTTCCAGCGAAGTATTGGTCTGACTTGAGAACCAATTCTGCCGTTGATCATGATTTTTCAATTGTGACACTAACTCATTATAGTTAAGTCGTGGTGGCTTGAGCATAGTAGTGGTGAAGGTCTCGTATTGTGGACCTAAGCTAGTGAGAAGACAGAAGACTTTCTCACCATCGAGCACTTTTTTACCAATTGCAGTCAAATTGTCGCAAATCTCTTTAAACAAGCGTAAGTGCTCTGTTATAGAGTTGTTGTCGTCTTTTCGAAAATACGTTAACTATTGTCGAAGGGTAAACTCTCTCTCTTGTGAGTCTTGAGCATAGGCTTCTTTCAAGGCGCTCCACACATCTCTCACAGTTTCTAATCCGATGATAAGTCCCAGAGATTCTTCACTGAGAGTCCCGTAGATCCACCCTCGAAGCAATCGATCGGAATTTTGCCAAGTTTTAAAAGCATCTGACTGTTGTGGTTGATAATTTTCTGGAACTGGATTTGGAGAAGGGTCGAACTTCTGATCTTCTGGAAAATCCCTCACAAGGTGATCAGATAATTCCTGACTCTCAGCTAAACTCAGGACCTGTTCTCTCCAAAGTGGGTAATTTGTCTGTTTAAGTTTTAGAGTTACGAAATTAGCTACATTCAAAGTAGGAGAAGCCATGGGAGCGGACAGAACCTGCTCTGATACCAAGTAAGAAATTATGAAGAAGTGAATAATATAATATTGAATGTAGCTCAAATCATCCAATGAGCTATAATACACTGCTTTAAATAAAAAAATAATAACAACTATTGTAGCAACTAAATAGGAGAAAGCAGAGAAAGTGGAGAAAATGACTGAGCTATTTCAGGTAATCAAACCCATTACCCGTGGGATCCTAACTACTAAGACTTATTCAAACTAAACATATTTACCATAATACACCTTATCTCTCCACAGCTCTAGCACATGGCATCCAACCTTATAACTCCAGAGGGATATTTGCATCCTTATAACCCCTTAAGTCATTAGAATGTACTACAATACGTATTAGAATTAATAGTAAAATATTTTGCAAAGACATTAATTTTATTGCTATATAAATTGACATATGACAACAATATTAATAGTTGTTGTTATCGATGGATAAAGAAAATTAACAAATAAAAATTATGAAAAATAGTAAAATATTATTTTTAGCAGTAATATTTATTGCTGTTAATAATTATTTTTTTAGTACCAATTATAATTTTACTGCAAAATATATATATTCATAATTTTATAGTAGCAACATATAACATTCATATTTTGCTGCTATATCTACCCTTACAATTTATAGCAACAAGATATGATTACTGCATGGAAAGAGATAATTTCTAATAAAGTTTTTGTGTTGTTGATTTCTAGACCTAATGCTTCTTCTTCTATGCTACCTATTGATATTAATGGTATAGGATTAACTTGCAATACAAAACCCATAGCCATAGGCATAGGTGTAACCTTTTGTTCAATGCTAAAATTGACGATTAAAGCATTTGAGACTACATTAATAAGAGATAACTGACAGAAGAAATTATTTTATTTATAAACTTCACTTTCAACAGGCGTAAAGTCATTTCAAATCTTTCTGTCCCGACTAATGTGCTAGTGGCTATAGATATTTTGCAGCAAAATTATTATTGCTGCTAAAAAATTAATTATTAGCAAAAATAAATATTACTGCTAAAAACAACCTGTTACTAATGCTCATAATTTTTTTTATTGTTATATCTTTTTATGCATCAATAGTAGCAATAATTGATATTGTTGCCATATTTTAATACATATAGCAGCAAAATTAATATTGCTGTAAAATTTTTTGCAGCTAATTCTAATGTTTGTTGTAGTAATGAAGTAGAAATCTTCGTAATTTTTTGTTAGAATTATAATTAATTTTATATATTAATATTGATGTAGATGAGATTAAATTGATGATGTGGCAGGAATAGAACTATACTATGATTAGCCAGAACTTGCAAGAGAAGAAACGTGAGGCGGTGGTGGGTGTCCACGGTAAGTACTCCGAAACTCAAGTCAGTATTTTGAAGAATAGAGAGAATGTAATGGATTACTTAGAGTTTGAGTAGTATTAGAGATAAAGTACATTTGTCTATATGATCTTCCCCTTTTATACTGTAAAGAGATGGAGATAAACATAGCGTTTTAGATCCAGTAATGATGTGGCCGGCTACTCAATAATGCACATTACCAGCTAATAGGTTGGTGATCCCGTAATCACAGGTGACATGTTGGACTGTGCATGATAACGGTAACTCTGTGCCAAGACTCAGCCTATTAGGGGAGGGCGGATCTTGACGATAATCCGGGTGTTAAAGTATTCGGGTCTCTCTTTTTTATGGCGGGACTGTGTTTTCCGCTTGTCAAATCTTTGTCACATGGCCCCTATTTTGTGGTAGCAACTTATAGCTTACTTTGGGCGGATGTTATGTAACATCAGAGGTCCCCCGCTAGTATTTGACTCTTTAGGTTCGAAGGTTCCTGTTTGCCTTTCCAGTTTAGGACACGTGGCGTGACCTCTGTCATAAGTGTCATTTCGCTTGCCTCTGGTCGCCTTATCTTTTGTGCCACATTCAAACTTCATCGGCTATTTCGCTGTATAAGAACCCTTCTTTCTTCTTTTTGGCTTACAATAGTTTCTCATAGGAGAGAGAAATGGAGGTCCTTCTTCTTCTGTTCCTAAAAGTAACCAAATATATGTGGAGGATATCATCATGATCTTTGAAAAGCAAATGAAGGTGGATTTTCATGAAGGTGCAAGCATATTACTTAGCTATGTGGATTGCAACCAGTCCGATTATAGCGGCTTTTCAGCGCTATAACCCTTGGGACAGAGGCTGATTTGTGCAAGATTGATTCCGAGAGCAAGGCCAGAAAGATAGTTGGTGAGACAGCTCTTCTCTTGGCCTTTTAGATGGCTCCATTCCACAGGGTGGGATAGACTTTAAGGATTTTGATGTAATAGAGACTTTTAATATAATAGAGACTTTATTTGAGTCCCTTTTAAACTCCTTATAATCTTTTGTAATGAAAATATACATTTCATATATTTTTGTGTGTTTTCTTTGTTGCTAGCGTATATTCTTTAATACTCATTTAGTCATAAAATAATTTTTAAAAAATTTACTGAAAAATAAGATTAATACCTGGGCCTGTAGCTCGGCTACCTGCCACCTTTCCATTGTAAAATGCCTTGGGGGAATTTGTTAACAAGGATCTTTTATCTGATCTAGTTTTTTGTTTTACACCTTTATCCTTTGTCTTTTTATGGGCTAGTATAACCGCCTTTCCAGCTTTCTAGCGTAGACAACTCGATTAATGGGATCAACGCCTAAACTTATGGTTTGGCGAGAGTCGCCTTATAGCTTGACTTGGCAAAAACTACCTTATAGCCTTGCTTAATGGAATCAACGCCCGAATGGCCTTGTGAAAACTGCCTTATAGTCTGGCATGACGAAAATTGCCTTATGGCCTTACTTAGTGGGACCAACGCCCAAATGGCTTGGCGAAAAACTGCCTTATGGCCTAACTTGGAGAAAATTATCTTATGGCCTTGCTTAGTAGGACCAACACCCGAATAGCTTAATGAAAACTGCCTTATGGCCTAGTCTAGTGAAAATTGCCTTGTGGTCTGACCTAGCGAAAATTGCTTGTGGCCTAGCTTGGAGAAAATTGCCTTATGGCATGCCTTAGCCTAGCGAAAATTGCCTTATGGCATTACTTAGTGGGACCAATGCCCGAATGATCTGGCTGATTCCATCTTGTGGCCTTGTTTAGTGGGATAAATGCCCGAATGGACTAGTGAAAAACTGCCTTATGGCCTTGTTTAGTTGGACCAACGCCCAAATGGTTTGGCTAAGATCACCTTACGACCTTATTTAGTAGAAACAACGCCCGAATGGTCTGGCAAAAACTGCCTTATAGCCTTTTTTAGTGGGACCAACGTTCGAATGGCCTGGTGAAAATTACCTTACGGCCTAGCCTAGCAAAAATTGCCTTATGGCCTTGGTTAGTCTCTATTTGAGGGAGGCTATCCCATTGTTCCTGAACACCACATGTGAAAATACCTTGTTAATTTGTTATTGATAAAACTTTCTCATTAAGTATGTTCCAAGAATAGAGAATAACTTGACCATCTAACTTGGCCAACTTATATGACCCTGGGAGAATAATCTTCGAGACCTTGAACGGTCCTTTCTAATTCTCGCCCAACTTACCAGACCCGGCACTGCCACCCATTACATCTGTTATTTTAAGGACTAGATCCCCCTATATTGAAGGTGTGTGGCCTAACCTTACTGTTGAATATTCTAGACAGCTTATTTTTGTAAACCGCCATTTTGATTACTGCCTTTTCTTGCAAGAATTTTGCTTGGTCCAAATTGAATTGTATTTCTTCAGGATTTCCTGATATCTTAGGGTATTGTATCCTAAAGCTGCCTACTTGGATTTCTAAGGAAATAACTGCCTTGACCCCATACACAAGAGAAAAGAGTGTTTCTCCTGTAGCTATCCTAGGAGTGGTTCTGTATGCCCATAGTATATTTTGTAACTCTTTGGGTCAGTTGCCCTTGGCTTGGTTGAGTCTTTTCTTTAGACCCTGTAGGATAGTCCTATTTGTTACCTCAGTCATACCATTGGTCTGAGGATGATAGGCAGAGCTAAACCTTAAGTAAATTTCTCATTTCTTGCAGAAGTCTTTGAACTTGGAGCTTGCAAACTGAGTTCCATTATCGGTGATTACTATCTTTGGTATTTTGAATCGAGTGAATATCCTTTTGCTGCGAAGGAAATCGCTTGTTGGGTGGTGATGGACTGTATTGCCTTAGGCTCTACTCACTTGCTGAAATGATCTACCGCCACGATTACGAACTTTCTTGATCCGGTTACCTTAGAGAACGGGCCAAGGATGTCGATCCCCCACTAAAATAAAGGCCAAAGACTTCCAATGATTGCTTGCATTTCTCCTAGGGTCTTTGGGAAGTTTGCATGTTTTTGGCATCTTTGACACCTCTGGACAAGCTGCTTCGCATCTTCTATTATCATCGGCTAGTAGTATCCTTGTCTAAATGCTTTTTGAGTAATTGTTTGGGCTCCTTCGTGGCTCTTACAATCACCTAATGGATACCCTTTAAGATTTTCTAGCCTTCCTCCTTAGTAACACATCGCAGCCATGTCTGTGTCGAGGACCTCCTGTACAACCAACAATTAATTAGTGCGTATTTAGAAGACTTCCTTATTACTTGTTTGGCTAATAATTCATCGGCTGAAAGATCATCTTGTGTCAAGAATTTGTATATTGACGTCATCCATAATTCATTCTTCTTTAGGAAAGGACACTTCTACTTCCATTGCTGGATTGTGCAATTCCTCAAACTCAAATGGTTGGGTCAAGTGTTGTTCACTCACGCTACCATCTTGGCTAGAAGATGTACCTCTTCGTTGTTGCCTCTAGCCACCTAGCAAAGTTCGCAGCTATCCTGCCCATCTTTAATCCTGTCCATCAAGGACCAAACCTTCTCCTCATATTTGATAAGGTTCAGTTCTTAGACTCTAAATTGTTTGTGGCATTGATTAACAATCAATTGTGAGTCACTAAAAATAATGAATTTTTGTATACCTAATTCCTTGATGACTCTTAGGGCCATTATTATAGCCTCATATTTGGCTACATTTTTTGTGACGTTGAAGGTGAGTTTGGCCGCATATCGAAGCTTTATCCCTGTCTGAGATTGCAACAGGATCTTGGTTCCTGAACTCCCGGCTCCGCAAGCTCCATCTGCGCATACCTTTCATTCCTCTATGTTCTCCTATGAGGACCATGAAGTTCTAATGGCGGAGTCATCTCTATAATAAATTCGGCTAGCACCTGGCTTTCATGGCCTTCCTTGGAACGTGCTTGATATCGTAGGCCCACAGTATTACTGCCCAAGTGGATAACCATCCTGACAATTTCGGCCTGTGTAGAACCTTCTGCAAAGGGTAATCTATTCTGAATTCTATGGTATATGACTCAAAGTATGGTTGTTGCTTTGTGGCTGACATTAGAACTGCGAATGCCAACTTTTTGAGAGGAGGGTAGTTCAATTCTGCTCCCTTCAACACCCAACTAGCATAGTATACTGGGCTTTGCTCCCTATTGTTTTCACGAACAAGTACTGAGCAAACTATTTTCCTTATCACAGACAAGTATAGAAATAAAACTTCACCTTCAACGGGCAGGCTTAACAGCGGAGGGGATGACAAGAAGCTTTTTAGACTTTTAAATGCCTCTACACAATCTTCTCCCTATTCAAACTTGCTTTGCCTTTGCCTTTGAAAGCCTTGAAGAATGGGAGGTACCTTCTGGCCGAGCATGATATGAAATGACCTAGGGCAGTGACCTGCCCATTCAGCCTTTGTACCTCATTAATGGTTTTGGGTGCTTCTATGTTTTAGATGGCACTGATCTTCTTAGGCTTTGCCTTTATATCTCTTTCCAAGATTATAGATCCTAGGAATTTCCTAGCTTTTACTCCGAAGGTAAACTTTTCAGGGTTCAACGTCATACCCGCCTTGTCCAGGACATTAAAAACTTTTTAGATATCTTCTGGATGGTCTTCCAAGTATCGACATTTCACTACCATGTCATCCACATACACCTCAACTGTTGACCCCACTATTTTTTTTGAAGATTCCTGATACTGGCTTTTGGTACATCGCTCTTGTATTTTTTCAATTCGAAAGATATTACTTTGTAGTAATAAACTCCTTCATCTGTTATGAACGTGGTCTTCTTTGGATCCTTGGTATCCATCATGATTTGGAGGTATCCTGAAATGCATCAAGAAAGGAGACCGCTGTATGTCCTAAGATCGAGTCCACTAATCTATCAATGAACAGTAACGGGTAATGATCTTTTAGACATGCTTTATTTAGGTCAATGAAATCTACGTACATCCTCCAATTTCCGTTAGCTTTTTTTACTAGGACCGCATTGGCCAGCCATGTGGGATACTGGACTTCCTTTATCAACTATGCACTTAGAAGCTTATTAACCTCTTCTTTGATGACTTGCTGCCTCTCTTATGCGAACTTTCTTTTCTTTTGTTGGACTAGTTTGACTGTTTTATCAATGGATAACTTATGGGTAATGAGAGCTAGGTTCATACTTGTTACATCTTTTGGAGACCAAGTGAAAGTGGTTACTCAGCTCTTCAGTAATTCTATTAAATGGACATTCATTTTCTCGGTTAATGCAGTGCCAAACCGCACCTTTTGCTCCTTTCCTACTTGGACCTCCTCTACTGGATTCGCAGGTTCTGGCTTTACGTGAGATTATGGCTTCTCTAGCAAGTCGATGGGCATGGTTGCTTTTTCGAGGCTTTTTGCAGGGTATCCATAATCTTCTTTGGCTGACATCACACTACATCAGACCACTATTCTTTCCCCGGGGGCTGAAAGCTTAAGAGATAGAGCATCCATGTTAATAATGATACCGTAGCAGTTTAGGATTGGATGATCGAGTATCACATTGTATGCAAATAGGATGTCTACCAGTACAAACTCTATATACAACTCTCGACTATACTTTTCATCCCCGAGTACTAAGGGAATGTTGATGGTATTCAGCACTACCACGATCTTATCTCTTAATCCTACTAAAGGGTAGGAGACTTTGACAAGACTGTTTTTATTCAAGTCTAACTTCTTAAAAATATTTAGGATAAGAAGTTTAACTGAACTACCTGTATCCACTAGTATCCTCCTCACCTCATACCAGTTTAGGAGGCTCTTAATGACCAGCGGGTTGTTTTGAAAGAATTCGGTCGCCTTGTTTGTAGTGTCGAACCTTACCTCTTACTTGGTCCATGGTTCTTGATGGACAGATAGGACATCTTTTGCTACTCGCTTATTTTTTTCCTTTACCCTTTTTAGGTCCTCCGATGATGACAAGGTCCTCCGATGATGACATGTACAATTTCGTCCATTTCCAAGAATAGGAAAGAAAAGTTCCTTCTTTAGAGAAAGAAAGGGAACAAGATCCACCGTAAACCCAAATGATTGAAGAGAATCTAATGGGTCTTTCGGCAGTGGAATTGAGATTATATTGATTATATGATCGAAATGAAACTATATTGTGATTGGCTAGAACCTACAAGAGAAGGAACGTGAGGCAGTGGTGGGTGCCCACGGCAGCCACTCTGACGCTCAAGTCAGTATCTTGAAGAATGGAGAGAATGCAATAGATTACTTAGAGTTTAAGTAGTAATAGAGATAATGTACATTTGCCTATGTGATCATCCCCTTTTATACTTTAAGAAGATGGAGATAAATATAATATTTCTTGAAAACTCGGCGATGATGTGACCGACTACTTGATAATAAACATCGCCAGCTAATAAGTTGGTGATCCCATGACTGCAAACAACATGCTGGACTGTGCCTGATAATGGTAACTCTGTACCAAGATTTGTCCTATCAGGGGAAGGCGGATCTTGACAATAGTCTGGGTATTAAAGTGTTTAGGTCTCCCTTTCTTGTAACGGGACCGTATTTTCCGCTTATCATATTTTTGTCATGTATTTTATAGTGACAACTCATAATTTATTTTGGGCGGATGTATGTAACATCAAGTATAATAATTTTAATATCTCTAAAATTAAAATTTATGAATAAATTCACTATCTTAATTAAAAAACATAAAAATATTCTAGTAGATGGGATGTGATCTAAACATTAAAGTAGTACTTTTGATATAGTTAGACAAAATGATATACGTGTTATGGAGATAAACATACTCAGAATTTAAAAATATATCATTTTGATTGGCCGAAAAAAATTGTTGTAAAATATATTTAATTGTTTTAGTTATTCATTTGGAATGGGAATTTTCTCATCCTTTTAGTGTTAAAGATAACGGTGTTAGTTTAAAAATCTAATAACACACTTTTTAATTTTTTTTGTAGCGTTGAAAATAAAGGTATTAAATAAGAATTAATTAATAAAATTTTTAAAATTTAAAAGATATTTTCATATATTTTTTAAAATAAGTAATCAATTAATAAAAATTTATAAAATTAAATAATATTTTTTTACATAATTATATATGATTTCAATTTTTATAATAATTTTTAAGTTAAAGAAATTAAATTCTTTTATATTAAATATGAAATTCAATAAAAAAAATATATTTTTTTAATTTCTAAATTCTAAAAAAAGATAGTTTTCGCTTATTTCTTATTTTTTATACACTTTTGCACTTTTTTTTATTTTTTTAAAAAATAAAGTTGTTGAATGTTTCGTCCAATTTCCAAGTCTTTGTCCACCATGACATGAACAGGGGAAAAGGACGTGTTATCTGCCTTACATGCCAACAATTAAAGTGCATGAGATCATCAACTTCCGGCCAATAAATCGATTCAGGTCGCTTTATGTTATGTAATTAAAAATAGTTAATGGACAGGGAATGTAGCTTTCTGCTTACTACCAATTGATAAAGAGATCATGATGCAACGTCGAATCCACATTGGTTTATAATTCTTTAAACATTCCTTTTTCTTTTAGTTAATTTTTTATTCGATTAGACTCGATTTATTATTTTAAATATTATTAAAGTTTAAATAAGCATTTTAATTTAAAATCGAAATAAATTAAAAATTAAAATTTTAATATTTTTAAAAATAAATCGAATCGATTTTAAGTAGAAATTAAATTGAATCTAATCGATCTGATTCAATCTGATTCAATTAATTTAATCGGTTGAACTTTTTAATAGATTTTTTATTTTTTATACTTTATATTTAATATTCTCAAATTTAATTAAAATATTCTAATTTTAATTATAGTTTAATTTCTATATTATAAAAAATAATATATTAGTATTCCTAATCGGTTCAATTTAATTTTTTTGACTTTTTTATTAAAATTGAATTGAAATAAAATAATCGAAATTTTTAAAATTAAAAATCAAACTGAATTTAAATAAATAAAAAATTAAAATAAATTTCTGAATTAACTTGATTCTATTGATTTTTTTATTTAAACTGAATACTAATCGCCTCTATTAAATCTTTCTTAATTATTTTAAGTTATAAATACTTAATTTTGATCATGAAAAAATATATTAATTCTATTGATTTTTTTTTTCAATTATCAACGATTTTAAATATTTATTGAAAAAAAATTGCTAAAGAAATCAAAACCGATTGGTAGATCCCATGATTTAAGAAACAAAATTAGCAACTATGTAAAAACTCTTTTTTATAGTATGGACTGTGACATTTTGAATAATAATAATAATAATAATAATATTTCCAAGTGGAGAAGATTAGAACTCCAGCCAGCATGGATCATCAATAGCGAGATTGGTAAGCCTATCTGCGACTTTATTAGCTTTACAAAAGTAGTGACTCATTTGCACCTGCCAAGAAGGATTTATCAGACTTCGACATTGAGTAATAAGGCTTAAAAACCTTGAATTATCCACTTCTTCAACATTAGTGAGTAACTCAATCACAGCTTAAGAATCCACCTCGACGGTGGCGGAATCAGGAGTTTCCCTTTGATAGGGCACCGGCTGCGCCGCTGCGACACTTTCATCCCCCTTCAAAGCATTTTTCGGTACGGCACGTGCCCCTTGCCGTACCTTCCCTCCGCCCCTGCACCTCGACATGTACCTTCCTATGCTCCCTATCCCCTGCCAATTTCAACCCATATAAGAGAGCACTCAACTCTAGCTATAATGAATTACACACCCTTAGCCTTACCGAGAAACCTTCAATCCAAAACTTTCTATCATCTCGCAACACACACCCAACCCCATTATTATCTAGATTCAGTATTTAAGATTCACTACGAACATTAACTAAATAAAATTATTAATACAGAAAAACATTGGCCATTTTGTTAAATTATATAGCCTAATAATATATTGAGAACTGTACATTAGCTTTCTGGTTGAGGTAAAATTTTTTTAGAACTATTTTATTTTTTATATTTTTTTCTAAGTATATAAATATGTAACATTCTCCTAATATATTTTATTAAAAAAAATTAAAGAGAAATAAAAAAAATTCTAATCGCAATAGACGTAGTTAAATTGGCGAATTACGTTAAATTATATGTAATATTTACTATTCGTACTTATTATTTGATTGTGTAATTATTCGATTCTTAACACCTCTGAGTAAGGAATATATATCAGTTCTATGGATGTCAAATTTGAGTTTGATTACAAGCATATTAGCCAATAAAAGAATCAACCTTCCCTAGTTAATGGGTTTAGCCGCATATAATAACTGAGAGAGCCGAGGTCCTGGATCTAAGTTTTCTCCTTTGTTGGCGATGATAATCCTTTCTTTTAACACTTATTTTTTTATTCTCTTTTTTCCTCCTTAGATTACGTCTGCTATAATATTATATGTTGACACTAACATGATTTAGTAATAGGGGCATGCTCTGTTCTAATAAAAATTTATGGTGTGCAGTCAGCTATTTAAGACTGAGCCGGTTAAGTAAAAAATAGTCTATGCCTCTGGGTTCCATCCTCCCTAAGTGATGATATCTGATAGGACAAGTCTGAGGTGATTTACAATGCATCTTTCATGCATTATACTTCATACACTTTTGGCGTATTTAAGGCCTCCATAACGGGCATGTCAATGGACCCATGGGCTTATTTTTTATTGATCATGCATATGGGTCGGACTTAAGGCTTATTATTATTATTATTATTATTATTATTATTATTATTATTATTATTATTATTATTTAGAGATTATCAGGTGTACTTTTATGCCTCTATTATTTATTTATAATTAATGATAAGAGTAAATTTTGAGACTACATCTGGTTATTGCAAAGTCCCTGTTTTGAATTTCGAATCAGTTTCCGCTTTAGGGTTCGTCTTTCTTCTCCATCGCTTAGGCTTCATCCTTTGAGAAATATGCTTTCCTTTCTTCTCAAAACTTCAATTTTCTTTTGATTGAGGTATGGTATTCTCTTATGCTATAACTCCTCTAGAATATCCATTAGTTGAAGATGTTGTTTCAATAGTTATCCCCTCTTATTTATTTCAACATATTTTCAACAACCTCACCGACTTTGAGATTTTTAGGTTAAGACTCCTTTGTGTAATGAGCAAATTGCACTCTTCAATTCAAATGATTGGAACTTGATTGATGATCATAACAGGGCGTAACTTGGTCTTTTTTCCTAAAATAATACAATTTCAAGTTAGTTTTCCCTTTTACACCATTTTTCTTGAAAGTATTACCGCAATTTAACTTAACTTTTTGAATGTTAACCTCTAATTTGATTCTATATGTAAAATATTTTGAAACCATTTGCTTATATTGGGGCTTTGTATCCTTAGTTAATATGTTTCGTACCTTCTTATAAGTAGTAAAAGTAGCCAATAGATTTTAGTATTTTAGCCATAGGCTAAGGTTGTCCTTATTTATGGGGTATAAAGATTCAATTAAATGATGAATTAAAATTTTTTTCATTGTCCAACTAAAAGGAGTCTCTACAATTGAGTGGGTTATTGGACTAGCTTGGGAAGAGACCCCTTAGATTTGTAATAAGTTTCTTAGATTGTATTTTATGACCAAATATGTTTTATTCATTTGACATTTGTTGAAAAAAAATAAATTAAAATCGACAAATATTTATTTTAGTTTGGTGGTAAGTGCATCTGAGTAAATTTAAAAGGTCTCTATTCCTCTAATCTTCAATCCCTATTTCAAAAAAAAAAAAAAATACTTATTTTAGTCCCCTAAAGAGAACTTCATTATGCTATTACTTTTGTGTTTCTCCATTTTAGCTAACTATTTCTTCTTTTTTTTTCGCATTTTCTTCTATTGCAATGGATAACATCAAATTTTCAAAGAATTTTACTCGATCTCATAAGAACCTCCTGGATACAGTAAGGGCTTTCAGCGGTACTGCAGCCACACCTATATCAATAGTCAAGACTCCTATTCGTAATTCTGGCCTTGAAGTCCTTCGATAAAACGTTTCCAACAGCCCTTTAAGTACTCAACTCAAGTTAATTCATACTGAGTTGAAAATATTGAGAAAATTGAGACAATTTCATAATAAGAAAAATAATGAGAGAATTGAGAGAATTTTGATAGAATTAAGATAATCAAATCTCAAACAAATGAAAGTAAATTGAAACAAAGAAGATGTTAAAATCCCACCACTTTCATCAAAATTTCTTCATAGCCATTCTCAAGTTTGTTTCGATAATACTTCTTCCTTGTCTAAGATATTTTCTAGGTTTATCTATCCATGCTATAAACAAGTGTGCATTAGCTAAAATAATATTTTCTTGGATTTTATAAACCTAATCTCTTTGGCCGGAGATGGGGAAGAAAGGAGAGGTAATTGATCATCATTAGTGAAGAAAGTATTACAGTCATCTTCTAATAGGAAGGAATCACTATATAAATATGCTTTTGGCATATTAGGTCTCTAAATAAACTCATTGAATTTGATTTCTTGTGTACAAATTTGTAAATTATATTTGAAAATTTGATAAGACTGTTAAAAAATATTGGTTTAATCCAATAAATCTGATCGGTTTAAACCAATCCAAACAAGCAAACTAAATTAATTCACCAATTCAAGTTAATTTATATTATTAAATTCAAGCATTTTGTTTTCATCGGTTAGATTCTTCACTTGGAAATCACCCTAATTTTACCCAAATTGCTAATACGGGGCAACTAGCCTTGGATTTTACGGCAGAGTTGGACCGGGACTAACTTTTATATTTTAATTATTATTTTGGATATTTTGGGTATTTTTATTATTTTGCATATTAGAGTTTTATTTCTATTGTAAATAGCCTCCCTTGGCTATTAGGATTTTAGACTCCTATTAGAATTAGGATTATTTTGCATATTAGAGTTTTATTTCTATTTAGCCTCCCTTGGCTATTAGGATTTTAGACTCCTATTAGGATTAGGATTATTTTATTTCTATTATAAATAGCCTCCCTTGGCTATTAGAAACGGACTTTTCACTTTTCAATCTTTGAGGAATTTCAATAAGACTTTTAGTCTTTCAGCTTATCTTTTCTCCTATTTCGTCTTAGCCAAACGATATTGGTTAAAACTCCTGACAGAGTCTAAATAGTCCTTCTTTTCTCTTATTTCGTATTAACCAAACGATATTGGTTACAGCTTCTGACGGAGTCTAAATAGTCCTGCTTCAGATTGGTATCAGAGCGAAGTCGACCATGGCAGATAACCAAGAGGCGCGACTTGCTGCGATTGAGGCATCCTTAGAAGAATTGAAGGAGATGATCAGACAACTGATCCTACAGCAGGGAATCCACCAACCCGCCGTTGCCGCACACCCCCAACCAGTCGCCAATCCTGTGGCCGTCAATCCTGTGGCCACCATTCCTATGGCCGCCAATCCTAAGGTCACCTATGTGGTGAAAAAAATCTTATGTTCAACAAAACAGGAGGATGAGACGCAAAGGAAGAAGATTTTTCAGGCAAAGTGTCGAGTAGGAGAGGCAATTTGCAGGCTAATTATAGATAGCTGCAGTTGTGAGAATCTGATAGCTAAGCAATTGGTAGAAAAATTACAGTTGCCTACACAGCCTCACCCCTCACCCTACAAAGTCGGATGGATCAAGGAAGGACCGACAATTGAGGTCAACAGAATCTGCAGCGTGCCTATCTCGATCGGTAAATCTTATACTGAACCTGTTAATTGTGATGTTGTGGATATGGATTGCTGTGGAATTTTGCTAGGTCGCCCTTGGCAATTCGACGTTGATGCTTTGCATAAAGGGAAGGAGAATTCATACATGTTCATGTGGAATCAAAAGAAGATTACTATCTTGCCTTCCGGTTCTGCGAAACATTCTAAGGTGGAAGGGAAGCATACTGTTGCTGTTTCTACGGGAGTGCAGAAGCTATCAGGCGCAGTTGAGAAATCTGAAGGCACACTAGCCTTATTGATGAGAGCAAAAGGTACAATGGAGGATGCACCATCTTTACCACCGCCCGTCAAAGAGTTGTTAAAGGAGTTTCCTAAGATAGTGGAGGAGTCATCAAAGCGTCCACCCCAGCGGGATATCCAACATCAGATTGATCTCATTCCTGGATCAAAATTACCGAATCTGCCTCATTACAAGATGAGTCCAAAGGAGAGTAAAAACCTCCAAGGCCAGGTGGAATTTGCTTACAACAGTATTGCAGCAAGCAACTTGGCAAAGCAGCACGTGGATGTTTTCAAACAGGAGCGTGGTGGAGGACAGAAAAAGCTTGACGCCAAGAAGATTGGTCCATTCCGGATCATTCAGAAGATCAATGACAATGCCTATGCTCTTGACCTCCCACATGAAATGAAAATTTCGAAGACGTTTAATGTGGCAGATCTATTTCAGTACTACCCTGCTGATGACAACTCGAGGACGAGTTCTTTACAAGTGGAAGGGAATGATACGGGACAACTAGTCTTGGATTTTACGGCAGAGTTGGACCGAGGCTAACTTTTATATTTTAATTATTATTTTGGATATTTTGGGTATTTTTATTATTTTGCATATTAGAGTTTTATTTCTATTGTAAATAGCCTCCCTTGGCTATTAGGATTTTAGACTCCTATTATGATTAGGATTATTTTGCATATTAGAGTTTTATTTCTATTTAGCCTCCTTTGGCTATTAGGATTTTAGACTCCTATTAGGATTAGGATTATTTTATTTCTATTATAAATAGCCTCCCTTGGCTATTAGAAACGGACTTTTCACTTTTCAATCTTTGAGGAATTTCAATAAGACTTTTAGTCTTTCAGCTTATCTTTTCTCCTATTTCGTCTTAGCCAAACGATATTGGTTAAAACTCCTGACGAAGTCTAAATAGTCCTTCTTTTCTCTTATTTCGTATTAACCAAACGATATTGGTTACAACTCCTGACGGAGTCTAAATAGTCCTGCATCAATTGCTCACTTCCTCCACTTTTTAATAGTCATAAGAGAATCACATCAAATTATCAAATACATAAACTACACGAAACTTATCATCAAGTTGCTATCAACCTTAAATCTTACTTATGATTGGTTATCAAATTTACTACTTTTTTCATATTAATTTCTATAATTTTTATCATATTTTTCATGGTAAAAAAATAGATTTTCACTTATTTGGATTTTGATTTTGGACAAGTTTAGAAGCGCAAATGTGAAAAGAAGCCAACAGAGGCTATTTTAGAGCTATTTTGGACTAACAAGTTTTGCTTTGCCTAGTTTTAGTTTTGACGGCGGTATAGAATTCAAATTATTTCATATAGTTATAAATACGATTAGATAAAAGACAGTAAAATGATTTGTTGATTTATTTTCTTCCTTTCAAAATTTGAATATTTTCTTTAATCTTTCTTGTTAGGAAAAAATATATATAAGGGTTGTTTTAGAAGTAGAAAATCAGCTCCTAATTTATCTCCTCATCTCTGCATTCATCTCATCTCTTCCCATCTCTCAATTTCTACAGTTGAACAATTTTTCTTTTTTTCTTTTTCTTTTCGCATTTTGTAATGGCTCTTAATAGCTAAATACTCTATTTTAGTTGAAAGTTAATCTAGTTGAGGTTTTTATCAAGTTGTGAGATCTAATCTCATTTTCTGTTTATCTTAATTTCTGTTTTGGTTTCTTTTCTATTTTCGAGAAATACCAACTTCATTGTTATCTCCTTAAATATTCAAGAGGCCTATTGAATCTCTTAACTAGATAATATATTGCTAATTAACGCAAGTAAATATGTCATTGTTTAATTGGGTTAATACAAGTAGCAATTAACATATCTATTTATATTAAGGAATTGAGTGATTTGGTTTAAATAATTCACTTGCAATTATTAATCAAGTTTGGATTCTTCTTTTCTTAAAACAATTAATTAATTTTTTTTGAAGTAAAAAACAATTAATTAATTAAATCTACATACTTGTTGGGATTGTTAATTAATTAGAAATTAATTTAGCACTTTGCAAATTAATTTAACCTTAAAGAGGAATTGGTGGGATTTGCTTATTTGAACATTATAACCAAACAATAGAAAATTAAGTGTGATTGATAAACTTCTTAACTTTGATTACCTTCAGCTGAACTTTTAATTAATTGTTTATTTTATTATTTCATCATATTTATTTTCTTCCCTCTTAAGTTTTCTTGATTCAAAATTTCTAATTGAAATTTCCTTCTTTTCTCTTTTTATTTTAACAATTTTTTTCTTATATTTTCTTACTTGGCATTTAAATTAAACAAATTTAGGATTTCTGTGGGATCGACACTCATTCACCCTTTCCACAAGAATTATTGAATTGGAAAGGGGGAATCAGTTATAATTGATGGATTCAACGCCTATTAAATTTTGGTGCCATTGTCGTAGATCTTACTAATTTATTTTTAGTTTTTATGACCAGATTTGAAAATAATAGAATTCAGTTTGATCCTAAAATAGAGAATACTACAAAATGATTGAGGAAAGGAAACAAATTGCAAAAACAAGCAAATTCGGGTACGTCTTAGCCACCTACCTGAGCATTTGCAATTGAGAATATTGATAATTCTACATTTGCAAGGCTACTCGAACACTCAGAAAATTCCAGAAGAGAAGAAGTAATGGCCGCAAAAGAGCAACCACTTTGCATCACCTATCCATTGCTGAACACACCCTTGGAACTGTGAATAGGTTTGATCCACATGCTACCCAAGTTCCATGGGCTGGAAAGCAAAAATCCACATCGCCATCTGAAACAGTTTTACATTATTTGTTCAAGTATAAGACCACAGGGGATAACTGATGAGCAAATCAGGTTAGTAGCATTTCCTTTTACTTTGGTTCAATCTGCTAAAGATTGACTTTATTATTTGCCTCTAGAATCAATTACCACCTCGGTGCAAATTAGATATTTATTTCTAGAGAGATTTTTTCCAGCAGCTAAAACTTCATCTATAAGAAAAGAAATTAGTGGAATCAAGCAAATAAAGAATGAAACACTTCATGAATATTGGGAATGTTATAATAAATTGATTGCAAGCTGTCCTAAACACGGAATCATGCTAAGACAAACTCAACCTCCATTGCTATGAAGGGTTGTTATCTTTAGAAAGAAGAATAATTGATGCTGCTAGTAGAGGAGCTATTTCAGAGATGGAACCTAAAGATGGTAAAAATCTTATCTAAAAAATTACTATGAATTCTAAGCAATATGGCCGAGAAGAAGACGTTTCTATAAGTGCGAATGAGGTAAGTATAACATCTTTAGACTATAAAATCTCACAACTTACCACTGTAATTCAATAATTGGCTGCAGGAAATAATGCAAGGACTTGTGGAATTTGCAAAATGTTTGACCATCCCACAGAAATATGCCCCACCACCCTTTAGGAAGGTGAGCAACAAGTAAATGTAATTGGAGGATTCAATGGACAACAAAGGAAGTATGATTTATATTTGAATATGTATAATCCCGAATAGAGAGATCATTCCAACCTTAGCTATGGGAATAGACAGCAAAACTTCTAGCCAAGAGCAAATTATCAAGCTTTAAATTCAGGCATATCTTTAGAAGACATTGTGCAATCCCTCGCTAACCTCACTTTTCAATAGGAAACAAAGTGAAGCATACAAAATTTGGAGAACCAAATGAGCCAACTTGCCATTTCGATGAGGAAGCTGGAATCCCTAAGAAAACTACCCTCTCAAACCGTGCCAAACCCAAAATAGAATGCAAGTGTAATCACATTGCGAAATGTATGGGAGCTGAACACTGATAGCTCAAAGAAGCTTGCCCAAGGCAGTACCCCAGGTTTGATGCCAGGAACAGAACAGAAGCTAAAAATTCAGACAGAGAAACAGTCTCAAAATTCAAAAATAAAACAACCCATAATTTAGGTAACATGCCCCTCTTTTTCCTGAAAGACTTTCTCAGTCTAAAAGGGGAAGTGAAGAAAAAGAAATCTTGAAGATTTTTTACAAAGTCCAGCTAAACATACCTCTCCTTAAAATTATAAAGTAAATACCTAGGTATACGAAATTTCTAAAATATTTATGCACTAATAAAAGAAAATTGTTTGGGCATAAAAAAATAAAAGTGGGTGAAAATGTATCAGTTGTACTTCAATGAAAAATTCCATAAAAATTTAAAGATAAAAACATATTTGCAATATCATGTAAAATTGGAAATTATGGAATTAGGAAGGCAATGTGTGATCTAGGAGCTTCAATAAATGTTATGCCTCTGTCTATTCATTTGTCTTTAAATGCAGGTCCATTGAAGCAAATAAAAGTTACACTCCAACTCGCTGATAGATCGATAGTGTGTTAGAGGATGTCTTGGTATAAGTAGGGAAGTTAATTTTTCCAGCAAATTTTTTCTTCTTGGAAATGGAAGATGATAGTTCATCCAACTCCACCGATTTGTTGGTAGGGAGACAATTCCTCAGCACAGCAACTACAAAGATTGACTGCATGAAAGCACGCTAACAATGGAGTTCGATGGAGAGGTGGTAAAATTGAATGTCTATGATGTGATGAAATATTCTGAAGATAATTTTACCCTTTGCAGCATATACGTTTATGAGCCTCTCGCCTAAGAAATTTTTGAATTAAGCAAGTAGGACAAATTAGAAATAGTCCTAATCGAAAGCTTAACAATGGATAGTCTTGCAATGGCACATCACAATTCAATGAAGAAATAATAGAAACAGTCTGCTTGTTGGACATTTTAAGCCATAAGGTAAATATCTATAACTCGGTTCCAATACTTAGTACTTATAACAAACTTCTTCCTTCTATTCTGCAGGCATCGGAACTTGAGTTGAAAACACTTTCAACTTATTTGAAATATGTATTTTTGGAAAGTATTAACACGCTCTTGGTCACAATATCTAATAACCTAAGTGAGGAAGAAGAAGACAAGCTTATTCAGGTGTTGAAGGAGTATAAAGAGGCTTTCGGATGGATAATTGCGGACATAAAAGAGTTGAGTCCATCTACTTTCATGGATAAGATCCTCCTTGAAGAGGAGGGTAAGCCAAAAAGAGAGGCACAAAGAAGGTTGAACCCACCTATGATGGAGGTTGTGAAGAAGGATGTGATAAAATTACTTGATGCAAAAATAATATATGCAATTTCAACCAGTAATCGGGTAAGTCTAGTCCAATTCATATCCAAGAAAATAGGAATAATCGTGGTGACCAATGCATAAGGAGAATCGATACCCACCCGTGTTTAGAATGAGTGGAGGTTTTGTATAGACTACCGCAAGCTAAATTCAGAAACTAGGAATGATCATTTTCCTTTACCCTTTATTGATTAAATGTTAGAAAGATTGGTAGGAAAAACTTACTTCTATTGTTTTGATGGTTTTTTAGGATTTTACCAAATACCAGTGGCTCTAGAAGATCAAGAGAAAACAACATTCACTTGTCCATTCGAACTTTTGCTTATAGAAGAATGCATTTTGGGCTTTGCAATGCACCAACAACTTTTCAAAGGTGTATGGTCAGTATATTTTCAGAATTTGTTGGTCACAATTTATGGTAATTCATTTGAAGAATGCTAGTTAACCTCACCCAAAGTTTGAAAAGGTGTTTGGGGTCTAATTTGATCTTGGATTATGAAAAAGGCCATTTCATGGTAGATCAAGGACTAATCTTAGGTCATGTAGTGTCTAAAAGAGGGATTGAGGTTGATAAGGTCAAAGTTGATGTGATAAAAGCTTTCCCATACCCCATGTATGTGCGAGACATTTCTTGGTCATGCAAGGTTTTATAGGAGGTTTATCAAGGACTTCTCAAAGATAGCTTAGCCATTGTGCAAAATCTTGCAAAAGGATGTGCCATTCAATTTTAATGAAGATGTAGGGAAGCCTTTGATACTTTAAAAGAAAAGCTGGTTACTGCCCCCATTATGCAATCACCAAATTGGGAATACTATTTGAGATAATGTGTGATGTAAGCAATTATGCCCTAGGGTCTGTTCTTGGTCAATGTATTAATAAGAAACCTCATGTTATATGCTATGCATCTAGAACTTATGCTACATAACAATCGCTCAAAGTAAGTCATGATTTGTTAGTACAAGACAAGGCCACGTGGCAAGGATCTGATAAGTAGAAAATGTAGTCTAGCCCGAAGAAAGGGGCAGAGACAAAGTTGAATTACCCTCCTCTCAAAAATTTGGCGTTTACAGTCCTCATGTCATCCACAAAGCTATGACCATACTTCGAATCACACACTATAGAAGTCAGAACCAAATATCCTCTACGAAAGGTTCTACACAGGATGGAGTTGTTAGGGTCGTTTTTCACCTAGGCGATAACATTATTAGCCTATGATAGTAGGCATGTTCCAAGGAAGGCCATGAAAGGTCAGGTACTAGCCGATTTTGTCGCGGAAATGACTCCACCGTTAGAATATTTAGAATCTTCTAAAGTAACCATATAAGAGTGAAAGGTTTGAATAGACTGTAACAGCCCGGATGTGATCCCCGGCACTGTTACCGTTCACGGCCCAGGGCTATCCCTCGCCTGGCCTCTTGCCACCTCGGGCTTTCCACTGGCGTCGTGAATAGCTCTTAACATCCATTCACCCTCACGGGTTCCTGGCAGGATTTGTCCCCTTGGGTTCTTGCATCGAATGCATCCTTCCCCAAGTGGATTTGGCCCAAATTTCCCTTTGGAAATTAGGTCGCCTCCCCCACTACTCGAACCCTTGACCTCCCACTTTAAGGGAATAGTCTGGTGAGAGTGAGTACTCAACTATTTCAGTTCGATGAATTGCACACTCCAACAACAGAAGTGGAGGAGTCTCTCCCCATAAAAAAGGGAGAATCATAGATGACGCCTGTATATAAATTTTTGACACAAGTTGATCTTCCAACCGATGATTTGTCAGCTAAACAGTTATTAAGGAAGTCTTCTAAATACGCAATAATTGATGGTTGGTTATACATGAGGTCCTTCACACAACCATGGCTATGATATGTTACAGAGGAGGAAAGCCAGGAAATCCTAAAAGATATCCACAAAGGTGATTGCGGGAGCCATGAAGGAGCTCGGACAATTGCTCGGAAAGCATTCAGACAAGGGTACTACTGGTCGATGATAATGTAAGATGCAAACTAGCATGTCTAGAAGTGTCAAAGATGCCAAGTACATACAAACATCTCAAGGACCTCGAGAGCAAGCGGCCATTGGAAGCCCTTTTCTTTCAGTGGGTGGCCCATTCCCCAAGGCATCCGGATCAAGAAAGTTTGTAATCGTGGCAGTAGATCCTTTCAGCAAGTGGGTTGAGACTGAGGCAGTGTAGTCCATCACCACCCAACAAGCTATTTCCTTCTTCAGCAAAAATATATTCACTCGATTCAAAGTACCAAAGATAGTGATCACCGATAGTGAACTTAGTTTGCACTCTCTAGGTTTAAAGACTTTTGCAAGAAATGAGAAATTGATTTGAGTTTCAGCTCAGCCTATCGCCTCAGACTAATAGTATGACTGAGGTAATAAACAGGACCATCCTACAAGGGCTAAAGAAAATGCTCGATCAAGCCAAGGGCAATTGGCCTGAGGAATTACCTCACATACTGTGGGCATACAGGACCACCCCCAGAACAGCTACGGGAGAGATGCCCTTTTCTCTGGTATATAGGGCCGAGACAGTCATCCATGAAAATCCAAGTAAGCAGATTCAGGATACAACACCTTGAGATTTCAGGGAATCCTGAAGAAATGCAGTTCAATCTGGACCAAGCCAAATTCCTACGAGAAAAGGCGCAATCAGAATGGTGGTTTACAAAAACAAAATGCCTAGAATGTTCAACAGCAAGGTTAGACGATATGCTTTTAATGTGGGGAATTTAGTCCTTAAAATGATAGATGTAACAAGTGGCAATCCCGGGCCTAGTAAGTTGGGTGAGATTTGGAAAGGACCATTTAGGGTCTCGAAAGTTATTCACCCAAGGCCATATAAGCTGGCCAAGCTAGATGGTCGAGTCATTCCCCATTCCTGGAATATCTATAATCTAAGAAAGTTTTATTAATAACAAATTTAACAAAGTATTCCTTCATGCTATGTTCTTCAGTGATAAGGAACGATGGGATTGTCTTCCTGAAAAAGATTAAGAAGACAAGAACAAGGCCACAAGGTGAGTTCCGCCAAACCAGGTCACAAGGCAGATTCCACCAGGCCATTTAGGAAATGGTCCCACTAAACAAGGCCACAAGGTGGGTTCCACCAGGTCAGATCACAAGGCGGGTTCCGCTAGACCATCCGGGTGTTGATCCCACTAAACAAGGCCACAAGGCGAGTACCAACAGATCATCTGGGTGTTGATCCCACTAATCAAGTCATTCATACCGGACATCAACGAGGTGGGTATACCAATCTCCAAAAGGTGGAGGTGCCAATCAAAGGTTAATGTCGATAAGGCGGGTCTTATGACCAAGTATTAAGATGAGAGACCATGTGAAAGTCTCTTATTGTAAAATTTCCTCAATGCGAAAATTCACCAGGCCACAGGCCCAGGTATTAATCATGTTTTGCAAAAAATTCTCTAAGTTATTTTATATCTGTTAAAATGGGCGCTAAGCCTTTTAAAGTAAATGTGCTTTAGCTCCCTTCTTTAGACAAAAAAATGGTGGTCACCACATTCATAGTATGGTTGGGAAGCCCCTTGGCCAACTGTTCAAAACATGGGCAACAACGAAGGCACACACGGAATAAACAAAAGAATAGATATGCAAAATATGCATCTTCATTACAAAATAGCACAAAGAGGAGGACTCCAATGTCCCTCGCAAGTACCTATTACAGAGTTTTCTAAAATGTCTATTACGTTATTAGTAGAGACCTAAATGGTAAGGTTCTCTTACGCCTCTCACTCGGTCTCATTCTCTGGAAAGAGGTCGTCTGTCCAGGGAAAACTGCATGAAGATCTGCTCGTCTAACTACGTTTCTCGCCTAGCCCTTGGAATCAATCTTGCACAATCCAACCCCCTCTCCTTGGGGTCGTGGCGCTGAAAAGCTGTTATAGTTGGACTGGTTGCAGTCCTTAGGGCTAAGCAATAAATATGCTTGAACCTTCATGAAGATCCACCTTTAGCTGCTCTTCATAGACCATGATGTTATCCTCCACGCAGATCTGGTTATCTTCAGGAATAGGAAAGGAGGTATCCTTATTCATTTCTTCTATAGAGGACAGTCGTAAGCAAATAAGAAGAAAGGAGGATTCTTATATATAGTGGCGTAGCTGACAAAGCTTTGAATACAGCTTGAGAAATAAGGCAATCATCATAGGCGAAGGCAGGCAAAATGACGTAAACAGTGAAAACTAACCAAACCATGCTGCGTGCCCTAAACCTCGAGAACAAATATTTCTTTCGAATCTAAATAATCAAAGACCAGTAAAGGGACTTTTGTGTTAGGAAACCTAGAGATTATTGCAATCCAAACACGCAGCGGAAAAATTAAAAATCTCTAGTTTCTTTCACAGGATCTGAATGCTTCGTTTATTTCAAAAAGAAGGATACGAGACTAACCTGTTAGACTCGATGAGAGGATACTATTCCAGACTGATGGTGCTGCTTTTTCAACGAACACCCTCTATGGTTGACAGGTGCGGTTGTCGAAGCCGGTCAAAAGTAACCTTCTTGGTTACCTACAATTTACAACTGTAGACAGTGGTGAAGGATCGTATCGACAGAGAATTGATTACCTATTTATTTATCTCAATCAAGACCAATAGAACTAATTGAAAGCACAAGTGAAAGCAAGTAATCAAAGAAAAATAGAAGCAAGTGCAAGGAAAGTAAAAAGGGGGGTTTTGAGATGATTTGCTTAACAACTATTGAAAGCAATTAAAACAGCAAGTAATCTAAAATAAGAGAGAAATCAATAAGAGAAAGGTCTAGTTGAAGATATGGATCCACTTTGGTTGTTTGGGTTGATCATTGAAACATGGTTATCTTGATTGAATCAATAGGTTGGTTATGGGGGTGGAAGACGCTTCTCACCACCATGTCTTTCCTTATGAACAAACTGATTAGGGAACGTCCTCTAACCAATTACTAATCAACAAATTGCCAAGGAATGTCCTTGGGCCATAGGCATCAAAACAATTGCCAATTGCATGAAGAACAAGAAAGATCCAAACCCTAACTACTCAAACGCATGAGATGATGTTAGATCATGCAATTTCTTGGGTTTTTACACCAAGTGTTCTATGGACAGAATATTTCCAGCAATTACGGACTAACAAATATCCTAATCCAACAATCAATTAACTTTGCAATCAAGAATCAAGTGGCCAATTTGATCAAAACAACAAAGCAATCTTGGAATCAAAGCACAATTGCATGAATATTGAATAAAATCAAAGACAATAGTTTCTGTTCAGATCTCACAACCCTTTAAACAACCTTAGTTTCAACCAAACTTCAACTAGAAAGAAGGTTTCAGCCACTCATGGCTGAACCAAACAGAAAATAAAAGAAAAGAAAGCAAAAGATGAAGAACTAAGGTGGAGAGAGAGGCTTGGGGCCTTGCCGAATTTGGGAGAGAAGAAAAGCTGTCTTCTTGTCTTCTTGAAGCCTTTAAATAGATCTTGAGAGGCTGCCTAGGGTTTCATGGAAGTCCAGGAAACTTTTAGAGGCTGTCCAAAGTGCCCTTGGTGTTGCATGTGCCTTGTTTGTGCATGTATGAAGGCAAAAACGAGTTGCATGTGATGGAAGGCAAGTGGGGGCACTTTGGTCTTTTCAATGGCTGCCCAAGATCCTCAAGATGTTGTACATTAAGTCCAAGAGATTGCCCATGCACTAATGAGGAAGGTGGAGCCTTCTTTGGAAACTTGAATGAAGTGGGAAACATGTGATCTTTGGATTTGGCTTCCTTAATAAGCTTGATCTTGAAATCCAATATTTGAATGTGAATCTTGAAGATTTGGATCTCAAAATATTTCCCTTATTTGGCTCCTCAAATATGGCAACTTGGGATATGGCTTCTTGAACAAGGAAAGAGTGCAATAGAGCACATTTTCGGCTGCCTAAGTTGAGTTTCGGAGGCTGGACTTTCGTCTATGTTCTGAAGGTTCGGCGGCAAAAAGTGGAGATTCGACGGCCGAAGGTAGTGGACTTTCGTCTCTGTCTGCATGGTTCGGCGGTCGAAGGTGCCGCCGAAGGTGGTCCACTTTCGTCTCTGGAGTCCTCATTCGGCCGCCGAAGGTGACTGAGTTTTGGCTTCCGAAAGTTGCCTCCGAAGGTTACTTCTCTAATTTTGGCTTCTTTTGGCACTTTTAAGAGCATTTTCTCCAAATTGTTTCTTCACACCTAATACTTTCAAAACATGATTAAAACCACAAAATTAGGTAGAATAGGTGCAAATAAACATCAATAAGGTCATGAAAATATGGACTAAATTATGCTCTATCAAATACCCCCACACTTAAGCTTTTGCTTGTCCTCAAGCAAACAAACATAGTCAAATAAGCTTCCCTTTGCTCTAGATCCTTATTTTCACTTAAGCTCATACTCAAGACACCTATTTTAAATCATTGCAGTGAAGAATATATGCATGAAGATTACTTACCTCCTTTCCTTGTTTCCCTTTGCTTACCATGGCTAGGATTTGTTTTCCTCAAGAGAGACATGCACATTATGTTAAGACTTTTTCTAGCTTTTGGATTGACTTGCCCTTACCTTGAAATACTTTATTCAGGCTTCTTGCACTTTGATTTTGCTTGGAAAGATCACCAACCTTTTGACGTGAAGGTACATATTTGTGATACCCACCCCCAGTTACTCAGCTGATCACCTTTCCAAGTGGCTACTAGCTCTTTTCATAGTCTTTTTGACCATTGGAATATTTTCTTGTTTTGTGCTTTTGAGGGCTTCGCCTTTGCTGAATTTTCTTTCTCTCAATAATTTGGGCAAATCAACACTAATTGCTAAATCAAGTCACATTAAGTTCATTCACACAATTTAAATTTATTCTCAATCAATTGAGGGTCATCAATACATTTTTCACCATGGCAAACTTAAAGATTCAATTCAAAAGGCAATTCTCAAACATGAATACAACTCAGTGCAATTGATTCAACATAAGTTTAAAGAGTTTTCACATCAATGGGGTCATGGAAAGAAAAACTCATCCAACATAGTTCATCAGTTTGAGTAGAGCAAAACAAAAAGAAGAAGAAGGTTGTGGTTGTGTGTGTTTTATTGAAAGCAGAAACAAATTAAAATTTAACTGTGGCTAATTAACTTAAAACTGAAAGGAAAAAGAAAAAATTTTTGCAATCTGAAAGCATGAGAAATCGCAGAAAAGAAGGGGAGAAGAGGAGAAGAAGAGAAGAATGAGAAGAGGAAGAGAGAGAAATCGCAGAAAAGAAGGGGAGAAGAGGAGAAGAAGAGAAGAATGAGAAGAGGAAGAGAGAGATATGCACCCCCACACTTAGATCATGCATTGTCCTCAATGTAAAAGAAGAGAGAAGAGGAGAAGAGAAGAAAGAAGAAGAGAACAAAGGAAACTGAGTACTTCCCTGGGGTGTGGTGTACATGGTGCGATTCACTTTAGGCAGAATGAGTGACGAACAGATGTTCGTCTGGGAATTCTTCTTTGACTGGGCATGGTGCAGAGCCGGAGGGAAGTCGGCTGAGGTGGTCTGCCACAAGGTTTTCTTTGCCCTTCTTGTCTCTTATCTCAAGATCAAATTCTTGTAGAAGTAGAATCCACCTAATGAGCCTTGGTTTTGCTTCTTTTTTCTTGATCAAATATCGCAAGGCTGCATGATCAGAATAGACAATGACTTTGGTTCCTAAAAGATATGGTCTGAATTTTTCCAAGGCAAATACAACTGCCAAGAGTTCTTTTTTAGTTGTTGTGTAGTTGCTTTGTGCAGAATCCAATGTGCGAGAGGCATAGTGAATGACATGGGGGGAGTTTCCCACACGTTGCCCCAAGACTGCTCCTACTGCATAATTGCTTGCATCACACATGATTTCAAATGGCAAGTTCCAATCAGGCCCTTGAATAATTGGGGCAGTCACAAGCAACTCTTTAATCAAATCAAACGCCTTTTTGCAATCTGCATCAAAATCAAATGTTACATCTTGTTGGAGCAATCTGCATAATGGCAAAGTGATTTTTGAGAAGTCTTTGATGAATCTTCTGTAGAATCCTTCATGTCCATGGAAGGAACGGATGTCTTTAACGTTTGTGGGGTAAGGCAGATTTTTTATGGTATCCACCTTAGCTTTGTCCACTTCAATGCCCTTAGCTGAAACAACATGTTCTAAGACCATACCTTGATTAACCATAAAATGACATTTTTCATAATTAAGCACAAGGTTAGTCTCAATGCATCTTTGCAAGATCTTTTCTAAATTGGTAAGGCATTCATCAAAAGAATTTCCATGAACTGTGAAGTCATCCATAAATACCTCAATTGTCTTACCCACATAGTCAGAAAATATGCTCATCATGCATCGTTGAAAAGTGGCAGGTGCATTGCATAGTCCAAATGGCATTCTTCTAAAGGCAAAAGTGCCAAAAGGACAAGTGAAGGTAGTCTTCTCTTGGTCCTCTGGAGCAACTGGGATTTGGTAAAAACCTGAATAACCATCAAGACAACAATAGTGAGATTTACCTGCAAGCCTTTCTAGCATCTGATCAATGAAAGGTAGTGGGAAGTGGTCCTTCCTTGTTGCAGTATTAAGCTTCCTATAGTCCATGCATACCCTCCATCCATTATGGACTCTAGTGGGGACAAGTTCCCCTTCAGCATTTGGAACAATGGTAATTCCAGTTTTCTTTGGAACTACATGTATAGGGCTCACCCATTTGCTATCAGAGATTGGGTATATGATGCCTGCATCAAGGAGCTTGACTATCTCTTTTTTCACTACCTCCATCATAGGTGGGTTTAGTCTTCTTTGAGCATCTCTGACTGGCTTGCATTCATCCTCCATGTGAATTCTATGCATGCAGGTGGAGGGGGAAATTCCCTTGATGTTATCAATAGTCCATCCTATGGCTCCTTTGTGTTTCTGTAGTACTTTCAAGAGGCTTGCTTCTTCTTGTTGGCTTAATTCATTGGACACTATTACTGGTAGTGTCTTATTTATTCCCAAGTACATGTATTTCAGATGGTCTGGGAGAGGCTTCAGATCAGAAGGTTGTTGCAGAGATGGATTAGAAGAGCTTGCTTGCGATGGGGGCTGCTGGGAGAGGTTCGGCGGCAGAAAAGGTGCTGGATTCGGTGGCCGAAGTTCTTCAGTCTGCGGAATGAGCTTTGGCAATGGATTCTGCTTCCGCAAGTCAGTGAGGTTCGACGGCCGAAAGATGTTCGGCGGCCGAAGAATGTCTTCTTTCCGCGCAATGTCTTGCTCAAGTGGTGCGACAGAAGGTGGTGTCTGAATGGCAGTGGAGTTCGGCGGCCGAAAGTGGGACATGTTCGGCGGCCGAAGATCTTCTGTCTGCTTGATCTCAACTTGCTGAATGCTGCAGATTGTTTCTTTTAGTTTCAGGTTTTCAATCCTGCAAAGATCATCATCTAGAACAGAATCTTGATTTTCGTTAAACACATCTTGGCTCAAACAATCAATAATATCAAGACCATAAACAGTGGACATATCATGAGGATATTTCATGGCATCATAGACATTGTATTTAATGACTTCCCCTTCAAATTCCATGGTAAGAGTACCATCATGCACATCAATTTTAATTCTAGCAGTACTCAAAAAGGGACGTCCAAGAAGAATGTCAGAACTAGTATTGCAACTATCTTCCTTAGTATCAATCACATAAAAATCAGCAGGAAAGACAAGTTCATCTACTTGGACTAAGACATCTTCAAGAACACCTATGGGGTATACCACAGATCTATCAGCCAATTGTATCACAACTCTTGTTTCTTTTAGTGCACATGCATTGAGAGATTTATAGATGGAGAGGGGCATGACATTGATAGATGCACCAAGATCACACATGGCTTTCTTTATACCAACATTCCCAATCTTGCAAGAGATAGCAAACATACCTTTGTCCTTGCATTTGGTGGGGAGTTCCCTTTTAATGACAGCAGTCACTACCTCACCTACACTTACTTTTTCTCTTTTTGCAAGCTTCCTTCTATTAGTGCAAAGTTCTTTCAGAAATTTAGCGTACCTGGGAATCTGCTTAACAACATCTAGCAGAGGTATATTGATTTGCACTTTTCTGAAGGTGTCAAGAATCTCCTTTTCTTCTTTTTCTTTTTGTGTTCTTTCAAACCTCTTGGGAAAAGGAGGTGGAATGTGGAAACTTACTTTCGGATCAGCTCTTTGTGCAGGGGGGACTTCAGTTTGCGCAGGAGTGGCTTTCGGGATGGGTCTTCGTGCAATGTGCTCTTCTGCAGTTGGTTCTTGCGCATAGATTTCCCTTTCGGATTGTGTAGGAGGTGTTCTTCCATCAATCTTGGCCTCTTGAAGCTCTTTTCCACTTCTCAAAGTAATGGCACTGACATTTTGTCTAGGATTAGTTTCAGTTTGAGAAGGGAGCTTACCTTTAGATTCAGATCTGCCGATGGATGCAGCCAGTTGGCCTATCTCTTGTCGCACGCCTTGCATGGTATTGACCATTGTTTCCATCATTGTTTGCATGATCTTCTCAAGGTTCTGATTTGGATTTGAAGGTGCTGGTTGAGCTTGATTTCTTTGGAGAATTTGGTAATTCTGACTATTGTTGGCCCTTCCATAGCTGAAATTGGGATGGTCTCTCCAACCTGGATTGTATGTATTGGAGTATGGATCATGCCTAGGCTGGTTGTGGTACCCTCCAATAGCGTTGACTTGGTGGTGATCTTCTTGGAGTGTGGGACATTGATCGGTTGGGTGTCCTACATGAGCACAGATCTCATATGGCCTAGGTGGTGGAATTGCTTGCATTTGTTGGACCTGGCTAAGGGCGATCTTTTCCACAAGAGAAGTTAGTTTTGAGATTTGAGATTCAACAGAGGATGTTCTTACCTCATAGATTCCTCTTTGCGTTTGCTCTTCTTCTTCATATTGCTTGGATGAAGCTGCAAGATTGGATATTAGTTCCTTCATCTCCCTAGGTGTCTTGTCCAGGATAGATCCTCCACAGGCTATATTTATGAGTTTCCTTTCTGATGGAATCAATCCTCCATAGAAAAACTGAATGAGGGCCTTGTCTGACATATCATGTTGTGGACAACCTGTACATAGTCTTTCAAACCTTTCCTAATAATCATATAAGTCTTCAGTTGGTTTTTGTCTTATGCTAGTGATTTCTCTTATTATGCCAATTGATTTAGATGGTGGGAAGTATTTGTCCAAAAAGGCTTGGACCATATCATCCCAAGAAGTTATAAATCCAGGTGGCAAATAAAATAACCAATCCTTAGCATGGTCATCTAATGAAAAAGGGAAGGCTCTTAGTTTAACATGATCTTCAGAGATCCCTTGAGGTCTCATGGATGAGCAAATAATTTTAAATTCTTTTAAGTGCTTATGTGGATTTTCATTTTGCAAACCTCTAAATTTAGGGAGCTGATGAATCAAACCTGATTTCAGTTCAAAGGGAACTGTAAGAGGCGGATAGGTGATGCAAAGTGGAGCATAATCACCTATAGGAGTTGCTAACTCCCTCATGGTTCTTTCCCTTTGTGCTTGTGGCCTATTTGCTGGGTTTTTTTGAATTATCTGGCCTTGGACAGCATGTCCATCATGGGCAGCAGCTGGTACTTGAGGTTCTGCCATTGGTGCGAAATTTGGTTGCTGGAGTTCAGGACTTTCGGCGGTCGAATGTTGATGGGTTTCGGCGGCCGAAGGTTGGGCAGAAGGTTCTGCGTTTGAGGCTTGCTTTCCTAGCCTTCTGAGAGTGCGTTCAATTTCTGGATCAAAGGGCAGAGTGTCCCTACTTTCAGATCTGGTCATGAAAGAAAAATAAACAAACAAGTGAAATCAATTCCCCGGCAACGGCGCCAATTTTTGACAGGTGCGGTTGTCGAAGCCGGTCAAAAATAACCTTCTTGGTTACCTACAATTTACAACTATAAACAGTGGTGAAGGATCGTATCCATAGAGAATTGATTACCTATTTATTTATCTCAATCAAGACCAATAGAACTAATTGAAAGCACAAGTGAAAGCAAGTAATCAAAGAGAAATAGAAGCAAGTGCAAGGAAAGTAAAAAGGGGGGTTTTGAGATGATTTGATTAACAACTATTGAAAGTAATTAAAACAGCAAGTAATCTAAAATAAGAGAGAAATCAATAAGAGAAAGGTCTAGTTGAAGATATGGATCCACTTTGGTTGTTTGGGTTGATCATTGAAACATGGTTATCTTGATTGAATCAATAGGTTGGTTATGGGGGTGGAAGACGCTTCTCACCACCATGTCTTTCCTTATGAACAAACTGATTAGGGAACGTCCTCTAACCAATTACTAATCAACAAATTGCCAAGGAACGTCCTTGGGCCATAGGCATCAAAACAATTGCCAATTGCATGAAGAACAAGAAAGATCCAAACCCTAACTACTCAAACGCATGAGATGATGTTAGATCATGCAATTTCTTGGATTTTTACACCAAGTGTTCTATGGACAGAATATTTCCAGCAATTATGGACTAACAAATATCCTAATCCAACAATCAATTAACTTTGCAATCAAGAATCAAGTGGCCAATTTGATCAAAACAACAAAGCAATCTTGGAATCAAAGCACAATTGCATGAATATTGAATAAAATCAAAGACAATAGTTTCTGTTCAGATCTCACAACCCTTTAAACAACCTTAGTTTCAACCAAACTTCAACTAGAAAGAAGGTTTTAGCCACTCATGGCTGAACCAAACAGAAAATAAAAGAAAAGAAAGCAAAAGATGAAGAACTAAGGTGGAGAGAGAGGCTTGGGGCCTTGCCGAATTTGGAAGAGAAGAAAAGCTGTCTTCTTGTCTTCTTGAAACCTTTAAATAGATCTTGAGAGGCTGCCTAGGGTTTCATGGAAGTCCAGGAGACTTTTAGAGGCTGTCCAAAATGCCCTTGCTGTTGCATGTGCCTTGTTTGTGCATGTATGAAGGCAAAAACGAGTTGCATGTGATGGAAGGCAAGTGGGGGCACTTTGGTCTTTTCAATGGCTGCCCAAGATCCTCAAGATGTTGTACATTAAGTCCAAGAGATTGCCCATGCACTAATGAGGAAGGTGGAGCCTTCTTTAGAAACTTGAATGAAGTGGGAAACATGTGATCTTTGGATTTGGCTTCCTTAATAAGCTTGATCTTGAAATCCAATATTTGAATGTGAATCTTGAAGATTTGGATCTCAAGATATTTTCCTTATTTGGCTCCTCAAATATGGCAACTTGGGATATGGCTTCTTGAACAAGGAAAGAGTGCAATAGAGCGCATTTTCAGCTGCCTAAGTTGAGTTTCGGAGGCTGGACTTTCGTCTATGTTCTGAAGGTTCGGCGGCCAAAAGTGGAGACTCGGCGGCCGAAGGTAGTGCACTTTCGTCTCTGTCTGCATGGTTCGGCAGCCGAAGGTGCCGCCGAAGGTGGTCCACTTTCGTCTCTGGAGTCCTCATTCGGCCGCCGAAGGTTGCCGCCGAAGGTGACTGAGTTTTGGCTTCCGAAAGTTGCCTCCGAAGGTTGCTTCTCTAATTTTGGCTTCTTTTGGCACTTTTAAGAGCATTTTCTCCAAATTGTTTCTTCACACCTAATACTTGCAAAACATGATTAAAACCACAAAATTAGGTAGAATAGGTGCAAATAAACATCAATAAGGTCATGAAAATATGGACTAAATTATGCTCTATCAATGGTATCCACACGAACGTCTTTTATCCTTCTAAAGTGCTAGCTCTCTCAAGGATGGATAAACTATGTGCTCCCCAATCTGCAATTGAAAATGAATTCTCTAAAAATGTTACTCCACAATTCGTAAAAGAGGTTTTTATTCATTTCAGTCTTTTGTTTTCCCACAACTCTTTTCATATAAGAGTTGTGGTCACAACCCACTATCACAATCTCGCAGATACTCAAATATCTTACGTGATAGTTTGTTTTGATAAGAAAAATCAAAAATATTTTATCTGTGACAGTTACAGATAAACCGCAGATCTTTTAAATATTATTATCTTATAATAATAATTAATATTAATAATAATATCTTTATTATTATTAATTATACTAATGGGCTTTTAGCCCATTAATATAGCACATCAACAACGTTATTGTGTGTGACCCAATAGGCTCACATTAATTGGCAATAGGCCCAGTCTCACCAGGCCCATAAATCATAAACGGCCTCTAGCAAGACATTATAACTATCCAACTAATATGAGGATCAATAGTCCGATAAAGCCTAATAAATAGAACATGTACTAATCCCTTTATCACACGATATCTAGTTTAAACATAAGTCATGGTCAATGTCAAACTTATAATGTTCAAACTTATGATTTCTCTATCTCTAAGCAGACTGATAAAACCAAATGATATTGATCACACTATCAATTCAATTGATCACACTATTAATTCAATTGATCACACTATCAATTCATTTGAGCACGACCATGCATTTCTCAGTCTCACTTATTGAGGGGCCCAGAAGATATCTCTCTCAAAGAGAGGGACAAATTCTATCTTGATTGTTCAATATACTCTACATAATTTATGTTATGCTCAATCATAATCTTTATGATTGTCTGATTAAAGACAATGTTTGGTTATGTCAAAATATAACAGTTCTTATGTTGGAAACTATGACAATCTCAAGTCAAAGGATTAAGACATAACTACTTTGAGATTCACTTATGACAATAATCTATGTAGTGATCTCAGTGCGGGTCCATCCAATACTTTATTCTCTAACAAGTATCTATGATTATTAAATTATATCAATATATACATAATCATCTCATGATTATTGTAATACCCGGCTAGACTCCGGTATCGGAATTCCTACCGTCCGGTGGAATCTCGGGTGTCGGAGACTTCTAGAAGGGTAAAACCATGTTTTTATAAAATGTTTTAATGCATTTTATGTTTTTAAGCAAGAAAGAAAATGAGTTTTTGCATGAAAATAGCATTGGAAGAAAACTCGGGTTCGGCCACCGAACCTCAAGTTCGGCTGCCGAACATGCATGCGCTTCGGGAGTGCTTTAGGCCCCCGAAGGTATAAGTGAGGGAAGTCCAGGTTCGGCCGCCGAACCTTATGTTCGGCCGCCAAACATGGCATGCATACGGAGGCACGTTAGGCCCCCGAAAGTGGCCTGGCCAGCCACCTATAAAGGGGTCCCCATGTCCGAACGGGTGAGCTTTTTCTCCCCATTTTCGGCCAAGGTGAGTCTCCGCCGCCCTCATGCCGATCTTGAGTTCTTCCTTTAGATCTTCCATGATTTTTATGAGTTTTCACCTTTATTTTGAAGATTTTTAAGCAAATAGCAAGTTTTGGAGCTTGGAGGTTCAAGAAACTCGATCTCTCCCATCTCCGAGCTAGGATAATTTTTCCTCTCGATCTTCAAGAGGTAAGAGCCGATCTTAAGCTCAGTATATGTTTTAAACAAGTTTCAAGTTGATTCATGGGGTAGAAATGCATGCTTAGGTCAGTTGAGCTTTGTTAGGTTTTGAAGTTGTGTTTATGGACAATGTAGGTTGCTGAGTTGCTTTTGATGTGTTGTAGTTGGGGTTTAGGATAGTTTGAAGCCCCTAGGAGCTTATGTATGTGTTTATGCATGTTTTGGTTGAGTTGTATGCATGATTGAAGGTTTTGGGAGGCAAATGTGCATAAGAGCCAAGTTTCTGCCACTTTGGGAGAAACTCAGGTTCGGCAGCCGAAGGGACTTTCGGCCGCCGAACCTACCTGTGGAGGCAAGCTTTCGGCTGCCGAAGCCTGCCCCCGAAAGTAGACTTTCGTCTCTGGAGGGGACTTTCGGTCGCCGAAGGTGCCGCCGACATGCATGAGTTTCGCCTCTGGAGAGAACCTTCAGCCGCCGAAGGTGCCGCCGAAGGTGCCGCCGAAGGTGCCGCCGAAGGTGCATGACTTTCGGCTCTGGAGGGACTTTCGGCCGCCGAACCTGCCACCGAAAGTGCCCTGTTCAAGTGTCCTTGCATGAATTCTTTGATTGTTTTGAGGTGTTTTTGGGGTTTTTTGGGGGATATTTGTAGAGTCATGTTTTAGTATGTTTGGTCCCTTATTTGAGTCCACCTGTGTAGATTTGGACCCAAGGAACCGAAGACCCCAGCAGTGAGTCAGCTGCTTCAGTTCTTTGTCAGAGTTAGCCTGAGGTGAGTAGAATAAACCTTATTTTTTAAATTAATGCAAGTTTTAGCATGAATCATGCATCACGAATGTCATGTGATATAATAGGTTGTTGCATTAGAATCCACGAATATATTGCATTGCATTCTTTGTTATGGATGTGGGTGAATGCTGTATGATCCCATTAGTCCCTGAGGAAAGACCAGGACCCCATTCTACGGCCTGGCACAGATATGATGCTGGGACTATTTGGTGACAGGTTCACCCTTGATGTGATTTGTCTGTGATATGATGCATTACATGATGGCATATGTTTTAAATGTTTTATTATTCTACTCACTGGGCTCTAGTAGCTCACCCCTTTCCCTTTATCCCCCAGGTTTGCAGGTACGGGCTAGATCAGGAAATGCAGAAGAGTAAAGTCATGTGATTTGTAATAGTTAGATGTGGACATGATGTTTTGTAAAATGAAGTAAGGTTATGATCAGTCATGTTATGTAATATTGATATTGAGGATTAGAATTGTACTTGACCATAGTATGTTTGGTTAATCCCATGTATATACATGATCTATGTTTTATGATGTTTATGTTCAACCAAGCTTGATGTTTGATGAAATACCCCATTGGAGCATATGATGAGGCTCCAGTGTGTGGTTTATGTTTATGTTTATATGCATGCACAGGTTGAGCTTGGTAAAAGAAAATAGTATGTTCCTCTCATGTTTATGGATATGTTTATGTTTATATAGTATGTTCCTCTCATGTTTATGGATATGTTTGATCATGTATGGGATTTGGCAGGTATTCAGGATGTATGTTAGGCTGGCTACGGGTCCCGGCGACCTTATGTCGATCTGGATCCTAGCGCCGGTAGCGGTCCGGCTTCCGGGTCGTTACAGAGTGGTATCAGAGCCCTAGGTTCATATGGTCGAACTTATAGTGTGTCGGGCTCATAGATGTTATAGAAGGTCAAGCACAATAGGAAAGATCATGTCCACTAGGATAGGATATGGAGTCCTGTCTTGTATGATGATATGCATGTGCATTAATGATATGCTATGTATGTGATGCATGTGATGCGGGTTCATGTGTTCCCACATGAACCATATGATGCTAATGCTTGTATGATATGTGCTGTTTTTCAGAAAACAGGATGAGAGGAACTCGTCGATCTGCACGATTGACTGGAGTACCACCCCAGGACGAGGGCACTGATGCCCGTCCTCCTGCATTGCCTAGGGCAATGTCAAGTAGGTCCAGCAGAGAAAGAGCAGTAAGAGACCCTAGAAGGTCTTTGGATCTGGGTAGAAGCAGATTAGTGAGGGGAACAGTGCAAGGGGATATGTCAGAGGATGTGGGGGATCAAATGGATGTAGATCAGAGGAGGGATGGCAGTCTCGGAGTAAGTATGTCAGAAGAGGGAATGGGAGAGTCCCAAGGAGGCACTCAGGCCTCGGGGTTTGTTCAGCCACCTTACTACCCACCCTTTTCACATAATCACGGGTATTCGATGGGAGGTACATCGGATTACCCCAGTTTTAACCCTTATCACTCTCAGATGCCATACCCACCTTTCTACCCACCGTACCCACAGTACCCTATGTACCCACCCCCACCCTACCATCCAGGTACAGCAAACCCTACCCCAAGGGATGCTGCACCTCCTCCACCACCAGCAGCACCTACTGTCCCAGAAACCCAAATGCCTAAACCTAGCTCATCTGGGGGGAGCAAGGTCAAGATGACAGATTACATAAAGCTGGGTGCTCCCCAGTTTGAAACCGGTGATGACCCGTTTGTGTACCTCGAGAGGGTCAAGACAATTATAGATGAGATAGGAGCTAATGACAGTAGAGCCATTCAGATGGCTGGGTTCACACTAAAATGCAAGAAGGCCCGAGAGTGGTTTAAGAACTATGTGAACCCGAGGGTGGACAGCCTATCATAGGAGGAGTTTGCAAATGAGTTTGCAGGATGGGCTTTCCCTGATAGTTCAAGAGAATTGAAGATGATTGAGTTCGAGCAGCTGAGGCAAACGGATGAGATGAGTGTGGATGAGTATACAGACAGATTCTTGGAGCTGTTGCCGTTTGCTGGGCAGAATCTGGATACAGATCAGAAAAAGTCAAGGAGGTATATCATGAAGCTCCATTCCAGGTATTCCTCCTTGATTCAGTCGGCAGAGAGGGAGAGTTTCCATGCCATAGTGGATATGGCTCGGAGTATGGAGGCTAGTGCAATAATCGAGGGGAAAGTCAAGCAGTCAGTGGCACAGCCTTCTGGTTCCAAGACCCCAGGTGGGGGAAAGTTAGACCCTTCTTCTCTGAGTTCAGGCAGTAAGAGATGGGGTAAAGCCAAGTCTAAGAAGAACAAGTTCTGGAGCAAGATCAAGTCTGGTCTGGGATTAGGAAGTGGTTCGAGCTCAGGTGCAGATAATGTAGTATGCAAGAAGTGTGGGAAGCCGCACAAAGGAGTATGTCTGGTTGGGACGACAGCCTGCTTCAGATGTGGGCAGGAGGGACACATGGCACGGGAGTGTCCTAGGGCAGCTTTTGTGGCACAGTCTCAGCAGACAGCTTCAGGTAGTGTGGCACAGCCAGTAGCTCCAGCCGCGACTCAGGCTAGTGGCAGAGGCAGAGGGAGAGGGGCAGCCTCTTCTTCAGCGTGATTCAGGGGTGAGGGTCCATCAGCTCCGGCTCGGATCTTCACCATGACTCAGCAGGAGGCAAACACATCCAACACCGTGGTGTCAGGTAATCTCATCATTGGTTGTTCCGATGTGTATGCATTAATGGACCCTGGTGCATCTCATTCTTTCATTACTCCGAGGGCCGTCGAGAGGTTGGGATTGATGGTCTCTGGGTTAGAGTGTCCCCTATGGGTCAGTGGACCCAAGTGTGACCCGTCAGTGGCAGAGTCAGTCTGCCAGTGTAGTCCAGTTTTTGTGGAGGGAAGATGCCTGCCCGCCGACCTTGTGGTTCTAGATTTGATAGATTTTGACGTCATTCTAGGGATGGATTGGCTATCTGCCCATGGTGCTACCTTGGATTGCAGAGACAAGGTAGTCAGGTTCAGATGTCAGGATGGGTCAGAGGTTATCTTCAGAGGAGACAGTAGGGGTACACCTAGAGGTTTGATATCAGCCCTACAGGCTCGTAGGCTCCTCAGGAGGGGTTGTCAAGGTTTTCTAGCTCATGTGAAAGAGCTGGATAGTCATGTCAGAGAGCCCGCCTCGGTGCCAGTGGTCAGAGAGTTTTTAGATGTGTTCCCAGACGAGCTGCCAGGTTTACCACCTGCTAGGGAGATAGAGTTCGAGATAGAATTGATGCCTGGAACCATACCGATCTCTATCCCTCCCTACAGGATGGCACCAGCAGAATTGAAGGAGCTTAAGGAGCAGTTGCAAGAGCTAGTAGACAAGGGCTTCATCCGACCGAGTACCTCACCTTGGGGTGCTCCAGTATTGTTTGTGAGAAAGAAGGATGGATCCCTCAGACTTTGTATCGACTACAGGCAGTTGAACAAGGTCACTACCAAGAATAAGTACCCGTTGCCAAGGATCGACGATCTGTTCGACCAGCTAGCAGGAGCAGGTTGTTTCTCCAAGATAGATCTGAGATCAGGGTACCATCAGCTGAGGATAAGGGAAGAAGATATATCGAAGACGGCCTTCAGGACCAGATATGGGCATTTTGAGTTCCTTGTGATGTCGTTCGGGTTAACCAATGCCCCTGTAGCATTCATGGATCTCATGAACAGAGTGTTTAGCCAGTACCTGGATCACTTTGTTATTGTCTTCATAGATGATATCTTAGTGTATTCCAGGAATGCAGAGGAGCATGCCCATCATCTGAGGTTAGTTCTGCAGACCTTCAGGGAACACGGCTTGTATGCCAAGTTCTCCAAGTGTGAGTTCTGGCTGAGGAGCATTTCATTCTTGGGGCATGTTGTGTCAGAAAATGGAATAGAGGTGGACCCCAAGAAAGTGGAAGCTGTAGCTAACTGGCCTAGACCCACTACAGTGACAGAGATCAGGAGTTTCTTGGGTTTGGCAGGTTACTACAGGAGGTTCGTTCAGGACTTCTCTAAAATTGCAGCTCCTTTGACCATATTAACCAGGAAGAATCAGAAGTTTGTGTGGACCGACCAATGCGAAGAGAGTTTTGAAGAGCTTAAGACGAGGTTAACGTCAGCACCGGTGTTAGCTTTGCCTAACAGTCAGGAGAATTTCACAGTGTTCTGTGATGCATCCCGAGTGGGATTGGGTTGTGTGCTAATGCAGAATGAAAGGGTGATTGCTTATGCTTCTAGGCAGCTGAAGAAGCATGAGTTGAATTACCCTACACATGACCTGGAAATGGCAGCCGTAATCTTTACACTCAAGATGTGGAGGCATTACCTGTATTGGGTAAAATATGAGATATTCACCGATCATAAAAGCCTGCAGTACATCCTGAGTCAAAGAGATTTGAACTTGAGACAGAGAAGATGGGTGGAGCTGCTGAGTGATTATGATTGCAAGATTTAGTACCATCCGGGTAAGGCGAATGTGGTGGCAGATGCCCTAAGCCGGAAATCACTAGGCAGTTTATCCCATATCACGGCTGAGAGGAGACCGGTAGTGAAAGAGTTTTACAAGCTCATTGAGGAAGGTCTACAGCTAGAGTTGTCTGGTACAGGTGCTTTGATAGCCCAGATGAGAGTGACACCTGTGTTCCTGGAGCAGGTGGCTCAAAAATAACATGAGGACCCATAGTTAGTAAAGATTGCCAGGACGGTTCAGTCAGGCAAGAATGAAGAGTTCAGATTCGACAGCAAGGGGATCCTCCGCTATGGGAATAGATTATGTGTACCAGATGATGTAGCTCTGAAGGGAGACATTATGAGAGAGGCTCATAATGCCAGATACAGCGTTCACCCCGGAGCCACCAAGATGTATCAAGATTTGAAGAGAGTTTATTGGTGGCCAGTGATGAAGAGAGAAGTGGCACAGTTTGTGTCAGCCTGCGAGGTATGTTAGAGGGTGAAGCTGGAACATCAGAAGTCGGCTAGAATGCTTAACCCACTACCTATTCCAGAATGGAAATGGGAGAATATTGCTATGGACTTCGTGGTGGGGTTACCGGCAACGTCCAACAGATTGGACTCCATATGGGTGATCGTGGACAGACTGACCAAATCTGCCCACTTCATCCCTGTCAGGAGTGGCTATTCTGTGGACAAGTTGGCGTAGGTGTATGTAGATGAGATTGTCAGGCTGTATGGGGTTCCTGTTTCAATAGTGTCTGATAGAAGGCCCCAGTTCACCTCCAGGTTTTGGCGGAGTCTGCAGAACGCTATGGGTACCAGGTTAGATTTCAGTATTGTCTTCCATCCACAGACGGACGGACAGTCAGAGAGGACCATCCAGACTATAGAAGATATGCTCAGAATGTATGTGCTAGATCTTGGCGGTTCTTGGAGGAAGCATCTACCCTTGGTGGAGTTTGCCTACAATAATAGCTATCATGCTAGTATAGGGATGGCTCCATATGAAGTTTTATATGGGAGGAAGTGCAGGTCACCTGTTTGCTGGGAAGAAGTGGGGGTAAAGGCCTTGGCAGGCCCTGAGCTTGTCGAGATCACCAGCAGGGTGGTACCCATTATCAGAGAGAGGATCAGAACTACTGTGAGCAGACAGAAGAGCTATGCAGACATCCGTAGGAGACAGGTAGAATTTCAGGAGGGAGATCTGGTATTGCTCAAGGTGTCTCCTATGAAAGGAGTGGTTCGTTTTGGGAAGAAAGATAAGCTAGCCCCACGACCCTTTGAAATCTTGCGAAAGATTGGGAATGTGTCGTACAAGCTAGATTTACCTGCTTCAATGGAAAGAATCCATCCGGTTTTCCATGTTTCCATGTTGAGGAAGTTCGTGTCAGATCCGGACAAGGTTCTTAGTGAGCCTGATGTGGAGATCCAAGAAGATCTCACCTATGATGAATAGCCAGTGCGAATTCTTGACACCCAGATCAGGAAGCTGAGAAACAAGGAAATCCCGATGGTGAAAGTCCTTTGGAACCACCACAATATGGAAGAATGCACCTGGGAGACACGGGAGTCCATGCTCCAGCAATACCCTTATCTTTTCTAAGGTTAGTTTCTTGTGTGTTTCATGTGTTCTATGTGTATGATGTGTTATATGCCTTGCATGTGATAGTTGAGGAACATTCGGGGATGAATGTTCTTAAAGGGGCGAGAATATAATACCCGGCTAGACTCCGGTATCAGAATTCCTACCGTCCGGTGGAATCTCGGGTGTCGGAGACTTCTAGAAGGGTAAAACCATGTTTTTATAAAATGTTTTAATGCATTTTATGTTTTTAAGCAAGAAAGAAAATGAGTTTTTGCATGAAAATAGCATTGGAGGAAAACTCGGGTTCGGCCGCCGAACCTCAAGTTTGGCCGCCGAACATGCATGCGCTTCGGGAGTGCTTTAGGCCCCTGAAGGCATAAGTGAGGGAAGTCCAGGTTCGGCCGCCGAACCTTATGTTCGGCCGCCGAACATGGCATGCATGTGGAGGCACGTTAGGCCTCCGAAAGTGGCCTGGCCAGCCACCTATAAAGGGGTCCCCATGTCCGAACGGGTGAGCTTTTTCTCCCCATTTTCGGCCAAGGTGAGTCTCCGCCGCCCTCATGCCGATCTTGAGTTCTTCCTTCAGATCTTCCATGATTTTTATGAGTTTTCACCTTTGTTTTGAAGATTTTTAAGCAAATAGCAAGTTTTGGAGCTTGGAGGTTCAAGGAACTCGATCTCTCCCATCTCCGAGCTAGGATCGTTTTTCCTCTCAATCTTCAAGAGGTAAGAGCCGATCTTGAGCTCAGTATATGTTTTAAACAAGTTTCAAGTTGATTCATGGGGTAGAAATGCATGCTTAGGTCAGTTGAGCTTTGTTAGGTTTTGAAGTTGTGTTTATGGACAATGTAGGTTGCTGAGTTGCTTTTGATGTGTTGTAGTTGGGGTTTAAGATAGTTTGAAGCCCCTAGGAGCTTATGTATGTGTTTATGCATGTTTTGGTTGAGTTGTATGCATGATTGAAGGTTTTGGGAGGCAAATGTGCATAAGAGTCGAGTTTCTGCCACTTTGGGAGAAACTCAGGTTCGACAGCCGAAGGGACTTTCGGCCGCCGAACCTGCCTGTGGAGGCAAGCTTTCGGCTGCCGAAGCCTGCCCCCGAAAGTGGACTTTCGTCTCTGGAGGGGACTTTCGGTCGCCGAAGGTGCCGCCGAACATGCATGAGTTTCGCCTCTGGAGAGAACCTTCGGCCGCCGAAGGTGCATGTCTTTCGGCTCTGGAGGGACTTTCGGCCGCCGAACCTGCATCCGAAAGTGCCCTGTTCAGCCCTCCTTTGCATGAATTCTTTGATTGTTTTGAGGTGTTTTAGGGGTTTTTTGGGGGATATTTGTATAGTCATGTTCTAGTATGTTTGGTCCCTTATTTGAGTCCACCTATGTAGGTTCGGACCCAAGGAACCGAGGACCCCAGCAGTGAGTCAGCTGCTTCAGTTCTTTGTCAGAGTTAGCCTGAGGTGAGTAAAATAAACCTTATGTTTTAAATTAATGCAAGTTTTAGCATGAATCATGCATCACGAATGCCATGTGATATAATAGGTTGTTGCATTAGAATCCACGAATATGTTGCATTGCATTCTTTGTTGCAGATGTGGGTGAATGCTGTATGATCCAATTAGTCCCTGAGGAAAGACCAGGACCCCATTCTACGGCCTGGCACGGTATGAAAGACCAGGACCCCATTTGTAATACCCGGCTAGACTCCGGTATCGGAATTCCTACCGTCCGGTGGAATCTCGGATGTCGGAGACCTCTAGAAGGGTAGAATCATGTTTTTATGAAATGTTTTCATGTTTTAATGGTTTTGAGTATGAAATTTAATGAGTTTTTACATGAAAAGTCCTTGGAGGAAAACCCAGGTTCGGCCGCCGAAAGTCAAATTCGGCCGCCGAACATGCATGCGTTTTGGAGGCACGTTAGGCCCCCGAAAGCATGAGTGAGGGAAGTCCATGTTCGGCCGCCGAAAGTCAAGTTCGGCCGCCGAACATTGCATTGATGCGGAGGCACATTCGGCCCCCGAATGTGGTCTGGCCAGCCACTATAAAAGGGTCCCTTAGCCGAAAACGGGCGAGCTTTTTCCCATTTTCGGCCAAGGTGAGCTCTCCGCCGTCTCTCACCCATTTTTGATGTTCTTCCTCTAAATCTTTCAAGATTTTCACTTGTTTTCACTTGGTTTGGAAGATTTAAGCTTTTGAAACAAGTTTTGGAGCTTTGGGAACTCAGGAGCTCATTTTTTCGTGGATCTCCAAGTTTAGGTCGTCTCCCTCTCGATCTTCAAGAGGTAAGAGCCGATCTTAAGCTCCTTATGTGTTTTAAGTAAGTTTTATGCAAGATCTATGGGTAGAAATGCATGTTAGGTTATATGTTGAGTTTAAGGGTTATTTTGATGATTTGAGCAATGTATGTTGATTTTTGTGTGTTTGAAGTGTTGTAGTTGGGGTATATGATAGTTTGAGACCCCTAGGTGTAATGTATGATATGTATGCATGTTTTAGAACTAGTTTTTGCATGATTTGAGCTTGGGAGGCAAAATGTGCATAGAGGAACTGAGTTTCTGCCCTTCGGGAGAAGCTCAGGTTCGGCCGCCGAAGTGACTTTCGGCCGCCGAACCCCCTTTGTGGAGGCAGCATTCGGCTGCCAAAGTTGCCCCCGAAAAGAGACTTTCGTCTCTGTCTGGGACTTTCGGCCGCCGAAGGTGCCGCCGAAAGTGCCTGACTTTCGGATCTGTCCAGGACTTTCGGCCGCCGAAGGTGCCGCCGAAAGTGCCCTGTTCAGCCATTTCATGCATATCTCTATGTGATATTTTCAGGACATTTTAGGGGGTTTTTGGGGAGTATATTAGAGTTGTAATTACGTATGTTTGGTCCCTCATTTGAGTCCACCTGTGTAGGTTCGGACCCGAGGAACCGAGGACCCCAGTAGTGAGTTCAGCTGCTTCGGTGTTGTCAGAGTCAGCCAGAGGTGAGTGGAACTAAACTTAATCTTTTAAATTAAATGTTTTATCATGTTTCATGCATCATGATTATGCAATAGGATGATTGCATTAGTTTCACGAATATGTCGCATTGCATCTATTGTTGTTGATGTGGGTGAATGTTGGATGACCCAATTAGTCCAAGACAGGAAGACCAGGACCCCATTCTACGGCCTGGCACAGAGTAAGGAAAGACCAGGACCCCATTCTACAGCCTGGCACGATAGTGGACTCGAAGACCAGGAGCCCAGAGGAGGCCCTGGGATAATGGTAAGTAATGTATGTATGACAGGAAGACCAGGACCCCATGCTACGGCCTGGCACAGAGTTAACTTGGACTAATTGGTGACAAGTTCACTCAACCCTTATGTGAATTGTTTGTGTTATGATGCATTTCATGGAGCATTGTGTTAACGTGTTTTACTAGCTCTACTCACTGGGCTTTTAGCTCACCCCTCTCCCTTACCCCCAGGCTTGCAGGTACAGTATAGTGCGGGAGTCCGGATAGAGTAAAGAAGTCATGCTTATGTAATAGCTAGCAATGGACATGATCAAATTGTAATGTAAAAATACAGTATAGTTATGTAATGAGTTTTATGGATGTTAGTGTGTGCTTGACCATAGTTTGTTGTATCCCTTTTATACATGATCTTAGAGATTTTGTTGATGTTTATGTAAACCAACTCAACAGATGTATGTTACCCATTGAGGGCACAGATGAGATCCCACAGAGGATCAAAGTTATATTTATGCTTACGCTCAGGTTGAGTTTGGTTGATGAGTATGGAAAGAAAAGTTTTAATTTTTATGCATGTTGTTGATCATGTATGGGATTATACAGGTTTACAGGTTTTATGTCAGGCTTGCTACGGGTCCCGGCGGCCTTAAGCCGATCTGGATCCTAGCGCCGGTAGCTGTCCGATTTTCGGGTCGTTACACCATTCTACGGCCTGGCATGGTATGGAACGCGAAGACCAGGTGCCCAGATGAGGCCCTGGGGCAATGGTAAGTAATGTTATGATATGACAGGAAGACCAGGACCCCATTCTACGGCCTGGCACGGATATGATGTTGGGACTATTTGGTGACAGGTTCACCCTTGATGTGATTTGTCTGTGATATGATGCATTACATGATGGCATATGTTTTAAATGTTTTATTATTCTGCTCACTGGGCTCTAGTAGCTCACCCCTTTCCCTATATCCCCCAGGTTTGCAGGTACGGGCTAGATCAGGAAATCTAGAAGAGTAAAGTCATGTGATTTGTAATAGTTAGATGTGGACATGATGTTTTGTAAAATGAAGTAAGGTTATGATGAGTCATGTTATGTAATATTGATATTGAGGATTAGAATTGTGGTTGACCATAGTATGTTTGGTTAATCCCATGTATATACATGATCTATGTTTTATGATGTTTATGTTCAACCAAGCTTGATGTTTGATGAAATACCCCATTGGAGCATATGATGAGGCTCCAGTGTGTGGTTTATGTTTATATGCATGCACAGGTTGAGCTTGGTAAAAGAAAAGAAAAAGTTCTCATGTTTATGGATATGTTTGATCATGTATGGGATTTGGCAGGTATTCAGGATGTATGTTAGGCTGGCTACGGGTCCCGGCGACCTTATGTCGATCTGGATCCTAGCGCCGGTAGCGGTCCGATTTCCGGGTCGTTACAATTATCAATCAATAATCATACTAGTTATATTTTATTATTATCAACATAATAATAAGTAACCAAGGATGTTAATCATCATTATGTAACATGCAAACAAATAATAATGATAGCAAAAACCTTTTTTATTAATAACCAAAACGACATACAAAAAGGTCCAAGATAATGGCCTAGGGCAAATACACTAACACTTTGATGCTACATAACAATCACCTAAAGTAAACCATGAGTTATCAGCACAAGATAGGGTCACGTGGCAAGGATCTGATAAGTAGGAAATGTAGTCCAGCCCAAGGAAAGAAAGACCTGAAAACCTTAATGCCCGATTCGTCCTTAAAGATTCACTCTTCCCTTAACAGGGTGAGTCTTTACACAAAGTTACGTTATCAAGAACCTCACGTATGCTCTTTACGCCTGTAATTGCGGGATTACCAACCTGTTAGCTGGCGATACCCCATATCAAACAGCCGGCCACATTATTTCCAGATTATCAAAAAATGCCATATTTATTCCCACTCTCTTACAATATAAGGAGAAGGATTATAGAGGCAAAGGTATGCTATTCTCTTACACAAAAGCTCTAAGCAATTCATTGCATTCATTCTCTTCTTCAGTATACTAACTTGAGCGTCAGAGTGGCTGTCATGGGCACCCACCACCACCTCTTATTCTTTCCCTTGTAAGTTCTAACCAATCACAGCATAACTCTATTTCGGCCACATCATTAATCTAATCTCTGCAACATCAAGAACTTTCGATAAGACCCAAAGTAATTACACTACAATAGAAAAAGAACTTTTACTCATTGTCTTTGCCTTGGAAACATTTTTATGAAGGATTCAAGCCTAGAAATGGAGAAATTATGGCCTTGAAAATACCAAAGATCAATGCTTGAAGGCATGGAAGTCCGATTTAGGACATTAAAGGATGCCGCTGCTTGAAAGGCAACCCAAGGTAACAGGCTTGCCTAAGCCTATCTATTTCTCAGGTGTTTTGTTTTGATTTTTATTTTTATTTTTTCTATTGTCTTCAACCTTGAAGCGATCAGATTTTTTGGACAGGACTAAGTTTCATGGAGATTAGACATGGGCCAATGGTTATTTGAGATTTACTTAGTAAAATTATCTGATTTACTTTCTAATTTCTCCTTATAAGGTAAATTTTTTTAAAGGGAAAATTACTTTTTAGTCCTTAAGGTTTAATGTAATTAACACTTCTGTTCCTCTATTTTGGCAACCCAACACTTAAGTCCCTCACTTTTTCTTCCGTCCAAATTCGTAGTCCTTCCATCCAAAATAGTCGTTTGGTCAAAGAGTCAAAGGTGAGAGGTGATAATTTTTTCCAAAAATACCCTTAATGAACTTGTTAAAACCCCCCAAAACCTAAAATTCCTCTATCTTTCTTCTCTTTCATATCCTCTCTATTTCCTTTTGCCAATTGTTGATTCTCTTTTTTTTTTTCTTCCTCTTTTCCATCTTTTTTCTCCATTGTATCTTCACTATTTTCTTTTGGCATGATATATTTGCTCACATTCCAGGAAAATGTCATAATTTGCAGGAACATTCTATGGTCTTAATAAGAGGAGGTAAAGGATTCGCCAAGTCTGAAATCCCATTGTATTTTAAGAGTCAAGGATTTGCTGGTAATTCCGGATCGAAGAAGAGGCAGATCAAAATATGGTGCGGAAAAACCCAAATCGATATGAATGGAAGATGTCTCTGGAACTTATTTTTCTCGGTCAGTCGAGTTTATTCGTTCCAATTCACTAGTTTAATTCGGTATAAATCTCATAGTCGGAGAATCCGCTTTTGCCTTAGCTCAGGATGAGTTCATAGGCACAATTCAGGTTACGTAGTCAGAGTGAAAAAGATACGATGCTCCAGATCTAGATCCGCTGCTAGTCTTTGCTTCATTAGTCCTTGCTTCAGTTGGTCTACCTACTGTTTGCAAAATCCAAGGTCGAGCATGAAGCTTTGGCTCAGTAGGCATGAAGCAATTGATAGAAGGTTGAATCTCGTTCCTTTTTGAAAACCCATCCTTTGCAACTAAAAGAGGAGTCTTTTGGGGCAAGGGAGGAAGCCGATGAACTGGGGTCGATTGGTAAACTCTAAAGGCAGAGCCTTGCTCTATTGTCTGATAACTAATAGGTCGAACAGTAGGTCCTGGATCTTGAACTTGTTGCTACTACTGCTGCTCCTGCGGTTGTAGTTCTGGTTGTTGCGGCCGTTCTTGAGTAGCAGAAGCAGGAGACACGGGGGCTCTACGAAATCGAGCATGGCTGGTTCTTGTGGTGCGGCCCAGCAAAAAAATAACATTTTTGAAACTGTTAACAGTTGCATCTGTAACGGCCATAATATTATCCGTTGCCGGAGGATTATTAACGGCCGAAGAGGATAATAATCCAAGATAATACTATTGTTGTTGTTGTAGTTGATTTCTTTTGAGTAGCTCTATGACCTCCTCAATGTTCTGGATCCCAACAGTCGTCGCTTCTTATTTTTCTTTCTTGTAATTGATTCTCAAAACTGCTTCTAAGGTTTGCACCTGTTTTATTGTTTCAATATTCATTTAACATAACAAACATGAGGATTAAGGTGCATTGAGTTTGGGTTTCATGATTCTGAAATAGCACTACTTTTAGTGAGGGTTAATTTTGTCAATTCACATATCCCAAACGGCTATTTTGAACAGAAGGACCACGAATTTGGATGGAAGAAAAAGTGAAGGACTTAAGTGTTGGGCCGCCAAAATAGCGGGACAGAAGTGTTAATTACGTTAAACCTTAGGGACTAAAAAGTAATTTTCCCTTTTTTAAATTTTAATTGCCTTTACTTTTTTATTTTTAGCTCTCAAAATAACCTTACTCACCTTCTTCTTTTCCTCTTTTTCCCTCTCACATTGTCGATCTCCTCTCTCTCTTAACTCTCCCCTCTTTTATAGATTAACGATGACAAAGAACAAGGCAACCACTGATCAGTCAGAGACTCCTCCGACCACCACACCCATATCTAAGCGACATCAACAAGACCCATCAGACCACGTTCGTGGCAAGACCACAACAATGCCATTAGCACTACAATAGACAACCGAGAAAGAGAAAGCAACATCGGCCATGACATTATGACTAGAAGCCGTCACAGCACCAATGGCGCCTTCTCTGGTCGCGACAAGATGAGCTACCCGTTCATAGGAAAAAGAGAAAGATCTGATGTCTAGTTTGCAAGCTGAACCATAAGAGGAATGGGAAATGAAGTCAGCGATTCTAGAGCAATTAAAGAAAAATAAAGAGCGATCAAAGATTGCCACTCTGATTTTAGAGTCTTTCAACGAAAGCAGCAGTGAGGATACAAATTCAGTGATGAGTTGCAAAACTCACAACTTTTTCCTCATTTAATTTCATGATTTTGCTATAATTTTGATATAAATATTTATTTTTTACTTGGAATTTAATTTTGGACAGGTTTTTGAGCAGAAGTTAAGAAAAGGAACGAAAAGAGGCTGTATTAAAGGATTTTTGGGTTGGGAGATTACAACCTTGACCAAACCTGTAGCCCAAGGCGATGGGGAGCTTCAGAAAGTGCTACCTCAGCAGATTTTGCCACCTAAGCAAGGATAAGATCAGCTTCAAGTTGGATCAAGTTGAATCAAACTCAATCAAATTAGGATAAAGATAAGATAGGAATAGTAGAGTTTATTTTAAACTATTAAATTTTATTTTTTTGTGCCTATATAAAGACTCCTAGAATTAAACCTAGCGGATATCATATTTTCTCCTCTCCCCTTCCTCCTCTCTTGGTGCCGTCGCCCCCTATCTCTCTTCTTCTCCATCTTTTTCTTTTCTTTTTCTTCTTCTTTTCTTTAGTTTTTGTAATTTTATTATGGCCCTTAGAGCCTAAACAATTATTTTTAGTTGAAAGTTAATTTAAATTGAGATTTTATTCAAGTTGTGAGGTTATGTGCTTCAATTCTTTTCATCTTATTTCTATTTTTTGTTAATTTCTGAATTCGAGAAATACCACCTCCAATGTTGTTTTCTTCAGAATTCAAGGGGTCTATTGAATCTCTTGGGAAGACAACATATTGCTAATTAATCCAATTAGATCCGTAATTGTTTAATTGGGTTAATAACAAGTAGCAATTAACATATTAATTTATGTTAAGAAATTAGGAGATTTGATTTAAATAAATTGCGTGTTTTTATTGATCAAGTTTGGATTCTTCTCTCTTAATGCGTTGACTAATTAAATCTACATGCGTATTAGGGTTGTTAGTTAACTAGGAATTAATTTAAGCGCGAAGCAAATTAATTTAATCACAAAGAAGAATTGGTGGGATTCGTGTGTTTGACCATTCTAACCAAACAATAGATAATAAAATTAATTATTTTTTTAATCAATGATCAACTGCAAAACACCTCAATTTGATTACCTTCAGCTAAATTTTTAATTAATTATTTGTTTCTCAAATTTAATTGCATTGTTTATTTTTCTTTTAAGTATTTTTGGCTTGCCCAAGGCAAAAAAAAGAATTTCATCAAAAACTCTCTTCTTCTCACTTTTTGTATTAAACTACTCTTCTATTTCAACTAGTCATCCACATTAAACAGAGTTAAGGTCTCTATGGGATCGATACTCACTTACCCTATCTATAAGTTCGGCACCCGTCAAATTTTGATGCCGTTGTCGGGGACCTTTAACAATTTATTTTTATTTTTATGACTAGATCTAAAAATAGCATAATTCAGTTTAATTCATAAATCAAGAAGACTGCAAAAAGGTTGAGAAAAGCAACTAAGTTGTAAAAACATGCCAATTCAGGAGCCTTTCAACCATCTACCCGATCACTTTTGTGCACCGAAGAGACCTCATCTTTAACACCAACCGAGCCTCCAATTGACACAAATCAAAAAGACAATATGGCCCAGTTGCTGCCGCTGAAGAATAACCCCTTTTGTAATGACCCGAAAATCCGGACCGCTACCGGCGCTAGGATTCAGATCGGCATAAGGCCGCCGGGACCCGTAGCAAGCCTACATGCATCCTGTACAGCTGGTATAATCCCAAACATGATCAAACATATCCATAAAACATTTAAAACTTTACCTTTAACCAGTTTGACCTGTGTATGCACTATGACTGAACTCATAGAACCCCCAGGGTCAGCATACCCTATGTCAAACTCGGTCCATCACATGTAACAACATCAAATAAAACTCATGTACAAAGGGATTATCCAACTCGGGCCAAGCACAATACTATAACTCTGAACATATAACATAAAGTCATATTACAATATAACTCTTTTACATCCTTACATAACTTTGCATTACATCATGTCCACTACTATTCTATTTCATAAACATGACCATGGACGTAACCTGCTGATCTCCTCACTATCTCTGACCCTGCAAACCTGGGGTTAGGGGAGAGGGGTGAGCTAAAAAGCCCAGTGAGCAGAAACCATAAAAGAAACCAATTCATTTTAACGTATGCTATCATGGAATGCGTCACATCACAAATATATCACCTCAAGGATGAATCTGTCACCAATAGCCCTCTACATATCAATCTCGTACCATAACAAGTCAACAATACTCTATGCCAGGGGCAATACGGCCACGCCTGGACTTCACATGCTCTATGCCAGGGGCGATACGGCCACACCTGGACTTCTCATGCTCTATGCCAGGGGCGATACGGCCACACCTGGACTTCTCATGCTCTATGCCAGGGGCGATACGGCCACACCTGGACTTCTCATCTCATATCATATCGTACATGCCATATCATATCATTTCATATCATGTCATAACATACTGAGGGCTAGAGGATCATCCAGTATCCATCCACATCATTATCATCGTATTATGCAATGCATCATATTCGTGAATTCTAATGCAAACCACCTATTTCATAACATGGTATTCATGATGCATGAGCATGCTTGAACGTGCTGAAAACATTTGATTTAAAAACATAAGGGTTAGTTCCACTCACCTCTGGTTAGCTCTGGACTAACTCTGAAGCAGCTAACGCTGCTAAACACCTCGGTTCCTCGGGTCCGATCCTACACAGGTGGACTCCAGTGAGGTGTCAAACATACTCTAAACGACTCATAAACAACTGCTCAAAACCCCCTAAAACATCATTAAAACATGCATAGAAAACACTCATGAAAAGGCTGGACAGGGCACTTTCGGCGGCACCTTCGGCGGCCGAAAGTCCCAGACAGAGACGAAAGTCAGGCAGGTTCGGCGGCACCTTCGGCGGCCGAACTCTCTCTCCAGAGACGAAAGTCAGGCACTTTCGGCGGCCGAACATTACCTTCGGCGGCCGAAAGTCTGCTTTCAAGCCAAACTCAACTTTCGGGGGCAAGGTTAGGCGGCCAATCCCTGCATCCTCAGGCAGGTTCGGCGGCCGAAACCACCTTCGGCGGCCGAACCTGAGTTCATCCAGAACTCAGCCTTTGTGCATTTCCAGCCTCCCAAACCTTTCATACACCCCAAAACAAGCACCCAACTTCACAAACACATGCATACATCCTTAACCATGCACAAAGGAGCTCAAACAAGCTTAAACTCCCTAAAACAACATCTAAAGCATACATAGATAGTTTATGACCCACATAGGCCAAAACCATCAAAACAAACCAAACCTCACATACCCTCTCCCAATCAGGTATACTCTCTCCCATATGCTCAAGGGGCTTGAAAACTAACTTAAACCCCAACACAAACATCACATGAACATACATATTCATACATTGGGCATAAAACCCACATAAACCCTAACATGCACATCTACCCATACTCAACCATCAAAACATCTTCAAACTTGCTTAAAACTTCTTTAAAATATAAAGGAAAGCATAGATCTACACTTACCTCTTGAAGATCGAGGGTTGGTGTGACCCAAAGCTTGAGATGTGGAGAACCCAAACTCTTAAAGCCTCCAAGCTCTCCAAACCTTGATCCAAGCTTTAAAACTCTTCAAAAACAACCATATAGCTTATAAAACGTGAAGGATTTGAAGAAAAAGCAAGAAAACGACTAGAGGAGGACATGAACACACCTGAGCTCGAGAATGGGGAGAAGTCTCGCCCATTTTCGGTCTGAGGGGCTTTTATAGGTGGCCAGCCAAACCTCCTTCGGCGGCCTAACATGCATGCGAAACACCCCCATGTTCGGCGGCCGAACTTGAGGTTCGGCGGCCGAACCTGGTTTGTTCAAACATAGCTTTCGGAGGCCAAAAGCGCTCCCAAAATCAACTCATGTTCGGCGGCCGAACTTCACTTTCGGCGGCCAAACCTGGCAAAAACCTCCTTGGTCTTTTCTTTTCAAAACTCACTTCTTTTTCATTTAAAACCATGAAATCAGTAAAAATCATTTTAGAAATCACATTTTACCCCTCTAGAAGACTCTGGTATCATCAAAATTCCATATTCCAACGGAGATTCCGCCGGAAGGTAGGGATTCCGATGCTGGAATCTAGCCGGGTATTACATTCTTCCCCCCTTAAAGAACATTCGTCCTCGAATGTTCAAACAAACAAACAGGCAACTCAAAGCATAGCATCTAACATACATAAGCAAGCAAGCAACAAGCAAGCAAAACCTAAAAACCTCTCTTCTAAAAGAGAGACACGGTCATTGCTGGAGTATAAACTCTCGCTCTCCCCGATGACCTTTTCATCTTAAGGTGATTCTAAGGGGCTTTCACCATCGGGATTTCCTTGTTTCCACACTTTTGACTTGTGTGTCTGCAGTCCGTACTAGCTGCTCAACATCGGTGAGATCCTCTACGGTCTCCACCTCTGGTTCCTTTAAGAACCTCACTCGGACCCGACACGAACTCATATACCGTGGAAACATGGAAAAAAACGAATGGATCTCTTCCATAGAAGTGGGTAAATCTAACTCGTAGGATACATTCCCAAATCCCTTACAGGATTTCAAAGGGTCCAATGTACCTGAGAGCTAACTTACCTTTCTGCCCATAACGAATCACCCTCTCTTTAGGAGACACCTCCAGCAAACCTCAACTTCCTCGAGAACCTCAACACGCTTCCGCCGCGCACTCTGACAAAACTCTTCTTCTCTTCTGAAACTCTACATGCCTCTTGCGGACGACTCCATACTCTCCTGCTGACTTACAGCAGTTTTGATTCTTCTCATCTTCTGACTATGCAGCTCTTACTCCTTTTCTCTGCCTCTGATTCTCCTCTCTTGACTCAAGATGTATTGCAAGCTCTTTCGATCTGTAAGGATCTGTCATCATACCTTATACAGGTACCACTTCCACATCTTGAGTGCAAAGGTTACCATCGCCATCTCTAGGTCGTGTGTAAGATGATTCAACTCATGCTTCTTCAGCTACCTAGAAGCATAAGCAATCATTCTACCACTATACCTTAACACACCACCTAGTCCCACACGGGACGCATCACAGGACACTGTGAAATCTCCATCACTGGCGGACAGAGCTACCACTGGTGCTGACATCAACATTTCCTTTGGCTTTTCAAAGCCCTCACCACTCTGAGTAGACCACACACCCTCTGGTTCTTCTTGATCCATCTGGCCATAGGAGCGGCAACTCTAGAGAAGTTCTAGATGAACCTCCATTAGGTAACCTGCCCAACCCAAAAAGCTCTTGATCTTAGTCATTACCATGGGCCTGGGCTAGTCGGTTACAACTTCAACTTTCTCAGGTCTGCTTTACTTTCTTTTCTCCGACACACATGACCCAAGAAGGATATGCTCCTCGACCAGAACTCACATTGGAGAACTAGGCATCCAAGCCATGTTCTCTCAGGATCTGCAATCCTGATTTCAGACGATGGGCATACTCTTCTGCATTTCTGGAACTCACCGAGATACCGTCAATGAAGACAATAACGGAGTGATCCAAAAACCGACTAAAACTCTGCTTATGAGATCCATGAATGATGTAGGGGCGTTCATTAACCCGAACGACATTCCTAGGAACTCATAGTGCCCATATCTGGTTGTAAACACTGCTCTCTGCACATCTTCTTCCTTGATCTTAACTGATGGTACCTGGACTTCAGATCTATCTTGGAAAGGCAACCAGCTCCTGCTAGCTGATTTCAACTAGATCGTCGATCCACGGTAACAACTACCTGATCTGGGTAGTGACTTTGTTCAACGACTTGTAGTCGATACAAAGTCCTAGGGATCCATCCTTCATCCTCATAACAACACTGGAACACCCCAAGGCGAAGTGCTCAGTCAGGTGGGAACCCTTAACTACCAACTTATACCATTGCTCTTACATCTCTTTAAACTTTGTTGATACCATCCTGTGGGGAGGAATAGAGATTGGTCCAATTTCCATGCATTACTTCTATTTTAAACTCTATCTCCCTGACAGGTGGTAGTCCTGGGAACTCGTCTGGGGAAACATCTAAAACTCTCTAACAATGGGCACTGAGGCGGGCTCCCTGACCTGACTGCTATACTCTCTCAGAAGAGCTAGAACCCCTGACAACTTTTCCTGAACAACCTACGAGCCTATAGGGTTGATACTAAACCTCTAGGTATCCCTATTCTGTCCCCTCTAAGGACTACCTCTGATCCATCCTTACCTCGGAACCTGACTGCCTTGTCTCTGCAGACTAGGTAGTACCACTAGTAGAAGAACCAATCCAACCCTAGAATGACATCAAACAGTCAAATCTAGAACCACTAGGTCAGCTGGAAGGCATCTACTCACAACACATACTCTGACTACACCGGCAGACTAACTCTGCCTCAGATGGATCACACTTGGGTGCACTGACCCTAAGGGGATACTCTAACCCATAAGCTATCAACCCAACCTCACAAGGGCTCACAAGCAAACAAAGAAAAGGGAAACATCAGGGTTCATAAAACAGACACATCAGAACATACCAGAGTGAGATTACCTGATCCCATCGGGTTCGATGTGTTAGCCTCCTGCTGGGTCATGGCGAAGATCCGTGCTGGAGCTAATGGACCTTTCCCACGAGAACCTGCTGAAGAAGGGGCTGTCCCCCTGTCTCCGCCTCTACCACTGCCCTGAAACATGACTGGAGCTGATGGCTGAGCCATACTGCCTGGAGTTGTCTGATGGGACGGTGTCATAAAAGCTGCCTTAGGGCACTCTCGAGCTATGTGCCCCTCCTGGCCGCATCTGTAACATGCTGTAGTCCCAAACCGACAGACTCCCTTGTGCGGCCTACTGCACCTTGCACACTCTGCAACCTCTGTGCCTGAGCTCGAGCCACCTCCTAATCCCAGACCAGACTTTATCCGATTCCAGAACTTGTTCTTCTTTGATCTTCTGAGACCTCTGTCTCCCTTCTTACTTTTTGTGACAGCCTCGCTCAGAGGGGAGAGATTAACATCACTTGTCCCTGGGAGTTTGGAACCCGAAGACTGTGCCACGTACTGTTTAACTGTCCCTTGGACAATGGCACTAGCCTCCATTCTCCGCGCCATATCCACTATAGCATGGAAGCTCTCCCTTTCTGCTGATTGAACCAACGAGGAATACCTGGAGTGAAGCTTCATAACATATCTCCTAGACTTCTTCAGGTCTGTGTCAAGACCTTGTCCTGCAAACGGCAACAGCTCCAGGAACCTGTCTGTAAACTCATCTACACTCATCTCTTCTGTCTGTCTTAGCTGTTCAAACTCAATCATCTTCAATTCTCTGGAACTATCTGGAAAAGCCCATCCTGCAAACTCATTGGCAAACTGCTCCCAGGATAAGCTCTCCAACCTTGGGTCCACATAGTTTTTGAACCATTTCCTTGCCTTCTTGCATTTCAATGTGAACCCTGCCATCTGAATGGCTCTACTGTCACTTGCTCCTAGCTCATCTGTTATCATCTTTACCGTTCTGAGGTACTCAAAAGGGTCATCGCCTGCTTCGAACTTGGGGGCATCCAACTTGAGGTAATCTGTCATCTTTACTTTACCCCCAACTGATGAACCAGGTTTGGGTATCCGGACATCAGGGACTATTTGTTCTGCTGGTGGAGGAGGAGGTGCAGCATCCCCTGGGTTAGGGTTTGCTGGACCTGGGAAAAAGGGTGAGGATGGAAACATGGGGTACTGTGGGTAAAAGGGAGGATAGGGCATAAAGGCGGGATATGGGTTATGGCTAAAGAAATCCGATGTACCTCCCGTCGGATACCCTGGCCCTTGCGGGTAGGGTGGATACTGTGGTGGAACAAAGCCCGAGGCTTGAGTGCCTCCTTGGGACTCTCCCACATCCTCTACTGACATACTCATGCCCAAACTACTACCTCTTCTCTGGTTATCCTCCTCTGTTTCCATCACATCCGCTGACATAACTTCATGAACTGATCTCCTCCGACTTGCATCCAAAGACCTTCTAGGGTCCCTTGATGTACTTTCCCTGATCGTCCTACAAGATCTTGCCCTCTGCAGAGCAGGGGAATGGGCATCCATGCCCTCATTCTCTGGCGGAGCTCCAATCAATCTCGCAGATCGACGAGTTCCTCTCATCTTAACTTCTGAGAACATAACATAGCACATAAACATTAGCATTATATGGTTCATGTGGAAACACATGAACCTGCACCACATACATAACATACATATCATAGCATTAATGCACATGCTCATCATCATGGCATTTCACATCATTATACAAGACAAGACTCCATATCCTATCCTAGTGGACATGATCTTCCTATTGTGCTTGCCCTACTATAACCTTTATGAGCCCGACACACTATAGGTCCGACCATGTGAACCTAGGGCTCTGATACCATTCTGTAACGACCCGAAAATCCGGACCGCTACCGGCGCTAGGATCCAGATCGGCATAAGGCCGCCGGGACCCGTAGCAAGCCTACTATGCATCCTGTACAGCTGGTATAATCCCAAACATGATCAAACATATCCATAAAACATTTAAAACTTTACCTTTAACCAGTTTGACCTGTGTATGCACTATGACTGAACTCATAGAACCCCCAGGGTCAGCATACCCTATGTCAAACTCGGTCCATCACATGTAACAACATCAAATAAAACTCATGTACAAAGGGATTATCCAACTCGGGCCAAGCACAATACTATAACTCTGAACATATAACATAAAGTCATATTACAATATAACTCTTTTACATCCTTACATAACTTTGCATTACATCATGTCCACTACTATTCTATTTCATAAACATGACCATGGACGTAACCTGCTGATCTCCTGACTATCTCTGACCCTGCAAACCTGGGGTTAGGGGAGAGGGGTGAGCTAAAAAGCCCAGTGAGCAGAAACCATAAAAGAAACCAATTCATTTTAACGTATGCTATCATGGAATGCGTCACATCACAAATATATCACCTCAAGGATGAATCTGTCACCAATAGCCCTCTACATATCAATCTCGTACCATAACAAGTCAACAATACTCTATGCCAGGGGCGATACGGCCACGCCTAGACTTCACATGCTCTATGCCAGGGGCGATACGGCCACACCTGGACTTCTCATGCTCTATGCCAGGGGCGATACGGCCACACCTGGACTTCTCATGCTCTATGCCAGGGGCGATACGGCCACACCTGGACTTCTCATCTCATATCATATCGTACATGCCATATCATATCATTTCATATCATGTCATAACATACTGAGGGCTAGAGGATCATCCAGTATCCATCCACATCATTATCATCGTATTATGCAATGCATCATATTCGTGAATTCTAATGCAAACCACCTATTTCATAACATGGTATTCATGATGCATGAGCATGCTTGAACGTGCTGAAAACATTTGATTTAAAAACATAAGGGTTAGTTCCACTCACCTCTGGTTAGCTCTGGACTAACTCTGAAGCAGCTAACGCTGCTAAACACCTCGGTTCCTCGGGTCCGATCCTACACAGGTGGACTCCAGTGAGGTGTCAAACATACTCTAAACGACTCATAAACAACTGCTCAAAACCCCCTAAAACATCATTAAAACATGCATAGAAAACACTCATGAAAAGGCTGGACAGGGCACTTTCGGCGGCACCTTCGGCAGCCGAAAGTCCCAGACAGAGACGAAAGTCAGGCAGGTTCGGCGGCCGAACTCTCTCTCCAGAGACGAAAGTCAGGCACTTTCGGCGGCCGAACATTACCTTCGGCGGCCGAAAGTCTGCTTTCAAGCCAAACTCAACTTTCGGGGGCAAGGTTAGGCGGCCAATCCCTGCATCCTCAGGCAGGTTCGGCGGCCGAAACCACCTTCGGCGGCCGAACCTGAGTTCATCCAGAACTCAGCCTTTGTGCATTTCCAGCCTCCCAAACCTTTCATACACCCCAAAACAAGCACCCAACTTCACAAACACATGCATACATCCTTAACCATGCACAAAGGAGCTCAAACAAGCTTAAACTCCCTAAAACAACATCTAAAGCATACATAGATAGTTTATGACCCACATAGGCCAAAACCATCAAAACAAACCAAACCTCACATACCCTCTCCCAATCAGGTATACTCTCTCCCATATGCTCAAGGGGCTTGAAAACTAACTTAAACCCCAACACAAACATCACATGAACATACATATTCATACATTGGGCATAAAACCCACATAAACCCTAACATGCACATCTACCCATACTCAACCATCAAAACATCTTCAAACTTGCTTAAAACTTCTTTAAAATATAAAGGAAAGCATAGATCTACACTTACCTCTTGAAGATCGAGGGTTGGTGTGACCCAAAGCTTGAGATGTGGAGAACCCAAACTCTTAAAGCCTCCAAGCTCTCCAAACCTTGATCCAAGCTTTAAAACTCTTCAAAACAACCATATAGCTTATAAAACGTGAAGGATTTGAAGAAAAAGCAAGAAAACGACTAGAGGAGGACATGAACACACCTGAGCTCGAGAATGGGGAGAAGTCTCGCCCATTTTCGGTCTGAGGGGCTTTTATAGGTGGCCAGCCAAACCTCCTTCGGCGGCCTAACATGCATGCGAAACACCCCCATGTTCGGCGGCCGAACTTGAGGTTCGGCGGCCGAACCTGGTTTGTTCAAACATAGCTTTCGGAGGCCAAAAGCGCTCCCAAAATCAACTCATGTTCGGCGGCCGAACTTCACTTTCGGCGGCCGAACCTGGCAAAAACCTCCTTGGTCTTTTCTTTTCAAAACTCACTTCTTTTTCATTTAAAACCATGAAATCAGTAAAAAATCATTTTAGAAATCACATTTTACCCCTCTAGAAGACTCTGGTATCATCAAAATTCCATATTCCAACGGAGATTCCGCCGGAAGGTAGGGATTCCGATGCCGGAATCTAGCCGGGTATTACACCTTTGCATCATATGCCCAGTACTGAATGCACCCTTAGAATTACGAACATATATGATTCATATGTTACCAAAATTCTAAGGTTTGGAGAATGAAGACCTCCATCGTCATCTAAAAGAGTTTTATATGGTTTGTTCAAGTATGAGACCACAGGGTATAACTGACGAACAAATAAGGTTGGTAGCTTTTCCTTTTACTTTGACTAAATCCGCTAAGGATTGGCTCTACTATTTGCCCCTAGGTTCAATCATCACTTGGCCGCAAATTAGAGACTTATTCTTAAAAAGGTTTTTTCCAGCAACCAAAGCATCATCTATAATAAAGGAAATAAGTGGGATCAAACAAAGAAAAATTGAAATTTCATATGAATATTGTGAACGTTATAAGAAATCAATTGCAAGTTGTCCAAAACATGGAATCACTCCAAAACAGCTTAACCTTCACTTCTACGAAGGACTTTTGCCATTAAAATGAAGAATAATATAGATGCTACTAGTGGAAGAGCTATTGCGAAAATGGAACCTGAAGATTTTCAAATTTTTTTCATCTACTTCCCACACTCTCTTCATTATTCATATTTAACCTACCCTCAAACTTATAAAATTTGTATATAAAAAACTCATTTTGCAGTAATTGAGAAGGAGATGACGGATTAGCCAATGATACGAGTGATTAACGATACAAGTGGCAAGTAACGCGAGTCGTCGGAGATGCAAACAATAAGCAGCGAGTGATGTGAGCGGCTGAAGATGAGAGTAGTGAGAGCAATGCGACTGGTTAGAAATGCAAGAAGTGAGCGACGCAAGTTGTTGGAAATGGATCAACGAGTGATGCGAGTGGCTGGAGAAATGAGCGATGTGAGTAGTTGAAGACACGAGCGACAAGTGATGTGAGTTGTTGGAGATGCAATTAGCGAGCTAGTGCGAGTGACAAAAAATTCAAGGAGTGAATGACGTGAACAGTAGGTGTATCGCGTAGCAAGCAACGGGAATAACTAGCGACTTATCCAATGAAAAACTGGAGTAGCAAATGACGAACAGTGATTGACAATGAGCGCCGTCACAAAAGTAACTTCTATTAAATTTTAATTTTTTATTTTTAATAATTTAAATTTTAAATATCTGATTTTTTATTGTATTTATTGAGTTTAAATCTTAAATTTATTAAAATTTTTATTTATTTGCGGAGATTGAATTTGAGATTTTTGATTTGTTGTTTTGTAAATAGAGTTTTGTTGATTTGATTTTTTTTGAGAGATATTTATAAATTTAAAAAAATTAAATTTCAAGAACTAAAATATTGAATTCTAAAAAAATAATTAAGTTATTTCTCTTTTCAATAACATTATTTTAGATGGAAGGTTCTCAAATTTTAATAAAATTAAATCTCAAAAGTTAATGCATTGAATTTAAAAAATAAAAATATAAATTTATTAATTATACTGTATTCCAAAATTGAAAAAATAATTTTCCTTAAAATATATTAAAATCAGCTTGTTGTATATATAAAATCCAAAATTTTGCTTAGTTTCACTAAAACTTTTCCTTACCCAGTGGGGATTTAATATTATAAACTCTCAAACTACTACAGATTAACTTCACAAATGGTATATATGAAAGGAACCAAATGAAATCTCAAGCTTTAAAGAATGCTTTCTTAACTAGATTCCCTTTTCTTTCTCCAATATTTTAGCACTACAGGGGCAACTTTCATACAGATCAGCCAATGTTCCACTAGAGCAAATGAAGAAGTTTCTAATTGGAATTTTGCCGTATATTAATTCTAAGTGAGGTGTGCCTTTCGGATTTCGTGGAACAGCAAAACTGCTATGTGTTTAAAAATTGAAACTTACTATTTTGACTTTAGGTTTCATCATTGATAATGATATCAGACTATTTATTCACTCGGTTTTACTTTCATATTCCAGTTACGTTGACTATTATAATTTTATTTTATTTTAAAAAATCTTTTAAAATTTTTTTAATATTTAATAAAATGTAATATTTTTAAAATAAATATAATTGAAAAAATAAAAAAAAAAATTCTCATAAAAATTATGATATGATGGGAATATTAATGATAAAATTTGGAGGCTCCATTATAAAATTTCTTTTAAAAAGATAATAATTATATGTAATTGTGAGAATAAATAATTCCCATTAAATCTTGCTGGTATGATCTGAAAAGACAAAAGGGTAAAAGCATAAATCGATTTGTTCCAATAAAGAGGTGATTCTATTGGCTGTGGTAAATTTTCTACCAATAAAGTTTACACCTTTTAAGACTAATTAACTTGGTTAATTATAGTGGCTTACACCTGAGAAACCCATTTTGCTTTTGGATTTTTTAAGTATAGTGCTGCGCTCTTTGCCTTTTAGTAGTTATCCATTCTTTTCTATTTGCAATTTTACCATATAACTTCGTCAAATTTTTTTTTTTCCAGAGAAAAGCTATTTTCTATTTAATGTAATTTTAAAAAAAATATTCTAAAAAATATAATTTTTTATTAATTTTCTAATTATACTCATCTTAAATATATTAAATTTTATTAAATATTAAAAAATATTTTAAAAAACTTTTTAAAATTTAGATAAAATTAAATAGGATTATAATAATTAATTTATATATTATTATCGTAAAAAAGAAAATGCACAATAATTTTGAGATAATTAAAAGAAAAAGATAAATAAAAATTATAAAATAGAGACTAATATTTAGTATATTTAATATGAAAAAATTTATTAATTAATAATTTAATTTTAAATAATATATTAAAATTTTAAAAAATCTATTAATTAATTAATCTATTTATTAATTTTAATCATTAAAGATTTAATATTGAGTTTTTGTGGTACATATCATTGAAATTAATTTAAACAGGTTTAATTTGATCTTCATAATATCCTACAAGATTTAAATTATATTTGTTTAAAATTTTTTAATTAAAATTTTAAATTATTTTATCAAGTTGTTAGAGATTTTAATTTGTTATTTATTTATATTATTGTACAACAATTTATACCATTTAATAAAATATTTCTCTATTTATTCGATAATATTTTGTTTGAACAGTAACATCAGAGTTGTAATGATTAGGGGTGAGCATTCGGTCGGTTCGGTTCAAAACCGAACCGAACCGAATAAACCAAAAATCGAAATTTGAGTGTTTATGAAAACCGAACCGAACCGATTTTGGTCAGAAACCGAATCGAACCGAACCGGTCTGATTCGGTTCGGTTCGGTTCGGTTTGATCGGTTTCGATTTTTAATAATTTTTTTATTTTTTACCCTTTATTTTTAAGATTTTAAAATTTAATTAAAATATTTTAATTTTAATATGATTTAATTTCTATATATTATTAAAAAAATATATTATTATTACTAATCGGTTCGGTTCGGTTTTTTCAGTTTTTTTCTGATCAAAACCGAACCGAACCGAAATAACCGAAAATTTTGAAATTAAAAACCGAACCGAACCGAAATATATAAAAAACCGAACCAAATTTTCAAATCGATTCGGTTCGGTCGGTTGTTTCGGTTTGAACCGAATACTGCTCACCCCTAGTAATGATCTTATGGGTAGGTAAAAAAAATTCATGAGAGCTTATAAAAAACACTACTGTGTTTACACAAATACAAAAGTTTGTATAAGAGCAAAAAAAAAAAGTTTTTATGAGTTATTGGAGAGAAGTGCTCTAAGAATTATCAATGAGAAGTACATTGATTAGAAAAGTTATTGGAAGAGAAATGCTCCAACAAAAAAAAATCAATGATAAAAGTTTAGTGTGCTGATTTGAAGAGAAGTGTTTCATGTGGGGTTTGTAAGAAGTGCATCAATAATTAGTGAGAAGTACATCAATAATCAGTGAGAATCGCACTAAAATTATTATTATTAGGTAAAGAGAAGTGCTCTAATACGTCATGAAATAATAAAAATGTGTTTAAATTAAAAAAAAATGTTAGAATTAATTCAAACATATTTAATTTGATTTTTCCAATATCCTCTAAAATTTAGATTAATTTGTTAAGGTTTTTTAATTTAAATTTTAAATTATTTTTAATTTAAAATTTTAATTATTTTATCAAGTTATTGGAGATTTTAGTTTGTTATTAGCTCGATAAATAGCACCGTTATTGTACAACCTTTCTTTATTTTGTTGTGTAATTTTTTTTTCTAACATGAGAAATTTATTAATAATTGGTATATATTAAAATACCTTTAAAGTTTTAAAAAATTTATTAATTAGTTTATTTTGAGGGCATTTAAAATTTTTTTTTTAAAAAAAAACCTTAGCAGGTAAAGTTAATAAAGAAATTAATTAGTATATTTTTAAAATTTAGAAATATATTAATATATTTTTTAAAATTGAAAGTTTAATTAATAAGTTATTTTCTTATTAGGTAGATTAAATAGTAATTTTTTCTTAAAAAATTAATGGATGGTAAGATTCAAAAAGAATGATTAGAATTCAATGGTATTGAGCTTGATCATATTGAATCATATATATTTAAAATTATGAGGTCTTAAAATCAAATAATATTTCCAACGCATTAATCTTTCTCTTTTTAGAAATTTATAAAAACATTTTTAAGTTTTACTTCCATTTTTTTTTGTATACTATAAGTTGCATTCATGTAATGCAGATATTGATTTGTAAGAAGAGAAAAAGTTTTTTTTTATTGTTGTATTTATTTAGTTGTTAATAATTAAAAATGATATCATATAATTATCGTTTAAAGTAAGTTATGAGTTATCACTATAAAATAGCGGCACATGACAAGGGTACGATAAATTAATACGCAGTCCTACTTATAGAAAAAAGGATCCGGACACTGTATGACTCGGTTTTTCACCAAGACTCATAGTCTCTTGAACATGACGAGTCTTTACGGAAAGTTACCATTAGCGGATACAATCCAATAAATTCCATTATACTTATAATCACGGGATCTCTTATCCATTAATCACTACAAGTCGAATTTCTAAAAAATTTGATAATCAGCTCCATTTTCTTACAAAATAAAAGCTAATATGCTTAAAGATTAAGGTATGCATTTTTATATAATCATTATGAGTTCTAAGCAATCCATTACATTCACCCATTCTATCAGTTTTCTAACTTGAGCGTCAGAGTGGCTGTCTATAGGCACCAACCACATCACATCTTCTCTTTTGCACATTGTTCAATCACAATTCAACTTTATTTCCAGTCACATCATTTGGTTTCGTTGCAGAAAAATCCATTGAATTTTTTCTATTCATTTGGATTAAAACTAGTCTCCTATTCTCTTTCTCTTAAAAAGACACTTTCCTTTTCTATTGTTTCTCAAATGGTTGACAACCCATGAGCTGCTGCTAAGTCTGCTACCAACAAGAGGGCCATCATTTCTTCCACCCCTGACAATGGACAAAACATACCCTCTATGGTCAATGAGACAAACCTCAACAATTTGAATAACGAGCAAATGCTTCAGTACATCAAAGGGTTGCAGGCCACTCTCGAGCAATATAAGACTCCGGAGGAGGCCTCATTTATGGCTCCCAAGATAAGGGAGAAAGCTTCTATTGAGACCCCAAGGACTCAGACGAAAGCGATCCAAATGCAATCCAAGGGAAGGACAAGGTAGAGGATGAGGAATCATTAGATGAGCCTCTAAAGGACATTGATTAGAAGCTGGTCCGAGCTGTACAAAGTTACCGAAAGGAGCAGGAGGAGGACGATGGCCTAGATGATGCCTCGCCCCTGTCAGAAGATATCCTATCAGAAACTTTTCCTACCAAGTTCAAGCTGCTAAGCTTGGACAAGTATGACAGAATAGATGATCTTAAGAGTCACTTGGCGATCTTTAGGACAACGATGCAGCTTCAAAATGTCAATGACTTTGTACCGTGCCGAGTGTTCCCATCCACATTTACAGGTTTGGCTCAAAAGTGGTACCAACATCTGAGCCTAGGTTCTATTTATAATTTTGCATAATTTGTCATGTTATTTAAGTCTAGATTTATTACATGTATACCTCCTAAAAAACTCTTCTCTGACTTGTAGAAGATACATCAAGGAGAGGGTGAGTCTTTAAGGAGTTTTATTTCATGTTTCAATACTGAAACGACACAAGTGAAAGAATTAAATCATGAAATAGCATGCGAGATGCTGAAAAAGGGAACTTGTAACATCAAATTCATGAATTCATTGATCAAAAATCCAGTGCTACCTACCAGTAGCTGATAGATAAAGCTAAAAAATATATAAGGCTTGATGATAAGGTCCAGGCATTGAGAGAAGACAAGTGGACGAGCCAAAAGTAAACCCAAAAGCTAGAGAGGCGAGAGTATGAAAGAGACCGCAAGAACTATCTAGTGTCCCAAGGAAGAGACGGTCGAGGTAAGCATAAGAATTACACTCCTTGAATGACTCACGGGCACACATTTTAATGTGGATCAAGAAAAACGATAAAGAGGTCAGATAGCCTTCCAAGCTTAATCCTAAAAAAAGCCAGAAGATGAGTGATAGAATATATTTTAGTCCTTTTTATCTTGATGTTATTGATGATTATTTACATGATTTCTGCTTAATTTAGTGTTTTTGATATTATTTTGCAGAAAATGGTGTAAAAGGACATTTTGGAGAAAATCCCCCTAAAACTGCCTTAATTGGAGCAAAGAAGAGCAAGTCTGCCAAGTTGAATTCAAGTGAAACTAAATAAGGAAAGTTCTAAATAAGGAAAGTGGCAAAGAAGGAAAGAACATTCAGCCAAATCAATTTGAAATTCGAATTTTAAATCTCCAAGTAGCCTTTTCCTTATTCAAGAAGCCAAGTTTCAAGTTGCCACATATGAAGAGCCAAATAAGGAAAATATTTTGAAATTCAAATCTTCAAGATTCATATTCAAATTTTGAATTTCAAAATCCAGCTTATTAAGGAAGCCAAATCTAAAGATCACATGCTTGCCACCACATGCCTTGCACATTCAAAATTCAAATTGCAAAGGAGGCTCCACCTTCCTCATTAGTGCATGGACGGCAAGGAGAGTGTGAAGGCAAGTCTTGGGCACCTTGGGCAGTATCTTGAAGACACTTGGGCAGCAAATAAAGACCAAAAGACCCATTCTTGCACAAGCCACACATGCTCCACGTTTTTCCCTTCTCACATGTGCATGGATGGCACATCTTGGACTAAGAGCATTTTGGGCAGCCTCTAAAAGACTCATGGACAGCCAAGAAACCCTAGGCCAGCATCTTGAAACATATTTAAACACCTCTAGAGGCCAGCCGACCAGCAAGCAAGAAGAGGCACTCCATCCCTCCCATCCGGCCAAGCAAGGTGCATAAGCCTCTCCATCTCCATCTTCGGTTCTTCATCTTTTGTGTTCTCCTTTTATTTTCTGTTTTGTTTCAGCCATGAGTGGCTGAAACTTTTTATTCTAGTTGAAGATTGGTTGAAACTAAGGTTGTTTTATGGATTGTGAGATCTGAACATAAACTATTTGTCTTTGATTTGTTCAATATTCATACAATTTGGTGCTTGAATCTATGATTACTTTGTTGTTTTGATCAAATTGGCCACTTGATTCTTGATTGCAAGATAATTGATTGTTAGTTGGGATAATTTTTAGTCCGTAATTGCTGGAATTATTCTAACATAAGAACACTTGGTGTAATAACTAAGAAATTGTATGATCTAACAACATCTCCATGCATTTGGGTAGCTAGGATTGGATCTCTCTATTTCTTCATGCAATTGACAATTGTTTTCATGCCTAATGCCCAATGACGTTCCTTGGAAATTTGTTAATTAGTAATTAATTAGAGGACGTTCCCTAATTGATTTAATCATAAGGAGGGACATGATGGTGAGAAGCATTTTCCATCTCCATAACTAATCTATTGAATCAATCAAGAGAATATAAGTTTCAATGATCAATCCAAACAACCAAAGTGGATCCATCTCTGCAAATAGACCTTTCTCATATTGAATTTCTCTTTTATTTTAATTAATTGCTCATTTAATTGATGTCCGTAGTTTGCTAATCAAATCAATCTCAAAACCCCCTTTTTACTTTTATTACACTTTACTTTTATTCTGCTTACAGTTACTTGCTTTCAGTTTCTCATTCAGTTAATTCTCTTGGTCTTGTTGAGAAAAATAGATAAGTTTTCAATTCTCTGTGGATTCGATCCTTTACCACTATTTGCAGTTGTAAAATTATTGATAACCGGAAAGGTTATTTTTGACCGGCTTCGACAACCGCGAGTCAATGAGACAGGATCAAATATTGTCCTTTTCATAAAGATCACGGGCATACAACGGAGGAATATCGGCAGCTGAAAGATGAGATCGAGAGATTGATAAGGAAAAGCACGCTTCGAAAGTTTGCTAGAATGGACAGATAAGAAAGGAGGTCCAAGCCTGAGGTAAGAATTCCTTGAAATACTACTGACAGTGAATCTATAGGAATTATAGATGTGATTGCAGGAGGACCCAACGATGCAAGGGAAAGAACAAGAGCGTCACTTTCTCAAGCTTTGCCCCTTTTGCAAAACTCATATTTCTCCTTAGCTTTCTCAAACTCTTGCATTGGAAATCCTTATCTTTTCTGCTACAGTAATGTTAAGCTCCATGTCATAAGCATGCTTTTTTGTAGGCATCTTCACCATTCTGAATTTAGTTGGAGTTTGCACTAGCAACAACCTCTTTTCTTTTTACTCCTTTTATGAGTAACAAGAATCCTTTCTTCATCAGATTCTACTTTCATTTTATTGTCTTTTAGCTTGATGCCTCTAGCATGTGGTTGGTTGCTAGCTTGAAATCAATATCAGGTTTGAGTCAGATATGCATTACTCAAGATTTAAATTGGATCAAATGATCCAAATTTCAGCATCATGGCATATAGACCAATATATGGATTGATCCTTTCGATAGTAGCCATATTTGAAGTTGTAACTTCTTCATCAAAAGTAACATCTCCTTTTGGATTTAGCTTCATAATCTTGTCTTTCAAGATGAAATACTTTTGCATAGGATGACTAATCAATCGATGACATCTATAATAGTTTGGATCATTCACACGATCAGGCTCTTCTAAACGTTTCACCTCTGATAATTTAATGAAGTTAGCTTGCAGCAAATCATCCAACTTCCCTGATACATTAGAATCAAAAAAAGGAAATTGCATCTCTTGTCGTTCTTTCAAGGTGATTTTCTTTCTACCATAGCTCGTGGTAGGATTATTATTTTCTTCTTTCTTCTCTTCTAACTTAGCATTGTTATGGAACTTGAATGGTGTTGTACTGATAGCCATAGATTGCATTTTTTCAACTTTTGGATGAGCTTTTCCCCTTTTGCAAAACTCATACTTCTCCTTAGCTTTCTCAAGCTCTTGCACTAGAAATCCTTGTCTTTTCTGCTACAGTAATGTTAAGCTCCATGTCATAAGCATTCTTTTTTGTAGGCATCTTCACCATTTTGAATTTAGTTGGAGTTTGCACTAGCAATGATCCTTTCTTCTTTTTACTCCTTTTGTGAGTAACAATAATCCATCTTTCATCATATTCTACTTTCATTTTATTGTCTTTTAGCTTGATGCCTCCAGCATGTGGTTGGTTGCTAGCTTGAAATCGATATCAGGTTTGAGTCAGATATGCATTACTCAAGATTTAAATTGGATCAAAAGACCCAAATTTCAGCATCATGGCAAGTAGATCAATATGCGGATTGATCCTTTTGATAGTAGCCACATGTTGCCTTGGATTACTTTTACTATCAAACTGTTTGAAATTTTGGGAGACGATTGATAGAGCATAATTTAGTCCATTTTATATTAATATTATTGATGAATATTTACATGATTTCTGCTTAATTTAGTGCTTTTGATATTATTTTGTAGAAAATGGTGTAAAAGGACAATTTGGAGAAAATCCCCCTAAAACTGCCTTATTTGGAGTAAAAGAGAGCAAGCTTGCCAAGTTGAATTCAAGTCAAGCTAAATAAGGAAAGTCCTAAATAAGGAAAGTGGCAAAGAAAGAAAGAACAATCAGTCAAAACAATTTGAAATTCAAATTTCAAATCTCCAAACAGCATTTTCCTTATTCAAGAAGCCAAGTCTCAAGTTGCCATATATGAAGAGCCAAATGAGGAAAGTATTTTGAAATTTAAATCTTCAAGATTCATATTCAAATTTTGAATTTCAAAATCCAGCTTGCTAAGGAAGCCAAATCTTGAAGATCACATGCTTACCAACTCATACTTTGCACATTCAAAATTCACATGTACAAGGAAAGTCTACACCTTCCTTATTTGTGCATGGGCAGCAACTTAGCACTTGGGCAGCCCTTTGGAGCATTTGGTCAGCCTCATGAAGGTGTATGGGCAGCAAGGACATCTGCACCAGCAATTAAATACATGGGCAGCCCCATTCCTTGCAAAGAACCAAGCGCGCACTCATCCATTCACACGCACATGGGACGCGCACGTGGACAGCACTTCAACACCACACATGGGCAGCAACTCCAGCGCACGTGGACCACAATTGAAGACCTAGGGCACACTCCTTTCATCCTATATAAAGACCCTTAAGTGGCCAACCAGCAAGACTCTCAATTCGGCAATTCCGTCAAGTTCAACGCAAGGGCAGAATACAATATGCACATCTTCGGTCCATCGGTTCTTCTTTTTTTCTTTTTATTTTCTGTTTTTAATCCAGCCATGAGTGGCTGAATTCTTTTAATCTAGTTGAATATTGGTTGAAGCTTTAGTTGTTTAATGGGTTGTGAGACTTGATCAAACATTGTTTAACTTTTGGGAGTTCAATATTCATGCAATTTCATACTTAATTTTCATATTACTTTGTTACTGAGATCTACGTTGATTTTTTATTGCAAAATAATTATTTGTTAGTTTGAATGATTTAAGTCCGTAATTGCTTAGATTATTCTTACCTAAGAACACTTGGCATAAAAACCAAGGAAGTTGCATGATCTAGCGTTATCTCCATACGTTTGGGTAGTTAGGATTAGATCTCTCTCTTTCTTAATGCAATTGACAGTTGTTTGTTGCCTGAGGCCCAAGGACGTTCCTTGGCAACTTGTTGATTAGTTATTAATTAGGGAACGTCCTCTAATTAATAACTAGGTGAGTTCTCAATTCCCTGTGGATTCGATCCTTTCACCACTATCTGCAGTTGTAAATTGTTAATAACCAGAAAGGTTATTTTTGACCGGTTTCAACAACCGCGAGTCAACGATAATTGGCAGGCATCTTCATGAGGTTAATCCTTTGACTCTAAGGCTTAGCATATGTGTAGGAAGGCAGGGTACTTTCAACTTGATCCTTGATGGCCTCCTTGATGATATCCTTGAGTTGGTTTGAAGGAATCGAGCCACTAGGAACAACTTGCAAGTTTTCTATGGCAGCAGCAACAGAACTCTCCATGCCTTCTTATTGAATTTAGATTGTATTATCTTTCTCTTTGAGCGAGTCAACCAGCATCTTCAAAAGTTTGCTCATTTTGGCGATTTTCTCTTTTAGAGAGGTTGTGTTAGTCATCATGATGGTCATAGTATCAGATTCCTTGAATTTGTTAGAAGCCTCAACAATTAATTGCGTATGACTTCTCACTTGAATTTTGTATAGCGAATGGTGTATTTCCGTGTGAAGCCATGAAGTCGATTCTTGATTCTTCATAAAGGAAAGAGATGAAAGGTAGAGAGGTCCCACTGGGTGTGCATGAAATTTGTACACACAAATTTCATATCTGAAATTATAAACAGGAAAAATGTGAACAAATATCAATTTAATAAAAGAAAAGTGGGGTTCGATCTCTAATAATGAATTTCTTGAGACAAAAAAAACTCAATCATTTGATTTTTTTTCCTTTAACTTATATAATTCAATGGCTTGAAAATCTTGTTCTTGAATCAATAGAGAAGATTTTTTCGATTTGAAGAAGAAGAACTTATGGTTTTGATAGTCTTGAAACTCAGGTAAAAGTTATATAGAGCTAGTAAATTGTAGTCTTGACAGACCTTCTATAACTTGAGACTTATATTTTTTTTGGTCGTCACCTTTAAGGAGTAGGACTTCTCTATTTATAGACGATTTGAGAGGAGGAGTCCAATTGTCTATTGTACTGAAACAATTTTAGTTGGCTTATCCTTTTTAATTGGATTACGTAACATTTTTTTAATTGGTCAATTTATATTACAGATATTTAATGTAAAATTAATTTAATTAAAAATCACTAAATAATATTTATAGACTCAGAATAATATGGCATTTTATAATTAGAATTTAATTTTTTTTATTTGTAGAATTATAATCAAAGTTTTTATAAATAAAAAAATTATTATCATTTTATTGAAATATTTTATTATTTTATTAAAATTTAATTAATGCATAATTAATAAAATTTAAAATATGATAAATAAAAAATAAATTATTTCTAACTTTCTTTAACTTTAGACTACTGCTCAAAAAAAATTTAGAAAACTAATTTGTGTTGTTGTTATAATTATTAATTATTAATTTTAAATATTCAATAAATTATGATTTTTAATTTAATTATTTAATAAACTTCTATAAAAAATGTAAATATTTATTTAATATAAAATAACAACTCAATTTTCATTCAGAACTCAATTAATTAAGTCGTGAACCACTATGTTAAATTTTAATTTTAGAAAATTTGTTAAATATTTTAAATTTTTTTTTCTTGATTTCAAGTGTTATTCGTTTGCTAGTATGTGTTTCTGGTATCATATTAAATTTGAATTAAACTTAATTTATTTTAAAAATTAATTTAAGGAAAAGAGTATAATCTATATAAGAGGCACATTATCTCTTTTCATAATCGATATAAGATTCAATAGCTAATTTTTTGAGGCGTTAGTTTGTGGCAGCTATTGTTTCTGTGTCGTGGGTTCCTATTGCATATTAACTATCATCGATTTTGGCTATGAGGTGGGCCTGCTGTTGTCCTTTCCAGTATGGTTGTTTTGATGTTGGTAAATAGAGGATTCGGAGGATGTATGCAAATATGGTATGGTCAGTGGCGGTGCCGGTGCCGGTGCGTCCATGAAAGGAACGAAACTTTTCAACTATTGCTTGCAGTGTCCACTTGGGTTGGAGTTTGTTATGTCTAGGTTGGATTTCAGATTCGACATTCCTGAGTTGGGCTTGCTGTGGGCATGTTCTATAGCTTACCTGATGGACTATTTAATACAATTTAGTTTGTGTATTAAAAAATAAAAACATAAATAAATCAAATTAAGTTAGGAATAAAATCAAAATTTGACATCTATAACATTAGAAAACTAAATTAATAACTTGTTAATTCGTTGATTATGACATATGGGAATATATTAAAATTTATTTTAAAAATTTCCAGATTTGTTTTTACCCATCATTTCATATTTTGATGGACAAATTTCAAGGATTCATACTTTTCCTTTATCCGATACTTGAAATCAATAGGTCAAATTTAATTATTTTTTTAATCAATTTTTATGTTTAAAATATAAAAATAAATTTTCAATTTATATATTTTTTTTAAAAAAATAGATTGTATGCATAATTAAAAAAAAAATTTAAACATCAAATCCATACATAATTATATAAATATTCATTTAAATTATATTCTTATAAATTTATTCCAAAGGAAGCATGTGTTTGATAGTTTGATAGTTTGAAAGAGTAAAAAAGCTTATAGGTTACAAAAAGTATATGATATTAATTGACTTATTTATATAATATTTATTTTTTTTAGATTAACTATATATATTTATTAAAATTAAGGTAATTTTTTAATTTATAGTTTATAAATTAAGTGTCGTCACACATCTTTTTGGTCTTTTCGATCACATGTTCTTAACTTCTTCAACCTCCATTTTTGTTACTTTATTTTATTGTTTTTTTTTTTTTTTCTCTACTTTGTTCTTCCTTTCTTTTTTCTTGTTGTACTATATTCACCCTTCTTATCCTCAACTTAGCTGAAAAAAGAAAAAAAGAAATCCATGTGAAAATATAAAAAACTAAAAGAAATTTATAGAATTCAAGAATGCATTGAAGGGGGAGCTAAAAGAAATTTCAAAAGTGAGAGATTTGAATTTTTAGTTGTTGGAGCTGTATTACGTTTGAACATAGTGTAAGAATTTTGTGTTATATTTGAGGCCAATAAAACATATGATAACTAAACATTTTAGCAAAGTATTTTACACACTCACAAAGAAGAGATGATGATATGAACTTTAATATGAGAGTATTTATAAATAAGAAAAGTAAAAAATATACATAAAAATAAGAAAGAAATGAGATAGATATTGGGATCAATTTATTTATACCTTTGCAAGCCAATTAAGGATTTCACAACATAAACACTTTAGCAAAGTATTTTACACATTCATAAAGAAGAGATGATGATATGGACTTTAATATAAGAGTATTTATAAATCAGAAAAGTAAAAGATATACAGAAAAAAAAAAAGAGAAAATAATGAGATAGGCACTGGAATCAATTTATTTGCATCTTTTCAAGCCAATCAAGGATTTCACAACTATTCGATAATGACCAAACATTTCAATAATGTATTTTACATTTTAATAAAGAAGAGATAATTGATATGTTCTTTAATATGAGAGTATTTGAAAATCAGAAAAGTGAAAGATGCACAGAAAAATAAGAAAGAAATGAGATGGCCACTAGAATCAATTTGTTTGCATCCTTTCAAGCCAATGAAAGATTTCACAACTATTTGAACATAGTTAAAAAAACTAAATGACATAGTTAAAAAAATTAAATGACATATTATATAATTTCAATAATAAAATGCATATCATAAAGAAAATTAAGGAGACAAGAGAAGTTAATCAGGCCAGAGTTCAAAAGTCAAATAAATGAGGATAAGAAGGAGACAAGATAAGTTATCATGTTTCGCAGGGGAGAAATGATTGAGGTAAATATAGAAATTATTCTTAGCGGAGAGATAATTGAGGTAAATATAGAAATTATACTCCACTAAATGACTCATGGACCCATATTCTGATTAGGATCAAGAAAAATGACAAAGAAATCAAGTGGTAGAGCAAATGTAACCCAGACTAGGCAAGCCGAAGAGATAAGACTAAGTATTGTTGATTCTATGAAAAACATAGACACACTATAGAGGAATGTAGACAGTTGAAAGACGAAATTGAGTGGCTCATTAGAGATGAGACTTTGAGGAGGTTTGTAAGAAAGGATAGAGAAGAGAGAAAAACTAAGTTGGAAATAAGAAACCACGGTAACAATGATAACAGTAAGCCTATAGGGGTAATTAATGTAATCATAAGCGGACCAAGCAATTACAAAGGCAAAAACAAAAGGAGCCTATAAGAAAGCAGGAGGTAACGTTTTGCCCTAGTGACATGCTAACCAAGGCACTTCACAATGACCCACTAGTAGTAAGTGTACAACTACATAGATACGAGGTAAAAAGCGTGCTCATCGATACTGAAGCTTAATAAACCTTCTAATCCTTAGTGTTTTTAATAAACTAATACTAGATAAAAATTATTTAATTAGGGTCTCTAGTCAGTTACTAGGTCCGGGGGATAAAACTATAGCGATTTAGGGCACATCAACCTTTGGTGATAAAGAAACATACAAGAAGGAGGTATATGCAGAGTTTGTTGTGGTAGATATTCTACCAACTTTCAATGTCATACTCGGTAGGCCTGTCGTGAACGATCACATGATAGTAATTAATGTGGATATTTTGTGTTTAAAGCTGCCAGTCCTAGGTAGTATTGTTGTGGTATGAGGTAATCAAAAGTCAACTTAAGAATACTACAAATATTCATCTAATGACTTAGACAAAGTCACTATGCCCATTGATTTGCTTGAAAAATCGGAGTCTCACATAAAACCTGATCTTGCTGATAGAGAAAAATGTATGTTTTTGTTATTCATTACAGGGGGATATAAAAGATAGCCTAGTTCAGGTGTTGCAGAATAGAGCCAATACATTTGTCTGGAAACCCAAGGAGGTGACTGGGTAAACCCAACCATTATAACACACAAGTTGAGCATCAATGAAAGCATCAAACCAATTCAATAAAAGAAATGGAAGTGCGCTTTTAAAAGGCAACAAGTAAGAAAAGAATATTGATAAACTTTTAGATACAAGGTTAATAAGAGAAGTTCAGTATCTTAATAGCTCGTCAATATAATATTGGTGAAGAAGTCTAATAGGAAATGGCATATGCGTGTAGATTTCACGAACTTGATCAAAGCCTTCCCTAAGAATCGCTATTCCTTATCCTTCATCAATAAGCTAGTAGATTCAACAGCCGGGCATATTGTGTTTCATTCCTTGATATAATTTCAAGCTACTACCAAATTCTACTTTCATCAAATATGAGGGCATCTTCTACTAGAATTCTTTTTGTGGGAAAGATTGTGTAAAGCTTTTAATGTTTTAAAAGATTTTTTTATCTTCTCTTACTATAAAAAATTGGATTTTTAGTGACCATACTTTAGTGAAGAGCATTAAAATTGATCACAATTGAATGATTTTAGGGGCCAAATTAAGTTTCAGTCGTAAAATTTTTTTTTTGAAACAAATAAAATTTACCATTGTTATTGATAAAGAACTTGTCCCTATTGCTCCAAAAACACCTGCTAAATGAATTCTGATTAGGAACCTGTTCTTAAGAAAAATTATCATCTGCTACCTTAGTTTATTTAGCATATAAAATAAAAAGAATTGGGAGAAGGAGAAAACCCAAGGATCAAGAATTGGGTTTTCTTATCTGAATGTTCTTCAATTTGGATCCACTTCCTTCCATAATTTCTCAACCATTCTGCTATTTCAATGATTCTAAGGGTGAGAGAAAGCTTGCCCTAAGGACGGCAAGGCTCGAGGAGTGTGCAGTGATGCTTGGCTCAAGGGACAACAAGGCTTGAGGGAGAGGGTGAATACAATTCTTCCTGGTTGAAGACTGCATGATGAACCGAAGCAAGGCAATACGGAGTGCAGCGATGCAGTACTCACATTGTTGCACATAGTGTTGAATGATCGGCCTTTCGATGAGAATTTCTTACAGATTTCCCTTTTCTTTGAATTTCTTTTTTTCCCTTTATTGAACATAATACTGGAAATTATGTAGTTTGGGAACTAAGTACGTTATCATTCATAGACCGGCCATATATTTATGATTCATTATGGTGTTCATTTAGCCAAAATTATTATATATGTGATGAATTTAGCTTCCCATTGACAAAAATAAAACTATGGGCCTGAGTAAGATGCCTAAGGAATGTATCACCTTAATGCAATAATGTAGTAATTTTTCAATGTAATAATACTCAAGAGATCTGCCTTATTGAGCTTGTGTTTCAATTAGACTTGTAAATAAAGTTTGAGGGGTGCATGGCATTCAGAAACCTTCAAGTCAAATGGGCGAAGCACTTTGAGGAACTTCGGCTAGATAGGAATAGAGATCAATGAATTGTTCCTTCAAGTGGCAATGTGTTGTATTTAGATAACAGTTTCTCTTATTATATGAGCTCCTGTATATATTCTTTTTTGATAATTATCACGGCATTTTTTAAGACTCTTTGAAGGACAACTACTAGAAAAAGGGGTTGGGAGACTCGAACTCTGATTGTAGACAATATCCAAGAGGTGCCTTAGCCATGTAGACTGGACGGCTTTGGCAAAATGAGGGTTTTATAAGAGTACTCAATCATAAGTAATTTGATTAGGAGCTCTCTTAGATTGCTTATTATTATATTTTTTCTATATAAAATACAGTGACAATGAATAAATTAATATGTTATTTTGTTAATATTTTCATCGTAGAAATAGGTCCTTAGATTATTTTTTACATGACTTTTGCTTATATGCGGGATGAGGCCGGTGTTTATAACATCTATAGGTCAGGATGGCATATTTTTGTGCAGGTTAGATTGTGTTGAAAATGAGAAACTTCCAATTTTTAGGAGAGTTTCTGCCAAATTTTCATTAGGTTTATCAAAAAAAAAAAATAAGAGCAATAGCAACATGTAACGTTCAGAGATAGAGCCATGTAACCAACCCTCTCTCCTTTTAGAAAAACAACCGCAATTAATGTCCATTTCTGACAAATGTATATAACCTATTAAAAGTGCTAGGGAGGCAGTTTTCCATATCTGTAGTACAGCTACCCTGACATCTTCGAGCCACGAGCTGACAAATTCCTAGGCCCCCTTGGTCCTTAGTAAAGAGGAGTTCCCTCATCTATTCAAACAATACCTCAGATCGACCGGCGGCAGAAGGATTGATTCAGATATGCTTTTCACGAATTTTCTCCATTTTATTGACCATCTACAATTAAGGATCTTTAATGCTCTAGTACAAAGGCAGAAGGAATCAGAGACAGAGGAGACAGAATCCCTTGATCCGGTTCGTCACTTTTTAAATGTTAGAGACCCGTTAAGGCTGGACCGTGGGCCTTCTTCAAACCCAAATGAGTTTGGGTCAGTTAGGGAAAATATTCGGCCCAACATTTGCTTCTTTCTTCCTTGAAGGAGGCTAAACCTTCTTTTTAAGATCAGACGGGTTGCCTTTATTCCCTTACACAAAGCCCAAGTCTGGGTCATGGTGATACAGGCCCAGTTTCTCAGACCCTTAAAGAGAAGGTTATCTCGAGCCCAAATCTGGATAGTCAAGCATATGGTAACAGATGGAGTATCATGAAGCTCAATCATCTCAAACAGCTTCCAAAATTGAATATTGAAAAGACGATGATGGGAAGAACTCATTCAAATAGCTAGTATTTTTCAAAACAAGCAAAATGAATTGCAGGAAGCTGAACAAATTGCCCGGGTGGTGGAGCAATCTGACTCAAGTCATAAATCTAGAAGAATGTGGAGGAGACTAGCGAGAGAAAAGAATGCTATCAATTCACATGTAGTGATTCAGGAACTGGATGACAACCTACCTCATGGAAGCTCTGCTGGTTCTCAATATGATTCATCAAAGAAAAGAGCAACTGGTTCAGAAGATCATAATGATGTTGAAGGAAAAAAGCAGTGTACTAAAGTCTCTTAATTCTAAGGTGGAGGAGGCCAGCCAGGAATGGCCCCACCAGGAATTATGAAGCTTTTAAGTTTGAACTATCAGGGGTTGGGGAACCCTCTGAAAGTTCACAATTTGAAAGGGATGTGTTCTTCCCTTGCCCCTGATGTGCTTTTTGTCATGGAAACTAAAAATGATGATGTTTTTGTAAAGAAGAAACTGCACTCTTGCGGTTATGTAGATATGATTTTGGTTAAACCTTTAGGGTCTGCAGGAGGCTTAGCCTTAGCCTGGAGAGAGCATTTGTCTCTATTTGTAATCAAGTATGCCTCCTTTTTGCATGTATCTATTTTGGATTTTCATAGTAATAAAAATTGGTCAGTTCTGTTGGTGTTTGCAAGCTGTGTTGAAAATATTAGAGCAGATTAAAAATAATTTAGATGAGGCTTTCATTATTATGGGGGATTTTAACAACATTATGAATTCGTGGGAAAAAGAAGGGGGGATTGGTCTGAATTTGTCTCAAGTAGATATGTTCAGGGATTTTATTAACTCAATGGCTATCAAGGATCTGAATTTCAGAGGGCCTATTTTTACTTGGAACAACTACAGGAATGGTGCTACAAATATTAAAGAACAGTTAGATCGTGTTTTAGCCTCTGTGAGATGGATGAATGGCTTTCCTGACTTCCTTGTGGAGCATTTTGAAGACTGTGGCTCAGATCATAGACCCATTTTGCTGAACACCTCTCCTTCTTTCCCTAAAGCAAAAAAGCTCTTCAAGGACTTCAACTCTATGGGACGCAAATCACATTCGAACTATTGAGCAGGAGTTGATTGGAGAGATTTTAAAAGAAGAAAAGTTCTGGAAACAAAGAGCAAGGATTAATTGGCTCAAGGCAGGCAACAAAAATACATCATATTTTCACTCAAAAGTAACTCATAGAAGGAAGCAGAATTTTAATGGGGGTCTACAAGATAACAACGACAGATGGCAGTCAGATTTAGGTGAGATTAAAAACATTGTCTCTGAGTACTTCAATGATATTTACGCTTCCCACCAACCTAGGAATTTCAATTTGGTTACGTCTGATTTTGCACCTAGAGTCCCCATGGATATGAACAGAAGCTTGACTGCACCTTTATCGCTGGAAGAGGTTAAACATGCAGTTTTTTCTATAAATCCCAGAAAGGCTCCAGGTGAGGATGGGTTCACTTCCTTTTTTTTTTCAAAAATATTGGGAGATTCTTGGGACAGAGATTTTTAAAGCAGTCCTTGATTTCTTCAATTGGAGTCGGTGCTTAAAAATGCAAATCATACAATTATTCCTTTGATCCCAAAAGTCAAGAAAGTCAAGACTATGTAAGACCTTCGACCAATTGGGCTATGCAGGATTCTGCATAAGATTATAGCAAAAGTGCTTACATCTCGGCTGCAACCATTTATTGACAGAATTATAGGAGTGGAGCATAATGCCTTTATAAAAGGGAGGACGATTTCAGATAATGTTTTGATTTGTCATGAGCTGATTCATAGTCTAAAAATGAAAGAAGAAGGGCAGAAACTATAATATGATTGCCATGCTCGATGTGAGTAAAGCTGGTTTTTTGCCGAATTAGGTGTGGGAGAAGAATTATTTGTAAATTTAGGATTGTAGATGAATTATTTGTGGATTTGGGGTTGAACTGACAGGTGGCAGCCGAAAAGAGAGACTGGCGCTTATTTGACAGACGCTAAAGCTTAGCGCCATTCTAAATGGCGCCAGCCATTATTTTTTTTTTTAAAGAATGGCCTAGCGCCACTCTAAACGGCGCTAGCCATTATTTTTTTTTATTTATTATTTATTAAAATATTATAATTATATTAATTAATTAATATATGAGTGTATAAATATTTAAAATTATAAAAATTAAATTTATTTTTATTAGACTTATGCAGTCGTACATAATCACATAATAATATTAATGTCCTAATATTTTGAAGAGTGATGAAATATATTATTATATGATTTGATAACCGCCGGACTTTTCTCACTCTAAGGGAAGCTAAACTCGAAGAAGTGAAATAAGCTTAAGGTCTCAGAAACCCACTTTATTTAGCCGGTCCAGTATTTTCGGTCCTGACCCAGACAAACACGGGACAGATCGGGCTGCCCGCGAGTCTAGGTCCAGCACAGAAGGACAACGCAGCTCTGCCTGCATGCACGCTGGAGGAATTAAATGGCCGCTGTAATACCCGACTAGACCCCGGCATCGGAATTCCTACTTTCTGGCGGGATCTCCGTTGGAATCTGGATTTCTCAGATGTCGAAGCCTTCCAGATGGGTGAAAAAGAGGTTTTTCAAAATGTTTTTACATGTTTTATGGTTTTGATTAAGAAAACTAAGTTTTGAAAAGGAAAAGACCAAGGGGACAATTGCCAGGTTCGGCCGCCGAAAGTGAAGTTCGGCCGCCGAAAGTGAAGTTCGGACGTCGAACGTTGCATGGTTTTGCTGCCCCCGAATCCCCCACTTTGGCTGCCGAAAGTGGTGGGGGTTTGCATGCAGCTTTGGCCGCCGAAGGAGAGGCGGTTGGCCATCTATAAAAGCCTCGTTGACCGGAAATGGAGGGTGTTTGAGCTCTCTTTTTGGGTCAAAGGTAGGTTTTGTCCTCCCTTGGTTGAGTTCTTCTTGTGTTTCCAAATCATGCACGCTTTAACAAGTTTTTAACTTGGTTTTTGAAGTTTTGAGCAAAAGAAGGCAAATTTGAGAGACTTGGAGACTTTGGATCTTTTTCCTTCACAACTCCGAGTTAGGACCATCGATCCCCTTGTTCTTCAAGAGGTAAGCATGGATCATCACCTCCCCTTATGTTTTAAGCATGGTTTAAAGGGTTTAAGAGAGTTTTATGGTATGTTAGAGAGTAGATCTTGAAGTTGTGGATATGTTGATCATGTGTTATGTGTGTTGCTATGATGTTGTTTAAGGAGTTGGAACTAGGTTTTAAGCTCCTATATGCATGGAAAAGGGTATATGCATATTATAGAAAGTTGGTATGCATGTTTTGGGTGTTTTTAGGTTTTGGGAGGCTGAATATGCATGTGTGACCCGAGTTCTGCCTTCTGGGCAAAACTCAAGTTCGGCCGCCGAAGCAAGGTTCGGCCGCCGAACCCCTTAAGGAGGCCGTTTTGGCCGCCTAACCTTGCCCCCGAAGGTTAAGACTTTCGTCTCTAGAGGGAAGGTTCGGCCGCCGAACATGCCGCCGAAGGTGGGTGACTTTCGACTCTGGAAGATCTTTCAGCCCCCGAACCTTGCCCCCGAAAGTTGAGACTTTTGGCTCTGGAAGGGACTTTCAGCCGCCGAAGGTGCCCCTGAAAGTGCATGAGTTTCGGCTCCGGAGGGACTTTCGGCCGCCGAACATGCCGCCGAAAGTGCCCTGTCCAGCCTTTTGATGTTTACAGGTTAGTGCATGCACAGGTCAAGCTTGGTGAATGATAAAATTTCAAATTTTTATGGAAATGTATGATCATGTATGGGATTTATCAGGTATTCAGAGTTCATAATAGGCTTGCTATGGGTTCCGGCGATCTTAAGTCGATCTGCATCCTAGCGCCGGTAGCGGTCCGGTTTTCGGGTCGTTACAGCCGCCTAACGTGAAGAGGGGTCCTGACACTTCCGTACTAGGATCTAAGCACCTTATAGGAACAAGTGACACAGTAGCAAAGAGGCCGTTAGACGTCACTAGCGGATAAAGAAAAAAAAATAAAGGGAAGAAAGCACCTTCCTCTTCATCTAAAGCTTACATGACTAATATAAACTCCATTATTCTAGATTTCAGAATATCATGATTAAATATATAAAAGATTAATGGTACTATTTAATTACAGTATTATTGTATTAATCTATTAAAATATAATATAAAAAATTTATTATAATAAAAAGTATAATATAAATAAAATTATTAAATTAACATTATATAAAAATAATACATTAATTAATTAATTAATATAATTATAATATTTTAATAATTAAAAAAATTAAATTATAGTTTGACCACTTACAAATAAATAATAAAATAAATAAATAAATAATAAAAAAAATAAATAATGGCCGGCACTGTTTAGAGTTAAACTGTGTTTTTATTTTTTTTAATTATTAATATATTATAATAAAATATTTATATTATATTAATTTAATAATATTATTTATATTATATTTTTATAATAATAAATATTTTTTATAATTTTAATATATTAATATTATAAAAAATATTTATTATTATATTTTTAAATAAAAAATTAATGTAATATATAATTTCATAATTATAAAATTAATATTATACTGCGATTAAATATATAAAAATAATTCAATTGTAATTAGATATATAAAAATAATTCAATAATGTTGTATATATTTATTTAATGATAAATAAATTTTTTTATTATTTTAATAAATTAATGTAATAATATTATTATTAAATAATATCAGTAATTTTTAATTACATAATAATATTATTTTATAATTCTATAAATTATTAAAATTTTATAAAAAAATTAAATAAAAAATAAAAAAATAAATAATGGCCTGGCGCCAGGCCATTCTTAAAAAAAAAAAAAAATGGTTGGCGCCATTCTAAATGGCGCTAGGCTCTGGCGCCTGTCAAATAGGCGCTAAGCCCTCTTTTCGGCTGCCAACTAGCAGTCCAACCCCAAATTCACAAATAATTTTTCTCCAACCCTAAATCTGTAAATAATTCTTCTCCTACCCCTAATTTGGCAAAAAGCCCGAGTAAAGCCTACGAATGTGTGGAGTGGTCCTTTCTGCAACATATGCTTCAATCCTTTGGTTTTCATAACCAATGAATAACATGGATCATGGCTTGCGTATCTTCAGTTACATTCTCCTATCAAGTTAATGGCCATCGTTTTGGTTACTTGGTTCCCTCCTGAGGATTAAGACAATGTAACTTGCTATCTCCTTACCTTTTTATGTTTGTAGCAGAGGATTTTCCCACATTTTTAAAACTTCAGCTATCTCAGGTATGAAGGCCTCCTGTCATGGTCCCTCAATTTCACATTTACTCTATGTCGATGATTCAATTCTTTTTTTTCAAGCATCTATGGAGCAAGCAGGCAATATCAAAACCACTTTAGACATCTACTCTGAAGCAAGCGGATAATCAATTAATTTATCTAAATCATCTATCAGTTTCAGCCCAAATACCCCTCAGGACCTCAAAAGGCAGATTGTGTTTTATTTGAATATTACCAGCATTGATGCATAGGATCGGTTCCTTAGTCTTCCAGCTTCGATTCAATGATCCAAAATGCAAATCTTTGACATGTTTTGTGAAAGAATTGATAACAAGTGTTCTGGGTGGAAAGAGAAATTGTTGTCTAAAGGAGGTAAAGAAGTGTTGATTAAGGCTATCTCTTTTGCCACACCAGTGTATGTTATGTCATGCTTCTGTTTTCCTTCATCTCTATGCTCCAAAATCAACAGCATCATTGCTAATTTCTAATGGGGCAAAAAAAAAAAACAGAAAAAAAGCTTCACTAGTTGGCATGGTCCAATGCTAAGATTCAGATCGACTTAAGGTTGCCGGAACCCGTAGCAAGCCTACTATGCCTCCTGTGTACCTGATAAAATCTCATACATGATCATATGTTTTCATAAAAAAATTTAAACATTTCATATACCAAGCTCGACCTGTGCATTCATCATAGACTGTATACATAAAACCACATACTAGAGCCCTCATCAAATGCTCTAGTATGGTCAACATCACATACATCAAGCTTGGTACAATATAACTCATCATAAAAAAAACCTTTCCATGATAATCATGTTCACAGAGATTTACAAAAAAATATAAGCTAGGGCAAAGCACAAATCTAATCCATTACATAGCACATGTCCACTACTAAACTATTACATAACTTATACCAGCCTCTAGCCGACTTTTCGAGCTATTCTTGACCCTGAAAACCTGGGGTTAGGGGAAAGGGATAAGCTACAAGAGCATAGTGAGTAGAACCATAAAAAAACAGTTTAATAAACATATGCTCATATGAAATGCATCACATCACAAACAATACACATCAATGATGGACTTGTCACCAGTAACCCTCTACATATTCCAAATAATGTCTGGCCCTCGACGGAGCTCCTCAGGACTTCCTCTTAAACATAACATAACATATCCAACTGTGCTAGGGGCGTAGAATGGGCAAGCTCTGGTCTTTCCCTTACATCGTGCCAGGGGCGTAGAATAGGCAAGCCCTGGTCTTTTCATATCATATCATATCATAACATCTCGAGGGCTAGTGGGTCATCCAACATCCATCCACACCAACAATAAATTATGCAATGCAGCATATTCGTGAATTCTAATGCAAACATCCTAATACATAGACATAGCATTCATGATGCATGAACATGCTTTAAAAGTTTGATTACTTTAAAACAATAGATTAGTTTAGTTCTACTCACCTTTGGCTGACGCTCGACTACAACCATAGCAGCTGACTCACTGCTGGCCTCTACGGTCTCTCGGGTCCGATCCTACGCAGGTGGACTCAAGTGAGGGACCAAATACATCTCTAACAAGACTCTAAACAACTCCCTAAAAGCCCCCTAAAATATCACAAAACATGCATATAAAAGCAAAGGAAGGCTGGGCAGAGGACTTTCGGCGGCAGGTTCGGCGGCCGAAGGTCCTCTACAGATCCGAAAGTCGGGGTCCTTCGGAGCCAGGTTCGGCGGCCGAAGGTCTTCCAAAGATCCGAAAGTCAAGGACTTTCGAGGGCGGGTTCGGCGGCCGAAACTCCCTTCCAGATTCGAAAGTGCATGCTTTTGGGGGCATGTTAGGCAGCCAAAAGACTACCTCCCATGCAGGTTCGACGGCCGAACCCTGCTTCGGCGGCCGAACCTGGGTTCTCCAGAATGGCAGAACCCGATTCTGTCTCATGCATTTCAACCCCAAAACTCTCAAATCCTCACACCAACTTCCCACAACAAGCATACATTCATCAAAAACCCTACTCAAAGCCTATAACCTTAGATCTAACCATTTTATGCATTTTTTACCCTTAACCCTTTTTAAAACTTACTTAATATAATAAAGAGCAAGGATCTACACTTACCTCTTGAAGATCGAAGGTAGATGTGATCCCAAACTTGGTGTTGAGGAGAAATGGTCTCCAAACTTTAAAATCTTAGATTCAAGCTTTAAAACTTCAAAATAGGAGAAAAACTCATAAATATGTAAAAGATTTGGAGGAAAACTAACATGAACACAAAGGGAGGGCGTGAACTCACCTTTGCACGAAAATGGAGAGGAAAACCCTCATATTTTCAGGCTGAAGGCCCTTTATAGATAGGTGGCTAGACCACCTTCGGGGGCCGAAAGGAGAGCTCCCGGGGCAGCACCATGTTCAGCGGCCGAACCTGGGCTTGTCCTTCAAAAACATTTGTCTTTCAATTTAAAACCTTAACTCAAAACCAATCAATAACACCATGAAAATCATTTTGTAAAAACATATTTTACAACTCATTATCTACTTTAAACGAGTCTTATGTAGCGACTTGAGCGTAGGAGTGGCTACCATAGGCAGCAATCACCTCATATCTTCTTTTTTGCAAAATTGACCAATCACAGTATAGCACTCTATTTCGGCCATATTAATTACCTTTTTATTAAATTTGAGTCAGATTTAACTCACCTCAAAAGTTAGCTCAAGGGAAAGGAGTACGCAAAATCCTTATAAGGGTCACATAACTCCAATCCCAAATCGATGTGGGATTCAACACACCCCCTCACTCTGAAAAATAAACTAGAGTGTGAAATACTTAAAGGAGCCCCAACATGGGATGAGAGGCTCTGATACCATATTAAATTTGGGATAAACCTAACTCATCCCAAGAGTTAGGCCTAATCCAAATTTAACACCTTTATATTTTCATTTTGTGTTGTATTTAAAAGCGAGATTTTGAAACCAACTCCTAGTGGTGTAAGCAAATCAAAGCCAAGATTGAGTATTAAAGAGTTCAAGGATTCATCAAAATTTTTTTGAGGGTGAATTGAACTTGAACTTTACTCATTTTAAATTCAGACTAAATATTAATAAGTTTAAGTTTAGTTTGTTTAGCAAACAAGTTAAGACAAGCTGAGTTTTTATCGAATCTAATCTCGAATAGTTCAATTTATTTATAACTATAATAAGTTTTAGTTTAAAATCAATAAGTTTAAAATTAAATAATTTTAGTTAAATAAGTATATATATAAGTTAATTAGCAAACCTGTAATAAACTAGATCTTAAATATTAACAATCTGATTATTTGTAAGTTTTAATAGTATAATCAAACTATACAAAGCTGAACTTCATAAAACTCAAATTTGACTTATGAAAATTTATGCAGACCTTAAGTTTAGTTCTCTTATGACATTGAATTCAGCCAACTTAATGAGTTAATTCACGAATCAATTTGTGTGCCTACTCATAAACTTGAAAATAAGTTAGCTCATGAGTCTTAATGAGACAAATATTATCGAGCTCAAACTCGGCGGTTTACTAAATGAGTCTAAAAGTTGAATTCAAATTTGATTTATTTAGAAATCAAACCGAATTCGATCGAATTTTTATTAAATCGAATCTTAAATAACATACGAATAGTTTAGTTCATTCAAATTTAACTTATTTAGAAATCAAATTGAATTCGATCGAATTTTTATTAAATCGAATATCAAATAACGTGTGAATAATTTAGTTCATTTATACCTACTAATGCCAACATTACCTTTTCTTGTTGGCATTTTCAATTTTATTTTTTTTTAGCTATATGAACATTTAAACCATTAATTGCTCATTAGATCCATAGCATATCTGCTTTAAAGTTTATTGCAATTGACTGTTTTTTAATTATTTAATTTATTTTATATATATATATAATTACGTATTTTCAATTCATTAAATTTATATCCACTCCACTCTATTCATCCGTGAAAATCGAATTCTTAATTTCATTAAGTGAGAAAAATTTAAAATCACTCATTGCAATATTTAATGATCATATTTAATATTATTTTATCGTATAAAAAAATGTTTAATTCATGATAATTTAGTCGATTCAAATTTTAAGAAAATTGTAAAATCACAAGGAATTTAAATTTATTTAGTAAATAATAGATTTTTTAACTATTTGGTCAATTCAACTTGTCCAATGAATAAAATAAGGAATATAGTTGACAAATCCATATTTAATTGTTTATTATATAAAAAGGGTCAAATCCCATTCTAATTTCTTTAATTAATAAAATATTAATATCTATAATAATTTTTATTATATGTATATTCAAATAGTTGGGTTGTGCCGGAATTCAATAATCTTGTTCCACTGTGAGATAAGAGTTTATTTCATTAGCTATTGAAAAATTCTCTTTAAACACTCTTATTACTAAAACTTTTCTTGTCTCTTATTACTGTGGATTTATTACAACAAAGAAATATGATTTAAAAAATAAAAGTAAGTCGTTATTTTGTTGTGGATTTATTACATCAAATACTATGTAATAAAATTTATTTTCTTATTATCATACATCTAATAAATAATTATATAAAAAATACATTAACATCATTTCAATTTGAAGAAAAAAAATGATGGAAAGAGTTTTATTTTTTCAATTAGATAATTTTATATTATTAAATTAATAAGTGTTCGATCAATCTTATTAAAAAGAAATTCGATCGCAATCAAAAATTTAGTTTGGTGGTAAATTTATTTGAATAAATCTAAAAAATTTTAAATTTTACTCTTTCAATTTTAAATTCTCATTTTTTTAATTTAAAAAGAACTCGATACATAATTAAATAATAGATTAATTAAAATCGATATAGAAAAATGATAAAATTTTAAATACTAAGTTTAACTTAATAAATTAGAGAAATTAATGAAGAAATATTACAATTAAAATTTGAAATTATGTTTTACTTTTCTAATTTATTTTACAACTTTTATTATATTTTATTATCTTATAAATTTAAACTAAACCCATTCTCCGTCATCAAAACCCATTCTCCGTCCAACAATACCCTTTCCATACGAAACCCATGGCACTTCACCAACTGAGACCCATCTCGAATCAGTTTGCAATCTTATGAAGACCCAGCTAGCAGAATGTGCTCCTAAATCCCAACTCCTCTCTCAGAATCCAAATTCCTCCTTCACAATCACACTCATCCACTACTAGTCCAGACAAATCATTCCCATCGACCACCTAATCCCAACCTTCTTTCCTCCTTACTTCTCATCATCGAGAAATCGGAAATCCATCTAGTAGCTCCTTCCATTCGGCTGAGAAATCTGATTCAGTGTTGAATATAGTCTCAAATTTTTATTTTATGCTTTGTTTTTATTTGTTATTCTATCTTTAAATCTTTAACTGTGTAAGAGAATTGAAAAGGTATGGTAAAATGTAGAGAAAATTTTCCCTCGTTTAAGGAAAATGTAACTGCATTAGTTTTGAATTTTAAAATATTGTTTTTAAATTTATAAAAGTTTAAACGGATTAAAAAATATTATGAGAGTTTAAATAAATAACGCGGGACTTAAAAAGATTTATTTTTGCTTTAATTTTATTTTTCAAAAATAAATTACATGAAAAAAAAAATGTTATACAACAAATATGTAATGTCTGATTACGTTGTTAGAATTGCATAGTTGGCCTTGCGTGTCATTTCATGTCGGCTGTAGTGATTGAATGAACAGTTCATTCATTCTAGCCGCACCCTTCGGCCACAAAGAGATCATCTTTGACTTGCCATAGCCACCAGATAATCTTCTTACCACAGATATTTTTGCCTTTAGACATTAAATTTCTCTTATCGTCTTCTTGGATGAATCTCTCCTTCTCTTTCTTTCTTTCTTTTCCTCTGCCATGTCTCCACAAACCATCCTCCTTTTCTTCTGCACAATTACACTCTCCCTCTTCAACCCAATATCACCTTCTGAGTTCATCTACAATACCAATTTCAACTCCACCAACCTTCTCACTTATGGCAATGCCACAATCCAATCTTCAATCCTTGCTCTCACCAATGATGACACTTTCTCTATCGGAAGAGCTTTGCACCCTTCAAAAATCGCCACTAAATCATCCAATTCGTCTTTAGTACTTCCTTTCTCCACTTCTTTCATTTTCTCCATTGCTCCCTTCAAGAATTTCCTCCCTGGCCATGGATTTGCCTTTGTGTTCGTACCTTCCACTGGCATTCGAGGTGCAAGCTCATCTCAGCACCTGGGTCTCTTCAACCTCACAAACAATGGTAACCCAGATAACCATATTTTTGGGGTTGAATTTGACACCTTTATGAACCAAGAATTCAATGATGTCAATGATAACCATGCTGGTATTGATGTAAACTCTCTCTCATCCGTTTCACAGCATGAAGCAGGTTTTTGGGAAGGGGAAGATGACGAAGAGTTTGAGGAATTGCAGCTTAATAATGGGATTAACTACCAAGTTTGGATTGATTACATGGATTCCAGGGTTAATGTAACTATGGCCAAGGCAGGGGCAAAAAGGCCTAGGAGACCTTTGATGAGTGAGTTTGTTAATCTTTCTGGGGTTTTCTTGGATGAAATGTATGTGGGTTTCTGTGCAGCTACAGGGCAAATGGTTCAAAGCCATAGGATATTGGCTTGGAGCTTTAGTAATACAGATTTTTCTATTGGTGATGCTTTGATCACTAGGGACTTGCCCTCTTTTGTGCCTCCAAAGGAATCAGTGTTCAAATCAAAAAGATTCATTATTGGGGTTAGTGCTGCTGGTGTGATAATTATTGTGTTTGGAATTGTGATGTACGAGGTTTTGGCTTGGCGGAAGAGGACAAAAGAGAAGAAGAAAGAAGAAATTGAAGACTGGGAGTCTGAGTATTGGCCTCATCGCATTGATTATAGACAAGTACATGCAGCAACAAAGGGATTTGCAGAAGAAAATGTGATTGGAGTTGGAGGAAATGGAAAGGTCTATAAGGGTACATTGGAAGGAGGAGTAGATGTTGCTGTTAAAAGATTTTCTCATCAAAATGAACGAGGAATCAGGGAATTTCTTGCTGAAGTTTCAAGCCTAGGGAGACTAAAGCATAGGAACTTAGTAGGAATAAGAGGTTGGTGTAAACAAGACAGAAAAAGCTTGATTTTGTTGTATGATTATATGGAAAATGGGAGCTTGGACAAGAGGATTTTCACTTCCAAGAATTCTACTTTGAGTTGGGAAGAAAGGATCAAGATCTTGAAAGATGCAGCTAATGGGATCTTGTATTTGCACGAAGGATGGGAAGCGAAAGTCTTGCACAGAGACATCAAGGCAAGCAATCTATTACTTGACAAGGAAATGAATGCAAGGTTAGGAGATTTTGGTTTAGCCAGGATGCACCATCATGGACAATTAGCTAGCACAACACAAGTGGTTGGGACAGTAGGATACATGGCACCGGAAGTTGTTCGAACCGGACGAGCCTCAACACAGACCGATGTGTTTAGTTTTGGAGTCTTGCTCCTAGAAGTTGTCTGTGGTAGAAGATCTACCGAGGAAGGTAAGCCAGGATTAATTGAATATGTCTGGAGGCTAATGGACAGAGGGGAAGTAATTAATGGGTTGGATGAGAGACTAAAAGCAAAGGGTGGCTATACAAATGAGGAAGTGGAGAGGCTAATTCACTTGGGATTATTATGTGCATATCCAGATCCAAGTGCTAGGCCATCAATGAGGCAAGTAGTGAAGGTATTAGAAGGGGCAACTGACGGCATGGAATCAGAAGAGGAAGGAATGGAAGTGAACTTGCTTGATGGTATAAGAAGAAGTAGAATGTGGTCTGCTGGACCTCACCAGAACTATAGTGACAGACTACACCCAACTTTTGATGAAATTTTACCTTTATCATTTTCTGTACCTCTATCAAGTTCAGATATCATCACAAAGGGCAGGTGAAAAATGGCCAAAATTTCAGGTATTCTGTTAGTTGCAGAAAGGAGTTCATTTTGATTGTTGGGATGTCAGATAATTTTTATGTAATTCATTTGTACATGCCCTATTTCTAGTTCAGTTTCTGTATAACGATTTCAAAACGAGTATTAGAATAACAATCAATTCGCACCAGTGGTCTAGTGGTAGAATAGTACCCTGCCACGGTACAGACCCGGGTTCGATTCCCGGCTGGTGCAGTTTCCCTTTTGTGTTTTGACTCCATGGTGGCCTTGGCCAATCACAAGCTAATACACATACCCGGTATGACATTTGTTCTTTTATTTATTTTTTTTTTTCTCTAAGCTTCAACCTTATATTAGAGTGATCATCTGCCTTAATTAACTTTAAATTTCCCTCTATCTCATATCATTTCCAATTGTTCAACCAGTTAAATTGATTTTTCTTATATGCAATGATATGCAGACTTCACCTCTATTAATGTTTATTGGATATTGCTCCAAAAAAAATTGGAAATACCACGGTATAGACCTTGATTTTTTTTTCTATCTAATTTTGTGTATAAATTCAAGAAATATCTATTACAAAGGCATTTGTTTTGTGATACAATATATGCTACAAAAAATTATTAAAGAGTTCCTTTTATGAATAAAGACATCCTATGTACTCTCAGCCATGAGGTCATTTGCTATCCCAATGATCTAGCCAGTTCCTTCCTCTACCGTCAATATGGAGATGATTTTTCATTTCCCATTTATCCGCCTAAATGCTTAGACATGTATGTCAAATTCTCAGTTGATTGCTTTCCTTCGACATTCATTTTCCCATTTTTTGTCTTGTCCAGTCGTCGACGAGCGTATTCTTGAATCTTACGATCATGGTCTTTGAGCATTTGTTCTACATTGTTTGATGGAACAAGTAATGGTCCAGAGACATAAATCTTGCTTCCTCTAGGCCCGCGATCATACTGGAGAGAAACCCGAACAAAATGTTATGATCACAAGTTAAACAAGTTGGTAGAATCCCTATTTAAACAGAAAAATCCACTGAAATGCATGGCTGCTAGCTCAGAATTATTCCTAATCTATACAATTTTTCAGAACAGTGCAATATTGATCTTCCACTTAATCAACCAAAATGAGGTCACCAAGCATACACAGTGGGGATGATAATCATTCTTAGTATTTGACTCTTGAAACAGAACAAAGTTTTTATTAACTTACCAGACTAGCTTCTCTGGATTTTAGACCTTCTGCCTCAGGAGAATCTGCAGGCCTACGCACTTGACATTTTTTACTCTTCTTTATTGTGGGCTCTAATCCATTTGATGATCCCTGAAACCCACCTAACTGTTTTACCACTGCTGACCGTGACGTACCAGGTCTTCCCTGCTGATCATCGGGAAATGAAGTTTTAGGTGCTAGTAAACCAGATACTGTTGATAGGTTGGTTCTGGTTGATACCACATGAGGGTTATCAAGATCCTTTCCAAACTTTGTCCAGCCTGTCCCCTGGACCAATGGCCCAGAATGTGAGACTTTCTTACGTTGATTCTCCCTGAAACCTCTTCTGCATTCTTTAGCAGCTTCATTTAGTTCAGAGGGATCAAACAGAAAACCAGAAACAGTCTGCTGCCTGTGAGAGTTGAACATTTCACCTCTACTATTTGCATTTGAAAGTCGCCTTTCCTGTTAATGCAGAGGAAAACATCAGTTCGTAGAAAGAGAAAAGTGAAAAAACCTAAAATTAATGGGGAAAATAGAGAGAGAGAGACAGAGCAGCAATGATGGAACAAGATAAAAAGAAAAACTAGCAGACTCATCACGTGTGCACATGATCCATGTTCATACTAGTTCGAAGAAATATCGATAACTATAGGATCCATTAGAAAAACAATATAAGAATCTACCTGCATCAATATTGATAAATTGGGATTGGCATTAGATGCTAGAGCAGCCCCAGATCCCAGTGGTCCATTTCTCTGGGCCCCAATCACTCCTTGCCTATGGAAATTAATGAAAAATGTTAATACTGCATTTTGCATACCAATTATATCTGCCTTTGGAGCAACTAGAAGCAAAATCAGCAACATCATTACAAGTTGACAGAAAATGGAACCAAAAGAAGCACAACAAAGCCAAAGACTAACAAAACCAGCCAAATAAAACAAAAGCAATTTCACAGAACATGTGAATTCAACTTCTGTTTTAAATATTTCCCCACTGCCTATTATAGATTGCACTGTTGTTCCTTGCACAACATCACAGTTGTAAATTTTCTATCACTATTTTAAGCCTTATTATGCCACAAAAATTAATATACTTCTAATGATAGTTTCAAGTGAAATGCTGACTTTGCCCCAAAAGGTACATGAAAAAGAATGTTGATGATTAAGAAATGACAGCCAACCAATACGATATATACCTTCTAGATTCTTCGTCTCGCAATTTAGCATCAATCTCTTTGCTGGGAGGATATTTGGGCAAACTTGAAGGATCACAAGCATATGGTTTTGATCTGAAGAACTGTTTTTGAGAGAGAGAGAGAGAGAGAGAAGAGGAGAGAGGATGGAGCAAAGCAATCAAATCTCCATACAATAAGGAATTATGTAGGTAGTTATTCGTTCAAACATCAGACTGCAAATTAACCAATCAAAACTTATGAAAAGAGATTAAATGATAAAGAAAAAGAACTAATAGTGCAAACAAAATTCAATTGACAAAGGCAAGTTGTACACAAGGAAGGACAAACAATTGGATAAACATGTGCCTCTTGACAAAGTCAAGTTATTCATTCATTTCCTCTTTTTCCATTTTCATTTTCATTTTTTTTCCGACAAGTAAAAGATGAAATTTTATTGAAAAAGAATAAAGAAAGTACATTGGACACCATATGCTCCTAAAAGACTAAAGAAAAATGTATTAAATTCCAATTTCAAGTTGTGCATACCTTGTCCTTGAGAGCAAAAGCTGCAGTCCCACGATTTGCTGGATCCATGGAAAGCAAGGTCTCCATAAGTCCAACTGCAGGGGCGGGTGTGTCTTTAAATGTATCTGCAACACATCTTTTATATGGTCGTTGAGGCTTCATTACAGATGAATGAGGTAGCTCCAATTTTTTCCAATAATCCTCAGGGGGTGAACCGCAAAGCTTAAAAACCTTATGCAATTGCTCGACCTACAAGACACCATAATTTAAGTTACGGCAACATAGAACTTTGGTCTAGAATTAAAGCATTTCATAATGTACCACATAGAAATAAGCTCTCATCCCAAGTTTGAATGCATTTAGAATTTCTTGGAACAAAGAACCATCATTAAAACGTACGTTAACAAGGCTTGAAAACCAGCATTGAGGATTTGAGGCAGACCAGACTACAATGTAAACAGAAATATGTTCTTTGTCAAACTCATTTCTGCATTTTGGAAGTTCAAGGACTCTAATTGTGGGATATATCTCTCTTTTGACAAAGAATAAAAAGGATAGGTTGAGCACAGCATTTATTCCCCTCTTCCATTTATATAATTATAGAGATTTTACAAAACCCATCATCCACACTTCTGTTTTCTCTCTTTTTTTCCCAATGTGTCAAATGCAGGAATATTATTTGCTATTGTTAGAATTCCCATTGGAAATCATAGCATAATAGCAAATACATCCATTAGGTGGTGAATGACATCAATAATAAGAATAATACTCCTTCCATCCCATAAAGATATACTTTCCTTTTTCATCCCTTCCAAATTATAAGCCACTTTCCATCTTGAGATGGCAATTTATATATTAGCTTCCTCCTATACCCTATTTTAGCATGCATTGCAGAAGTAAAATTTAATAGTTCCAAGAATACACTAGTAATTTAGCAATATTAATGGAGGGAATAAAAAGGAAAAACAATATCAAATTTATTGCTTTGACTATAATAACTGCATTTTCCTAATCAATGTGAAAATAACTATATGCCTATCTTTTGAGACGAGGGAGTAATGATAACAAGCAGCAAGATACCTCAGTTCTTCCAGGCAATATAGGTTTCCCAGTGTACAATTCGCCAAGTATGCAACCAGTGCTCCACAAGTCTACAGCAACTCCATAGTGAGATGCTCCAAGCAAAAGTTCTGGAGCTCTATACCAAAGGGTCACCACACGGCTTGTCAATTGAGCATTACTTTTAGGATCAAAGAAACTTGCTAACCCAAAATCCGCAATTTTTAAGATGCCATTGTCGTCAATAAGAAGATTTGAACCCTTTATGTCACGATGCAGAACACCACGACTATGGCAGTGATCAAGTCCACTTAAAAGTTGTTGCATGAAGCATTTTATCTAAGAGAAAAATGACTGTGATGTAAGGATTTAAGATATAGATGCTTCTAACCAAGTAAGGACTGGACTCAGATGTATATCTGATTCAAAATAGCATGGAAGCCTGAGAGAAGAATGTAAAACATGAGAAGAGAACCTGTGGTTCTGTGAACTTGATTCCAGGAAGTGAAGCGAGTCCAGTCAGATCATGTTCCATGTATTCAAAGACAAGGTACAAACTGGAAGATGTCTGACATGTTATCAAGCCTTCCAATTTTATTATATTGGGATGATCCAATATGCGCAAAATATGAATTTCCCGGGCCATAAATTTGACACTTTCTGGATCACTATTATTAAACCTAACCTTTTTAATTGCAACAATTTTATTATGAGTGACATCACGGGCCTTGTAAACATTACTGTAGGTTCCTTGGCCAATCTGCAAGAATAAGATGCCCATCATACAGAACTCAAAATTGAAGATGAAGAAATCAATGTACAGGCACACATGACAGAAGAAAAGCACTTCCCCCAACTCCGGATTGCAGGGTTTTCATAAAATGTTAGATCAGACATGAAATAAACTTCAAATAATGTAATCGGCATTCTCAAAACAACTGAAATCGAACTAAAAATCTAACACCAATCTCTATGCCAAATGGGATCAGAGGAACTGGCATATTGATGCATCATGCATATATCGAATTTCATGCTCAGATTATGTATTTTTCAGTAGGATACAGTGGGAATGATATCATAAAGCATTTGACATAACATAAATTGCACAGTTTTGAGTTAACAGAAAATTCTTTCTTAAAGTTCTAAAAAAATTTTCACCATTGTGAAGGAGCTTATATTCAAGTCTTACTTCTGATAAATCAGTTAATATTCCAAAAATGTACAAGAGTTCAAGTTATTACAATTTTTGTAAAGAAAGAGAGGATCCTAACAACATAATGAACCCTATCTCAATCTCTAAATTGCAGTTTAATAAAATAAAGAGATATTACTCAAATCATATACTTATTTTCAGCAGAAACTAGACATCAGATGTACTTGCAAAAGAGCGAGCAAAACAATGATTTACAGAACTGACCACAAAATTGAAGAAAGCATAAATTACACATCAATTAAAGAAAGGAACATACTTTGCCCAACTTCTCAAATGTATTAGCACGGCGTGGGACCCATCCCTTGATAGCTTCTCCTGCTGCTGAGGCAAGCCAAGATGGCCATCCTGCCGCAACCTGCTCTGCTTCCAAACACTTTGGCACCCTTCCCCAACCTGGATGACTACAAACTGAAACATCACACTTCTCTGTATTTTTTTTCTCAATCTGAGGATGACTTATAACAGCAAATTCACAATTCTCTACCTTCTTTTCCTCGATCTGATTCTCTATTTTATTTTTCTCTATCTGATCATCATACAACCTATTCGAACCACTGATTTTCTTGTTAAGTAGCATAACCTTCACATCTCCACTATCTGATTTCGACTTTGATCGAATTGGGTCATCTCGTCTCGATGAATTAACATGAGCAACACGCCTATCTAATGATCCTTTACGTGATAGCCTCTCTTTTGGGCTGATTGGCCTACTATCCTTAGAAGAAATGCAACCCATGTTGCTGTAATATGAAATAAAACAATCCAAAAGTATCCTATCAATCTGGTATTTCCTTCAAAATCAAGAGCCAAAGATAAGCTCAATCAGAACTCCTCCTTCTGTCACCTCCATTGAAACGAACCATAAACTCATCTCAACTAGCTTATAAACACCCAGTTGATTAAACAATCCAAATTGAAGACCCTTGAATGAAACTTTTCGAGACTTTCACTGTAAGGACCTGAAATTCAAAGTCACCCCCCAACGCACAAGTTTCAAATACGAGTAAACAAACAAGTTATCAAAATCAAAAAAGAAAAGACCCATTACAAGTGAATGGATAACAAGTACCTTGAAACCTCTATGGTATTCCAATTGAGAGAAAGAGATGCAAAGAACGCGAGGCCTCATACCAGGAAAGTACGGTTTTTTTTTGTCGTTTTTGGGTTGGTTCAATTGACTGTTCAACGCGTATGACACTTAATATATATATATATAGACGGAAAGCTTTAGCCGGCACTGCTCAGTCAATAGACCAACTCAGCTTCTATCAAATCTAACAGCCAAAACTGTCGTCTTTTTTCCTATTCTGTTGTTAAAGACGTCGGCATGGACGAACGAGCTGAGCTGAAGCCCGGAAGCAGTTAAAGCCGGTTTTGGGTTGAAAAGTAAAATAACTGTTACTAAACCGGCCTCAAAGTCGAGGCCGACCAAATTCTGCGAGGCACTAATTCTGAATCATTAAATAATTAATTGAATGTATAATTAAGAGACAATTATTATCAAGTCAAATTTTTAATAAATTTACTAATTCAGTATTATTTTGAAATAATTCATTAAAATTTTTATATTTTATAAAATTAAATTCTTTAATCTTTTTTAAATAAATCGTTAGTTATTATAAATATTTATATTATTTAATTTTTATAATTTTAATCAAACACTTTTTAATTTATATAATTCTAAACATTCATATTATTTGTTTTTTAATTTTTTTTAAAAAAAGACTAAATAATTTTATTTTATAAAATATAAAAATATTTTAATTAATTTTTTTTAAAATATAGATACAATAGTAAATTTTTAAAAAATTTACAAATATGATAGTAATTTCCCATTATAATATTAAAAAATAAATTTAATTATTTAAAATTTACTTTCTACCTTTGCTAAGTTATGTTCATATGTATTTAATAATGCTTTTTAAATTTTATATAAACTATTCAATTTTAATTATTATTATTTAATATTTTATAGTAAATATATTATAACAGCAATAATGATCTAATTTATGGATATACTATTTAATTTAAAATAATAATATATACAAAATAATTAAAAATATTAATATAAAATTTTCATAAATATCATTGTAAAATAAAATTCATTATTATTGGAGTCGTGGACTGTAACCGTTAAATTATTACTATTTTTAAAATAATTATATTAGTTAGTTGTTAATATTATTTTTATGTGTAAAATTATTTTATATTTAAAAAATAATAAAATATTATATGTGGTAAATTAATTAAATTTTCATAATTTTTTATTTTTAAAAATTAATCAAATTATGTTTAAATTTTCAATTTATGGTATGGTAAATTATGTACTCATAGTAAATTTATTAAATTTATAAAAAAAATTTTGAAAATTTTGATAAGATGATATCCACGTATATGAAATCATTTTGAGTAATAAATTAAAGTAATAAGTAGGGTATTATATCAATAGGATTAGAAAATTAAGTACTAGATGTACGTAATTCTAATTATTATTTAAATTATCAATATTGATGATGATCGTAAAATTAAAATAAAATAAGATAATAAAATTGAATAACTCAATAAAGTAAAATTCACAAAAATTCACATAAGTTTTTGTGATTTTTTTGTGCCTCGATACTCTCGTCTTTTCCTCTTCTTTAAACTTAACTTTTTTTCCTTTCCTGTAACGACCCGAAAATCGGACCGCTACCGGCGCTAGGATCCGGGTCGACTTAAGGCCGCCGGGACCCGTAGCAAGCCAAACATACATCCTGTAAACCTGTATAATCTCATACATGATCAACAACATACATAAAAATTAAAACTTTTCTTTCCATGAACATCAACCAAATTCAACCTGTGCATAAACATATACATAACTTTGATCCCTCAATGGGTAACATACATCTGTTGAGTTGGTTTACATAAACATCATAAGAATCTCTAAGATCATGTAATTAACAAGGGATAACAACAATCTATGGTCAAGCACACGCTAACATCCATAAAACTCAATACATAACTATACTGTACTTTTACATTACAATTTGATCATGTCCATTGCTAGCTATTACATAAACAGAACTTCTTTACTCTATCCGGACTCCCGCACTATACTGTACCTGCAAGCCTGGGGGTAAAGGGAGAGGGGTGAGCTAAAAGCCCAGTGAGTAGAGCTAGTAAAACACGTTAACACTATGCTCTATGAAATGCATCATAACACAAACAATTCACATAAGGGTTGGGTGAACTTGTCACCAAATAGTCCAAGTTAACTCTGTGCCAGGCCGTAGCATGGGGTCCTGGTCTTCCTGTCATACATACATTACTTACCATTTTCCAGGGCCTCCTCTGGGCTCCTGGTCTTCGAGTCCCATAACCGTGCCTTACTCTGTGCCAGGCCTGTAGACTGGGGCCTGGTCTTTCTTACTCTGTGCCAGGCCATAGCATGGGGTCCTGGTCTTCCTGTCTTGGACTAATTGGGTCATCCAACATTCACCCACATCAACAACAATTGATGCAATGCGGCATATTCGTGAAAACTAATGCAATCATCCTATTGCATAATCATGATGCATGAAACATGATAAAGCATTTAATTTAAAAGATTAAGTTTTAGTTCCACTCACCTCTGGCTGACTCTGACAATACCGAAGCAGCTGAACTCACTGCTGGGGTCCTCGGTTCCTCGGGTCCGAACCTACACGGGTGGACTCAAATGAGGGACCAAACATACGTAATTACAACTCTAATATATTCCCCAAAAAAACCCCCTAAAACATCCTGAAAATATCGCATAGAGATATGCATGAAATAGCTGAACAGGACACTTTCGGCGGCACCTTCGGCGGCCGAAAGTCCCAGACAGAGACGAAAGTCTCTTTTCGGGGGCAACTTCGGCAGCCGAATGCTGCCTCCACAAAGGGGGTTCGGCGGCCGAACCTGGTTTCTGCCGGAAGGGCAGAAACTTGGTTCACATGAACCCCTTGCCTCCCAAAACCTCAAATCAAGCATATATCTCAACCAAAACATGCATACAAGTTCCTAGGGGCCTCAAAACATCAAATACCCCAACTACAACACTTCAAACATACTCAAGCAAGCCACATTGTTCAAAACATCAACATAAACCCATAAACTCAACATATACCCTAACATGCATTTCTACTCAAAGAACTCATAAAATCTCACTTAAAACATATAAGGAGCTTAAGATCGGCCCTTACCTCTTGAAGATCGAGAGGGAGACGACCTAAACTTGGAGATCCACGAAAATGAGCTCCTGAGTTCCCAAAGCTCCAAAACTTGTTTCAAAAGCTTAAATCTTCCAAACCAAGTGAAAACAAGTGAAAATCTTGAAAGATTTAGAGGAAGAACATCAAAAATGGGTGAGGGACGGCGGAGAGCTCACCTTGGCCGAAAATGGGAAAAAGCTCGCCCGTTTTCGGCTAAGGGACCCTTTTATAGTGGCTGGCCAGACCACGTTCGGGGGCCGAATGTGCCTCCGCATGCATGCCATGTTCGGCGGCCGAACATGAGGTTCGGCGGCCGAACCTGGACTTCCCTCACTCATGCTTTCGGGGGCCTAACGTGCCTCCAGAACGCATGCATGTTCGGCGGCCGAACTTGACTTTCGGCGGCCGAACCTGGGTTTTCCTCCAAGGACTTTTCATGCAAAAACTCATTCAATTTCATACTCAAAACCATTAAAAACATGAAAACATTTCATAAAAACATGATTCTACCCTTCTAGAGGTCTCCGACATCCGAGATTCCACCGGACGGTAGGAATTCCGATACCGGAGTCTAGCCGGGTATTACATTTCCCATGAAAGACGATCTGCGCCAATTGACTATCGATGAAGAAGAAGATGTTGTTGTGTCTATTAAGAGCTCCAGAGATATTCGATCGTCATTTATGATTTCTGTATGGTAGGGATTGTTTCTCACATACAATCCAATTAATTTTCAGAATATGCAGTCCTCTTTGACAGATTTATGGCGTCAATCCTCGGACAATTATTGCATTGAAGGATTTTGTTCCTAGTTATAAGCCGGACATTTTATTTTTGATGGAAATAAAAACTCTTAGTTCTCGTATGAAATTTTTTCATAATTTTTTACATTTTGATAGTTGCTTCTCAGTCAATAAATAAGGATTGGGAGAAGACCTTTCGTTACTGTGGAAGAGTCATGGGTCTGTTTCTATAGTTAGTTTTCCTTCAAATTTTATTGATTTAGTTGTTTTGAAAAGTAATATTTAATGGAGATTACCAGTTATTATGATTTTTCACAATCGCAACGACGACGTTAGTCTTGCAACCTTATTAAAACTCTTCGCTAAGTAAATATATAACTTAAATTTTTTTATTAATATCAAGAAAATATATCTTTAAACTCCAAAATTAAGTAGACAATGTTAAATGCGGCTTTTATGTATTGGTATGTGGTTGCTCACATTTTAGTAATATGATGTCATTCCGCGTCAAATCTTAGAGTTTGAAGTTCTACACAACCTTCATTTATTTTTTATAACTTCGATAGTATAATAAAATTTTCACATTTTTATAAAAAAAATAATAAATATTTTTAAATTTAAAATATTAAAAATTATTTGCTATTTTTACTTAAAACAAAATTTAAAAAAAATAGAGTGAAAATATTAAATAATTTTACATATAAAAATTTAAAAATTATAATTTATTAGATCAGGATTTCTTTGAATATGCAAATTTTAAAGTCTTATTTGAAAAAAAATTCAAGTTGAAGTTATTTAATTTTTATTAAAAGTTTAAGGAACTAGAGAAGATAAACTTACAAAATTTATTGAAATATTATTTTTTAACTCATAATAATTAGGTGATGATTACAATTAATTATTGAATTTTAATATTTTAAATATTGATAATATTAATCAAATTCTAATTCGATATTAATGATTTTTACGGATATTATATCTATAATATAATTTACAATTTGAAAGTTTTATATAATAAATATTAAAATAACCTTTATGAGTGTTACGTCATATATAAGTTTAAATAGTATATATAGTAAATGTGGTATGGTCCACATACCAATTTCTAATATGTCGTTCATCGATTACAAATGATAAGAATTAATTAAAATATTTGAATTATATTATTATAAACATAGATTTTTTGTATTTAATTTATTATTTATATAAATTAATTTGATAAGAGTATCAAATATATAAAATTCAGCTGTACTAATTTTCTCAAATTTAATTATAAACTATTTTTTATTGATTGATTCTTACTTTTTTATGCAGTCAAATAATGGTAATAAATGATACAGAATTGTACTAGGATTTTGTTGAATTTCATGGATTTTATTGAATTCGTTCGATTTAAAATAAAAATAATATATCTCTTATAAATAATATAGACATTATTTTTTTAATTAAATTTTAAAATAATAAATTTAATACAATTTAGACACTACTCGATTGTTATTAACTAGGATAGTCAAAGACATTGGACTAGTATTGCAAGTGGCCATCAATTGAAGACCCACCTCTATTAGAAAATTCAACATGTCTAGAGGTAGCGTGAGCATCCGTTCGGTCCGGTTTGATTTTGAATTGAATCGAATAAATTGAAAATTGAAATTTTAGTATTTATGAAAATCGAATCGAATCGATTTTGATCAAAAACCAAATCAAACCGAATCGGTCTGATTCGATTCGATTCGATCGGTTTCTATTTTTAATAATTTTTTATTTTTTACATTTTATTTTTAATATTTTAAAATTTAATTAAAATATTTTAATTTTAATATGGTTTAATTTCTCTATTATTGAAAAAATATATTATTATCACTAATCGGTTCGGTTTGATTTTTTCAGTTTTTTTCTGATCAAAACCGAACCGAACCAAAATAATTAAATTTTTTAAAATTAAAAACCGAACCGAACTAAAATATATAAAAAATCAAATAAAATTTTTAAATCCATTCAATTCGATCGATTTTTTCAGTTTGAACCGAATATTGCCCACCTCTCCCTAGAGGCATTAATTCCTTGCAATAAATATAGGTTTTTTCAGGATAATTATAGATGAAAATTTTTCATGGTCATTAACGTTTAATATTCGACTCGTTTAGTTATTAATGACACGATCTGAGATCTTAGACCGTAGAACTACATCATTAGTTTAAAATAATTAATTTTGAATGAATGGTCTGCTCATAATTTCTTAAAAATAAAAATTATTTAAGATATTTCCTTTAGATGTAATCCACATTGCAAATGGAGTTTGTATTTAATTTATTGATGCTTGCTATCACTTGACAAGGAAAACAAAATGAAAAAGAGGAAAAGTAATTGGGCTGGCTGCCATACAACTTTGAAGATTCTGCTAGGTGTAAAGTTAGAGCTTGGAACCATATCAAGAAACCTGCCGTTGAAGCATTCAAAACAAGTGTCCCCTACATTTCCACATTAACATTTTCTATTAACTTTTAAAATAAGAGATATTTGCATGAAAAATTAAAATTTTTTTATTATTTTATTATTTATTTAAAACTTGAAAAGTTGATAAAACTGTCTAATTCCGTAAACTTTATTATAATTATATCCAAATTTAAAATTTAAATTAAAAAAAGCGTATCTTACTTAATATAAAAAAGATGATATAAATTATTTTAATATATTTATATATCACATAGATAAATATTATTGAAATAAAAAAATTTAAAATTTTTAGTTATTTTATAATTTAATATAAAATTTTAAAAATTAATATAATTTAACTCAAAATTCTTAAATTTAGATTATATTATTATACTTCATTTTTATTTGGTTGGTAGAAGAAATTATAATAGGATTTCTTTCTATTATTTAGTTATAATTTTCTTAATTTTTTTGAATTTTAATGATATATACTTCTAATACAATGTCTTTCTTTGTATTTCTAAGTATTGGCTTATATCATTAAACTATAAAAATAGTAAATAATAAAGTTATGATTTTTATTTTTTATTATATTAACATGATTTTTATAGCAAATATAGTAAAATTTATTATGATAAATTTTAATAAAATATTTAAAAAATAAAAAATTAATAAATAAAGATCAATAATAATTTTTATTGAAATTAATAACAATTAAAAAAAAGTTAAAGTTACAATTTTTTATATCATACTAGATGGAAATAAAAATAAATAAATTAAAAATTTTAAATTGAATTATATTAATTTTTAAAATTTTAAATTAAATTATAAAATAATTAAAAATTTTAAAATTTTTAATAATAGCATTTATATATCTGATATATGAATATAATAAAATAATTCATATTATTTTTCTACATTATCGATACATAATCTTCTTAATTTAAATTTTAAATATAAATATAATTGTAATAAAATTTACGATTTTAAAAATTTTTATTAATTTTTAAAATTTTAAATTAATTATAAAATAGTGAAAAATTTTAAATTTTCATGCAAATAAACTTTTAAATAATAATAATAGTGGTAATAATTTAAAAAAAAAGGAATTAAACATTCTTGTATTTTTTAAAAAAAATTATTAATTTATTTTTATTTTAAAATCATTCAATTATAAATATTTTTATATTTTATAAAATTAAATTTTTTTAATTATTTTATTAAAAAAATTGTTAGACAATTTATTCTAACTTTATTTACAAGAACTAAATAGCATATATATTTAAAAATATAAAAATAATATAATACATATAATTAAAATTATTAGATTAAATAGAATAAATATTTAAGATGATTAATGATTTTTAAATAAAAAATAAAAAAATTATATTTTATAAAATATAAAAATATTTTAATCGACTAATAAATTTGTAAAAATTAACACAGCCATGATAATTATTATGGAATTGCAAAATGTATTGCAATTTGCAATGCATGAATTTTAGTTTGCAACGTAAAAGCAGTAATAAGAAGAAAAAAAAAAACCATCAGTCACATCTCTATTCTATAGCGAGTGAATTACAATCATTAATATCAGATTCAACACCTAAGTCTCCATGTCTAAAGTCTGACAGTGTTGCACGCGCTTCAACAGCAAGTGCTTTTGAACATGTGGTAACAATTCTGTAAGCTTTGTCATCTCAGGACTCGCCTCCCAAAACCCAGAAGCCAATAAAGAAACAGAGGAAGAAAGAGAGAGAAACTGCGTGTTTTAGAGACAAGCCCAAGCGTAAAGAGAGAAAATCAGGGCTTTGTTTGAAGAATCTAACGGCATATACCGATACAACATGAACATGGAAAACCAAGAAGAAGAAGAATCTGCGCCAACTGCAACAGCGACAGCAACATCACAGCCATCATCAAAATACCAGTTATTTCTAGCAATCATGAGCAAAAGGAGAACATGGGTATGTCTTTTTGTCTTAGTATATGCAATCCTCTTATCATCCTCATGGAATTTCCTCAAATCTATACTTTCTTGGTACAAAAATCAAGCCCAAGTCACTTCTGCCTCTTCTGGGTGGCCTGCCTTGTATGCATCAGTGCTTCTAGGGGCTGTTTTTGGAATTCTTTCTATGATTGCAGCTCTTGCAGTGGCTGTGCCAGCTACCTTGGTTATATGGATCACAGTTGTGGTCTTATTGGCTTTCTGTGGGAAGCCAAGGAGGGCCTTAGTGATTGAAGGAAGGAAGATCACAAGGGAAATTATTGGGTCTGTGTTTAAGATTTTATTAAAGGAAGGTAATGTTGTGGCTGCCGTTTGTGCTGTTCTGGGCTACTTTGCTCTGGTTAGAAGGAATTATGAAGGTGATTGAGGGCTTCTTCTTTCAAACTAACCAGGATAATTTTTAAGGCAGATGAGAATGGATTTGAGAAAATTTCCTACTGTTTCTGGGGAATTGTTTGATTATGTTCTCTTTGTTTTTGGAGAGGTCAAATTAGGGATGTGTAACAGTATTACTGATTAGCTATCTAGTTCCTCTGCAATATGCAATTTCTTACTGATTTGATGGGCAGTTTTTGTTTTATTTTAATATACAGATGAGTAAATTTTTATAAATGGATTCTTGAGGTGTCCTCTTGTTGAGCATGGGATCTGGATGACAAAAGATAAAAGAGTTTCAGGTCTTCACTATTTACTAGTTTCTTTTCTTTTTCCCCCACTCTTCTATAAGTTGTGAGGGCTCAAGACCATACGCTTGCATGATGTGGAGCTGAAGGAGAGAATAGTCTATAATAGTTGTGTAGCATTCTGCAAGTAGCAGGCCTAAAGTAACTGGTGTCTACAGGCTACTTGTAACCTGCAGGGGAGCAATTAGAACAAACCCTGTTGAGAAACTGATAACTTTCTCATTAGTCATTTGAGAACAAAGACATTGAAGCTCATGAATGTTGTGATTTTTTGCATTGCAAGAGAAGTTCTTGACTTCTTGGGCTTGAACAAAAAAAGGGTTAGGATTGGCTAAGTGAATAAGAGTCTGCAAGCTTAATCTTCCTGTAGTATTTGGAGGGGCCAAGAGTCGAGTTTCTAAGTATCAATACACTGTCGCCATCTTTTTGAAAAATAAATGCAGAGACAGATTTTTGCAATGGGAACCCATAATCTGAGATGAAAAATGGCTAAAATTAGCTCTAATTTGATTATATTAATGACTGACACTATCATTTGAGGTTGCATTGAATTAGATTGCTCATCTTTATCACTTTCAGCTGTAGTGAACTCATCTTCACCTTCACTTTCACCTTCACCCACAAGTTCTTTCTCAAGTCTATCCAATCTGGAGATTATATGTTCACATTCATGTTCTTCAGCTTTACCTTCCTTGTGGTTTTACTTAAGAAAACGATATCTCAATTGCTCAAGATTTGAATTTTATTTTAGCAATCAAGATTCAAAAAGAACTGCTATCTATGTAACTATTGCAGCAGCAAACTTTTAAAATGAAGCCTATGAACTTTCGGAAGTCAACAGAAGTAGAACCGCCGTACCGTTTAGAAATTTACTGGGCTAGACAGATAAGGAAAGGCCCACCTGGAGGCCCAACAATGGCGGAGAAAGAAATTGAAGTTAGAGGTGAAATCAGTGTCTCTTTTTTCCTTCTCCGAAAAAGCAATGGTTTTTAGATCTGGACCGGTTTCAAAACTGATAAAATCGGAGGGTTAAAAGTTAAAAAATTCAACCGAAATAAAATTAATAATTATATTTTTATTGTAATTAATGTTTTTATAAATTATTAATAAAAAAATACTGAAAATTTTAAGATTTAAATATTTTTAAAAATAATGTTAAAGTTTAAATAAAATATTTACTTTAAATTAAAATTTTATAATAACAAATGAAAATAAATATTATTATAATTATATAAAATAATGAATTTTTATGTACTTTTTCATTAAAAAATAAAAATTAAAGTAAACTAATAATTTAATTTAATTAATAAATTAAATTATTAATAATAAAATATAGTCCAAACTTATGATAATACAAAAATTAGATCGTTAAAATAGAATCCCAACTGATAAAAAATCTTACATCAACTCAACTACTGACGAGGGAAATACATTAAACTCTACCCGGGTTGACTCTACACGGGTTGTATGTCCACAAAATAAAAAACACTTAGTCCATCTCTATTAAGACAATTTATAATTAAGATGGATTTTAAAGTATAAGGACTTAATAGGAGGTTATATAATAGCACCTCCAAATATAATTCTCTATTTAAAGTCTTATTCACATTAAAATATAAACTTTTATGGTCTGTAATTTATCCAAATATTTATATTTTGAGACAATAGTCAAATTTCCAAAATTAATTGCAATTTTTATCTATTTTTAAAATTAAAGTGAAAATTTTATTCTTTTCGAATTGATTTTTGATAACACATAAACCATGGCCTTGCCAAGATTTAGACATGCTACATCCCTACCATAAGCCTTTAACTTTCAAAAGTATTTTCGGTATGCTCCTTTTGATTCCCATCTCTTGGAAATATGGCACACCTTATTTGTACTGTTCAAAACTTTAAATACACATGTAATGACAGTTCTAATATAATATATGTGTCAAAAATGATATGATTTTAATCGGTTAAGCATTAAATGAGTCAACTGTCCACTAATAATGAACCGTCTAAAAAGCTTATAAATACATTCGTTTTCGATAAAGAGACATATCATAAAAATATTTTGTAGAATCGAAGGTATATATACTCGTTTCATTCTCAAAGAGAAGGATTTCACTTTTTATTTCTTCAATATGTTAACTCATTTTGCAACTCCAATCTTAATATATATGAAAAACAACACAAGTCTATTATAAATTTCAAATCTCACATATTATCATTTTTTCATGAGAAATTTTTATTCCGTAAAAAAATAAATGAACCTTTTGTTAATTAATTAACTAATATTTTTATTATATATATATAGTGTGTAAATTGTATGTGGGATTATATACATTTCTTTAAATTCAACTTTAAATTCGGATAGAAATCCAATCAATTTTGAAAATCAGACATTTATCCCAAAATATAAAGAATTAAATTAAATTGTCAAAATACATAAATTTGACTTTTCACAGGAATAGTCCTAATTTAAAATTTTATGAAATGTTTTATGAGTTCATAACTCAGACATGCATATAATTACACAAATTTTAAAAAAAAGTCGGTGAAAATCAATTTTCAATTATGAATTAAAATGAATTGGAAAAAAAAATATAAAATAATACTGTAAAATTGATGCAATGGCAGGAATGCGAAGACGATAAGGGATATGCCACCGATCAAACAAAAATAAATAAATAAATAAAAATATTAAATATTATATTTTCTTCGTCTTATTATTTTTATTTATTTTTTTATAAATTTTTTTATATTTTTTTAATTATCTTTAATATTTTATTTTAAGGTACTGTTATGTATTTATGTTTAAATTTAATTATTAATTTAATTGTGGAAGTTCTAGCTATATTTTATTTTATATAATCATAATAATAAGAACAATTATTATTATTAATAATAACCTATACACAATTATGTCCATATCAATACTTGGATCTTCTCACATTTGATTTTGAACGATCTTCTAACCTCCTGGTTTCGTCCCATTGTGCCATCTCGTTTCTCTTTCTCCTGCGTTACCCCAATCCATCCCAACAGCCGACAACTTCATCAACTGCTCCAACGCACTCCGTCAATGTTTGGGTCACATGGGTACTGATGATTAGCTGCTGTGTGCAAGAGCAAAGAGAGTAAATGTGAAAAAAATTTATAATGCAATTATTGCAATGTAGTTGCATTGGATTATAATTATTAACGGCCCATATATAGATGACATTATAATTAATAATTAGTATATAATTATTGTATATATAATAATGGTATGAAATAATTTTTTATGAATTTAGCTCTACAGTTTAATATCGATAGAGAATTTCCAATGTATTATTTTATTGATAATTAAATTTAAGGTTACATTTGTTGAAAAATGTTGGGTGTTTCTTCATTTTTGGCCTAATTAAACATTAGAGGTATGTTTAGTCGTTAAATAGTAACTTTGAAATTTAAATGCTTGGGATAGATTTGAAATTTGAGATTTGATTTTACTTTTATATTATGTTGAGTATTGATGCTATATAAGAGTTATTCAAAATACGAACTGAATTGTCATCATAAAATAAAATAGAAATTATGTAGTAATGAGTAACACGGTTTCACTAAAAAAAACATTCGAATATTTTAAACTTTCAATTTATCATCAAAATTTAGTGTGATCTATATCCAATATATTTCTATTACGTGTAATCGTGGAATCAACGCCTTATTAATTAGTGAAATCAAAGCAATCAATTATATTATTATCGGATTATCAGAAAATATTATTTTTATTTTTACTTTTTAAAATATATTTAAGAATAATTATATATGTAAATGTATATAATTTTTATACTAAATTTATAAATAATTTATTACATCCATCCTATTTTTCAGTATACTGAATTAAATAACTGAATAGTTATAGTAATCATCCATTACTTTACATTTTCTTTTCCGCGAGCCTAATCAATTATAATACAATTATATGTTTTTTACTGCATCAAATATTGGGCTGCGAGTCAGTAGAGAGAGAAGCTTTCATTTCCTGTATCCTCCCTCGGTGTCGGTGACTTTGCTTTATAATACAAACTCGGTGAAGTCCAATAAAACTGTCATAGCGGATAATTTTTTTTTTCTCTTTCCCATTATAAAAATAAAATATCAAAATATGTATATATAAATATTTAAACTCAAAACATTTTCGCTCCTGGCATGTTAACAGCAAAATAAATATAAACAGATCTAATTGTTGACATATATAATATATTAATATTTTTGCAATTGAAAATTATTAAAATAAATAGATAAAACAAAATAAAAGATTATTTTTAATTTTACATACTTATTATTTAATATATATATATATATATATATTATTTCAATTACATAAAAATATATGTACTTTATGTTAAAAATATATAATGTATATAAAAATTATATATATGCATATAAATTGAATTTTTTTTATTTTGATTCTAAATTAGCATCCTTTCATTTTATAAAAATAATTTGTATATTGAAAATACTTTTCGAGAAAATAATTTAATTTCTATTATTTTTTCAATATTTAAAACTAAAAGGTAATAAATTTATTTATAAAAAAAAGCTAATAGTAGTAATAAGATTATAAAATTTAGGATTTAAAATGACATGTTTTTAAAAAAGAGTATATTATTTTCTTTAGAAATGATTGATTTTTCCTTTTAAGTAATAAAATATTTTCCATTCACTAAATTTTTTAAATATTTTAAATGTCAAAAAATGTAAAAAAATATTTTTTATCAAACAAATGTAGGTTAATATAATTAAATAAAAAGAATAAAATAAATCTGATGGAATTACCCTTCAATGAAGGGTCAACATCTGAGCCAACGCTTGATGCTGGAGAATGGCGGACAAAAACGACCATTTTTCCTTGTCGTGTGGTTAAGGCCATCATGCTTTTATTCTTTGTTTGGTATACATATTTGAAACGAGAACAAAATGCAAGCAGAGTGAAATATGATATTTGCTTTGATGAGGGAAATAAAACAATAGGTGTATAGTGAGGCCAGAAAACGACCATTTTCCTTACATGCTCCTTAATTCACCTTCATCCAGTATTTGTCAACCATTTTTTTTTCATAATTAGTGATATCTTTTAATTAATTTAAATCTCAATCAAAATAAAATTCCATAAACATACATGTATATACATTAAATATATATTTACACTGTTAAGAATTTTATTAAAAAATCTTACATCATCCTAAATTTTGAAAACATTATAAAACACTCTTGAATTATTTTAAAAAATAGTTAGAGTAATTTTACAATTTTAATAAATGATAATATAGATTATAAATACGTTGATATATATTCATAACACAAATTATTGCATAATTAATATTGTTGAAAATAAACTGATGACATGGTTGGAATAGAGTGGAACTATGATTGACTAATCCTGTAAGACGGAGAAAGTGAGGTAGTGGATGTCCATGGCAACCACTCTGACGTTTAAGTTAGTAAACAAGAGAAAATAGTGAATGAAGAACTTGAGAGTATTTGTATGGGAAAATAACATATCTTTACTTCTGTGATCGTTTCCCTTTTATATTGTAAGAAAGTGGATATAAATATAGTATTTTCTTATAATCCGACGATGATGTGGCCAGCTCATTGATAATTGATCTTCACCGGCTAATTGATAAAAAATCCCATAATCAAAAGTGTAAAGGGAATTTGCTGGTTTGTAACTGTTAACGGTAACTTCCTAATGGAGCCTTGCCCTGAAGTTAAAAAGGCGAGTGTAACAGCCCGGAAACCGAACTGCTACCGGCGCTAGGATCCAGATAGGCTTAAGGCCGCCGGGACCCATAGCAAGCCTGCTGTGAACTCTGTGTACCTGTGAAATCCCATACATGATCATACATCTTCTGTAAAAATTAAACTTTTCTTTGCTCCAAGGCTTAACCTGTGCATGCACTAACTCTGTACTATAGAAACCCCTACTAGAGCTCTCATCATTTCTCTAGGCGGGTCAAACTCATAATGTTAAGCCTGGTTTTCTCATATACATAAAATACAAACATGTACATAAACTGACCATGTATATAAAACAGGGATTACTATAAACGGTCAAGCACAAGTCTATACATCTTATTACACAATTACTATCTCTTTACAAATATATGTCCACACTAGCTATTACATAACTCTTCTCCTTCCATACCCTACTGGACTCCCTCTGAACTCTGAACCTGCAAGACTGGGGTTAGGGGAGAGGGATGAGCTATACAAGCCCAATGAGCAGAACTATAAAATGCATTATGCAAACATGGTCTCATGGTATGCATCACATCACAAACATATCACGGATGGACATGACCACCAAAACTCCCCTCAATTGTAGGATGCCTGGCCCGGCTAGGTCTTACAACCTCAGTATGCCTGGCCCGGCCAGGTCTTACAATATCTGTCTGCCTGGCCCAGCCAGGTCTTACAACAGATGGCTGCCTGGCCCGGCCAGGTCTTACAACAGATCTAGGGCTATTGGGGTCGCCTTGGTCCATCCACATCATCATATTCATCGTATTATGCAATGCGTCATCTTCGTGAAACTAGTGCAATCAACCTACTATAATCATCATGATGCATGTAACATGCTAAAAGCATTTTCTTTCGCACATGAAAAAACTTAAGTTTAGTTCCACTCACCTCTGGTTGACTCTGAACTGACTCTGCAGGTTCTGAAGCAGTGCTCACTGCCGATCTCCCTGGTTCCTCTGGTCCGTTCCTACACAGGTGGACTCAAATGAGGGACCAAACCAACTCAAGGACAACTCTAAGAAACTCCCCAGAAGCCCTCTAAAACATCCTAAAACTATCACCTAAAACATGCATAAGAAAGCTGGACAGGGCACTTTCGGCGGCAGGTTCGGCGGCCGAAAGTCCCGTCCAGAGACGAAACTCACGCACCTTCGGCGGCCGAACTCCTTCTTTCGGCGGCCGAACCCTTTCGGGAGCAAGGTTCGGGGGCTGAAAGGCCCTCCAGAGACGAAAGTCTCTAACCTTCGGCGGCACCTTCGGCGGCCGAACCTTGCCTCCAGAGACGAAAGTCCACATTTTCGGAGGCAAGCTTTGGCAGCCGAAACTGCCTCCACAAGGGGTTCAGCGGCCGAACCTCCCTTCGACGGCCGAACCTGGTTTTGCCCGTTGGGCAGAAACCTGCTCTGTTTCATGCAAACTTTACCCAAAACTTACCCAACATGCATAACAACTACTCCCAACTAGCATATACCATATAACATGCATAAAGAGGTCCAAAACTAGCCTAAAACCTCAAACAAACATCTCACACAACATGTAAACATGCTTAGACACAAAATCATCAAAAACCCCCCTTACCCTAAACATGCATAACTACCCATACAACTCCCATAAAACCTTCAAAAATCATGAAAGGAAGTTCAGGATCTTTACTTACCTCTTCCAAACAAGAGAATAAAGGATCCTAACGTGGAGATATGGAGAACTCCTCTCTCAAAGTCTCCAAGCTTCCAAACTTTGCTCTTTTGCTCACAAACTTCAAAAACACATGAAAATCCATCAAAACCATGAAAGATTTGAGAAAACACATGACTCACTCAAGGAAGATCAAGTCTCACCTCAGCTCGTGCAAATGGAAAGAAAATCTTATCCATTTGACCGACCTAGGGCCTTTTATAGTTGGCTGGCCAGACCAACTACGGCGGCCGAATGAGAACCCGAATGCCATGCACTTTCGGCGGCCGAACCTTGGCTTTTCTCCCTTGGTACATTTCTTTCCAAAACCTAACTTAAAACCTTAAAAACTCTTACCAAAACATATGAAACCATAACCCTTACCCTTCTAGAGAGTTCCGTCACCTGAAATTCCACCGGACGGCAGAAATTCCGATGCCAGACTCTAGCCGGGTATTACATTCTCCCCCCTTAAGAACATTCGTCCCCGAATGTCCTCAAACATCTAAGCACATAAACACATAGAGAGGGACAACTAACTAACCTCAAAACAGATATGGATATTGCTGGAGCATAGACTCCCGTGTCTCCCAGGTGCACTCTTCTAGGTTATGGTGGTTCCACAGGACTTTTACCATCGGAATTTCCTTGTTTCTCAACTTTCTGATCTGGGTGTCAATGATCCGCACTGGCTGCTCAACATAGGAGAGATCTCCTAGGATCTCTATCTCAGGTTCACTGAGAACCTTTTCCAGATCTGACACAAATTTCCGTAACATCGAAAAATGAAAAACCGGATGGATTCTTTCCATCGATGCAGGTAAATCCAGCTTGTACGACACATTCCCGATCTTCTGCAGAATCTCAAAGGGACCAATGTATCGTGGAGCTAGCTTACCCTTTCTCCCAAAGCGAACCACGCCCTTCATTGGAGACACCTTCAGCAAAACCATATCCCCCTCCTGAAACTCTAACTGCTTCCTACGGACATCTGCATAACTTTTCTGTCTGCTGATAGCTATTCTGATCCTCTCTCTGATGATAGGCACTAATCTGCTGGTAAGCTCGACTAACTCTGGCCCTGCAAGAGCTTTCTCTCCGACCTTTTCCCAGCAAATAGGTGTTCTGCACTTCCTCCCATACAGAGCTTCATAAGGAGCCATCCCTAGGCTAGCATGATGGTTGTTATTGTAGGCAAACTCCACTAGAGGTAGATGCTGCCTCCAAGAACCGCCAAAGTCTAACACACACATTCGGAGCATATCCTCTATTGTCTGGATGGTCCTCTCTGACTGACCGTCTGTCTGTGGATGAAAAGCAGTGCTAAAATCCAACCTCGTGCCCATAGCAGCTTGCAGACTCTTCCAAAACCTGGAGGTGAACTGAGGTCCTCTATCTGATACGATTGACACAGGAACTCCATGCAGCCGTACTATCTCTTCTACATACACCTGCGCTAGCTTGTCCACAGAATAGTTACTCCTGACTGGAATGAAGTGAGCAGATTTAGTCAGTCTATCCACAATCACCCATATAGAGTCTAGCCAGTTGGACGTCGCCGATAAACCCACTACAAAATCCATAGCGATGTTCTCCCATTTCCACTCTGGAATCGGCAGTGGGTTAAGCATTCCAGCCGGCTTCTGGTGCTCTAGCTTCACCCTTTGACATGTTTCGTAGGCTGACACATACTGTGCCACTTCTCTCTTCATCGCTGGCCACCAATACACTCTTCTCAGATCTTGATACATCTTGGTGGCTCCAGGGTGAACGCTATACCTTGCATTATGAGCTTCCCTCATAATGTCCTCTTTTAAACTGCTGTCATCTGGCACGCATAACCTCTTCCCGTGACGAAGAATCCCCTCACTGTCAAATCTGAACTCTGCACTGTTGCCTAACTGAACAGTCTTGGAAATTTTCACTAACTCAGGGTCCTCATGCTGTTTCAGAGCCACTTGCTCTAGAAACACGGGTGTAACTCGCATCTGTGCAATCAAAGCACCTGTACTAGATAACTCTAACTGTAGCCCTTCATCCATGAGCTTGTAGAAGTCCTTCACCACCGGCCTTCTCTCTGCGGTAATGTGGGAGAAAATGCTAAGTGACTTCCGGCTTAAGGCATCAACTACTACATTCGCCTTACCCGGATGATACTGGATCTTGCAATCATAATCACTGAGCAATTCTACCCACCGTCTCTGCCTCAAGTTTAGCTCTCTCTGGCTCAAGATGTACTGCAGGCTCTTATGATCTGTGAAAATCTCACACTTTACCCCATAGAGGTAATGCCTCCACATCTTGAGTGTAAAGATAACCGCTGCCATCTCAAGATCGTGTGTCGGGTAGTTCAGCTCGTGCTTCTTCAGCTGTCTAGAAGCATAAGCTATCACTCTGTCTTTCTGCATCAACACTGTAACGACCTGAAAATCGGACCGCTACCGGCGCTAGGATCCAGATCGGCTTAAGGCCGCCGGGACCCGTAGCAAGCCTGACATGAAACCTGTAAACCTGTTTAATCCCATACATGATCAACAATCATACATAAAAATTTAAAACTTTCTTTCATACATTCTATCATACACCAAACTCAACCTGTGCATGCACTGAACATAGCCATAATCATAAACTTGACCCCTCTGTGGGATCTCATCAATGCCCCCAATGGGTGGCATAATAAGTGTTGAGTTGGCTAAACATAGTCATCAATAAACATTAAGATCATGTATCAAAAAGGGATTACAATATACTATGGTCAAGCACACTTCTAACCTTAATACCGTTACATTACATATCTATACATCATTATACAATCTGTCATGTCCACATTCTAACTATTACATACATAAGACTTCATTACTCTTCTTGACTTCCCTGTCTAACCCGTACCTGCAAACCTGGGGAATTTGGGAGAGGGGTGAGCTACTAGAGCCCAGTGAGCAGAATCATAAAGCATTTAAAACACATGCTATCATGGAATGCATCACATCACAACTAATCATATCAAGGATGAACTTGTCACCATTTAGCCCTCTACATATTCCAATCATGCCAGGGGCGTAGTGTAGGCCACACCTGGTCTTTCCCTTATACATAACATAACATAACATACATATTCCATGGTGCCGGGGGCGTAGTGCAGGCCACGTCCGGTCTTTCTCTTACATAGTGCCAGGGGCGTAGTGCAGGCCACATCTGGACTTCCATATCATATCATCATGTCATAACATATGAGGGCTAATGGATCATTCAACATTCATCCACATCAACAACATTTTATGCAATGCAACATATTCGTGATTTCTAATGCAAACAACCTAAAATATCACATGGCATCCGTGATGCATGAACATGCTCAAAACTGATTTATTTATTTAAAAGCATAAGAGTTATTCCACTCACCTCTGGCTAGCTCTGACACTGACTGAAACAGCTGACTCACTGCTGAGGTCCTCGGTTCCTCGGGTTCGAACCTACACAGGTGGACTCAAATGAGGGACCAACAAACTAGAACATAACTCTAAAAACATCCCCCAAAAACCCCCTAAAACACCTCAAAACAATCATGCAAAAACATGCAAAGGAAGGCAGAACAGGGCAGGTTCGGCGGCACCTTCGGCGGCCGAAAGTCCCTCCAGAGCCGAAACCCAGGCAGGTTCGGCGGCACCTTCGGCGACCGAAAGTCCCAGACAGAGACGAAAGTCTCTTTTCGGGGGCAACTTCGGCAGCCGAAAGGCCTGCCTCCCCAGCCATGTTCGGCGGCCGAAAGTTCCTTCGGCTGCCGAACCTGGTTTCTGCCAAAGGGCAGAAACTTGGCTCCTTTATGCACATTGCCTCCCAATTCATACCATCATGCATATAGCTCAACCAAAACATGCATACAAGCTCCTAGGGTCTCAAACTAGCTTAAACCCCAAGTACAACACACATACACAAGCATTTGCAAGTCACATTGTCCATAAACTCAAAAATCATCAAAACTCACTAAAAACCTACACATGCATTTCTACCCCATAGATCTTGCATAAAACTTATTTAAAACATACAATGAGCTTAAGATCGGCTCTTACCTCTTGAAGATCGAGAGAGAGACGACCTAAAACTCAAAGGTGGGAGAAATTGGGTTCTTGAACCTCCAAGCTCCAAAACTTTGCTCAAAAGCTCAAATCTTCAAAACAAAGTTAAAACAAATGAAAAACTTGAAAGATCTAGAGGAAAAACATCAAAGATCGGTGAGGGACGGCGGATAGCTCACCTTGGATGAAGATGGGGAAAAAGCTCGCCCGTTTTCGGCTAAAGGACCCTTTTATAGTGGCTGGCCAGGCCACGTTCGGGGGCCGAATGTGCCTCCACATGCATGCCATGTTCGGCGGCCGAACTTGAGGTTCGGCGGCCGAACCTGGACTTTCCTCACTTATGCTTTCGGGGGCCTAAAGCACACCCGCAATGCATGCATGTTCGGCGGCCGAACCTGAGTTTTCCTCCAAGGTTGTTTTTATTCAAAAACTCATTTCCTCTTTTACTTAAAATCATCAAAAACATTAAAACATTTCATGAAAACATGTTTTTACCCTTCTAGAGGTCTCCGACATCCGAGATTCCACCGGACGGTAGGAATTCCGATACCGGAGTCTAGCCGGGTATTACATTCTCCCCCCTTAAGAACATTCATCCCCGAATGTTCCTCAACTGACACATAGCATGACATACACCTATCAAACATGCAAAGCACATAAAACTCATAGGGAACTAACCTCAGAAAAGATAAGGGTATTGCTGGAGCATGGACTCCCGTGTCTCCCAGGTGCATTCTTCCATATTGTGGTGGTTCCATAGGACTTTCACCATCGGGATTTCCTTGTTTCTCAGCTTTCTGATCTGGGTGTCTATGATCCGTACTGGCTGCTCAACATAGGTGAGATCCTCTTGGATCTGCACATCAGGCTCACTAAGAACCTTGCCCGGATCTGACACAAATTTTCTCAACATTGAAACATGGAAAACCGGATGGATTCTTGCCATTGAAGCAGGCAAATCTAGCTTGTACGACACATTCCCAATCTTCTGCAAGATTTCAAAGGGTCCGATGTATCGTGGGGCTAGTTTACCTTTCTTCCCAAAGCGAACCACTCCTTTCATTGGAGACACCTTGAGCAATACCAGATCCCCCTCCTGAAACTCTACTTGTCTTCTGCGGATGTCTGCATAACTCTTCTGTCTACTTGCAGCAGTCTTGATTCTCTCTCTGATTATGGGTACCACCCTGCTGGTGATCTCTACTAGCTCAGGCCCTGCCAAGGCCTTTTCTCCAACTTCCTCCCATCAAACAGGTGACCTGCACTTCCTCCCATATAAAGCTTCATATGGAGCCATCCCGATGCTAGCATGATGGCTGTTATTGTAGGCAAACTCCACCAAAGGTAGATGTTGCCTCCAAGAACCGCCAAAGTCCAGCACACACATTCTGAGCATATCCTCGATAGTCTGGATGGTCCTTTCGGACTGTCCGTCCGTCTGGGGGTGGAAGGCAGTACTGAAATCCAATCTAGTACCCATGGCATTCTACAGACTCCGCCAAAATCTGGAGGTGAACTGGGGCCCTCTATCCGACACTATCGAAACAGGAACCCCATGCAGCCTGACGATCTCATCCACATATACCTGCGCCAATTTGTCCACAGAGTAGCCACTCCTGACAGGGATGAAGTGAGCAGATTTGGTGAGTCTGTCCACAATCACCCATATGGAGTCCAATCTGTTGGACGCCGCCGGTAACCCCACTACGAAGTCCATAGCTATATTCTCCCATTTCCACTCTGGAATAGGTAGCGGGTTAAGCATTCCAGCCGGCTTCTGATGTTCCAGCTTCACCATCTGACACACTTCGCAGGCTGACACAAACTGTGCCACTTCTTTCTTCATCGCTGGCCACCAATAAACTTTCTTCAAATCTTGATGCATCTTGGTGGCTCCGGGGTGAACGCTGTATCTTGCATTATGAGCCTCCCTCATAATGTCTCCTTTTAGCCCTATGTCATCTGGTACACACAATCGACTCCCATAGCGGAGGATCCCCTTACTGTCAAATCTGAACTCACTGTCCTTGCCTGACTGAACAGTCCTGGCAATCTTCACTAACTCTGGGTCCTCATGCTGTTTCTGAGCCACTTGCTCCAGAAACACAGGTGTCACTCTCATCTGGGCCACTAAAGCACCGGTACCAGACAACTCCAACTGTAGACCTTCATCAATGAGCTTGTAAAACTCCTTCACCACTGGTCTCCTCTCTGCCGTGATGTGGGATAGACTGCCTAGTGACTTCCGGCTTAGGGCGTCTGCCACGACATTCGCCTTACCCGGATGATACTGAATCTTGCAATCATAGTCACTCAGCAGCTCCACCCATCTCCTCTGTCTCAAGTTCAAATCTCTTTGACTCAGGATGTATTGCAGGCTTTTATGATCTGTGAAGATCTCACATTTTAGCCCATAGAGGTAGTGCCTCCACATCTTGAGTGCAAAGATTACTGCTGCCATCTCAAGGTCATGTGTGGGGTAATTCAACTCATGCTTCTTTAGCTGCCTAGAAGCATAAGCAATCACCCTCTCATTCTGCATCAGTACACAACCCAGTCCCACACGGGACGCATCACAAAAGACTGTAAAGTCCTCCTCACTAGATGGCAGAGCTAAAACTGGTGCTGAAGTCAACCTCTTCTTAAGCTCTTCAAAACTCTCTTCGCACTGGTCGGTCCACAGAAACTTCTGATTCTTCCTGGTTAGTCTGGTCAGAGGAGCTGCTATTTTTGAGAAGTCCTGAACGAACCTCCTGTAGTAACCTGCCAAACCCAAGAAACTCCTGATCTCCGTCACTGAAGTGGGTCTAGGCCAGTTAGCCACAGTTTCTGTCTTCTTGGGGTCCACCTCTATCCCATTCTCTGATACTACATGCCCCAAGAACGAAATGCTCCTCAGCCAGAACTCACACTTAGAGAACTTGGCATACAAGCCACGTTCCCTCAAGGTCTGCAAAACCAACCGCAGATGATGGGCATGCTCCTCTGCATTCCTGGAATACACCAAGATAGCATCTATGAAGACAATAACAAAGTGATCCAGGTACTGGCTAAACACTCTGTTCATGAGGTCCATGAATGCTGCAGGGGCGTTAGTTAACCCGAACGGCATTACAAGGAACTCAAAATGCCCATATCTGGTCCTGAAAGCCGTCTTTGGCACATCCTCATCTCTGATCCTCAGCTGATGGTACCCAGATCTCAGATTAATTTTGGAGAAACAACCCGCTCCTGCTAGCTGGTCGAATAGATCGTCGATCCTTGGCAAAGGGTACTTGTTCTTGGTAGTGACTTTGTTCAACTGTCTGTAGTCGATACAAAGTCTAAGGGATCCATCCTTCTTTCTGACAAACAAGACTGGAGCACCCCAGGGTGAGGTACTCGGTCGGATGAAGCCCTTGTCTACCAACTCTTGCAACTGTTCTTTCAATTCTTTCAACTCGGCTGGAGCCATCCTGTAGGGAGGGATAGAGATCGGTCGGGTTCCAGGCATCAATTCTATCTCGAACTCTATCTCCCTAGCAGGTGGTAAACCTGGCAACTCGTCTGGGAAGACGTTTAGAAACTCTCTAACCACTGGCACCGAGGCGGGCTCTCTAACCTGACTGCTAAGCTCTCTCACATGAGCCAAATACCCCTGACATCCCCTCCTAAGCAACCTACGAGCCTGAAGAGCTGATATCAGACCTCTAGGTGTACCCCTGCTGTCTCCTCTGAAGACTACCTCTGACCCATCCTGACCTCTGAACCTGACTACCTTGTCCCTGCAGTCCAAGGTAGCACCATGGGTAGATAACCAGTCCATCCCTAGAATGATGTCAAAATCTGTCAAGTCTAGAACCACAAGGTCGGCGGACAAGCATCTTCCCTCAACAAACACAGGACTACACTGGCAGACTGACTCTGCCACTGATGGATCACACTTGGGTCCACTGACCCAGAGAGGACACTCTAACTCAGAGATCATCAACCCTAATCTCTGGACGGCTCTCGGAGCAATGAAAGAATGAGATGCACCAAGGTCCATCAAGGCATACACATCTGAACAACCAATGACTAAGTTACCTGCCACCACGGTGTTAGATGCATCTGCCTCCTGCTGTGTCATTGTGAAGATCCGTGCTGGAGCTGATGGACCTTCACCTCTGAAACCCGCTGAAGAAGAGGCTGCCCCTCTCCCTCTGCCTCTGCCACTGGCCTGAGTCATGGCTGGAGCTGCTGGCTGCGCTACACTACCTGAAGCTGTCTACTGGGACTGTGCCATCGGGGTTGCTCTTGGACAGTCTCGAGACATATGCCCCTCCTGACCACATCTGTAACAGGCTGTCGTCCCAAACCGACATACTCCCCTGTGTGGCTTACCACACCTTGCACAAACTGCATTATCCGCACCAGAGCTTGAGCCACTCCCTAGTCCCAGACTGGACTTAACCTTGTTCCAGAACTTGTTCTTCTTAGACTTCCTGGGACCTCTGTCCCACTTCTTACTACCTGAAGTTGCTGCACTCATTGAAGAAGAGCCTGGGGTCTTAGAACCAGAAGGCTGTGCCACTGACTGTTTAACTGTCCCCTGAACGATGGCACTGGCCTCCATTTTCCGGGCCATATCCACTATGGCATGGAAGCTCTCCCTATCTGCTGACTGGATCAAGGAGGAATATCTGGAGTGGAGTTTCATGATATACCTCCTTGACCTTTTCTGGTCTGAGTCAAGGTTTTGCCCTGCAAATGGCAACAGCTCCAAAAATCTGTTTGTGAACTCCTCTATACCCATCTCATCAGTCTGCCTCAACTGCTCAAACTCTATCATCTTCAGCTCCCTTGAACTATCTGGGAAAGCCCATCCTGCAAACTCGTTTGCAAACTCCTCCCAAGACATGCTATCCACTTTCGGGTTCACATAATTCTTAAACCACTCTCGTGCCTTCTTGCACTTAAGTGTGAACCCAGCCATCTGAATGGCTCTACTATCATCAGCCCCAATCTCATCTGTGATCACCTTGACCCTCTCAAGATACACAAACGGGTCATCCCCTTTTTCATACTGGGGAGCACCCAACTTCATGTAGTAGGTCATCTTGACCTTGCTCCCACTGGCTGAGCTAGGTCTAGAGGGTTGAGCAACTGGGGCTGCTGGTTCTGCTGGAGGAGGAGGAGGTGCAGCATCCCTTGGGGTAGGGTTTGCTGGATTTGGATAGTAGGGTGGGGGTGGATACATTGGGTATTGTGAATATGGTGGATAATAAGGTGGGTATGGCATCTGTGTGGGATAAGGGCTAAAGCTGTGGTAGTCCGATGTGCCTCCCATCGAATACCCAGGGTTTTGTGAGAAGGGTGGGTAGTAAGGTGGCTGAACAAATCCCGAGGCCTGAGTGCCTCCTTGGGATTCTCCCATTCCCTCTTCTGACATGCTAACTCCCAAACTGCCATCCCTCTGCTCTACATCCATATCATCCCCCATGTCTTCTGACGCTCCTCCCTGAACTGTTCCTCTGACTGATCTGCTTCTACCCAGATCCAAAGACCTTCTAGGGTCTCTTACTGCTCTTTCTCTGTTAGACCTACTAGACATTGCCCTAGGCAATGCTGGAGGACGGGCGCTCGTGCCCTCATCCTCAGGTGGTACTCCAGTTAATCTTGCTGATCGACGAGTTCCTCTCATCCTGTTTTCTGAAAAAACAGTACACATCACATAAACATTAGCATCATATAGTTCATGTGGGCACACATGAACCCGCATCACACATCATAGCATATCATTAATGCACATACATATAATCATGGCATTTCACATCATCATGCAAGACAGGACTCCACATCCTATCCTAGTGGACATGATCTTCCTATTGTGCTTGACCTTCTATAACATCTATGAGCCCGACACTCTAGGTCCGACTGTAATACCCGGCTAGACTCCGGTATCGGAATCCCTACCGTCCGGTGGGACCTCGGATGTCGGAAACCTCTAGAAGGGTAAAACTATGATTTTATGAAATGTTTTCATGTATTTCATGTTTTTAAGTAAGAAATTAAATGAGTTTTTTGCATGAAAAGTCCTTGGAGGAAAACCCAGGTTCGGCCGCCGAACTCTGAAGTTCGGCCGCCGAACATGCATGCGTTTTGGAGGCACGTTAGGCCCCCGAAAGCATGAGTGAGGGAAGTCAAGGTTCGGCCGCCGAACATTTGCATGGATGCGGAGGCACATTCGGCCCCCGAACGTGGTCTGGCCAGCCACTATAAAAGGGTCCCTTAGCCGAAAATGGGCGAGCTTTTTCTCCCCATTTCGGCCAAGGTGAGCATCCCGCCATCCTTCCCCAATCTTGAGTTTTTCCTTCCTTTTTCCATGATCTTTACAAGTTTATAACTTTGTTTTTGAAGATCCTTGAGCTTAGAACGAGTTTTGGAGCTTAGAGACCAAAAGTTGGAACTTCTCCCATCTCCAAGTTTAGATCTCCTCAACCCTCGATCTTCAAGAGGTAAGAGCAGATCTTAAGCTCAATGTATGATTTAAACAAGTTTTATGAAGTTTTAAAGGGTAGAATGCATGTTAGGGTATATGTTAAACCTATGGGTTTTTTGATGACTTTTTGAACAATGTAGCTTGATTGTGTGAGATTGAAGTGTTGTAGATGGGGTATATGCATGTTTGAGGCCCCTAGGAACTTGTATGCATGCTTTGGTTGAACAATATGCATGTTTGGAAGGTTTGGAGGCGAAATGTGCTAAGGGAGCCAAGTTTCTGCCCTTTGGCAGAAACCAGGTTCGGCAGCCGAAGGTACTTTCGGCCGCCGAACATGGCTGGGGAGGCAGGCCTTTCGGCTGCCGAAGTTGCCCCCGAAAAGAGACTTTCGTCTCTGTCTGGCACTTTCGGCCGCCGAAGGTGCCGCCGAACCTACCTGAGTTTCGTCTCTGTCCAGGACTTTCGGCCGCCGAAGGTGCCGCCGAAAGTGCCCTGTTCAGCCATTTCTTGCATGTTTTCATGTGATGTTTTCAGGATGTTTTAGGGGGGTTTTTGGGGAGTATTTTAGAGTCATGTTCATGTATGTTTGGTGCCTCATTTGAGTCCACCTGTGTAGGTTCGGACCCGAGGAACCGAGACCCCCGGTTGTGAGATAGTCGTTCAGAGTTCGTTGTTAAAGCTTCAGTTACCATGTGAGTGGAACAACCCCTTAAGTTTTAAAGTAAATGAATAAATGAATGAATCATAAAGCATTGCCCATGCATCATTATGCCATGCAATATTAGGTTGTTTGCATTAGATTTCACGAATATGTTGCATTGCATACTTTGTTGTTGATGTGGATGAATGTTGAATGATCCATTAGCCCTTGTATGTCATGATAGCCTATGTGAGTCCAGGTGTGCCTGCTACGGCTCTATGCCCCTGGCACTATGACTGATTATGGAAGTCCGGGTGTGCCTGCTGCGGCTCTACGCCCCCGGCATGTATAAGTAAGAAAGATAAGGGCTAAATGGTGACAAATTCATCCTTGTTGTGAAATGTTTGTGTTATGGCGCATACATGAAAGCATGAATAAGAAAAAGAAAGAAAAAGTTAAATAATTATAAAATGAATAATAATATACCTAAAAATGGAGGAATTAAAACAAATGTTTTTAGTTTCTGCTCACTGGGCTCTAGTAGCTCACCCCACTCCCTTTATCCCCAGAGTTGCAGGTACAGGATAGATCAAGAAGTCGGCTAGAGTGAAGTCAAGTCATGTATGTTATAATAGATAGTAGTGGACATGAACATGATGTAATGAGTATTTATGACCATGTAATGTAATGAATGATTTGATGATGTATTGAGGATTATAGTAGTGCTTGACCTAGAGGTGTGTGAATCCCCATTATGTACAGAGTGTTTAATGAGTAATGATGTTTATGACTATGATTATCCAAGCTGTTATGTATGATGATGATACCCCATTGGAGTATTTGATGAGGACTCCAGTGTGGGGTTTATGTATGATTTTGTGCATGCACAGGTTTTGCTTGGATAAGAGAAAAGAAAAATTTTTACAGATCATGTATATGTTGTTATGTATGGGATTCCACAGGTTTACAGGAGGTATGTAGGCTTGCTACGGGTCCCGGCGGCCTTAAGCCGATCTGGATCCTAGCGCCGGTAACGGGTCGGATTTCCGGGTCGTTACAGAGTGGTATCAGAGCCCTAGGTTCATATGGTCGGACTGAGAGTGTCGGGCTCATAGATGTTCTAGAAGGTCAAGCACACTAGGGAAATCATGTCCACTAGGATAGGATGTAGAGTCCTGTCTATATGATGATATGATATGCCATGATGATATGCATGTGCATAAATGCTATGATGTGATGCTATGTATGTGATGAGGGTTCACATGTTTCCACATGAACCATATGATGCTAATGATTGCTTGTGCTATGTGCTGTTTTTCAGAAGATAGAATGAGAGGAACTCGTCGATCTGCACGATTGACTGGAGTGCCACCTCAGGACGAGGGCGCTGATGCCCGTCCTTCAGCATTGCCTAGGGCAATGTCCAGTAGGTCCAACAGAGACAAAGTAGCTAGAGACCCTAGAAGGTCTTTGGATCTGGGTAGAAGCAGATCAGTAAGGGGAACAGTGCAGGGAGGAATGTCTGAGGATATGGAAGTAGATCAGAGGAGGGATGGCAGTCTCGGTGTGAGCATGTCGGAAGAGGGCATGGGAGAATCAGAAGGAGGCACTCAGGCCTCGAGTTATGTCCAGCCACATCACTACCCACCTTATTCACACCATCCAGGGTATTCGATGGGAGGTACATCGGATTACCCCAGTTTTAGCCCTTATCCTCCACATATGCCATACCCACCTTACTACCCACCATACTCTCAGTACCCCATGTACCCACCTCCACCTCCCTATACCAGTACAGCAAACCCTACCCCAGGGGATGTTGTACCTCCACCACCACCAGTATCTACTGTCCCGGAAACACAAGTGCCCAAACCTACCTCATCTGGAGGGAGCAAGGTCAAGATGACCGATTACATGAAGCTGGGTGCTCCCCAGTTTGAAACCGGTGATGATCCGTTCGTGTATTTGGAGCGGGTCAAGGCAATTACAGATGAGATAGGGGCTGATGACAGTAGAGCCATTCAGATGGCCGGGTTCACGCTTAAGTGCAAGAAGGCACGGGAGTGGTTCAAGAATTATGTGAACCCGAGAGTGGACAGCATGAATTGGGAAGAGTTTTCAAACGAGTTTGCAGGATGGGCTTTCCCTGATAGTTCAAGGGAATTGAAGATGATAGAATTCGAGCAGTTGAGGCAAACTGATGACATGAGTATAGACGAGTACACAGACAGGTTCCTGGAGTTGTTGCCATATGCCGGGCTGAATTTGGACACAGATCAAAAGAAGTCAAGGAGATATATTATGAGGCTGCACTCCAGGTATTCCTCTTTGGTACAGTCAGCAGAGAGAGAGAGTTTCCATGCCATAGTGGATATGGCTAGGAGAATGGAGGCTAGTGCTATCGTCGAGGGGAAGGTAAAACAGTCAGTGGCACAGTCTTCTGGTTCCAAGACCCCAGGTGGGGAAAGGGTAGACTCTTCTTCTCTAAGTGCAGCAGTTGCAGGCAGTAAGAAGTGGGACAGAGGCCACAGAAAATCTAAGAAGAATAAGTTCTGGAACAAGATCAAGTCAGGTCTGGGTTTAGGCAGTGGCTCAAGCTCTGGCGCTGAGGTTACAGCATGTATGAGATGTGGGAGACCACACAAGGGAGTATGTCTGGCAGGGACAAACACATGTTTCAGATGCGGACAGGCGGGTCATTTGGCTCGAGACTGTCCTAGAGGAGCCTTTACAGCACCGTCTCAGCAGACAACCTCCGGCAGTGTGGTGCAGCCAGTAGCTCCAGCCGCAACACAGGCCAGTGGCAGAGGCAGAGAGAGAGGGTCAGCCTCTTCATCAGCAGGATACAGAGGTGAAGGTCCATCAGCTCCGGCACGGATCTTCACTATGACTCAGCAGGAGGCCAACACATCCAACACCGTGGTGGCAGGTAATCTCATCATTGGTTGTTCTGATGTGTATGCCTTAATGGACCCGGGTGCATCTCATTCTTTTATTGCTCCGAGAGTCGTGGAGAGGGTAGGATTGATGGTCTCTGGGTTAGAGTGTCCCCTATGGGTCAGTGGACCCAAGTGTGACCCGTCAGTGGCAGAGGCAGTCTGCCAATGTAGTCCAGTTTTCATTGAGGGGAGATGCCTTTCCGCCGACCTTGTGGTTCTAGATTTGACAGATTTTGACGTCATTCTAGGGATGGATTGGTTATCGACCCATGGTGCTACCTTGGACTGTAGAGACAAGGTAGTCAGATTCAGAGATCAGGATGGGTCAGAGGTCGTCTTCAGAGGAGACAAGAGGGGTACACCTAGAGGTCTGATCTCAGCTCTTCAGGCTCGTAGGTTGCTTAGGAGGGGATGTCAGGGGTTTCTAGCTCATGTGAGGGAGTTAGATAGTCATGTCAGAGAGCCCGCCTCAGTGCCTGTGGTGAGTGAGTTCTTAGATGTTTTCCCAGAAGAGCTGCCAGGGTTACCACCTGCTAGGGAGATAGAGTTCGAGATTGAGTTAATGCCTGGTACCAGACCGATCTCTATCCCTCCCTACAGGATGGCACCAGCTGAATTGAAAGAACTGAAGGAACAGTTGCAAGAGCTGGTAGATAAGGGTTTCATCCGACCGAGTACTTCACCTTGGGGTGCTCCGGTTTTGTTTGTGAGGAAGAAGGATGGATCCCTCAGACTTTGTATCGACTACAGACAGTTGAACAAGGTCACTACCAAGAACAAGTACCCTTTGCCGAGGATCGACGATCTATTCGACCAGCTAGCAGGAGCAGGTTGTTTCTCCAAAATAGATCTGAGATCAGGGTACCATCAGTTGAGGATAAGGAATGAAGATGTACCGAAGACAGCTTTCAGGACCAGGTATGGGCACTATGAGTTCCTTGTAATGCCGTTTGGGTTGACCAACGCCCCTGCAGCATTCATGGACCTCATGAATAGAGTATTCAGTCAGTATCTGGATCACTTCGTTATTGTCTTCATAGATGATATCTTAGTGTATTCCAGAAATGCAGAGGAGCATGCCCATCACCTGAGGACAGTTTTGCAGACCTTGAGAGAGCATGGCTTGTATGCCAAGTTCTCCAAGTGTGAGTTTTAGCTTAGGAGCATTTCATTCTTGGGGCACATTGTGTCAGAACAGGGTATTGAAGTAGACCCCAAGAAGGTAGAGGCTGTAGCTAACTGGCCTAGACCCACCACAGTGACCGAGATCAAGAGTTTTCTGGGTTTAGCAGGTTACTACAGGAGGTTCGTTCAGGACTTCTCAAAGATTGCTGCTCCTATGACCAAATTGACAAAGAAGAATCAGAAGTTCATATGGACCGATCAGTGTTAGGAAAGCTTTGAGGAGCTTAAGAGGAGGTTGACTTCAGCACCGGTGTTAGCTCTGCCAAAAAGTGATGATGACTTCTCAGTATATTGTGATGCGTCCCGTGTGGGACTGGGTTGTGTGCTAATGCAGAATGAGAGGGTGATCGCTTATGCTTCTAGGCAGCTGAAGAAGCATGAGCTAAATTACCCCACACATGACCTAGAGATGGCAGCAGTGATCTTTGCACTCAAGATGTGGAGGCATTACCTTTATGGGGTAAAGTGTGAGATCTTCACAGATCATAAGAGCCTGCAGTACATCCTGAGTCAGAGAGAACTGAACATGAGGCAGAGGAGATGGGTAGAGCTGTTGAGTGACTATGATTGCAAGATTCAGTACCATCCGGGTAAGGCGAATGTTGTGGCAGACGCCCTAAGCCGGAAATCACTCGGCAGTCTATCCCACATTTCAGCAGAGAGGAGGCCGGTGGTGAAGGAGTTCCACAGACTTATGAGTGAGGGATTACAGTTGGAGTTGTCTGGCACAGGTGCCTTAGTGGCTCAGATGAGAGTGACACCCGTGTTTCTGGAGCAGGTAGCTCAGAAACAGCATGAGGACCCAGAGTTGGTCAGGATAGCCAGAACGGTTCAGTCAGGCCAGAGTAATGAGTTCAAGTTTGATGATAAGGGGATCCTCCGCTACGGGAACAGATTATGTGTGCCAGATGACATTGGTCTGAAGGGAGATATTATGGGGGAAGCCCATAATACCAGGTATAGTGTTCACCCTGGAGCCACCAAGATGTATCAGGATCTGAAGAGAGTGTATTGGTGGCCAGCTATGAAGAAGGACGTGGCACTGTTCGTGTCAGCCTGCGATGTGTGTCAGAGGGTGAAACTAGAGCATCAGAAGCCGGCTGGAATGTTGAATCCACTACCGATTCCAGAGTGGAAATGGGAGAATATAGCTATGGACTTTGTAGTGGGGTTACCGGCGACGTCCAACAGATTGGACTCCATATGGGTGATTGTGGACAGACTCACCAAATCTGCTCACTTCATCCCTGTCAGGAGTGGTTACTCTGTGGACAAGTTGGCGCAGGTGTACGTAGATGAGATTGTCAGACTGCATGGGGTCCCGGTATCTATAGTGTCGGATAGAGGGCCCCAGTTCACCTCCAGGTTTTGGCGGAGTCTGCAGAACGCTATGGGTACCAGATTAGACTTCAGTACTGCCTTCCACCCACAGACAGACGGACAGTCAGAGAGGACCATCCAGACAATAGAGGATATGCTCAGAATGTGTGTGCTAGATTTTGGCGGTTCTTGGAGGCAGCATCTACCTTTGGTGGAATTTGCCTACAATAACAGCTATCATGCTAGCATAGGGATGGCTCCATATGAAGCTTTATATGGAAGGAAGTGCAGATCACCTATCTGCTGGGAAGAAGTAGGAGAGAGGACTCTTGCGGGTCCGGAGTTAGTAGAGCTTACCAGCAGGGTGGTATCCATAATCAGAGAGAGGATCAAGACTGCTGCTAGTCGGCAGAAGAGTTATGCAGATATCCGCAGAAGACAGCTAGAGTTTCAGGAGGGGGATTTGGTTTTGCTCAAGGTGTCTCCTATGAAAGGAGTGGTTCGGTTCGGGAAGAAGGGTAAGTTAGCTCCACGGTACATCGGTCCTTTTGAGGTGCTTCAGAGGGTCGGTAATGTGTCGTACAAGCTAGACTTGCCTGCTTCGATGGAGAGAATCCATCCGGTTTTCCATGTTTCTCTGTTACGGAAGTACGTGTCAGATCCAGGAAAGGTTCTTAGTGAGCCTGATATGGAGATTCAAGAGGATCTCACCTATGTAGAGCAGCCAGTGCGGATTCTTGACACCCAGATCAGAAAGCTGAGGAACAAGGAAATCCCGATGGTAAAGGTCCTTTGGAACCACCACAACTTAGAGGAATGCACCTGGGAGACACGGGAGTCTATGCTCCAGTAATACCCCCATCTGTTTTGAGGTGAGTGTTAGTGGTTCTATGTGTTGCATGTATGAGATATTGTATGCCATGCTTTGTATGTTAGTTGAGGAACATTCGGGGACGAATGTTCTTAAGGGGGGGAGAATGTAATACCCAGCTAGACTCCGGTATCGGAATCCCTACCGTCCGGTGGGACCTCGGATGTCGGAAACCTCTAGAAGGGTAAAACTATGATTTTATGAAATGTTTTCATGTATTTCATGTTTTTAAGTAAGAAATTAAATGAGTTTTTTGCATGAAAAGTCCTTGGAGGAAAACCCAGGTTCGGCTGCCGAACTCTGAAGTTCGGCCGCCGAACATGCATGCGTTTTGGAGGCACGTTAGGCCCCCGAAAGCATGAGTGAGGGAAGTCAAGGTTCGGCCGCCGAACATTTGCATGGATGCGGAGGCACATTCGGCCCCCGAACGTGGTCTGGCCAGCCACTATAAAAGGGTCCCTTAGCCGAAAATGGGCGAGCTTTTTCTCCCCATTTCGGCCAAGGTGAGCATCCCGCCATCCTTCCCCAATCTTGAGTTTTTCCTTCCTTTTTCCATGATCTTTACAAGTTTATAACTTTGTTTTTGAAGATCCTTGAGCTTAGAACGAGTTTTGGAGCTTAGAGACCAAAAGTTGGAACTTCTCCCATCTCCAAGTTTAGATCTCCTCAACCCTCGATCTTCAAGAGGTAAGAGCAGATCTTAAGCTCAATGTATGATTTAAACAAGTTTTATGAAGTTTTAAAGGGTAGAATGCATGTTAGGGTATATGTTAAACCTATGGGTTTTTTGATGACTTTTTGAACAATGTAGCTTGATTGTGTGAGATTGAAGTGTTGTAGATGGGGTATATGCATGTTTGAGGCCCCTAGGAACTTGTATGCATGCTTTGGTTGAACAATATGCATGTTTGGAAGGTTTGGAGGCGAAATGTGCTAAGGGAGCCAAGTTTCTGCCCTTTGGCAGAAACCAGGTTCGGCAGCCGAAGGTACTTTCGGCCGCCGAACATGGCTGGGGAGGCAGGCCTTTCGGCTGCCGAAGTTGCCCCCGAAAAGAGACTTTCGTCTCTGTCTGGCACTTTCGGCCGCCGAAGGTGCCGCCGAACCTACCTGAGTTTCGTCTCTGTCCAGGACTTTCGGCCGCCGAAGGTGCCGCCGAAAGTGCCCTGTTCAGCCATTTCTTGCATGTTTTCATGTGATGTTTTCAGGATGTTTTAGGGGGGTTTTTGGGGAGTATTTTAGAGTCATGTTCATGTATGTTTGGTGCCTCATTTGAGTCCACCTGTGTAGGTTCGGACCCGAGGAACCGAGACCCCCGGTTGTGAGATAGTCGTTCAGAGTTCGTTGTTAAAGCTTCAGTTACCATGTGAGTGGAACAACCCCTTAAGTTTTAAAGTAAATGAATAAATGAATGAATCATAAAGCATTGCCCATGCATCATTATGCCATGCAATATTAGGTTGTTTGCATTAGATTTCACGAATATGTTGCATTGCATACTTTGTTGTTGATGTGGATGAATGTTGAATGATCCATTAGCCCTTGTATGTCATGATAGCCTATGTGAGTCCAGGTGTGCCTGCTACGGCTCTACGCCCCTGGCACTATGACTGATTATGGAAGTCCGGGTGTGCCTGCTACGGCTCTACGCCCCCGGCATGTATAAGTAAGAAAGATAAGGGCTAAATGGTGACAAATTCATCCTTGTTGTGAAATGTTTGTGTTATGGCGCATACATGAAAGCATGAATAAGAAAAAGAAAGAAAAAGTTAAATAATTATAAAATGAATAATAATATACCTAAAAATGGAGGAATTAAAACAAATGTTTTTAGTTTCTGCTCACTGGGCTCTAGTAGCTCACCCCACTCCCTTTATCCCCAGAGTTGCAGGTACAGGATAGATCAAGAAGTCGGCTAGAGTGAAGTCAAGTCATGTATGTTATAATAGATAGTAGTGGACATGAACATGATGTAATGAGTATTTATGACCATGTAATGTAATGAATGATTTGATGATGTATTGAGGATTATAGTAGTGCTTGACCTAGAGGTGTGTGAATCCCCATTATGTACAGAGTGTTTAATGAGTAATGATGTTTATGACTATGATTATCCAAGCTGTTATGTATGATGATGATACCCCATTGGAGTATTTGATGAGGACTCCAGTGTGGGGTTTATGTATGATTTTGTGCATGCACAGGTTTTGCTTGGATAAGAGAAAAGAAAAATTTTTACAGATCATGTATATGTTGTTATGTATGGGATTCCACAGGTTTACAGGAGGTATGTAGGCTTGCTACGGGTCCCGGCGGCCTTAAGCCGATCTGGATCCTAGCGCCGGTAACGGGTCGGATTTCCGGGTCGTTACACCGACCATATGAACCTAGGGCTCTGATACCATACTGTAACGACCCGAAAATCGGACCACTACCGGCGCTAGGATCCAGATCGGCTTAAGGCTGCCGGGACCCGTAGCAAGCCTGACATGAAACCTGTAAACCTGTTTAATCCCATACATGATCAACAATCATACATAAAAATTTAAAACTTTCTTTCATACATTCTTTCATACACCAAACTCAACCTGTGCATGCACTGAACATAGCCATAATCATAAACTTGACCCCTCTGTGGGATCTCATCAATGCCCCCAATGGGTGGCATAATAAGTGTTGAGTTGGCTAAACATAGTCATCAATAAACATTAAGATCATGTATCAAAAAGGGATTACAATATACTATGGTCAAGCACACTTCTAACCTTAATACCGTTACATTACATATCTATACATCATTATACAATCTGTCATGTCCACATTCTAACTATTACATACATAAGACTTCATTACTCTTCTTGACTTCCCTGTCTAACCCGTACCTGCAAACCTGGGGAATTTGGGAGAGGGGTGAGCTACTAGAGCCCAGTGAGCAGAATCATAAAGCATTTAAAACACATGCTATCATGGAATGCATCACATCACAACTAATCATATCAAGGATGAACTTGTCACCATTTAGCCCTCTACATATTCCAATCATGCCAGGGGCGTAGTGCAGGCCACACCTGGTCTTTCCCTTATACATAACATAACATAACATACATATTCCATGGTGCCGGGGGCGTAGTGCAGGCCACGTCCGGTCTTTCTCTTACATAGTGCCAGGGGCGTAGTGCAGGCCACATCTGGACTTCCATATCATATCATCATGTCATAACATATGAGAGCTAATGGATCATTCAACATTCATCCACATCAACAACATTTTATGCAATGCAACATATTCGTGATTTCTAATGCAAACAACCTAAAATATCACATGGCATTCGTGATGCATGAACATGCTCAAAACTGATTTATTTATTTAAAAGCATAAGAGTTATTCCACTCACCTCTAGCTAGCTCTGACACTGACTGAAACAGCTAACTCACTGCTAAGGTCCTCGGTTCCTCGGGTCTGAACCTACACAGGTTGACTCAAATGAGGGACCAACATACTAGAACATAACTCTAAAAACATCCCCCAAAAACCCCCTAAAACACCTCAAAACAATCATGCAAAAACATGCAAAGGAAGGCAGAACAGGGCAGGTTCGGCGGCACCTTCGGCGGCCGAAAGTCCCAGACAGAGACGAAAGTCTCTTTTCGGGGGCAACTTCGGCAGCCGAAAGGCCTGCCTCCCCAGCCATGTTCGGCGGCCGAAAGTTCCTTCGGCTGCCGAACCTGGTTTCTGCCAAAGGGCAGAAACTTGGCTCCTTTATGCACATTGCCTCCCAATTCATACCATCATACATATAGCTCAACCAAAACATGCATACAAGCTCCTAGGGTCTCAAACTACCTTAAACCCCAACTACAACACACATACACAAGCATTTGCAAGTCACATTGTCCATAAACTAAAAAATCATCAAAACTCACTAAAAACCTACACATGCATTTCTACCCCATAGATCTTGCATAAAACTTATTTAAAACATACAATGAGCTTAAGATCGGCTCTTACCTCTTGAAGATCGAGAGAGAGACGACCTAAAACTCGGAGGTGGGAGAAATTGGGTTCTTGAACCTCCAAGCTCCAAAACTTTGCTCAAAAGCTCAAATCTTCAAAACAAAGTTAAAACAAATGAAAAACTTGAAAGATCTAGAGGAAAAACATCAAAGATCGGTGAGGGACGGCGGATAGCTCACCTTGGCCGAAGATGGGGAAAAAGCTCGCCCGTTTTCGGCTAAAGGACCCTTTTATAGTGGCTGGCCAGGCCACGTTCGGGGGCCGAATGTGCCTCCGCATGCATGCCATGTTTGGCGGCCGAACTTGAGGTTCGGCGGCCGAACCTTGACTTTCCTCACTTATGCTTTCGGGGGCCTAAAGCACACCCGCAACGCATGCATGTTCGGCCGCCGAACTTGAGGTTCGGCGACCGAACCTGAGTTTTCCTCCAAGGTTATTTTTATTCAAAAACTCATTTCCTCTTTTACTTAAAATCATCAAAAACATTAAAACATTTCATGAAAACATGTTTTTACCCTTCTAGAGGTCTCCGACATCCGAGATTCCACCGGACGGTAGGAATTCCGATACCGGAGTCTAGCCGGGTATTACAAACACACAACCTAATCCCACTCGGGATGCATCACAGAACACTGTGAAGTCATCATCATTAGTCGGCAGAGCTAACACCGGTGCTGAAGTCAACCGTCTCTTCAGCTCTTCAAAACTCTCATCACATTCCTCTGACCATACAAACTTCTGGTTCTTTCTGGTTAGTCTGGTCATGGGAGCAGCAATCTTCGAGAAGTCCTGAACGAACCTCCTATAATAGCCTGCCAAATCCAGAAAACTCTTAAGCTCTGTCACTGTGGTGGGTCTTGGCCAATTGGCTACTGCCTCTACCTTCTTGGGGTCCACTGCTATGCCTTCATCTGATACGACATGCCCCAAGAAAGAAATGCTCCTCAGCCAGAACTCGCATTTGGAGAACTTAGCATACAAGCCATGTTCTCTCAAAGTCTGTAAGACTAGCCTCAGATGCTGGGCATGCTCCTCTGCATTCTTGGAGTACACTAAGATATCATCTATAAAGACAATCACAAAGTGATCCAGGTACGCTCTGAAAACTCTGTTCATGAGATCCATGAATGCTGTAGGGGCGTTAGTTAACCCGAACGGTATTACCAGGAACTCATAATGCCCATATCTGGTCTTGAAAGCTGTCTTGGGTACATCTTCTTCCCTGATTCGTAACTGATGGTATCCGGACCTCAGATCTATCTTAGAGAAACAACCTGCTCCTACTAACTGGTCGAATAGATCATCGATCCTGGGTAGAGGATACTTGTTCTTGGTAGTGACCTTGTTCAACTGCCTGTAGTCGACACAAAGTCTAAGAGGTCCATCCTTCTTCCTGAAAAACAGTACTGGAGCACCCCAAGGTGAGGTACTCGGGCGGATGAAACCCTTGTCTACCAAATCCTGTAACTGCTCTTTCAACTCTCTTAGCTCTATTGGTGCCATCCTGTAGGGAGGAATAGAGATCGGTCTAGTACCAGGCATCAACTCTATCTCGAACTCTATTTCTCTATCAGGTGGTAGTCCTGGAAGCTCTTCAAGAAACACATCTGGGAACTCTCTAACAACTGGTACTGAGGATGGTTCCCTCACCTGACTGTCTAGCTCTCTCACATAAGCGAGGAACCCCTGACAACCCTTCCTCAACAACCTACGAGCTTGGAGGGCTGATATCAAACCCTTAGGTGTCCCTCTCCTGTCTCCTCTGAAGACATACTCTGACCCATCCTGGTCTCTGAGACTAACTACCTTGTCCCTGCAGTTCAAGGTAGCATTATAGGTAGATAACCAATCCATCCCTAGAATGACATCAAAATCTGTCAACTCTAGAACCACAAGGTCAGCTGGAAGGCATCTATCCTCTATGAACACTGGACTGAACTGATAGACTGACTCTGCCAATAATGGGTCACATCTAGGTCCACTGACCCAGAGAGGACACTCTAACTTGGATACTATCAACCCCAATCTCTCTGTGGCTCTAGAAGCAATGAAAGAGTGAGAAGCACCGGGGTCCATCAAAGCATACACCTCTGAACACCCAATGATGAGATTACCTGACACCACTGTGTTTGACGTGTCTGCTTCCTGTTGAGTCATGGTGAAAATCCGTGCTGGGGCTGACGGACCTGCACCTCGGGAACCCATCCCTGATGAAGAGGCTGCCCCTCTTCCTCTACCTCTGCCACTGCTCTGTGGTACGGCTGAAGCTGCTGGCTGTGCTACACTGCCTGAGGTTATCTGCTGGGATGGTGCAACCAAAGTCGCCTGAGGACATTCTCGAGCATAATGTCCCTCCTGCCCACATCTAAAGCAGGCTGAAGATCCCAAGAGACAAGCTCCTCTGTGCTGTCTCCCACACTTCTTGCACACCGGATTATCTGTGCCAGAGCTGGAGCCGCTACCCATTCCCAGACCTGCCTTAATTCTGTTCCAGAACTTGCCCTTTTTACCTCTTAGTCGGTCCCATCTCTTCTTGCCTCCACTTGCTGTACTCTGTGATGAGGAACCTGGCTTAGAGCCAGAAGACTGTGCCTTAATCTATTTAATTATTCCCTGTATTATGGCACTGGCCTCCATCTTCCTCGCTGCATCCACAATCGAGTGGAAACTCTCTTTCTCTGCTGGAAGAATCAAGGAGAAATACCTAGGGTGAAGTCTCGTGGCATATCTCCTTGCCTTCTTCTGATCAGTATCATATGCCTGACCCACGTATGGTAACAATTCCAGGAACTTATCTGTGTATTCATCCACGCTCATCTCTTATGTCTGTCTCAACTGCTCAAACTCTACTACCTTCAGCTCCTTGGAACTGTCAGGAAAAGCCCACCCTGCGAACTCATTGGCGAACTCTTTCCATGTCATGCTGTCTATTCTAGGGTCCACATAGTTCTTGAACCATTCTCTAGCTTTCTTGCACTTTAATGTGAACCCTGTCATCTCAATGGCCCTACTATCATCAGCTCCCAACTCACTGGTTATCATTCTGACTGCCCTGAGATACTCAAAGGGATCATCTCCTGTATTGAATTTAGGAGCATCCAACTTTAAGTACTCTGTCATCTTCACTTTCTGTCCCCCTGAGGAACTAGGTTGCTGTGCTTCACCAACAGGGGCTACAAGTTTTGGTGGTGGTGGAGGTACTGGTTCTCTGGGTTCAGATTGAGCGGGACTTGTATGAGCAGGTGGGGGTGGATAAATGTGATATGGTGGGTAAAAAGAAGGATAAGGCATATAGGGCATATAAGGTGGATATGGGGCAACGCTGGAGAAATCCGACGTACCTCCCATCGGATACCCCGGGCCCTGTGGAAAGGGTGGATAGCTAAACTCCGAGGCCTGTGCGCCTCATTGGGACTCTCCCATCCCTTCTTTAGACCTTCCTATACCCATACTTTCATCTCTACTCTGACCAACATCCATAGCCTCTCTTTCTTCCTCTGATCTTCCTCCTCTCTCTACTCCTCTTCTACAACATGTAAACATGCTTAGACACAAAATCATCAAAAACCCCCCTTACCCTAAACATGCATAACTACCCATACAACTCCCATAAAACCTTCAAAAATCATGAAAGGAAGTTCAGGATCTTTACTTACCTCTTCCAAACAAGAGAATAAAGGATCCTAACGTGGAGATATGGAGAACTCCTCTCTCAAAGTCTCCAAGCTTCCAAACTTTGCTCTTTTGCTCACAAACTTCAAAAACACATGAAAATCCATCAAAACCATGAAAGATTTGGGAAAACACATGACTCACTCAAGGAAGATCAAGTCTCACCTCAGCTCGTGCAAATGGAAAGAAAATCTTATCCATTTGACCGACCTAGGGCCTTTTATAGTTGGCTGGCCAGACCAACTACGGCGGCCGAATGAGAACCCGAATGCCATGCACTTTCGGCGGTCGAAAGTCACCTTCGGCGGCCGAACCTTGGCTTTTCTCCCTTGGTGCTTTTCTTTCCAAAAACTCATTTCCTTTAGACTTAAAACCTTAAAAACTCTTACCAAAACATATGAAACCACAACCCTTACCCTTCTAGAGAGTTCCGTCACCCGGAATTCCACCGGACGACAGGAATTCCGATGCCAGACTCTAGCCGGGTAGTACAGCGAGTCTTATCCGAGTTGAGGTCAACCTGTCTTGAAGTGCTTGGGTCTCCTTTCTATGAGTGGAACCGTGTGTTAGTTTATCAGATTTTTACCACGTGACCCAGTCTTATGGTGATAGCTCACTGCGTACTTTGAACGAGTCTTATGTAGCATCAAATGTCACCCACTGGACTTCGATTTCTTAGATTCGAAGGTGACAGTTGTCTTTATGATCTAGGTCATGTGGCTTGTTTGTTCGGGCTGAACACATGATGTCTTTGTTTTCTCTTTCTTTTCCTGTCGACCAGTTAGGTTTAAGATCTTGTCTTGGAAAAAATTTATCCGAGTGATATAATAATGCCTTGTAGAGTTTTTGGGCATTTGCCAGCCCTTGCAAACTTTCAAATATTTTTCTAACCATTTCGAGCTCTTTGACTTTTTTTTTTGCCTTGATGAGCTTCTGGGTATTTTTTAGCCCTTACGAGTTCCTTGGCCTTTTCCAACCTTGTCGTGCTTCCGGACTTTTTTCAACCTTGGTGTGCTTTTCGGTTTTCTTTAAACCTGATGAGCTTTCTAGCGTCAAATTCCTTTGCGAGCTTCTGAGTATTTTTCTAGCCCTTACAAGCTTCCAAGATTTCTCTAGCTCTAACGATTTTTCTGGCGTCAAATGCATTTGCCAGCTTCTGGACATTTTTCTAGCCCTTGTAAGCTTCCAGATATTTTTGTAGCCTTGCAAGCTCTTTGGCCTTTTTCAGCCTTATCGAGCTTCCAGATATTTTCTAGCCTTGGTGTGCATTCGGGCTTTCTCTAATCCTGACGAGCTTTCGACGTTAAATGCCTTTGTGAGCTTCCAGGTATTTTTCTAGCTCTTGTGAGCTCCTTAGCCTTTTGCAGCCTTGTCGAGCTTCCGGACACTTCTCTAGCCCTTACGAGCTTCCGAGCTTTCTCTAGTCCTGATAAGTTTTCTAACATCAAATGCTTTTGCGAGCTTTCGAGCATTTTTCTAGCCCTTGCGAGATCCTTAACCTTTTCCAGCCTTGTCGAGCTTTTTGGCACTTTTTTAGCCCTTGCGAGCTTCTAGACTTTCTCTAGCCCTAACGAGCTTTCTAGCATTAAATGCCTTTGTGAGCTTCTTGTGAAGTGAGACTAACGCTCGGTAGGTTGGCTTGACATGTACCCATCTTGCAGTCTGAAATGAAATGCCTTTGAAACTTCTCATGAGGAGGGACTAACACCCGGTAGGTCGGGCTAGCGTGTACTCACCTTACAACCTTAGCATACAATGCCTTAGAAACTTCTCGAGACTAACACCCGATAAGTCGACCTAACATGTACTCGTCTTATGGCCTGACATTAAATGCTTTAGAAACTTCACGGGACTAATACCCAGTAGGTCGGCCTGGTGTGTACTCATCTTGCGGCCTAACATTAAATGTCTTATTGTGAGGAAACCATGCCCGAATGGCCTTGCAGCTTTTTACAAATTTGTTTCTACGAACTAATTCCCGGATTATAATGCGGAACCCATATTCGGATTATATGCGAGACACATATTCGGATGGCTTTATGGCCTTTTATGAATTTATTTCTACGGATCAACGCCCGGATTATAATGTGAGACCCACGCCTAGTTTATATGCGAGACCCATGCCCGGATGGCCTAGCCTTTTATGAATTTGTTTCCGCAGATTAACGTCGGGATTATAATGTGGGACTATGCCCAGATTATATGAGACCCATGCCTAGATAGCCTTGTGGCCTTTTATGAATTTATTTCTGTAGACCAACGTCCATATTATAATGCGAGACCCATACCCAGATTATATGCGAGACTCATGCCCGGATGGCTTTATGGCCTTTTATGAATTTGTTTTCGCAGAGCAATACCTAGATTATAATGCGGGACCCATGTCTGGATGTCCTTGTGGCCTTTTATGAATTTGTTTTCGCGGACCAATGCCTGGATTATAATGCGAGACCCCTGCTTAGAATATATGCAGGACCCATGGCCGAATGGCCTGGTAATTACCTTATGGCCTATGTTCTTGTCTCCATACTTCATCCATCCAATGATTCTGATTTTCCTATATAAAAAAAAAGCTTGAAGAATGCATATTGATTTTATACATTACCATAAATCATAAATATTTCTCTAAGGATAAAATAAAAGATTCGGTCGTCTGACTTGATCATTTTTAAGACTTGAAGTTTGACTCAGGGACTAGATATATGTGATATTATACTTATTGTCACTCTTATTAACGCTTGGTCCTTCTGCAAATATATGAGTAACCCCACAGGTTCAGTGTCAAGGGTGATTTCGAAAATTGTTACCTCGCGCTCGGGTCTCCTGCAAATATATGAGTAACCCCCACAGGTTCACTGTCAGGGGTGATTTCAGAAATTATTACCTCGCACTCGGGTCTCCTATCTTTTCTACTCTTTCTTATGAACTTTCAAAGTTTGTCGTTTCTTATTAATCTCTCGACTTCTTCTTTTAGATGCCAACACTCCTCCGTTGTATGTCCATGACTCTTGTGAAAATGGCAGTGCTTGGTCCTGTCTCACTTTCCCACTCTCTTGGGATTGAGCTTGGGAGGCTACCTAGCCTCCTTGTTATCCCTCCTAATCCATATTAGAATATGTGTCATTGATTCATTCAATAGAGTGTAATTCTTATACTTACCTCGGTTATCCTTTCCTCGGGAGACCGAGTAACTTTTGTTATTTTTCCTATATCCTTGCTTCTTCGACTTTTGGTCTTATTTTTGGCTCATTCTTTTGTCCTCTTCATATCCTCCCTAGTACCTTTGGGCAGCCCGTTCCAACTTCCAACCGAAGTCCTTGGGAACATCATCTGATGGCTGCTCTTCCTCGAACTTGTTCTTCCCTTTAGACTGAGTCTGGATTGCCTCTATTCGAGTCTTTGAGGTCTCTACAGAAACTTCCTATCTCTCTCTAGGAGCCATGAGTGACATCTCTCCTGAATTTTATATTGCTCGAAAATAACTTACAACCTTCTGACGTACTGGAGCATTTGCTCGGTATTCAGATTGTTGAAATTTTCCTCGTTGGTCATAGAGTGTGTGTTTTGTCCACTGTCGGGAGTGGAAGAAATGATAACATCCTCATCGATAACAACCTTATCAGGAGCACATGAATTAGCAGCCATTTCTAAAGATAAAAAAGAGATTTCTTTTTAAGAGAAAAGGAATAAGAGACTGATTTTAATCTAAATGAATAAAGATAATTCAATGGATTTCTCGATAACGGAACCAAATGATGTTGCTGAAAATCAACTGATGAAGTGGTCGGAATGGAGCTATATTATAATTGGTTAATCCTGCAAGACGAAGAAAGTAAGGTGGTGAGTACTCATAGCAGCCACTCCGATATTCAAGTCAGTAAACTGAAAAAAATGGTGAATGAATAAATTGAAAGTATTTGTGTGGTGACTTGGTATATGCTTTCTACTTTTTTATGTAATGTTTTAGACTACGATGTTTTTACAGAGTTTTTACTTAATACTTCAGGTTTTAGGATGGACGTTATGGAGAAATCTGATTGCTCCAGTAATATAGATTTGAATTGTGATTATTTTTTTTTTTATATGATTTGAGTAATAAAAAATATTTAATTAAAAATAAAAAAATAATTTTATATACGATTATGTTCTTTGCAGCAAGTTATTATTGTAGAACGTGCCACATTATTTAACTCGTCATGTGTATCATGATTTTTTTTATATTTTTTTTATTAATTTTATATTATTATTATTATTTTTAATTAATTAAATTTAATTATCCATTAACATAATAAATTTGTGAATATAGTATATTTTTAATTAAAATTGATTATATCAAACTTTTATAGTTTATTTAATTAAAATTGTTATTTTTTAACTATTCACGTGAATTTTTTTGTGTGTATATTTTAATCGATTAAAGTTATTAATTAATTAATTAATTAATTTTATTGGAAATTAACTTTAAAAATTCATTAGAATTTCAAAATCAATCAATTAAATTAATATTTTATATATTTTATTTCATTCCATTAAAATTATAATTTTAGCTCAATTTATTAATATAATGCCTATTTAAAACTAAGTTTGAGATTATATTAGTATTCTTATGCTTTATTATAGTTTTATAAGCTGAAATCTACTTAAAGTATTGATTAATTTAATTTTTATTAGCTAATTAAAATAAAAATAATTCTTTCATAGCATGATATTAAATTATTACATATATTTCTATCTCATATTATTAAGATTTTATAACTTAAAATTTTTAAAATATATTGAATTATTAATTTTATTAGCAAATAAAAATTAAAAAAAATTAGTTATTTATTTTCATAATAATAGATTTTTTCTATTTTTTTCGTATATTTGTTTTTATTATACAAAGAATTGTTCAAATTTTTATTAGTTGTAAAATATATAAATAAAATAGTGATAAAAAATATATATATAATTTATTTAATTCAATATTTATGTGAAATTTTTGTTTATATAAATTTTCACTTGCTATTTTTAAAAGATAGATAGATACATTAGTTTTAAATATATAATAAATTATATTATAAAAAATACTTCAATTTTTTATTATAATGATTATAATGTATATTTTATAATAATGTATTAAAATTATAATATTATGATATTATTCATGAAAAAAATAAATATAAAATTAACTTAATCGATCTTCAATTATTATTTGTATATAACAAACGAATTTCTAATAATATATACAAATAGAAGCTATTTCATTAATCATGAAAATATTACAATAAAAATAGAAAATGATACGGAGTAGATTAATAGCTTTATTTAGATTTGGCAGTTGGCAATTAGTAGAGAATAATATAACAAAAGTACAAAATTTGCCTTTGATCTAATTGTACGAAACATGCTCCCATTAATGGTAAGTTTTTTTTTTCTTCTTCTAAAGGTAAAGATGATTTCATTAACAATGAATAAAGGTCAAGGCCTATAATATCATCCTAAACAACAGGGCATTTAGGGCTAAAAAATAAAATAAAATAAAATAAAACAATTCAGTCCAATCTTAATAACTCATTCTTAACTCGACTTCATCTCGATTGGAAAAAACTCATTTAATGCAAAACAATTTTTTTAAACTTTGAAACATTGTTTATAATTTAAAAACGGTGAAAAATTCTAAAATAGTAGTCAGCAAAATTATAAAATTCTCACTAAAATTTTAAAAAAAAAAAGAAATATATGAAATTTCAAAATCAGATTCAACATCCAAATAAACTAATGAAAACTAGATCAAAAGGCACAAACTTTAAACATCGAATCAAGGTCATCCACAGATCGAAACAAATACCGATAAAAGAAGAAGCATTATATTTTTTGGCTATTCATTTGTGTCTTTCAAGACTCAGTTTTACGAGCCAATACTAGACACTGGTCATCGGTCATCAGATCTAGAGTAAAATAAATTCATCATTAATCTAAGAGGAGGAAAAATCCCAGCATGTAAAAAATCCAGCCTATAAACTAGGCCAATAAAAAAGCATGACAAGAAAAAAGCCATCTTAGTTACACATCAACCATATCTGTAGTCTATATTATCTTGTATTAAGATTATAAAGTCATATTAATTATATATTTTAAATAATTAAATATGTTATAAAATGTTTTTAAATACAATATACCACGAGATATTTTTTATTATCATAAAAAAAAAGCCCTCAAATAAGGAGAGTTATCTATATATATAATTTATAATATTAAAAAAAATAATTTGTGTTTAAAAATATTTTAAAAAATACTTATTTTTATTAAATATTATTATTCCCTCAATTCCATAATTTTTTTCACTTTATTTTTCACACATATTAATTTTTTTATTAAATTTTTAATTATATTCATTTTAAATATATTAAAATTTATTAAATATTAAAAGATATTTTGAGATATTTTTGGAAAAAAAATTAAATAATGTCATAATAATTAATTTCTATATTAATAAAGTATAAAAAAGGAAGTAAACAATAATTTTGAAATAATTAAATAAGAAAGATAAATAAAAATTATAAAATTGAAAGAATAATAAATTTATATAGAGAGGTGTTAATAAAATTATCTAATTTTCTTTTTTAAAAAGTAAACAATTTTTTAAAATGATTTATTTTTTTTTCTTTAATTAAGAAAATAGTTTTAGTTAATTAATTTTTTTTAATTTTTTAAATTTCAGAAAATATAAAAAACATTTTCTTGAAAATATTTTTTAAAATAAATGAAATCTAAATTACCGCTGCACGCTATTGAGGGGAATAAAATATTATTTTATTTTATAATTTTTTTATTTTTTTAATTATCTTAAAACTATTATGCACTTTTATTTTTCATTATTTAACTTAATTTTATTTTTAAAATAATATTTTATTTATTATTATTATTTAAATGAGTATTAAAATATCTTTTAATATCTAATAAAAATTTAATCTCAAGGATATAATTAAAAAATTAATGAAAAATATCATATTTAATACCCGTAAAAAAATAAATTAGAAATGCTTATCATTAAATTTATAAGTAAAATAAAAAGTATTGAAATTTACTAATTAATTAAATTTATTATAAAATTTATTAATAATTTAAAATAAAATTCTAAGATTTTTACTTTTTTTAAAAAAATTTATCAATTTTACTTACCAACATATTTATTAATAAATTTTAAATCTATTAATAATCATAAAGGAAAAAAAATTCATTATTCAATCCATAATATAAATATTATATACTCACTTTTTATTATTCATTTATTCTATCATTTTTTTATTTTCTTTTAATTTATATTATTTTTTTATTTCATTTTCTTATCTTATAATTTTTTCCTCTCATTTTTTTAATTAATCTTTTTTTTTTCTCATTCTCTTCCCCAAATTATCTTATTTTTTTTATTTTTTTTTATAATTTTTCTTTTTATTACTTTCTTCATTTTCTTTTCTTTCAATTTTTTTCTTTGAATTCTCTCATTTTCTTCATTTTTCTTTATAATTCTCATTTATATTAGTTTCTCCTTTTCATTTCTCCTATCATTTTCTTTCTTTTTCCCTTTTTAACTTTTTTTTTTCTATTATTTTCTCTTAATTTATTTTATTCTTTAATTATTTCTTCCCTCTCCTCTCATTTCTCTAATTATTTTTTTTCCATCTTCTCGCATTTTATCCTTCTTCTCCATAAATTTTCTTTTCTGTCATTTCTTCTAATATTTTTCTTCCCTCATTTTTTTGCTTTTCTTTTCTTTTTCTTTTTTAATCATTTTCTCTCATTTCTATTTATCATTCTCTCTCTCTTTTTTCCTCACTGTATTTTACCATCTATACCTTTTCTTTTTCAAAAATATTTACTTTTCTAATGAATATTAGACATAAATCAAAACATTATTTATAATAATAATAATAATATAATTTTGTATCTTACTAAATTAATAAAAAATAATATTAATAATAATAAAATTAATTATTTTAATTAAAAAGAATAATTATTTTTTAAATTCTTTAAATTACCAATAAATTTTATTAATAAATTATAATTCATTAATAATTCAGATTTATTAATAGATTTGAAATCTGTTAATAAAAAATATATATTTTTTAAATTATTTTTCTTTAAATTTATTAATCGATTTAAAATTTTTTAGCAATAGTAATGAAAAATTCATTGTTTTGTTTTTTTTGAAAATAAAAGAAATATTATTAACTCAAATGGATCAAAGAAACTATATGAGGAGGAGGGACATGAACTCAAACTCCTTAACCTGACTCAGAATGAGTCGATATTGCTAGAACATGAGCGATATCATTCGCAGACCTGTGAATAAAAGCACATCTTACTTCCTTATAACTGAATAGAAGTAATTCACAATCTTAAACCAAAAGATCAAAAATTCATTGTTAAATCCATTAATGAAATTTAATGATAAATTTTTAATAATAAATTGTAATCCATAAATAATTTATTTATGAATAAATTTTTATTGGATTAAAAAATTTTGTAATGTGCAAAATTTTCAAAAAGCTTAGCATTGCTTGAATGATGAGTTATTACAGTAACAAATAAGAAAAACTTTAACGAAAGAAAGTGATTTGAGAAAAAGAAAAGCATAATGTCATTACTTTAAAAACTCAAAATCATGAACCAAACTCTATGATTCTTCATTGGAATATAATGATGTGATGATAAAAAAAAAAAAAAAAAGTAAAAATAGAATCATTTCATTATTGGTTAGAATGAAACTTCTCCAATGAGCATAAAGCAATACTTTACTCATTAGTCTTTCTGCTTGAAAAGTACCCTCACTATCCTTTTTAAAATACAATAATGATTTTTATAGTATTACTTTTTATAAATATCATTATAATTATACTTAGACACACCCGTAAAATTCGGTTTAAATTGAAAAAATTAATCGAATTGAATTAATTTAAAATTTTAATTCGATTTTTTATTATTTTAGTTTGGTTTAACTTTTTTATTTTAAAAATTTTGATTATTTCGGTTTGATTCGATTTAAAAAAAAATTAAAAAAATCAAACCGAATCGATTAGTAATAATAATATATTATTTTTAATAATATAGAGATTATATTATATTCTAATTAAATTTTAAATTATTAAAAATAAAATGTAAAAAATAAAAAATTTATTAAAAATACCGAACTGAATCGAATCAAATCAGATCAATTTAATTTGATTCGGTTTTTGATCAAAATTGATTTATTCGATTTTTATAAATATCAAAATTTTAATTTTCAATTTATTCGATTCGATTTTAAACTAAACCGATCGAATACTAACTAATATATTACGCGGGCCCCATTTCCTCCATTTTGCCAATATATAATTAATTGCATTAATATATAATATATTATTGTTGTATCACATTAGCTCCATTATGGAGAAGGGAATATACCCTTGCAATTAATTAATTAATTAAAGGCTAAATCATTAAAAAATTGTTTAAATCTTTATAAGTTTTTAATTTTATTCATTTAATTATTGAATATAATTTTAAATATTTATTTGCATTTTCAATTGCAGCCCATGCTTTAACTTTTTTTTTTTAATACCAATTTTTAAGAATTACTCACAAGTTGATAAAAAAAAAAGTTGTTTTCATTAGTTTCTTAAAAAAAAAAAAAAGTTATTTTCAATAGTGTCAACTTCAACTTCATTTATTTTATAGAAAATATTTTATATATTTTTTGATGTTTAAATATTTAAAAAATTTAATTAATAAAAATTATTTTTTTATTTAAAAAATTAAAAAGAGAAAAGTTACAAATAAAATAAAAGATTTATGATCAAAATGATAAAACATAAAAACTGACAAAAAAAAATTGACATGAAGTTTTTATTTATTTCAAACTAAAGTGTTATAAATTTAATTAAAGTAAAATAGTTTATTAATATGAAAAATTCTTTTTTAGGAAGAGGTTGCCTTGCCGACGGTACTTAATTTTATAGTCAAACTGGATGTCCTGACCATCCAAGAAAAGAATACGATTGATTTTTTTGGAACATTTGGTTCAGAACACTCGAACTTGAGGCTTTTTAAAAAAAAAAAACAAAAACAAAAACCTGATTTTATTTTAAATAATTAATTTTTAGAAAAAATTTAAATAAATATTTATAAAATTATGTATAATTTTAATTTTGTAACTTATTTAAATTTAAAAAAAATAAATTATTTCATTTCAAATAAAATAAATAACTTGAATTAGACTTTTTATAAAATAAATAACTTGAATTAAAATCAAAGTTGAATTATCATCTCTTTTATATGTGTTATAAATGTCTTTAGTTCTTTAAACAATGATTGATTTGAATTTGAAAAGTTTATTGAGAATCGTAAAGTTTTGTTTTCTCATTATTGTAATTAGACTTTATCTTCAATTTCGAGACAAATAAATCTAACTCTATTTGTAGTACGCTTTGATATGATGTTATTTCAATTTAGACCATTTAACTTTTACAATTTTAGGTTGTTGGGTGTAAAAGGTTAGGTATGTTAATCTGAGTTTAGTTTGGACCCTCCGATACGTCTATTGGTTCTCTTTTTAATATTCTGAATTTAAAACAAAAATCATGAATAAATTATTTGAATTTCGATTATGATTTCTTCTAAGAAAACATGGAAGATAGAAAAAGTAACAATAAAGTAATAAATTGGTAAGTAAATTATTTTAAGAAAAATTATTATTTTTTTTAATAATTTGATGTTGCTGATATTAGATTGATAATGTGGCCATAATGGAGCTATGTTGTGATTGGTTAAGATCCGCAAGGGAAAGAATATGAGATGGTAGTGGGTGCCTATGACAATCATTTTAACGCTCAAGTCAGTATATCGAATAGTAGATAGAATGCAATGAATTATTTAGATTTTTTGTATTAGAGAATAATGTATCTCTACTTCTGTAATTCTTCTCATTTTATATTGTAAGAAGGTGAAGATAAATATAACATTTTCCGATAATCTGACAGTAATGTGTCCGCCTGCTTGATAAGGGACATCGCCAACTAATAAGTTAGTAATTCTGCGATTACACGCGTAATAAGGATGCGCTAAGTTATGTCAGATAATGGTAACTTTGTGTCGAGACTCACCCTGTCGACGGAAGGGTGGGTCTTTGATGATGATCCAGGTGTTTAAGGTGTTCGGGTCTTCCATTTCTCGGGCTAAACTGTATTTTCTACTTATTAGATTCTTGCTGAACCTGTCTTATGGTGATAGCTCATAGCTTACTTTGGGAGATTATTATGGAGTATCAGAGGTCCCCTACTAATATTCGATTCTTCAGATTCGAAGGAGGCAGCTGTTCTTGAGGTTTAGGGCCCGTGGCCTCCTAAGATTGGTCTTTTGCTCCTCACGCCGTTTTGCCTATCTAGCTTCTCAATGATGATTGTACTGCTTATCGTGCTGCATTTAAAGCCTGCCATCAAAACAATCTTATAAAAGCCTTTTTTTCTTCCTCAAATATCATTTTTGCTATCTCCTACTACCTTTTGGTTTTAGAGAAACTTGTTTGCAACTATTTTTACTCCTTATAGACTCATACTCCTTTCGGTAGTTTCTGTTTTTCTTTTTCCTTCAATATGAACAGGAATATGCCTTCTTCTCTTTCTCCTAACGTGGTTCTTCCTCTAACTCCTTCTCTGATGGCCCATCCGTGCACCGGCCCCTATCGTTCCGTTAAGGGAGGCTCTAAGAAGCAAAGGTAGCTTATTTAGGGAGATCCCGTCCATTCTCTCAGAACATGATGTAGACCGTCTGTATAATACTTATCAGATTCCTCGAGAGGCTTTTCATGTCTCTGCTTCTTCTTCTTGTGGATGTCCTTCGGTTTCACAAGCTTTCGTTTGCCTAGCTTCATCTGAATAGCTGGAGAATTCTAATGGCTTTTAGGTTCGTCTGCCTCAACAACCACATCGAATCAAGTGTAGCACTCTTCTCTCAGTTATACCAGCTTGGTACCGGCAAGAATGAGGAGTTTTGGTACTTTAATGGTCGAAAGCACTTAACCCTTTTTTACTAGATACCTTCCTCTTTGAAGTAGTGAAAAAATAAATTTTTTGTCTTCATCACCGAATGTCGGGGGTTTTAGGCATCTTCAAAGAAGCTGACACTATTGGGTGTAATTGAAAAAGTATGGGGTTCGTCCGAGGAGGGAGGAGGATGAAACTTTAACTTTTCTCTTAACGATGGCTAAATCCTTAAAGAAAATAGACATCACCCAGATGGTGAGGAATGCTATTTTATCTTGGCAGAGTCATCTGTAAGTAACTAGATTTGGGGGCCTCACCCGCCAATCCTTCCCAGCCTTGGGGAAGGCACTGCCCTAGTTTGAGATCAGGGTACTTCTTTTTCTGCCTTTTTTACATTTCGAGCTGTCTTGCTTACTTATTTTTCCCTTTTTTGCAGATATGGCTGGATCTCAAAGTAGATTTGTTGAAGCGGCGCATGCTGCCTCCAAAGGTAAGGTTGTTGCCAGGACTACTAGCCCCCTACTGCTAACCTCACTCACCCTAGAGAAGAGGTGATCATGCTTGTAATACTCGGCTAGACTCCGGTATCGGAATTCCTACCGTCCGGTGGAATCTCGGATGTCAAAAGCCTCTGATAGGGTAGAAACATGTTTTCATAAAATGTTTTAATGTATTTCATGATTTTAAGTAAAAAGGAAATGAGCTTTTGCATGAAAACAACCTTGGAGGAAAACTCAGGTTCGGCCGCCAAACCTCAAGTTCGGCCGCCGAACATGCATGCGTTTCGGGTGTGCCTTAGGCCCCCGAAAGCATAAGTGAGGGAAACCAGGTTCGGCCGCCGAATCTTATGTTCGGCCGCCGAATCTTATGTTCGGCCGCCGAACATGGCATGCATGCGGAGGCACTTTCGGCTCCCGAACGTGGCCTAGCCAGCCACCTATAAAGGGGTCCCTTAGCCGAAAACGGGCGAGTTTTTCTCCCCATTTTCGGCCAAGGTGAGCTCTCCGCCATCCCTCACCGGTTTTGAGTTCCTTCCATCAAATCTTTCTCGATTTTCATTAGTTTTACCCTTGTTTTGAAGATTTTGAGCATTTGAACAAGTTTTGGAGCTTGGAGGTTCAAGGAACTCTCTCTCTCCCATTTTTCCGAGCTAGGGTCGTTCACCTCTCGATCTTCAAGAGGTAAGGGTCGATCTTGAGCTTATGGCATGTTTTAAGTAAGTTTTAAGTAGATCTATGGGGTAGAATGCACGTTTAGCTCATGGTTAAGTTTATGGGTTTATGTTATGTTTTTGGACAATGTGGATGCTTGATGTGTTGTAGATGGGGTTTAAGATAGTTTGATGCCCCTAGGAACTTGTATGCTTGAGTATGTATGTTGTAGATTAGGAGAAATGCATGTTTGGATGGTTTTGAGAGGCAAATGTGCATGAGGAACCAAGTTTCTGCCCTTTGGCAGAAACTAGGTTTGGCAGCCGAAGGACTTTCGGCCGCCGAACCTGCCTGGGAGGCAAGCCTTTCGGCTGCCGAAGCCTGCCCCCGAAAGAGGACTTTCGTCTCTAGAGGGCAGTTTCGGCCGCCGAAAGTGCCGCCGAACATGCATGAGTTTCGTCTCTGTCTGGGAGTTTCGGCCGCCGAAGATGCCGCCAAACCTGCCTAACTTTCGGCTCTGGAGGGACTTTCGGCCGCCGAACCTGCCGCCGAAAGTGCCATGTCCAGCCTTCCTTTGTATGTTTTGGCATGATTGTTTCATGATGTTTTAGGGGGTTTTTGGGGAATAGTTTAGAGTTATGTTCATGTATGTTTGGTCCCTCATCTGAGTCCACCTGTGTAGGTTCGGACTCGAGGAACCGAGGACCCCAGCAGTGAGTCAGCTGCTCCAGTGTCTGGTCAGAACTATCCAGAGGTTAGTAGAATAAACCTTTACGTTTTAAAGCAAATCAATTGTAAAGTTTTGAGCATGTTCATGCATCATGAATGCCCTGTAATGATTTAGGTTGTTTGCATTAGAATTCACGAATATGTTGCATTGCATATTTTAATGTGGATGTGGATGAACGTTGGATGATCCATAGCCCTCGACCTATGATGTGACGATATAATATGTACGGTATGGAAAGTAAGACCAGTGGGACCCATTCTACGTTCGCTGGCACTATGTAAGAGAAAGACCAGCACCCATTCTACGTTCTGGCACATTGGAATGATTATGTTATGCTATGTAAGAGAAAGACCAGGACCCATTCTACGTTCTGGCACTATTGGATATGAAGAGGGCTATTGGTGACAAGTTCATCCTTGATGTGATTAGCTGTGATGTGATGCATTCCATGTTATCATATGTTTTGAATGTTTTATTATTCTGCTCACTGGGCTCTAGTAGCTCACCCCTCTCCCTAATTCCCCAGGTTTGCAGGTACAGGGTAGACCAGGAGGTCCGCAAGAGTAATGAAGTCATGTGTATGTAATAGATAGAGTGTGGACATGATAAATTGTAAAATGATGTAAAGTTATGAATAGTAACGTATGTAATGATATTGAGGATTAGAGATTGTGCTTGACCCAATGTGTAAGGTATCCCTTTTTATACATGATCTTAGATGTTTTGTGATGTTTATGTAAACCAACTCAACGTATATTATACCGCCCATTGGGGCATTAATGAGATCCCACAGAGGGGTCAATGCTTATGATTAAGACTATGTTCAGTGCATGCACAGGTTGAGTTTGGTGTATGATAGAATGTATAAAAGAAAAGTTTTAATTTTTATGTACATTCTTGATCATGTATGGGATTAATCAGGTTCACAGGTTTTATGTCAGGCTTGCTACGGGTTCCGGCGGCCTTAAGCCGACCTGGATCCTAGCGCCGGTAGCGGTCCGTTTTCTGGGTCGTTACAATGCTTCCTCCTCCCCCGCCCCCACCTGTGGAAGAAGATTCGACCCACCTTTAGCTTGAATCTTCTACCCTGGGCACTTCTGCTTCTGCCTTAGCCCCTGAGCTTCATGTTGATGTCCCCTCCCCCTCTGCGCTTGCTTTAATGGAGGTCGAATCTTCCTAGCCTTCAAGCATCTAGCACTTGGCCTTGGCACTAAACCGAACACCTCGCTCTTTGATAATCCTACTCTAGGCCTCCTGCTAATCAAAAGTGCCCTGAGGCCCGTAGATTGTCGCCACCTGAATGAGCCTGAGACGGACAAGCTTTTTGATAATGCCATATACTCTGCATTGAAGGGTGCCCTTTGCACCTATATGGCCAAGGAGCGGCACAAAGCCTTGAGGCATGAGTTTGACAGAAACAAGACAAACAAGAGGCTCTTAATTGAGGAATGTTTGAGGTTAAAGGCTCGGGCCAATGAAGTTGAAGATACCATGAATAAGACCCTGGAGTTAGTGGATAAGTTTCGGAATGATTTGGATGAGGCCAATGCTTCCAAGCTTGGCCTTGAGAATCAGGCAAAATCTGCCGAGGGCCAGGTGGAGCTATTGCATCGCCAAGTTTTGGAGTTATAAGCTCAAGCTGAAGAGGCCTACTTCAACTAGGGTTGCTGAGCTGGAGGTGGAGCTACAGGAGATAGTAGCCCAGGGTGAGGAGATGTTTATTCAAGGCCAGGATTCGGTAATGAAGGAGCTAGTAAAGAGGTTTCCTTTCGAGAATTTTCCTAGATAGACTACATCATCTCTAAAAAGGAGGATGTGATTGAAGAGGAGGAGGGGCGTGTTGAGGACACTTCCCCTATGGATAATATAATAAATGTAGAAAATATCGATGTAATGGAGAATCAGGCGGGAGAATTTGAGGATATCTCTCCTCCTATGTAATCTTTTTGTGATTAATGAAAATATATTTATCATTATTTTTACAGAGTGTCTGTATACCCTATATTCGTTTACAGTCTTCTTTCAATACTTAACCAATTTCTTTTTCTTTCTAAATAATTGCTAAGGGTTAACACCGTCCATTATAGTAAAAAATAACTTGAAAATCCTTGAATAATAGGGATAATACCCAGACACATAGCCTGGCATATACTTTCCTTGTGCCTGATCTTGAGGCTAATACTCACCAATGAACACCCATTTTGTAGCTCGGGCCTCAAATGTCTCAAAAGTCTCACATGGGGCTATCTCTTGGTAATCAAATTTGGCTAAACTCGCCTCGTGGCCTAGCACAAAGCACTCATTGGGGCCCTCGCTCTTTTTTTTTTTGCTGGGCATGCCTTAGGATTTCTTATAGGGAGTTAACACTGGTCAAGATTCGCCCTGTGGCCTTTTGTACTAACTTCATATTAATGGGACCAATGCTCGGATAGTCTGGCAGAACTGGCCTAGCGAAACCCACCTTGTGGCCTTATTTAGTGGGACCAATTTTTGGATGGTCTGGCGGAACCCTCCTTGTGACCTAGCCTGACGAAACCCGTCTTGTCGCCTTGTTTAATGGAACCAACGCCCGGATGGTCTGATGGAACTTGCCTTGTGACCTCGCCTGGGAAACCCGCCTTGTGGCCTTATTTAATAGGACCAACACCTGGATGGTCTAGTGAAATCTGCCTTGTGACCTGGTCTTGTGGAACCCGCCTTGTGACCTAACCTAGTGAAATCTGCCTTATGGCTTTATTTAGTGGGACCAACGCCCAGATGGTCTGGCGCAATCTGCCTTGTGACCTGGCTTGGTGGAACCCACTTTGTGGCCTCTTGTTGACTCCTTAATCTCATTCCTTATCACCGGAGAGCACAACATATAAAAATACCTTATTAACTTTATTATTGAAAGAATTTTCTTATATTACAAATATACCGGAGTGGGGAATCCCTCGGGTCTCCAACTTGTCTAGCTTATAAAACTTTCCAGAAGAATGATCACAGGGACTTTTAAAAGATCTTACCAAACTGGCAATTACATCTGTAATCTACTTACTTTTCCTGATCATCCCTAGGTCTATCTGCTATTACATGTATGACCCCTACCAGATCTCGATTAGGGGTGGTTTCGAGAATTATTTCCTCGTGCTAAGGTCTCCTCCTACCCTTCCTAGTAAATTTTCGGAGAGTGTCGTCCCTTATTAGTCTTTCAATTTCATCCTTTAGCTGCTAACATTCTTCTGGTGTATGCCCGTGATCTTTGTGAAAGCGACAATACTTTGTCCTGTCTCATTTCTCTGCTTTTTCAGGATTAAGCTTGGGTGGCCACTAGATTTCTTTATCATTCTTTCTAATCCACATCAAAATACGAGTTCGTGTAATTATTCAATGGTGGCTATTGGATTTCTTTATCATTCTTTCTGATACAGATCCACATCAAAATATGAGTTCGTGTAATCATTCAATGGTGGCTATTGGATTTCTTTATCATTCTTTCTAACATGGTGTGTAATTCTTATATTTACTTGGGTCATCCCCTTTTTGGGTAATGGAATAACTCCTATGATCTCTATTATGCCCTCATCTCTCGAGCTTTTGACTTTACTTTTGATTTTCCCTCTTATCCTCTTTTAATGCTTAGACTTCGTCATCTAGCCTAATATATTTATGAGCTTTGTCTATCAACTGTTGGTACATCGCGGTTGAATTTTTAATTAAAAAATTCATAAATTTAACGTTGCGAGTTCCTTTCTTCAATGCTTTACGTGCTATCTAATGATTTAATTCTTCCACCTTTATGGTCTCAGTATTAAATTGTAAGATAAAGCTTTTTAAAGACTCGTCATCTCCTTGGCGAATCTTTTGCAAGTCAAAGAAATTTTTTTTAGGAGGTATACAAGTAATAAATTTGGATTTAAATAATATAGCTAATTGTGTAAAGTTTTGAATTAAATATGGGCTCAAATATTGATACCATTTCTAAGCCAAACCTGTAAGTATTGAGGGAAACATTCGACACAATACAAAATTATTGACATCCTAAAGCTGTATAATCATCCTGAAGATTGCCAGGTGGCTCCTAGAATTTGCTGTTCCGTCATACTTGTCCAGGTTAGGCAGTTTGAACTTGATTGGAAAAGTTTCTGCTCGAATTTCTTCCGATAGAGGTGAGGCTCCATCTAAGCCAAAATGTTCCTCTTATTCTTTAGTACCTTTGCACGGCCTGTACTAGTTTCCAATCAATATCTTTCGAAGCTACATCTGATTCATATTCAGACTCGGCCTTTTCTTTAGGCTGAATTTTGACCACTTCCGTTCGAGCCCTTGGGGTATCTATAGAAGCTTTGCCCTTCCTCTGAGGGCTATGTTTGATGCTTCTTCTCTAGCCTTATACTGCTTGAGTGTAGCTTATAGCCTTTAGATATATTGGAGTATCTGTTCGTTGTTTAAATTATTAAGGTCTGCTTCATTGACTATTGGGAGCGTGTTTTCTCTATTGTCAGAGGCAGAGGACATGATGACACCCTCGTTGGTAGCAGCAGTGACTCGCGAACTCCTGGCCATTTAGAGAGTGGGAGGAGAGAGAGATTTTTTTTTTTGAGAAAATGAGTAGGAGACTAGATGTAATCCAAATAAATAGTGGGGATTCAAAGGATTTCTCAACAACAGAACCAAATGATTTTGCTGAGATTAGATTGATGACGTAGTTAGAATGGAGCTATGTTGTGATTAGTTAGGATCTACAAGGGAAAGAATGTGAGGAGGTGATGGGTGCTCACGGCAGCCACTCCGACGCTCAAGTTAGCATGTTGAAGAGTAGATAGGATATAATGAATTATTTAGAACTTTTGTCTTAGAGAATAACGTACATTTACCTCTGTGATTATTTTCCTTTTATACCGTAAGAAGGTCAAGATAAATATGACATTTTCTGATAATTCGGCGGTAATGTGGTAGGCTGCTTTATAAGAGACATCGTCGGCTAATAGATTGGTAATCTCACGATTACAGACGTAATGAAAATATACTGAGTTATGTCAAATACGATAACTTTATGCCGAGATTCGTCTTGTTGAAGGAAGAACGGGTGTTTGATAATGATTCGAATGTTTAAAGTATTCGAGTCTTTCATTCTTCAAATTGGATTGCATTTTCTATTTATTATATTCTTGTCACGTAATTCTGTCTTGTGATTACGACTCATAATTTATTTTGAGTGATTATTATGTAGAATCATGATTTAAGTGAATAAATTATCAACTCTATTACTAATTTTAATCTTTTTAAATTATTAATTATTTAACTTCTTCATTCATTTAAATTATTACTAATGTGTAAAATAATTAAGGTACTCCTAATTAGTCCATACAATTCAAAGTACAACTATTCAGATTTTAAATTTTAAAAATATGAATATTTAAGTTGTGTAATTTATTGAAAGAACTATATAACTAAAGAATTAAAAAAATAAAGATTAATTAATATATTGCAGAATTAAAAAAAACTAAGATTAACCTCTTAAAATTACTTTTAATATTAAAAATTATTTTAGAAGTGCTTTTCTAATTCTTAAATTTTACGAAATGACTTTTTTTATAACTTTTTTAAAATTATAAAAATACTTTTTAAAAAATATGAAAATTAATTAATTTTTTCATACTAAAAAAATGAAACAGTAACATCCTTTAAATAAATTAATAACTTATTTAACAGAAACTAAAAATCAAATAGTAATATTCTATGGCTTGTTTATGTGAGGGCAATTCCTTTGAAAATATTAAATAGTAAAAAGAAAAGGAAAAAGGAAAAGTGAAAAAACAGACGTAAAAGTATACGGAAGTGGCAACATTTGTCTGGCCTTTCACATGGGAGCGATTCTCTCTAATATTTAACAATGCTAAGAACTTCACATACCCAAATCGATAAAATTTAAAAAATCCTTTAAAATCTGCAAATACAATCGAATCATGGACACACATGAACACATGAGGTCTGGGATTTTCTCATTTCTTTATTCTATTATTCCTTTTTTTTTTTTGGGTTATAAACTAAATTTGGTAGGGAAATTCAGAGATAGCGGAATCAGATATGGGGCCTTAGGCGTTGAAGGGGGTTGGAAACTTGTTCTATAGAATATTATATTTGAAGGAAGTTGAAGGAAATCTGATGCTTTAGATCTGTTTACCTATCAGGTTGATGCCAACATTCCACCCCACAACCACCCCCACATCCACTACCCTCATTCTTTTCTCCTTCAGTCTTCAATGGTGGTGACCTGTTAGGTGTCCTTTCTTTCTTCCTTGGTCTTCATTTGAATTTGAATCTTCCTGCCTAAGAGCCTGCTTCTTTCGCTTCTCCCATATAAATCCTAAAATCTTAAGGACAGGACAGCAACATGCAAACCTATGATTCTCTTTGTAGTTTGATGAGGTTTGAGCTTCATTGAGGGCTTTTGTTTTTGCATTTTAAGAGCTTTTTTGAGGTTTCTTTTACTAGACGGGATCTGGATATCCTTAATTTTTTTCATGTTAAATGCATTTTGGTGTTTAATTTACTAAAAATATCTCGTTTTCTTATCTGGGTATCTGTAGTTATGGGTGTAATTTGAGATAAAACCATAAGGGTATCCAAGAATTTATTGCATTTTGCTAAAATTTGGTGTTTTACCACTTTTCAGATCCTATACACGTTATATACGAAAAATGATGACTGGAAATGGGTTATTTTACCCAATTGTTGGTATTGTATCCTGTGTGGCTTTCATTTACATGTCTTTTGGTGATTTGAGGGTTACTTATCATCGAGAACCAGAGTTAACTTTTGTGACCAGAAATGGAACTCAGTTTATGGTGGATGGTAGGCCTTTTTACATAAATGGATGGAATTCTTTTTGGTTAATGGACCATTCTGCGGAAGAAGATAGGAGACCCAGGGTTAGGGCAATGCTGGAAGCTGGTGCCAAGATGGGTCTCACTGTTTGTCGAGCATGGGCCTTCAACGATGGTGGCTACAATGCTCTACAGGTTTCCCCTGGCCAATTCGATGAGCGGGTCTTCAAGGTATGGCAAAGGCATAATCGATGGTTCCTTGTATTTTTTGCTCGAATTTCTCTTGTGAATTACCTGCTTATTTGAGTTGAAAAAGTTACCTTGAAAAGTTTTGGATTTGTTTTCTTCTTTAAACTTAATGTTGCAAGTGTGGGGTGTTTTGTATGTTTGCCGTTCTCTTTTGCTTCAATTTCTGTTATTGCTTAAAAATTTAATTTTATTTGAATAGTTTTCATATATCATATATGAATTCGCAATGATGGTCAGTGGCTTTACTGATTATAAAATAGGGACACCTATGTGCAAAGGTAAAAAAAAAAGATGCTGATGCAACACTAAGCCAGAGCATAACGAATATTAAGCAAAACATTAAATGCACACTATGTCTGTTCTCAACTGATTAGTTGTGTCCTTCAAAAATCTTTAATTAAAGATGATATGGCTCCTTAAGATTGTGATTATGAATGAGAAAAAAAAAAGATAATCATGATTGTTCTAATGCCTTTTGAAAGTTAGACTTTTGTGATTGTCCTTTTCTTGCATTTATTAAAAAAAAAAAAAGAGAAAGTTTTAGAAATTCCCCATTTTCCTTATTATAATGCTTTGCCTCTTCACCTGTTGGTTCAGCCTTCCATTATCTGTGAAATTTATGAGATGTATTTACAAAAGGTTGCACGCCTAAGCATAAAATTTCACTGTGGAGATGATTTATTCTAAGACAAGTGTAAATCTTTTATACTAAGATATTTTCATCTTTACTGTTTACATTGAAGGGTATTGATAAGTCAATTTCTTCACACTTTTTACCGTATGAAATGGTCTGAAGAATGGATTCTTGTTAGTAGTTCAGCTTTTTCAGTATCATTGAGGATGATGATGACATTTTCCCATTTCCATTCTTTATTTCAGTGATTGTTATTGTGGCAGGCTTTGGATCATGTCATTGCAGAAGCCAGACAACATGGAGTCAGGCTGCTTCTTAGTATAGTCAATAACTTGAAGGCATATGGTGGAAAAACACAGTATGTGAAGTGGGCATGGGAAGAAGGCATTGGTTTGAGCTCTTCAAATGATTCTTTCTTCTTTGATCCAACCATCAGAAGATATTTCAAGAACTATGTTAAGGTAAATGGTCATCTACCTTTCTATAAGCAATTTATTAAATTTTACTTTGCTAATAGATAGTTATGAAGCCAACTTAGGACTGCACCGGAGCTCTTTTGTTCAATAGTAGATATTATGCCTATTATATCACTAGAACAAACGAGGCTACCTTTCTAGCTCTGTTGAAACATAATTTTGTCTTCATGCATCACAAGGCACAAATAATGGTATTTTGTTACTAGATTCTTCAAAATTCAAAAAGCCTCAAAACTATAAGCAATTAGATGCTATAATTATGAGCCCTTTGGATTCCTCTTTCTGCTGCTGAAACAAACATATTCACCAAGTACCTGGAAGTTGGTGTCTACCCGTGAATGTACTATTGCCCCAAAGCACTCCCTGAGGTATCACAATCTGAAAAGGGAGAAACGATAAAGATCCTCAGCTCTCAGAATGGACTTCAACAAAATGGCTTGTAGAGAAGTATTAAGATAAGACTTGTGTAGATCATAAAAGCCATAGCTAAGCAAACAAAAATTATAGGTTCATTTGTTTACTCATTAACTATTTTGCTTTCTTTCCCTTGTGTTCTCCAAGGTTGGATTTTTTCGTCGGTAATTGAATCTTTCATGTTTTATTACATGGACATTGGCGGTTTGAATACCTAACAATTACTAAACAAATATAGGATTTGGCTGCATTGACTCTAGACATGGTTTCATACAGAGCTCCATCCTCCATGGTGAAAAAAGATTCATCTAACCAACCCTAGCTATTTTGGCGGAAGGCTTAGTGGTTGTTGTATAAGTAATTTCCTCATTCATTTTTTAGTGCATTTTGAGTTATTTCTGAAATATTTGAACCCAAATTTCTGTGATATCTTCGCTTTGAGAACATTTGATCAATTCTAATTTAAGTCCTCATTACAGACTTTGTTGACTAGAAAAAACACCATCACAGGGATTGAATATAGGAATGATCCCAGCATCTTTGGATGGGAGTTGATGAATGAACCTCGTTGTGTATCTGATCCTTCAGGTGACACTCTTCAAGTAAGTTGTGAAATCCTTGCACTGTTATAATATTTTGAGAATCAAGTGTGGAAGGATTTGAGCCATCTGATTGACAATAAATAATCTAATGGTATATGGTAAATTTTCCAATGAGTTTACACCATTCTGTCCCTGAATTAGGTTGAGAACTATAGAATCTTGTTTGCAGAGTGCAGACTGTTATTATTGTGCAATTTTCACCATAACTTTTTGTTCTCTAAAGTATTTCTTCTTTGAAACTTATGTCTATTATTGTGTGTTCAAACTTCCCATGGAAGAGTTTGCTTATGCTAGTAGATTTGTGTAGAACACTTTAACTCCCTTTCTTTGTTTATGTGCAGATTTTCGTGACAAAATCTTTTTCACTTCTATGGATTTTTTAGGAGGAAAGAAAAATAAACCTACTCCTTTTGGCTACTTTGCTTAATTACTATAGATTTTTCTTGTTCCTATATAATTCTCATGTATATGAATACAAATCCATCTTCTTTTTTTTTTCGGTAACCCATCCTTTCAGTTACAATCAACATTTTTGCGAGTCCTTGAATGAATTTTTTTTCTATGGAAAAATAGAACATTTTGCGGAAGTCTTTGCCAATGATTTTCAGGCCACCTTATGGTTACAATCCAAAGGTTTTGAGGTCCTAGCTTGATCTAAATGAGTTCGAAACACTTTCTATAGAGCTTATGCATGCATGTGCATGTATAAGCATTTAGAGAGCAGACGGAGAAAGAGAGGTTTTTTTTATTACTCCCCCTATTTATTGATTGATCTTTGTGCATACTTTGACATTGTGTCATGGCATTGTAGGAATGGATAGAAGAAATGTCAGCTTTTGTGAAATCTATTGACAAGAACCATCTACTGACTGTGGGCCTGGAAGGATTTTATGGTCCTACAAACCCAAAGAGGTCAACTATGAACCCAGAAAATTGGGCGTCAATCCTTGGAACTGATTTTATTCGAAACTCTAAGGTCCAACACATTGATTTTGCCTCTGTTCATATATACCCTGATCATTGGTAAGTATTGCATTTCCCTTAACCCTTCATGACTTGCTATAGATGTTTCTTCTTTGGTGTTTAGTTTTTATCATCAGCTGTTGCCAAATACTAACAAAATTGTTTATATCCTCAATGGTTGTTGTCTTTTCTTGTACATCTTACCTATATCAAAATTTATCATTGTTTCCATTAGGTTTCAGCATCAAACATTTGAAGAGAAGGTAACATTTGTGTCCAAGTGGATGCTTTCTCACATTGAAGATGGTCAGCATGAACTGAGTAAGCCGGTGTTTTTCACCGAGTATGGATTCTCTAACCTGAACAAGGACTTCCAGCCGTCCCAACGAGATAGGTTTTACAAATCCATTTTAGACATCATCTATAAATCTGCAAAGAGAAAACGAGCTGGGGCAGGTGCATTAGTCTGGCAATTTTTTGTTGAAGAAATGGAAGAGTTCAATGATGATTTTGGGATTGTCCCATGGGAAAGACCATCAACATACAGGTATTTTACTGACCAATCATGCAGGTTGGCAAGACTCCGAGGAATTCATCGGCAAAATCAAATTTTAAGAGAGCTGTGTTTGCAGACTGAAAATTGAGTTCTGTTAAAAATGTTTAGAATCTGTTGGGGGGAGGGGGTGTAATGTTCTCAAATGTGTTATGCCGGATAGCATGAGGAAGAGATGCAGGTCATTTTTTTGTATTCATATGCGTCCCAATTCTATATAAATTATTTAATTCATGTTAGGTTAGACAAGTGTAGGTATATATTGCAGCAGAGATTATAGACACTGCTGCAAAATGTGTTCCAGATCTTGCCATTAGAGATCTATGGGTTGAAAACTCAGAGAGTGCAGTTAGATTAGGGATTCTATTTGCCTGTATATCAATTTTAGATGTGATGGTTTCAGGATTGCAAATTAAACGTTAAAAGATAGTGAAAGAGTATTGAATGATTCCATGAATAGCACCTAACCTTGCCAGAAATTTTCAGAGGTTTCATGTCATTTTCTGCATCTGAGATGATAAAATCTTTGCCAGATATGTTTCTCAAGATCAGGTACTGCAAGAATGAAGTTGAAACTAGCCTTTTTGCATAGGCTTAATGTCTCAAAAGTCTGAAATTCTATCACTTTTGTCGATTTGAGCTAAATTCTTTTTTTGTCAATTTTAGTCTAATTTGAAATTTTAGTATTAATTTTAGTCCATAATTAAAATTAAAATTGGAGGTTGTTAATACCGCTGTTTTTTTTTTTTTTTTTTTTTAAATAGGGGTTGGGGAAGTCGAACCTTAGACCTTTCAAGGTTACAGGATGCACTTTCTACCAGGCTAAGCCTTGGAGTGCAATACCGCACTTTTCACCAGGCTAAATCTTGGAGTGCAATACCGCTGTTGACATGGCATGAATATTAGGATGAAGGTTGGCATGAATATTAGGATGAATTATTAGGGTGAATTAGGATTTAAATCGAAAAAATCAATTAAATCAAATTGAATTAAAATTTTAGTTTAGTTTATTAAAAATTTTGATTCGATTTTAATTTTTTAAAAATTTAATTTAATTGGTTTAGTTTTTAGAAATGAAAATTTTGAATTAATCGAACCTAATAGCTTGACAGATGCAATTTATTTAAAGGTCATTTGAACCTACACGTTGTAATTATTTTTTTTTAACTTAATAACAAAAAATTTTAGTCATTTATTTTAATGGAAAACATCTAAGCAATTCATAGCATAAAATCCCGGCTTTCTTCCATCTTTTTCCTTCAGTTGGCCTCTTTTTCCTTTTCCTCTCTATATCGCTGTTATTGCCTTCGCTCTCGCTCTTTCACTTTCGAATTTCAGTCTCTCTCTCGCCATCGCTTTCTCACCTTCAGTCTCTCTCTTGCCATCATTCTCACAGATCACATGTTCATCGCGAGTTGCAAAGTTCTTATTCTCACCGATCGCATCATTATCGCGAGTTGCAAAGCCAAAAGAATCCAGCCATGTTCTTGCTCACCTTCTCCTTGCTTTCATCGTTGTTGTGGGTCTTATGGCTTTTGCGTGCGCCTTCTCCTCTGTCTTTTTCGCTTTCACAACCAGTTCTTCGGTTCTTTCTTCTCTTCGTCTATGATTTGAGATTTATGGATTTGAGTTGAAATTGAATGTGTAATTTTTAGATTTGTAATAAAATTGTTGAGTTGTTAATTTTTTTGAATTTGTTATTTCTTATTTGTACCAAATTTATAGATGGTTTGTTGAATTTGCAATAAAAATATTAGACATGTATTCCTTGCTTTGTAATAGTAACTTTATTTTAATTTTTCAATATGTAATTCCATATTTGTGATTGATCATTGATCGCATAATTTGTTAATGGGATTTGACAATTTTGGATTCAAGGATGATAATTTTATTATGTGCAATGAAGAAATCAATAGCCAAATCCAATCAAATAGAATTTTTTCATTCGGTTCAATTTAATTTTTTTTTAATTGATTCAGTTTAGTTTTTATAAGTTTAATAATTTTAATTTTCGGTTTGATTCAGTTTTGAATCGAACTGACCGAATGCTCATCTTAACATTTTTTTTTAATCAAAATAGAAGCTCTAGTGCATATTATTCAAATCAAAGGTTAAAGTATCATACAAATAAAGAGTAGGGCATATCCCATTCAAAACTAGGCATAGAATTAGCTGCTCTTGCAATAGTGTGAGCAATTACATTCGTTGGCTTTCTAACAAATTCATAAGAGATATACTGCAACTCATTTAATAGATCCTTACAATCATAAATAAAAAGTGAAAAATACAAAGAACCAGACAAAATCTTTGCTTTCAAAGTTTGAACCACCACCAAACAATCTATTTCCACGTGAATAGAGAAGAAAAAAAAAATGTCTTAATCGAGCTTAGAGTTTTCCGAAAGCCTAAAGCCTCTCCTAGCTGAGGATTATAAAAACCAGGCTAAGTAATTAGACGACCAGCACAACACATTCCTTTGCTGTTCCAAATTATCATTTCCAAATCATATGAACCATTATCAAAAATAGCCATATCAATATTGCATGTTTACTGACCTGGTAATGGAGCTTTCAAATGAATACAACTAGCTGTACACTGCTCCTCACATGACACCAACCGGTGAGCCTTCGACCACTCCAAATGCACAAACTGAGCTCTACTAACAACCAAAAATGGCAGCTGAGTTCTAGGATGCCATACAAGTTCATTTCGATTGGTCCACAAACTCCAAAGCACAATAAAGAGCTCCATCTATTGCTGCTTACTACCAAACGTCAACAACATAGCAAACCAAGAATTCAAATTGGCAATTGGAGTCGAGCCTAAGGAAGACAATAACCACACAGATTGGGCAAAGGGACATGAATATAAAATATGCATAGTCGTCTCCGGCAAGCAACCACAAACCGGACAAAACTCATCCACCGGAATGTAGAGTCGTTGAAGAATAGCTCTACAAGGCAAGATACCCTTCACAACACGCCATGCCAGAATTAAAACTTTACTTGAGACTTTCACCTTTCATAGTTTATCCCATGGAAAGTCCTCCATTTCTTGATTAATAAGATGTAAATCTATGGCCACTTGATAACCTTCCTTTACAAAGTAATATCCATGTCGATTCAAAGACCACACCCACTTGTTCCTATGCTCAATCCTTGACAAAGGAATCTACATAATTAGATCAGCATCATGTGGTAAAAAAGTGCTGGTAATTAACTCTCTGTTCCATTGACGGTTAAGGATTAAATTAGCTACCTAGAACAAAGAAAGAGAATCATCTTGCTCAGTAAGAACCCTCGGTTCCACTACATGAAACAACCATGGATCACGCCAAATATTAATAGTCAAACTATCCCTCACTCGCTTCCTATAGCCTTGAGCCAGAATAACCCATGCAGCACAAATACTATGCCATATTTGGCTGGAATTGCGACCAACATTAGCCTGAAAAAAGTCACAATCCCGAAAATAACGTACCTTCAACACCTTTACAACTAAAGAATCAGGATATTTCAACAAACGCCATCCTTGCTTCGCTAGTAACGCCAAATTAAATTGATGAAGATCTCAAAATCCCATACCACCGAAGATTTTAGGCACTGTCATACGCTTCCATCGAAGCCATCTAAGGCCAGAATTATCATGAACGCCGTTATGCCAAAAAAATCTATTCATTAAAGTTTCTAAATCTTTAACTATCCAAGGGGAGGAAAAGTGACATCAAATAATTGGGAATTGCTTGTGCCACTATACTTAAGAGTACATCCTTACCTGCTTTAGAAAGTAATTTCATTTTCCATCCCTGGATTCTCTTTGTAATCTTCTCAACAATACAATGGAACACATGACGTTTGTCTCGTCTTGTAACTGACGGCATACCTAAGAAATTTTCATGGCTCTCTACTTCATCAACTCCCAATATTTGACAAACAAACTGCCGATAATGATTATTTGTATTAGGAAAGAACAAGACTGTCGATTTGGTGAAATTGACTTGCTGTCCGGATGCTTGAGCATACATGTGCAAACACTCCTTTAATATGACAGCCTCCTTTTGCTTCGCTTTAGTGAAAAACAAAGCATCGTCAGCGAAAAAAATGTGAGAAATTGAAATTGCATTTTTTGATACATTAGCACTATGAATACGACCTTGGGCTTGGAACTTTGATAAAATTGCTGACAACCCTTCTGCACATAGGGTAAATAAATACGGAGAGAGTGGATCTCCTTGCCTCAAACCTCTTCCTGGTCAATGGACCATATTTTTTACTATCACGGACAAAGTCATAAGATCCCATACATGATCATGCATTTTCATAAAAACTTTAAACTTTTACATATACCAAGCTTGACCTGTGCATGCACCATGCTGTAAACATAAAACCCCATACTAGAGCCCTCATCAAATGCTCTAGTGGGTCAACATATCATACATCAAGCTTGATTCAATATTTCTTATTATTAAAACATTTCATATAGATCATGTACAAAAGGGATTAACCATAAACACTAGGGCTAAGCACAATACTAATCCTCAAAACAATTCTTTACATTACATCATTCTTACACTTCATGTCCACTACTAGACTATTACATAGACTATACCATAATCCTGCTGACTTTTCCATAGCTACCTGTGCTCCTACAAACCTGGGGTTAGGGGAGAGGGGTGAGCTACAACAGCCCAGTGAGCAGAACTATAAAAATATTTAAATAAACACATGCCATCATGAAATGCATCACATCACAAGTAAATCACATCACGGATGTACTAACCAAAAAATCCCTCTACTCTGTGCCCGGCCCTCGGTGGAGCTCGTCAGGACTTCTGTTACATACATAAGCTCTGTGCCCAGCCCTCGGTGGGGCTCCTCAGGACTTCTGTTACATAGCATAAAATCTAGAGGGCTAATGGGTTGTCCTGTTGTCCATCCACACACACAATGAATAATGCAATGCGTCATATTCGTGAATTCTAATGCCAACAACCTATTATATATCATGATGCATGAACATGCTTAAAACATTTGCTTTCTTGAAATAAAGGATTAAGTTAGTTCCACTCACCTTTGGCTGACTCTAGACTAACTCTGAAGCAGCTATCTCACTGCTGATCACCTCGGTTCCTCGGGTCCGATCATACACAGGTGGACTCCAATGAGGGACCAAACATACTCTAGCATAACTCTAAACATCTCCTCAAAAACCCCCTAAAACATCATAAAACAATTATAGAAAACATGCAAAGGAAGGCTGAACAGGGCACTTTCAGCGGCAGGTTCGGCGGCCGAAAGTCTCTCCAGAGCCGAAAGCCATGCACCTTCGGCGGCCGAAAGTGCTTCCAGAGCCGAAAGTCATGCACCTTCGGCGGCAAGTTCGGCGGCCGAAACTCCCCTCCAGAGCCGAAAGTCCAAACTTTCGGGGGCAGGCTTCGGCAGCCAGAACTGCCTCCCCAGGCAGGTTCAGCGACCGAACATGGCTTTGGCAGCCGAACCTGAGTTCTTCCAAAATGGGAGAACTCAAGCCTCTCACGCACATTTGCCTCCCAAACCCTCCAAACTCAAACCAAACCATGCAAAAACATGCATAAACACATTCTTAAGCATTTAGGGGCATAAAACTAGCCTATACCCCAACAAACATCACATTATAGCATACAATAAACATACATATCAACCTTAAACTCACATAAACCCTAACATTTACAACTACTCTAATCATGCATAAAACCCCCTTAAAACCTCCCAAAACTTACTCAAAACATAAAAGGAGGTGAGGATCTACTCTTACCTCTTGAAGATCGAGAGGAGAGGCGATCCAAACTTGGAGTTGTAGCGGAAATGGGCTCCGGGATCTCCAAGCTTCAAAACTTAGATCTTTGCTCAAAAATATTCAAAACCAAGTTAAAACTCATAAAAAACATGAATGATTTGAAAGAAAACATCAAAACTAACCATGGAAGGGCATGGACTCACCTTTGCCCAAAAATGGAGAAGAAAACTCCACCATTTTCGGACAGGGGCCTTTTATAGGTGGCTGGCCAGACCACCTTCGGGAGCCAAAGGTGCTCCCTAAACTGCACCATGTTCGGCGGCCGAATATGAGGTTCGGCGGCCGAACCTGGCTTTCCTTCCTTGGTGCTTTTCTTTCAAAAACTCAATTTCTTTCTTGATAAAACCATAAAAACATATAAAAACATTTTAGAAAACCTTTATTTTACCCTTCTAGAAGGCTCCGACATTCGAGAAATTCCGGATTTCAATGGAAATTCAGCCAGAAGGTAGGAATTCCGGTGCCGGGGTCTAGCTGGGTATTACATTCTTCCCCCCTTAAGAACATTTGTCCTCGAATGTTCAACCAACAAGCATAGCATAACATAAACACATAAACACATACAAACACTAACCTTAAAAGAGATAAGGGTATTGCTGGAGTATAGACTCCCGTGTCTCCCAGGTACATTCTTCTATGTTGTGGTGATTCCAAAGGACTTTCACTATCGGAATTTCCTTGTTCCTCAACTTTCTGATCTGCGTGTCTAGGATCCGCACTAGTTGCTCAACATAGGTGATATCTCCTAGGATCTCCACGTTAGGCTCATTAAGAACCTTGCCCGGATCTGACACAAACTTCCGTAACATGGAAACATGGAAAACCGGATGGATTCTCTCTATTGAAGCAGGTAGGTCCAGCTTGTACGATACATTCCCAATCTTTTGCAAGATTTCAAAGGGTCCGATGTACCGTGGAGCTAGCTTACCTTTCTTACCAAAACAAACCACCCCTTTCATAGGAGACACCTTGAGCAACACCAAATCTCCCTCCTGAAACTCTACAAGCTTCCTACGGACATTTGCATAGCTTTTCTGCCGACTCACAGCAGTCTTGATCCTTTCTCTGATAATGGGCACTACCCTGCTGGTGATCTCTACTAGCTCAGGCCCTGCCAAGACCCTTTCTCCAACTTCTTCCCAGCAGACAGGTGACCTACACTTCCTTCCATACAAAGCTTCATATGGAGCCATCCCTATGCTATCATGATAGCTGTTATTGTAGGCAAATTCCACCAAAGGTAGATGCTGCCTCCAAGAACCGCCAAAATCTAGCACACACATTATGAGCATATCTTCTATTGTCTGGATGGTCCTCTCTGACTGTCCATCCATCTGTGGGTGGAAAATAGTGCTAAAGTCCAACCTTGTGCCCATAGTATTTTGCAGACTCCGCCAAAATCTAGAGGTGAACTGGGGTCCCCTATCTGACACTATTGAAACGGGAGCCCCATGCAGCCTGACAACTTCCTCCACATACACCTGTGCCAACTTGTCCACAGAGTAGCCACTCCTGACAGGGATGAAGTGAGCAGATTTGGTCAGTCTGTCCACAATCACCCATATGGAGTCCAATCTGTTGGACGTTGCCGGTAACCCCACTACAAAATCCATAGCTATATTCTCCCATTTCCACTTTGGAATCGGCAGTGGGTTAAGCATTCCAGCCGGCTTCTGATGTTCCAGTTTCACCCTCTGACATACCTCACAGGCGGACACAAATTGTGCGACTTCTCTCTTCATAGCTGGCCACCAATAAACTCTCTTCAGATCTTGATACATTTTGGTGGCTCCAGGGTGAACGATGTATCTAGCATTATGAGCTTCTCTCATAATGTCTCCCTTCAGACTCACGTCATCTGGTACACATAACCTGTTCCCGTAGGGAAGGATCCCTTTGCTGTCAAATCTGAACTCTTCATTCTTGCTTGACTGAACAGTCGTGGCAATTTTCATCAACTCTGGGTCCTCATGCTGTTTCTGAGCCACCTGCTCCAGAAACACGGGTGTTACTCTCATCTGGGCTATCAAAGCACCTGTACCAGACAACTCCAACTGCAGCCCTTCATTAATGAGCTTATAGAATTCCCTCACCACCGGTCTTCTCTCTGCTGTAATATGGGATAGACTGCCAAGTGATTTCCGACTTAGGGCATCTGCCACAACATTTGCCTTACCCGGATGGTACTGAATCTTACAATCATAGTCACTAAGTAGTTCTACCCATCTCCTCTGCCTCAGATTCAACTCTCTCTGACTCAAGATGTACTGCAAGCTCTTATGATCTGTGAAGATCTCACATTTAACCCCATAAAGGTAATGCCTCCACATCTTGAGGGCAAAGATCACAGCTGCCATCTCTAGGTCATGTGTAGGATAATTCAACTCATGCTTCTTCAGCTGCCTAGAAGCATAAGCAATTACCCTCTCATTCTGCATCAACACACAACCTAGTCCCACACGGGACGCATCACAAAACACTGTGAAGTCTTTGATAGCGGTTGTCGAAGCCGTAAAAAATAAACCTATTAGACAATCAACAATTAACTTGCAGATAGTGGCAATAGGGTCGAACCATAGGGATTTGACACCAAGGATCTTTCTAATAATGACTAAGGCAAATAAATAACAAATAAGTAAAGGAGGGGGGTTTGTTTTGATGATTTAAATCTAAAAAGCAAAAGAGAGCAATAATTTAAATAAATGAGAATTTCAATGGGAAAGAGATTCTAGTTGAAGTATGAGTCTATTTTAGCTTGTTCAGAATTGATCATTGATTATCTAAGACTCCTATTTTATTTCAATAAATTAGTTTTGGTTATGGAAGACGCTTCTCACAACCAAATTCCTCCTTAGTTCTAGTTTGATTAGGAAACATTCGCTAATCAAACACTAATCAACAAGTTGCCAAGGAACGTCCTTGGGGCATTTAGCATCGAACAACTGTTGACTGCATTAAGACTTAGAGAAACCCAATTCTATCCTTGCCAACCGCGTGGTCAAGTCTAGATTATGTAACTGATTATATTTGTGTTCAAATAATCTAAGTAATTACGGACCTAAATCATTCAAACAATCTATTACTCAAGCAATTTAAAAGCAATGGGCCCTTATTGATTCTAAAAGCAAATTAATAATTATAGAAAAGATCAAGTTGCATAAATATTGAAAGCAAATAAGAGTTTAACAATGAAGTTTTAAATCTCCCAATTCATCATAAATCTGAATTTCCTCAACTTCAACTAGAAAAGAATGAATTTAGCCACTCATGGTGGACAAAAATACACAAAGGAAAGAAGAAAGGAAGAGAAGAAGAGTCTGCTGTAATTCTGCAGAATTTTTGAGGAGGAGAAGATGATGCTTTGCTGGTTTGGAGGCTGCCTTCTTATAGCTGGAGAGTCCAAGTTCAATTAGGGTTTGGAATCCCTATTTTGACTTGGTCTTTGTGGTCTTTAATTCCTCTTTTGTCTTTGAATTTTGTTGTAGATGGAATTCTTTTGGTAGAAGGACATCCTCGTGACTTTTGGATTTGAGCTGATGGTGTTTGAGGTGGATTTGGACTTCTTTTCTTTTTTAATCTAATTTTTCCCCTTTTTCCCGCTCTGCTGTCGGTTTCTGCTGTCAATGTGATTGGGGCGGGTGATTTGGGCAAATCACTTGCCCCAATCGCTTTTTGTGAGTCAGTCCAGTTTTTAGCTTTCTGTCTCTGCGAGTGATTTGGCCAGTCTCTGCGAGTGATTTGGCCAGTCTCTGCGAGTGATTTGGCCAAATCACTTTGACCCCATCACTTTTCCAGCCTTTTCTGCACTTTTTCTCCAATTTTTCAATTTCTTCCTTTTCTGTAAAAACAAGATAAAAACCATAAATTAAGCTGAAAAATGTGTAAATAAGCAATAATAAAGATAATAAAAATGTGGCTATTTTATGTTTGATCAAATACCCCCACACCTAGGTTTTTGCTTGTCCTCAAGCAACAAATAACTTAGTCAATCAAGCTCCTTTTTTCCTTTGAGCCTAAATACCACTTAATCAGCCCCCCCTAGACTCCTAAATTGAAGTATCACAGTATGGAATACATGCACTAAGGTTGTTCTCTCTTTTCCTTGTTTCTTTTCACCTACCATGGCTAAGAGAAAGGTTTTTGTTTCAATCATGCTTTATTCTTTTGTTTTAAGCTTGATGCAACCCTCTAAGAGTAACTTGCCCTTTTTAAGCAGTACTTATTCTTTTCCTTGTCTGAAAAAGTCACCAACCTTTTTACGCGAAGGTGCATATTGGTGATACCCACCCTCGGTTACTTAGTTAGTCACTTGTTCAAGTGGCTACTAGCTCTGTTCATAGCTTATTTGGCTATAGGAACAGGTTTATGATTTGTGCTTTTGTGCTGGTTTTTTCTTTTTCTTTTTCTTTTCTTAACAGTTTGGGCAAATCAGCTCATAGGGAGTTACACCAACTTTTTTATTTGCATGTGTTTATATTTTTATTTCCCTTGACCCCAACAAATTTAGAGATTCAATTCAAGAAAAGAACTTCCTAAGTGAAGGTAGCACACTGTAATTGATTCAATTTAGGCTTAAAGGGGTGGAAAATCAATGGGGTCATGAGATAGGGAGCTCTTTTAACCTTGTTATCTATGCTGAGTAGAGCAAAAGCTAAGACAAAATTCTGTGTGTGTGTGCAGAAAGTGAAAAAATGTATGAAAAGAAAAAATTTTGGTGTGTGTCATAGGGCAAAAAGATGCAAAAAGAAACAAAAAGAAAGCAAAAGATAATGTAATCAATGCAAAAATAACCTAACAGTACCCCCACACCTATTGCAAACATTATCCTCAATGTGTAAAAAAAAAAATTTAAGAAGGAAAGGGAAAGGGACTTCCTGGCCTGTGGGTGATTTGGGCAAATCACTCGGCCAAATCACTGGCTGTCATGATTTGTGGGCAGAAAATTATCCACCAGCAGATGCAGCAGGTGCTCCATGTGCTGCATTCTATCTTCTATTCTGCTGAGACGAGCCTCCCCCGAATGGTCTTGAGGTGCCTTTTATGTCCTCCAAGGTCCATCCTATGGTTTTCTTGTGCTTTCTCAATACTTGTGGGAGGCTTTCTCCATCTTGTTGGCTTAGCTGATTGACAACTATGACTGGTAGTGTTTTTTCAGCTCCCAAGTAGGTGTATTTGAGGTGCCCTGGTAGAGGTTTCAGATCTAGTGCAGTTGCTGTCTGGTCTGTTGCTTGCTGTCTGCTCACTGATTTGGGCAGTTTGCCTGATGCTGGGTCTGGTGATTTGGGCAAATCACCCTTTGTCATGTCTGTCTGCTCCAGTGATTTGGGCAGATCAGGATCTGCCTGTACTGGTGATTTGGGCAGATCACCCGCAACCAGCAGTGAACAGTATGCTGTCTGGTCTGTGTCTTTTCCTGTGCTGCTGCTGTCCATTTCTTCAGATCTGCACAAATCAGTATTGAGTGAGTCATCTAGATCAAAATAAAAAATTTCTTGACTTAAATCATCAATAACATCAAGGCCATAAACAGGAGAAACATCATTGGGAAATTTCATAGAATCATAAACATTAAACTTGATAACTTCCCCTTCAAACTCAATGGTCAATGTGCCATCATGCACATCAATTTTTGTTCTGGCTGTACTCAAGAATGGTCTCCCAAGTAAGATGTCAGAGGTGATGTTGCCATTATCCTCCTCCATGTCAATCACATAAAAATCTACTGGGAAGACTAGTTGGTCCACTTGTACCAACACATCTTCTAGGACTCCTTTAGGGTAGACAACAGATCGGTGGCCAATTGGATTACTATGCTGGTTGCCTTGAGTGTACCTGCATTTAACAAGTTAAAGATGGAAAGGGGCATGACATTAATTGAAGCCCCAAGGTCACACATGGCCTTCTTTATCCCTATGTTGCCTATTTTGCATGAAATGGCAAACATTCCTCTATCCTTACATTTGGTTGGAAGCTTCCTTTGAATGACAGCTGAGACACACTCCCCCACACTTACCTTTTCACGTTCAGCAAGTTTCCTTCTATTAGTGCATAGCTCTTTGAGAAATTTAGCATACCTTGGTATTTGTTTGACAGCATCAAGTAGAGGTATGTTGATTTCCACCTTGCGAAGTGTCTCAAGTATTTCTTTTTCCTCTTTTTCTTTTTGAGATCTTGCAAATCTTTTGTGGAAGGGAGGAGGTACCTTGAATTTTTCTGCTGGTTGCTGTTTCTGCCTTTGACTGGACTCTGCCTGATCTGTTGATTTGGGCAGATCGATTTCTGCCTTCTCTGTTGATTTGGACAGATCACTACTGCTGGGCAGTTTAGTCTGCCTAGCGATTGGGTCTGTGATCTGGGCAGATCGACTGCCCTAATCACTTTCTGGCAGATTCTCTTCAGTGATATGTTTTTGCAATTTTTTAGCCCTACTGTCTTGCAGCTCTTTTTCACTTCTCAATGTGATGGCACTAACATTATGTCTTGGATTTATTTCAGTTTGGGAGGGTAGCTTTCCTTGTGATTCAAGCTTACTCAAGGATGAAGCCATTTGTCCCACTTGTTGCTCAAGATTTTGCACCGTATTTGCTAGGGACTTCACTATGTCTTCAAGAGGTGCATTGGACTTTTGAGGTGCAGCTTGTGGTTGATTTCTTTGCTGGTGGCTTGGATATTGATTGCCCCTCGCATAATTGAAATGTGGATGGTCCCTCCAACCTAGATTATATGTATTTGCATAGGGATCATACCTTCTTTGCCCATTAAAGCCTCCAACAGCATTGACTTGCTAGTCCTCTTCTTGAATTGAAGGACATAGATCAGTTGAGTGGTTGTTGGCACATATTCCACATGGCTTGGGCTATTGAATCTGCTGGACTTGTTGGGTTTGACCCACAACAAGGCTACGGACAACATTGGTGAGATCAGAAATTTGGGATGCTAAAATGGATGTACTCACCTTATTTACCCTTCTTGGTGGTTGCTCTTGGTCTCCAAATTGCTGAGAAGCTGCAGCCATGGTGGAAATTAAATCCCTCATCTCTCGAGGTGATTTATCTCGAATTGATCCTCCACATGCTGCATCTATAAACTTCCTTTCTGCAGGTAGTAAACCTCCGTAGAAATACTCAATGAGAGACTAGTCAGAAATATCATGCTGAGGGCAGCTTGTGCACAACCTTTTGAACCTCTCCCAGTACTCATATAAGTCCTCAGAATGCTTTTGCCTTATACCACTTATTTCTCGACGGATGCCAATGGCTTTCGATGTTGGAAAGAATTTGTTCAAGAATGCTCTTACCATACCGGCCCATGATGTGATGGATCCGAGTGTCAAGTAGAATAGCCAATCCTTGGCATAGTCTTCAAGAGAGAAAGGAAAAGCTCTAAGTTTGACATGGTCTTCTGAAATTCCTTGAGGTCTCATGGTTGAGCAGACAATGTGGAATTCCTTCAAATGCTTGTGAGGATCCTCATTTTCATGGCCTCTAAATATGGGAAGGAGATGGATCAAACCTGTCTTCAATTCAAAAGGTGCTGTCAGTTGGGGATAAGTTATGCATAATGGTGTTTGGTCTTCAGCTGGCATATCTAGCTCTCGGAGTGTTCTCTCACGTGCAGCAGGTTGTGGAGCTTGGACAGGCAGGTTTCCAGCTTGAATTTCAGCTTCTTCACGTGCAGCAGGTTGTTCTGCCATTGCTGGATTTTCTGCAGCAATCCGGAACTCAGTTTCTGGTGCAATTTCAGCAGTAGCAGGTGCGGCAATAGGTGAATTTGCTGGTGCAGGAATTTCTGCAGCAGGAATAGTAGGTGTTCTGTTTGCTGGTACAATGGCAGATCGGATGGTAGACTCCAGATTTGTTGCTGGTGAAGATGAAGATGCTCTTGAGGCTTGATTCCTCAAATTTGCTTGCTTTCTTAAGCTCTTGGCGGTACGTTCTATCTCAGGATCGTAAAGAAAATTTTCTTTACGGCTAGCCCTGGTCATAAAGGGAAAATACGTTAGTTTAAATCAAATTCCCGGCAACGGCACCAATTTTTGATAGCGGTTGTCGAAGCCGTAAAAAATAAACCTATTAGACAATCAACAATTAACTTGCAGATAGTGGCAATAGGGTCGAACCACAGGGATTTGACACCAAGAATCTTCCTAATAATGACTAAGGCAAATAAATAACAAATAAGTAAAGGAATGGGGTTTTTTTTGATGATTTAAATCTAAAAAGCAAAAGAGAGCAATAATTTAAATAAATGAGAATTTCAATGGGAAAGAGATTCTAGTTGAAGTATGAGTCTATTTCAGCTTGTTCAGAATTGATCATTGATTATCTAAGACTCCTATTTTATTTCAATAAATTAGTTTTGGTTATGGAAGTTACTTCTCACAACCAAATTCCTCCTTAGTTCTAGTTTGATTAGGAAACGTTCGCTAATCAAACACTAATCAACAAGTTGCCAAGGAACGTCATTGGGGCATTTAGCATCGAACAACTGTTGACTGCATTAAGACTTAAAGAAACCCAATTCTATCCTTGCTAACCGCGTGGTCAAGTCTAGATTATGCAACTGATTATATTTGTGTTCAAATAATCTAAGCAATTACGGACCTAAATCATTCAAACAATTTATTACTCAAGCAATTTAAAAGCAATGGGCCCTTATTGATTCTAAAAGCAAAGTAATAATTCTAGAAAAGATCAAGTTGCATAAATATTGAAAGCAAATAAGAGTTTAACAATGGAGTTTTAAATCTCCCAATTCATCATAAATCTGAATTTCCTCAACTTTAACTAGAAAAGAATGAATTTAGCCACTCATGGTGGACAAAAATACACAAAGGAAAGAAGAAAGGAAGAGAAGAAGAGTCTGCTATAATTCTGTAGAATTTCCGAGGAGGAGAAGATGATGCTTTGCTGGTTTGGAGGCTGCCTTCTTATAGCTGGAGAGTCCAAGTTCAATTATGTAATACCCGGCTAGATTCCGGCATCTGAATCCCTACTTTCCGGCGGAATCTCCGTTGGAATCTGGAATTTTGAAGATGTCAGAGTCTTCTAGAGGGGTAAAATGTATTTTCTAAAATGTTTTCACAATGATTTCATGGTTTTAAATGAAAATGAATTGAGTTTTGAAAAGAAAAGACCAAGGAGGCATTTGCCAGGTTCGGCCGCCGAAAGTGAAGTTCGGCCGCCGAACATGGAAAGGCTTCGGGAGCGCCTTTGGCCTCCGAAAGTCTTGTTTGAACGAGCCAAGGTTCGGCCGCCGAAAGTCAAGTTCGGCCTCCGAACATGCATGAGTTTAGGGAGCACGTTAGGCTGCCGAAGGTCTCTGACCAGGCCACCTATAAAGGGCCCTCAGATCGGAAATGGGCGAGTTTTCTCCCCATTCTCGAGCTCAGGTGAGTTTTTGTCCTCCCTTGGCCATTCCTATGTTTTTCTTCATCTCCTTCATGTTTTCATGAGTTCCATGGTTATTTTGAAGAGTTTTTAAAGCTTAGATCGAAGTTTTGGGAGCTTGGAGCTTGGATTCTCCACACCTCCGAGTTAGAGATCACGCAACCCTCGATCTTCAAGAGGTAAGTGTAGATCTTTGCTTTCCTAGTGTCTTTTGAAGTTTTATGAAGGTTTTAATGGTAGAGTATGGGTAGATATGCATGTTAGGATTTATGTGGGTTTTATGCCCAATGTATGTTATGTAATGCTCATGTATGTTTATATGATGCTTTGTTAAATGTTTACGATAGGTTATGCATGTGGGAGAGTGTATGCATGATTGGGAAAGAGCAAGTGAGGTTATGGGTTGTTTTGATGGTTTTGGCCTATGTGGGTCATAAGCTATCTATATATGTTTTGATGTTGTTTTTGGAGTTTAATCAAGCTATTAAGCTCCTTTGTGCATGGTTAAAGGTTTATGCATGTTTTGGTAAGGTTGGGTGCTTGTTTTGGGGTGTTGGAAGGTTTGGGAGGCTTGAATGCATGAGAAGCTGAGTTCTGCCCTTCTAGGAAGAACTCAGGTTCGGCCGCCGAAAGTGGTTTCGGCCGCCGAACCTGCCTTTGGATACATGGTTTGGCCGCCTAACCTTGCCCCCGAAAGTTGAGTTTTGGCTTGAAAGCAGACTTTCGGCCGCCGAAGGGAGGATTCGGCCCCCGAAAGTGCCTGACTTTCTTCTCTGGAGAGGGACTTTCGGCCGCCGAAGGTGCCGCCGAAAGTGCCCGAGTTTCGTCTCTGGAGGGAGGATTCGGCCGCCGAAGGTGCCGCCGAAAGTGCCCTGTCCAGCCTTTTCAAGGTTGTTTTCTATGCATGTTTAAGTGATGTTTTAAGGGGTTTTTAGGTAGTTGTTTATGAGTTGTTTAGAGTGTGTTGGCACCTCATTCGAGTCCACCTGTGTAGGATCGGACCCGAGGGAACGAGGAGGCCATCAGTGTTAGCTGTTGCCGAGTCAGTCAGCGTCGGCCAGAGGTGAGTAGAACTAACTTAATCTTTTATTTTACGAAATCAAATGCCTAAAGCATGTTCACGCATCATGTTTATATGTAATAGGTTAATTGCACTAGTTACACGAATGTGAAGCATTGCATTATTTACTGTTGATGGAGATTGGACCAAGGACGACCCCACTAGCCCGAGAGATGTTGTGAGACCTGGCTGGGCCAGGCATACATTTACAGTTGTTGTAAGACCTGGCTGGGCCAGGCATACGAAGGTTGTGAGACCAGGCCGGGCCGGGCATACTGAGATTGGAAGGGATGTTTTGGGGTTGGGTCCAATCCGTGATATGATTTGTTTGTGCTATGACGCATTTCATGAAAGCATGTAATTAATGAACTGTTTTCTTTGTTTCTACTCATTGGGCTTTTTAGCTCACCCCTCTCCCCTAACCCCAGTTTTGCAGGTCAGTGGTAGGACAGGAAGACGTCAAGGGTAAAGGTCTTGCTGATGTAATAGTATTAGATTAGCTTTTTAGTGTGGACATGTCTTGTAAACTGAGATAATGGATTGTAATGTAAAGTTATGTTTATGGATTAGTACTGTGCTTGGCCCTAAGACTTGGTTAGTCCCTGGTTAATACATGATGTATGTTTTGAAAAGTTTTAATGTTGAGTTGTGTTGAACTGAACTTGTGGCATGTGTTGTTTACCACTTCAGAGTTTGATGAGGACCTTAGTGGAGGTCTTATGTTTGTGGTTTGATGCATGCACAGGTTAGGTTTGGTTCTTTGGATGTGACTCCGGCTTGATGTATGTTATGTAGACCCAGCTAGAGTTTTGATGAGGGCTCTAGTAGGGGGGTCCTTTTATGTTTTCAGTTATGTCGCATACAGGTCAGGTTCGGTTTGTACATCAGATGTTTGAGTTTTTATGTTAAAGTTTTGATCATGTATGGGATTTGACCAGGTGATAGGAGGTATGTTTGGCTTGCTACGGGTCCCGGCGGCCTTAAGCCGATCTGGATCCTAGCGCCGGTAACGGGTTCGGGCCGTTACAGAGGGGTATCGGTTCCGGGTCGTTACAGATATGGTATCAGAGCTTTGGGCCTCGTGAGTACGGTGTGTTGCACATCGGAAAGAGGTTAGCTTAGAGGTCATAGAAGGGCAAGCACAGTAGGAAAAATCATGTCCACTAGGATAGGATGTTGAGTCCTGTCTTGTATGATGATGTGATATGCCATGATGTTATGCTATGTATGCTATGTATGTTGTAGGTTCATGTGTTTTCATATGAACCGTATGATGCTAATGATTGTTTGTTTGCTTGTGTGTTGTTCTTCAGAGGAGCCAGAATGCAAGGTGCTCGTCGATCTGTGGAATCGACTAGAGTTCCATCTGAGAGGGAAGGTTTGGACACCTTTCCCCCTGCTCTGCCAAGAGCGCAGTCGTGGGGAGTCAGCAGATGGGGAACATCAAGGGACCCTGGAAGGTCTTTTGATGAAAGCAGAGAAGCAATGGCTCCGAGAAGAATGTCAGCTAGTGTGAGGGAAGTAGAGTTGGATGTTCAGAGAAGGGATGTCAGTTTGGGAATCAGAGTGCCAGAAGAAGGTATGGGAGTTTTTCAGGAGGATGCTCAGACTCAGGATTCCAAGATCTCAGGTTCAGGAGGGATTGATCCCTCCACTCTGAGTACAGCCTCCACGAAAAGCAAGAAGTGGGGCAGAACCCTAAGGGGGAAGAAGAAGAAGTTGTGGAGTCGGTTGAAGTCTAGTCTGGGATTAGGTGGTGGTTCGAGCCCTGGCTCAGGCAGTTCGAGATGTTTGAGGTGCGAAAGGTCGCACAAGGGAGTCTGCCGTTATGGGACCAATCTATGTTACAGGTGCGGACAGTAGGGGCACATAGCACGTGAGTGTCCCACTGCGCCCAGGTTGGCTCCGTCCCAGCAAGCAGCTTCAGGTAGAGCGGCTCAGCCAGTAGCTCCAGCTGTGTTTCAGGTTAGTGGTCGAGGCAGAGGAAGAGGGTCAGCCCCTCATTCCTCAGGTTTCCGTGGAGAAGGTCCGTCAGCTCCAGCTCGGATCTTCACCCAAGCTCAGCAGGAGGCAGACACATCGAACATGGTGGTGTCAGGTACGCTCACTTTTGAATGTTCTAATGTGTATGTTTTTGTGAACCCTAGTGTTTTTCTCTTTCTTTAGTTGCTCTAGGAGCCGTCGAGAGGTTGAGTTGATAGCTTCTGGGCTAGAGTGTTCTCTTTGGGTCAGTGGACCCGAGTGTGGTCCATCTGTGGCAGAGTCAGTCTGCTGGTTCAGTTCTGTGATAGTTGAGGGTAGATGCCTTTCACCCGACTTTGAGGTCCTAGACTTAACTGTCTGGACGTCAATCGAGGGATGGATCGGTTTCTGCTCGTGGTGCTATCTTGGTCTATAGAGACAAGGTAGTTAAGTTCAGAGGACAGGATGGGTCAGAGGTTTTCTTCTGAGAGAACACAGTAGGGATGCCTAGAGGTTTGATGTCAGCCTATCAGGTTCGTAGGGTACGTAGGAGGGGTTGTCAGAGGGTTCTAACTCTTGTTTGAGAGTTTAGCAGTCAGGTCCGGGAACCAGCCTCAGTGCCAGTTGTAGAGAGAAAGTCTTAGATGTTTTCCCAGACGAGTTGTCAGGTTACCACCTGTCAGGGAGTTAGAGTTGAGCATAGGAGTGGTGTCTGGACCTAGAACCATTTCTTTCCTTCCCTACAGGATGGCGCCTGCGTAGAGAGAGGTAGTAGTCAGAGTAGGGGCGAGACTTGGTAGACAAGGGTTTTATCCGACCTAGTACCTTGCCCTGGAGTGTTCCAGTGTTGTTGTGGGAAACGAAGGATGAATCCTCGAGACTTTGTAACAATTGTAAGCAGTTGACCAAGGTCACTACCAAGGGCAGGTATTCCCATGCAGGATGGATGATTTATTGGAACAGCTAGTAGGAGCTGTTTGTTTTCCAAGATAGATCTGAAATCCGGGTACTACCTGCGAGAGTTAGCGTTCGTGTTGGGTTAGCAGTGAGAAAAAGCCAGTTAGTGAAGATGAAGAGAAAAGAGAAAGGATCAGAGTAGCGCAGTGAAAGCGTATGGAGTTCAGGAGTAGGTTGGGTATTGCTAAGGTGTTTCTTTTGGTAAAAGGTGTGCCTGGAAGACCCGGGAGTTATTACTCCAGCAGTACCCGTGCGTCTCTCTTTTAGGAGAGAGGTTTTTAGGTTCTGCTTGCTTGTTTGCTTACATGTTCATGTATGATTGATGTTATGCTTTATGCTATGCCTGTTTGTTTGTGGAACATTCGGGGACGAATGTTCTTAAAGGGGGGAAGAATGTAATACCCAGCTAGATTCCGGCATCTGAATCCCTACTTTCCGGCAGAATCTCCGTTGGAATCTGGAATTTTGAAGATGTCAGAGTCTTCTAGAGGGGTAAAATGTATTTTCTAAAATGTTTTCACAATGATTTCATGGTTTTAAATGAAAATGAATTGAGTTTTGAAAAGAAAAGACCAAGGAGGCATTTGCCAGGTTCGGCCGCCGAAAGTGAAGTTCGGCCGCCGAACATGGAAAGGCTTCGGGAGCGCCTTTGGCCTCCGAAAGTCTTGTTTGAACGAGCCAAGGTTCGACCGCCGAAAGTCAAGTTCGGCCTCCGAACATGCATGAGTTTAGGGGGCACGTTAGGCTGCCGAAGGTCTCTGACCAGGCCACCTATAAAGGGCCCTCAGATCGGAAATGGGCGAGTTTTCTCCCCATTCTCGAGCTCAAGTGAGTTTTTGTCCTCCCTTGGCCATTCCTATGTTTTTCTTCATCTCCTTCATGTTTTCATGAGTTCCATGGTTATTTTGAAGAGTTTTTAAAGCTTAGATCGAAGTTTTGGGAGCTTGGAGCTTTTGGAGCTTGGATTCTCCACACCTCCGAGTTAGAGATCACGCAACCCTCGATCTTCAAGAGGTAAGTGTAGATCTTTGCTTTCCTAGTGTCTTTTGAAGTTTTATGAAGGTTTTAATGGTAGAGTATGGGTAGATATGCATGTTAGGATTTATGTGGGTTTTATGCCCAATGCATGTTATGTAATGCTCATGTATGTTTATATGATGCTTTGTTAAATGTTTACGATAGGTTATGCATGTGGGAGAATGTATGCATGATTGGGAAAGAGCAAGTGAGGTTATGGGTTGTTTTGATGGTTTTGGCCTATGTGGGTCATAAGCTATCTATGTATGTTTTGATGTTGTTTTTGGAGTTTAATCAAGCTATTAAGCTCCTTTGTGCATGGTTAAAGGTTTATGCATGTTTTGGTAAGGTTGGGTGCTTGTTTTGGGGTGTTGGAAGGTTTGGGAGGCTTGAATGCATGAGAAGCTGAGTTCTGCCCTTCTGGGAAGAACTCAGGTTCGGCCGCCGAAAGTGGTTTCGGCCGCCGAACCTGCCTTTGGATACATGGTTTGGCCGCCTAACCTTGCCCCCGAAAGTTGAGTTTTGGCTTGAAAGCAGACTTTCGGCCGCCGCAGGGAGGATTCGGCCGCCGAAAGTGCCTGACTTTCGTCTCTGGAGAGGGACTTTCGGCCGCCGAAGGTGCCACCAAAAGTGCCCGAGTTTCGTCTCTGGAGGGAGGATTCGGCCGCCGAAGGTGCCGCCGAAAGTGCCCTGTCCAGCCTTTTCAAGGTTGTTTTCTATGCATGTTTAAGTGATGTTTTAAGGGGTTTTTAGGTAGTTGTTTATGAGTTGTTTAGAGTGTGTTGGCACCTCATTCGAGTCCACCTGTGTAGGATCGGATCCGAGGGAACGAGGAGGCCATCAGTGTTAGCTGTTGCCGAGTCAGTCAGCGTCGGCCAGAGGTGAGTAGAACTAACTTAATCTTTTATTTTACGAAATCAAATGCCTAAAGCATGTTCACGCATCATGTTTATATGTAATAGGTTGATTGCACTAGTTACACGAATGTGAAGCATTGCATTATTTACTGTTGATGGAGATTGGACCAAGGACGACCCCACTAGCCCGAGAGATGTTGTGAGACCTGGCTGGGCCAGGCATACATTTACAGTTGTTGTAAGACCTGGCTGGGCCAGGCATACGAAGGTTGTGAGACCCGGCCGGGCCGGGCATACTGAGACTGGAAGGGATGTTTTGGGGTTGGGTCCAATCCGTGATATGATTTGTTTGTGCTATGACGCATTTCATGAAAGCATGTAATTAATGAACTGTTTTCTTTGTTTCTACTCATTGGGCTTTTTAGCTCACCCCTCTCCCCTAACCCCAGTTTTGCAGGTCAGTGGTAGGACAGGAAGACGTCAAGGGTAAAGGTCTTGCTGATGTAATAGTATTAGATTAGCGTTTTAGTGTGGACATGTCTTGTAAACTGAGATAATGGATTGTAATGTAAAGTTATGTTTATGGATTAGTACTGTGCTTGGCCCTAAGACTTGGTTAGTCCCTGGTTAATACATGATGTATGTTATGAAAAGTTTTAATGTTGAGTTGTGTTGAACTGAACTTGTGGCATGTGTTGTTTACCACTTCAGAGTTTGATGAGGACCTTAGTGGAGGTCTTATGTTTGTGGTTTGATGCATGCACAGGTTAGGTTTGGTTCTTTGGATGTGACTCCGGCTTGATGTATGTTATGTAGACCCAGCTAGAGTTTTGATGAGGGCTCTAGTAGGGGGGTCCTTTTATGTTTTCAGTTATGTCGCATACAGGTCAGGTTCGGTTTGTACATCAGATGTTTGAGTTTTTATGTTAAAGTTTTGATCATGTATGGGATTTGACCAGGTGATAGGAGGTATGTTTGGCTTGCTACGGGTCCCGGCGGCCTTAAGCCGATCTGGATCCTAGCGCCGGTAACGGGTTCGGGCCGTTACAGAGGGGTATCGGTTCCGGGTCGTTACAAATTAGGGTTTGGAATCCCTATTTTGACTTGGTCTTTGTGGTCTTTAATTCCTCTTTTGTCTTTGAATTTTGTTGTAGATGGAATTCTTTTGGTAGAAGGACATCCTCGTGACTTTTGGATTTGAGTTGGTGGTGTTTGAGGTGGATTTGGACTTCTTTTCTTTTTGAATCTGATTTTTCCCCTTTTTCCCTCTCTGCTGTCGGTTTCTGCTGTCAATGTGATTGGGGTGGGTGATTTGGGCAAATCACTTGCCCCAATCGCTTTCTGTGAGTCAGTCCAGTTTTTAGCTTTTTGTCTCTGCGAGTGATTTGGCCAAATCACTTTGACCCCATCACTTTTCCAGCCTTTTCTGCACTTTTTCTCCAATTTTCCAATTTCTTCCTTTCTGTAAAAACAAGATAAAATCCATAAATTAAGCTGAAAAATGTGTAAATAAGCAATAATAAAGATAATAAAAATGTGGCTATTTTATGTTTGATCAGTCTTCATTACTGGTAGGCAGAGCTAACACCGGTGCTGACGTCAACTTTTTCTTCAGCTCTTCAAAGCTTTCCTCGCACTGATCAGACCACACAAACCTCTGATTCTTCTGGGTCAACCTGGTCATAGGAGAGGCAATTCTAGAGAAGTCCTGGACGAACCTCCTGTAGTAACCTGCCAAACCCAGAAAGCTTTTAATCTCTGTCACTGTAGTGGGTCTAGGCCAGTTGGCTACAGCCTCTACCTTCTTGGGATCCACTTCAATTCCCTTTTCTGACACAACATGTCCCAAGAAGGAAATGCTCCTCAACCGGAACTCACACTTGGAGAACTTGGCATACAAGCCGTGCTCCCTAAGGGTCTGCAAAACTATCCTCAGATGATGGGCATGCTTCTCTGCATTTCTGGAAAATACTAAGATATCATCAATGAAGACAATAACAAAGTGATCCAGATACTGGCTAAAAACTCTGTTCATGAGGTCCATGAATGCTGCAGGGGCATTGGTCAGCCCGAACGGCATTACTAGGAACTCATAATGCCCATATCTGGTCCTGAATGCCGTTTTCGGCACATCTTCTTCTCTGATTCTCAGCTGGTGATACCCGGATCTCAGATCTATTTTAGAGAAACAACCTACTCCTGCTAGCTGGTCAAATAGATCGTCGATCCTAGGTAACGGGTACTTATTCTTGGTAGTGACTTTGTTCAACTGCCTGTAGTCGATACAAAGTCTCAAGGATCCATCCTTCTTCTTTACAAACAGCACTGGAGCACCCCAAGGTGAGGTACTCGGTCGGATGAAACCCTTGTCTACCAACTCTTGCAACTGCTCCTTTAGCTCCTTCAGCTCTACTGGTGCCATCCTGTAGGGAGGGATAGAGATTGGTCTGGTTCCAGGCAACACTTCTATTTCAAACTCTATCTCCCTAGCAGGTGGTAGTCCTGGAAGTTCGTTTGGAAAGACATCTGGAAACTCTCTAACCACGAGCACTGAGGCGGGCTCCCTAACCTGACTATCAAGCTCTCTCACATGAGCTAGAAACCCCTGACAACCTCTCCTGAGCAACCTACGAGCCTGTAGGGCTGATATCAGACCTCTAGGTGTACCCCTCCTATCTCCTCTGAAGGCAACCTCTGACCCATCCTGATCTCTAAACCTGACTACCTTGTCTCTGCAGTCCAAGGTAGCACCATGAGTAAATAGCCAATCCATCCCTAGAATGACATCAAAATCTGTCAAGCCTAGAACCACAAGGTCAACTGGAAGGCATCTACCCTCAACAAACACTGGACTGTATCGGCAGACTGACTCTGCCACTGATGGATCACACTTGGGTTCACTGACCCAAAGGGAACACTCTAACTGTAATACCCGGCTAGACTCCGGTATCAGAATTCCTACCGTCCGGTGGAATCTCGGATGTCGAAAACCTCTAGAAGGGTAAAATCATGTTTTCATAAAACGTTTTAATGTATTTTACGGTTTAAAACAAGAAAGGAAATGAGTTTTGTATGAAAATAGCCTTGGAGAAAGATTCAGGTTCGGCCGCCGAACATGCATGCGCTTCGGGAGTGCTTTAGGCCCCCGAAGGCATAAGTGAGGAAAGTCCAGGTTCGGCTGCTCAACCTTATGTTCGGCCGCCGAACATGGCATGCATGCGGAGGCACGTTAGGCCCCCGAAAGTGGCCTGGCCAGCCACCTATAAAGGGGTCCCCATGTCCGAACGGGCGAGCTTTTCTCCCCATTTTTGGCCAAGGTGAGTCTCCGCCTCCCTCACGCCGATCTTGAGTTCTTTCTTCAAATCTTTCATGATTTTTATGAGTTTTTACCTTTGTTTTGAAGATATTTGAACAAAAGAGCAAGTTTTGGAACTTGGAGACCCAAGGAGCGAGATCTCCCCCATCTCCGAGTTAGATCGTCTCTCCTCTCGATCTTCAAGAGGTAAGAGTAGATCCATACTTCTTTTTATGTTTTAAACGAGTTTTATGAAGTTTGATGGGGTAGAAATGCATGTTTAGGTTTGTATTGAGTTTATGGGTCTATGTTATGTTTATGAGCAATATGGGTAGTATGTGTATGTTTGATGTGTTTTGGTTGGGGTTTAAGTTAGTTTGAGACCCCTATGTGCTTGTTAGCTTGAGTTTGCATGTTGTAGAATAGGTAAATGCATGTGTGAATAGTTTGAGAGGTATTTGTGCATGGAAGAGGCTGAGTTCTGCCCTTGGGAAGAACTCAGGTTCGGCAGCCGAAGGCTCTTTCGGCCGCCGAACCTGCCTATGGAGGCCAACTTTTGGCTGCAGGGCCCCCGAAAGTGGACTTTCGGCTCTGGAAGGGAGTTTCGGCCGCCGAAGGTGCTGCCGAACATGCATGAGTTTCGTCTCTGGAGAGAACCTTCGGCCGTCGAAAGTGCCGCCGAAGGTGCATGACTTTCGGCTCTAGAGGGACTTTCGGCCGCCGAATCTGCCGCCGAAAGTGCCCTATTCAGCCTTCTTTTGCATGATTTATGTGATTGTTTCATGGTGTTTTAGGGGGTTTTTGGGGAGTATTTTAGAGTCATGTTCATGTTTGTTTGGTCCCTCATTTGAGTCCACCTGTGTAGGTTCGGACCCGAGGAACCGAGGACCCCAGCAGTGAGTCAGCTGCTTCAGAGTCTTGTCAGAGCTAGCCTAAGGTGAGTGGAATAACTGTTTATGCTTTAAAGTAAATAAATCAGTTCTTAGCATGATTCATGCATCATGAATGCCATGAGATATATTAGGGTGCTTGCATTAGAATTCACGAGTATGTTGCATTGCATAATATGATGATGATGTGGATGGGTGTTGGATGATCCTTTAGTCCTCGTATGATATGATGTGATATGATATGGTATGGTATGGAAGTTCAGGTCGAGGCCCATTTTATGCCCCTAGCACTATGTTAAGAGAAAGACCAGGTCAAGGCCCATTCTACGCCCCTGGCACTATAGGAATGTTATGTTATGTATGTTATGCTAAGAGAAAGACCAGGTCGAGGCCCATTCTACGCCCCTGGCACTATTGGTTATGTTGAGGACTATTGGTGACAAAACCATCCTTGATGTGACTTGTCTGTGATGTGATGCATTTCATTATAGCATATGATTTAAATGTTTTATTATTCTATCACTGGGCTCTAGTAGCTCACCCCACTCCCTTAACCCCAGGTTTGCAGGTACGGGTTAGACCAGGAGGTCAAGAAGAGTAAAGTCATGGTCATGTAATAGCTAGTGGTGGACATGATAAGTATTGAAATGTAATGAATAGTATTAATTAGTTATGTAATATAATAATGTCATTGAGGATTATAGTTGTGCTTGACCCTAGTTTGTATGTTAATCCCTTTGTTTACATGATCTTTCAAATGTAATAGTTTAATGATGTTTTAAGTAAGCCAAACTCACTATATGTTATGTTACCCCATTAGAGCTTTGTTGAGGACTCCAGTGTGGGGTTGATGATTATGTATACGAATAGTACATGCACAGGTTGAATTTGGTGATTGAATGAAAAGAAAAGTTCAAAATTTTCATGTATGTGTTGATCATGTATGGGATTAAACAGGTTTACAGGATGAATGTTTGGCTTGCTACGGGTCCCGGCGGCCTTGAGTCGATCTGGATCCTAGCGCCGGTAGCGGTGCGATTTCCAGATCGTTACAGATTGGTATCAGAGCCTTAGGTTCATATGGTCGGACCTAGAAAGTGTCGGGCTCATAGAGGTTATAGAAGGTCAAGCACAATAGGAAAATCATGTCCACTAGGATAGGATGTAGAGTCCTGTCTTGAATGATGATGTGAAATGCCATGATTATATGCATGTGCATTAATGATATGCTATGCATGTCATGTATGTGATGTGGGTTCATGTGTTTGCGCATGAACCATTTGATGCTAATGTTATGCTATGTGTGCTGTTTTTCAGTAAACAGGATGAGAGGAACTCGTCGATCTGCACGATTTACTGGAGTACCACCGGAGGATGAGGGCATGAGTGCCCGTCCCCCTGCATTGCCAAGGGCAATGTCTAGCAGGTCTAGCAGGGAAAGAGCAGTGAGAGACCCTAGAAGGTCTTTGGATATGAACAGAAGCAGATCAGTAAGGGGAACAGTTCAAGGAGGAATGTCAGAGGATGTGGGGGATGATATGGATGTGGATCAGAGGAGGGATGGCAGTCTTGGAGTGAGTACGTCGGAAGAGGGCATGGGAGAGTCCAAGGAGGCACTCAGGCCTCGGGATTTGTTCAGCCGCCCCAGTACCCACCCTTTTCTCAGAATCCCGAGTATTCGATGGGAGGTACATCGGATTACCCCAGCTTTAGCCCTTACCACTCCCACATGCCATACCCACCTTTCTACCCACCATACCCATAATACCCTATGTACCCACCCCCATCTTTCTACCCAGGTACAGCAAACCCTACCCTAGGGGATGCTGCACCTCCTTCACCACCAGCAGCACCTACTGTCCTAGAAACCCAAGATGACCGACTACATGAAGTTGGGTGCTCCCCAGTATGAAACCGGTGATGACCCGTTTGTGTATCTTGAGAGGGTCAGAACGATTACAGATGAGATAGGAGCTGATGACAGTAGAGCCATTCAGATGGCTGGGTTCACAATAAAATGCAAGAAGGCCCGAGAGTGGTTTAAAAACTATGTGAACCCGAGGTTGGACAGCCTATCATGGGAGGAGTTTGCAAATGAGTTTGCAGGATGGGCTTTCCCTGACAGTTCAAGGGAGTTGAAGATGATTGAATTTGAGCAGTTAAGGCAGTCAGATGAGATGAGTGTGGATGAGTATACAGATAGATTCTTGGAGCTGTTGCCGTTTGCTGGGCAGAATCTAGATACAGATCAGAAGAAGTCAAGGAGGTATATCATGAGGCTCCATTCCAGGTATTCCTCCTTGATTCAGTGAGCAGAGAGGGAGAGTTTCCATGCCATTGTGGATATGGCTCGGAGGATGGAGGCTAGTGTAATCATCGAAGGGAAAGTTAAGCAGTCAGTAGCACAGCCTTCTGGTTCCAAGACCCCAGGTGGGGGAAGGTTAGACCCTTCTTCTTTGAGTGCAGCAGCTTCAGGCAGTAAAAAGTGGGGTAAGGCCAAGTCTAAGAAGAACAAGTTCTGGAGCAAGATCAAGTCAGGTCTGGGATTGGGAAGTGACTCAAGCTCAGGTGCAGATAATGCAGTATGCAGGAAGTGTGGGAAGCTGCACAAGGGTGTATGTCTGGTTGGGACGACAGCCTGCTTCAGATGTGGGCAGGAGGGACACATGGCTTGGGAGTGTCCTAGAGCAGCTTTTATGGCGCAGTCTCAGCAAACAGCCTCTGGTAATGTGGCTCAACCAGTAGCTCCAGCCGCGACTCAGGCCAGTGGCAGAGGCAGAGGGAGAGGGGCAGCCTCTTCTTCAGCGGGTTTCAGAGGTGAAGGTCCATCAGCCCCAGCACGGATCTTCACAATGACACAGCAGGAGGCAAATGCATCAAACACAGTGGTGTCAGGTAATCTCATCATTGGTTGTTCTGATGTTTATGCCTTAATGGACCCTGGTGCATCTCATTCTTTCATTGCTCCGAGGGCCGTCGAGAGGTTGGGTTTGATGGTCTCTGGGTTAGAGTGTCCCCTATGGGTCAGTGGACCCAAGTGTGACCTGTCAGTGGCAGAGTCAGTCTGCCAGTATAGTCCAGTTTTTGTTGAGGGGAGATGCCTTTCTGTCGACCTTGTGGTTCTAGATTTGACAGATTTTGATGTCATTCTAGGGATGGATTGGCTATCTGCCCATGGTGCTACCTTGGACTGCAGAGACAAGGTAGTCAAGTTTAGATGTCAGGATGGGTCAGAGGTTGTCTTCAGAGGAGACAGGGAGAGTACACCTAGAGGCTTGATATCAGCCCTTCAGGCTCGTAGGCTGCTCAGGAGGGGTTGTCAGGGTTTTTTAGCTCATGTGAGAGAGCTGGATAGTCATGTTAGAGAGCCCGCCTTAGTGCCAGTGGTCAGTGAGTTCTTAGACGTTTTCCCAGACGAGCTGCCAGGTCTACCACCTGCTAGGGAGATAGAGTTCGAAATTGAGTTGATGCCTGGAACCAGACCGATCTCTATCCCTCCCTACAGGATGGCACCAGCAAAATTGAAGGAGCTTAAGGAGCAGTTGCAAGAATTGGTAGATAGAGGCTTCATCTGACCGGGTACCTCATCTTGGGGTGCTCCAGTGCTATTTGTGAAAAAGAAGGATGGATCTCTCAGACTTTGTATCGACTACAGGCAGTTGAACAAAGTCACTTCCAAGAACAAGTACCCGTTGCCAAGGATCGACGATCTATTCGACCAGCTAGCAGGAGCAGGTTGCTTCTCCAAGATAGATCTGAGATCTGGGTACCATCAGCTGAGGATAAGAGAAGAGGATGTACCGAAGACAGCATTTAGAACCAGATATGGGCACTATGAGTTCCTTGTGATGCCGTTCGGGTTAACCAATGCCCCTGCAGCATTCATGGATCTCATGAATAGAGTGTTTAGCCAATACCTGGATCACTTTGTTATTGTCTTCATAGATGATATCTTAGTGTATTCCAGGAATGCAGAGGAGCATGCCCATCATCTGAGGTTAGTTCTGCAAACCTTGAGGGAACACGGCTTGTATGCCAAGTTCTCCAAGTGTGAGTTTTGGTTGAGGAGCATTTCATTCTTGGGACACGTTGTGTCAGAAAATGGAATCGAGGTAGATCCCAAGAAAGCGGAAGCTGTAGCTAACTGGCCTAGACCCACTACAGTGACAGAGATTAAGAGCTTATTGGGTTTGGCAGGTTACTACAGGAGGTTCGTTCAGGACTTCTCTAAGGTTACAGCTCCTATGACCAGACTAACCAAGAAGAACCAGAGGTTTGTGTGGACCGACCAGTGTGAAGAGAGCTTTGAGGAGCTAAAGAAGAGGTTGACTTCAGCACCGGTGTTAGCTCTGCCATCTAGTAATGAAGACTTCTCAGTGTATTGTGATGCGTCCCGAGTGGGACTGGGTTGTGTGCTAATGCAGAATGAAAGGGTGATTGCTTATGCTTCTAGACAGCTGAAGAAGCGCGAGTTGAATTACCCTACATATGACCTAGAAATGGCAGCGGTGATCTTTGCACTCAAGATGTGGAGGCACTACCTTTATGGGGTAAAATGTGAGATCTTCATAGATCATAAGACCTTGCAGTACATCCTGAGTCAGAGAGAGCTAAATTTGACGCAGAGAAGATGGGTAGAACTGCTCAGTGATTATGATTGCAAGATTCAGTACCATCCGGGTAAGGCGAATGTTGTGGCAGACGCCTTAAGCCGGAAATCACTTGACAGTTTGTCCCATATTTCAGCAGAGAGAAGATCAGTGGTGAGGCAGTTCTTCGAGCTCATTAATGAAGGTTTACAGTTGGAGTTGTCTGGTACAGGTGCTTTAATAGCCCAGATGAGAGTGGCACCCATGTTTCTGGAGCAGGTGGCTCAGAAACAGCATGAGGACCCAGAGTTAGTAAAGATTGCCAGGACTGTCCAGTCAGGCAAGAATGAGGAGTTCATATTTGACAGTAAGGGGATCCTCCGCTATGGGAATAGATGGTGTGTACCAGATGACGTGGGACTAAAGGGAGACATTATGAGGGAAGCTCATAATGCCAGATACAGTGTTCACCCTGGAGCCACTAAAATGTATCAAGATTTGAAGAGAGTTTATTGGTGGCCAGCTATGAAGAGAGAAGTGGCACAGTTCGTGTCAGCCTGTGAAGTATGTCAGAGGGTGAAGCTGGAACATCAGAAGCCGGCTGGAATGCTTATCCCACTGCCTATTCTAGAGTGGAAATGGGAGAATATAGCTATGGACTTTGTGGTGGGGTTACCGGCAGCGTCCAACAGATTAGACTCCATATGGGTGATTGTGGACAGACTAACCAAATCTGCTCACTTCATTCCTGTCAGGAGTAACTACTCTGTGGACAAGTTGGCGCAGGTGTATGTTGATGAGGTTGTCAGGTTGCATGGGGTTCCTGTTTCAATAGTGTCTGATAGAGGACCCCAGTTCACCTCCAGGTTTTGGCGGAGTCTGCAGAATGCTATGGGTACCAGGTTGGATTTTAGCACTGCTTTCCATCCACAGACGGACGGACAATCAGAGAGGACCATCCAAACAATAGAGGATATGCTCAGGATGTGTGTACTGGATTTTGGCGGTTCTTGGAGGCAGCATCTACCCTTGGTGGAGTTTGCCTATAATAACTGCCATCATGCTAGCATAGGGATGGCTCCATATGAAGCTTTGTATGGAAGGAAGTGCAGGTCACCTGTTTGCTGGGAAGAAGTTGGGGAAAGGGCCTTGGCAGGGCCTGAGCTTGTAGAGATTACCAGCAGAGTGGTGCCCATAATCAGAGAAAGGATCAAGACTGCTGTGAGCAGGCAAAAGAGTTATGCAGATATCCGCAGGAGGCTAGTAGAGTTTCAGGAGGGGGATTTGGTATTGTTCAAGGTGTCCCCAATGAAAGGGGTGATTCGGTTCAGGAAGAAAGGTAAGCGAGCTCCACGGTACATCGGACCCTTTGAAATCTTGCAAAAGATTGGGAATGTATCGTATAAGCTGGGCTTACCTGCTTCTATGAAGAGAATCCATCCGGTTTTTCATGTTTCTATATTGAGAAAGTTCGTGTCAGATCCGGGTAAGGTTCTTAGTGAACCTGATATGGAGATCCAAGAAGATCTCACCTATGTTGAGCAGCCAGTACGGATCCTAGACACCCAGATCAGAAAGCTAAGAAACAAGGAAATCCCGATGGTGAAAGTCCTTTGGAATCACCACAACATCGAAGAGTGTACCTAGGAGACACGGGAGTCCATGCTCCAGCAATATCCTCATTTCTTCTAAGGTGAGTTTTATATGCTTTGTTGTGTGTTTATGTTTTTATGCCATGCTATGTTTGTTTGGTGAACATTCGGGGATGAATGTTCTTAAGGGGGGAAGAATGTTCTTAAGGGGGGAAGAATGTAATACCCGGCTAGACTCCGGTATCGGAATTCCTACCGTCCGGTGGAATCTCGGATGTCGGAAACCTCTAGAAGGGTAAAATCATGTTTTTATAAAATGTTTTAATGTATTTTACGGTTTAAAACAAGAAAGGAAATGAGTTTTGTATGAAAATAGCCTTGGAGAAAGATTCAGGTTCGGCCGCCGAACCTCAAGTTCGACCGCCGAAAATGCATGCGCTTCGGGAGCGCTTTAGGCCCTCGAAGGCATAAGTGAGGAAAGTCCAGGTTCGGCCGCCGAACCTTATGTTCAGCCGCCGAACATGGCATGCATGCGGAGGCACGTTAGGCCCCCGAAAGTGGCCTGGCCAACCACCTATAAAGGGGTCCCCATGTCCGAACGGGCGAGCTTTTCTCCCCATTTTTGACCAAGGTGAGTCTCCGCCTCCCTCACGCCGATCTTGAGTTCTTTCTTCAAATCTTTCATGATTTTTATGAGTTTTCACCTTTGTTTTGAAGATATTTGAACAAAAGAGCAAGTTTTGGAACTTGGAGACCCAAGGAGCGAGATCTCCCCTATCTCCGAGTTAGATCGTCTCTCCTCTCGATCTTCAAGAGGTAAGAGTAGATCCATACTTCTTTTTATGTTTTAAATGAGTTTTATGAAGTTTGATGGGGTAGAAATGCATGTTTAGGTTTGTATTGAGTTTATGGGTCTATGTTATGTTTATGAGAAATGTGGGTAGTATGTGTATGTTTGATGTGTTTTGGTTGGGGTTTAAGTTAGTTTGAGACCCCTATGTGCTTGTTAGCTTGAGTTTGCATGTTGTAGAATAGGTAAATGCATGTGTGAATGGTTTGAGAGGTATTTGTGCATGGAAGAGGCTGAGTTCTGCCCTTGGGAAGAATTCAGGTTCGGCAGCCGAAGGCTCTTTCGGCCGCCGAACCTGCCTGTGGAGGCCAACTTTTGGCTGCCGAACCCTGCCCTCGAAAGTGGACTTTCGGCTCTGGAAGGGACTTTCGGTCGCCGAAGGTGCCGCTGAACATGCATGAGTTTCGTCTCTGGAGGGAACCTTCGGCCACCAAAAGTGCCACCGAAGGTGCATGACTTTCGGCTCTGGAGGGACTTTCGGCCGCCGAACCTGCCTCCGAAAGTGCCCTGTTCAGCCTCTTTTGCATGATTTATGTGATTGTTTCATGGTGTTTTAGGGGGTTTTTGGGGAGTATTTTAGAGTCATGTTCATGTTTGTTTGGTCCCTCATTTGAGTCCACCTGTGTAGGTTCGGACCCGAGAAACCGAGGACCCCAGTAGTGAGTCAGCTGCTTCAGAGTCTTGTCAGAGCTAGCCTAAGGTGAGTGGAATAACTCTTTATGCTTTAAAGTAAATAAATCAGTTCTTAGCATGATTCACGCATCATGAATGCCATGAGATATATTAGGGTGCTTACATTAGAATTCACGAGTATGTTGCATTGCATAATATGATGATGATGTGGATGGGTGTTGGATGATCCTTTAGTCCTCGTATGATATGATGTGATATGATATGGTATGGTATGGAAGTCCAGGTCGAGGCCCATTCTACACCCCTGGCACTATGTTAAGAGAAAGACTAGGTCGAGGCCCATTCTACACCCCTGGCACTATAGGAATGTTATGTTATGTATGTTATGCTAAGAGAAAGACCAGGTCGAGGCCCATTCTACGCTCCTGGCACTATTGGTTATGTTGAGGACTATTGGTGACAAAACCATCCTTGATGTGACTTGTCTGTGATGTGATGCATTTCATTATAGCATATGATTTAAATGTTTTATTATTCTACTCACTGGGCTCTAGTAGCTCACCCCACTCCCTTAACCCCAGGTTTGCAGGTACGGATTAGACTAGGAGGTCAAAAAGAGTAAAGTCATGGTCATGTAATAGCTAGTGGTGGACATGATAAGTATTGAAATGTAATGAATAGTATTAATTAGTTATGTAATATAATAATGTCATTGAGGATTATAGTTGTGCTTGACCCTAGTTTGTATGTTAATCCCTTTGTTTACATGATCTTTCAAATATAATGGTTTAATGATGTTTTAAGTAAGCCAAACTCACTATATGTTATGTTACCCCATTGGAGCTTTGTTGAGGACTCCAGTGTGGGGTTGATGATTATGTATACGAATAGTGCATGCACAGGTTGAGTTTGGTGATTGAATGAAAAGAAAAGTTCAAAATTTTTATGTATGTGTTGGTCATGTATGGGATTAAACAGGTTTACAGGATGAATGTTTGGCTTGCTATGGGTCCTGGCGGCCTTAAGCCGATCTGGATCCTAGCGCCGGTAGCGGTCCGGTTTCCGAGTCGTTACACTAACCCAGAGACTATGAAACCCACTCTCTCTACGGCTCTCGGAGCAACAAAAGAATGAGATGCACCAGGGTCCATTAAAGCATACACATCTGAACAACCAATGATGAGATTACCTAACACCACGGTGTTGGATGTGTTCGCCTCCTGCTGTGTCATAGTGAAGATCCGAGCTGGAGCTGATGGACCTTCACCCAGGGAACCTGCTGAAGAAGAGGCTGCCCCTCTCCCTTTGCCTCTGCCACTGCCCTGAGTCATAGCTGGAGCTACTGGCTGAGCCACACTACCAGACGCTGTCTGCTGGGACGGTGCCATAAAAGCTGTTCTAGGACACTCTCGTGCTATGCGTCCCTCTTGCCCACATCTGTAACATGCTGACATCCCAAACCGACAGACTCCCTTGTGCGATTTACCGCACCTCAAGCATTTTGAACCATCTGATCCTGAGCTCGAGCCACCACCTAAACCCAAACTGGACTTCAACCGATTCTAGAACTTATTCTTCTTCGGCTTTTTAGAGCCTCTGACCCACTTCTTGCTACTCGAAGCTGCTGCACTCAAAGAAGAGAGGTCAAACTTCTCTGAACCTGGGGTCTTGGAACCCGAGGGCTGTGCCACTTGCTGTTTAACTGTCCCCTAAATAATGGCACTAGCCTCCATCTTCCGTGCTGCATCCACTATGGTGTGGAAATACTCTCTCTCTGCTGCCAGAATTAAGGAGGAATACCTAGGGTGGAGTCTCATGGTATACCTCCTAGCTTTCTTTTGATCTGTGTCATATGCCTGGCCCACATATTGCAGCAACTCCAGAAACCTATCAGTGTACTCATCTACACTCATCTCCTCTGTTTGCCTCAACTGCTCAAACTCTACAACTTTCAACTCTCTGGAACTATTAGGAAAAGCCCATCCTGCAAATTCATTAGCAAACTGCTCCCAGGATAAGCTTCCCAACCTCGGGTCCACATAGTTTTTAAACCACTCTCGTGCTTTCTTGCACTTCAAAGTGAACCCCGCCATCTGAATGACTCTACTATCATCTGCCCCCAACTCATATGTAATCATCTTTACCGTTTTGAGATACTCAAACGGATCATCACCTGTCTTAAACTTGGGAGCATCCAGCTTTAAGTAATCTGTCATCTTTACCTTGCTCCCCACAGATGAGCTAGGTCTAGGTGTTTGGATTTCAGGGGCTACAGGTGCTACTGGTGGTAGAGGAGGTGCAGCATTCCCTGGGTTAGGGTTTGCTGGACTTGGGTAGAAGGGTGAGGGTGGATACATGGGGTACTGTGGATAAGATGGGTAAAAGGAAGGATAGGGCATGAAGGTAGGATAAGGATTATAACCGGAGTAATCCGATGTACCCCCCATTGGATACCCTGGGCCCTGTGGAAAGGGTTGATACTGTGGTGGGTGAGCATACCCCGAGGCCTGAGCGCCTCCTTGAGACTCTTCCATACCCTCATCAGACATACTCATGCCCAAACTACCGTCTCTTCTCTGATCATCCTCCTCTACCTCCCTCACATCAGCCGACATTCTACCCGGATCTGTCCTCCTTCTGTTCATATCAAAAGACCTTCTAGGGCCTTTCGATGTCCCTTCCCTGCTAGATCTACTAGACATTGCCCTCGACAAAGTAGGGGGACGGGCATCCATGCCCTCATTCTCTGGTGGGACTCCAGTCAATCGCGCAGATCGACGAGTGCCTCGCATTCTGATTTCTGAAAAACAACACATACACATAAACATTAACATCATATGGTTCATATGGAAACACATGAACCCGCATCACATACATAGCATATCATTAATGCACATGCATATATTCATGGCATTTCACATCATTATCAAGACAGGACTCTACATTCTATCCTAGTGGACATGATTTTTACTATTGTGCTTGCCCTTCTATAATATCTATGAGCCCGACACTCTCTAGGTCCGACCATATGAACCTAGGGCTCTGATACCAATCTGTAACGACCCGGAAACCGGACCGCTACCGGCGCTAGGATCCAGATCGACTTAAGGTCGCGGGGACCCGTAGCAAGCCTACTATACATGCTGAACACCTGATAAAATCCCATACATGATCATGCATTTTCATAAAAACTTTAAACTTTTACATATACCAAGCTTGATCTGTGCATGCACCATACTGTAAACATAAAACCCCATACTAGAGCCCTCATCAAATGCTCTAGTGGGTCAACATATCATACATCAAGCTTGGTTTAACATTTCTTATCATTAAAACATTTCATATAGATCATGTACAAAAGGGATTAACCATAAACACTAGGGCTAAGCACAATACTAATCCTCAAAACAATTCTTTACATTACATTACATTACATCATTCTTACACTTCATGTCCACTACTAGACTATTACATAGACTATACCATAATTCTGCTGACTTTCCCATAGCTACTTGTGCTCCTGCAAACCTGGGGGTTAGGGGAGAGGGGTGAGCTACAACAGCCCAGTGAGCAGAACTATAAAAACATTTAAATAAACACATGCCATCATGAAATGCATCACATCACAAGTAAATCACATCACGGATGGACTAACCCAAAAATCTCTCTATTCTGTGCCCGGCCCTTGGTGGAGCTCCTCAGGACTTCTGTTACATACATAAGCTCTATGCCCGGCCCTCGGTGGGGCTCCTCAGGACTTCTGTTACATAGCATAAAATCTAGAGGGCTAATGGGTTGTTCTGTTGTCCATCCACACCCACAATGAATAATGCAATACGTCATATTCGTGAATTCTAATGCCAACAACCTATTATATATCATGATGCATGAACATGCTTAAAACATTTGCTTTCTTGAAATAAAGGATTAAGTTAGTTCCACTCACCTCTGGCTGACTCTAGACTAACTCTGAAGCAGCTATCTCACTGCTGATCACCTCGGTTCCTCGGGTCCGATCCTACACAGGTGGACTCTAATGAGGGACCAAACATACTCTAGCATAACTCTAAATATCTCCCCATAAACTCCCTAAAACAATCATAGAAAACATGCAAAGGAAGGCTGAACAGGGCACTTTCGGCAGCAGGTTCGGCGGCCGAAAGTCCCTCCAGAGCCGAAAGCCATGCACCTTCGGCGGCACCTTCGGCGGCCGAAACTCCCCTCCAGAGTCGAAAGTCCAAACTTTCGGGGGCAGGGTTCGGCAACCAGAACTGCCTCCCCAGGCACGTTCAGCGACCGAACATGGCTTCGACAGCCGAACCTGAGTTCTTCCAGAATGGGAGAACTTAAGCCTCTCACGCACATTTGCCTCCCAAACCCTCTAAACTCAAACCAAACCATGCATAAACATGCATAAACACATTCTTAAGCATTTAGGGGCATAAAACTAGCCTATATCCCAACAAACATCACATTATAGCATACAATAAACATACATATCAACCTTAAATTCACATAAACCCTAACATTTACAACTACTCTAATCATGCATAAAACCCCCCTTAAAACCTCTCAAAACTTACTCAAAACATAAAAGGAGGTGAGAATCTACTCTTACCTCTTGAAGATCGAGAGGAGAGGCGATCCAAACTTGGAGTTGTAGAGGAAATGGGCTCTGGGGTCTCCAAGCTTCAAAACTTAGATCTTTGCTCAAAAATCTTCAAAACTAAGTTAAAACTCATAAAAAACATGAATGATTTGAAAGAAAACATCAAAACTAACCATGGAAGGGCATGGACTCACCTTTGCCCGAAAATGGAGAAGAAAACTCGCCCATTTTCAGACATGGGGCCTTTTATAGGTGGCTGGCCAGACCATCTTCGGGGGCCAAAGGTGCTCCCTAAACTGCACCATGTTCGGCGGCCGAACATGAGGTTTGGCGGCCGAACCTGGCTTTCCTTCCTTGGTGCTTTTCTTTCAAAAACTCAATTTCTTTCTTGATAAAACCATAAAAACATTTTAGAAAACCTTTATTTTACCCTTCTAGAAGGCTCCGACATTCGAGAAATTCCAAATTTCAACGGAGATTCCGCCGGAAGGTAGGAATTCCAGTGCCAGGGTCTAGCCGGGTATTACAACTATGATTGTAAAATTCAGTACCATCCGGATAAGGCGAATATTATGGCAGATGCCCTAAGCCGAAAATCACTTGGCAGTCTATCCCATATTACAGCAGAGAGGAGACTGGTGGTGAGGGAATTCTACAAGCTCATCGATAAAGGGCTACAGTTGGAGTTATCTGGTACAGATGCTTTGATAGCTCAGATGAGAGTGACACCCGTGTTTCTGGAGCAGGTGGCTCAGAAATAGCATGAGGACCCCGAGTTGGTGAAGATAGCAAGAGCAGTCCAGGCAGGCAAGAATGAAGAGTTCAGATTTGACAACAAGGGGATCGTTCGCTATGGGAGTAGGTTATGTGTACCAGATGATGTGAGTCTGAAGGGAGACATTATGAGGGAAGCTCATAATGCTAGATACAGCGTTCACCCTAGAGGCACCAAAATGTATCAAGATCTGAAGAGTGTTTATTGATGGCCAGCTATGAAGAGAGAAGTGGCACAGTTTGTGTCCGCCTGTGAGGTTTGTCAGAGGGTGAAGCTAAAACATCAGAAGCTGGTTGGAATGCTTAACCCACTGTCGATTCCAGAATGGAAATGGGAGAATATAGCTATGGATTTTGTGGTGGGGTTACCGGCAATGTCCAACGGATTGGACTCCATATGGGTGATTGTGGATAGATTGACCAAATCTGCTCACTTCATCCCTGTCAGGAGCGGCTATTCTGTGGACAAATTGGCACAGGTGTTTGTTGACGAGGTGGTCAGGTTGCATGGGACTCCAGTATCAATTGTGTCAGATAGGGGACCCCAGTTCACCTCCAGGTTTTGGCGGAGTCTGCAGAGTGCTATGGGTACTGTAACAGCCCGGACATTGGACCGCCACCGGCACTAGGATCCAGATCGGCTTAAGGCCGCCGGGACCCGTAGTAAGCCTACTGTGAACTCTGTGTACCTGATAAATCCCATACATGATCAAACTTAAACTTAAAACTGTTACGTACTTTTTTTTTTTTTTCTTCTTCTTCTCTAACTTTTCTTTTCTGTAAAACTTGGAATATTGCTCATCAACCAAGCTTGGACTATGCATGCTCTGTCTGTATGCACTCGAAGAGTGGTACCTGCTATGGTACCATACAGTAACTACAGAGATAGATATACTACCATGCACCAAGCCTAGCTCTCATCATAACAACATTATCTCAATCATAATATATAAACATAAAATGATCATGTGCAAAGGGATAAACAAACACTAGGGCCAAGCACAAGTCTATAACTCAATACATCTCATTTCTATCCATTACAAAAACTCTGTACTATACATCATGTCCACTACTCTGTACTATTACATATGCTTTTACCCTTGCTTTCTCTTTCTCTTTCTCTTCTCTGAGGCCCTGAAACATGGGGTTAGGGAGAGGGATGAGCTACGAGAGCCCAGTGAGCGGAATCCATAAAAACATTTAAAATATGCTAGCATGAAATGCGTCACTGCACAAACATTTCACATCTCGGATTGGACATGACCCCAAAACTCCCTCTGTCGATGCCCGGCCCCCAAAGGAGCTCACACAGGTCTTTCACTAACTACTCATGGTGCCCGACCCTATAAGGGCTCTCACAGGACTTATCCAAGTTAAATGCCCGGCCCCAAAGGAGCTCACACAGGACATACAATAATGACAGACTTATGGGCTATTGAGATCGCCTCGGTCCAATCCACATATACAAGTACTAATGCAATGCATCAACTTGGTGAATACTAATGCAAAGCATCCTACATAAACATGGCATTAATGATGCATGACTCATGCTAAAACAATTATTAACTTTTAAAATAAAGTTCTGTTCCACTCACCTCTGTCAACTGCTGAGCAATCTCTGTAACTCTAACTCTGTGGGCCTTCTGGGTTCCTCGGGTCCGCACCTACACAGGTGGACGCAAATGAGGACCAAACTTCATTAAACATCACTCTGAACATCTCCCCAAAACCCCTCTAAAACATCATAGGCATGCATGGAAAAAAATGGGCAAAAGAAGGCTGGACAGGCACTTTCGGCGGCTGGTTCGGCGGCCGAAACCCCCCTCCAGAGACGAAACGCATGCATGTTCGGCGGCACCTTCGGCGGCCGAAAGTCTCGTCCGGAGACGAAACTCATGCACTTTCGGCGGCCGAACTCCCTCTTTCGGCGGCCGAAAGTCCCTTTCTCACCCAAAAGCCTAGCTTTCGGGGGCAAGGTTTGGCAGCCGAAACTGCCTCCACAAGGGGTTCGGCGGCCGAACCTTGCTTCGGCGGCCGAACCTGGATTCTCCAGAAAGGCAGAATCCGAGCACAACTCATGCTCTCAGCCTCCAAAAACCTATAAAACACCCATAACATGCATACCAACACTTCTTAACTAACATATAACATATCTCATGCATATAGGAGCCTAAACACGAGCTCAAACTCCATAAGCAACCTCAAAACTCATCAAAGCTCATATGCTCAACATATGCTCAACTCATGGTTACACCCCAAACCATGCCACAAACTCTCTCAAAACTCTTAAAACATACTTTACACATAAGGGAAGGTGAGGATCCATGCTTACCTCTTGAAGAACTAGAGGATTTATGGTCCAAGCTTGGAGATGGGTGAAAATCTCAATCAAAGTCTCCAAGTGCTCACTTTGCTTCCTTTAGCTCAAATCGCTAAAACAAAGCGCAAAACATGTTACAACATGCAAGATTTGAGGAAAACATAAGAAATCAGGCCAAGGAGAGCTTGAACCTACCTTTGACCCAAAAACAACGTATTTACACCCAAGTCTCGGGCAAAGGGGCTTTTGTAGTGGCCAACCGACTCTCCTTCGGCGGCCTAACATGCATGCGAAACCATGCAACTTTCGGCGGCCGAACTTCACCTTCGGCGGCCGAACCTGGCTTTTGTCCCCTTGGTCTTTTCATTTCAAAACTCAATTTTCTTAACTCAAAAACATGCAAACATGATAAAAACACTTTACAAACATCTTAAAAACCTTTCTTTTACCCTTAGGGCAAGCTCCGACATCCTCGAATCCCGACTTCCAACAGAAAATCCGCCGGAACGTAGGAATTCCGATACCGGGGCCTAGCCGGGTATTATAGGTACCAGGCTGGATTTTAGCACTGCCTTCCATTCACAGACTGACGGACAGTCAGAGAGGACCATCCAGACAATAGAAGATATGCTCAGAATGTGTGTGCTAGATTTTGGCGATTCTTGGAGGCAACATCTACCTTTGGTGGAGTTTGTCTATAATAACAGCTATCATGCTAGCATCGGGATGGCTCCTTATAAAGCTCTTTATGGGAGGAAGTGCAGGTCACCTGTTTGCTGGAAAGAAGTGGGAGAAAGGGCCTTAGCGGGGCCTGAGCTAGTAGAGATCACCAGCAGAGTAGTGCTCATTATCAGAGAAAGGATCAAAACTGCTGTGAGCAGGCAAAAGAGTTATGTAGATGTCCGCAGGAAGCATATAGAGTTCCAGGAGGGAGATAGTGTTGCTCAAGGTGTCTCCTATGAAAGGGGTGATTCGTTTTGGGAAGAAGGGTAAGTTAGCTCCATAACTCGCGGTTGTCGAAGCCGGTCAAAAATAACCTTTCTGGTTATCAACAATTTACAACTGCAGATAGTGGTGAAAGGATCGAATCCACAGAGAATTGAGAACTCACCTATTTCTCTTTTTATGACCAAGAAAATAAACTGAAACGATAATAAATTAAAAATGAGATAAAAGACTGAAAGTGGGATCAAATGAGATAAACTGAAAATTGGGATCAAAACTGTCAACAAAATAACATGGGGGATTTGAGATTGATTGTAGTAAACTAATAATGAGAATAATAATGGAAAGCAAATAATTAAATAAAAAGCAATCAATAATGAGAAAGCTCTAGTTGAAGTATTGGATCCACTTTAGTTGTTGGGATTGATCACAGACACTTTGTTCTTTTGGGTTGGTTCAATAGATTAGTTATGGAGATGGAATAAGATTCTCAATACCATTATCTCTCCTTATTATTAAATTAATTAGGGAACGTCTCTGACCAATTACTAATTAACAAGTTGCCAAGGAATGTCCTTGGGCCTCAGGCAACAAACAACTGTTAATTGCATTAAGAAATAGAGAGATCCAATCCTAGCTATCCAAACGTATGGAGATAACACTAGATCATGCAACTTCCTTGGTTTTTATGCCAAGTGTTCTTATGTAAGAATAATCTAAGCAATTACGGACTTAAATCATTCAAACTAACAAATAATTATTTTGCAATAAAAAATCAACGTAGATCTCAATAACAAAGTAATATGAAAATTAAGTATGAAATTGCATGAATATTGAACTCCCAAAAGTTAAACAATATTTGATCAAGTCTCACAACCCATTAAACAACTAAAGCTTCAACCAATATTCAACTAGATTAAAAGAAATCAGCCACTCATGGCTGATTTAAAAACAGAAAAATAAAAGAAAAAAGAAAGGAACCGAAGATGGGATGTGGAGAGCTCCTTGCGCGCCGATCCTTGCAAGAAGAGAAGAGAGTGATTGAATTGTCCCTTGGTCGGCCACTTAAGTGTCCCTTATATAGGATTAGGGAGGCTGATTTTAGGTTTTCAATTGTTGTCCACGTGAGGTGAGTGTCCCATATGCGTGAAGGTGCGGTCCATGTGAAGTGAGCGTTGAAGCGGATCCATGTTCGTGAATGGTGAAGGCGGGCCATGTGCATGTGTCCCATGCTTGCCTATGTGAGGCGTGTGGCTTGGTCATGAGTGCAAGGTGGAGTCCATGTGCGCGAGCTTGCTTTGGCGGGCCCTTGTGCTTGAACGTGCGGTCCATGGTTGCAAGAGTGGGTCGTCCATGATTGCAAGAGTGGGTCGTCCATGATTGCAAGAATGGGCTGCCCAAGTGCCAAGTCGCTTGAAGATTTTAAATTTCAAAATATTTTCCTCATTCAGTTTAACTTGAATCCAACTTGACAGGCTTGCTCTCTTCTGCTCCAAATAAGGCAGTTTTAGGGGGATTTTCTCCAAATTGTCCTTTTACATCATTTTCTGCAGAATAATATCAAAAGCACTAAATTAAGCAGAAATCATGTAAATATTCATCAATAATATTAATATAAATTGGACTAAATTATGCTCTATCACTCCACAGTACATCGGACCCTTTGAAATCTTGTAAAAGATTGGGAATGTATCGTACAAGCTGGACCTACCTACTTCAATGGAGAGAATCCATCCGGTTTTCCATGTTTCCATGTTATGGAAGTTTGTGTCAGATCCGGACAAGGTTCTTAATGAGCCTGATGTGGAGATCCTAGGAGATCCTAGGAGATCTCACCTATGTTGAGCAGCCAGTGCGGATCATGGACACGCAGATCAGAAAGTTGAGGAACAAGGAAATCCCGATGGTAAAAGTCCTTTGGAATCACCACAACATGGAAGAATGTACCTGGGAGACACGGGAGTCTATGCTCCAGCAATACCCCTATCTCTTTTAAGGTTAGTGTTTATGTGTTTTTATGTGTTTATGCCTTGCGATGTCTATTTGTTGAACATTCGGGGATGAATGTTCTTAAGGGGGGAGAATGTAATACCCGGCTAGACTCCGGCATCGGGATTCCTACCTTCCGGCGGAATCTCCATTAGAATCCAAAATTTCTCGGGTGTCGGAGCCTTCTAGAAGGGTAAAATAAAGGTTTTCTAAAATGTTTTCATATGTTTTTTTGTTTTTTTACGAAAAAAGAAAATTGAGTTTTGAAAGAAAAGACTAAGGAAGAAAAATCCAGGTTTGGCCGCCGAACATGGGGAGTTTGCGGAAGCACTTTTGGCCCCCGAAGGTGGTCTAGCCAGCCACCTATAAAAGGCCCCTTGTCCAAAAATGGGCGAGTTTTCTCTCTCTATTTTCGGGCATAGGTGAGATTTCACCTTCCTTTGGTCGATTTGTTGTTTTCCTTCAATCCCTTCAAGTTTTTGATGAGTTTTACTTGGTTTTTGAAGATTTTGAGCTAAAGATCAAAGTTTTGGAAGCTTGGAGACCCCGGAGCTCATTTCTCCACCTCTCCAAGTTAAGGATCGCACCTCCTCTCGATCTTCAAGAGGTAAGTGTCGATCCACGCCTTTTATGATGTTTTAAGTAAGTTTTAAGAAGGGGTTAAGGGATTTGATGCATATTTAGGCTGGTTGTAAAATGTTAAGGTTTATGTTAGTTTTATGCTCAAATGTATGCTATGTTGATGTTTGTTGGGGTATAAGCTAGTTTTATGCCCCTATATGTTGGAAAATATGTTTATGCATGCTTTTGTGTGTGTTGGTGTGAGTTGAGAGGTTTTGGGGTGGCTGGATGTGCGTGTGAGGCTCGGGTTCTACCCTTTGGGAGAGCCCAGGTTCGGCCGCCGAAGCCAGTTTCGGCTGCCGAACCTGCCTGGAGGCAGCTTTAGGCTGCCTAAACTCGCCCCCGAAAGTTTGGACTTTCGGCTCTGGAGGGGAGTTTCGGCCACTGAACCTGCCGCCTAAGGTTGTGACTTTCGGCTCTGGAAGGACTTTCAGCCGCCGAACCCTGCCCCCGAAAGTGCATGACTTTCGGCTCTTGAGGGACCTTCGGCTGCCGAACCTACCGTCGAAAGTCCCCTGCCCAGCCTTCCTTTGCTTGTTTTTCCATGCATGTTTATGATGTTTTAAGGGATTTTTGGGGAGATGTTTAGAGTCTTGTTAGAGTTTGTTTGGTCCCTCATTTGAGTCCACCTGTGTAGGATCGGACCCGAGGAACTGAGGAGGCCAGCAGTGTTAGCTGCTTCAGAGTTAGTCCAGAGTCAGCCAGAGGTGAGTAGAACATAACTTCTTTTATTTTCAAAGCAATGAAATCTTTTAAGCATGTTCATACATCACGATTGCCATGTTTATAGGTTGTTGTATTAGAATTCACGAATATGATGCATTGCATAATTTGCTAATGATGTGGATGGATATTGGATGACCCACTAGCCCTTGATATGATATACTATGTTATGATGTGGAAGTTCAGGTGTGGCCTGCACTACGCCCCTGGCACTATGTAAGAGGAAGTCCAGCTGTGGCCTGCACTACGCCCCCGGCACGATTGGATATGTTATGATATGTTATATATAAGAGAAAGACCAGGTATGGCCTGCACTACGCCTCTGGCACATTTGGATTATGTAGAGGGTTATTGGTGACAAGTCCATCCGTGATGTGAATTGTTTGTGTTGTGATGCATTTCATGAAAGCATGTGACTATTAAAATGTTTTAATGTTCTGCTCACTGGGCTTTTATAGCTCACCCCTTTCCCCTAACCCCCAGGTTTGCAGGTTCAGGATAGACCGGGAAGTCGTTAAGGGTAAAGGCTTGTTATGTAATAGTCTAGTAGTGGACATGAATGTAAAATGATGTAATGTAAGATATTGTATAGTAATGTATTGAGGATTAGTATTGTACTTGGCCCTAATGTATGGGAATCCCTTTTTGTACATGATCTTATGTTAATGTTTTAATGATGAGTTATGTTGAACCAGGCTTGACATATGATATGTTGCCCCACTAGAGCATTTGATGAGGGCTCTAGTGTGGGGTTTTATGTTTATAGTTATGGTGCATGCACAGGTCAAGCTGGTGTATGAAAAAGTTTAAAGTTTTTATGAAAATGTATGATCATGTATGGGATTTATCAGGTATGACAGGATGTATGTTAGGCTTGCTACGGGTCCCGGTGACCTTAAGTCGATCTGGATCCTAGCGCCGGTAGCGATCCGGTTTCGGATCGTTACACCTACTCTAGTTCCTAAGCAACTCAATCTATTAGAGTAGAAAGTTAATCTTCTTTTATTTTTTTTTTTAATTTAGTTTACATGTCAACTTCCATTCAAAAGGTATGATAATTTTTTTAGCTTGGCAGATCCTAAAATGAAAAGAAAAATCAGGCTAATTGATAAGGGCTCAAAGTGGTCAATAAAGAATAATACTAAATGGATGGCTAAGGTCCAAGCTTTGCATACTCTTATTTTAAGCTGTCGTTTGACGTAAAATTATATATGGGACTCATGCCTACCCTAGTTCCTAAGTAACTCAAAACATTGGAGTAAAAGTTATTCTTCTTTTATTTTTTTTTATTTAGTTTACATATCAACTTCCATTCAAAGGGTATGATATTTCTTCCTAATGAGAGTATTGATTATTTTAAATTCATTGGATCTATCTTTAAGACTGGTGAGGCAATATATATGTCAAGTTTATACATATATATTAACGGGTACATGATAAATAATGTATAGTCTACTTGTGGATACATATCTAAAAGTAATGAATGAACTAAACTATTCAGAAAAAGAAAGAAAAATTCTAATAGTCATTGAGCTTCATCAGATGCACAAAGTTTATTATACTACTGAGAAAAAAAATGAATTAAAAAAAAAGATGCAAAGCTATACTCCAAACTTACTTTTGAAATTATCTCAATGTCATCAAGATAAAATAAATAAATACATAAGTAATAAAGGTAAAGTAGAAAAATTAGGGTACTTCCTCTTGAAGCATGTTTTACTCTTTATTCATCTCCATTGATCTTGAACCCCACCAAAAAAATAACAATTGTCAAAATAATCTTAAGAGATTAAACAAAAATAAAAATAAAGAAATAAGAAATAATAAAATAAAATTAAAACTTGGATTGCCTCCCAAAAAACGCTTAATTTATAGTTTTTAACTAGACTTTATATACAAATGCTCATTAAAGAGTGATTTTTGTCCACAAAGTGTCAAATGACACTACATATGGATCTTAATTTATATATCCTCAAGATTGACAGGATTTACAATAATTCTGCATATAGCACAAATAACACTTAGTTTTAAACAATGAACTTGCCAAAAGAACTTCAATTTTTGGTTCAGCTCTTGGAGAATATTATAAAATGAAGATGATGCTATTAGAAAATAAGGATCTTCAGGTCGTATATATAGTATGACAATCATTGAGCTCAAATTGATGGTACCACATGTTTCTCTATCCACCAATTCTATTGCCTTATCCTTTTCAATTGAGCACTCTTTCTCCATATTGATCACTATATTGGGGAGTTACTCAAAATGTTCTTCCAATTCTTCATCTACTTCTATTGTTACATTCTCTTCAAATAAGTACTCTTTCTCCAGATTGTTTATTGCACATATTTCTTCACCTACCATTGGTATGGTTGACTCACACATAGAAAAGCACTGTCTCCATATTGATCACTGCATTAGCCAACTATAAAAATTGTACATCTAAATTCGTTATAACAGCTTGTTGATTTTAGATATTAGATCTAGTTTCTCTTATGAAATTTTTGGTTTCTCCTATTAATTTTGTAGTGATCTTAGAGATTGATGTAACTAATTTTTCTAGTCTTTGATTCCCTCTCTTCTTGATGGTCAAATGGTTGGTTTGTTTATATTAGATGGGAGATAGATGAAGGATATTGATGACTCCAACCTTGTAGTGAAGGATCCGAAGCCGGTGGTAGTAAAAGTCCAACATGTGATCGAGTAGATAAATTGCATCCTTATGGCTTCTAAGTAAAAGACATCCACCAATGGCCGAAACTCCATTATCAATCCAACTTTTTGTCTTAACATTCAATCTTGTGTAAAAGTAAGACGTAAGAGACTCATTTAACATATTGTAAATAGAAAATTGTGCCACCAATTTAATAAATTTATCTCAAGTAGCATGAAATTGTTCCAAGTGTTATTAAATAAAATTTGTAAAGATATACATACCTCACAATAGAATAAGTAAATTTAATATAAAAATAAATAATAAATAAATAAATAGCATATATATAATTAAAGAAGAGAAAAATAAAATAAAATGTCTAAAGTAATAACAGAGTTTACTATTATGATATTAATGTTGTCCATCTCCAGCAACGGCATCAAAAACTTAATAAATTGGGTGATACATATAAGTGGATGAAATCGTCTCAAATAATAAAGAGTGGATAGATTACTGTATTCATATGAATTGAAAATTAAATATTTATAAATATAATTATTACTTAAACTATTAATAATGATAATTGTGAAATTTAAAATAAAATAAAATAATAAAACTAAACCACTCAATAAGACATAATTCGTGAAAAAAAAGTAGGGTACTTGAACCTGATTCAATTAATTTATTTAATTAACAATTCAATTTTAATTATCAAATCAGAACAAATAATTTTAAAAGTAATTGATCCTCTCTCTAATAAAACTAAATTAATTAACTAAAAATTATCACTTATTTCTCATAATCTGATAATATTTTAATTAATTTTTCAAATACTCTAATTATTTTGTCTAAAACTCTATATGTCAAATCTTCATTTTTAATTCAATTAATCTTGGTGTGATATTCAATTTTCAATTTAATCCTAAAACCTTTTCTCCTAATATTAATTTGAGAATAAAATCATTCAAATATCTTCTAGATACTAAAAATATTAATCTCAAGAATTCAATAATAGATAGATAAAGAAAATCAAATCAAATAAATAAAAGACAATCATAATTAAACTCCATCAAATAATATAATAAAACTAAAAATATTAAAATAAATATAAAAACAATGTTAAAAAATCAATTACATTAAATGGATATGATTTTAATATATAAATAATTATGTAAAATTTCACAATAAATTTAATAGTTATTAATATAAATTATATTATATATATAACACATATTTAAACTATTTGCAGTTTACATAATGTGTGTGTATATACATATTATATATATAAAATTAACTACGAAAATAATAATAATATAAAAGTGTATCATTTGATAACATTAGTATTTAGTTATAAAATTATACGGGTAATAAATGATTAAATATATTATAACTATTATAATATATTTATAATTAAAAATAATAAAATAATTTAATATTATAATTAAAGTTATTAAAATAATAATAATAATAATAATATGTAAATTGTTGAATATATATATATATATATATAGTACAAAAAGATAGATAGATATATATTATAGTAGGAAATATACCAAAAAATTATGCAAAAAGAAAAAAGACATGTACAAAATCGGTTTTGATAATATTAGAGTTTGGATAGAATAGAGGTGATTAGCATTCTGTTCAAATTGAAAAAATTAATTGAATTGAATTAATTTAAAAATTTGATTCGATTTTTTATTCATTTCGGATGAGTTCAATTTTTAATTTTAAAATTTTCAATTATTTTGATTTGATTTAATTTTAATCAGAAAAAATTAAAAAAATCGAATCGAACTGATTAGTGATAATAATATATTATCAAAAATAATATAAAGAGATTAAATTATATTAAAATTAAAATATTTCAATTAAATTTTAAAATTAATATAAAAAATAAAAAAATTATTAAAAATTTAAACCGATTAAATTAAATTAATCAAATCGAATAAGATCAATTTGATTTAATTTAATTTTTATCTGAAATTAATTTAATTCAATTTTTATAAATATTAAAATTTTAATTTTTAATTTATCTAATTTAATTTAATTTTAAATCAAATTTACGGAATTATCACCGTTTTAATAGTCTAAAAGCGATAAAAGAATGATGCCTAAAAGCTATATAAGAATGACAAGTTATTGACCCAAAAGCAACATTTATTGAGCCAAAAGCAGCCCACTTTCAAAGATTCGGTGTTCAGAAATCAAATATGCGTCACAACTGATAATGACAGTTATAGCTCAAAAGCATCTTCTCGACTCCAAAATTTTTCCCCAAAAAAAAAAAAAAAATATTTGTTTGACAGCATTGTATTCGATACTTGGAAATTATAAAATATGTTTATTAAAATTTTGAATTTTATAAAAGTGTAATGAAAAAAACTACAGATTTAATTATAAAAATTAAATAATTGTAGTTTTATAACGTTCTATTATCAATTGAAATGCAAATAAAAATAGAATGCCAAATCTTTCCAATAAAAGATTAGGCAGAATTAATATTAATTTTTAAATTTTTTAAAATAAATTAAATATTTCAATTATATAATCTAAAAATTTTATGTAATTAAGAGTTTATGATTTTAATTAAGATTTAATTTTAATAATTAAGTTGGTTATATAATAAAAACAATAACAGATAACATATCATGTAAGTTAATTTAAATCTGATTAAAATTAATTTAAAAGTTGCTATAATTATAATAAATTTAAAAATTAAAATTTTTTTTATTTAAAATTAAAAATTTAAATTATAAATATGAAAATTCATAAAATTAAGATATTTTTGGACTAATAGGCCTTGAAAATAATAATAATAAAAAGACTAATCAGACTAAAACTCTAAGAGGTGAATTGGATACAAGAATTATACAGTGGGAATGTGAATGTTATAGGTCAAAAGTATTGTCTTGACCATGAAATTTTACAAGAAAACAAATATTTGTCTCAGTGGATTTGTATTCAATATTAACTTTATAAAAATATAATTATAAACCCTAAACTTATAAAATACATTTATTAAATTTTTAAATTTTATAGAAAATACGTGTAAATTAAATGTGTATTAAATTATAAAAAATAAGTAATTATATTTTTATAATGATTTGTTATCAACACAACATGCAAATAACTTCACAAATAAAAATTAAGGGTGATTATTATTTAGTTTTTGTAGTTTAAGGAAATTACTTTTTTAATTTTTTTTAAAATAATTCTTGTCTTTTTTATCTTTTGAGATGATATGACTATAAATTATAAAGATTAAATAGTTTTTTTTTTTAAATTACAAGAATTAAAATAGTTATTGTTTTTAAAATTCCAATAACTATATAATTATTTTTTTAAAAATTATAAAAACTACATAATTACATTTTAAAATTATAAATACTAATTACAAATAAGAGCATACGTAGAAAAAAGAATTAGATATTTAATAACTTCAAATTAAATGAAATAAATAATTAACGATTTTGAAAGATTAGGACTATCTAATATATCATTTAAAAATAAAGTAGCCCAATAATTAGTTGAGTTAAACCATATAAGTTTTAAGAATGTGATTAAATTATATAAATTTAAATTTTAAAAAATTTAAATTTAATTTATAAAACTATATGTATGATTTGAATTTATTTATTTTATAATATTAATTTCAGTTTGTTTAATAAAATTGTTTGTAAATCTATTAAAAAATGAATCAAATTCAAACTTAACAAGTCGAATAATATAAAATTTAAAATTAAATTATTTATTAAATAAAATTAAAAATTAATCTCAATTTTAATACGTTTGAAAATTGAGTCGAATCCGATTGAAATTTTAGTAATACAAATCTCAAACAACTAACTGTTAGTTTATTTACCTCCCATTTTATAATTTTGAGTCGATGGACAGTTCCAGTAAAAAAAGTCTCTCCTCCTGATGGGACAAAAACAATAATTGATTAATGAAACAAAACAATAATTGGAAGTTAATGGGTTATTAACGAAACAATATTATTTAGACACGTGCTAATTAGTAAACTATAGAGGCTATGAAGTTAATCCATTTGTAGATAAAATAACAAGATATGAAGAGATATGCATCATTACATTAGGCACCAAGCCTCTAGAATATAGGAATTTACTTTTGTTTCCCAATTATTCAGATTAATAATAATATAAGAATTCCTCAGAGACTGATTATTGCTTTATCAAATTGACTCTCTTCCAGAAGGACAAGTTTCAGTGCTTATATAAGGACTTGAATAATGACAAGAAGAACCACACAGTCACAGAGAGAGAGAGAGAGAGAGAGAGAGAGAGATAGAGATGAAGAGGCTTGAAGGAGAAGTGGTGCTCAAAATCCCAGCAGAAAAGGCATGGGAGATGTACAGAGACGATGAGATCATTAGCAAAATCAACCCTGAAATGCTTGCCCTCGCTCAATATGTTGAAGGAGATGGCAGCCCTGGAAGTCTCAGGCTTTTCAAGCTTGGCCCTGGTCTCTCCCTCTCTCTCAGTTTATATTCACTTACCCTAACCCTATATTTATCGAACTTGATAGAAAAAAAAATTACAATTAATAATTTGATGCGTAATTTGCTAGCTATTGATCAATCATGTATAGGTTTATCATTTTTTTTTTTAAAATTTATATTATTTTGAAAATGAAGTAGCAATTAACTATTTGTTACGCACGATGGATGTAGCCATATGTAACTATGTGAAGGAATCAATGGAGAAGATAGAGAAGGTAGAGAAGGGAAGATCAGTAACATACAGTGTGATAGGAGGTGAGCTTAAGAAGATGTATGATCCGTACAAGGTTACCTTCTCATTCACTCCTGTGAAAGGTAAAGAAAACGAGCAATGTTTAGCTGCATGGAAAGCCGAGTTTGAGCCATTGACTCCGGCAACCCCTCTGCCAGAGAAAGCAAGGGATGCTGCCGTCGGCTTCCTCAGGTGCTTCGACAACTTTGGGCGTGCCTAGCTACTAATTAGTTTACTTCTTGTTGTGGTGGGTGTGGTTTTTTGCTTCATGTCTAACACCTGAATGATGTTTGTATGAAAATTGTCTAATAATTTCTAATTTAATGAATATGAATCAAATGATAATGGAGTCTTTTTATATATAAACATATAATTAAGGCTCCATTTGTTATTGAGAAAAGTTTTTCATATTTTCTAGCATTTAAAATATTTAAAAAATTTAATCAATATAAAATATTTTTTAATTAAAAAAACAAATTTTTAAAAAAATTATTTTTCACACTTTAATATTTTTATTAAAATATTTATATATAAATTTATTAATAAATTTTACTTTTTAAATTAACATTAAAAAATAAAAAATAAATGATTTCGAAATATCTTTTACATAAAATATTTTTTAAATATAAATTATTTTACGCAAATAAATAAATTCTAAACCTAACAAAATAAATCAAACTAAAATTACACATCCTCCCTTCTAATTTGCAAAAAGATTTGCCTTAAACCGGTGAAACCTCTGCATCGCAAAATTATAAGTTTTAACTGTAAAAAATGTTTGTTTTAAAAAAAAAAAAATTCTAAAATTTGAATAAATATTTTAAGCTTTATCATTTAATGGTTAAAAAAAATGTTTTATTATTATAACCCATAAATATCATTTAATCCATTTTTTTTATTGAACAAGGGAATACGCAAGTTCAATTTTTCGTTTCTAAAAATGAATGCTTTTCAAATATGATTCCAGCCATGGTTAAAGAAATAATAGAAGCAAAGCAAGATGCTCAATTCCCCACTTTCTCAATTATCACAAAAGAATCTTAGAAATTTTTAAAATTAAAAAGAAATAATTTTTTGAAAAGGAAAAAATCAAATTAAATTCTTACAAAATTCTTGGTATATGATCAAATATTCATTCGACAGATACTAAAAACATCTAATCTAAGTGTTCTGAGAAGAAGAGTGAAGTTCTGAGAATCTCCACTTCACATGTACATTTTCGTTTGGTGAAAAAAAATTCTCAAAAAGGCTGCAAAGACTGGCCATGAAAAGTACAAGCAATGCTAAAGCATGGTTGGAGTTATGACCCAACAGAAACCCATTACGTTAATTGCTTTCAAATATATAAACAAGAAAGCCCAAGTATACATTTTAATCGCCTTACATGCAGGGGGAAAAAAATCCAGCAGTCACTGCTAATATCAACACCTTCCTAGAATCAAAGAGAGAAAATGACTTCTTGAATTGGTATTAGTCCAGCCTAATTTGTCAAAAACTGTGAAACTTTCGTAGTTCACTCCATGTCAGACCCATCAATGGCTGTGCAACCCCACTTATCCTCCTGCTGCTGTCAGCTTCTTTTTTATTTTACTTTTAGTCATCAAGTCGAAACTGCTCGCATTCTATTGACCCAAATCTAGTGAAGTTTGTAATAAGAACATTTATCATCTTTCTTAATGTTACTTTAAATTCACTGGAGGCATTCCGGTCCTCGTTATCGATTTCAGCTACTCCATCTTTAACTTTAACTGAACCCACTGTAGCGCCATCCACATAAGCTTTACATGCTACCAGAATATCACGTGCACGCGAGTGAAAATGACCAATGACATAATCTTCAAAATACTGCAAGCAACAAAATTTCCAGTCATTAAAATGTCAATATCTAGTAGTGTTATCAGTAAAGCAATTTCCTTCCCCTCTTCTTCTGGGAAGGGGGCTTGACACTTGAGTGTTAAAAATTTACGGGTAAAAACATCTAATACTTGCCAAATTAAACAAGCTTGGATAAATATCTGTTAAGGCATAATAAGAAGCCTGGAGTCTAGATGAAAGTTCAGAGCACAAAACTTCGCATCAATGTAAATTTCGATGGCAGGGTAAAAGGAGGTCTGGCACAAGAAGGCGCTCAACTCTGGTCGAGTGCTGCTGAGCAAAGCCATCCAAAGAAAAAGAACAAACTTTTGACACCTTAATGCATCTAATCTCTATCCAATAATTCTTAAAGCAGGAGGATAAGAAAATCCAAAAACAAGGGCAAGAAAGGAGAGGAACTGAGAAAGGGAGGGAGGAAGAGAAACCTCAGATAAAGAAGAGCTGTAGACTAATAGATTTAGTGAGTTATACCTTAGGCGGTCTCCGAAGTGTGTACATCATTGTCTTCAAAGATAAGATAAATACATCCTCACTGTACTTCCTGGATCTTCTATCTCCTTCTGCCCCAACATAAGATGATTCATATCCAGGCTCATTGAAGAAGGGTTTTGCATTAAGAATGAGAGCTTGAATAGAAACCAGAACTTGAAGCATGGTTGATGTCCCCGGGATCCACATTTCATTCTGTCTTCCGCTCCAGGTTCCCAAAAGGCTGAGGCATACTTTACCACATTCATACAAATTTGGATTCAATCGAAGTCCGCCTGAATAGTAGTAGACCGACTAACAGTAGAAATTCACAATTAAACACAGAAGGATATTCATAATATTTCAAGGAGAAGACTACAACAAAATACATACTGGGGGTATATCAGGATATGTGGGGGGGAAGAGACAGTCAAAGACAAAAAGGCCATCATGATAAGGAGTACCAGCAGGTCCCACAATGACAGCCCTCAAAAGTTCCATCCGCGCTTCATAAACTCTAACAGAAATTGTATCTATTCAATTTAGAGAGAGAGAAGCTTAGTCATCTAACCAACTAACATGGTGTAACAACAGTCAATTTAGAGAGAGAGAAGCTTAGTCATCTAACCAACTAACATGGTGTAACAACAGGCGAAAAGGAAGTGCTTTTCAACTACAATGGATAGAATAATTATCAAGAAGAGAGAGAATGTAACTATTTTTCAAGAGTGTTCACAAATGTTTACACTAAACAGAATGTGCTCATTTTTTAAAAAAAGAAGAAAAGAAAAGTTCTATGAAAATAACCAAATAGGCATGGATTGGAGCACTATTAACTGCAGCAGCCTGTTACCCAGTTGCTGCTGCTTATAGCATAAAATGGTTTTTATAGGAGGAATAGTTGTTTCTGTTTCCCTCTCTCATTCCTCTATTCCTCCAATTCCAACTTTTGTATGGCTTTCTTCTCCACTTCAATGGCTTCACCAAATTGACAGCTTCATCACTTCTCTAATGTTGTTTATTTATCTCCTTCTGTGAATCAATCAGACCTTGCAAAACTCCCATATCCTCCTCCTCCACAAAGCCCCTTTACCCTAACCCAAGACAGCCACCCCCTCTTTACCACTCTCCCTCACTAGCAACCTCTGAATTGTTCCCTAACAGTAGCTCTCTTTGACTTTCAACCATAGAATCATTCAGCCTAATTCCTGGTGTTGAAGCCTTGTCTTTGTCGATCAGCAAGATTAAGGTCTCCTGTTGTTTAGGCCTTGCCCTCACTTCTATCACATTAAACAAGTTATTGTTACCTTTCGTAGTCGGTGCTGGGCATGAGTAGTTCATGAGGGAGCTCTTAGGTGAATAGTGGATGATTTGATTGCAATAGGGTTTGTGAAGCATCTAGGTTTTTCACTAATGATGCATTCTATAGAATTTTGAATTGATCTTATATTGTGCATTCAGTAGGGTTTTGCTAGAAAACATGCACTATATTTTATTTGTATTCTTGGGCGTTCTTTGATTTGCCAAAATTAGGGGAAATTGATTCCCTAGGGGTTAATATGAGACTCGAATCATCAAAGATAAAATAAAATAAAAAAGAAAACTGAACCATCTCGGCATTTCTATCTATTTCATTTATTCCCCACTCAAACATTCATTCATTTACTCTCCCATTTTGTTGGTTTTAATGAATACAAAATCTGGATCCATTGAGTCTGAAGGTTGTTAAATTTGGGCCAAACCTAATTCACCCAAAAACTGACAGGAAAGAGTGCCTAAGACCCTTGTAAACTGATGTGGGATTCAACGCACCCCTCATGCCCGGAACTATACACATATTTACACATTTATGGGAGACACATCACTCTGATACCATATTAAATTTGGGCCAAGTATAATTCACCCAAAAGCTATCTCAAGTAGAGGAGTGCATAAGGCACTTATTCACCCAAAAACTAAGGGGAAGAGTGTCTAAGGCCCTTATAATAGCACATTACCCCAATTCCAAACCGATGTTGAATCACTGACGTGGGATTCAGCAAAGGTAATAACAAGAGAAGCAGAGAGGGAAAGGGTGGGGAGAGAGAGAGAGGGAGGGAGGGAGGAAGAATGAAAAAGGATGGAGCCATGGAATAGAGAGGGGAAGAGTATAACGGAAATATGAGAGGGACAAAAACTCTCAAACTCAGTTGTGGGACCAGTAATCAGCTTTCACAAATTAAAGAAATAATTTTCACCCACCACATTAGTACGTCAAACCGCGAAACAGGCAGCAACAGTAGCCATAGTTCAACTGAATTCTCACACAATCGAGTTATTTTCACGGACTAATTTCTTTTTCCAATGAGAGCAATAGAGTTTAGTGCAAACATTAGTGAGAACGCTTAAAACTGGCCCCCTAAGAGAAAAGAAATTTCTCTGTCCAACAAAAATTACTCCCAAACTTGTCATTATAATAAAATTTGAACTCACCTGGTAGGTCCTTCTCCAGAATTTTCCATTCCTCTTGAATTCTCTTTGCCCAACTTTTGGGCTGCTAACAAAAGGAGAAAATGAGTTCAAGTTCTTTGGCATACGAGCCTTCATTACAAAATATCGGTTGACTGAGATATTCATTTACTGTTCACTTACCTGCTGTCCTGAGAAGCCCATACGGCTGTAGTGATGATCCGAGAAATCTTCCACAGTATCAAATTGTTTGAAGTTCTTAAATTTATGCATAATACCATTTTCTTCATTGTCTATGACTTCCTCATTAAAGCTTGACTCTGCTGTCCTTTTTGTTTCAGCACTACCTAATACAGTATCCTTTCCCTTGCTTTCAAAAAGACCTGCAATAGATGAATTGCTTGTACCAGCATTGACAATTGCAGAAGGAGCAGGATCTTTCATCCAAGGAAGTGATGCCTCTACTCCAGGTGGAAGATCCACATTATCGAATTGAGATTGGATAGCCAAATAATCATCTTCATACAAATAGTCATCATTGGCATAATCAGAATTATCATCAACATAATCACCATCATCATCACAAATTTCATCTTCATGATATGACAAGTCAGAATTGGAACTGTTGATATTGTTTAAATTAATTGGTTCAGGAGTGGAACTCTTTATATGATCAATGCTGTCCAAAGATCCTGCTATACTAGTAGAAATCCCATGATCACAAGATGAAACATCCTGGAAAGAGACCAAAAACAAATTCCAAACAGGGTTGATATTCACATGAAAAAGAAGCTACCTTGATACAACATATAAATAATAATAAGTTCCAATGGCATACCATAATCTGATGTGCCCATGTATCATCATAATCTACTTTTGATTTTCCCTTGGAAAATGCATGAGCTTTTTCATGACTCGAAACATCAGAGGGATATAGGTTGCTGTCAACACCCATCACATCAACAACCTAAACAAGAAGATTGCATTCTCAACATAGAAATCAGATAACTAACAGAAAAACCCTTGTAAAGCATTTCAATATGGAAGTGCTAAGATATCAAAATGCAATTCACGGACACTCAATCGATGGAACATGTTATTTAGAGTGAGGAGTTCAAGGACCATAATAAAGCATCCGTTAACACAAACAGGTAAGATGTATGAAACTATAATCAGTCAACCAGTTTTTACTCAACCGAATCAAACCTCCATCTCGTATGACAAAAATAAATACTTCTGGAAGTTAACAAAATAATGGGCTTTCAGGGGAGAAAGAAAAGGCTTTTTTTTCATAAATATGTAAAAACTGAAGCTGCTGCTGGAGTTATGTTAAAATACCCACAATTGCCTTCAAATACAAAGGTGAAAGCTAATACTTGAATTCCAATGTATCATTCTTACAAAGGATTGCAAAAGTAGAAGTTTATGGAGATGAATAAAAATAAGATTTGCATGTCACAATAAGCTTGGAATATAGCAATGCATCTGCCACAAAACTTACATGATGTGAGAAACAAATCAGACAAATATGGGTTGTATGTATGGTTCTAAATGATCAATGCTACTTCCAAACTCTCGCCCAACCATATTTGTGCATTTAAATCTTAGTATGCTTTCATATATATTTGCCTAGAACCCATCCTCAGTGCCAATTCAAATCTACCAGACAAAAATACGTGCAAATAATATGAATTAGCTATTATCCATGTAAAACTGAAATCAACACAAAACTTCCAGATAAACATCACGCATAAATCGTCTGGCACGCAACAAACATATCTGTATGATGCCACAAATTGATAAGTTGCAATTGAACAAAGAGGATATTCAATTTTGTCAGAAATGATACCGACAAAGACATAAATGAATCGCAAAACCGAAAATTGTAAAATAAAATCCAGTTGCCAACATGGAAACCCAATGAGAAAACCAAACTAGAAGAAACCAAACACTTCTTTCGCCTACTTCTTTACTAACTTATTCAGAATTCTTGTCAGAATTCACCTTTTCCACTGAACCAACAGCCACTCAACTTTCTTACAACCAAATCTCTGGCAAATATATTTTCGCACACCAAGCGCGAGTACAAATACGATCCAGTCTAACAAGTCAAATCACGATCAAACAACATTTGGCGATTATAATATGCAAGAAGTAGAAACCAAAACGAATTACGCCTTCACAAGGGAAAAAGATAACTCAAATCACTTCAAAACTTTAACCATTAAAAACAAATTTGCCAGAATTAGAATGATGATCAAAAAGCGAAGAAACCTGCCTCGTTGTGCTTGAGTTTCTTGGGGTTCGAGACTTGATCGTCCATGTCGAAATCCATGAACACAATCCAATTCGATTTTCACACTACTGAAAGCTAGTCAGAAATCGGACAGTTAACGGTCTACTCCGGTTGAATTTAGCCGCTAATTCATGCAATAATGAACCAAAAACGCACATACCAAAAAGAAAAAGGCCATCGATACCTGAAAACTCAACTGTTCCACTTTTGCGAGCTTTTCACATGGAAGAAGAAGAAGAAAAAAGAAGAAGAAGAAGAACAAGAAGAAAGTAGTAGTCTACAAAGAGCGTAGTTTTTGTGTGCGTGCGAGATGGTTAAAGAGAGAATTTCAGTTCGCGCCTTATTAGGTGAATTACCTATCGTACGCAGGAAGGGAACGATAAGCGATGATCTGGTGTGGTCAATCATTGTTGAGAATAATAAAGTGGTGTTTTCTCATTCGTTGGATGTGAAATTTTATGAAGAATTTGGATTATGAGACTGATGCTCTGACTTGCAACCGTGATATATCGGAGATATATAGTGGTTTATGGTGGTGTTTTGTGTACTTGATTTTTACTGTTGAGTTAGTGGCAATCTCCATGTTAATGAGTCTGATGACTTCATCGATAGTATCCTTTTATTCGTCATAATCGAGAGATTTTTTTACCAAGAGATTTTTTTTCCCAAAATATTCATCCATCAAATAACAAAATTGGAAATGATCGAGTCCGCAGTTAATACAGTGCAATAGAATTCCGCTAATAATAAATGTCTAATTCATTCCAAAGTTATATTATAATTTAATCCCTATAATTTTATTTCGTCTAAATACATCCTACTTCCATTTATTTTTCTAGTTTAAAAAGTAGGTAATTAGTCAAATTTCTGAAAATTATTTATTTTTTACACAATAACCTTATTGAACAATATAACATATATAAAATAATAAACCTTTTATATCTAAAAATCCAAATCCTCTTCTCTTTCTCATATAAATGGTAAGTTGATAAATGTGTATTGAAAAATTTTAAACTTTATTATTAATTTGTATATTTTTATTATTTATAGTAGTAGCAAAAATAGTTTAATTATATGAGGTGTTTGAATAAATAAAAGTATTTATTTTGTAATTGATGACAGCCGGATTTTAAACACCCAGACCTTGGCGAAGCCCAAGCTAAAAGGATTGGGCCTAAGCCTAGGAGGGCCCAATGTGTGGCTCTACACCTCATGCAAGCACAGGATGTGTCCAGGCAAGCAAGGCTAGATGCAAATCTGCCTGTGGAGCCCTAGCCTCGAGTATCCGTTAGCCCTCATGGAATAACAAATCTCGTGATGTCCGGTATCGTGTCCAAGTGGTGTCGGATGAAATTAAATGGCCGCCTAAAGATAGAAGAGGACGTAGTATATCTGTACGTACAGTCAGCATGAATATGACAGGAGGGTACGAGCGCGAAGCGGCAGTTACACGTCACTAAAGAATAAAAGAAAAAAGGAAAAAAAGGAAATGAGAAAGAGAGACAAACCAAGCTTATAAATATATACTTTGAGTCTATACCCAGTCTTGGATCTCAGACATCAATTGGCGCTGTTTGTGGGAACGAGGAAAATCTTTTCATCACTGGAGTTCTCATTTTCATTCACCCCTTGAGATTCACATGGCCAATGATGGCGAAAACCATACAGGAATCACCCCAAATGACCTGAGCTCTACTCAGGAAGGTTCACAGTTCTCATTCTCTAGCTCAACCGCCCCAAAAAATTAGCCACCCATGTTGCTTAGCCCTCTACCAAGCTCAACCGGGACTATGCCCCGAGCTTCCTTGTCTGACCAAGAACTACAAAGCATGGCTCTTCAGTTACAGAACACTGTCCACTGGCTAGGCTAGATGTTACAGTAGAGAGGGCTCAGTATCCCATTGAGCAGACCACCCATAGCCAAAGGACTCAATCTCAATGAGCCCCAACTCGCACTGAACTATCATATCCCCAACAAAGCAGTAGGAGGATAAAAGATGGAGACAGGGAAGCAAGTCAAAGAAACGAGCCAACAGCCCGAGCGAAAGGAAGGATAGCGAGGGAACTCATTGAGAATGATGGGGCTGAGAGCTACTCCTCTGATCCTTTAGAAAGATCAGAGAATGAAGAGTTAGAAAGAAACTGCCACCTGGAGAAGAGGGCTAGAAGGGAAGACATTGATATAGATAAAAAAATTAGAGAGATTGAAAGAGTAACTATTGACGGGACTGGGGGCACGAGACAACAATAGTCCCTTGTTGCCAATCTCATCACCATTTGTAAAACGGATTCAGCAAGAAACAATACCAAAGAAGTTTATGATGCCAACTTTGGCAGCCTATGATGGGACGGGAAACCTCCGAAAGCATGTCTTGAATTATAAGATGTTCATGAAGTTGCAGACTCATTTAGATGCCCTGATGTGTAAGGTCTTTCCAACCACCTTAACAGGACCAGCCTGGGCATAGTTCAACAGTTTGGATTCGGGGAGCATCAGGAACTTCATAGACCTGGCCAACATATTTATCAGCAGATTCATTGCTGGAGTTCCTGCGGAGAGAAAGACGAGCTACTTAGAGATCGTCCGATTAAGGAGGAATGAATCCCTGAGAGAGTATGTTGCTAGGTTCAACTCTGAAGCTTTGCAGATACCTGAGTTGGATGAGGGAAGAGTAGTAGAGGCCATGTAGAAGGGCACAACCTCCCCGAAATTCTTTGGGTCGCCATGCAGAAAGCCCCCTACTATCTTATCAGAGCTAATAAAAAAGGCAGAGAAATACATAAGGCAAGATGATGCCTTGACGACTAGCCGGTTTGCCAGGGATGACAAAGAAAATGGAAAGGCTGGGGAGGATAAGAGGCAAGACAGGTTAGAAAGGAGACAGGACTAGGGACCGAACGTACTAAACAAACACCAAAGGGAAAGAAAGGAACAGAGACCTTACTAACTTTGGCTCTCAGCCGAAGTCACTCCCCTAAATGTGTCTAAAGCCGAGGTGCTCGTAGCAGTCCAGGATAAAAATTTCATGTAATGTCCTAAGCCTATGAGAGCAGAGGCAAGCAAAATGAACCCAGATAAATACTGTCAATACCATAGAATATACGGCCACGACACAAACGACTGCTATCAGCTAATAAACAAGATAGAAAGGCTGAATAAGAGAGGCCATCTCCAAAATTTTTATAAAGAACCCAGAAGGGCAGAGACAACAACAAGGAGCAGCTGGGGAAAGGCCTAGGAGGCAGATCAGAGTGCCAATAAATGATGGCTGCAGTGGAACAATTAACATGATTGTAGGAGGGACTGGAGGCTGTATGAGCCGGAGGGGAAAGAAGAGAGGTAGAAATGAAAATGAAAACGGCATGGAAGTGATGCAAGTTGCTGAGCACCCCCCAATAACCATCTCCTTCTCCCCAAAAGATGCACAAGGGGTACAGATGCCCCACGATGATGCCTTGGTCATCGAAGCAGCCATCCATAACTTCAGAGTTTGTAAGCTACTAGTCGATGATAGCATCAAGGTGAACCTATTGCCCTATCGAGTTTTTCAATAGATGAAAATACTCGAAGAGCAGCTTGTCAAAGACCAAGCCCTAATCAAAGGGATAAAGGGTACCCTAGTTGCAGTGGAAGGCAAGGTGAAGGTACCCCTCACACTAGGAGAGCTATCCCTCTCATGGACCCACTATGCAGTTTTTCTAGTGGTGAAGTTACCTTTGAGTTACAATGCTATCTTGGGAAGGCTAATGTTGTACGACTTTGAAAAGTGACCAGCATTCGGTATCTGACCATGAAATTCCCAACTGAGACAGGGGTCAGAGTTGTTCGAGGAAGGCAAGAAGAGGCCAAAGCTGTATACATGACCACGGTAGAGGAATAGTGCACCCAGCCAAAAGAAGTGAACCCTGAAGTTCTAGAGGTTAGAGATGAAAGGAAGGAGGTTAGGACTGAACCTGTTAACAAGATGGATACCTTTCCACTATCCGAAGAAGAAAATAACAAGGTCTTCAGCATAAACTCAAGCCTAGAGGGGAGTTGGAAAGAAGCTGTGATGGCCTTAATCCAGGGACATGCCTCAAACTTTGCCTGGAAGCCCTCGGATATGCCGGGGATTAAGCCCAAGGTGATGACCCACAAGCTAAACATCTTCCTTGATGACAAGCCTGTGAAAGAGAAGAAGATAGTCTTAGAAAAAAAGAAGCAGCAAGCTATGAGGGAGGAAGTTAAGAAGTTAAAGGAGGCTGGGTTTGTTAGGGAAGTTATATATCCACAGTGGTTAGCTAATCCTGTGTTAGTGAAAAAGGCCAACAGTAAGTATAGAATGTGTATAGACTTCACCAACTTAAACCAGGTCTACCTAAAAGATTTTTATTCCCTCATTGACATTAATAACATGGTCGATTCTATGGTGGATTTTGATTACCTATCGTCTTTGGATGCTATGTTTGGATACCACAAGATCCCCATGGATAAATTAAATGAAGAAAAAACCTCCTTTATAACCAAAGATGGGACATATTGCTATAAGGCTATGCCTTTCAGTCTGAAACACGCAGGGGCTACATACCAACATCTGATGAATAACATCTTCAAAGACCATATAGAGAGAAATGTGGAGGTGTACATCGATGATATGGTGGTCAAAAGCTGAACTTTTCAACAGCATCTAGCTGACTTAAAAGAGGTCTTCCTAGTATTGCAGCAGTACAGAATGAGGCTGAATACTGCAAAGTGTGACTTCTTTATTAGTGGGAGGAAATTTTTGGGCTACATTGTTAGTGGAAAGAGTATAGAGCTGAATCCGAAAAAGGTAGAAACCATATTAAACATGCCTGAGCCAACCTGCGTAAGGAATGTGCATAGGCTCACTGGGAAAGTAGTGGCCCTTTATAAGTTCATGTCTAGGTCTGCAGAGAAGTGCCTACCCTTTTTCAAGAAGTTAAGAAAAGTCTCGAATTTTGAATGGTCAGAGGATTGTCAAGAGGCCTTCAAAAGTCTTAAGGAATACCACAACTCTCCATATGTGCTTAGTAGTCCATTAGTGGAGGAAGAGCTCTTGATCTACTTAGCCGCATCAGAACAGGCAGTGAGTGCCGTGCTAGTAACAAAAGATGTTGAGATCCATAAGCCAGCCTTCTATATCAGCAAGGTTTTTAAGGACGCTGAGGTCAGGTATATGAACATAAAGAAATTAGCATTCGCTTTGTTGCTAGTAGTAAGGAAATTTAGAATGTATTTGGACTATCATCAAGGAGTGGTGATGACTGATCAACCTTTAAAAAAAATCTTATACAGGCTTGAAACTTCAGGATGGATGTTAGCATGGTCGATAAAAATCAATCTGTACTGCCTCATTTACTGACCTTAGACAGCAATTAAAGCACAAGCCTTGGCCGACTTCATAGCTGAATGCTCCTTCAGCACGATCGAAAAAGAACAGAGTGATGCACTATCGGAATCAGAGGAAAAGAGAGTGGAGAGCAGACTCCAACATGAGTTAATATGGAATCTATTTGTAGATGGGGCATCAAGTTCTACAGGTAGTGGGACAGGAATCCTTCTTAAAAAACCTGATGAGTTCAAAGCATGTTACGCCTTGCGCTTTGAGTTCCCAACGTCTAATAATATGGCCGAGTACGAAGCTCTTCTAAATGAGATGCAAATAGTCTTAGAAGTAGGGGCAACTGACCTTAGAATAAACAACAATTCATAATTGGTGGTGAACCAAATAACAAGAGTATACCAGGTGAAAGACCCGGTTATGCAAAAGTACTTAGCTAAATTATGAGTCTTGGGAGCTGAGCTCAGTGAGCAAGAGATTATAATTGAATATAGACAAACTGTTAGTAGAAGAGCTAAAGCAACTCCCAGATGAGGTTTATGGGTAGCTAATCGACATTCCTATTTTTGAAAAGTCGGCTTCGATTATGTAAGTTGATGAAGAATGGAGCTGGATGACCCCGTATCTTGAGTATCTCAAAGCCGGAAACTGCCAGAAGACAAAGCAGAGGCTTGAAAAAATCGCGACTAAAGCCGCTAACTACCAGGTGGTCAGAGAAACTTTGTATCAGAGAGGAAAATCCAGCCCGTGACTAAGATATGTAGAGCCAAAAGAGGCATCCAGGATAGTTCAAGAAATATACCAGGGGGTCTGCGGAGTTCATGAGGGAGCAACCATGTTAGCAAATAAGATTTTCTGGCAGGGTATTACTGGCCAATTGCAAAGAAAGAAGCTAGAAAATTTGTGAAGAAGTGTGATGTCTGCTAAAGGTTTGCCAATACAATCAACATACCAACTACACCACAGTCAAGTAAATCAAGCCCATGACCATCCTTGCAATGGGAAATAGACATCCTAGGACCATTCCCAAAGACTGTGGGGCAAAAGAAGTTTGTAATAGTATTCGTAGAATATTTCTCTAAGTGGCCTGAGGAAGAGGCCGTTCCCACCATCACAGCCCAAAAAGTAATAGACTTTGTGTGGGGCAATACTATTTGTAGGTTTGGGATACCCAAAACACTCATATAGGATAATGGGAAGCAATTCGGCTACAACTCCTTCATAGATTTTATGAGAAACATGAGTATTTGGCATAAGTTTTTACCGTAGCTCATTCACAGACAAATGGCCAGACTGAGGTGACAAATTGAGCTATTCTGCAAGGGCTAAAGAAATAATTAGACGATGCTAAGAAGAATTGGGCATCCAAGCTGCATAGCGTTATATGGGCATTCCAGACTACACCTCGAACTCCAACAGGAGAGACCCCATTCGCACTAGTATTTGGGACAAAAGCCGTAGTCCTTATAGAGCTATAAATCCCCACATATCGGGTTCACTTTAACAATGAAGACCTCAATAGTAAGAAACTGAGAAGTAACTTGGACGCCCTATAGGAAATCAGGGATGAAGCACAAGTGCGATGATCGAACGTAATTTCAACACATTTTTCATACTATTCTTAACATTAAATTGAGTATTTTTCTGGCTAATTTTGTATTTTTGGTCATATTTCACAGAAAAGTAAAAAGAGAAAATTTGATAAAAAGTGGTTTAAAAGCACTGAAACTGACTTGACTAAATGATTTGGGCAAACCTTCCGGATGATCATACTGCATAGAAGTCAGGAATTACCCAAACTCGTAGACTGAGTTAACCATTTTCAGATGGTGGATTTGACCAAGTGATTTGCCCAAATCAACTGGCAAATCAATAGATTGTACAGAATTAAACAGTGAGCAAGAAAAATACAGATTTGAAAATAAGAAGACCAAGTCTTCTTATTAAAAACTGCGGGACCCATGCGATTTCTCCTCCATTAGTGTGGCACTGTGTCTCCCTCAAATTAAGGAGTTCTATCCTTGAAAGAAACATATTAAAAGAAAGATTCCAATTCAAAGTAAAGAAGGATTCCTAAATCAAAGCAAATAAGATTTCCTATTCCCAAAAAGACTTTACTAAGGTTAAGCACCTATATAAACCCATCATTGAGAACAACCACATATCTCATCTCATCTCTCTTTACCAGCACCGATCCTTCATCTTCAATTCTCTTCTCTTTTATATTTTCTTTGAAAGTCATCAGTAGCTAAATTCTTTATTTCTAATTGAAGTTAGGCTGAAATTTTAGTTTTTACATGAATTGGGTGATCTAAACTCAATTGTTCATCTTTTATTCTTCAATATTTATGCAAATTCTATTCTTCGTATTATTATTGCTTTGTTATTGCATCAATAGGGCCCATTTTTCTTAATTTCAAAGTAATATATTGTTAGTTTGAATGTTTGAAGTCCTTAATTAGTTAGGTTATTCAACAACAAATAATAATTAGTGTAACAACTAAGAAGTTACATAATCTAACTCAAACTCACCATGCGGCTGGTCAATTAGAATTAGGTCTCTGTAATGCTTAAAGCAGTTCATAAATAAAATCCCAAAGACATGATTTAGGCGATTTGTTAGCTAGAATTAATTAGCGAACATTTTCTAATTAATTTAAATCTAAGGAGAGATTGGTTATGTGGAGCGTCTCCCATAACTATAACTAATTTATTGAAATGAATAAAAGTATTTTTGTATCAATGATCAATTCTTAAACTGAAATGGATCCTACACTTTAACTAGAACTTATTTGTATTGATTTATTTCTCTTTTAATTATCGCTTTCTTTAATTTTTTTTTACTTTTTATTTTACTCATCATCAAAATCCCCATTTTTATTTTTATTGTTTATTTTTCTAGCCATTGTTTGGAAATCCTTAGTGTCAATTCCCTGTGGATTCGATCCTATTCTCCCTATACACAATTTATAATTGTTGATATTTAATAGGTTATTTTTGGTGGCTTCGACACCCATCATGTGAACAATTTCCTATCAGCAAAACGCAGCCTAGTACTACAATAACAAAGTTCGTGAGAAGAACTCAAAAGTTAGAGACTTAGCCCTAAGAAGACTAGAAGCTACGGGAAAAGGGGCTGCTGTGAGAAAACTAGCATCAACTTGTGAAGGACCATTTAGAGTCACCAAAGTCATCAAACTAGGAGTATACAGAATCGAATATCTGCAGGAAAATCCAAAACCTCTCGCTCGGAACATCCAACATTCGAAGAGGTATTATAATGTAACTATTATGTCAAAAACATAAATAAAAATCCTCTTTTCTACTCCCAAAAACTTTTGATAAGCAAAGAGGACCCCAATGAGGTAGGTGACTGGTCTAAAAAATAGACTGCCAGCATCACAAAACTGAGTTAAGAAAGTAAAGAACCTAATGAGGTAGGTGACCAGTCTCGAAAATAGAACGCTAGCATCACAAAACTGAGTTGAGGAAGTGAAGACCCCAATGAGGTGGGTGACTGGTCTCGAAAATAGACTGTAGGTACCATAAAATCGAGTTGAGGAAGTGAAGACCCTAATGAGGTGGGTGATCAGTCTCAGAAATAGACCACTAGCACCACAAAATTGAGTTGAGAAAGTGAAGTCCCCAATGAGGTAGGTGAGCAAGCTCGAAAATAGACCGCCGACACCATAAAACTGAGTTGAGGAACAAGAAGCCCAATGAGGTAGGTGTCGGTCTCACCAAAAAATTGAGTTGAGGAAGTAAAGACCCAGATAGAGCCAAAAGGAACTAAAAGTACCATGCTCGTGGAGCTAAGGGCCAATTCAAATAAAAGGCAAGGGTGCCAACCGCATAAGTGGACCTCGACACTACTAAAGCCAAACGAAAATAAAACTAAGGCAAAAGTGCCGATCTCACAAATAGACCCCAGCACCATACATATTGAAATGCAAATAAAGGAAGAAATAACTAAGACAGAAGCAAGTCCTTGGAACGACATGGGCCTAGGTAAGAAACCACACAAAAGCCAAGGGCAATCGCAATGGACACTGGCCTCAAAAAACTGACATCCGGCACTAAACTAGCCCGGACAAAAAACTGCCAACTCGTCTTCCTAAAAGGTCCATATAAGTAAAGGGATAAAAAATGTATGAGGGCATAAAAACTAAGACATTCAATACAAAAATCAAGATGGTACTGACCCAAGAAAATCTCCAATAAATAAAAGTCAAAGTGCAACAAGTCAGATGTATTCATAAGTAAATTATAAAACAAGTAATCCGGCATGGCTCACAAGCAACACACATGAAATATAGCCTAATTAAGGGCATATAAATAAAATTTAAAGAGATAGAAAAATAAAGTGGCAAAACGGCCTGAAAATAACAAAAAGGCTTGAAAATTCATTTATTTTATTATTCCTTCCTTACACCGTTCAAATGTGTTACAGAAGCAGCAGGGAAAGGCAAAGTAGAACTAACTAAATTGTTTATAGAATTTTTCTCCTGCTGTGTAGAGGACAAAGAAAGGGGATTCTTAAGAAGGGGTTGTCATCCTCTCTATAGCAGACCTCTTTGCCACTGGAATCGAGTTCAGGAGCTCGTAAGTCAGCTAACAGAGCGGAGAGGGCATCACGAGAAGCTTTGAGGCCTTGGTTGAAGCCTGAAGCAAAGATACGAAAGGCCTCCTTGTATATCTTCTCCTTCAGCTTTGCCGAGTCCTTGTACTCTTGTAGCCACGCTTTGCAGGCCTACTGAATCCTCTAACTCAGCTCTGCAGAGTCCTTGTACTCCTGCAGCCACATTTCGCAAGCCTGCTGAACCCTGTCTTCTACAGCCTTGGCATCCTTCAGCAAGGAAGAACACCTTTCCTCTAGGGCAGAAATCTCTTGATGGAGTTGCTGCTGCTGAAGTCGAGACTCCTCCACCGCCGAGGCCATGCCTTGCAGGTCATCGATATACTTGTTGAGCTCTTGCTGAAGGACAGTAGCACGAGCCAGGGCCTCGTCACAGTGAGCCTAGGCCTCATCATGCTGACTATGATTCTCCTCCAGAGCAAACAATTGTGCAAGGGCTTCATCTCAGTGAGATTCTGCCATAGAAGCCCACTGAGACGACCTGGTGACCTCCTCTTATAGCTCCCCGAGCTGCTTAGTGAGGTCTTAATTTTCCCTTTGAACTCGATAATATATAAACGGGCCTTACTTGTAGCAATCTGATTTTCATCCAGGCGTGCCTCCTCAATACGTCAGTCCATTGATCTTTGGAGAGATCGATTTCGACCATCAATCTCCATAAACATGCCAAAGGATTGTCACAAAAAAAAAGAAATAAAGTTAGAAAAACCAGAAACTCAGAAACACTATCAAGAAGGACAAATAACTTACCATGAGGAACATCTCCCTCAGACTATCTCCAAGGGCCTCTAAGGAATGCGAGCTAAAGGCTACCTGCTGTTTGGTGGCACAGGACAGATGGCTAACAAGGGCCAGAAAGCGGGGGTCAGAAGCATCTGGGACCCCCCTCAAACATCCTACCACATAGTATCTCAGCCACGGAGGCTAGCGTCGACTCAGCAGTCATCTCGGTAGCATTCAGTAGTTCGTTATTCGGGACAAAAGATAAGTTCTCCACCATCCTTTTCCCCTTATCAACGGGAGGAGAAGGGCCTGCTCCTAAGAGTTCTGAAGTCCTGGCACATTTAGCAACCCTGCCCTTGATGGTAATGGTGCCCACAACTCTGATGGGAGGGACAACCAAGGGAGAAGACCTGGTGTCCTCTTTCGAGCTACTCTCCACTGACTCATTGACCAGGATAGGCTCCTTGGGAACCTCTTTTGGAGTAGGGGGAGCCTCAGAAGAAGTCAACGCCTTGGGAGGGACTGATGTCATGAAGGCCGCAAAATGAAGACCCCCTGACACTGGCACCAAAGCCAAGGAGGGTGTGGGAGCGCAATCAGAGGGGCGAGCTGACGATACGGGAGTTGTAGCCTGGAAAACCTCCCGAGTCACATTAGCCACAGACTGGGTGAAGTACTTAGGGAGTTTAATAATACCCATTGGCACGTCGGAAGCTGAAAAGGAAAGATTAGTTCAATTAGACTCAAATAACAAAAGAAGAACATAAAGGAGAAAAATCAAAAGGTATCGGCTTCTTGACAGTCTCGAAGGTTAGACATGTATACTCACTTCTCGACATCATATTTCTTCCTTATAGAGGTCAGTCGAAGAAGGCAGATTTGATCTATTAGGGTTAATATAAGAAACTCGTTACAGCTCTGAGAAATCTCCCCCTAAGAGAGGTTAATATCCTAATTAATCCCCGAGCTCTCCTTCAGCTCGATGATAACAAACTGTTCTGCCTAACCCTTAATGGAATCCTTATACCCCATAAATATTGACAACCTAGATCAGAGACCAAAATAGTAGAACTCGTGGTTAGATATAACCGAATGGAAGAAAGTACAGAACAACTCAATGGAAGGGGCAAAACCCCAACACAAGCAAATAGACTCAAAACAACATATAAACAAGATGGAGTTCAGAGATAATATTCGAGTGGTCACTCTAAAGTGACAGAAGACCTTGATGAAAAAGGGAGTAAACGAAAAAGTAAGACTGAACTCGTGCTGCTTTACAAAAAAGACAAAAATACACCCTTGCTGGGCATCTATCAGGCCAACCAGCGGTGGGTTAGGGAGAACTATACGCTCATTAGGCAAGGTAATCCTAATTTTAAAAATTGTGGTGTTAGCGAGGTTGCGAGAAAAATAGTGAGAGAAAGAAAGATTGACAAGAAGATACCAGACCGACCACCTCAGGAATACTATTAAAAGCCATGAGAGGAGCGAGACATACCTCGGATTGGAAAATCAGAGATTACAGTGAAGGGAAAGTGCAAGACGGCAGAAGCAGCGGAAGAGGCAAAGCAACGAGCGAAAAAAAAAAAGCACAAGTTTGAAATAGGAAAAGGCAGAGAAAGGACATTTTGACAAAATTTTTCTAGAGTCGCGTGGTAATAATTGAAATTTCGAAATTTACCCTTTCATAAATCATGAAATAATTAATGAGCGGGTAAAGGGGCACTTGATGATGGCCGGACTCCAAGCTCATGGGCCTTGGTGAAGCCCAAGCTAGAAGGACTGGGCCTAAGCCTCAGGAGGGCCCAATGCGCAGCTCTACACCTCATGCAAGCCCAGGGCTTATCTAGGCAAACCGGGCTGGATGCAAACTTACCCATGGGGCCCTAGCCTCAAGTATCCATTAACCCCCGTGGAACAACAAACCCCATGATGTCCGGAATCATATCCAAATGGTGTCGGATGTAATTAAATGGCCACCTGATGCTAGAAGAGGATGCATTACATCTGTATGTATGGTCAGCGTGAATATGACAGGAGGGCACAAGCGAGGGGCAGTTACAAGTTACTAAAGAATAAAAGAGAAAAGAAATAAAAGGAAACAAGAAGGAGAGACAAACCAAGCTTACAAACATATACTCTGGGCTTATACCCATTATTGGATCTCAGACATCAGAAATGTTTACTTTGGCCGTGAAAGATAGGAGGAATTGAAAATGGTGGAAACTTTGAGAAAACTGCAAATTTTAAATTCAGAGACTGATTTGTTTTAATATATTAAAATTGAAGGATTTAAGTGTTTATAATTACTTGAATTCTATATTTAGAAAATTTATAAAATGGCAGTAAGACATAAAATTTCAAATTATTTTGTGTTGTATATAAAAAGAAAGGAGTTAATGTTATATGTTTAGTTTTATTTTATACCAAAAAAATTGAAAATGGTGGAAATTTTAAGAAAACTGCAGATTTTGAATTCAGAAATTGATCTGTTTTAACACATAAAAATTGAAGTATTTAAGTATTTATAATTATTTGAATTCTATACCTAAAAAATTTAAAAAATAGCAGCAAGGCAGAGAATTTCAAATTATTTTGTATTTGTGTATAAAAAAGAAGTTAATATTATATATTTAGTTTGATTTGATAATAAGAAAATTAAAAATGATGAAAATTTTGAAAAATACTATAAATTTTAAATTTAAGAATTAATCTGTCTTAATACATAAAAATTGCAGAATGAGAAAGGAAAAAGGAAGATTTGAATTTTTAAATATAAAAATTTCTTTTATATGTGTTGTATGGTGCAATAAGAGTATTGTATGAAAAAAAAATAATTTTCAAAGATTTGACCGACCATTTACCTTGAACTAATAGAAAAATGAACGGAACTATGCATTTGGACAAAATAAAAATAGAAAAGTTTAAGTGTTCGATTTTAAAAACTGATCCATTAATCATAATATCACTCAAAAACTAAAATATCATTTACTAAATTATTTATGAAAGTAATTTTTTTTCAAATTATGCACTCTTTTCTCCATTAATTTCCCAAAACTACTTTTTCTTACAGCTAATAATAAATCGTTTAATCATTTTCAAGATATAAATAATTATACATTAAAAAAAAAAAATTTACAAACCTTAATTTCTTATACGCGTTTTTCGCTCTCTCATGCACATTTTTCATTCCTTACAAACCTTCTCATCTCTTTCTACACCGCACTTTTTTTCTTTATTTCTTGAATAGAAAAATCAATCATAGTAAATTTGTTGATTAAGATGCGAGTAAAAGCAACAGGGTACTGTTTACTTGAATATGATAAATTAATTTTATTTTAATTAATATATAAAATATTTTATATTAATTATACTATGTTAAGAAATTAATATTTTTTATTTTTTATTCAATTTATAGATGACGTCAACAAATTTAATTTTTTTCAGATATAAATTTTGAAAATTAATACATGTAATGAACTCAGATTTTATATTTAGAATGTATATTATCAAATCTGTATATATAAATAATTAATTTAATATAAAAATATATTTTTTATAATAATATTTGTAATTTTTTATGTTTTCATTTAAAAAATAGAATTTTATTTTTAGAAATATTAATTTTTAAAATGAATTTTATTAATAAAATATATTTTATATAAATAATTAATTAAAATATATAAAATTAAATAAATTCAGATAATAATCAGATTTAGAATAAATTTTATTAATTTAAAATAAATTTTAATAAAGTTTAATGCGGATCCAAACATCGGTATTATTAAATTGAATTTGGAGTAGGATATTATGATGATTACGGATACATCCCTTATTCATTTCATATTTATTTTGCTAATTTATATAATTTATCATAATAAAAATTTTCAGATGTCATTCAATTTAAATATTCAATTTCAATTGAAGTGAATCAATTAAATTAATAAAAAATGTGTAATTTAATAATTAAATAGATTCAATTTAATTATTTTTAAAAAAATATAATTCAATTTTATTAGGATAAAAAAGTAATTACGTGATTTAATTAAGCTAGTCCATCTTAAATCAATCGATTCAATCAAACCATTTTAATTTTAATTCAGTTGAATTATTTAAGAATGAATCATTTAAATGAATTAGTTGATCTTAATTAAAATTAATGATTTTAATTAAGATAAGAGAGTATGATTTAATTCAATTTAACTATTTTGATTTTAATTCTAATAACCGTCGGGCTTCCTCTCATGTCCAAAACCCATCAGACTTTTTTCATGAACAGACCAAGTCCACATGGAGTTTCCTGATTCGAAGGTATGAAACAGATGGACCAGACACGAGCGTGGGTCCATTTTTTGAAAACTTATCTCGGTGACGTGATAGGAGGTAGGCAAGGCAAACTCAGTCACTTTGCAGCCCTACCCGCATGCGCGTTGGGAGAATTAATGACTGTCTGATGTGGAGAGAGGCCTTGACGCGTCCGTGCGTACGGATCTGAGTGACAGAGACATATGACACTATAGTAGAGAGACCATTTGACGTCACTAGTAAATAAAAGGGGAGGAACGTCTTCCTCTCCCGCTAAGTTTACATGTGTAAATTTTTTTTTTTTAAATTTTAAAATATCAAATTTAATTTAATTATTTTGATTTTAATTTAATATAATAAATTGAATAATAATGTGTTTTTTAGTCAATAACAAAATATTTTATTTCTACTGTATGTAAAATTATTTTTTTAAACTAAAGATATATAAATTTGATATTTCACAAGTTTAAAAATAAAATAATATTATTATAAAGTAAAAGGGGCCCAATTTGAAACAGGTGCTAAAATCAAATTTCTTTTGAGAGAGATAAAATCAAATTTCTTATTAGAGATTTGAAACAGGTGCTAAAATCAAATTTCTTATTAGAGGGATGAAACAAGGGATCGATGTATAAAAGATATGAGATGAAGATTAAGAACTCGTGAAGAACAAAAGAAATAACAGTCTTTACTAAAAATACACGTGTGGAAAAAAAAAGAAATAAAAGAAATTGAAGAGTATGTAAAAATATATATATATATATAAAATGAAAGAAGAAAAAAATATAATAAACAAATAGACATACGTTAGTTGGCAAGCGCCAAAAAGTAGAAGTCTTATATTGTAATATTTAATTTATGAGGAAGAGTGTACATATTACCTGATATTATTTTTTTAATCGAGTAAAAATACAAAAATGACTCCATTACTCTGGATCAACTTCCCTTCTATGACTGTCCCAACAAAATTAACCTTCGGAAAAAAAAAATTAATGAGTTTGATCATGAATTCAATGATTGATTTTACATTTATCGATGTTACATAATATCCGTCTAAAATAAATTATAAGTTGTAACCGTAGGATAGGGGTCACGTGATAAAAATCAAGTGAGAAATGTAGTGAAATACCCGGCTAGATTCCGGTATCGGAATTCCTACCGTCCAGTGGAATCTCGGATGTCGGAAACCTCTAAAAGGGTAAGATTTTGCTTTCATAAAATGTTTTAATGTATTTTATGGTTTTAAGCAAGAAAGAAATTGAGTTTTAAATGAAAAAGACTATCGAGGCATTCCCAGGTTCGGCCGCCGAACCTCAAGTTCGGCCGCCGAACATTGGATAGTTTAGGGGAGCAAGTTAGGCTTCCGAAAGTGGCTAAGGTTCGGCCGCCGAACCTCATGTTCGGTCGCCGAACTTGCATGAGTTTTGGAGGCACTTTAGGCTGCCGAAGGGTGGTCTGGCCAGCCTCTATATAAGGGCTCCATGGCCGAAACGGGCGAGCTTTCTCCCCATTTTCGGCCAACGGTGAGTCTAAGTTCTCCCATGGTCGTTTTTGATGTTTTTCCTCCAATCTTTCAAGTTTTAATAAGTGTTTGCTTGGTTATTGAAGATTTGTGAACTTTGAGCAAGTTGTGGAACTTGGAGACCCAAGGAGCGAGATCTCCCCCATCTCCGAGTTGGATCGTCTTTCCGCTCGATCTTCAAGAGGTAAGAGTAGATCCTCACTTCTTTTCATGTTTTGGTTAAGTTTCATGAAGTTTCTTGGGGTAGAAATGCATGTGTAGGATTATATTGAGTTTTTAGTTAATGTTGTGTTTATGAACAATGTGAGTTGTATATGTATGTTTGATGTGTTGTAGTTGGGGTTTAGGATAGTTTGAAGCCCCTAGGAGCTTATGTATGTGTGTATGCATATTGTGGAAGTTGGTTTTGAGTTGAATGGGTTGGGAGGCATTTGTGCATGAAAGAGGCTGAGTTCTGCCCTTTGGAAGAACTCAGGTTCAGCAGTCGAACCTGCCTGTGGAGGCAAGCCTTTGGCTGCCGAACCCTGCCCCCAAAAGTAGACTTTCGGCTCTAGAGGGGAGTTTCGGCTGCCGAAGGTGCCGCCGAACATGCATGAGTTTCGTCTCTGGAGGGAACCTTCGGCCGCCGAAAGTGCCGCTGAAGGTGCATGACTTTCGGCTCTGGAGGGACTTTCGGCTGCCGAACCTGCCGGCGAAAGTGCCCTGTTCAGCCCTCCTTTGCATGATTTCTATGATTGTTTTAAGGTGTTTTGGGGGGGTTTTTGGGGAGTATTTTAGAGTCATGTTCTTGTATGTTTGGTCCCTCATTTGAGTCCACCTGTGTAGATTCGGACCCGAGGAACCGAGAACCCCAGCAGTGAGTCAACTGCTTCAGTGTCTTGTCAGAGCTAGCCTAAGGTGAGTAGAATGACTCTTTATGTTTCAAAGCAAATAATGAAAGTTTTAGCATGATTCACGCATCATGAATGCCATGAGTTATATTAGGGTGCTTGCATTAGAATTCACGAATATGTTGCATTGCATAATATGTTGATGATGTGGATGAATGTTGGATGATCCTTTAGCCCTCACTATGACATGATATATTATGAGACAGTAATGATACATTGTGAAAGACCAGTGAGGCCCATTCTATGCCCCTGGCACTAATGGAATGTTATGTTATGTTATGCTATGTAAGAGAAAGACCAGTGAGGCCCATTCTACGCCCCTGGCACTATTGGAATGTGTAGAGGGCTATTGGTGACAAATTCATCCTTGATGTGATTTGTTTGTGATGTGATGCATTCCACGATATCATATGTTTTAAATATAATGTTTTATTATTCTGCTCACTGGGCTCTAGTAGCTCACCCCATTTCCCTAATCCCCCAGGTATGCAGGTACGGGATAGACCAGGAGGTTAGCTAGAGTAAAGTCATGGTTATGTAATAGCTAGTGGTGGACATGATAAATAATGAAATGCAATGAATAGTATTAAACAATTATGTAATGTAATGATGTTATTGAGGATTAGAGTTGTGCTTGACCCCAGTATGTTGTTAATCCCTTTTGAGTACATGATTTTTAATGATATTTATGTAAACCAAACTTAATACATGTTATGTTACTCCATTGGAGCATTGTTGAGGACTCCAGTGTGGGGTTGATGTTTATGTTTATGAGTTGTGCATGCACAGGTTAAGTTTGGAAATGAATGAGAAAGTTCAAAATTTTTTATGTATATGTTGATCATGTATGGGATTAAATAGGTATACAGGATGTATGTCAGGCTTGCTACGGGTCCCGGCGGCCTTATGCCGATCTGGATCCTAGCGCCGGTAGCGGTCTGGATTTCGGGTCGTTACATGTAGTCTCACCTGAGGCAAAGTAGACCTGGATACTTCAACATCCGATTTAACGACAAAACTCGCTCTTTCCCGATAGGTCGAGTATTGACATAAAATTACCGTTATTAGACACGCTCCCATCTCGCCTGATATCGCAGAATTGTCAACTTATTAGCTGGCAATGCCCCTTATCGAACAGCTGGCCACATCATCGTCGGATTCACAAAAAATATTATATTTATTTCTATCTTTTTGCAATATAAAGAAAATCTATCGTAGAGATAAATGTAGCGATCTTTAATGTTACACAAGTTCTAAGTAGTCTATTACATTCTCTCTATTTTTTGAGATACTGACTTGAGCGTCAGAGTGGCTGCCGTGGGCACCCACCACCACCTCATGCTTTCTTTCTTGCAAGTTCTAGCCAATCACAGTTCTATCGAATCACAATAGAGCGTCCTTCCATTCATGTCATTAATCTAAATTTAGCAACATCATTTGGTTCCGTTTTCAGAAAACCATTGGGTTTTTTTTTATTATTTAGGTTTACGTCAGACTCTTATTCTCTCTTTCTCTATAAAGAAGGGGTTTTTCTTTCTTGTTTTTGAAAATAGCCAGAATTGTGCATGTCATCACCAGAGGATCTAATAAGGATAAAGGAAAAAAAAAAGCGGGTAGTAGAGGATGTCCTATCTATTCATCAAGAGCCATGGACCAGGCAAAAGGTAAAGTTCGGCCCTACGGACAAGGCGATCGCATTCTTCTAAAATGACCCACTGATTGTTAAGATTCTCCTAAACCGGTATGAGGTAAGGAGGGTACTGATGGATGCAGGTAGTTTTGTTAACATTCTTATCTTAAATGTTTTTAATAAGTTGGGCTTGGATAAAAATAATCTTGTTAGAGTCTCCTACCCTTAGTAGGGTTAGAAGATAAGACCGTGGCAGTACTGGGTACGATCAACGTTTTCCTGGTGCTTGGGGATGAAAAGTATAAATAAGAGTTGTATACAGAGTTTGCGGTGGTAGAAATCCCATTTGCATATAACGCGATACTTGGACATCCAGTCCTGAACAGCCACAGTATCGTTATTAACATGGGTGCTATGTGTCTTAAGCTTCCAGCTCCCGGAGGAATAGCAATGGTCTGAGGTAGTCCAAAATCGGCCAAAGAAGATTAGGGATACCCTGCAAAAAGCCTTGAAAAAGCAACTATGCCCATCGACTTGCTGGAAAAACTGGAATCTCACATAAAGCTAGAACTCGCAGATCCGATTTAGGAGATCTAGATAGGGAAAGGCAAAAGGTGTGGCTTGGCACTACATTAACTGGAGAAATGAAGGATCATTTAATAGAGTCATTAAAAATTTGAGTAACCACTTTCGCTTGGACTCCAAAAGATGTAACAAGAGTAGACCCGACTCTCATCACCCATAAGTTATCCATTAATAAGACTGTCAAACCGATCCAGCAAAAGAAAAGGAAGTTCGCACCAGAACAGCAACAAGTGATCAAAGAAGAGGTTGGTAAGGTTCTATGTGCAGGGTTGATAAAGGGGGTCCAGTATCCCACATGGCTGGCCAATGCGGTCCTAGTAAAGAAAGCTAACAAAAATTAGAGGATGTGCGTGGACTTTACTGATCTAAAGAAAGCATGTTAGAAAGATCATTACCCATTACCGTCCATTGATAGATTAGTGGACTCGACCTCAGGATACGCAGTGGTCTCCTTTCTTAACATCATTTTAGGATATTACCAAATCATGATAGATACTGAGGATGCAGAGAATGCCACATTTATAACAGACGAAGGAGTTTACTGATACAAAGTAATTCCTTTCGGATTGAAAAACACAAAGGTGACGTACCAAAGGCTGGTGACAGGAATCTTCAAGGAAATGGTGGGATCAACAATTGAGGTGTATGTGGAGACATGGTAGTGAAGAGTCGATCTTTGGAAGATCATCCAGGAGATATCTGAAAAGTTTTTAATATCTTGGACAAGGCATGTATGAAGTTGAACCCTGAGAAGTGTACTTTCAGAGTAAAGGCAGGAAAGTTCCCGGGATATATAATCTCAGAAAGAGGTATAGAGGCAAATCCTGAAAAGATCAGCGCCATCCAAAATATGGAAGCACCCAAAACCATTAACGAGGTGCAAAGGTTGAATGGGCTGGTCATTGCTCTGGGTCGGTTCATATCTTGCTCGGCCAGAAGGTGCCTCCCGTTCTTCAAGGCTCTGAAAGGAAAAGGCAAGTTTGAATGGGAAGAAGACTGTGCAGAGGCATTTGAAAGTTTGAAAACTTTTTTATTGTCCCCTCCATTGTTAAGCCCGCCCATTGAAGGCAAAGTTATGTTTCTATACTTATCCGTGACAAAGGAAATGGTGTACTTGGTGCTTGTTCGTGAAAATGATGGGGAGCAAAGCTAAGTACACTATGCCAGTCAAGTGTTGAAGAAGACAGAGCTGCACTACCCTCCTCTTGAAAAGTTGGCAATCACAATTCTAATGTCAGCCACAAAGCTATGACCATACTTCAAGACACATACCTTAGAAGTTAGAACGGATTACCCCTTGTGGAAGGTTCTACATAGATCAGAGTTGTCAGGATGGTTATCTTCCTGGGCAGTAATACTGTCAGCCTACGATATCAAGTATATTCCCAAGCAGGCCATGAAAGCCCAAGTGTTAGCCGAGTTTGTTGCAGAGATGACTCCTCCATTAGAACCTATAGGGTCCTTGGAGGAAAGCATAGAGGAATGGAAGGTCTGGGCAGATGGACCTTGCGGAGCCAAGGGTTCAGGAATCGGATCCTATTACAATCTCAAACTGGGATAAAGCTTCGATATGCGACAAGCTCACCTTTGAGGCCACCAAGAACATAGGTGAATATGAGGCTGTAATAATGGCCTTAAGAATCATCAAGGAATTAGGTATACAGAAATTCATTGTTTTTAGTAACTCACAATTGGTTGTTAATCAATTCCATGGACAATTCAAAGTCCGAGAACCGAATCTTGTCAGATACGAGAAGGTTCGATCCTTAATGGGCAGGATCAAAGATGAGCAGGGCAGCTGCGAATTTTGCTAGGTGGCCAGAGTCAACAATGAAGAGGCGAATTTATTAGCCAAGATGGCGGTGGTGGGTGAATAGAACTTTACCCGACCATTTTGATTCAAAGAATTGCACACTCCAGCAACAGAGGTAGAAGAGTCATTTCCCATAGAAGAAGGAGAATCATGGATGACGCTAGTATACAAATTCTTAACACAAGATGATCTTTCAGTCGATGAATTATCAGCCAAATAAGTAATAAGGAAGTCTTCCGAATATTGATGGTTGGTTGTATAGGAGGTCCTCAACACATCCATGGCTGTGGTGTGTTACTGAGGAAGAAGGCTAGGAAATCTTAAAGGATATCCATGAAGGTTATTGCGGAAGCCACGAAGGAGCTCGAATGATCACTTGAAAAGCATTTAGGCAAGGATATTACTAGCCGATGATAATGGAAGATGCGAAGCAGCTTGTCCAGAGGTGTCAAAAATGCCAAGTACATGCAAATATCCTAAGGAGTCAGGGAAAGATATAAGAAGCCAATGGAAGTCCCTGGCCTTTCTTTAAGTGGGAGATAGACATCCTTGGCCCGTTCCCTAAGGCAACTCAGTCAAGAAAGTTCATAATCATGGCGTTAGATCATTTCAGCAAGTGGGCAGAGGTTAAGGTAGTACAATCCATCACCACCCAACAAGCGATTTCTTTCGTCATCAAAAACATATTTACTCAATTCAGCTTGCAAGCTCTAGGTTCAAAGATTTCTACAAAAAAAAGGGATTAATTTAAGGTTTAGCTTGATGTTGGGAACCTTATGAGTTTATATCAGATTGGTACAGTGGAAAACAAAGTAATTTTAAGCCATAAGAACAAACAAGAGTCGATGCATATAATAATGGCATTAAAGGTGGAAGAATTACCTTTGCTGAATTGATTGCAAGACTAGACCAAAACGAAACAAATTAAAATCACCTTTTTGATCTCCTCTCCAGTAGCAAAACGTGACCAAGGGATTGCCCAAAAGCAACTCCCTTCTATGATTTCACACACTGAAATTCTCGGCTAAAAGAAGTGTGCTAGCACCTTGAATGTTTACCTCTTCCTTTCAGTTTTGTGAATTCGACTTAGGTAGAGGATTGGAGGTCTGATCTCTTTCAATCCCTAAAGTATTTAGTTCCAAAAACTTAAGAGCAATTAGAAGAAAAATCTCTTCTTTTTCTTTAATAGGTTCGGCCAATGAGAGGAGGTGGAAGACGTCTCCTTTCTCCCTCCTTTTTCTCACTTATATGTGATCACATCTTTAGAGTCCTATTAGGGTTTAATTTCCTCTATTTTTTTAGCCACTCTAATTTAGCTAAGCAGTAGAAAACCTGGAGAGAAATTTTGATTTAATTTAAATTCAAATCCTATTAGATATTGGTATTTAATTCAAAATAAACTTCCTTAAAACAAACCCTAATCCTATTAGGACTCTCCCTCTCTTTTAGCTAATTAATTAAACCCTTTAATTAATTAATTATATCAAACCTTAAGCCGCATTAAGTGGCCCTAGGAATGTGTGCCGAAATTCACATGAGCCCATTGATAATGTTTTAAATAAAACACTTATTAATAGCTCGATAAGAAAAGACTAAAAATACCCTTTATCTAAATTTCATCATTTGCAATCTTGTAGGACTATTCAATATTGACAATGGATTTTTATTGTCCATAAATTATAATTGGTCTCTAGTAAGATATTATAATTACCCAAATTGACTAGTTATGAATTTGGTCAGAAAATTACCCTACCAGTGAACTAGTACAATCCTTTGCCATAAGATATCATGATTTGCATAAGGCATGGAACAAGTCATCCTTATTCATTGGTAAATCATTTTTCTAGATCTATTAGTGATACTAAATCAATCAAATTAATGATAACTCTTATCATACAACTTAGATGTGGCCACACTCTTCTCAGTTTCACTAGTCAAGTGGCCAATGATATTTTTCTCTTTCTTCGAGAGAGGCAATCCCTTCACTTTTCTCATATTTTTTAGCATGAATCGTGGCATACCCAATCATACCTATACTTGCCAACCCATTTACGGATGTGTTAGGTGTAAATCAAAGCATACGAGGACTCATCTAGGAATTCATAGAGATTTACAATCTAAGTACTTCTAGTATAAGTATCACTAGAGAGACATTTATGACTTTCAACCATCTAGTATTCTCGTAAGTGGATCATTTCCAAATAAAACGTTCTTAAATTATATTTTATGTTCTCTAATTAATATCCAATATCCTATGACCAATAAAATATGATCATCTCACAGAGGCCATACTAGCCTTAGTTCAATGTCACTCCCATGACAAAGATTGACTAGTGAAGTTTAGAATGTTGTTCTTTAAAGTTCCAAGATTTTACTACCAAGTGTGTCACACTTCATAAATTGAACAGACCCAACATTTAAGGATATTTTATCAATTTAATATGTATAGTAATAAACAAAGTGATAAAATAAATGCCTCATCTTTATTTATTATAAATAAAATATCTTTACAATGTACATGGGACTAGGGCTCACACTAACAATCTCCCACTAGAACTAGTCTCAATCAGGCATAGCTCTAAGCCTGAATGATCTAACATGTCCCTCATGTTTGTCTCTAGCTAACTGCTTAGTTAGAGGATCAGCTACATTGTCTTGAATTGCAATCTTGCTTATCTTGACGATCTCTTCTCTGACAATCTCTCGGATGAGATGATACCTTCTGAGTATATGTTTAGATTTCTAGTGTGACCAGGGCTCTTTAGCCTGTGCAATGGTCCCGTTGTTTTCACAGAACAACTCTAATGGATCTAGGATGCTTGGAACAACTCCTAATCCTTTAATAAACTTTCTAATTCAAACAGCCTCCTTAGCAGCTTCACAAGCCGCAATATACTCAGACCTGCAGTAGAATCAACAACAGTTTCTTGCTTTGAGCTCTTCTAGCTTACAACACCTCCATTCAAACAAAACACATAACCACTTTGCGATCTAAAGTCTTCTACGCTGGTTTGGAAAGCAGCATCGGAATAACCTTTTATGACTAGATCTTCCTGACCACCATACACTAAAAAAAGATATTTAGTCCTTCGTAAGTACTTTAAGATTCCTTTAATAGCAATCCAATGTTTTATACCTAGATCCTGTTGATATCTACTTGTGATACTTAGTGCATGTACGACATCAAGTCAAGTATATAACATGACATACATGATAGATCCAATAGCAGATGCATATGGAATCTTACTCATGTATTTCCTATCCTCTCTAGTAAAGGGACAATCCCTTTTACTAAGGGTTACTCCCTGTGATAAAGGTATATACCCTTTCTTGGAGTCTAGCATATTGAACCTCTTCAGTACTTTGGTTATGTAATTTTCTTGACTTAGACCCAAGAGTCGACGCGATCTATCCATATAGATCCTTATACCCAGTATAGTCTCAGCTTCACCTAAGTCTTTAATTGAGAAACATTTTCCTAACAATTGCTTAAAACTTTGCAATGTTAGGATGTCGTTTTCAATGAGCAAGATGTCATCTACATATAAGATTAGAAACACCACAATGCTCCCATTAGCCTTCTTGTACACACAAGGCTCATCTTCGTCCTTGAGGAAGCCAAACTCTATTTTTGCTTCATCAAAATGAAGATTCCAACTTCGGGATGCATGCTTCAATCAATAAATGGATCTTTGAAGTTCGCAAACCTTATTAGGATTCTTTGAATCGACAAAACCTTCGGATTGTGTCATACACACATCCTTAAGGAGATTTCCATTAGGAAAGCCACTTTAACATCCATTTGCCATATCTTATAGTCATGATATGTAGCTATGGCAAGCAAAATCCTAATGGATTTGAGCATGACCACTAGTAAAAAAGTTTCATCATAGTCTATACCATGAGTTTGCTTGAAACCTTTTGCCACTAGTCTAACTTTGAAGGTATTATCAGCCTTGAGTTTATAAATCCATTTGCATTCAATTACCTTAGCACCTTCAGGTGGATCAACCAAAGTCCATACTTGGTTATCATACATCAATTGCATCTCAGATTTCATGGCTTCAAGCCATCTTTTTGAGTTAGGACTCTCAATAGTCTCTCGGTAGATAACCAGATTATTTTGATCTACTAACTCTACAGTTTTATCGTCAATTATAAGAAAACCATATCTTATAGGCTCATGACGAATCCTACTGGACCTTCTCAAGTCTTGTGTAATGGGCTCAGGCTCCACAACTTCTTATGAATCCAATTCCATTTCCAAACTATCCTAAATAGGAGTTTGTGGAACTTGAATTTCTTTAAGTTGTATACTACTTCCACTGTTTTTCTTGAGAATAAATTCTCTTTCTAGAAAAATAGCTTTTAGAGTAACAAACACTTTGTTCTCTTCGGGATTGTAGAAATAGTATCCTTTAGTTTATTTAGGATACCCCACAAGTAAGCACTTTGAAGTTTTGGCAGATAGCTTATTTGATATTAATTTCTTAACATGAGCTTCGCAATCCTAAATCTTCAGAAAAGACATGTTGGGCTTTTTCTCGATCCATATTTCATATGGTGTCTTCTCGACTGCTTTCGTTGGAGTTCTGCTTAGCAGGAATGCATCTGTTTCAAGGGCGAAACCTTAGAAGGAAGTTGAAAGATCAGCTTGACTCATCATTGTTCGAAACATATCTAATAGAGTTCGATTTCTCCTTTCGGATACACCATTCCATTGAGGTGTTCCTAGAGGGGTAAGTTGTGAAACTATTCCACACTCTTTAGATGATTGTAAAACTCTTGGCTTAAGTATTCGCCATCTCAATCGGATCAAATGGCTTTTATACTTTTGGCAAGTTGATTTTGCACTTCATTTTGAAACTCTTTGAACTTTTCAAAAGTTTCAGATTTGTGCTTCATCAGATAGACATAGCCATATCGACTAAAGTCATCCGTGAATGTTACGAAGCAGCTAAAACCACCTCTAGTAGATGAGCTTAATGGTCAACATACGTCAGTATATATTAGGTCTACTAACTCAGTTGCCCTTTCACCTTTCTTGTTGAATGGTCTTTTAGTCATCTTGCCACATAGACAAGGTTCGCATGTGTCATGATTCTAAATCAAATGATCCAAGAGTCCCATCTTTATGGAGTCTTGATATGCGTTTCTCATTCACATGTCTTAAACGATAGTGCTAGAAGAATCTCATCTTTATGGAGTCTTGATATGCGTTTCTCATTCACATGTCTTAAACGATAGTGCCAGAGGTAAGTAGTGTTTAACTTATTAGTTTTAACCCTTTTTGTATTTATGTTATAAATGGGCTCATTGCTTTCTAAGTTTAGAATATAAAGACCATTATATAACATGGCATTGCCATAAAAAATGTCTTGACGACGAATTGAACTAATATTATTCTGAATAATAACATAAAATCCATCAATATCCAAACATGAAACTGAAATAATATTCCTGCTCATAGCAGGAACAAAATAACAATTATTCAATGAAATAATAAGTCCAAAGGGTAAAGTAATAAGATAGTCTCCTATCTCTAAGGCAACAACTCTTGCTCCATTTCTTACGCGGAGGTCTACTTCTTCCTTTGCAAGCTCCCGTCTATTTCTTAGTCCTTGTACATTTGAACAAATGTGAGAACCACATTCGGTATCCAATACCCATGAGTTAGAAATAGAAAGGTGATTGACTTCTGTAACATAAATACCTGATGTGGAAGCCTTGTTCTTCCTCAACTCTTCCCGGTATAGAGGACAATTCCTTTTCCAATGCCCAACATTGTTATAGTGGAAGCATGTGCTCTCTTTTTGCTTAGGCTCGGGCTTGGGTGCATTTTTTCCCTTGCCTTTGGACTTCGGCCCAGCCTTGTTATCCTTGGGCTTAGGTGGAACCTTTCCCTTGCATTTCCTCTTTTTGCTAATGCCCTTTTAAACCATGAGCACGAAATTAATTTTATGGATGTTATCTTCAGCACTCTTGAGCATCCCATGTAACTCGGTGACTGATTTATCCATTCTATGCATTTTATAGTTCATGATAAATGAATCATAACTATCCGGAAGTGACCCCAAAATTAGGTCAGTTTCAAACTCCCTTTTGATGTGCACATCAAGCTTCTTAAGAGTATCAAGATACCCTTTCATCTTGAGTACATGGGACTAACAGGAGTTCTTAGTGCCATCTTGCATGATGTCAATGCCTTAATAGTCACGAACCTTTCAATGACAGGCTTGCTCTTGAAACATTTCCTTAAGATGTACCATTATCGTGAAGGCCTCTTGATCTATGAATTGATTTTGCAAATCAGGAGTCATAGTTGCCAATATGAGGCAGGTCACATCGTTGGAGTCACTTTTCTTTTTCTCAAACGCCTCCTTTTGAGCAGCTGTGATATTTCTTGTAGGTTCAACAGGTAATGGGTGATCCAATACATCTAACTTCTTTTCTTATTTGAGAACAATTCTCAAATTGCGAGACCAGTCAATGAAATCGATTTCATTCAGTTTGTCCTTCTCAAGAATAGATCGCAGGGAAAACATTTGATTGCTATTAGTAGTCATTATTCAATCTACAAAGTTAATTGAAATATGATTAGATAAGGTGTTAAATTATAATCCCACAATTCGAATTAATATCCCATAAATAATTCGTTTGTTAGTGATTAAATTGTGGGCCAAGATCCGTATTTCACTTTGTCTTAGTCAAATTGAGTTTGTACACCCAAGACTAGGCTATTTAGGTAGGAACTCTTTCTAATCATATCCTATATGATTCTTGGTTTTAATAGATTAACATCGTATGTCAAGCACATACCCATTTTAGATTGCCTAAGGCCAAGAGCAAATCTAACTACCCATGTTAAGTCTAAACCTATAATCGAGTGTTAAGCGTAACAATTACCCTAACACTTGCCTCACAAAGATAATCTAACGCACCTAGTTTTGGTTAGCCCACGCTTCGATGATCGATGCCTTGACAAGTTTTGATTTAGGAAGGCAATTCGTATTGACTTAATTTTTAGAGATTGTTTGAAAATCGGCTTACATGACTTTATTTTTAAGTATAAAGCGCACAAAGAAATGTGTCATGCATGAGCCAATGGACCTATAACTGTGAACTAAGACTTATTACAAAATAGTCTTCTTCTTCGAGTTGAGCCAAAATGAATTAGCTCACCAATTAGTTGGGCCAAAATGAATTAGCTCACAACTATTGGGCCAAGATAAGTTAGCCCCCAAACTTAGACTCCATCTTCAAATTCTATACTATAAAATTTAACGTACATTACAAAATTAATAAATGACACGCATGTCATATTTAATTTACAAACCCAAAATAAAGCCCTTGAGTGCACCATGCAATGACATTCACAAAACACACATCATACATAGCAATAATAATCATGACATTTTCGATTTTATTTGTTAGTGTAAGCCCATTAAAGGAAATTGTGTTTAGAATTTTAGAATTATCCTAATGAAGGATTTGGGTCTAAATCCATTAGGTCAACCATTGATTAATTCATCTTATAAGTCATTCTTAAAGGCTTAAAATACAAAATAACTTTGATTAGTGCCATTAATAAAAAAAACTCAATTTTCAATTTAGTTTGATTTACATGTTTAGTGGTTTAATATTTAAAGTATAAACATATAATTTGCATCTATCAAAAAATAATTTAAACATGTAATTGTGTGATATAGAATTCGCCATTAAAAGAATAAAATTGATTAAATTCAATTATAGCAAAACAAAATATTTGGCATACATATACCACATGCAAAAGTGTATATTATGGAGATATTTCATTAAACATGTTAAGATTAACTACTAATCACTAAAAATCATATTTATCACTTAATTAAAACACTCCTTTCAGATATGATCTAAATAATGTTTGAATACCTGAAGACTTTGATGATTTTCTCCACATAATCTGAAAATATGCTCATCATATAGCATTGGAAGGTGGCAGGTGCATTGCATAGTCTGAATGACATTCTTCTAAATGCAAAGGTACCAAATGGACAAGTGAAGGTGGTCTTCTCTTGGTCTTCCGGGGCCACTGGAATTTGATAAATAGTGGGACTTACCTGTAAGCCTTTCTAGCATAGTGGGACTTACCTGTAAGCCTTTCTAGCATCTGATCTATGAAAGGTAAGGGGAAGTGATCTTTCCTTTCTGCTACATTTAGCTTCCTATAGTCCATGCATGCTCTCCACCCATTCTGAACACGAGTTGGAACTAGTTCTCCCTCAACATTTGGAACAATGGTGATCCTAGTTTTTTTTGGGACTATATATACAAGACTTACCCATTTGCTATAAGAGTTGGGTAGATGATTCTTGCGTCTAGAAGTTTGACTATCTCTTTTTTCACCACTTCCATCATAGGAGGGTTTAGCCTTCTTTGAGCATCTCGGACAGGCTTGCAGTTTTCTTCCATGTGTATTCTATGCATGCATGTGGCAGGTGAGATACCTTTTATGTCTTCTATTGTCCACTCTATTGCTCCTTTGTATTTCTTCAGTACTTGTTGGAGGCTTTTTTCTTCATGTTGGCTTAATTGATTTGACACTATCACTGGAAATGTCTTTTCAGCTTCCAAGTACATGTATTTCAGGTGTCCAGGAAGAGGCTTCAGATTTGGTTATGTACTTTTCTGCTCTGAAATCTGTCGTTTCAAAAAGCTGAATTCTCTTTTTCCTTGCTGTTTAGGCAAACAACAATTTTCCTGTATCGGCAGCCTAGATGAACTGGACTCTGCCTTCTCCTGCTGTTTGGGCGAATGGCATTCTGTCGAGGCTACTTGCTCAATTGGTTTGGGCAGTCTGAATTCTTTTTGCTGGAGTGGTTTGGACAGTCCATAATATCTCTGCGTTGGATGCTGAGCTTGTTTGGGCAAACAGAAACTTGCCTGCTTTTTCTCCGCTGTCTGTTTGGGCAGACAACAATCTGTTTGCTGTATGCAGTAAATTGCTTCTGTCCTTCTTAGCTCTTTTCAGCTTCCTTCATTCTCTTGGCTGTCTTCCCTGCAAAACTCATCGTTTAGCATATCATCTTGATTCATTTCAAAAATTTCTTGGCACAAACAATCTATGATATCAAAACCATAAACAGGGGACATGTCATGGGGGTATTTCATGGCATCATAAACATTAAACTGTATTACTTCCCCTTCAAATTCCATGGTCAATGTGCCATCATGCACATCTATCTTAGTTCTGGCCATGCTCAAGAAGGGTCGTCCAAGCAAGATGTCTGAGCTAGTGTTGCTATTGTCTTCCTCCATATCAATCACATAGAAATCTGCTGGAAAGACAAATTGATTCACTTGGACTAGAACGTATTCTAGAACACCTTTTGGATATACCACGGATCTGTAAGCCAATTGTATGACCACTCTAGTGTCCTTAAGTGCAACTGCATTCAAAGAATTATAAATAGAAAGAGGCATAATATTAATTGATGCATCTAAGTCACACATGACTTTCTTGGTGCCCACATTGCCAATTTTGCAAGAGACAGTGAACATCCCTTTATCTTTGCACTTGGCTAGAAGTTTCCTCTTTATAAAGCAGTAACAACCTCTCCTACGCTTACTTTTTCTTTTTCAGCAAGTTTCCTTCGGTTTGTGCATAATTCCTTCAAGAATTTTGCGTACCTTGGTATTTGTTTTACATCATCTAGCAAAGGTATGTTTGTAACGACCCGAAAATCGGACCACTACCGGCGCTAGGATCCAGATCGGCTTAAGGCCGCCGGGACCCGTAGCAAGCCTAACATATATCCTGTATACCTGTTTAATCCCATACATGATCAACATTTACATAAAAACTTTAAACTTTCTTTCTTTCATTTACCAAGCTTAACCTGTGCATGCACAACTCATAATCATAAACATTAAACCCCACACTGGAGCCCTCATCAAATACTCCAATGGGGTAACATATCATACTCTAAGCTTGGTTTACATAAACATCATTAACACATTACATAGATCATGCATACACAAAGGGATTAACCATACATACTAGGGTCAAACACAACTCTAAACCTCAATAAACATCATTACATTACATAACTGTTCAATACTATTCATTACATCATAATCTTTCTCATGTCCACTACTAGCTATTACATACATAAAACTTCTTATTCTTGCTGACTTCCTGATTCTATCCTGTACCTGCAACCTGGGAGATTAAGGGAATGGGGTGAGCTACTAGAGCCCAGTGAGCAGAATAATAAAACATTATATTTAAAGTTCATGCTTTCATGAAATGCATCACACCACAAACAAATCACTTTAAGGATGAACTTGTCACCAATAGCCCTCTACATTTCCATTAGTGCCAGAACGTAGAATGGGTCCTGGTCTTTCTCTTACATAACACATCATAACATTCCAATGTGCTAGGGACGTAGAATGGGATTTCCTGGACTTTCTCTTATATTGTACCAGGGACGTAGAATGGGTCTTCCTGGACTTCCATACCATATCATCATCATATCATATCATACCATACGAGGGCTAATGGATCATTCAATACTCATCCACATCAACAACATAATATGCAATGCAACATATTCGTGAATTCTAATGCAGACAACCTAATATATCTCATGACATTCATGATGCGTGAATCATGCTAAAACTTTCATTATTTGCTTTGAAACATAAAGAGTCATTCTACTCACCTCAGGCTAGCTCTGACAAAACACTGAAGCAGCTGCCTCACTGCTGGGGTCCTCGGTTCCTCGGGTCCGAACCTACACAGGTGGACTCAAATGAGGGACCAAACATATAAGAACATGACTCCAAACAACTCCCCAAAAACTCCCTAAAATACCTTAAAACAATCATAGAAAACATGCAAAGGAAGGCTGAACAGGGCACTTTCGGCGGCAGGTTCGGCGGCCGAAAGTCCCTCCAGAGCCGAAACTCAGTCACTTTCGGCGACACCTTCGGCGGCCGAAAGTTCCTTCCAGAGACGAAACTCATGCATGTTCGGCGGCACCTTCGGCGGCCGAAAGTCCCTTCCAGAGCCGAAAGTTCACTTTCGGGGGCAGGGTTCGGCAGCCAAAGGCTTGCCTCCACAGGCAGGTTCGGCGGCCGAAAGTCCCTTCGGCTGCCGAACCTGAGTTCTTTCAAAGGGCAGAACTCAGCCTCCACAATGCACATTTGTCTCCCAGCACCTTTCAAACATGCATTTGGCTATTCTACAACATGCATACACGAGCAAAAAGCATTTAGGGGTCTCAAACTATCCTAAACCCCAACACAAACACATAAAACAACTCAAACAACATACATTACCCAAAAACTCAACATTTACCCTAACAACAAACAACTAACTTACACATGCATTTCTACCCCATAAACTTCATAAAACTTATTTAAAACATGAAATGAGCTAAGGATCTACTCTTACCTCTTGAAGATCGAGAGGGGAGGCGATCTAAACTTGGAGATGGGACAAATCTAGCTCCTTGGGTCTCCAAGCTCCAAAACTTGATCTTAGCTCCAAAACTCTTCAAAACCAAGTTAGAACTCGTTAAAACTTGAAAGGTTTGAGGAAAATCATCAAAATCAACCATGGGAGAGCATGGACTCACCGTTGGCCGAAAATAGGGGAGAAAGCTCGCCCGTTTTCGGCCACGGGACCTTTTATAAGGGCTGGCCAGACCACCTTCGGAAGCCTAAAGTGCCTCCAAAACTCATGCAAGTTCGGCGGCCGAACATGAGGTTCGGCGGCCGAAACTGGGCCACTTTCGAAAGCCTAACTTGTCCCCCTAAACTATCCCATGTTCGGCGGCCGAACTTGAGGTTCGGCGGCCGAACCTGGAAATGCCTCCATGGTCTTTTTCATTCAAAACTCGATTTCTTTCTTACTTAAAACCCTATAATACATGAAAACATTTTATAAAAACATGATTTTACCCTTCTAGAGGTTTTCGACATCCGAGATTACACCGGACGGTAGGAATTCCGATACTGGAGTCTAGCCGGGTATTACATTCTCCCCCCCTTAAGAACATTCGTCCCCGAATGTTCACCAAACAAGCATGCATAGCATAAAACATGAACATACATACAAAACACATAACACTAACCTTAGAAGAGATGAGGATACTGCTGGAGCATAGACTCCCGTGTCTCCCAGGTACACTCCTCTATGTTGTGGTGATTCCAAAGGACTTTCACCATCGGAATTTTTTTGTTTCTCAACTTTCTGATCTGGGTGTCTAGGATCCGTACTGGCTGCTCAACATAGGTGAGATCTTCTTGGATCTCCACATCAGGCTCGCTAAGAACCTTGCCCAGATCTGACATGAACTTCCTCAACATGGAAACATGGAAAACCGGATGGATTCTTTCCATAGAAACAGGTAAATCCAGCTTATACGATACATTCCCGATCTTCTGCAAGATTTCAAAGGGTCCAATGTACCGCTGAGCTAGTTTACTTTTCTTCCCAAACCGAATCACCCCTTTCATCGGAGACACCTTGAACAATACCAAATCCCCCTCATGAAACTCTACTTGCCTTCTACGGATATCTGCATAACTCTTTTGCCTGCTCACAGCCGTCTTGATCCTTTCTCTGATTATGGGCACCACCCTGCTGGTGATCTCTACTAGCTCAGGCCCTGCCAAAGCCCTTTCTCCAACTTCCTCCCAGCAGACAGGTGACCTGCACTTCCTTCCATACAAAGCTTCATATGGAGCCATCCATATGCTAGCATGATAGCTGTTATTGTAGGCAAACTCCACCAAAGGTAGATGCTGCCTCCAAGAACCGCCAAAATCTAGCACACACATTCTGAGCATATCCTCTATGGTCTGGATGGTCCTCTCTGATTGTCCGTCCGTCTGATGATGGAAAGCAGTGCTAAAATCCAACCTGGTACCCATAGCGTTCTGCAGACTCCGCCAAAATCTGGAGGTGAACTGAGGTCTTCTATCAGACACTATTGAAACAGGAGCCCCATGCAACCTGACAACTTCATCAACAAACACCTGCGCCAATTTATCCACAGAATAGCCACTCCTGACAGGGATGAAGTGAGCAGATTTGGTCAGTCTGTCCACAATCACCCATATGGAGTCTAATCTGTTAGACGTTGCCGGTAACCCCACCACAAAGTCCATAGCAATATTCTCTCATTTCCACTCTGGAATCGGTAGTGGGTTAAGCATTCCAGCCGGCTTTTGATATTCCAGCTTCACCCTCTGACATACCTCGTAGGCTGACACAAACTGTGCCACTTCTCTCTTCATAGCTGGCCATCAATAAACTCTCTTCAGATCTTGGTACATCTTGGTGGCTCCAGGGTGAACACTGTATCTGGCATTATGAGCTTCCCTCATAATGTCTCCCTTCAGACCTACTTCATCTGGTACACACAATCTATTCCCATAGTGGAGGATCTCCTTACTGTCAAATATGAACTTTTCATTTTTGCCTGACTGAACAGTCCTGGCAATCTTCACTAACTCCGGGTCCTCGTGCTGTTTCTGAGCCACCTGCTCTAGAAACACAGGTATTACTCTCATCTAGGCTATCAAAGCACCTGTACCAGACAACTCCAACTGCAAACCTTCATTAATGAGCTCGAAGAACTGCCTCACCACTGGTCTTCTCTCTGCTGCGATATGGGATAGACTGCCAAGTGATTTCCGGCTTAAGGCGTCTGCCATAACATTCGCCTTACCCGGATGGTACTGAATCTTGCAATCATAGTCACTAAGCAGTTCTACCCATCTCCTCTGCCTCAGGTTCATCTCTCTCTGACTCAAGATGTACTGCAGGCTCTTATGATCTGTAAAGATCTCACATTTAACCCCATAAAGGTAATGCCTCCAAATCTTGAGTGCAAAGATTACAGCTGCCATCTCTAGGTCATGTGTAGGGTAATTCAACTCATGCTTCTTCAGCTGTCTAGAAGCATAAGCAATCACCCTTTCCTTCTGCATCAGCACACAACCCAGTCCCACACGGGACGCATCACAGAACACTGTGAAATCTTCATTACTAGTTGGCAGTGCTAACACCGGTGCCGACGTCAACCTCTTCTTTAGCTCTTCAAAGCTCTCTTCACACTGGTCAGTCCACACAAACCTCTAGTTCTTCTTAGTCAATCTGGTCATAGGAGCTGCAATTTTAGAGAAGTCCTGAACGAACCTCCTGTAGTAACCTGCCAAACCCAAGAAGCTCTTGATCTCTGTCACTGTAGTGGGTCTAGGCCAGTTAGCTACAGCTTCCACCTTCTTGGGGTCTACTTCGATTCCATTTTCTGACACAACATGCCTTAAGAATGAAATGCTCCTCAGCCAGAACTCACACTTGGAGAACTTGGCATACAAGCCGTGTTCCCTCAAGGTCTGCAAAACTAACCTCAGATGATGGGCATGCTTCTCTGCATTCTTGGAATACACTAAGATATCATCTATGAAGACAATAACAAAGTGATCCAGATACTGACTGAAAACTCTGTTCATGAGGTCCATAAATGCTGCAGGGGCATTGGTTAACCCGAACGGCATCACAAGGAACTCATAGTGCCCATATCTGGTTCTGAACGCTGTCTTCGGCACATCCTCTTCTCTTATTCTCAGCTGATAGTACCCGGATCTCAGATCTATCTTGGAGAAACAACCTGCTCCTGCTAGCTGATCGAATAGATCGTCGATCCTAGGCAACGGATACTTGTTCTTGGTAGTGACTTTGTTAAACTGTCTGTAGTCGATACAAAGTCTAAGGGATCCAACATAGACATAGGGCCTCAAGAGTACGGTGTTTTGAGCAAAGATGCTCAGGGATTAGAGGTACCCCACATCGGAAAGAGGTTGCTTTAGATGGGCAAGCACAATAAGAAAGATTCAGAGTAAGATCATGTCCACTAGGATAGGATGAGGAGTCCTGTCTTGCGCGATGATGTGTAATGCCATGTATGATGCATGTGCATTTGTGTTTGTATTATGGATGTTGATGGTCCCTTAGCTGCGAGATGGCATGATATGTATGAGATGAGCCGAGCGACCAGGAGTGGCCCTTGGCACAGTTGGTCATGGCATGTCCTGCTATGTTGTAGGCTGTAGGTGACAAGCTCATCCATGATATGTGTTGTGAGTTCATGTGTTTCTACATGGACTGTATGATGTGATGCGGGCTGTTACACTTTCTTTTTCACAAACAGCACTGGAGCACCCCAAGGTGAGGTACTCGGTCGGATGAAGCCCTTATCTATCAGCTCTTGCAACTGCTCCTTAAGCTCCTTCAATTCTGCTAGTGCCATTCTGTAGGGAGGGATAGAGATCGGTCTGGTTCCAGGCATCAATTCAATTTCAAACTCTATCTCCCTAGCAGGTGGTAAACCTGGCAGCTCGTCTGGGAAAACATCTAAAAACTCTCTAACCACGGGCACTGAGGCGGGCTCTCTGACATGACTATCCAGCTCTCTCACATGAGCTAGAAAATCCTGACAACCCCTTCTGAGCAACCTACGAGCCTGTAGGGCTGATATCAAACCTCTAGGTGTACCCCTCCTGTCTCCTCTGAAGACGACCTCTGACCCATCCTGACCTCTGAACCTGACTACCTTGTCTCTGTAGTCCAAGGTAGCACCATGGGTAGATAGCCAATCCATCCCTAGAATGACGTCAAAATCTGTCAAATCTAGAACCACAAGGTTGGCTGAAAGGCATCTCCCCTCAATAAAAATTGGACTACACTGACAGACTGACTTTGCCACTGACGGGTCACACTTGGGTCCACTGACCCATAGGGGACACTCTAACCCAGAGACCATCAAACCCAACCTCTCGACGGCTCTCGGAGCAATAAAAGAATGAGATGCACCAGGGTCCATTAAGGCATAAACATCTGAACAACCAATGATGAGATTACCTGACACCACGGTGTTTGATGCATTTGCCTCCTGCTGTGTCATGGTGAAGATCCGTGCTGGAGCTGATGGACCTTCACCCCTGAAACCCACTGAAGAAGAGGCTGCCCCTCTTCCTCTACCTCTGCCACTAGCCTGAGTCGCGGCTGGAGCTGCTGGCTGAGCCACACTACTCGAAGCTGTCTGCTGGGACTGTGCCACAAAAGCTGCTCTCGGACACTCCCGTGCCATGTGTCCCTCCTGCCCACATCTGAAGCAGGCTGTCGTCCCAAACCGACATACTCCTTTGTGCGGCTTCCCACACTTCATACATACTGCATTATCTGCACCTGAGCTCGAGCCACTTCCTAATCCCAGACCTGACTTGATCTTGTTCCAGAACTTGTTCTTCTTCGGCTTCTTAGTGGTATTACCCCACCTCTTACTGCCTGAAGCTGCTGCACTCAAAGAAGAGGGATCTAACCTTCCCTCACCTGGGGGTCTTGGAACCAGAAGGCAGTGCCACAGACTGCCTGACTTTTCCTTCGATTATTGCACTAGCCTCCATTCTCCGGGCCATATCCACTATGGCATGGAAACTCTCCCTCTCCGCTGACTGGATCAAGGAGGAATACCTAGAATGAAGCCTCATGATATACCTCCTTGCCTTTTTCTGATCTGTGTCAAGATTTTGCCCAGCAAACGGCAATAGCTCCAAGAACCTATCTGTGTACTCATCTACACTCATTTCCTCCGTCTACCTAAGTTCTTCCAAAGGGCAAAACTCAGCCTCCACAATGCACATTTGTCTCCCAGCACCTTTCAAACATGCATTTGGCTATTCTACAATATGCATACACGAGCAAAAAGTATTTAGGGGTCTCAAACAATCCTAAACCCCAACACAAACACATAAAACAACTCAAACAACATATATTACCCAAAAACTCAACATTTACCCTAACAACAAACAACTAACTTACACATGCATTTCTACCCCATAAACTTCATAAAACTTGTTTAAAACATGAAATGAGCTAAGGATCTACTCTTACCTCTTGAAGATCGAGAAGGGAGGCGATCTAAACTTGGAGATGGGACAAATCTAGCTCCTTGGGTCTCCAAGCTCTAAAACTTGACCTTAGCTCCAAAACTCTTCAAAACCAAGTTAGAACTCGCTAAAACTTGAAAGGAGGTTTGAGGAAAATCATCAAAATCAATCATGGGAGAGCATGGACTCACCGTTGGCCGAAAATAGGGGAGAAAGCTCGCCCGTTTTCGGCCACGGGGCCTTTTATAGGGGCTGGCCAGACCACCTTCGGAAGCCTAAAGTGCCTCCAAAACTCATGCAAGTTCGGCGGCCGAACATGAGGTTCGGCGGCCGAACCTGGGCCACTTTCGGAAGCCTAACTTGTCCCCCTAAACTATCCCATTTTCGGCGGCCGAACTTGAGGTGCGGCGGCCGAACCTGTAAATGCCTCCATGGTCTTTTTTATTCAAAACTCGGTTTCTTTCTTACTTAAAACCCTATAATACATGAAAACATTTTATAAAAACATAATTTTACCCTTCTAGAGGTTTTCAACATCCGAGATTCCACCGGACAGTAGGAATTTCAATACCGGAGTCTAGCCAGGTATTACAATGTTGATCTCCACTTTCCTGAAGGTATCAAGAATCTCTCTTTCTTCTTTTTTTTTTGTGATTTTTCAAACCTTTTTGGAAAGGGAGATGGAATCTTGAATGTTGCTTGCTAGTCTGCCTTCTGCTGGTGTACTGGTTCTGTTTGTCCAGTCTGCTTGGACAAACAGTTTTCTGATTGCTTGGGTAAACAGTCCCTGTCCATGTGTGCACTCTGTCTGCTTGTTTGCCCGCTTGTTTGGGCAAACAGATTTCCTGGCTCACTTTCTGGCAGATTTTCTTCAGTAATGTGTCTTCACAATTGTGAGCCTCTATCTTCAGCCCTGACATCTTGAAGTTCTTTCCCACTTCTGAACATGATTGCACTTGCATTTTGCTTGGGATTAGCCTCGGTTTGGGAAGGTAACCTCCCTTGAGATTCAAGTTTGCTTACAGAGGTGGCTATTTGACCCATTTGTTGTTGGAGACTTTGCACAGTGTTGGCCAATGACTTCATCATCTCTTCAAGGTGCGTATTGGAATTTTGAGGTGCTGCTTGGGCTGAATTTCTTTGATAATTTTGGTAATTGTTAGCCCTAGCATAGCTGAAGTTTGGATGGTTTCTCCAACCTGGATTGTAGATGTTAGAGTATGGATCATGTCTTGGCTGTCCATTGAATCCTCCAATCGCATTTACTGGTCATCCTCTTGAAGTGTAGGACATTGATCAGTTGGGTGTCCCACATGTGCATATATCCCACATGGCCTTACTTGCTGAAGTTTTTGAGCTTGTTGGGCTTGACCTATAATAAGACTTCTCACAGCAGAGGTTAGTTCAAAAATTTGAGAAATAAGAGCAGATGTACTTACCTCATTAACTCACCTTGGCAGTTGCCTTTTATCTCCATATTGTCTAGATGCAGCTGCAAGTATTGAAATCAATTCTCTAATTGCTTGAGGCGTTCTATCTTCAATTGAACCTCCACATGCTACATCAATGAATTTCCTTTCGGATGGTAGCAATCCTCCATATAAATATTCTATGAGTGATTTATCTGAGATGTCATATTGTGGACAGCTAGTGCACAATCTCTTGAATCTTTCCCAATACTCATACAAATCTTCAGTTTCTTTTTGCTTAATGCCACTTATCTCTCTCCTTATGCCTATGGCTTTAGAAGTTGGGAAATATTTATTCAGAAAAGCTCTTACCATACCATCCCAAGAAGTGATTGATCCGAGTGGTAGATAAAATAGCCAGTCTTTGGCATAATCATCAAGTGAGAATGGGAATGCTCTCAATTTCACATGCTCTTCAGATATGCCTTGCGCCTCAGGGTAGAACACACTATGTGAAATTCCTTCAAGTGTTTATGGGGATCTTCATTCTCCAAACCTCTGAATTTAGGTAGGAGGTGTATCAAACCTGTTTTTAGCTCAAAAGGGGCTATCAAGGGTGGATAGGTGATGCGAAGAGGTGCTTGATCACCTATAGGTGTTGCCAATTCTCTTAGTGTTCTTTCTCTTGGTGCTTGATTTTCTTGTTCAATTTCAGCATATACAGCAAGTTCAGCTGGTCTTCGGACATGTGCAGCAGGTTGCATATTGAATTCAGCCATCTCAGCAGCTGTTTGGGCAAACTCAGTAGATTCGTGTTCTGTTTCAGCAGGTGCTGATTCTGTTTCTGCAATGGATGTTGCTGGTTCAGCAACTACTGGTTCAGTTGAGGTAATTTCAGTATGTGCTGTCTCTTGGACAGCAACAACTTCAGCAGGTGCTGTTTGGACAGCAGCTGTTGATGAGGATGGCTTTGAGGCTTGGGTCCTCGGATTGGCTTGCTTTCTTAGTTGCTTTGATGTGCGCTCAATTTTTGGATCGTAAAGTAGAGTTTCTTTGCGTCCAGCCCTAGTCATGAAAGAAAAATAAACTAGTTAAATCAATTCCCCGGCAACGGCACCAATTTTTGACTGTGCGGTTGTCGAAGCCGGTCAAAAATAACTTTTTTAGTTATCCACAATTTTACAACTGTAGATAGTGGTAAAAGGATCGAATTCATAGGAAATTGATACTCACATATTTTTCTTATCAAGACCAAGTAAATAAATAGAAAATAAAAGTAAAATGGAGGATTTCGAGATTGTTGAGCTAAACTAGAATTAAAAGTGTTATAAGTTATAGAAAGTAAATATGTTAATATAGGAAGTAAATATTGATAGATGGGTCAGTCCCTTAATCTTAGGGATTGTATAATCATAGGTTTGATTTTCCTTCCTGTTTAGTTACTGTCTCTCATGTATAAATAGGTTGTAATCTCTATTGTGATATACGATAAATATTATCCTTCTACATGGTATCAGAGCCAGGTCGCGGGTTCGAGCCACGGGAAAGGAAGGGTATTTAATATGGCCAAGGATAGTGCCAGAAGTGGGCCCAGTCCCCAAAGTGGCACCTAACATGGAGACGTTACCGTGTACAAGGGTAAACATCTGGGCCATATAGGATTAAAGTAGCGCCTCTACTAACAATTTAAGCTTTTGGTAGAATGGTATGCGCCCTTATGGTATCAGAGCCTTTCTCATAGAGATTTTTTTTCTCTTTTCTCTCTCATAAAGTTTTAAAAATTTTTTTTGGAGACTTAGGGCTCCGTTCATTTGGGTTATCCATAAAGGGTAACATTTGGATCTCACCATCGATGGAGTCACCACACCGACTCCTTGTCAGATTTGAGGTTTGTTTGCCGTTCGGGTGTTGGGTGGAGGTGTTTTATTTGGTACTGTTCATCGGTACTGTTCACGGGCACTGTTCATCGGTACTGTTCACGTGGTACTGTTCATCGGTACTGTTCATCGTTGTACTGTTCACGCCGGGTACTGTTTTCTGATTCTGTGTTTCTTTTGTTGCTATCGTTTTTGGGTGGGTTGTCCTTATGGCTGAAGTTAAAACCACCACCGTAACTGATGTGATTCCTATGATGACAAATCACGGAACACAAATTGAATGGATCTTCCGATCAGGGAATTTTGATATCTGCAGATGAGTATGCACAATTCATCCAATACCAGGCATCTATAAAATCTTCTAATTCCTCCTCTATCACTGCAATTGCCGAGTCAGGTAACTCTACTGCATGTCTTGTGTTTTCATCCTCCAAATGGGTTATTGATTTTGGTGCTACCGATCATATGTCAGGTAATTCTACCCTTTTGTCCAATCTTGAGTCTCATACATCGCCTTCTTATGTTACTCTTGCTGATGGCACTAAATCGTCTGTCATGGGTTCTGGTCATGTCAACTTAACCCCTTCTCTTTCTGTATCCTCTGTGTTATATCTCCATAAGTTCGCATTTAATTTGCTTTCCGTGAGTAAACTCACTCGTGCATTGAATTGTTGTGTCTTATTCTTTCCTGATCACTGTGTTTTTCAGGATCTTTCGACGAAGCAGATTATTGGTAGAGGAAGTGAGTCAGAGGGTCTTTACGTCTTGGATCAGCAACTACCTCGATCTTCTCGATCTCTGGTATGCTCCACGCGTTTAATATCTTTTGATGTTCATTGTCGTTTAGGGCATCCTTCTCTCTCGGTTTTGAAGAAGTTATATCCACAGTTTCATTCTTTGTCTATTCTAGATTGTGAGTCTTGTCAATTTGCCAAACATCATCGTTTACCTACTCTGTCTCGAGTCAATAAACGGGCTTCGTCTCCCTTTGAGTTAGTCCATTCAGATGTTTGGGGTCCTTGTCCTGTTGTGTCTAAGTCTGGCTTTAAGTATTTTGTTACTTTTGTTGATGATTTCTCTCGTACTACTTGGTTATTTTTAATGAAGAGTCGTTCAGAATTATTTTCTATTTTTTGTGCATTTTATGCTGAAATCCAAACCCAATTCAATACTTCCATCCGTATATTGCAAAGTGATAATGCTAAAGAGTATCTCTCTGGGGAATTTCAATCTTATTTGTTACAAAAAGGGATTTTTCATCAGTCCTCTTGTGTTGCCACTCCTTCACACAATGGAGTTGCTGAAAGAAAAAATCGACATCTTCTTGAAGTAGCCAGAGCCCTCTTATTCCAAATGAAGGTACCTAAATGTTTTTGGGCTGATGCTGTATCCACTGCTTGTTTTTTGATCAATCGCATGCCTTCCTCCGTCCTTCATGGTGATATCCCTTATAACATTTTATTTCCCACTAAATCTTTGTTTTCTATGGAGCCACGTCTCTTTGGTTGTACTTGTTTTGTTCGTGATGTTCGTCCACAGGTTACTAAATTGGATTCCAAATCACTCAAATGTGTCTTCCTTGGCTACTCTCGACGTCAGAAAGGGTATCGTTGTTTTTCTCCTGATCTGAATCGGTATCTTGTGTCTGCGGATGTAACATTCTTTGAGTCCACTCTGGTTTTTCCGCCATCATCTGTTTATAAAACCTAGGAGGAGGAAGATGACCTCTTGTTATACACTGTACGCTCTTCGTCTCCTCAGACTACTCCTACACCTTTCGCTCATGTGCCAGGTCGCCCTCCCATCTTTCATGTGTATTCCAGACGCTTAGAGGACTCTGACTCCGTTCCGCTACCCGCTTCTTCGTCGACCGATCATGCTCCTACTGATCCTTCATTGTCTGATTTGGATTTGCCCATTGCTCTTCGCAAAGGTAAACGTACTTGCACTTATCCTATTTCATCTTGTGCCTCTTATGATCAATTATCCTCCTCTTCTCGTTGTTTTGTCACTGCTTTAGATTCTATTTCAATTCCCAAAACTGTTATTGAGGCTTTGTCCTATCCTGGTTGGCATGCTGCAATGGAAGAGGAAATGATGGCCCTTGACACTAATGGTACTTGGGAGTTGATGTCCTTGCCCCCAGGAAAGAGAGCTATTGGGTGCAAATGGGTGTTTGCAGTGAAAGTAAATCTTGATGGATCTATTGCTCGCCTCAAGGCCCGTTTAGTGGCCAAAGGTTATGCACAAACTTATGGAGTTAACTATTCTGATACATTCTCCCCAGTTGCCAAGCTCGCATCTGTCCGATTGTTTATTTCCTTGGCGGCTACTCATGATTGGCCTTTGCATCAATTGAATATTAAAAATGCTTTTCTTCATGGTGATCTTCAGGAGGAGGTTTATATTGAGCAACCACCTGGTTTTGTTGCTCAGGGGGAGCCAGGTAAAGTTTGTAGACTTCGAAAATCGCTTTATGGCTTGAAACAGAGTCCTCGGGCATGGTTTGGCAGGTTTAGTGAGGTGGTCCAACAGTTTGGAATGAAGATGAGTAAGTGTGATCACTCAGTGTTTTATAGAAATTCTGATAGTGGAGTAATTCTGCTTGTAGTATATGTGGATGATATCGTTATCACAGGAAGTGACATTGCTGGCATCACATCCTTAAAAGAATTTTTTAAAACACAGTTTCATACAAAGTAATTGGGTTCCTTGAAATATTTCTTGGGAATCGAAGTTATGCGGTGTAAGAAAGGCATCTTCTTGTCTCAAAGAAAATATGTTCTTGATTTGTTGGCAGAAACAGGAAAATTGGGTGCTAAGCCTTGTAGTGCCCCAATGACCCCTAACCTTCAACTTACCACAGAAGACAGTGAGCCATTTGCAGATCCTGGAAGGTATAGAAGATTAGTTGGCAAGCTGAATTATTTGACGGTAACTCGTCCTGATATTGCATATTCAGTGAGTGTGGTAAGTCAGTTTATGTCTTCTTCTATTGTTGCCCAGTGGGATGTTTTGGGACATATTCTTTGTTACCTTAAAGGGGTCCCAGGGAGAGGCCTATTCTATGGTAACTATGGACACTCAAATATTGAATGCTTTTGTGATGCTGATTGGGCAGACTCGAAAGTTGATAGGAGGTCAATTACTGGATATTGTGTTTTTGTGGGAGGTAACTTGGTCTCATGGAAAAGTAAGAAGCAAAATGTGGTCTCCCATTCTAGTGCTGAATCTGAATATCGAGCTATGGCACAAGCCGTTTGTGAAATCTTGTGGGTACGTCAACTGTTGGAAGAAGTTGGGTTCACAAATTCGGTGCCTGCTAAGTTGTGGTGTGATAATCAAGCAGCTATCCACATTGCCTCCAATCCAGTATTTCACGAGAGGACTAAACACATCGAGATTGATTGTCATTTTGTTCGTGAAAAGGTCCAACAAAAGATAATATCAACAGGACATATCCGAACTGGAGAGTAATTAGGAGATATTTTCACTAAAGCTCTAAATGGGATCCGAGTTGATTATATATGTAACAAGTTGGGCATGATTAACATTTATGATCCAACTTGAGGGGGAGTGTTATAAGTTATTGAAAGTAAATATGTTAATATAGGAAGTAAATATTGATAGATGGGTCAGTCCCTTAATCTTAGGGATTGTATAATCATAGGTTTGATTTTCCTTCCTGTTTAGTTACTGTCTCTCATGTATAAATAGGTTGTAATCTCTATTGTGATATACGATAAATATTATCCTTCTACAAAAAGCAATAAAGTAAAACAAATAATAAAGTAAAGAGAATTCAATAATGAGAAAAGCCTAGTTGAAACTTTGGATCTACTTCAGTTGTTGGGATTGATCATTGACACTTAGGTTTTTTTATTTGACTCAATACCTCAATCTAAAATTTCAGTAGTATCACTCATGGTTCAAACCTTTATTAAATAAAAATATTACTTCCTAATTGTATTAGGCGAGCAAATATATTATAGAGAAAAATAGCATAATACTATAAAATGTCAAGAGCTTGATTACTAGTCCATGTTATCTATCATTTCAATTCATTTTTTTATTTCAAATTTTATTTTGATTAAATCTACAATTAAGCAGAGAGAAGAAAACTAGATACTATTTTATTAATTAGAGCTTACTCGACCGAGATGGATGTTGTAAACGCGATAGAACTAAATATTAAACCCGGCAACTTTACTATCAATAGACAATTATTGTAATCATTAATTTAAAGAAGAAATTGTAACTTTATCTTTATAGTTTATAAATTTTTGCAATTTATCCTGAACTTTAAAATTAATTAATTAAACTCCATACATAGAATATTTTACTAATTGTATCCTATTATCTATTTAACCGTTAATGAACTAGCGAAAGTAACACGTCGGTTTCCACGTGGAATGCCACATCACACGCCTAAAACTCCTAAATTAACTCCAACTTACCCTTAATTTAAAAAACCCTATAACCCAAATCCTTCATTATCAGTATCCCTATCTCACCAAAGGCACCGTTAATAGCCTTCAACTTCTTCATTCAAGATCAACAATCCATTTTGGTGAGAAAATCAATGCTATGTCATCAGCAAGTGATATATCTTCAACCTGAAGTGAAGAAGTTTATGGTGAATCATTGGTCCTGTGTAGTGTCACGGACCAAGTATTTCAATACTTGAAATTCACTTAAATCGTACAGCACTTAGTTGCTGGAAACTAAGTTCAGCCTGTCTAGTAGTTCAAAACAAGAGCTGTAGTGGGTGAATGTGGCAATGAAAACCTTAATTGGGAAGAAAAGGCTTGATGGTGAACACAAGAGAATGATGTTGGTAGGAAGAAAGATTGTATTGCTTAAAGAGAGCTTTACAAGTGTGAGTGCTTTAGCCAAAACTTCAAGGCTGTACAAATGAATCTCTATGGGGGTATTTATAGGCATTCCACCTCCTCGATATGTGGTGGAGATGCATTGCCTAATTTGTGGACAAAATTATCCTTCTAGAACATTCAGGGGCTTTTTGGTAATTTTACATCCTTTGGAGAATTCTAGATTTGGCTGGCAGAGCTCTCTAGTAGAGTTCTAGAACCTTCTGGACTGATCTGGTGGTCTTCAGGCCATTCTGGGCGTTTCTAGGCAGTTCTAGGCTACTCTAGAATCCTCCAGCGGCCTACCAGATGCTTCTGGCCAATTCTCGCACGTCCCGGGCCCATCTGGAAGCCTCGCGCCCCTTCCAGCAAGTTCCAACGCCTTTCGCAGACCCAAACCTCATTTGGCGTAGCTCCGTAGGCCAACCAGTGCTTGTCCCGCCATGGCAATTCTGTGCGGCCGTCTGGGCTCCTTATGCGCGCCAGTCCTATGCGCCTGCCTTGCGCGCTGCGCAATGCTTTGCGCCAACGAAGTCTCGTTTAGGCGCTCTGCAGGCCCGCTGTCGCGATTCTTCCTTCACGAAAATTTTGCAATGCTTCTCAATCAAGTCAACTACATATCTATCATCATTTATCAATACTTCAAATTTATCCCCAATTATTGGCTTCAAGGTACAAAGATGTATAAACCTTGTATTACTTTCTAACTTCTCCCTAATTCTAAGATATAACATTATCAACATTGCTAACGCGTTTCAAACTTTTATACATATGCTTCATCAATATTGACCTTATCTCTTCAAACATATCAACTAATGGTAAAGTCCTAGCATTTGAAATAAATGAATTAAAGCATTCACAAATATTATTTTCAATTGTTTTAGTCTTTGTCACAGTAGAAATTTGTGATAAAGAACTTAGTTGGATCTTTTTCCATACTCTTCATATGCATTAGTGGACTAATTCTTCAATTTTTTTCAACTTCTTCTGGAATTCTGGGACATTTGTACAATAAGCTGCATCCCAAAATAGTTTCTTGAGCTTCTCACATTCATAAACTTTCTTTCAATTTACCTATATGTGAGTAGCACAATTTTGTGCTCAATTCTTAATGTTACTTGATAAATTGCATTAATCAGGCCCTAAATCAATACCAATAAAAGTCAAAATGGTATTTGTAATAAACGACTAGACCCCGGCATCGGAATTCCTATTTTTCGGTGGAATCTCGGATGTCGGAACCCTCTATAAGGGTAAAATTATGTTTTTCTAAAATGTTTTCATGTATTTTAAGGTTTTAAGCAAGAAAAAAAATTGAGTTTTGAAAGAAAACGTTTTGGAGGAGAAACCCAGGTTCGGCCACCAAACCCCATGTTTGGCCGCCGAACATGGTGGAGTTGCGGAGGCACTTTTGGCTTCCGAAGGTGGTCTAGTCAGCCACCTATAAAAGGCCCCTGTCCGAAAATAGGTGAGTTTTCTCTCTCTATTTTCGGGCAAGGTGAGTCTCCGCCACCCCTTTTGTCGATCTTGTGTTTTCTCCTCAAATCCTTCAAGTTTTGACTAGTTTTAACTTGGTTTTGAAGATTTTTGAGCTAAGAACGAAGTTTTGAAGCTTGGAGATCTCGGAGCTTGATTTCTCCCATCTCCGAGTTTGGATCGCCTCTCCTCCTGTTTTTCAAGAGGTTAGTGGAGATCCTACCCTTCTTTTATACTTTATGAAAGTTTTGAGGGGTTTTGGAGGGTTTTAATGCATGTTTAGGCTAGTTGTAAATGTTAGGGTTTATGTGAGTTAAATGTTGAAATGCATGTTTATTGTTTGTTAAATGAGAGGTTTTTGGGGTATAGGTTAGTTCTAAGCCCCTAAATGCTTAAGGATATGTTTATGCATGCTTTTGTATGTGTTGAATTGAGTTTGGAGAATTAGGGAGGCAAAATGTGCATGAGAGGCTTGGGTTTTGCCTTCTGAAAGAACCCAGGTTCGGCAGCCGAAACCATGTTTGGCAACCGAAACCATGTTTGGCAGCCGAAACCATGTTTGGCAGTCGAAACCATGTTCGGCCGACGAACCTGCCTGTGGTGGCATGGTTTGGCCGCCTAAACTCGCCCCCGAAAGTTGGACTTTCGGCTCTAGAGAGGAGTTTCGGCTGCCGAAGGTGCCGCCGAAGGTGCACGACTTTCGGATCTGGAAGGGGGTTCGGCCGCCGAAAGTGCCCTGTTCAGCCTTCCTTTGCACGTTTTCTATGATTGTTTTATGGTATTTTGGGAGGTTTTTGGGGAGGTGTTTAGAGTCATGTTAGTGTATGTTTGGTCCCTCATTTGAGTCCACCTGTGTAGGTTCGGACCCGAGGAACCGAGGACCCCAGCAGTGAGATAGCTGCTTCAGAGTCTTTTCAGAGTCAGCCTATTGTTTCAAAATAAATAAATTTTAAGCATGTTCATGCATCATGAATGCCATGATATATACTAGGTTGTTTGCATTAGAATTCACGAATATGTTGCATTGCATACTATAATGTTGATGTGGATGGTTATTGGATGATCCATTAGTCCTCGATATGATATGTTATGGTATGGTACGGAAGTCCAGGTCGAGACCCATTCTACGCCCCTAGCACGATGTAAGAGAAAGTTCAGGTCGAGGCCCATTCTACGCCCCTGGCACATTGGAATGTTATGTTATATTATGTTATGTTATGTTAAGAGAAAGTCCAGGTCGAGGCCCATTCTACGCCCCTGGCACCATTGGAATGTGTAGAGGACTATTGGTGGCAAGTCCATCCTTGATGTGATTTATTTGTGATATGATGCATTTCATGAAAGCATGAATTTTAATATATTGATTTACTATTCTGCTCATTAGGCTCTAGTAGCTCACCCCTTTCCCTTAACCCCCAGGTTTGCAGGTTCGGGATAGACTAGGAAGTCAGCAAGAATAAAGGTGTCATGTTTGTAATAGCTAGTTGTGGACATGAAAGATAATGTAATGTAATATATTGTGTAAGAATATTATGAGGTTTAGTATTGTGCTTGGCCCTAATGTTATGTTAATCCCCTTTTGTACATGATCGTTATAAAATGTTTTAATGTTAAGAAATGTTAGACCAAGCGTGATGTATGATATGATGTCCTACTAGAGCATTTGATGAGGGCTCTTGTGTGGGGTCTTTATGTTATGGTTATGATGCATGCACAGATCAAGCTTGGTGAATGAAAAAGTTTAAAAATTTTTATGTAAATGTATGATCTTGTATGGGATTATCAGGTATGACAGGTTGTATGTTAGGCTTGCTACGGGTCCCGGCGACCTTAAGTCGATCTGGATCCTAGCGCCGGTAGCGGTCCTATTTCGGGTCGTTACAGTATTAATTCCTTAAATGGTATAAAAATTATGGAAATTAGTAAGTTTTACCTTTTGTTGATCACTGATGAAAGATCTTCAATATGTAATTCGTCAAAAAAATTTTCCTCTATGCACTAAACCCTATATAAAATCTCCTGAATATTAGTTGTATCGAGGATGGATCATTATCAAGAAAAAAAAATCAATCATTATAAAGAGAAAAAAATCAAACCTTCCATCCCTGTTAGATTTCAAAAGCTCAGCTTTATAAAACCTTAGCTGCTCATAATGTTGCTTAAGTGGTAGTGATATTAATAATTTTCAATATGATGTTTAATTTAAGCTAAATGGTCTATATTTGATATACTTATATTTATTATGCATTTGTATACATTATTTTAAATTAAATTTATCAATATCATGTCAATCTATCAATATCATGTCATTTTATGAACTTTGAAAATTGAGTTAAAAATTTTGTGTATTGCTAAGTTGTTACCGTTACATTACGACCGTTAGACTTATTTTCATTATCTACGAATGTGGCTACGACTGCAATTTAAAATCGTGGTTAGAGTCCAATTCGTGAGCTACTTCATTCTCGTTACCTTCATTTACTTCAACAAGGTCACAATTCTGACTTAAAGCATTACCATCATTCAGCTTTTCTTTTCCCTTTCTCTATTACAATTTGATCATCAAGTTAGTTTTTGCCCTGAGAATCCCTCCCTTTGAAAGACTCAACATACACATGAATGTCCTTATTCTCATCATGTTTCAACATCTCAAGTAAATGAACATAATTGTATTTCCACATGTAGCTAATCTAATCCCTTTCTTCCTACTCATATTAGGTATAAAGTATGTCATTTTAGTTAGTGATGTAGCTGAGATTAAATCGATGACGTGGCCAAACTGGGACTACGCTATGATTGGTTAGAACCTGCAAGAGAGAAAATGTGAAGTGTTAGTGGATGCCCATGCTGACACTCAAGTCAGTGTCGTGACAAGTAGAAAAAACAATACGAGTTGCTTAGGACTTTAGTGTTAGAGAATAGCGTACCAATGCCTCTGGGATCGTTCTCCTTTTATATTGTGAGAGAATAAAGATAAATATAGTGTTTTCTGAAAATTCAGCAACGATATGGTCAGCTGCTCAATAATAGACATCGTCAACTAATTAGGTTCACGTTCCCGCAATCTCCAATGAAATGGAAATGTGTCTGATAACGGTAATTCTATGTCAAGACTCGACCTATCCGGGGAGGGCGAGTCTTGACAATAGTTTGGGTGTTAAAGTGTCCAGGTCCCCTTCTCCTGTAGTGAGACCACATTTTTCACTTGTCAAATTCTTGCCACGTAGCCCCTTTCTTGTGGTGATAGCTCATAGCTTACTTTAGGAAAATATTATGTAACATCATAGGTCCCTCTGCTAGTCTTTATTTCTTCATATTCAAAAAGGATATCTCCTATTGAGGTCCGAGATACGTGGCTCTTCAAGATTGGTTCATTGCTACTCACGTCGCTTTGCCTACTGAACCTTCTACACTGTTTATCGTGTCATATTTAATGTCTGCCGTCGAAACAACTTTTATAAGGGTCCATCATCTTCTCTAAGCATCACTTTTGCGTTTTTTCTGCAACTTCTAGAGGAATTGGTGAAAATTTTCTTATGGCCATAATTCAATGCTCAAGTAGTCTGGCAGGGACTGCCTTATGATCTAGCCTAACGAAGGTTGCCTTGTGGCCTTGCTTCTTGGGACCAATGTCCGAGTGGTCTAGTGAGAACCGCCTTATAACCAAGCCTGTCGAAGGTTGTGTTGTGGCCTTGATAAGTGGTCTGGCAGGAACCGCCTCATTACTTGACCTGGATAAAAAATCTTACGACCTTAATTCATAAGACCAATGCCCAAGTGATCTAGCAGGAACTGCCTTATGACCTGGCCTAGCGAAGGTTACCTTATGGCCTTCATTCGCGGGACCAACGCCCAAGTGGTCTGGCGGGAATCGCTTTGTGACCTGACCTGACGAAGGTTGCCTTGTGGCCTTAATTCGTGAGACTAATGCCCAAGTGGTCTGGTAGGAACCGCCTTGTGACCTGGCCTGGCGAAGGTTGCTTTGTGGCATTGATTCATAGAACCAATGCCTAAGTGGTCTAGCGGGAACCGCCTTATGACCTAGTCTGGCTAAATTTGTCTTATGGCCTTAATTCATGGGACCAATGCCCAAGTGGTCTGGCGAGAACCGCCTTGTGACCTGACTTGGCGAAGGTTGTCTTATGACCTTGATTCATGAGACCAATGCCCAAGTGGTCTGGCGGAAACCTCCTTATGACCTAGCCTGGCTAAAATTGTCTTGTAGCCTTAATTCGTAGGACCAACGCCCAAGTGGTCTAAACGAAAACTTTTCCCGCTAAGTTCAAATTGCGTAGTTTGGATAAGTATGACGGAATGGCGGATCCTTGAAGCCATCTAGCCATTTTTAGGATGACTATACAGTTTCAAGATGTAAATAATTTTGTATTATGCCAAGTGTTCCCGTCGACACTCACAGGTTTGGTTCAGAAATAGTATTAATACTTAAGCCCAGGCTTAATCCGAAACTTTACCTTCCATCACTCACCTTTTTGTCCTTGTAGCATACAACAAATTCTAGATACAGAACAGCAAGCTTACCTTCTTTCTCATTGCTGCCAAAAGCATATTTTATCGTTTCTCTTCATTGTTATCTCTTAACATACAAAACCAAATGAAATGAGACTTGCTAGGCTTTTGGAAATATCACCCAAACAGTATCGAACACAATTTCCCAACCAAATTTCATTTCTTGCATACGGAACCCCTAAATTAGTAATAAAACAAAATAAAATTATTTAGCTAAAAAGCAACCTTCACTTTGGGCTTACTTTTACCTCCTGACATATTTTACGTGATCCAGGATAGTACATGTATTCTGCAAACCTTGAGATGCAGATCATTCACTTTTCCAAAGCCAATTGTATATTACCAATATAAGAATGCTTTAGAATTAGTGTCAAAATTCTTCCTTCTTATAAAAGACAAAATCAATATTTACTCAGGGGAGAGCGTTTTTCGGTTTAAACCGAAAAACCGAACCGAACCGATTAATTTCGGTTTTTCGGTTCGGTTAATCGGTCTGATCGGTTTGGTTCGGTTAGTATATTTAAAATTAATCGGTTTTCGGTTCGGTTCGGTTTAAACATGTTAAATAACCGATCAAACCGAAAAACCGATTTGGCAAGGCCCAAGCCCATGCCTGAGCCCGAGCCCTCCCCCTGACCTGGCCTATCGTACGCTTCAGCAGCCCAACCCCTGAACCCCTTCATTCATCCCGATCTCCTCTGCAGTCTCCTCTCCTGAACCCGATTCCCCCCCGAACCCTATTCTCTCTCTCGAATCCCGATTCCTCCCCCTGGCCTCTCTTTCTCTTTCACGTCGACCTCCGACCGCTGACCGTCGACCATCAACCTCTTTCCCGTCGATTTGGTGAGTTTCGCCGCCGACCGTGGACTGATCTCTTGAGAGCAGAGGTACTACCGCTTTTCGGTTTAATTTCTTGACAGTAGAATCTTTTCCTCTTATATGCTATGTTTCTGGTTCCCTTCTTCCATATGTATACGAGAAGAGCTGAGGTTCCCATGGTTGTTTTCGTCTATCTCTATAACCAAATTAAGATGATCATAATGGACGCTTCTAGACCTTGTATTGCTGGTCTCTCTCTAATAATGGAGAGGACAGCCAGCCAATTTTAGCCTTTTGGAGTGACTCGCCAAAATGCATGGAGGGTAGCAGCTGGATTTTCTTTTTTCTGCTTCAATTAATTACAAATTACTGTAATTTTTCTCTTTCTTTTTTCTGGTATGTCAGTTTTCTCATCTGAAAATGTTTAGAATGTTTATTAAATTATTTTTTTGAAATAAAAAAAAATTAAAAAAAAATTTCGGTTTTAACCGAACCGAACCGAACCGATTTTTATCGGTTCGATTCGGTTCGGTTATACCTTCAGAATCGGTTTTTTCGGTTTTAAAATTTTCAACAAATCGGTTTTCGGTTTTATCGGTTCGGTTCGGTTCGGTTCGGAACCGAACCGACCGATTGCACAGGGCTATATTTACTGCAGTCTGCCAAAAAGCTAAAAGCTTTGTCCATTGCATTTCTGAAATAAGCTAACAACTGTATAGGCATTATCAAATAAGCTATGATCACTTAACTGTTGGTATTCATATTTCCTCTTAATAAATAAGCAAAAATTTATTAAAGAAAAATGAAAACAAAAACATACTATCAAAGAGGAAAATAACAGATAATAGCTATGTAGAAAAAAAAAATGAGTTGTTTGAGAGAAGAAACAGAAATTTTGAAAGAAAATAACACTTGAATTGCTGGATCTCAATGGAATCTGAAAATACATTATATTTGGTATGTAAAAAAAGATTGAATTATTGGTAACAGCTATTACCTTACTTATCGTTGGATAACAGCCATTATGCATGCAAATTAGGGAGACCCTTTAACTAATAGGGTAACATGTAACGACTCCCATTTTCCATTACATAAGCGCCGTTATTTAAAACAGCATGACAGGAAATATCATACCATTAAGAACCCAAGAAAAGAATCATAACCAACCTGCTTTTCCGTCATCCAAGAGATGTAAGAACTCCATAGAAGCAATGTAACAAAAACATGACCTAAAGCCCTGAAATTTATATAAATATAAGAAAAAAAACCTCAGCAGCTGAGAAAATAAGGTTTATTTGCTTATTAAGAGTAATCATTTTAACGATCTTTCTTCATCATCAATCAAATTTTTTATCCGTTACTTTATTGATCCTACTCTTACTTTACTCCAAAGCTCTTTTCTTTTAGTCTTTCTAGGTCAGAAAGAAAATAAAATAAGTTCAGTGACAAACAAATATATAAATAATACAAATCATAAAGATGACTCTTACAACACGATGACAATTCAGTAAACATAGCTAGATAATCACTCTTCTGATAAATAATCTGGCTAAGAGTAGTTGGAAAAGGGGAAATTGAAATAGATAAATGAAAATAACAACAACAACAACAACAACAATATTAATAATAATAAACTTAATTGATATTTGCTTAACTTGCTCGAGGGTTAGCTTGGCTGAGAAATCTCTTGCAGCGGTCTTGTAGCTGCACACCAGAGCTTCTCTTGCAGCTTCATCACTTCAATTCAATTAAAAAACAAATATAATACATTTCAGTGAACACATAACAAAACAATTCGACATCTTAATACCAAATATAAATTGATCGATTGATGGATTGAGCAATTACCTGCAGAGAACAGAGGCTAGGGTATGGATATTACAGGCCCCAAGCTCATTCTGCGGTCTCTCGATGTACATAACTAACAGGGGGAGAAGCAGCCTTCTCTACTGCATCGTCACCAAGCCTGAGCTTCAATCCCCTGAAGGCTCTTCAAGTCGAGCAGCAAACCCTCTGAATGCATCATTGGCTGTGTGCGACGGGTCTTCAAGTGAAGCGGTAAACCCATCTGAATGCACATTGGCTGTGGGCAACCTCTGGCAGCCAATTTGGTACCATCAGAGTCTAAGGACACTGATGAACATAGTGGTTACGATGGAATAACAATTTGGTGCTGTAAGATATTTTTCTTTAGGAAGAATTAGCTGATAGTGGAGGCCCACCTGAATGCACATCGGCTGTGGGCAACCTCTGGCAGCCCATTTGGTACCATCAGAGTCTAAGGACACTGATGAACATAGTGGTTATGATGGAATAACAATTTGGTGCTGTAAGATATTTTTCTTTAGGAAGAACTAGCAGATAATGGAGGCCCACCTGAATGCACATCGGCTGTGGGCAACCTCTGGCAGCCAATTTGGTACCATCAGAGTCTAAGGACACTGATGAACATAGTGTTTATGATGGAATAACAATTTGATGCTGCAAGATATTTTTCTTTAGGAAGAATTAGCAGGTAGTGGAGGCAAATCTAACTAAATCTAATCCTATCCATGCGTATCTTCATCAGAGATCTCAAACAGTAAATTGGAAGACAACGGAGAGTAGAGCACCACTTGCAAAAGACCACACTTTAGCATTTTTAAAGGTTAGGTGAGTATAGAAAGAATGTGAAGAACGGAGCAGCAAGGCCATGAAAAGTCAAAAAGCATCCGACACAGAGCGTTTAAGGAAAATTTAACACTTACATGGGCGCACAAAAGCTGTAGCAGGAAGCAAAGGAAACAAACAAGCAAAATTGGACAGATTTCTGCATTTCTGAGCAACCATTAGGAAGGATAAAATTGTTTCAACAGTCAAAACTAGTCAAAATCAGATACTGTTCATTTCACTTTTTGATTTGTAACTCAGATTTAATGTATTTATCCAGATAGAGATTGTAAACCAATCCCCCCTTGAATATGAGAGTCATGCAACTAGTATCATCCAGTTCATCAGTACATGCATATCCAAAGCCGAATATCCAATATAGTTTCAACCAGCTGAGTCAAATAAGTATAAATTTGACCAAACACGTGTTGCACTTGTGGACTTTTGGACTCATAGCTCATCCTCAAATTAGATCTGTTTGAAATTACTGTTAAAACTACTATTGAGAAAAACGCTTTTAAAATATATTAGTTAAGGTCATAAGAATACTAAAATTACAAAACAGCTTTTCCTAAACTGTTTCTTTAACAGCATTTATAATTGTGCTTTTTTTCCCAAAATGCATTTTTGGTCCTCAAACCACAAAGACAAACAAGCATAGAACCAAAGAAAAATAAAGTAGTTTTCAAGGAAGTGAGAACAAGGCAGGAAAAAAGCAGGAGGAGAAGGCATAGAAGGTGTCAGCCAATTTCCATATCATCATTTTTTTGTCTCTCTATGCTACAGTAAGTAGACATGATAAGGAAATCGAAGCTAAGTACAAGTGGTGTTCTTTCAAAAATGTGGAATGTTAAGAAGCAATATATATAACCAGAAAAGTCCCCCAAAAAAACATTAGTGGAGGACAAGAGGAATCTCACCGGTTACAACATCAACGAAAGATGAATCCCTGAATGCAATACCAGCAAAATATATACTCCCTTGTACATGATTTTTTATTGAATCCATATATACCCATGTCAGGCTTATGCAGAAGAATTGAAAGAAAATCTGGCATCCTGATGTCAAAGCTGCAAAATATAACCTGGCTTTGTTATAATTAAATAAATTATATGATGATAGATAGTATTCAATGGTTCAGTCAGCAGTCATCATTCGGTCAAAGATACAAACAGAAAAAGAGCAACTCCTTGATGCTTGACACAGATACAAAAATATGTCTTTCAACATAACATCAGGGCCCCTTCCCATATCACAAAATACGTAAAAAACAAATTTTCAAGATTAAATCATATCATTCTAGGATAAAATCACAAAGTACCATCCCATCACCCAATGGCATGTCTAATCTCCACTCAACTCACCAGCTTGTAGTCCTTTCTCTTTTTATGATAAATAATAAAGAGGAAGGTGAAAACTGATAAAGGCATTGCAGGGCATATCAAACTTCAACATTTTGATGATGTCAAGTTCAAAGAAGTTTGGAATCCAACTCCAACTTCCCCACATCAGATGAAAATTTTGACCTTACAAATAAGAATTATGTTACCTATATAAGTTTAAGGAAATTATAATTAGTGATGAGTTGCTGACCTTTTACCACACAGGCCTTATTAACAACCAAAGCTAGGCACCATGTTTTCATCAGTCCTCAAGGAAATAAGGTCACCTAAAAGATGAAAAATAGAAATTATGGGATGTATATGAACCACCACATGAAAGTACATCCAATGAAAATTAATAAGGTGCACTGCAGCTGATACAATGATTTCTCATAGGCATATTACCACTAAAGGTCCAAACAATTGGAAAATCGAGTCAAGGTACACAAGGATGCAACTAGAGCATAAACAACTCAAAAATCATGATATAGGGTTTAATATCATACAATCTTTGATTAACAACAAAATGGGGGAGTGAGAGTTGAGCATCTTAAATGCCAGGTGGATACAAAGACTTGCAAACTAATTGTGGAATTACATCATATTGAATCTATGTAGATTGTCGTGACCAATTAGTCAAAGAATTTATTAAATCACTCCACTTCAGTCATAACTAAACAACTTCAGACCCCCCCCCCCCCCTCAAATGTTAGCATTACCAACTCTCTGTGGGTGAACTTGAGAACAAGCAGACAATCAGAAACAATGAATGATTAAACAACTAGGAAATTTTTCTTCAAAAGGAAAATACTTATTACCCCAAATCACACATCGACCTTAGATTTTTTTCCAGAGGCAATTTGGAAGATTCTGAGGCCCATACTAAATGCCTCATTGAATAGGATCCTTGTCTGCATTGATTGGAATCCAGGCATCCATGAAAGAAATGCCACAGGGGCCATAACAATCACTCCAAACATTATGTCATAGAGGCGAGCCAAGGAAACCACTGCCCCCCAAAGTGGAGTGGACTGCAGACAGGGGCGAAGTACTTGGGAAATCAATAACATGCCCCATCCTGTGGGGATAAAAGCCAGCAAACTGGTGAATATATCCATAAATGTGAAATGTGTGAACTCAAGCAAGGCTACTATCACAACTATTCCGAACGTAATGACAAGAAACTGGATGAGACGATAGTATATATGTTCTCTTGCTGCATACTTTTCCCTAGCATATGTTATCACCCAAGAAATTGCAAAAGCAACAACAACATAAATCCAAGACAGAAAGTAAACAGTAATGCTGGTATTGTTGTCTGCAATGCCTAACTGGTAGACAATGCCATATTGGAAAAAGAAGAAACGGAGGTCCAAAACTATCTCCAGTAGCTTTCCCCAAAGCCCAGTTGTCCTTAAATGATCCTGCTCCTCATACCACCATCTTTCCCAACTCTGTTCGGCTTTTACAAACACGCCACCTTTGTACCAAATCCAGTTCATAAAATCATCAAAATCATACACTGTCTTCAACCAATCAAAGCCAGACGGATTGAAAACAAATGGAGCCATGATCCACGATACAACCAAGAACCAACTAGAGATGGTCATGGCTATGTAAACAAATGTGTCCTTGGCTATACTGCTGTGTGAGGCATAAACAATGAGTATCAACCCAAGCTCAATCGCCTTCACAAAATGGCTACGAGCATAGAGTCTATAATTCTCTGGAAAACCCTTGTGTTGCACAACAAAACCGCGACCAGTTGCCCGATATTTTGCACCTCCATGAAGGATAGTTCGACCAAAGAAGTGAGTTTTAGTTCCCATGGAGAATGTGTAGAAAATAGATGAGAGCTGAAGTTGCATCAGTAAGAACTCCCAGATAGCTTGGAGGAACCCAAGCTCAAGAGAGTTCTCTACTATCATTGGAAGAGCAGTGAAAAGGCCAAGTTGGATGATGAACTGCTGATTCAAAATAGCAGCAACTGCTTTATTGTTGCTGCTGTTACTGGCCATGGCAGAAGCCTCAATACCACTAAGAGCCAAATAGAGCCGGCCCCATAGAAATGCATATACTGTCAGAATGACCATCATTGTGTTGAAATAGAATCCCACAGTAGTATAAAAGAAGGACAGCATCCGGAAGAAATCCAATCTATGACCCAACCTATAGACATCTCTGCTAAGAACTTGCTCACCATTTCCACTGGCAACCTTGGCTTCAAACATGGAAACTTGATTCAACCCAACATCTCTTCCCTTACCAACTTGTATGTATTCATGGTGTGTGACATTGCCTCCTCGCAAAGTGCAGTTAAAGCCAGCAAAAATGTCTTCACTAATGTTAATAACCCTGGAAGCTTTACTGATGCCACCACGAGTGAAGAACCAAAACCTGTCAAAGACATCTGGATGGCCATAATGCATTCGAACTTTCAAAGGATTTGCCAGAACACGCTGTCCCAAGGTGACAAAACTTGTTTCTTGAGCTGACATAAACCATGCCAGTGATGAAACAGAACCAGTAAAAATGTGTTCCCTGACTCCCAAGATAGTAGGCCTTCGAATTCCATGGTAGTGCCTGTATTCTTCCAAAAGATTTCTCATTTTGAGAGCCTCCTCGAAATAGTTGTCTTGGTTCATATCAATAGTCTGCACTGCATCACCCCGAGTAAAAATGAGAGCATGATTTTGATTCTCTGGTTTTCCCTCTCCAAGTTTCAAGGGGCCAGGCAACTTGACCCTGTAAATTTCAACTTCCTTGTCCAACTGCTTATCATACTTGACAAGTACAGAGTAATACTCCTTCTCATCCCTCAAGGCATTCACCTCATCAACATAGGCAACTCGAAGGGCCTCATTAGTTTTCATCAAATAAAATATTTCATCAGCATGGGCATCCTTCTTGGCCTTTTGAGTCCCATAAATCTGGCAGGCAACAACATATGTGTATTTCATCAAAGCAGTACCATATTCATGGCCTTTAAACGAAAAACTGACCGAACTACACTTCGTGCTTAAACCATTGAAAGGAGATTTTTCAGAATTAAAGCTATCTGAACCACCATCTCGCGTCATTGAACCAAGTTCTTGTGAACCCTCCCTGAAGTCCTCCTCCGAGGCAAAATCAAGAAAAGCCAGCATCTTAAGCGCACGGTAATAATACATCATTCCCCTTATAGTACGTGCCAGTGTCTGCCCTCTGTAAGATGCCCAAAGCCTAAGATCCCTCAACCTGCTTGTCCATAGCTCATCTTCCTTCACCATTCCTTCTCTCCGCATCCTTTCAATAAAGTTCTTCCATTCATCAGCATAAATTGTTTGCAAATAGTATATTATGGAAATCCCATCTTCATTCTCAGTTCGAAGCTGTTCTCTGCTGTACAGCACTTCTTCATTGTAATACGGGGTCAAGACACTAAAAGCCATCATTTTCTCAACTTGGGGAGCATGGGGCATTTTCATAAACAGGGAATTACTAAAAAAGGCAATTCTACGTCTGGCCTCAGGATTTTTGGGTGTATTTTGCATTGAGTCCCTAGACGTAAGAATTGTGTGCAAGCGCCGTACCTGTCGATAGAAGGTTTCATGACTGGCATCAGGCAGTTCAACTGCATTCTGAAAAAGCAGCCCTGACATGGCAGCAGGATCACGAGGAGCCAAACCATCCTCCCTCAACTGTTCTGTGCTCCTCTTCTCTTTTAAAAAATCTTGCACAGCAATTTCATACAAAGCCTGTAGTGTATTCACCACCTGGATCAGATCTTTCTTAGGCTTATTCAATAGCTCAAGAAGTTTTATCAACTTAGTATGGAAATGAGGAAGAGCAATCATGTTGAAAGTCTTAGTAAGCTTCTCAATCTGCAATGAGTGATCAATTTCCTGAAACAAGACTGTGATAATTGAATGCTCTTCCGTGTTGATTTTGATGGTCTCAAGCAACAAGTGCTTAATACTATCATAAGCCTCTATAACAGCACAGCGCCTGTACTCATTCTTGCATATCTTATACCAAAGCCATTTATCAGGAGCATCTACCAACTCTTTGGCCTGGCTAAGAGCAAGTAGCAGTTCATTGCAAAGGAGAAAACATGGCCAGCGAATAACTCTCACATTCCAGGAATTTTCTGGCAGTTCCAACAGTTCAAGTTCCTGATCAGAGATAATGTCCTCTTCTCTGAAGGTCATTATAATCTCATTCCAGATCAAAGCAAACTTGTTTGCCTCAACCTGGTTAGGCTCCAACTTCCTATAAGGTCGGCCAAGCCCATACCTCAACTTCAACCTATGAATTGCATCCTTCAACTTGCTCTTCAGAACCCCTCTTGCATTTAATAGCTGCTCTTCTGGCATGAGATTAAACTGAATTGCACTTGCAAAGAACTGAAATCTCAACCTTAATTGTTGGATGTTTCTGATTTCACCCAAATGCGCAAATAAGCCCACTGCAGCACCTACAAATGAGGAATAAATGGAGTACCATATCTGCAAATCCATCAGGTAAATCAATACCACAGGAAGCCATAACAGCCCTACTGCAAATCTATTGCTGTTACTGAAAAGCTCATGCCACCTGTAGTTCACATCCTTGAGATTCAACAACTGCCTAGATGGCTTAATCATGGGTTTAATCTGCAAAAAGTAACTGAAAGCAAATTTGGTAGCTAAAACCATAACCCAAAACAAAGTATACTTGATATTATCAAAAAGCCCCTCCCTCAATCCACGACCAACGAAACTCCTACTCTGAAACCACCATGACAGCAAGTAAAAGATTCTCCAATCGGTATTCTCAAGAAAATTCCTAACCCATGGGATTATAAACAAAGCCAGTGCCAACAACTCGGGCAAGACAAACACCAATGCCACCTCAAGAAAATTGACTATCCTCTTATTAGCCTCAACAGACCACCGGCCATCACTGTTCTTTTGTCTCCAAACTCTCCCATAGAACACCCCAAACACAATAATCCACCCAGCGGCAACCACACTTTTCAAAAACATTCTAACCCCAAGCCACATTGTCTCCCTGGAAACCAAACTATACTGCATCACTGCATCAAGCAAAGACTGCAAGAACCGCAACCCGCTCCAAGTAAAGAACAGAGTCAAAACCCGAACCTGAACACTTCGGTCTTCCAATGCCTGCCATGGATACGTCTTCCCTTCCCAGGCGACAATAATCGAGAACTGCAGAAACAGTATCAGCATAAGCCATAGCCTATCGAAACTTCTTAACAAATTCCAAAACGACCTCTGCTCCACAAACCCCGTCTTCCCTACGTGCTTCTGCTTACCAGAAATCACGAAGAAATTACTCCCTACATCTATTGGCCACTTCAACTTGTCAAAACACCTTTTCGTCCAAAAGTACTCGTTTAAATCATCATAATTCCTCCAAGCGCTATGTGGCACCGTTCCATTCTTGCTGCTCTCCACCTCCGCTTTGATCGTCTCATAAATAGGCTTAACAACGCTATTGAGAAACGCGTTATCACCGGAAAACGAAGGCATCACCGGCTGCCCTGTGCTCTCATCGATGTAATCCTCGAGTATCTTGTTCAATTCCATGGCTATATTGTGAAAAATGTAACAGATACATTCAGGCAAGAAACGGAGATTAGCCGCCTCGCCCCAGATTAAGAGATATAAAGATATATACAATAGCTCGCGGCGGACATCAGTACTTGAACTGTCAGAAATCCAGATGTTGGACTTCTTATTGAGATAAGAGCACCAGTTAGTGTAGTTTTTTAGCAACTTCCGACGGAACCTCCGCAGCACAGTGCCGTCGAGAGTATCAATATTGTCAGGAGGCGGAGTAAGGCGCATCTGGGCATTAGCAAGGTGAAGGACAATATGCTCCCGCTGGTTCCGGACGTTGTCCTTCTGAAATCCAAAGAAAAGAGCAAGCCAGTCCAGGAGGTCCATAGAAGGATGCCATTCGGCATAAGGTGGCTTCCGGAGGTTCCCGACGGTGCGCAAAGCATTAACGGCAGCGCGCACCTCAGGATACCGTAGTGAGGGGTGGTCGGCTAAGAGGTTGTGAATGGGGATGATGTTGTAGGGCTCCTCGTCCGGTTCTTGTGCCCGGTTGGACCGGTTCGGCCCAGGAGGACTGCGGTGACGGAGCGAGGACATTGCATGGGATCGGCGCGTGGGAATACGAGACTTTTCTCAGGGATTGTGTTGTGAAAGAGATGCAAAGGAGAAAGGTGAAAGAGACGCAGAGAAGGTGTGCGTTGCGAAGGCGCGAAAATAGGAACGAGAGGATGGAAAGGTAAACGGGATGTGGGCGCGTAAAGTGCGTTTACTGTTTAACAGATCCTAAACTGTATCTTACACAATAGAAAGTTTCAGAAGCTATAAAAATACAATGAAAAGATATTTTTATATATTTTTTAGAATAAAATATTGCATATAGAGAAATTAGAGCAAAGCTACATCAGTTTCAGCCAAATGTAAAAGCAAAGGAGGTAGTTCCTCCAACCAAACACATTTGGAAGTGGAAGGAAGGGCCACTTTAGCCAAACCATCAGCGAGTTGATTAGCTGTCCGATAAATGGATGAGTAATGCACTGAAACCAAAAAAAATTAGAGTTGACAAATGCCTTCCACATGCACAGCTTGATAGGGTTTAATAATCCTTTGCTCACTAATGGCTGTTATAGTTTTTTTTTTTTAAATAATGCAGAAAGGTAAAAATAATATGAAAATCAAAAGTTCTCGAAAAATATTTTTCGGAATAGAGTGGTCAATAAATTTGTTTGATATTTTAAATGTTGAAGAAATTTATTATTTTTTTCTGAAGAAAAATTTATTTGACATTAATAACGTGGAATAAACTCGTCTGTAATGTTGTATGGAACACACTGACTCCATCCGGTGCCATAAATACTGAATAGAGTCACATTACCGATGTGGTAAAAGGTGTAGTGAAAATATTAAATTAATGTTTTTAAAATAAGGTAAGTGAGAGATTGTTATAAAAATAACATGTTTTAAATAAATTGTGAGAATAAAAATAAAAAATTCAATATAAAAAGATTACAAAACTTTTCAAATATTTATATTGTAAAAAAAATTAATTTAAATATAAAGTATTTTGGAGAAATATTTTGGAAGAAATCTATAAATAAAAGATTTGATACTTGACAGACATACAGACATATTTGTTTGGAAATGTACCTCCAACAACCATAAACAGTTACTTCAATCTCTATATATACTTTATTATTCTCCCTTAAATCTTTAATCTAAATTTCTTCTGGAAAATCACAGAATTATTGTCTGTGATTTTCTTAGTTTTGTTGTATACTAAAGGAGTATTGCCACAACCTTGCAGCAAACATAGTGAGGGGCAATTAACTCCTGAAAGAAAGTGTTTTTCTTTTCACATCTCAAAACTAGTTTATACACCCATTGATCTAACAATTTTCAGGAGTTAATTATGAAATCAAAGGTTATTTTTATTATGAATCAAGAATTTATAAAGTTGGACCGATTTGATAGAACAAACTTTGTTCGTTGGAAAGACAAAATGCTCTTTTTTTTTATTGCTCTGAAGATCTCATGGTATTGGATCTTGACTTGCCTAATTTGCCTGCACCAACGCCTCAAGCTACTAATCAAATCAAGGCAAAATGTACTAAACCGGGAGAAGATAAATTGTTGTATAGAGGACACATTCTTAATAATATTTTAGATAGGCTCTACAATTTGTTCATCTCTGAATCATCTCCAAAAGAAATCTGAAAGGCATTGGAGTACAAGTACAACATTGAAAAATAAGGTGTGGTTAAATTTCTTATAATGAAATATTTTGAGTTTTTTGTGGTTGAGAATGTTTTTATCATGGATCAAGTTCATGAATTGCATGTCCTTGTATCTAAATTGAAAGATTTAAAGATAGTTGTTCCTGAGGCATTACAAGTAGGAGGAATAATAGTAAAACTCCTAGTTAGAAAGATTACAGGAAAAAACTATTGCATACAATAGAAGACTTTTCTCTGGAACAGATTCAGAAATACTTACGAATGGAGGAAGAAACAAGAATTCTTGTTAAAAGTGTTGTTACTGAATCTGCAACAAAGGTTAACTTTGTTGAAGGTAATCAGAATAACAATAACAATAAGAAGAACAAGAGGAATTTTTTTTATAATGCAAGTCTTTCCAATTCTAGAAACTTCAAAAGTTCAAAAAAAGGAAAAACTTGTTACCATTGTGGTAAGAAAGGGCACTACAAATGTGAGTGCAGGCTTCTGAAGAAATCAAAGAAAGATAATTCTGCCCAAAATTCCAACAAAGCAAATGTACTGGAACAAAAAATGAAGATCTTATTGCAATGATATCTAAGTTGCGCATTGGAATGGTTACAGAACTATAACTTAATATGGCTTCCATCTAAGAGTGTAAATTATTGGTGGATTGATTCCAATGCCACTGTTCATGTCTGCAACAATAAATTCCGATTCAGGACTTATACAAATATAGATAATAGACAAGAAGTTTTGATAGGAAATCACAATGCTGCAAAGGTAATGGGCAAAGGAGCTGTTGAGTTGGACTTTACTTCTGGAAAGAAATTGATGTTGTTTAATGTATTTCATGTACCGGAAATGAGAAAAAATATTATTTCTGCTAGTATATTAAGTAAGAAAAGATTTAAGTATATCCTAGAGTCTGATAAGATAATTTTATCCAAGAATGGACTATTTATGGGCTAGGGATATGGCTGTGATGGAATGTTCAAACTATCTACTAAGCATAATAAGACCGAATCTTCTGTTTATATTGCTGAGTTACCTTTATCATTATGGCATAATAGATTAGCACATGTTAGTTTTAGATCCTTGAAATATATGTCTAAACATGGATTAATTTCTTATACACAAGATGATAAAAGGATATGTGAAGTTTGAATTCAAGCAAAAATGATAAATAAACCTTTTCCAAAAATTAAAAGAAATACAGAAATCTTAGAATTTGTGCATTCTGACTTTTTTAGTTAAATAGCATATTAACCAAAGGAGGAAATCAATATTTTATTACATTTATAGATGATGCATCTAGATATACTTACGTGTATTTAATAAAAAATAAAGATCAAGCTTTTCAAATGTTTAAGAGTTATAAATCTGAAGTTGAAAATCAAAAGGAAAAGAAAATTAAAACTTTAAGAAGTGATAGAGGTGGTGAATATTTTCCTTTGGAATTTTCTAACTTTTGTGAAGAAAATAGAATTATTCATCAAATTAGTGCTCCATATAAACCTCAACAGAATGGTTTGGCAGAAAGAAAAAAAATCAAACTTTAATTGATATGCTTAATGCTATGCTAATAAATTCTAAATTGCCAAAGAATCTGTGGAATGAGGCGTTGCTTACATCTTGTCATGTTCACAATAGAATTCCTTCAAGAAAATATAAAATTTCTCCATATGAGAATTGGAAGAATAGAAGACCAAACCTAAATTATCTTAGAGTTTAGAATTGCTTAGTGATTGTGCGATTGTCGAAACCGGTCAAAAATAACCTTTTTGATTATCAACAATTTTACAACTGCAGATAATGGCAAAAGGATCGAATCCACAGGGAATTGATACTTACCTATTTTCCTTATCAAGACCAAGAAAACAAACTGAAAGTAAAATAAAAGGGGGGTTTTGAGATTGATTGAATTAAACTAATACTGAAAGCAATAAAGTAAAACAAATAATTAAAGTAGTTGTTGGGATTGATCATTGACACTTAGGTTCTTTTGTTTGATTCAATAAATTAGTTATGGAGATGGAAGACGCTTCTCACCATCAAATCCCTCCTTAAGTATAAATCAATTAGGGAACGTCCTCTAATTAATTACTAATCAACAAGTTGCCAAGAAACATCCTTGAGACTTTAGCATCTAACAACTTTCAATTGCATTAAGAAATAGAGAGACCTAATTCTAGCTATCCAAATGCATAGTGATATTGCCAGATCATGCAATTTCCTTAGTTTTTACACCAAGAGTTACTTGTGTTTGAATAATTCAAGCAATTACGGACTTAAAACTATCAAAACTAACAAATTATTACCTTGCAATCAAGAATCAATTGGCCCTATTGATCTAAACCACAAAGCAACAATGGAATTAAGCATGAAATTGCATAAATATTGAAAAACAAAAGATAAAAATGTATGTTTAGATCTTCCAATCCATAAAACAACCAAAGTTTTACCTAATCTTCAACTAGAAAAAAGGGTTTCAGCCACTCATGGCTGAAACAAAACCAAAAAATAAAAGAAAGGAAGAAGGAGAAGGTGGCAGGCGGCCTTGGAAGGAGAAGAGACTTGTGTGGCCAAATGGGAGAAGGGAGAAGAGCCTAGGGAGGTTTGATAGAGCATATTTTAGACCATTTTATCATGATGTTATTGATGTTTATTTACACCTTTTCTGCCTAATTTTGTGGTTTTGATCTTATTTTGCAGAAGATAGGTGTAAAGAGACAATCTTGTGAAAATGCTCTTAAAACTGCCAAAAAGTGTCAAATATGGAAAATGTCAAATAAGGAAAGCGCCAGATATGGAAAGCTTCAAATAAGGAAAGTGTTAGATAAGGAAAGCGCAGTCAGCAGATTATTTGAAATTCAAATTTGCATATCTTTCTTTTCTTGTTTAAAGATGTGCAGACATCTCAGCAGTCAGCTCTTCCTATTCAGGAAGCGAGATCTCAAGAAGATGCACTTGCCTCTCATGCATTTAGTATTCAAAATTTGAAATTCAAAGGAAGGCTCCACCTAAAAAGGAAAGTTTGGACAGCACCTCTTCTCTTCTGCAAACCCTAGCCGCGCACCACACCTATTTTGAAGACAAGCGTGCGCCTACTTCCTTCTGAAAGCCTTGCCGCACGCCTCCTTCCTTTTCAGACACAACTTGGGCAGTAAGCAGCCTCTTGGGCAGCAAGTAAGGACCTAGGGCAACACTTTCAACTATAAAAAGACACATGAGGAACCTCCCCATGCGTTTTCAACACCCCCTTGGACACACCTACGGGATTGCAAGTGGTCACATCTCTTCTTCATCTCTTTCTTTATTTTTGGTTTTTGTTTCAGCCATAAGTGGCTGAAACCTTTATTTCTAGTTGAAGATTGGTTGATACTTTAGTTGTTTTATGGATTGGGAGATCTGAACACATATAGTTTAACTTTTGTTTATTCAATATTTATGCAATTTCATGCTTGATTCCATTATTGCTTTGTTATTTTGATCAATATGGCCAATTGATTCTTGATTGTAAATTGATATATTGTTAGTTTGAATAGTTTTAAGTCCGTAATTGCTTGAATTGTTCAAACACAAGAACACTTGGTGTAAAAACTAAGAAAATTGCATGATCTAGCGATATCACCATGCGTTTGGGTAGTTAGAATTAGGTCTTTCTATTTCTTAATGCAATTGACAGTTGTTTTGATGCCTAAGGCCCAAGGACGTTCCTTGGCAACTTTTTGATTAGTAATTAATTAGAAGATGTTCCCTAATTGGTTTATGCTTAAGGAGAGACATGGTGGTGAGAAGCTTCTTCCATCTCCATAACTAATTTATTGAATTAATCAAAAGAACCTAAGTATCGATGATCAATCCCAACAACTGAAGTGGATCCAATTCTTCAACTAGATCTTTTCTCATATTTGAATTCCTTTATTTTATGGTTTGCTTTACTTTATTGCTTTCAGTAGTAGTTTAATTGCATTAATCTCAAAACCCCCCTTTTACTTTACTTGCAGTTTATTTTATTCCACTTTCAGTTTATTCCGCTTTCAGTTTATTCGCTTTCAGTTTATTTTCTTGGTTTTGATAAGGAAGATAGGTAAGTTTTCAATTCCCTATGGATTCGATCCTTTCACCACTATCTGCAGTTGTAAGATTGTTGATAACCAGAAATATTATTTTTGACCGGTTTCGACAACCGCGAGTCAAGGTTTGGCCACTTTGGAGATGTATTTATAGGCAAGTGTTGCCCTAGGTCTTCTTGATGAGGTGGAGCCTTCTTTTGAATTTCAAATTTTGAATTCTTGAAAGGCAAGTGCATTTTCTTGAGATTTGGCTTCTTGAACAAGCTGAATTTTGAATTTTAAATTTTGAATGTGCATCTCTTTGAGATTTGGCTTCCTCAATAAGGAAGAGACTTCTTGAAAATTTGAAATTTTAATTTCAAATTATTCTGCTGACTGTACTTTCCTTATTTACCACTTTCCTTATTTATCTTCTCTTTAGCTGCAACTTGGTTTGTGCAAGCATGCTTATTCTCCTTTGTCCTATTTTAGGCAGTTTTAAGAGCATTTTTTCAAATTACCTCTTTATACCATTTTCTGCAAAATAAGATCAAAACCACAAAATTAAGCAGAAAAAGTGTAAATTAACATTAATAACATCATGATAAAATGGTCTAAATTTGGACTGATCACTTAGCATATTATAAAGTTCCTGATTTAAAGAAAATCAAATTGGGTCCTAGAGCCTTGAAATGAGTTTTTATTGGATATTCAAAAAATTTTAAAACTTACAGAATATTGGATTTAGGTTCTAATGTGATTATAGAATTAAGAGATGTTGAATTTATTGAAAATAAATTCCACAATGATTCAAATTTCAATAAAAAATCTATAAATAATAATAATTCTATTATTGAACTAAGAACTGATTTGGAACCAAATTCAAGTACCACTGAAAATAATAATAATCCTTCTAGTGAAGTTAGAAGAAGTCAACGTGCTAGAACTTTTAAAGAACGTTCGAATTTTATATCCTCATAGTTTATTGTTTTTCTAGTTGAAGGCAATAGAACTGATATTCTTAATAAAATTTCTATTTTATTAAATGTAGAGGATGATCCTAAAATATTTCAAGAAGCAATACAGCCAAGGGATACTTTTTTTTTGGAAGGAGGCTATTACACTACAAGATTTTTTCGGATTAGTAACGGATTTTTCCGTTACTAATCAATGAAAAATCCGTTACTAATTTGTTTAGTAACGGATTAGTAACGGACTTATATCCGTTACTATGAACCTCATTGCTAATGCAATAGTAACCGATTAGCAATCCGTTACTAATTTTATAACGGATTTAATAGCAGATTCATAATGAAATTTAGTAACGGATTCAAAATCCGTTACTAATTTAATAAAAATTTTAAAAAATATATAAATATATATAAATTAAATCCGTTACTAAATTTAGTAACGGATAGAAATCCATTACTAATCCGTTACTAATTTGATAAAATAAAAAATAAAAAAATATATTAAATTTATATTCCATTATTAAATTTGTGGTTAATTTTTTAAAAATATTTAAAAAATTATATTAAATTATTAATTTATTTCATTATATTTTACATTAAATAATAATTTAATTATGGTAAACTATTAATTTTTTCATTGTATTTTACATTAAATATTAACTTTAATATTTTAAATTTTATTAATTTTATAAGAAAATTCTTACAAAATTACATGAGAAAAATCTAAAAAATAAAAAAGTGTGAGAGAATGGAAAAAAATGAGATACAAAAGAAAAAAAGGAAAAAAATAAAATAATAATAAAAATGAAGAGAAAATAAGGAAAAGGGGGAAATTAAATAAAATGAGAAAAAAAAAGGAAGAAAAAAGAGAAAAAAAGAAAAGAAAATGAGAGAAAGATGAAGAAAAAATGAAGAAAAATAAATAGAAAATGAAGATATAGAAAAGAATGAAAGAAAAAAGAGTATATATATGAGAGAAAAGAAAGTAAATGAATGAATAATGAAAGAAAAAGGTAGGGAAAAATGATAGAAAGTGGAAGAGAAAATAAAAAAAAAAGGAAGAAAATGAAAGAAAATAGAAGAAAATGAAAGAAAAAAATATAAGAGAAAATAAAGAAAATGAAACAAAAATTAAGAGATAAAAGGAAGATTAAAAATGTAATACCCGGCTAAACTCCGGTATCGGAATTCCTACCGTCCGGTGGAATCTCGGATGTCGGAAACCTCTAGAAGGGTAAAATCATGTTTTTATAAAATGTTTTAATGTATTTCATGGGTTTAAACAAGAAAGAAATTAAGTTTTGAATGAAAATGGTCTTGAGAGGAAGACTCAGGTTCGGCCGCCGAACCTCAGGTTCGGCCGCCAAACATGCATGCACTTCGGGAGTGCTTTAGGCCCCCGAAGGCATAAGTGAGGGAAGTCCAGGTTCGGCCGTCGAACCTTATGTTCGGCCGCCGAACATGGCATGCATGTGGAGGCACGTTAGGCCCCCGAAAGTGGCCTGGCCAGCCACTTATAAAAGGGTCTCCTTGTCCGAATGGGCGAGCTTTTCTCTCCATTTTCGGCCAAGGTGAGTTCTCCGCCGTCCCTCGCCGATTTTGAGTCTCTTCGTATAAATCTTTTATGATTTTCATGAGATTTCACTTTGTTTTGAAGATTTTGAGCATTTGAGCAAGTTTTGAGGCTTGGAAGACTCATGAGCTCTTTTCCTTGGTTCTCTAAGTTTAGATCGTCTCTCTCTCGATCTTCAAGAGGTAAGAGCCGATCTTGAGCTTATAGTATGTTTTAAACAAGTTTTAAGTTGGTTCATGGGGTAGAAAAGCATGTTTAGGTTAGTTGAACTTTGTTAGGTTTTATGTGATTATATGGGCAATGTGTGTTGTATTTATATGTTTGATGTGTTGTAGTTGGGGTTTAGGATAGTTTGAGACCCCTAGATGTTGATGTATGTGTGTATGCATGATTTGAGAGAGTTGGATGCTTGTTTGGAGGGTTTGGGAGGAAAGTGTGCAGTGAAGAGCTGAGTTTCTGCCCTTTGGGAGAAATCAGGTTCGGCAGCCAAAAGGATTTTCGGCCGCCGAACCTGTCTGTGAGGCAAGCCTTTCGGCTGCCGAAGCTTGCCCCCGAAAATGGACTTTTGTCTCTGGAGGGCACTTTCGGCCGCCGAAGGTGCCGCCGAACCTGCATGACTTTCGGCTCTGGAGGGACTTTCGGCCGCCGAACCTGCCGCCGAAAGTGCCCTGTTCAGCCTTCCTTTGCATGTTTTCTATGGATGTTTTGAGGTGTTTTAGGGGGGTTTTTGGGGAGTATTTTTAGAGTCATATTCATGTTTGTTAGGTCCCTCATTTGAGTCCACCTGTGTAGGTTCGGACCCGAGGAACCGAGGACCCCAGCAGTGAGATAGCTGCTTTCGAGTCTTGTCAGAGCTAGCCAGATGTGAGTGGAATAACTCTCTATGTTTTCAAAGTAAATAATGAACGTTTTAGCATAATTCACGCATCATGAATGCCATGAGATATATTAGGGTGCTTGCATTAGAATTCACGAATATGTTGCATTGCAGATTATGTTGTTGATGTGGATGAATGTTGAATGATCCATTAGCCCTTATATGGTATGACATGACAGACTACGGAAGTCCGGGTGAGCCTGCACTACGCCCCCGGCATGACTGGATATGTATGGTATGCTATGAAAGTCCAAGCGAGCCTGCACTATGCCCCTGGCATAATTAGACTGTATAGAGGGCTAAGTGGTGACAAGTTCATCCTTGATGTGAAATGTTTGTTGTAACGACCCGAAAATCGGACCGCTACCGGCGCTAGGATCCGGGTCGGCTTAAGGCCGCCAAGACCCGTAGCAAGCCTAACATACAACCTGAAAAACCTGTTTAATCCCATACATGATTAACAACATACATAAAAAATTTAAAACTTTTCTTTCACTCTTAAGCCAAACTCAACCTGTGCATGCACTGAACATACTCAATATCATAATCATGACCCCTCTGTGGGATCTCATCAATGCCCCAATGGGCGATACATCATAAGATGAGTTGGCTTACATGAACATCATACAAAGATTTAAAATCATGTATTAAAAGGGATACCTCATACATAAAGTCAAGCACAATCTCTAATCCTTAATATCATTACATGACTGAAACTGTACTTTTACATAACATTAATACATCTATCATGTCCACACTATCTATTACATATACCAGACTTCATTACTCTTGTAAACCCCCTGGTCTACCCTGTACCTGCAATCCTGGGGAAATTGGGAGAGGGGTGAGCTACTAGAGCCCAGTGAGCAGAATAATAAAACATTTAAAACGTATGATAACATGGAATGCATCACATCACAGCTAATCACATCAAGGATGAACTTGTCACCAATAGCCCTCTACATGGTCCAACTGTGCCAGAACGTAGAATGGGTCCTGGTCTTTCCCTTACATATCATAACATAACAGTGTCCAACTGTGCCAGAACGTAGAATGGGTCCTGGTCTTTCCCTTACATAGTGCCAGCGAACGTAGAATGGGTCCCACTGGTCTTACATTCCGTACCGTACATATCACATCATCGTATCATAGATCGAGGGCTATGGATCATCCAACATTCATCCACATCAACATTTAACATATGCAATGCAACATATTCGTGAATTCTAATGCAAGCAACCTAATTCATCACATGGCATTCATGATGCATGATCATGCTCAAACCTTGCAATTGATTTACTTTAAAACGTAAAGGTTTATTCCACTCACCTCTGGATAGCTCTGACCAGACACTGGGGCAACAGACTCACTGCTGGGGTCCTCGGTTCCTCAGGTCTGAACCTACATAGGTGGACTCAAATGAGGGACCAAACATACATGAACATAACTCTAAACTATTCCCCAAAAACCCCCTAAAACATCATAGAATAATCATAGAAAAACATGCAAGAAAGGGCTGGACAGGGCACTTTCGGCGGCAGGTTCGGCGGCCGAAAGTCCCTCTAGAGCCAAAAGTCAGGCAGGTTCGGCGGCCGAAACTCCCAGACAGAGGCGAAACTCATGCATGTTTGGCAGCACTTTCGGCGGCCGAAACTCCCAGACAGAGACGAAAGTCTCCTTTCGGGGGCAAGTTTCGACAGCTGAAGGCTGCCTCCACAAGCACGTTCGGCGGCTGAAAGTTCCTTCGGCTGCCGAACCTGGTTTCTCCCAAAATGGCAGAAACTCAGCTCCCTTATGCATTTATGCCTACAATCTCAACCAAACATGCATAAACCTATTCTACAACACTCATACACAAGCATACAAGTTCCTAGGGGCATCAAACTAACTAAAACCCCATCTATAACACATCCAACATACATTTGCAAACCACATTGTTCAAAATCACATCAAAAACCCATAAGCTCATCATAAGCTACACATGCATTTTCTACCCCATGAACTTGCATAAAACTTGCTTAAAACATAAAGTAAGCTAGAGATCGACTCTTACCTCTTGAAGATCGAGGGTGGAGGCGATCTAACTTGGAGTTGGAAGAGATTTGAGTTCTTGAACCTCAAAGCTCCAAAACTTGCTCAAAACTCGGAAATCTTCAAAACAAGATGAAAACTAGTGAAAAACTTGAAAGATCTGAAGGAAAAGACTCAAGATCGGTGAGGGGTGGCGGAGAACTCACCTTGGCCGGAAATGGGGAAAAAGCTCGCCCGTTTTCGGCTAAGGGACCCTTTTATAGTGGCTGGCCAGGCCACGTTCGGGGGCCGAACGTGCCTCCGCATGCATGCCATGTTCGGCGGCCGAACTTGAGGTTCGGCGGCCGAACCTGGACTTTCCTCACTTATGCTTTCGGGGGCCTAAAGGTGCTCCCGAAGGCATGCATGTTCGGCGGCCGAACCTGAGTTTTCCTCCAAGGTTGTTTTTATGCAAAAACTCATTTCCATTTTACTTAAAACCATGAAATACCCTAAAACATTTTATGAAAACATGTTTCTACCCTACTAGAGGCTTCCGACATCCGAGATTCCACCGGACGGTAGGAATTCTGATGCCGGAGTCTAGCCGGGTATTACATTTGTGCTGTGATGCATTCCATGATATCATATGTTTTAAATACTATGTTTTATTACTCTGCTCACTGGGCTCTAGTAGCTCACCCCTCTCCCTTAACCCCTAGGTTTGCAGGTACAGGGTAGACCAGGAGGTCAGCAAGAGTAATGAAGTCATGGTCATGTAATAGCTAGTGTGGACATGAAAAATGTTGATATGTTATGTTGAGTACAGTCATGTAAAAGTATGGTATAGAAATGTAATGTAATGATGTCTATTGAGGTTTATAGTTGTGCTTGACCCTAGTATGTTGTTAATTCCGTTGAGTACATGATTTTAGTGATGCTTATGTAAACCAAACTTAATTTATGTTATGTCACCCCATTGGAGCATTGATGAGACTCCAAAGAGGGGTTAATGTTTATGATTATGTTTATGTATAGTGCATGCACAGGTTGAGTTTGGTGAATGATTGAAAGATTGAATGAATGTAAGGAAGAGTTTAAAATTATTATGTATGTGTTGATCATGTATGGGATTAGACAGGTTCACAGGATGAATGTTAGGCTTGCTACGGGTCCCGGCGGCCTTATGCCGACCTGGATCCTAGCGCCGGTAGCGGTCCGAATTTTCGCGTCGTTATAGAGTGGTATCAGAGCCCTAGGTTCATATGGTCGGACCTAGAGTGTCGGGCTCATAGATGTTCTAGAAGGTCAAGCTCAATAGGAAGATCATGTCCACTAGGATAGGATGTAGAGTCCTGTCTTGAATGATGATGTGAAATGCCATGATTTTATGCATGTGCATTAATGATATGCTATGTATGTGATGTATGTGATGCGGGTTCATGTGCTTCCACATGAACCATTTGATGCTAATGTTTATGTGATGTGTGCTGTTTTTCAGTAAACAGGATGAGAGGAACTCGTCGATCTGCACGATTGACTGGAGTACCACCCCAGGACGAGGGCACTGATGCCCGTCCTCCTGCATTGCCTAGGGCAATGTCTAGTAGGTCCAGCAGAGAAAGAGCAGTAAGAGACCCTAGAAGGTCTTTGGATTTGGGTAGAAGTAGATCAGTGAGGGGAACAGTACAAGAGGATATGTCAGAGGTTGTGGGAGATCAGATGGACGTGGATCAGAGGAGGGATGTCAGTCTTGGAGTAAGTATGTCGGAAGAGGGAATGGGAGAGTCCCAAGGAGGCTCTCAGGCCTTGGGATTTGTTCAGCCACCTTATTACCCACCCTTTTCACATAATCCCGGGTATTCGATGGGAGGTACATCGGATTACCCTAGTTTTAACCCTTATCACTCTCAGATGCCATACCCACCTTTCTATCCACCGTACCCACAGTACCCTATGTATCCACCCCCACCCTACCATCCAGGTACAGCAAACCCTACCCCAGGGGATGCTGCACCTCCTTCACCACCAGCAGCACCTACTGTCCCAGTAACCCAAGACCCCAAGCCTAGCTCATCTGGGGGGAGCAAGGTCAAGATGACCGACTACATGAAGCTGGGTGCTCCCCAGTTTGAAACCGGTGATGACCCGTTTGTGTACCTTGAGAGGGTCAAGACAATTACAGATGAGATAGGAGCTGATGACAGTAGGGCCATTCAGATGGCTGGGTTCACATTAAAATGCAAGAAGGCCCGAGAATGGTTTAAGAATTATGTGAACCTGAGGTTGGATAGTCTATCCTGGGAGGAGTTTGCCAATGAGTTTGCAGGATGGGCTTTCCCTGACAGTTCCAGGGAGCTGAAAATGATTGAGTTTGAGCAGTTGAGGCAGACAGATGAGATGAGCATGGATGAGTATACAGACAGATTCTTGGAGCTGTTACCGTTTGCTGGGCAGAATCTGGATACAGATCAGAGGAAGTCAAGGAGGTATATCATGAGGCTCCATTCCAGGTATTCCTCCTTGATTCAGTCAGCAGAGAGGGAGAGTTTCCATGCCATAGTGGATATGGCTCGGAGAATGGAGGCTAGTGCAATCATCGAGGGGAAAGTTAAGCAGTCAGTGGCACAGCCTTCTGGTTCCAAGACCCCAGGTGAGGGGAGATTAGACCCTTCTTCTCTGAGTTCAGGCAGTAAGAAGTGGGACAGAGGCTCCCGGAAGTCCAAGAAGAACAAGTTATGGAGCAAGATCAAGTCAGGTCTGGGATTAGGAAGTGGCTCGAGCTCGGGTGTAGGTATTATAGCATGTATGAAGTGTGGGAAGCCGCATAAGGGAGTATGTCTGGTTGGGACGACAGCCTGCTTCAGATGTGGGCAGGAGGGACACATGGCTCGGGAGTGTCCTAGAGTAGCTTCTATGGCACAGTCTCAGCAGACAGCTTCTGGTAGTGTGGCTCAGCCAGTAGCTCCAGCCGCGACTCAGGCTAGTGGCAGAGGCAGAGGAAGGGGGGCTGTAATACCCGGCTAGACTCCGGTATCGGAATTCCTACCGTCCGGTAGAATCTCGGACGTCGGAAGCCTCTAGTAGGGTAGAAACATGTTTTCATAAAATGTTTTAAATGTTTTTCATGATTTTAAATGAGAAGGAAATGAGTTTTTTTGCATGAAAACAACCTTGGAGGAAAACTCAGGTTCGGCCGCCGAAACTCAAAGTTCGGCCGCCGAACATGCATGCACTTCGGGTGAGCCTTAGGCCCCTGAAGGCATAAGTGAGGAAAGCCCAGGTTCGGCCGCCGAACCTCAAGTTCGGCCGCCGAACATGGCATGCATGCAGAGGCACGTTCGGCCCCCGAACGTGGCCTGGCCAGCCACTATAAAAGGGTCCCTTAGCCAAAAATGGGCTAGCTTTTCTCCCCATTGTCGGCCAAGGTGAGTTCTCCCCATTGTCGGCCAAGGTGAGTTCTCCGCCGTTCCTCACCAATCTTGAGTCTTTTCCTTCAGATCTTTCAAGATTTTCACAAGTTTTTGCTTTCCTTTGAAGATTTTCAAGTTTTGAGCAAGTTTTGGACTTGGAGGCCCAAGGAGCTAAATCTCTCCCAACTCCAAGTTGGATCGCCTCTACTCTCGATCTTCAAGAGGTAAGAGTCGATCTCTAGCTTACATTATGTTTTAAACAAGTTTTATGCAAGTTCATGGGGTAGAAAATGCATGAATAAGCTTATGTTGAGTTTATGGGTTTTTGATGAGTTTTTGAGCAATGTGGCTTGTAATGTGTGTTTGATGTGTTGTAGTTGGGGTTTAAGGTAGTTTGAGACCCCTAGGAGCTTGTATGCATGTTTTGGTTGAGCTAAATGCATGATGGTTTGAGTTTGGAGGCATTTGTGCATGTTTAAACCAAGTTTCTGCCCTTTGGGAGAAACCAGGTTCGGCAGCCGAAGGGACTTTCGGCCGCCGAACCCTCTTGTGGAGGCAGCTTTCGGCTGCCGAAGCTTGCCCCCGAAAGGAGACTTTCGTCTCTGTCTGGGAGTTTCGGCCGCCGAAAGTGCCGCCGAACATGCATGAGTTTCGCCTCTGTCTGGGAGTTTCGGCCGCCGAAGGTGCCGCCGAACCTGCCTGACTTTCGGCTCTGGAGGGACTTTCGGCCGCCGAACCTGCCGCCGAAAGTGCCCTGTCCAGCCTTCCTTTGCATGTTCTTGCATGGATGTTTTGAGATGTTTTAGGGGGTTTTTGGGGGATGTTTTTAGAGTTATGTTCTAGTTGTTTGGTCCCTCATTTGAGTCCACCTGTGTAGGTTCGGACCCGAGGAACCGAGGACCCCAGCATTGAGTTCAGCTGCTTCTGAGTTAGTAGAGCTTCAGCCAGAGGTGAGTAGAATAAACCTTTATGTTTTTAAAGCAAATGAATTATACAGTTGAGCATGTTCATGCATCATGAATGCCATGTGATAAATTAGGTTGTTTGCATTAGAAATCACGAATATGTTGCATTGCATTTATGATGTTGATGTGGATTGGTTATTGGATGACCCTTTAGTCCTCATATGACATGATGATGTTACGGCATGATATGGTATGGAAGTTCAGGTTGTACCCATTCTACGTCCCTGGCACTATGTAAGAGAAAGTCCAGGTTGTACCCATTCTACGTCCCTGGCACATTGGTATGTTATGATATGTTATGTTAAGAGAAAGACCGGTTGTACCCATTCTACGTCCCGACACTTTGGAATGTAGAGGACTATTGGTGACAATACCATCCGAGATGTGATTTGTTGTGATGTGTTGCATTACATGATGGCATGAGATTTAAATGTTGTTTTCTACTATTCTGCTCACTGGGCTCTAGTAGCTCACCCCTTTTCCCTAATCCCCCAGGATTGCAGGTACGGGCTAGACAGAGAAGTCGAGAAGAGTAATGAAGTCTTATGTATGTAATAGTTAGAATGTGGACATGACAAATTGTATAATGATGTAAAATTGAATAGTCATGTTATGTATAATGATATTGAGGTTTAGAAGTGTGCTTGACCATAGTATATTGTAATCCCTTTTTAATACATGATCTTAGATAGTTTATGATGTTTATGTAAGCCAACTCAACACTTGTTATGCCACCCATTGGGGGCATTGATGAGATCCCACAGAGGGGTCAAGTTTATGATTACGGCTATGTTTAGTGCATGCACAGGTTGAGTTTGGTGTATGAGGAATGAATGACATAAAAGTTTCAATTTTTATGTATGATTGTTGATCATGTATGGGATTAAACAGGTTTACAGGTTACATGTCAGGCTTGCTACGGGTCCTGGCGGCTTTAAGCCGATCTGGATCCTAGCGCCGGTAGCGGTCCGATTTTCGGGTCGTTACAGAATGGTATCAGAGCCCTAGGTTCATATGGTCGGACCTAGAGTGTCGGGCTCATAGATGTTATAGAAGGTCAAGCACAATAGGAAGATCATGTCCACTAGGATAGGATGTGGAGTCCTGTCTTGTTTGATGATGTGAAATGCCATGATTATATGCATGTGCATTAATGATATGTGATGTATGTGATGAGGGTTCATGTGTGGCCACATGAACCATATGATGCTAATGTTTGCTTGTTATGTGCTGCCTTTCAGAAAACAGGATGTGGAGAACTCGTAGATCAGCAAGATTGACTGGAGTGCCACCTGAGGATGAGGGCATGAGCGCCCGTCCTCCTACATTGCCTAGGGCAATGTCTAGTAGGTCTAACAAAGAAAGAGTAGTAAGAGACCCTAGAAGGTCTCTGGATATGGGTAGGACCAGATCAGTCAGAGGAACAGTTCAGGGAGGAATGTCAGAAGACATGGGGGATGATATGGATGTAGAGCAGAGGAGGGATGGCAGTTTGGGAGTTAGCATGTCAGAAGAGGGAATGGGAGAGTCCCAAGGAGGCACTCAGGCCTCGGGATTTGTTCAGCCACCCCACTACCCACACTTCTCACAAAATCCCGGGTATTCGATGGGAGGTACATCGGATTACCCTAGCTTCACCCCTTATCCCACACAGATGCCATACCCACCCTACTACCCACCATATTCACAATACCCAATGTATCCACCCCCACCTTACTATCCAAACCCTACGTCAGAAAATGTTGCACCACCTCCACCACCTACAGAACCAACAGCCCCAGCTACCCAACCTTCTAGACCTAGCTCAGCCAGTGGGAGCAAGGTCAAGATGACCGACTACATGAAATTGGGTGCTCCTCAGTATGAAAAAGGGGATGACCCATTTGTGTATCTTGAAAGGGTTAAGGTGATCACAGATGAGATTGGGGCTGATGACAGTAGAGCCATTTAGATGGCTGGGTTCACTCTTAAGTGTAAGAAGGCACGAGAGTGGTTCAAGAATTATGTGAACCCCAGAGTAGACAGCATGTCTTGGGAGGAGTTTGCAAACGAGTTTGCAGGATGGGCTTTCCCAGATAGTTCAAGGGAGCTGAAGATGATAGAGTTTGAGCAGTTGAGGCAGACCGATGATATGAGTGTAGAGGAGTTCACAGACAGATTCTTGGAGCTGTTGCCATTTGCAGGGCAAAACCTTGACACGGATTAGAAAAGGTCAAGGAGGTATATCATGAAACTCCACTCCAGATATTCCTCCTTGATCCAGTCAGCAGATAGGGAGAGCTTCCATGCCATAGTGGATATGGCCCGGAAAATGGAGGCCAGTGCCATCGTTCAGGGAACAGTCAGACAGTCTGTGGCACAGCCTTCTGGTTCCAAGACCCCAGGCTCTTCTTCTCTGAGTGCAACAGCTTCAGGTAGCAAAAAGTGGAGTAACACCACTAGGAAGCCCAAGAAGAACAAGTTTTGGAACAAGGTCAAGTCTAGTCTGGGACTAGGGAGTGGCTCTAGCTCTGGTGCGGATAATGCAGTCTGTGCAAAGTGTAGTAGGCCACACAGGGGAGTTTTTCGATCTGGGACAACAGCCTGTTTCAGATGCGGGCAAGAGGAACACATGGCTCGGGAGTGTCCTAGGGTAGCTTTTGGAGTACAGTCTCAGCAGACAGCTTCTGGTAGTGTGGCTCAGCCAGCAGCTCCAGCCATGACTCAGGCCAGTGGCAGAGGCAGAAGGAGAGGGGCAGCCTCTTCTTCAGTGGGTTTCAGAGGCAAAGGTCCATTAACTCCAGCACGGATCTTCACAATGACTCAGCAGGAGGCAGATGCATCTAACACCGTGGTGGCAGGTAATTTAGTCATTGGTTGTTCAGATGTGTTTGCCTTGATGGACCCTAGTGCATCTCATTCTTTTATTGCTCCGAGAGCCGTTCAGAGGTTGGGGTTGATGATCTCTGAGTTAGAGTGTCCTCTCTGGGTCAGTGGACCCAAGTGTGATCCATCAGTGGCAGAGTCAGTCTGCCAGTGTAGTCCTGTATTTGTTGAGGGAAGATGCTTGTCCGCCGACCTGGTGGTTCTAGATTTGACAGATTTTGACGTCATTCTAGGGATGGACTGGTTATCTACCCATGGTGCTACCTTGGACTGCAGGGACAAGGTAGTTAGGTTCAAAGGTCAGGATGGGTCAGAGGTTGTCTTCAGGGGAGACAGGAGGGGTATACCTAGAGGTCTGATATCAGCTCTTCAGGCTCGTAGGTTGCTTAGGAAGGGATGTTAGGGGTATTTGACTCATGTGAGAGAGCTTAGCAGTCAGGTTAGAGAGCCCGCCTCGGTGCCAGTGGTTAGAGAGTTTCTAGACGTCTTCCCAGACGAGCTGCCAGGTTTACCACCTGCTAGTGTAATAGCCCGGAAACCGATACCCCTCTGTAACGGGCCACACTGCTCGGCGCTAGGATCCAGATCGGCTTAAGGCCGCCGGGACCCGTAGCAAGCCTAAACTGAACTCTGTGTACCTGATCAATCCCATACATTGTAACAGCCCGGAAACCGAACTGCCACCGGCACTAGGATCCAGATCGACTTAAGGTCGCCGGGACCCGTAGTAAGCCTGCTACCCTGTCTGTATACCTGTGAAATCCCAGACATGATCATACATTTTCTGTAAAAACATAAAACTTTTCTTCATTCCAAGGCTTAACCTGTGCATGCACTCTCTCTGTTCTCTACTAATCCCTACTAGAGCTCCTCATGGCTCTAGGCGGATCAAACTCATAATGTTAAGCCTGGTTTTGCTCATAAACATACAACAATAAAGAAACATACATAAACTGATCATGTGACTCCACAAAGGGATTACAATTCTTATAAGTCAAGCACTATTCTATACACTGTACATATACACTATCTCTATACATTTACATGTCCACACTAGCTATTACACCACTCTGTACTCTTCCTGTACCCTGCTGAGTTCTCTCTGACCTCTGAACCTGCACAATTGGAGTTAGGGGAGAGGGATGAGCTACTATAGCCCAGTGAGTAGAATAGTAATAAAAGCACAGGTGCTAAAACATGCTCTCATGGAATGCAACACATAATCACATCACCTCGGCCGGACGGATCAAAACTCCCTCTATCTCATCTGGGGTACCGGAGTACCATGTGCCTGGTCCCCGTAGGGCTGTTCCAGGTCTTTGTGCCTGGTCCCCGTAGGGCTGTTCCAGGTCTTTCCTCTGAGGGCTAATGAATCCTCACGAAGTCCGTGCCGTCTCACATAAGCAATGTACAAGGAGCCATGTCAAGTACAAGGATAAATGCAATGCATCATCTTTGTGTACACTAATGCACTCACCCTATAGCATATTCATGATGCATGAAGCATGATAAAATATTCAGTTCGCATATTAAAACCTTAAGTTAAATTCCACTCACCTTTAGTTATCTCTGAACGGACTCTGCAGGTTCTGACACTGGACTCACTGCTGACTTCCCTGATTCCTCTGGTCCGTACCTACACAGGTGGACTCAAATGAGGGACCAAACTCACTCAAGAACATCTCTAAGAAACTCCCCAAAACCCCTCTAAACAATCCTAAAACCATCACATAAAACATGCAAAAGAAAGCTGGACAGGGCACTTTCGGCGGCAGGTTCGGCGGCCGAAACCCCACTCCAGAGACGAAACTCATGCATGTTCGGCGGCACCTTCGGCGGCCGAAGGTCTCGTCCAGAGACGAAACGCACACACTTTCGGCGGTCGAACTCCCTCTTTCGGAGGCCGAAAGTCTCTTTCTAAACCGAAAGCCTAGCTTTCGGGGGCAACCTTTGGCAGCCGAAACTGCCTCCACAAGGGGTTCGGCGGCCGAACCTTCCTGCGGCGGCCGAACCTGGTTTTGCCCGAAGGACAGAACCCTGCTCTGTTTCATGCAAAATTTGCCCAAAAACCTACAAACATGCATAGCAACTACTCCCACCTAGCATATACACATATAGATGCACAAAGGGGTCTAAAACTACCCTAAAACCCCAAACAAACAGAGCACATAACATGTTGGAACACCACAAATCATCAAAAACCTCACCTAACCTAAACATGCATACTACCCATACAAACTTCATAAAACCTTTCAAAATCATCAAAGAAGCTCAGGATCTTCACTTACCTCTTACACCACTTGAGGATGAAGGATCCTAACGTGGAGATATGAAGAAAAGCTCTTCCAAAGCTCCAAGCTTCAAACCTTGGTTCTTTTGCTCAAAACCTTCATAAGTCACCAAAACTCTTAAAACTCTTGAAAGATTGGATGAAAATCATGGAAAACATGAAAGTCAACGTGGGAGAGGCTGAAACTCACCTCTGGCTGCAAGTGGAGGAGAAATAACCTCCTTCCACCGACCCTTGGCCCTTTTATAGGTGGCTGGCCAGACCACCTTCGGCAGCCGAACGTGAAGCCGCAACCATGCAATGTTCGGCGGCCGAAAGTGACCTTCGGCGGCCGAACCTTTGCATTTCTCCCTTGTTGCTTTTCTTTCAAAACTCAATGCTTTTAACACGTCAAAACATGAAAACAAGTGAAACTACCTTGGAAAACATATGTATTACCCTTCTCGAGGGTTCCGACACCCGAGAGTCCACCGGACTACAGGAATTCCGATGCCGGACTCGAGCCGGGTATTACATTCTCCCCCCCTTAAGAACATTCGTCCTCGAATGTCCCTAACACAACATAAACACATAGAAAAGGGGAAAGCTCACCTTAAAACAGATATGGGTATTGCTGGAGCATGGACTCCCGAGTCTCCCAAGTGCACTCTTCTAGGTTGTGGTGGTTCCACAGCACTTTCACCATTGGTATCTCCTTGTTTCTCAGCTTTCTGATCTGGGTGTCAAGGATCCGCACTGGCTGCTCTATATAGGTGAGATCACTTAAGATTTCCACCTCAGGTTCACTAAGAACCTTCTCTGGATCTGACACAAACTTCCTCAACATAGAAACATGGAATACCGGGTGAATTCGTTCCATAGAAGCCGGTAAATCTAGCTTATACGACACAGGCCCGATCTTCTGCAAGATCTCAAAGGGACCAATGTACCGTGGGGCCAGTTTACTCTTCTTTCCAAACCGAACCACTCCCTTCATCGGAGACACCTTAAGCAATACCATATCCCCCTTCTGGAACTCTATCTGCTTCCTACGGATGTCTGCATAGCTTTTCTGTCTGCTTACAGCTGTTCTGATCCTCTCTCTGATGATAGGCACTAACTTGCTGGTTATCTCACCTAACTCTGGCCCTGCAAGAGTTTTCTCTCCTACCTCTTCCCAGCAAACAGGTGTTCGGCACTTCCTCCCATACAAAGCTTCATAAGGGGCCATCCCTAGGCTAGCATGATGGCTGTTGTTGTAGGCAAACTCCACCAGAGGTAGATGCTGCCTCCAAGAACCGCCAAAGTCTAACACACACATTCTCAGCATATCTTCGATGGTCTGAATGGTCCTCTCTGACTGCCCGTCTGTCTGTGGATGGAAAGCAGTGCTGGACTCCAACCTTGTGCCCATTTCCTGCTGCAGACTCCGCCAAAATCTGGAGGTGAACTGAGGTCCTCGATCTGATACTATCGACACTGGAACTCCATGCAACCTTACTATTTCGTCTACATACACCTGCGCCAACTTGTCCACAGAGTAGTTACTCCTGACTGGAATGAAGTGAGCAGATTTAGTGAGTCTATCCACACTCACCCATATGGAGTCTAGTCTATTAGACGTCGCCGGTAACCCCACTACAAAATCCATAGCTATGTTCTCCCATTTCCATTCTGGAATCGGCAGTGGGTTAAGCATTCCAGCCGGCTTCTAGTGCTCTAGCTTCACCCTTTGACATGTCTCGCAGGCTGACACGAACTGTGCCACTTCTCTCTTCATTGCTGGCCACCAATACACCCTTCTCAGATCTTGATACATCTTGGTGGCTCCCGGGTGAACGCTATACCGCGTATTATGAGCTTCCCTCATAATGTCTGCCTTCAAACTGCTATCATCTGGTACACATAACCTCTTACCGTGCCGAAGAATCCCCTCACTGTCAAATCTGAACTCTGCACTGTTGCCAGACTGAACAGTCCTGGCAATCTTCACTAACTCGGGGTCTTCGTGCTGTTTCAGAGCCACTTGCTCTAGAAACACTGGTGTCACTCTCATCTGTGTGATCAAAGCACCTGTACCAGATAACTGCACCTGTAGTCCTTCTTCCATGAGTCTATAAAAGTCCTTCACCACCGGTCTTCTCTTTACTGCAATATGGGATAAACTGCCAAGTGACTTCCGGCTTAAGGCATCAGCTACAACATTAGCCTTACCCGGATGATACTGGATCTTACAATCGTAATCACTGAGCAATTCTACCCACCGTCTCTGCCTCAAGTTTAACTCTTTCTGACTTAAGATGTGCTGCAGGCTCTTATGATCCGTATAGATCTCATACTTTACCCCATAGAGGTAATGCCTCCACATCTTAAGTGCAAAGATAACAGCTGCCATCTCAAGATCGTGTGTCGGGTAGTTCAGCTCGTGCTTCTTCAGCTGTCTAGAAGCATAAGCTATCACTCTGTCATTCTGCATCAACACACAACCTAATCCCACTCGGGATGCATCACAGAACACTGTGAAATCTTCATCACTGATCGGCAGAGCTAACACCGGTGCTGAAGTTAACCGTCTCTTCACCTCTGCAAAACTCTCCTCACAATCCTCTGACCATATGAACTTCTGATTCTTTCTGGTCAGTCTGGTCATAGGAGCAGCTATCTTCGAGAAGTCCTGAACAAACCTCCGATAGTAGCCTGCCAAACCCAGAAAACTCTTGATCTCTGTCACTGTAGTGGGTGTAGGCCAGTTGGCTTCTGCCTCTACCTTTTTGGGATCTACTGCTATCCCTTCCTCTGATACAACATGTCCCAAAAAGGAAATGCTCCTTAGCCAGAACTCACACTTGGAGAACTTGGCATACAAGCCATGCTCTCTCAAGGTTTGCAGCACTATCCGCAGATGCTGGGCATGGTCCTCTGCATTCCTGGAGTACACCAAGATATCATCAATAAAGACGATCACAAAACGATCCAAGTACTCCCTGAAAACCCTGTTCATGAGATCAATGAATGCTGCAGGGGCGTTAGTCAACCCGAACGGCATCACAAGGAACTCATAATGCCCATATCTGGTTCTGAAAGCAGTCTTGGATACATCTCCTTCCCTGATCTTCAACTGGTGGTATCCGGATCTCAGATCTATTTTAGAAAAACAACCTGCTCCTGCCAGCTGGTCGAATAGATCATCGATCCTGGGTAAAGGATACTTGTTTTTGATAGTGACTTTGTTCAACTGTCTGTAGTCGACACAAAGTCTAAGAGGTCCATCCTTCTTTTTGACAAATAATACTGGAGCACCCCAGGGTGAGGTACTCGGGCGGATGAAACCCTTAGCTACCAAATCCTGTAACTGCTTTTTCAACTCTCTCAACTCTGCTGGTGCCATCCTGTAGGGAGGAATAGAGATCGGTCTGGCATTGGGCATCAACTCAATCTCGAACTCTATTTCCCTATCCGGTGGCAGTCCTGGAAGCTCTTCAGGAAACAAATCTGGGAAGTCTCTAACAACTGGTACTGAGGATGGTTCCCTAACCTGACTGTCTAGCTCTCTCACATAAGCTAGGAACCCCTGACACCCCTTCCTTAACATCCTACGAGCCTGGAGGGCTGATATCAAACCTCTAGGTGTCCCTCTCCTGTCTCCTCTGAAGACACACTCTGACCCATCCTGGTCTCTGACACTGACTACCTTGTCTCTACAGTTCAGGGTAGCATCATACATAGATAACCAGTCCATCCCTAGAATGACATCAAAATCTGTCAACTCTAGAACCACCAGGTCAGCTGGAAGGTATCTACCCTCTATGCACACTGGACTGAACCGACAGACTGACTTTGCCAAAGATGGATCACATTTGGGTCCACTGACCCATAGAGGACACTCTAACTCAGACACCATCAGACCCAACCTCTCTGCAGCTCTAGAAGAAATGAAAGAGTGAGAAGCACCGGGGTCCATTAAAGCATACACTTCTGAACACCCAATGATGAGAGTACCTGACACCACCGTGTTCGAAGTGTCTGCCTCCTGCTGAGTCCGGGTGAAAATCCGTGCTGGGGCTGACGGACCTGCACCTCGGGAACCCATCCCTGATGAAGAGGCTGCCCCTCTTCCTCTTCCTCTGCCACTGCTTGGTGGTATGGCTGAAGCTACTGGCTGTACTACACTGCCCGCACTCATCTGCTGGGATGGTGCAACTAAAGTCGCCTGAGGACATTCTCGTGCATAATGTCCCTCCTGCCCACATCTATAGCAGGCGGTGGATCCCAACTGACAAGCTCCTCTATGCTGTTTGCCACACCTCTTGCACACTGGAAAATCTGTGCCAGAACTGGAGCCACTACTCATTCCCAGACCCGACTTAAGCCTGTTCCAGAACTTGCCTCTCTTTCCTCTGAATTTCTCCCATCTCTTCTTACTTGCACTTGCTGTACTCTGTGAGGAGGAACCGGGTTTAACACCAGAAGACTGTGCCTTGACTACACCTTGACTTATGGCACTGGCCTCCATCTTTCTAGCAGCATCCACAATAGAGTGGAAACTTTCCTTCTCCGCATGAAGAATCAAAGAGAAATACCTGGGATGAAGCCTTGTGGCATATCTCTTTGCCTTCTTCTGATCTGTATCATATGCCTGACCGACATATGGCAACAATTCCAGGAACTTATCTGTATATTCATCAACACTCATCTCCTCCGTCTGTCGCAACTGCTCAAACTCCACAACCTTTAGTTCCCTGGAACTGTCAGGAAAAGCCCATCCAGCAAATTTATTGGCGAACTCTTCCCATGTCATACTCTCAAGTCTCGGGTCCACATAGTTCTTGAACCATTCTCTAGCTTTCTTGCACTTTAAAGTGAACCCTGCCATCTCAATGGCTCTACAGTCATCTGCTCCCAACTCACTTGTTATCATTCTGACTGCACTGAGATACTCAAAGGGATCATCTCCTGTATTGAATTTAGGAGCATCCAACTTTAAGTACTCGGTCATCTTCACCTTACTTCCCCCTGAAGAACTGGGTTGATGTGCTTCCACAACAGGGGCTACTGGTTCAGGAGGTGGTGGTGGAGGAACTGGTTCCCTCACTTCAGGCTGTACGGGACTTGGATGAACAGGTGGGGGTGGATACATGTGATATGGTGGATAGAAGGAAGGATAGGGCATATATGGCATGTAGGGTGGATATGGGGCAAAGCTAGAGTAATCCGACGTGCCTCCCATCGGATACTCTGGGCCCTGAGGAAAGGGTGGATAGCCAAACCCCGAGGCCTGTGCGCCTCCCTGGGACTCCCCCATACCTTCTTCTGACCTTCCTCCACCCATGCTTACATCTCTACTCTGATCCTCCTCCATCACACCTCTTTCTTCTACTGACCTTCCCCCTCTGCTTACTCCTCTCCTGCTCTCGTCAGAAGACCTTCTAGGGTCTCGTGACGTTCCTTCCCTGCTTGACCTGTGAGATCTTGCCCTTGGCAAGGCAGGTGGACGAGCAGCTGTACCCTCACTTACAGGTGGGACTCCAGTCAATCTCGCGGATCGACGAGTTCCTCGCATCTTCACTCTCTGGAAAACAACAAATCACATAACACATCAGCAACACATCAAAAAAACACATGCATAACTCATGGCATTGCACATCAGCATAACATCCTATCCTCGTGGACATGTTTTTCCTATGGTGCTTGACCTGATAAACCTCTCTATGAGCCCAACTCCCTCTCTATAGGTCCGACCATGTGAACCTAGGGCTCTGATACCAATCTGTAACAGCCCGGAAACCGAACTGCCACCGGCACTAGGATCCAGATCGACTTAAGGTCCCTGGGACCCGTAGTAAGCCTGCTACCCTGTCTGTATACCTGTGAAATCCCAGACATGATCATACATTTTCTGTAAAAACATAAAACTTTTCTTCATTCCAAGGCTTAACCTGTGCATGCACTCTCTCTGTTCTCTACTAATCCCTACTAGAGCTCCTCATGGCTCTAGGCGGATCAAACTCATAATGTTAAGCCTGGTTTTGCTCATAAACATACAACAATAAAGAAACATACATAAACTGATCATGTGACTCCACAAAGGGATTACAATTCTTATAAGTCAAGCACTATTCTATACACTGTACATATACACTATCTCTATACATTTACATGTCCACACTAGCTATTACACCACTCTGTACTCTTCCTGTACCCTGCTGAGTTCTCTCTGACCTCTGAACCTGCACAACTGGAGTTAGGGGAGAGGGATGAGCTACTATAGCCCAGTGAGTAGAATAGTAATAAAAGCACAGGTGCTAAAACATGCTCTCATGGAATGCAACACATAATCACATCACCTCGGCCGGACGGATCAAAACTCCCTCTATCTCATCTGGGGTACCGGAGTACCATGTGCCTAGTCCCCGTAGGGCTGTTCTAGGTCTTTGTGCCTGGTCCCCGTAGGGCTGTTCCAGGTCTTTCCTCTGAGGGCTAATGAATCCTCACGTGGAGCTATGAAGAAAAGCTCTTCCAAAGCTCCAAGCTTCAAACCTTGGTTCTTTTGCTCAAAACCTTCATAAGTCATCAAAACTCTTAAAACTCTTGAAAGATTTGATGAAAATCATGGAAAACATGAAAGTCAACGTGGGAGAGGCTGAAACTCACCTCTGGCTGCAAGTGGAGGAGAAATAACCTCCTTCCACCGACCCTTGGCCCTTTTATAGGTGGCTGGCTAGACCACCTTCGGCAGCCGAACGTGAAGCCGCAACCATGCAATGTTCGGCGGCCGAAAGTGACCTTCGGCGGCCGAACCTTTGCATTTCTCCCTTGTTGCTTTTCTTTCAAAACTCAATGCTTTTAACACGTCAAAACATGAAAACAAGTGAAACTACCTTGGAAAACATATGTATTACCCTTCTCGAGGGTTCCGACACCCGAGAGTCCACCGGACTACAGGAATTCCGATGCCGGACTCGAGCCGGGTATTACAGACATGAGCCAACGAGAACACTAGCTTTTAAAACCTTTTCTGTAAAACCACCAGGCTTAACCTTAAAACCACAGCCGTCAAGGCCTACACCAGTGATCTACTAAGCTGAAAACATAGAACCCCCTCTCTTAGGGTCAGCATATTACAGGCTAGCCTTACTTTCCATTATGGGTCAAGGGGTTTTATACCCTTTCTTCCCTCTCAGATGGGTCAAGGGGTTTTATACCCTTTCTTCCCTGATCACTGGAGTTTTATAAACACATCATATGTTAAGCCTAGCTTGACACATTTCTCATCAAGAAACGTAAAACAGGACACATGCATACACAAGGGATTCACCATACACTGGGCAAAGCAAAACTCTAGACATAATCTCATTATACTCTATCTCTTTATCACCTGCTCTTTCCATGCATTACCTGTATATACATCATGCTAACACATCATGTCCATACATCATGTCCACTACTATACTATACAAACAAACATAACATATCATAGCATCCTTAATCTTTACATCGTCTTACATAAACATATACATCAAGCTTCTCTTATACATATACATGCCACATGCCACTCTATCACAACCTAGCCAAACACAGCAACCCAAGCTGAAACTCTGCTTTTCCCATAGCTCACTCTGCTGAACTCTGGCCCTGCAAAACTGGGGTTAAGGGAATGGGGTGAGCTACTAGAGTCCAGTGAGTAGAAACCAGAAAACAGTTCATTCATTACATGCTTTCATGGAATGTGTCACAACACAAACATCTCATATCTCAGATTAGACATGATCCTAGAACTCCCTCTGTCGGTGCCCGGTCCCTACGGACTCCCAGGTCACTACATGTACTAGAGCCCGGCCCCTAACTGCGGAGCTCCCAAAGGTCTTATCTAGACATAACAGGTAGCGGGCTACTGAGATCGCCTTGGTCCATCCCATTAACAATAACAATGCAATGCAGCATATTCGTGATCTCTAATGCAGTACAACCTAGTATCATATGGCATCCATGATGCATGTCTCATGCTCATACTGTCACTATCTTTAACCATTAGCTTTAAAATAAAACATGCATAGTTAGTTCTACTCACCTGAAGCCAAGCTGTGGCTAACTCTGGGCCAACTCTCACACTGGATGTAACGACCCCAAAATGGACCGTCACCGGTGCTAGGATTCAGGTCGGCTTAAGGCCGCCAGAACCCGTAGCAAGCCTACTATACTCTCTGTGTACCTGTAAATCTCATACATGATCATACACTTTATGTGAAAATAAAAACTCTTTTCTCTGTACCAAGGCTTAACCTGAGCATGCACTATCACCTGTACTCAGTACTCTGTACCCCTGACTAAAGCTTGCTCTAGATGGGTTATCTCATACCTGTTAAGCCTGGTTTTTCACATACACTGAAAAACAACATATATATATACAGATCATGTACATAAATCAAAGATTTACAACACAACTACGAAGGCAAGCACAAGACAACTAAGACATCTCTTTAATATTACATGTCCATTCTAAGCTATTACAAGTTTCTTTTCTTATTCCTGAACTCTTCTGACCTTCCCCTGTACACTGTACACTGCACCTGCAAAACTGGGGTTAAGGGAGTGGGATGAGCTCTATAGCCCAGTGAGTAGAATAGTAAAATAATCCATTAAAATATGATCTGATGGAATGCATCATAACACAAACAATCCACATCAAGAGTAAACCTGTCACCACATAGTCCCAGTATCTCTATACCAGGGCGTAGTCAAAGGCTCCTGGATTTCCTGTCTTATATATCTATATGTGTATATAACACCTGCACTTACCATTGCCAGGGCGTAGTCAAAGGCTCCTGGACTTACTATACCTGCCAGGGCGTAGTCAAAGGCTCCTGGTCTTAGCTCAGAGACTATTGGATCATTCAGCATTTACTCACACCAACAATTACCAATGCAATGCAACATATTCGTGAATACTAATGCAGTCAACCTATTTGCATAATCATGATGCATGAGATATGCTAAAACATTCCATTGTTTCAGTAAAAGCACTAAGTTTAGTTCCACTCACCTCTGGCTCTGAACTGACTCTGCAGGTTCTGACAACTCTGGAGCAGGACTCACTGCTGCTCTCTCTGGTTCCTCTGGTCTGTACCTATACAGATAGACTGACATGAGGGACCAAACTAGCTTATGACCAACTCAATTAAACTCCCCAAGAAGCCTCTTACACTCACTCTAACATCCATGCCTAAGCATACAAAGGAAAGCTGGACAGAACACTTTCGGCGGCAGGTTCGGCGGCCGAAAGTCTTCTCCAGAGACGAAACTCAAGCACCTTCGGCGGCCGAACTTCCACTTTCGACTGCCGAACCCTTTCGAGGGCACGTTTCGGAGGCCAAAAGGCACTCCAGAGACGAAAGTCTCTAACCTTCGGCGGCACCTTCGGCGGCCGAACTTCCCTCCAGAGCCGAAAGTCCAAAAGCTCGGGGGCAAGCTTGGGCAGCCGAAGCCACCTCCTCACACCTCCTCAGGGGTTCGGCGGCCGAATGTACCTTCGGCTGCCGAACCTGAGTTCATCAGCAGGGCAGAAACTTGCCCTGCTTCTCGCCAAAACGCACCAAAACCCTCTCCAACTGCACACCACACTTCCTCCACTAGCATACACTCATGTATATGCTCAAAGGGGTACAAAACTACCTAAAAACCCCAACAACACAAAACATAGAACACACAAACATGCTTAAAACACAAAATCATCAAAACCTCACAAAAAAAACCCCTATTCATGCAACTCTCTCCATACACCCCATAAAACCTTCAGAAAACATTAACACAAATCACACCACTTAGTAAAACATAAATCCTACCTGTTTTATAGACTTTCGACACCCCGGATTCCACCAGACAACAGGAATTCCGGTGCCGGATTCTAGCCGGGTATTACATTCTCCCCCCCTTAAGAACATTCATCCTCGGATGTTCCTAAAACAAACAACAATCACAACAAAAGGAGGAAACTAACCTCAAAACAGATGTGGATACTGCTGGAGCATAGACTCCCGTGTCTCCCACGTGCACTCTTCTAGGTTATGGTGGTTCCACAAAACTTTCACCATCGGAATCTCCTTGTTCCTTAGTTGTCTGATCTGTGCGTCCAGAATCCGTACTGGCTGCTCTATATAAGTGAGATCCCCTAGAATCTCCATATCAGGCTCATTAATAACCTGATCCGGATCTGACACAAATTTCCGTAGCATAGAAACATGAAACACCGGGTGAATCCTCTCCATAGAAGTAGGTAAATCCAGCTTATATGATACATTTCCGATCCTCTGCAAAATCTCAAAGGGTCCAATGTACCGTGGAGCTAATTTACCCTTCTTCCCAAAACGAACCACTCCTTTCATTGGAGACACTTTCAGCAATACCCAATCTCCCTCCTGAAACTCTAACAGTTTCCTGCGAATGTCTGCATAGCTCTTCTGTCTACTCTGCGCTGTTCTGATTCTATCTCTGATCACGGGCACCACTCGACTAGTAATCTCTACTAACTCTGGCCCTGCAAGAGCCTTCTCTCCTATCTCTTCCTAGCAAACAGGGGATCTGCACTTCCTCCCATACAATGCTTCATAAGGAGCCATCCCGATGCCAGCATGATGGCTGTTATTGTAGGCAAACTCCACCAAAGGTAGATGCTGCCTCCAAGAACCGCCAAAGTCTAACACACACAGTCGAAGCATATCCTCTATAGTCTGGATGGTCCTTTCTGACTGTCCATCAGTCTGTGGGTGGAAAGCAGTGCTAAACTCTAATCTCGTGCCCATTGCACTCTGCAGACTTCGCCAAAATCTGGAAGTAAACTGAGGTCCTCTGTCTGACACTATAGACACTGGAACTCCATGTAATCGCACTATCTCCTCCAGATAGACCTGTGCCAACTTATCCACAGAATAGTTACTCCGAACTGGAAGAAATTGAGCAGATTTCGTGAGTCTGTCCACAATCACCCATATAGAGTCTATCCTGTTGGACGTTACTGGTAAACCCACTACAAAATCCATAGCTATGTTCTCCCATTTCCACTCTAGAATCGGTAATGGGTTAAGCATTCCTGCTGGTTTCTGATGCTCTAGTTTCACCCTCTGGCAAACCTCACAGGCTGTCACGAACTGCACCACTTCCTTCTTCATGGCTGGCCACCAATAAACTCTTTTCAGATCCTGATACATCTTGGTGGCTCCTGGGTGAACACTATACCTTGCATTATGAGCTTCCGTCATAATGTCTTCCTTCAGACTGCTATTATCTGGTACACAAAGTCGACTCCTATAACGAAGGATCCCTTTACTGTCAAATTTGAACTCTACACTGTTGCCTGACTGAACAGTCCTGGCAATTTTCATCAACTCAGGGTCCTCATGCTGTCTCTGAGCTATCTGCTCCAGAAACACAGGTGTCACTCTCATCTGTGCTATCAACGCACCGGTACCAGACAACTCTAGCTATAATCCCTCGTCTAAGAGCTTAAAAAGCTCCATCACAACTGATCTCCGCTCTGCTGCTATATGGGATAAACTGCCTAGTGATTTCCGGCTTAGGGCGTCTGCGACCACATTCGCCTTACCCGGATGATACTGGATTTTACAATCATAATCACTGAGCAATTCCACCCATCTTCGCTGCCTCAAATTCAGCTCTCTCTGACTCAAGATGTACTGTAAACTCTTGTGATCAGTGAAGATCTCGCATTTAACCCCATAGAGGTAATGCCGCCACATCTTAAGTGCAAAGATAACTGCTGCCATCTCTAGGTCATGGGTAGGGTAATTCAACTCGTGCTTCTTCAACTGTCTAGAAGCATAAGCTATCACCCTATCACTCTGCATCAATACACAACCCAATCCCACTCGAGATGCATCACAGAACACTGTGAAATCCTCATTACTGACAGGCAAAGCTAACACTGGTGCTGTAGTCAATCTCCTTTTGAGCTCCTCAAAGCTCTCTTCACACTGGTCTGACCAGATAAACTTCTGGTTCTTCTGAGTCAGTTTGGTCATAGGAGCTGCTATCTTCGAGAAATCCTGTACGAACCTCCTGTAGTAACCTGCCAGTCCCAGAAAGCTTTTAATCTCAGTCACTGTAGTAGGTCTGGGCCAGTTAGCTACAACCTCAACCTTCCTGGGGTCTACCTCAATCCCATCTGCTGATACCACATGTCCCAAGAAGGAAATGCTCCTCAACCAAAATTCACACTTAGAGAATTTGGCATACAAACCATGCTCTCTCAGTGTCTGCAAAACTATCCGCAGATGATGGGCATGCTCCTCTGCATCTCGGGAATACACTAAGATATCATCGATGAAAACAATGACAAAGTGATCCAGAAACTCACTGAATACCCTGTTCATGAGATCCATAAATGCTGCAGGGGCGTTAGTTAACCCGAACGGCATCACTAAGAACTCATAATGCCCATATCTGGTCCTGAAAGCTGTCTTAGGCACATCTGCCTCTCGAACTCTCAACTGGTGATACCCAGATCTCAGATCTATTTTAGAAAAACAACCTGCTCCAGCTAGCTGGTCAAATAGATCATCAATCCGAGGTAAAGGATACCTATTCTTGGTAGTGACCTTGTTCAACTGTCTGTAGTCGATACAAAGTCTGAGGGAGCCATCCTTCTTTCTGACAAAGAGCACTGGAGCACCCCAAGGTGAGGTACTAGGGCGGATGAAACCCTTATCTACCAAGTCCTGCAACTGTTCTTTCAACTCTTTTAACTCTGCTGGCGCCATCCTGTAGGGAGGAATAGAGATAGGTCTGGTATCAGGCAGCAATTCAATTTCAAACTCTATCTCCCTACCGGGTGGTAGTCTTGGAAGTTCGTCTGGAAAAACATCGAGAAACTCTCGGACTACTGGTACTGTAGCTGGTTCCCGCACCTGACTGTCTAGTTCTCTCACATGAGCGAGAAACCCCTGACAACCCCTCCTAAGCAAATGATGAGCCTGAAGGGCTGAAATCAGACCTCTGGGTGTACCTCTCCTATCTCCCCTGAAGACACACTCCGACCCATCCTGATCTCTGAGACTAACGACCTTGTCTCTGCAGTCCAAGGTAGCACTATATGTAGATAACCAATCCATCCCTAGAATGACGTCAAAATCTGTCAAATCTAGAACCACAAGGTCAGCTGGAAGGCATCTACCCTCTATGAACACTGGACTGAAACGACAAACTGACACTGCCACTGATGGGTCGCATTTGGGTCCACTGACCCAGAGAGGATACTCTAACTCAGAACTGATCAAACCCAATCTCTCTATGGCTCTCGAAGCAATAAAGGAATGAGAAGCACCGGGGTCCATCAAAGCATACACATCTGAACACCCAATGATGAGATTACCTGACACCAATGTGTTCGATGTATTAGCCTCCTCCTGAGTCACAGTGAAAATCCGTGCTGGGGCTACAGGATTTCCACCTCGGGAACCTGCTGCTGAAGTAGAGGCTGCCCCTCTCCCTCTACCTCTGCCACTACTCTAAGGCATGGCTGGAGCCACTGGCTGCCCTACTGGCTGTACAACACTGCCTGAACTCATCTGCTGGGATGGTGCCACAAAAGTCACCTGAGGACATTCTCGAGCAAAATGCCCTACCTGTCCACATCTGAAACAGGCTGAAGATCCCAACTGACAAGCTCCTCTGTGTGGTCTCCCACATCTCCTACATACTGGAACAGCTGTGCCAGAGCTTGAGCCACTACCCATTCCCAGACCTGATTTGACTTTACTCCAGAACCCTTTCCTTGTTCCTTTCGCTCTATCCCATCTCTTACTGCCTGTAGAGCCTGTACTGGGGGCCTTAGAACCCGAAGCCTATGCCTTTGACTGTTTCTGAATATTGGCACTAGCTTCCATCTTCCTGGCTGCATCTATTATAGAGTGAAAACTCTCCTTCTCTGCTGGAAGGATCAAAGAAGAATACCTGGGATGAAGTCTCCTGGTATATCTCCTCGCCTTCTTCTGATCAGTATCATAGGCCTGACCCACGTACTGAAGCAAATCCAGGAACTTATCTGTGAACTCATCAACACTCATTTCATCTGTTTGTCTCAACTGTTCAAACTCAATGATCTTCATCTCCCTGGAGCTATCTAGAAAAGCCCACCCTGCAAATTCATTGGCGAACTCTCCCCACGACATACTGTTCATTCTGGGCTCTATATAGTTCTTGAACCATTCCCGAGCCTTCTTACACTTGAGTGTAAACCCTGCCATCTCAATGGCTCGGCTATCATCAGCACCCAACTCATCAGTGATCATCTTCACAACTCTCAGGTACTCAAATGGATCATCTCCTGTATTGAACTTAGGAGCATCCAATTTCAAATACTCCGTCATTTGCACTTTACCTCCAGATGAGCTAGGTTGATGTCTGTCAACAACAGGAGCTACTGGTTCTGGTGGTGGTACTGGGTCATTTGGTTCTGGATGTGCTGCACTTAGATGGGTAGAGGAAGATGGATACATCGGATATGGGGGATAGTAAGGAGGATAAGGCATATATGGCATGTATGAAGGATATGGGTCAACTCGAGAGTACTCCGACATACTCTCCATTGGATACTCTGGATCCTGAGAAATAGCTGGATAATCAAAACCTGAGGCCTGAACACCTCCCAGTGATTCTCCCATACCTTCATCCATAGACGGATCAGTCTCCATGGCCTCCCTCTCCTCCTCTGATCTACCTACTCTAACTACTCCTCTTCTGCTCTCGTCCACAGACCTTCTAGGGTCTATTGACATGCCTTCCCTGCTAGATCTTTGTGACCTTGCCCTTGGCAATGCAGGAGGACGAGCAGCTAATCCCTCACTATCTAATGGGACTCCAGACAATCGAGCTGATCGACGAGTTCCTCGCATCTTAACTCTGGAAAACAACACATACTATAGCATATCAGCACATAAACACATATCTTACTTATAAAAACACATGCATATGCATCTCATAGCAGCAAAAAGACAGGACTCCACATCCTATCCTAGTGGACATGATTTCCTATTGTGCTTGACCACTTCTACCCTGTATGAGCCCAACACTGTCTCTATAGGTCCGATCATGTGAACCTAGGGCTCTGATACCAATCTGTAACGACCCCAAAATGGACCGTCACCGGCGCTAGGATTCAGGTCGGCTTAAGGCCGCAAGAACCCGTAGCAAGCCTACTATACTCTCTGTGTACCTGTAAATCTCATACATGATCATACACTTTATGTGAAAATAAAAACTCTTTTCTCTGTACCAAGGCTTAACCTGAGCATGCACTATCACCTGTACTCAGTACTCTGTACCCCTGACTAAAGCTTGCTCTAGATGGGTTATCTCATACCTGTTAAGCCTGGTTTTTCACATACACTGAAAAACAACATATATATATACAGATCATGTACATAAATCAAAGATTTACAACACAACTACGAAGGCAAGCACAAGACAACTAAGACATCTCTTTAATATTACATGTCCATTCTAAGCTATTACAAGTTTCTTTTCTTATTCCTGAACTCTTCTGACCTTCCCCTGTACACTGTACACTGCACCTGCAAAACTGGGGTTAAGGGAGTGGGATGAGCTCTATAGCCCAGTGAGTAGAATAGTAAAATAATCCATTAAAATATGATATGATGGAATGCATCATAATACAAACAATCCACATCAAGAGTAAACCTGTCACCACATAGTCCCAGTATCTCTATACCAGGGCGTAGTCAAAGGCTCCTGGATTTCCTGTCTCATATATCTATATGTGTATATAACACCTGTACTTACCATTGCCAGGGCGTAGTCAAAGGCTCCTGGACTTACTATACCTGCCAGGGCGTAGTCAAAGGCTCCTGGTCTTAGCTCAGAGACTATTGGATCATTCAGCATTTACTCACACCAACAATTACCAATGCAATGCAACATATTCGTGAATACTAATGCAGTCAACCTATTTGCATAATCATGATGCATGAGATATGCTAAAACATTCCATTGTTTCAGTAAAAGCACTAAGTTTAGTTCCACTCACCTCTGGCTCTGAACTGACTCTGCAGGTTCTGACAACTCTGGAGCAGGACTCACTGCTGCTCTCTCTGGTTCCTCTGGTCTGTACCTATACAGATAGACTGACATGAGGGACCAAACTAGCTTATGACCAACTCAATTAAACTCCCCAAGAAGCCCCTTACACTCACTCTAACATCCATGCCTAAGCATACAAAGGAAAGCTGGACAGAACACTTTCGGTGGCAGGTTCGGCGGCCGAAAGTCTTCTCCAGAGACGAAACTCAAGCACCTTCGGCGGCCGAACTTCCACTTTCGGCTGCCGAACCCTTTCGAGGGCACGTTTCGGAGGCCAAAAGGCACTCCAGAGACGAAAGTCTCTAACCTTCGGCGGCACCTTCGGCGGCCGAACTTCCCTCCAGAGCCGAAAGTCCAAAAGCTCGGGGGCAAGCTTGGGCAGCCGAAGCCACCTCCTCACACCTCCTCAGGGGTTCGGCGGCCGAATGTACCTTCGGCTGCCGAACCTGAGTTCATCAGCAGGGCAGAAACTTGCCCTGCTTCTCGCCAAAACGCACCAAAACCCTCTCCAACTGCACACCACACTTCCTCCACTAGCATACACTCATGTATATGCTCAAAGGGGTACAAAACTACCTAAAAACCCCAACAACACAAAACATAGAACACACAAACATGCTTAAAACACAAAATCATCAAAACCTCACAAAAAAAATCCCTATTCATGCAACTCTCTCCATACACCCCATAAAACCTTCAGAAAACATTAACACAAATCACACCACTTAGTAAAACATAAATCCTACCTGTTTTATAGACTTCCGACACCCCGGATTCCACCAGACAACAGGAATTCCGGTGCCGGATTCTAGCCGGGTATTACACTGGAGCTACACACCTCGCCTCAGGTCCGATCCTACACAGGTGGACTCACATGAGGTGCCAAACAACTCTAACATAACTCTCAAACATCTCCCCAAAAACCCCCCTAAAACTCCATAGACATGCATGGAAAAACATGCAAAGGAAGGCAAAACAGGGCACCTTCGGCGGCACTTTCGGCGGTCGAAAGTCCTCTCCAGAGACGAAAGTCAGGTATGTTCGGCGGCAGGTTCGGCGGCCGAATCTCCACGCCAGAGCCGAAAGTCCAAACCTTCGGGGGTGAGTTTAGGCGGCCTATCCCACCTCCTCAAGGGTTCGGCGGCCGAAACTCCTTTCGGCGGCTGAACCTGAGTTCCTCCAGAACCCAGATCCATGCACCAACAAGCCTCCCTAAACCTTCCTAACCCTCTTAACATGCATATACCCTCCTAAAACCATGCATAAACCTCTAAACATACCTATAGGAGCTTAAAACAACCTTAACCTCTAACACAACAACACATAACCACATATAGCAAACAAAGGCATAAAGGATGCATAAACCCCTTCATGCACAACTCATGCAAACCATGCAAACCTACCCTTTATCCCTCCATAAAACTTGCTTAAACCACCATAAAACACCATAAAACATAAGGATCAACACTTACCTCTTCAAGAACTAGAGTTGGTGTAATCCTAGCTTCAAAACATGGAGAAACCAAGCAACTCCAAAACCTTGCTCAAAGCTCACAACTCTTCAAAACAAGGAGAAAACTCATTAAAAACCATGCAAGAACTTGCAAAAACCATGAAATCATCTCAAGGAGGACATGAGCTCACCTTGGGTGGGAAGAGGAAGAAACTTACCTCTTGAACCGACCTAAGGGGCTTTTATAGGTGGCTTGGTCAACCATCTTCGGCAGCCAAACTTGCACCCGCAACTCAGCCAACTTCGGCGGCCGAACCTAGCTTTCAGGGGCACAAACTCTACCACCTTCGGCGGCCGAACATACCTTCGGCGGCCGAACCTCTGTTTTTCCCTCCTTGACCTTTTCTCTTCACAATTCATTTCCTTTCCTTTCAAAACCATAAAACACTAAAAACCATGTTAGAAAACCTTTAGAAAACCTTGTAGAAAACGTCAGTTTACCCTTACAATACCCCGCAAAACGAATCCGACATTCGAGATTCCACCGGACGGTTGGAATTCCGATGCCTGACCGAGCTGGGTATTACAATTTTTTATGTAACAGCCCGGACGTGATCCCCGGCACTGTTACCGTTCACGGCCCAGGGCTATCCCTCGCCTGGCCTCTTGCCACCTCGGGCTTTCCACTGGCGTCGTGAACAGCTCTTAACATCCATTCACCCTCACGGGTTCCTGGCAGGATTTGTCCCCTTGGGTTCTTGCATCGAATGCATCCTTCCCCAAGTGGATTTGGCCCAAATTTCCCTTTGGAAATTAGGTCGCCTCCCCCACTACTCGAACCCTTGACCTCCCACTTTAAGGGAATAGTCTGGTGAGAGTGAGTACCAATTGTTCCACGCCTTTTTTTATGTAACAGCCCGGACGTGAACCCCGGCACTGTTACCGTTCACGGCCCAGGGCTATCCCTCGCTTGGCCTCTTGCCACCTCGGGCTTTCCACTGGCGTCGTGAACAGCTCTTAACATCCATTCACCCTCACGGGTTCCTGGCAGGATTTGTCCCCTTGGGTTCTTGCATCGAATGCATCCTTCCCCAAGTGGATTTGGCCCAAATTTCCCTTTGGAAATTAGGTCGCCTCCCCCACTACTCGAACCCTTGACCTCCCATTTTAAGGGAATCGTCTGGTGAGAGTGAGTACCACTTGTTCTACGTCCTAAACTCGGAGGTGGGAGATTTTGAGTTCTTGAACCTCAAAGCTCCAAAACTTGCTTTAAACTCGAAAATCTTCAAAACAAAGCAAAAACTTGTGAAAATCTTGAAAGATTTGAAGGAAAAACTCAAGGATTGGTGAGGAACGGCGGAGAGCTCACCTTGGCCGACAATGGGGAGAAAAACTCGCCCGCTTTCGGCTAAGGGACCCTTTTATAGTGGCTGGCCAGGCCACGTTCGGGGGCCGAACGTGCCTCCGCATGCATGCCATGTTCGGCGGCCGAACTTGAGGTTCGGCGGCCGAACTTGAGGTTCGGCGGCCGAACCTGGACTTTCCTCAACCTATGCCTTCGGGGGCCTAAGGCACACCCGAAATGCCTGCATGTTCGGCGGCCGAACTTGAGGTTCGGCGGCCGAACCTGGGTTTTCCTCCAAGGTTGTTTTCATTCAAAAACTCATTTTCTCTTTACTTAAAATCGTCAAAAACATTAAAACATTTCATGAAAACATGGTTTTACCCTTCTAGAGGTCTCCGACATCTGAGATTCCACCGGACGGTAGGAATTCCGATACCGGAGTCTAGCCGGGTATTACATTCTCCCCCCTTAAGAACATTCGTCCCCGAATGTTCCTCAACTAGCACATAGTATGGCGAACACATAACATACTCATAAAACACATAGAACTCACAAAGAACTAACCTTAGAAAAGATAAGGGTACTGCTAGAGCATGGACTCCCGTGTCTCCCAAGTGCACTCTTCCATATTGTGGTGGTTCCATAGGACTTTCACCATCAGGATTTCCTTGTTTCTCAGCTTCCTGATCTGGGTGTCTATGATCCGCACTGGCTGCTCAACATAGGTGAGATCCTCTTGAATCTCCACATCAGGCTCACTAAGAACCTTGCTCGGATCTGACATAAATTTCCTCAACATTGAAACATGGAAAACCGGATGGATTCTTGCCATTGAAGCGGGCAAATCTAGCTTGTACGACACATTCCCAATCTTCTGCAAGATTTCAAAGGGTCCGATGTATCGTGGGGCTAGTTTATCTTTCTTCCCAAAGCGAACCACTCCTTTCATTGGAGACACCTTGAGCAATACCAGATCTCCCTCCTGAAACTCTACTTGCCGCCTGCGGACGTCTGCATAACTCTTCTGTCTACTTGCAGCAGTCTTGATTCTCTCTCTGATTATGGGTACCACCCTGCTGGTGATCTCTACTAGCTCAGGCCCTGCCAAGGCCTTTTCTCCAACTTCCTCCCAGCAAACAGGTGACCTGCACTTCCTCCCATATAAAGCTTCATATGGAGCCATCCCAATGCTACCATGATGGCTGTTATTGTAGGCAAACTCCACCAAAGGTAGATGCTGCTTCCAAGAACCGCCAAAGTCCAGCACACACATTCTAAGCATATCCTCGATAGTCTGGATGGTCCTTTTGGACTGTCCGTCCGTCTGGGGGTGGAAGGCAGTACTGAAATCCAACCTAGTACCCATGGCATTCTGCAGACTCCGCCAAAACCTGGAGGTGAACTGGGGCCCTCTATCCGACACTATTGAAACAGGAACCCATGCAGCCTGACGATCTCATCCACATACACCTGTGCCAATTTGTCCACAGAATAGCCACTCCTGACAGGAATGAAGTGAGCAGATTTGGTGAGTCTGTCCACAATCACCCATATGGAGTCCACTCTGTTGGACGCTGCCGGTAACCCCACTACGAAGTCCATAGCTATATTCTCCCATTTCCACTCTGGAATAGGTAGCGGGTTAAGCATTCCAGCCGGCTTCTGATGTTCCAGCTTCACCCTCTGACACACTTCGCAGGCTGACACAAACTGTGCCACTTCTTTCTTCATCGCTGGCCACCAATAAACTTTCCTCAGATCTTGATACATCTTGGTGGCTCCGGGGTGAACGCTGTATCTTGCATTATGAGCCTCTCTCATAATGTCTCCTTTTAGCCCTATGTCATCTGGTACACACAATTGACTCCCATAGCGGAGGTACTGTCAAATCTGAACTCACTGTCTTTGCCTGACTGAACAGTCCTAGCAATCTTCACTAACTCTGGGTCCTCATGCTGTTTCTGAGCCACTTGCTCCAGAAACACGGGTGTCAATCTCATCTGGGCCACTAAAGCACCTGTACCAGACAACTCCATCTGTAGACCTTCATCAATGAGCTTGTAAAACTCCTCCACAACTAGTCTCCTCTCTGCCGTGATGTGGGATAGACTGCCTAGTGACTTCCGGCTTAGGGCGTCTGCCACGACATTCGCCTTACCCGAATGATACTGAATCTTGCAATCATAGTCACTCAGCAGCTCTACCCATCTCCTCTGTCTCAAGTTCAAATCTCTTTGACTCAGGATGTACTGCAGGCTTTTATGATCTGTGAAGATCTCACATTTTACACCATAGAGGTAGTGCCTCCACATCTTGAGTGCAAAGATTACTGCTGCCATCTCAAGGTCATGTGTGGGGTAATTCAACTCATGCTTCTTCAGCTGCCTAGAAGCATAAGCAATCACCCTCTCATTCTGCATCAGTACACAACCCAGTCCCACACGGGACGCATCACAAAAGACTGTAAAGTCCTCATCACTAGATGGCAGAGCTAAAACTGGTGCTGAAGTCAACCTCTTCTTAAGCTCTTCAAAACTCTCTTTGCACTGGTCGGTCCACAGAAACTTCTGATTCTTCCTGGTTAGTCTGGTCAGAGGAGCTGCTATTTTCGAGAAGTCCTGAACGAACCTCCTGTAGTAACCTGCCAAACCCAAGAAACTCCTGATCTCCGTCACTGAAGTGGGTCTAGGCCAGTTAGCCACAGTTTCTGTCTTCTTGGGGTCCACCTCTATCCCATTCTCTGACACTACATGCCTCAAGAACGAAATGCTCCTCAGCCAGAACTCACATTTAGAGAACTTGGCATACAAGCCATGTTCCCTCAAGGTCTGCAAGACCAACCGCAGATGATGGGCATGCTCCTCTGCATTCTTGGAATACACTAAGATATCATCAATGAAGACAATAACGAAGTGATCCAGGTATTGACTAAACACTCTATTCATGAGATCCATGAATGCTGCAGGGGCGTTGGTCAACCCGAACGGCATTACAAGGAACTCAAAATGCCCATATCTGGTCCTGAAGGCTGTCTTCGGCACATCCTCATCCCTTATCCTTAGCTGATGGTACCCCGATCTCAGATCTATTTTGGAGAAACAACCTGCTCCGGTTAGCTGGTCAAATAGATTGTCGATCCTAGGCAATGGGTACTTATTCTTGGTAGTGACTTTGTTCAACTGCCTGTAGTCGATACAAAGCCTAAGGGATCCATCCTTCTTTCTCACGAACAAAACTGGTGCACCCCAAGGTGAAGTGCTCGGTCGGATGAAGCCCTTTTCTACCAACTCTTGCAACTGTTCTTTCAATTCCTTCAACTCGGCTGGAGCCATCCTGTAGGGAGGGATAGAGATCGGTCGGGTTCCAGGCATCAATTCTATCTCGAACTCTATCTCCCTAGCAGGTGGTAAACCTGGTAGCTCGTCTGGGAAGACGTCTAGAAACTCCCTAACCACTGGCACCGAGGCGGGCTCTCTAACCTGACTGCTAAGCTCTCTCACATGAGCCAAATACCCCTGACATCCCTTCCTAAGAAACCTACGAGCCTGAAGAGCTGATATCAGACCTCTAGGTGTACCCCTCCTGTCTCCCCTGAAGACAACCTCTAACCCATCCTGACCTTTGAACCTGACTACCTTGTCCCTGCAGTCCAAGGTAGCACCATGGGTAGATAACCAGTCCATCCCTAGAATGACGTCAAAATCTATCAAATCTAGAACCACCAGGTCGGCGGACAAGCATCTTCCCTCAACAAACACAGGACTACACTGGCAGACTGACTCTGCCACTGATGGATCACACTTGGGTCCACTGACCCAGAGAGGACACTCTAACTCAGAGATCATCAACCCCAACCTCTGAACGGCTCTCGGAGCAATAAAAGAATGAGATGCACCAGGGTCCATCAAGGCATACACATCTGAACAACCAATGACTAAATTACCTGCCACCACGGTGTTAGATGCATCTGCCTCCTGCTGAGTCATTGTGAAGATCCGTGCTGGAGCTGATGGACCTTCGCCTCTAAGACCCGCTGAAGAAGAGGCTGCCCCTCTCCCTCTGCCTCTGCCACTGGCCTGAGTCATGGCTGGAGCTGCTGGCTGAGCCACACTACCAGAAGCTGTCTGCTGAGACTGTGCTCCAAAAGCTGCCCTGGGACACTCCCGAGCCATGTGTCCCTCTTGCCCGCATCTGAAGCAGGCTGCTGTCCCAGCCCGACAAACTCCCCTGTGTAGCCTACCACACTTTGCACAAACTGCATTATCCACGCCAGAGCTTGAGCCACTCCCTAGTCCCAGACTAGACTTGCCCTTGTTCCAAAACTTGTTCTTCTTGGGCTTCCTAGTGGTGTTATTCCACTTTTTGCTACCTGAAGCTGCTGCACTGAAAGAAGAAGAGCCTGGGGTCTTGGAACCAGAAGGCTGTGCCACTGACTGCTTAACTGTTCCCTGAACGATGGCACTGGCCTCCATTTTCCGGGCCATATCCACTATGGCGTGGAAGCTCTCCCTATCTGCTGACTGGATCAAGTAGGAATATCTAGAATGGAGTTTCATGATATACCTCCTTGACCTTTTCTGATCCGTGTCAAGGTTTTGCCCTGCAAATGGCAACAGCTCCAAGAATCTGTCTGTGAACTCCTCTACACCCATATCATCGGTCTGCCTCAACTGCTCAAACTCTATCATCTTCAGCTCCCTTGAACTATCTGGGAAAGCCCATCCTGCAAACTCGTTTGCAAACTCCTCCCAAGACATGTTGTCTACTCTGGGGTTCACATAATTCTTGAACCACTCTCGTGCCTTCTTACACTTAAGAGTGAACCCAGCCATCTGAATGGCTCTACTGTCATCAGCCCCAATCTCATCTGTGATCACCTTAACCCTTTCCAGATACACAAATGGGTCATCCCCTTTTTCATACTGGGGAGCACCCAACTTCATGTAGTCGGTCATCTTGACCTTGCTCCCACTGGCTGAGCTAGGTCTAGAAGGTTGAGCAACTGGGGCTGCTGGTTTTGTAGGTGGTGGAGGTGGGGCAACATTTTCTGAGGTAGGGTTTGGATAGTAAGGCGGGGGTGGATACATTGGGTATTGTGAATATGGTGGGTAGTAGGGTGGGTATGGCATCTGTGTGGGATAAGGGGTGAAGCTAGGGTAATCCGATGTACCTCCCATCGAATACCCGGGGTTTTGTGAGAAGTGTGGGTAGTGGGGTGGCTGAACAAATCCCGAGGCCTGAGTGCCTCCTTGGGACTCTCCCATTCCCTCTTCTGACATGCTAACTCCCAGACTGCCATCCCTCCTCTGCTCTACATCCATATCATCCCCCATGTCCTCTGACAATCCTCCCTGGACTGTTCTCCTCACTGATCTGCTCCTACCCAGATCCAGAGACCTTCTAGGGTCTCTTACAGCTCTATCTCTGTTAGACCTACTAGACATTGCCCTAGGCAATGTAGGAGGACGGGCGCTCATGCCCTCATCCTCAGGTGGCACTCCAGTCAATCTTGCTGATCGACGAGTTCCCCTCATCCTGTTTTCTGAAAGGCAGCACATAACAAGCAAACATTAGCATCATATGGTTCATATGGGCACACATGAACCCTCATCACATACATAACATTCATATCATAGCATTAATGCACATGTATAAAATCATGGCATTTCACATCATCAAACAAGACAGAACTCCACATCCTATCCTAGTGGACATGATTTTCCTATTGTGCTTGACCTTCTATAACATCTATGAGCCTGACACTCTAGGTCCGACCATATGAACCTAGGGCTCTGATACCATTCTGTAACGACCCGAAAATCGGACCGCTACCGGCGCTAGGACCCAGGTCGGCTTAAGGCCGCCGGGACCCGTAGCAAGCCTGAGATGAAACCTGTAAACCTGTTTAATCCCATACATGATCAACAATCATACATAAAAATTTAAAACTTTTCTTTCATACATTCTATCATACACCAAACTCAACCTGTGCATGCACTAAACATAATCATAAACTTGACCCCTCTATGGGATCTCATCAATGCCCCAATGGGCGATACATCTTAAGTTGAGTTGGTTAAACATAAACATTAATAGACATTAAGATCATGTATCAACAAGGGATTACAATAAACTATGGTCAAGCACACTTCTAAACCTCAACATCATTATACATAACATAACTATTCAATTTTACATCATTATACAATTTATCATGTCCACTTTCGATCTATTACAACATATGACTTTACTCTTCTTGACTTCTGTGTCTAGCCCGTACCTGCAATCCTGGGGGATTAGGGAGAAGGGGTGAGCTACAAGAGCCCAGTGAGCAGAATACTAGAAAACAACATTTAAAATCTCATGCCATCATGTAATGCAACACATCACAACAAATCACATCTCGGATGGTATTGTCACCAATAGTCCTCTACATTCCAAAGTGCCGGGACGTAGAATGGGTACAATCGGTCTTTCTCTTAACATAACATATCATACATACCAATGTGCCAGGGACGTAGAATGGGTACAACCTGGACTTTCTTTTACATAGTGCTAGGGACGTAGAATGGGTACAACCTGGACTTCCATACCGTATCATGCCATAACATCATCATATCATATGAGGACTAAAGGGTCATCCAATAACCAATCCACATCAACATCATAAATGCAATGCAACATATTCGTGAGTTCTAATGCAAACATCCTAATTCATCACATGGCATTCATGATGCATGAGCATGCTCAACTGTATAATTCATTTGCTTTAAAACATAAAGGTTTATTCTACTCACCTCTGGCCGAAGCTCTACTGACTCAGAAGCAGCTGAACTCACTGCTGGGGTCCTCGGTTCCTCGGGTCCGAACCTACACAGGTGGACTCAAATGAGGGACCAAACAACTAGAACATAACTCTAAAAACATCCCCCAAAAACCCCCTAAAACACCTCAAAACAATCATGCAAAACATGCAAAGGAAGGCTGGACAGGGCAGGTTCGGCGGCACCTTCGGCGGCCGAAAGTCCCTCCAGAGCCGAAACCCAGGTAGGTTCGGCGGCACCTTCGGCGGCCGAAAGTCCCAGACAGAGACGAAAGTCTCTTTTCGGGGGCAACTTCGGCAGCCGAAAGGCCTGCCTCCCCAGCCATGTTCGGCGGCCGAAAGTTCCTTCGGCTGCCGAACCTGGTTTCTGCCAAAGGGCAAAAACTTGGCTCCTTTAAGCACATTTGCCTCCAAAACTTCCAATCATGCATTTAGCTTAACCAAAACATGCAAATATACATACATTGGCTCCTAGGGGCTTCAAACTAACTTAAACCCCAACTACAACACATAACAACAACACAAATCTAACATACATTGCTCAAAACATAACATTAACTCAAAAACCTAACTATGAGCTAAACATGCATTCTACCCCATAGATCTTGCATAAAACTTACTTTAAACATGAAATGAGCTTAAGATCGGCTCTTACCTCTTGAAGATCGAGAGAGAGACGTCCTAAACTCGGAGGTGGGAGATTTTGAGTTCTTAAACCTCAAAGCTCCAAAACTTGCTTTAAACTCGAAAATCTTCAAAACAAAGCAAAAACTTGTGAAAATCTTGAAAGATTTGAAGGAAAAACTCAAGGATTGGTGAGGAACGGCGGAGAGCTCACCTTGGCCGACAATGGGGAGAAAAACTCGCCCGCTTTCGGCTAAGGGACCCTTTTATAGTGGTTGGCCAGGCCACGTTCGGGGGCCGAACGTGCCTCCGCATGCATGCCATGTTCGGCAGCCGAACTTGAGGTTCGGCGGCCGAACCTGGACTTTCCTCAACCTATGCCTTCGGGGGCCTAAGGCACACCCGAAATGCCTGCATGTTCGGCGGCCGAACTTGAGGTTCGGCGGTTGAACCTGGGTTTTCCTCCAAGGTTGTTTTCATTCAAAAACTCATTTCCTCTTTACTTAAAATCGTCAAAAACATTAAAACATTTCATGAAAACATGGTTTTACCCTTCTAGAGGTCTCCGACATCTGAGATTCCACCGGACGGTAGGAATTTCGATACCGGAGTCTAGCCGAGTATTACATTTACTCTCGATCTTCAAGAGGTAAGAGTTGATCTCTAGCTTACATTATGTTTTAAACAAGTTTTATGGAAGTTCATGGGGTAGAAAATGCATGAATAAGCTTATGTTGAGTTTATGGGTTTTTGATGAGTTTTTGAGCAATGTGGCTTGTAATGTGTGTTTGATGTGTTGTAGTTGGGGTTTAAGGTAGTTTGAGACCCCTAGGAGCTTGTATGCATGTTTTGCTTGAGCTAAATGCATGATGGTTTGAGTTTGGAGGCATTTGTGCATGTTTGAACCAAGTTTCTGCCCTTTGGGAGAAACCAGGTTCGGCAGCCGAAGGGACTTTCGGCCGCCGAACCCTCTTGTGGAGGCAGCTTTCGGCTGTCGAAGCTTGCCCCTGAAAGGAGACTTTCGTCTCTGTCTGGGAGTTTTGGCCGCCGAAAGTGCCGCCGAACATGCATGAGTTTCGCCTCTGTCTGGGAGTTTCGGCCGCCGAAGGTGCCGCCGAACCTGCCTGACTTTCGGCTCTGGAGGGACTTTCGGCTGCCGAACCTGCCGCCGAAAGTGCCCTGTCCAGCCTTCCTTTGCATGTTCTTGCATGGATGTTTTGAGATGTTTTAGGGGGTTTTTGGGGGATGTTTTTAGAGTTATGTTCTAGTTGTTTGGTCCCTCATTTGAGTCCACCTGTGTAGGTTCGGACCCGAGGAACCGAGGACCCCAGCAGTGAGTTCAGCTGCTTCTGAGTCAGTAGAGCTTCAGCCAGAGGTGAGTAGAATAAACCTTTATGTTTTTAAAGCAAATGAATTATACAGTTGAGCATGTTCATGCATCATGAATGCCATGTGATAAATTAGGTTGTTTGCATTAGAAATCACGAATATGTTGCATTGCATTTATGATGTTGATGTGGATTGGTTATTGGATGACCCTTTAGTCCTCATATGACATGATGATGTTACGGCATGATATGGTATGGAAGTCCAGGTTGTACCCATTCTACGTCCCTGGCACTATGTAAGAGAAAGTCCAGGTTGTACCCATTCTACGTCCCTGGCACATTGGTATGTTATGATATGTTATGTTAAGAGAAAGACCGGTTGTACCCATTCTACGTCCCGACACTTTGGAATGTAGAGGACTATTGGTGACAATACCATCCGAGATGTGATTTGTTGTGATGTGTTGCATTACATGATGGCATGAGATTTAAATGTTGTTTTCTACTATTCTGCTCACTGGGCTCTAGTAGCTCACCCCTTTTCCCTAATCCCCCAGGATTGCAGGTACGGGCTAGACAGAGAAGTCGAGAAGAGTAATGAAGTCTTATATATGTAATAGTTAGAATGTGGACATGACAAATTGTATAATGATGTAAAATTGAATAGTCATGTTATGTATAATGATATTGAGGTTTAGAAGTGTGCTTGACCATAGTATATTGTAATCCCTTTTTAATACATGATCTTAGATAGTTTATGATGTTTATGTAAGCCAACTCAACACTTGTTATGCCACCCATTGGGGGCATTAATGAGATCCCACAGAGGGGTCAAGTTTATGATTACGGCTATGTTTAGTGCATGCACAGGTTGAGTTTGGTGTATGAGGAATGAATGACAGAAAAGTTTCAATTTTTATGTATGATTGTTGATCATGTATGGGATTAAATAGGTTTACAGGTTACATGTCAGGCTTGCTACAGGTCCCGGCGGCCTTAAGCCGATCTGGATCCTAGCGCCGGTAGCGGTCTGATTTTCGGGTCGTTACAGGGGCAGCCTCTTCTTCAGCGGGTTTCAAGGGTGAGGGCCCGTCAGCTCCAGCACGGATCTTCACCATGACTCAACAGGAGGCAAACACATCCAACACCGTGGTGTCAGGTAATCTCATCATTGGTTGTTCTGATGTGTATGCATTAATGGACCCTAGTGCATCTTATTCTTTCATTGCTCCGAGGGCCGTCGAGAGGTTGGGATTGATGGTCTCTGGATTAGAGTGTCCCCTATGGGTCAGTGGACCCAAGTGTGACCCGTCAGTGGCAGAGTCAGTCTGCCAGTGTAGTCCAGTTTTTATGGAGGGAAGATGTCTGTCCGCCGACCTTGTGGTTCTAGATTTGATAGATTTTGACGTCATTCTGGGGATGGATTAGCTATCTACCCATGGTGCTACCTTGGATTGCAGAAACAAGGTAGTCAGGTTCAGATGTCAGGATGGGTCAGAGGTTGTCTTCAGAGGAGACAGGAGGGGTACACCTAGAGGTTTGATATCAGCCCTACAGGCTCGTAGGCTGCTCAGGAGGGGTTGTCAGGGTTTTCTAGCTCATGTGAGAGAGCTGGATAGTCATGTCAAAGAGCCCGCCTCAGTGCCAGTGGTAAGAGAGTTCTTAGATGTTTTCCCAGACGAGCTGCCAGGTTTACCACCTGCTAGGGAGATAGAGTTTGAAATTGAATTGATGTCCGGAACTAGACCGATCTCTATCCCTCCCTACAGGATGGCACCAGCAGAATTGAAAGAGTTAAAGGAGCAGTTGCAAGAGCTGGTAGATAGAGGTTTCATCCGACCGAGTACCTCACCTTGGGGTGCTCCAGTGCTATTTGTGAAAAAGAAGGATGGATCTCTCAGACTTTGTATCGACTACAGGCAGTTGAACAAAGTCACTACCAAGAATAAGTACCCGTTGCCAAGGATCGACTATCTATTCGACCAGCTAGCAGGAGCAGGTTGTTTCTCCAAAATAGATTTGAGATCGGGGTACCATCAGCTAAGGATAAGAGAAGAGGATGTACCGAAGACAGCATTCAGGACCAGATATGGGCATTATGAGTTCCTTGTGATGCCGTTCGGGTTAACCAATGCCCCTGCAGCATTCATGGATCTCATGAATAGAGTATTTAGCCAATACCTGGATCACTTTGTTATTGTCTTCATAGATGATATCTTAGTGTATTCCAGGAATGCAGAGGAGCATGCCCATCATCTGAGGTTAGTTCTGCAGACCTTGAGGGAACATGCCTTGTATGCCAAGTTCTCCAAGTGTGAATTCTGGCTGAGGAGCATCTCTTTCTTGGGGCATGTGGTGTCAGAAAATGGAATCGAGGTAGACCCCAAGAAAGTGGAAGCTGTAGGTAACTGGTCTAGACCCACTACGGTGACAGAGATCAAGAGCTTCTTGGGTTTAGCAGGTTACTACAGGAGGTTCGTTCAGGACTTCTCTAAGATTGCAGCTCCCATGACCAGATTGACTAAGAAGAACCAGAGGTTCGTGTGGACCGACCAGTGTGAAGAGAGCTTTGATGAGTTAAAGAAGAGGTTGACTACAGCACCGGTGTTAGCTCTGCCGACTAGTAATGAGGACTTCACGGTCTTCTGTAATGCGTCCCGTGTGGGACTGGGTTGTGTGCTGATGCAGAACGAAAGGGTGATTGCTTATGCTTCTAGGCAGCTGAAGAAGCACAAGTTGAATTACCCTACACATGACCTTGAGATGGCAGCAGTAATCTTTGCACTCAAGATGTGGTGGCACTACCTTTATGGGGTAAAATGTGAGATCTTCACGGATCATAAGAGCCTGCAGTACATCCTGAGTCAGAGAGAGCTGAATTTGAGGCAGAGAAGATGGGTAGAACTGCTCAGTAACTATGATTGCAAGATCCAGTACCATCTGGGTAAGGCGAATGTTGTGGCAGATGCCTTAAGCCGGAAATCACTTGGCAGTTTGTCCCATATTTCAGCAGAGAGGAGGCGAGTAGTGAGGGAGTTCTTCGAGCTTATGAATGAAGGTCTACAGTTGGAGTTGTCTGGTACAGGTGCTTTAGTTGCCCAGATGAGAGTGGCACCCGTGTTTCTGAAGCAGGTGGCTCAGAAACAGCATGAGGACCCAGAGTTAGTGAAAATTGCCAGGACTGTTCAGTCAGGCAAGGACAGTGAGTTCAGATTCGACAGCAAGGGGATCCTCCGCTATAGGAGCAGATTATGTGTACCAGATGACGTAGGGTTAAAAGGAGACATTATGAGGGAGGCTCATAATGCCAGATACAGCGTTCACCCCGGAGCCACCAAGATGTATCAAGATCTGAGGAAAGTGTATTGGTGGCCAGCTATGAAGAGAGAAGTGGCACAGTTTGTGTCAGCCTACAAAATATGTCAAAGGGTGAAGCTAGAACATCAGAAGCCGGCTGGGATGCTTATCCCACTACCTATTCCAGAGTGAAAATGGGAGAATATAGCTATGGACTTTGTGGTGGGGCTACCGGCGGCGTCCAACAGATTGGACTCCATATGGGTGATTGTGGATAGACTCACCAAATCTGCTCACTTCATCCCTTTCAGGAGTGGCTATTCTGTGGACAAGTTGGCACAGGTGTATGTTGATGAGATCGTCAGGCTGCATGGGGTTCCTGTTTCAATAGTGTCTGATAGAGGGCCCCAGTTCACCTCCAGGTTTTGGCAGAGTCTGCAGAACGCTATGGGTACCAGGTTGGATTTTAGCACTGCTTTCCATCCTCAGACGGACGGACAATCAAAGAGGACCTTCCAAACGATAGAAGATATGCTCAGAATGTGTGTGCTGGATTTTGGCGGTTCTTGGAGGTAGCATCTACCTTTAGTGGAGTTTGCCTACAACAACAGCCATCATGCCAGCATAGGGATGGCCCCATATGAAGCTTTGTATGGAAGGAAGTGCAGGTCGCCTGTTTGCTGGGCAGAAGTTAGAGAAAAGGCCTTTGCAGGGACTGAGCTAGTAGAGATCACCAGCAGAGTGGTGCCCATAATCAGGGAAAGGATCAAGACTGCTGCAAGCAGACAGAAGAGTTATGCAGATATCCGCAGAAGGCAAGTAGAGTTTTAGGAGGGGGATTTAGTATTGCTCAAGGTGTCTCCAATGAAAGGGGTGATTCGGTTCGGAAAGAAAGGTAAGCTAGCTCCACGGTACATCGGACCCTTTGAAGTCTTGCAAAAGATCAGAAATGTATCGTATAAGTTGGACTTACCTGCATCTATGGAGAGAATCCATCCGGTTTTCCATGTTTTCATGTTAAGGAAGTTCGTGTCAGATCCGAGCAAGGTTCTTAGTGAGCCTGATGTGGAGATCCAAGAGGATCTCACCTATATTGAATAGCCAGTACGGATTATTGACACTCAGATCAGAAAGCTAAGGAACAAGGAAATCCCAATGGTGAAAGTCCTTTGGAATCACCACAACATCGAAGAGTGTACCTGGGAGACACGGGAGTCTATGCTCCAGCAATATCCTCATCTCTTCTAAGGTGAGTTTTTTTTATGTGCTTTGTATGAAAGTTTATGTTTTATGCCATGCTATGTGTTTGTTTGGTGAACATTCGGGGACGAATGTTCTTAAGGGAGAAAGAATGTAATACCCGGCTAGACTCCGGTATCGGAATTCCTACCGTCCGGTAGAATCTCGGATGTCGAAAACCTCTAGAAGGGTAAAATCATGTTTTTATAAAATGTTTTAATGTATTTCATGGGTTTAAACAAGAAAGAAATTAAGTTTTGAATGAAAATGGTCTTGAGAGGAAGACTCAGGTTCGACCGCCGAACCTCAAGTTCGGCCGCCGAACATGCACGCACTTCGGGAGTGCTTTAGGCCCCCGAAGGCATAAATGAGGGAAGTCCAGGTTCGGCCGCCGAACATAGCATGCATGCGAAGGCACGTTAGGCCCCCGAAAGTGGCCTGGCCAGCCACCTATAAAAGGGTCCCCTTGTCTGAATGGGCGAGCTTTTCTCCCTATTTTTGGCCAAGGTGAGTTCTTCGCCGTCCCTCGCCGATTTTGAGTCTCTTCGTACAAATCTTTTATGATTTTCATGAGATTTCACTTTGTTTTGAAGATTTTGAGCATTTGAGCAAGTTTTGAGGCTTGGAAGACTCAGGAGCTCTTTTCCTTGGTTCTCCAAGTTTAGGTCGTCTCTCTCTCGATCTTCAAGAGGTAAGAGCCGATCTTGAACTTATAGTATATTTTAAACAAGTTTTAAGTTGGTTCATGGGGTAGAAATGCATGTTTAGGTTAGTTGAACTTTGTTAGGTGTTATGTGATTATATGGGCAATGTGTGTTATATTTATATGTTTGATGTGTTGTAGTTGGGGTTTAGGATAGTTTGAGACCCCTAGATGTTGATGTATATGTGTATGCATGATTTGAGAGAGTTGGATGCTTGTTTGGAGGGTTTGGGAGGAAAGTGTGCAGTGAAGAGCTGAGTTTCTGCCCTTTGGGAGAAACCAGGTTCGGCAGCCGAAAGGATTTTCGGCCGCCGAACCTGTCTGTGAGGAAGCCTTTCGGCTGCCGAAGCTTGCCCCCGAAAATGGACTTTTGTCTTTGGAGGGCACTTTCGGCCGCCGAAGGTGCCACCGAACCTGCATGACTTTCGGCTCTGGAGGGACTTTCGGCCGCCGAATCTGCCGCCGAAAGTGCCATGTTCAGCCTTCCTTTGCATGTTTTCTATGGATGTTTTGAGGTGTTTTAGGGGGTGACTCGCGGTTGTCGAAGCCGGCCAAAAATAACCTTTCTGGTTATCAACAATTTACAACTGCAGATAGTGGTGAAAGGATCGAATCCACAGAGAATTGATTACTTACTTATTTTCCTTATCAAGACCAATAAAATAAACTAAAACAATGAGATAAACAAAAAATGAGATAAAACTGAAAGAGAAATAAACAGAAAGCAAAATAAACTAAAAACGAGATAAACTGAAAGCAAACAAACTGAAAGTAAATGGGGGGTTTTGAGATTGATTGTAGTAACTAATAATGTGAATAATAATAAAAGCAAATAATTAAGTAAAAAGTAATTAATAATGAGAAAGCTCTAGTTGAAATATTAGATCCACTTTAGTTGTTGGGGTTGATCACAGACACTTTGCTCTTTTGGGTTGACCCAATAGATTAGTTATGGAGATGGAAGACGCTTCTCACCACCATTATCTCTCCTTAAGAATAAATTAATTAGGGAACGTCCTCTAATTAATTACTAATTAACAAATTGCCAAGGAACGTCCTTGGGCCTTAGGCATCAAAACAATTGTCAATTGCATTAAGAAAGAGAGAGACCCAATCCTAACTACCCAAACGTATAGAGATAACGCTAGATCATGCAATTTCCTTGGGTTCTATCCCAAGCGTCCTCATTTAAGAATAACCCAAGCAATTATGGACTTAAATTATTCAAACTAACAAATAATTATTTTGCAATAAAAAATCAACGTAGATTTCAATAACAAAATAATATGAGAATTAAATATGAAATTGCATGACTATTGAATCCCCAAAATTAAATAATATTTGATCAAGTCTCACAACCCATTAACCAACTAAAGTTTCAACTCAACTAGATGAAGAAAATTAGCCACTCATTGGCTAAATTAAAAACAGAAAATTAAAAGGAAAAGAAAAGAACCGAAGAGGACGATTTCTGCCTTCTGCGCCGAACTCGCCGAATGGCAAAATTGGAATTTGAATTGTCCTCTTTCAAGTCTCTGAAGTCTCTTATTTATAAGTGCAGAGGGGAGCTCTGTTTAGGAAAATTGCTGGCCTGGGAGTGGATCGAGTGTGCGAGTATCCACGTGAAGCTGGAGTATGGGCGCGTGAGGATGAGGAAGTGCTGCGGTCCTCGTGAAGAGAGATTTGAGGGAGCTTGTAGTGGCGGGCCCATGCTGGAGGAGTGGCTGGCCATAAGCGGGAGTGTGCCCATGTGCTGGAGAAGGAACGTGGGCTGGATCCACGTGCTGTGTGTGGGTCGTCCAAAGTGCGCTGGAGTGTGGAGCGCGGGTTGAAGGCGGGGCGTGCGGAGCGAATTGTGAAGCGCGGGTCTTGTGCGCGGGCAGGTCCACGCGAAGTGAAGTGGAGGATTGTGCTGTGTGGGCCACGGTGGAGTGAGTTGCTGAAACACGGTCCATGTGAGAGAATGGCTTCAGCCCAAGCGTGTTGGCGGAATGGGCCGTCCGTTTCCTCTTGTGCGGGGCGCGGGCCTGTGCGTTGGTGGGCTGTCCAAGCTTGAATATTTAAGCCTCAAATTATTTTTCTTTTATTTAGCTTGAATCCAGTTTTGCAGGTTTACTCTCTTTTGCTCCAAATAAGGCAGTTTTAGGGGGATTTTCTCCAAAATGTCCTTTTACACCATTTTCTGCAAAATAATATTAAAAACAATAAATTAAACAGAAATCATATAAATATTTATCAATAATATTAATATAAAATGGACTAAATTATGCTCTATCAGGGGGGTTTTTGGGGAGTATTTTTAGAGTCATATTCATGTTTGTTAGGTCCCTCATTTGAGTCCACCTGTGTAGGTTCGAACCCGAGGAACTGAGGACCCCAGCAGTGAGATAGCTGCTTTCGAGTCTTGTCAGAACTAGCCAGAGGTGAGTGGAATAACTCTCTATGTTTTCAAAGTAAATAATGAATGTTTTAGCATAATTCACGCATCATGAATGCCATGAGATATATTAGGGTGCTTGCATTAGAATTCACGAATATGTTGCATTGCACATTATGTTGTTGATGTGGATGAATGTTGAATGATCCATTAGCCCTTATATGGTATGACATGACAGACTACAGAAGTCCGGGTGAGCCTGCACTACGCCCCCGGCATGACTGGATATGTATGGTATGCTATGGAAGTCCAGGCGAGCCTACACTACGCCCCTGGCATAATTAGACTGTATAGAGGGCTAAGTGGTGACAAGTTCATCCTTGATGTGAAATGTTTGTGCTATGATGCATTCCATGATATCATATGTTTTAAATACTATGTTTTATTACTCTGCTCACTGGGCTCTAGTAGCTCACCCCTCTCCCTTAACCCCCAGGTTTGCAGGTACAGGGTAGACCAGGAGGTCAGCAAGAGTAATGAAGTCATGGTCATGTAATAGCTAGTGTGGACATGAAAAATGTTGATATGTTATGTTGAGTACAGTCATGTAAAAGTATGGTATAGAAATGTAATGTAATGATGTCTATTGAGGTTTATAGTTGTGTTTGACCCTAGTATGTTGTTAATCCCGTTGAGTACATGATTTTAGTGATGCTTATGTAAACCAAACTTAATTTATGTTATGTCACCCCATTGGAGCATTGATGAGACTCCAAAGAGGGGTTAATGTTTATGATTATGTTTATGTATAGTGCATGCACAGGTTGAGTTTGGTGAATGATTGAAAGATTGAATGAATGTAAGGAAGAGTTTAAAATTATTATGTATGTGTTGATCATATATGGGATTAGACAGGTTCACAGGATGAATGTTAGGCTTGCTACGGGTCCCGGCGGCCTTATCCCGACCTGGATCCTAGCGCTGGTAGCGGTCCGGATTCTCGGGTCATTACAAAAAATGAAAGAAAATTGAAGAGAAAATGGAAGAAAATAATTAAGAGAAGAAAATAAGATAAGGGAAAAATGAAGGAATGAGGGGAGAACAAATGAAAGGAATGAAGGGAGATGAGAGAAGAAAATAAGATAAGGGGAAAATGAAGGAAAGAGGAGAGAAGAGGAGAAAGAAAGTGAATGAAATGAAAGGAGATAAAATAGGTGAGTGTATAAATACGCGAATTAGTAACGGATTTAGTAACAGATTTAATCCGTTACTAGATTTAAAAAAAAATGTGGGCAAATTAAAATAAAAAGGCGGTAACATTCTCCAAATTTTAGTAACGGATTTCTTAATCCGTTACTAATTTTTAGATTAGTAACGGATTTAGTAACAGATTTTTTCCATTACTAAATTAGAAATAAAAAAGGCGAAATTTTAAAATAAAAGCGCGGTATTATTGTAGTAACGGATTATAAAATCCGTTACTAATTTTCGAATCAGTAACGGATTTAGTAACGGATTATATTCGTTATTAACTTAAAAAGAAAATATGAAATTTCAAAAAATAAAAAGTCGATTTTTTGTTAAAAAAATAGTAACGGATTTAATCCGTTACTAAATCTGTTACTAATTATATAATAGATTGCATTCCATTATTAAATCCGTTACTATCTTATTCATTTAATTTATTTATTTAGTAACCGATTTAATAACAAATTTAGTAACGGATTAAGATTCGCTACTAATTTTTAGCTAATTTAATAACGGATTTATAACGGATTTCAAAATCAGTTATTAAATTTGTAAATAATTTTATTAAGTAACAGATTTAGTAACAGATTTGTTAATCCGTTACTAAATAATAAAAATTAGTAACGGAATACAAAATCCGTTACTAATCCGTTATAAATTTGTAATGGATTTAAATCCATTACTAATATCTGTTACTATTCCGACATATTTTTGTAGTGTTAATGATGAAATGGATTCATTAATGTACAATAATATTTGGCTTCTAGTAGATTTACCACCTGGTTCCAAATCAATTGGCTATAAATGGATTTTCAAAGAAAATATAATACAAATGGTTCAATCCAAACTTTCAAAGCAAGACTGGTAACAAAAGGTTCTAAACAAAAGGAAGGAATAGATTATTTTGATACCTATGCACCAGTAGCTAGAATCACATCCATTAGAATTCTTTTGGCTTTAGTATCAATATATAACTTATATGTTCATCAAATGGATGTTAAAACTGCATTCTTGAATGGTGACTTGGATGAGAAAGTCTATATGGAACAACTTGAAGGTTTTGTTCTACCAGAAAATGAAAATAAAGTTTGCAAGTTAGTTAAATCTTTATATGAATTAAAACAAGTACCTAAACAATGGCATGAAAAATTTAATTTTGTAATTTTAAAATATGGTTTTTCAACATAATAGTGCAGATAAATATATTTATTCTAAATTTACAGATGATTTTGGAGTTATTATATGTTTTTATGTAGATGATATGTTAATTATTAAATCTAATATGTTAGGTGTGATTGATACAAAGAAGTATTTTGCCTTACAGTTCAAGATGAAAGATCTAAATGAGGTAGACACAATCTTAGGTATCACAGTAAGGAAAAACAATGGGGGTTTTACTCTTTGTCAGTCTGATTATATTGAGAAAGTACTAAATAAGTTCAAACACTTGAATATAAAAGGAGCAAATACTCCATATGATGTGTCATACAAAGTAACTATAAATACTGGTAGAACAATAGCTCAACTTAAATATGCAAGTGCTATAGGCAGTTTAATGTATACTATGTATTGTACTAGACCTGATATTACTTTTGCAGTGTGTAAATTGTCAAAATATACTAGAAATCCTAGTATAGAATATTGAAAAGCAATCGCAAGAGTACTTGATTTTTTAAAGAAAACTATGAACTACAGATTGTTTTATAATAAGTTTCTTGTTGTCTTAGAAGGTTATATTGATGCTAGTTGGATGACTAGCATTGATGAGAATAAATCTATTTCGCGATGGATTTTTAGTGGTGGTGTTGTTTCTTGGCCATCAAAGAAACAAACATGTATAACACATTCTACTATGGAATCTGAGTTCATAGCTCTTGGTGCAGCAGGTAAGGCAATAAAATGGCTGAGAAATTTATTATTGGATACAAAGTTGTAGCCACAACCGATGCCAGCTATTTACTTACACTGTGATAGTCAAGCAACCATGTCTAGAGCATATAGTAAAGTACAGTAAAGTATATAATGGTAAATCTAGACATACAAGCTTGAGACATGAATGTATAAGGCAATTAATTGTTGATGGAATAATAGTCCGTACGTATGGTTCTGCATGGAAATGACAGGCTGTAGGAGTATAGAACAACGATTATACATCACAAGAAGATAAAAAAAGGAAAGTTAAAAAGAGGAGGGGAGGGGGCACACGAGACTAAGTTCATACATACATACCCTAATCCTACTCTTGACTGGATCTCAGATTATTAATTGGCGCCGTCTATAAGAAATGAATGAAGATCTTTTTGTCACCATAGTTCTCATTCTCATCATACCCACTGAGATCCACATGGCTAATCACGGCAAAAACCACACTCAAAACACTCCAATGATCTGAGCTTTACTCAGGAAAGGCAGCAGTTTTCATTTTTCAGCCCTACTGCCCCACTAAATCAACCACCTGTGTTGTTTAACCCCTCGCCAAGCTCGGTGGAAACTATGCCTCGAACCACCATATCTAACCAAGAACCACAAATCATGGCCCTCCAACTCCAAAACGCTGCTCATTGGCTAGGGTAGATACTGCAACAAAGGGGACTCAATACCCCATTGAGTGCACCCTTGATAGCATCTTCTAATGAACTCCTCTGCTTCTTTTTTAGCTATGGGCCAGTAGTACCCCTGTCGAAAGATCTTATTTGCCAATGTAGTTGCCAACACTATTCACAACCCGGCCATGCTACAATTAAGCATATCTAGTCTATGGTCATTCTCACAGTGGACGATAGATATCCTGGGCCCGTTTCCTAAGACTGTAGGGCAAAAGAGATTCATGATAGTGGCAGTAGAATACTTCTCTAAGTAACCTGAGGCAGAATCTGTGTCCACTATCACAGTCTGAAAGGTAATAGACTTTATTTGGGGCAATATTATATGCCGATTCGAGATACCCAGGATGCTCATATCGGACAATGGGAAGCAGTTCGACTGTAAATCTTTCAAAGACTTCATGAGAAACATGGGCATATGGCACAAGTTCTCCTTAGTATCTCACCCACAGAAAAATGGACAAACTGAAGTGATAAATTGGGCTATTCTCTAAGGGCTAAAGAAGCAGTTGGATGGTGCTAAGAAAAACTGGGCTGATGAGCTACATAGCATCCTATGGGCATTCTGAACTACACCTCGGACACCGACAGGGGAGACACCATTTGCGCTGGCGTTTGGAATGGAAGCGGTAGTCTCCATAGAGCTACAGATTCCCACTCATCAAATTCAATTTAGTGACGAGAGCACCAATAGGGAGAAACTGAGAAGTAATATGGATGCCTTAGAAGTGATAAGATATGAGGCCCAAATAAGAACGACTGCTTATCAACAAAAGATAGCCCGATATTATGATCAGAAAGTCCAAGGGAGAAGTTTGAAGGTTAGAGACTTGGCCTTGAGGAGACTGGAAGAAACAAGGAAGAGAGCAGCTGTGGAGAAGCTAGCGGTGATTTGGGAAGGCCCATTTAGAATCACCAAGGTAGTCAAACTTGGGGTATACTGAATTGAAGACTTGCAAGGAAATCCAGAATCTCATGCCTAGAACATTCAACACTTGAAGAGATATTTCCCGTAAAGGCATGTAATGTAACCTACTATCTCTTAAGAAACATGAATAAAATTGTTATCTTCCTCTTCCCATTAGTATTTCTGAGCAGGTACAGAAGACCCCAGTGAGATAGGTGATCTATCTTAGAACATGAATGCCGACATCACAAAACCGGCTGAGAAAATGAAGCTCTCAATGAGGTAGGTGATCGGTCTTGTAACATGACTGCCGACACCACAAAACCGGTTGAGGAGAGAAAGACCCCAGTGAGGTGGGTGACCGATCTTGGAATATGACTGTCGGCACCATAAAAACCAGTTGAGGAGAGGAAGACTCCAGTGAGGTAGGTGACCGGTCTCGGAACATGACCGCTGGCACCACAAAACTGGCTAGAGAAACGAAGCCCTCAATGAGGTAGGTGAGCGGTCTCGGAACATGACCGCCGTTACTACAAAACTGGTTGAGGAGAGAAAGATCCCAATGAGGTAGGTGATCGGTCTCGAAACATGATCGTCGGCACTAAAAAACCAGCTGAAAAAATGAAGTACTCAATAAGGTAGGTGACCGATCTTGGAACATGACCGCTAGTACCATAAAATCGGATGGGAAAATAAAACCGTCAATAAGGTAGATGATCGGTCTCGAAACATGACCATCGACACTATAAAATCGGTTAAGGAGATGAAGACCCCAATAACCATAAAATTGATTGGAAAAATAAAGACTCAGGATGAAGACTCAATGCCAATGAGGCTATAAACCCAAAGAAACAAACTGAGAAAGGTGCTGCCGACCTAAGAAAGGACCTCGACACTCGTCAGACTCAGCAAAACAAATAAAAGTATAGCTCTAACCTAGCAAGAGAGCTCAGATCATACAAGAATACCGACAAGAATCATACTCTAGCCTCACAAAAAGGCTCGAATTACATGAATGCGAGTAAAAAGAAGTAGGATAATGACCTCTCCAAGGAGCTCAGACCGTAGAAAATGAGACGATGATCTCAAAAACGATCTCAATGCATAGAAAAATGGGCCTAAAAATCAAAAAATTATGATAGACTTCACAATAAAATTCGACACGAAAAAAAGCATCCTAACGCCCATTTCGCAAAATGACTTCGCCTATGAAAAAGCTAACTCAAGGCTCACAGAGCCAAGACGCCGTGCTGACCTCAAAAATGAGTTCAGTGCCCTTAAGGCCTATTGACAAACGAAACCAAGGCAAAATTAAGATAAAAATAAGCTTTATTATTAAGCTCCACAAACAAGTACGCGAAGAAAAAAAATTAAATAAAACTTAGCCAATTAAACGATAGAGCGAGAAAAAATAAAGAGCCGTAAGAAAATGAGTTGACGAACTGCCAACCCGGTAAAGTTCATAGGCTGTGTACCTAAAAACAGCCTAAGTATATAAGTGTAAGCAAAGTAAAAAAAAATGAGCCACCAACCCAGCAACATTCACAAGCTGTATGCATAAAAATGGCTAAGTATAAAAACGCAGATAAATTAGAACGATGGGCTACCAACTCGGCAACATTCACAGACTATATACATGAAAATAGCCTAAGTATGTAAAACATAAGCATATTAAGTTAAACGAGCTAATAGCCCTGCAAAGCTCATGGGCTGCCAGCTCGGTAAAGACCAATGGCTGTACACACAAAAATAGTCTCAGTATACAAACAAATTAAAATTAACGAGCTGTCAACTCGGTAACATCCATAAGTTAAAAAAATTCAAGTACAGATATATACAAATAAATTCAATAAGTACAAAAAACAAAATTAGACAAAGGAAAAATAATGGAATATAAATTTTATTTGTAACGACCCGGAAATCGGACCGCTACCAGCGCTAGGATTCAGATCGACTTAAGGTCGCCGGAGCCTGTAGTAAGCCTACTATGCCTCCTATGTACCTGATAAAATCCCATACATGATCATACATTTTCATAAAAAATTTAAACATTTCATATACCAAGCTCGACCTGTGCATTCATCATAGACAATATACATAAAACCCCACACTAGAGCCCTCATCAAATGCACTAGTATGGTAAACATCACATGCCTCAAGCTTGGTTCATCATAACTTATCATTAAAACTTTTACATAAAGACCATGATAAATAGGGATATACAAAATATAAACTAGGGCAAAGAACAAATCTAATCCATTACATAGTACATGTCCACCACTATTCTATTACATAAACTTATACCAGCCTCTAGCCGCCTTCCCGAGCTATTCTTGACCCTGCAAACCTGGGGTTAGGGGAAAGGGATAGCAAAACGTAAAAATAGTTTAATAAACATATGCTCTCATGGAATGCATCACATCACAAACAATACACATAAAGGATAGACTTGTCACCAATAACCCTCTACATAGTCCAAATAATGTCCGGCCCTAGACGGAGCTCCTCAGGACTTCCTCTTAAACATAACATAACATATCCAACTGTGCCAGGGGCATAGAATGGGCAAGCCCTGGTCTTTCCCTTACATCGTACCAGGGGCGTAGAATGGGCAAGCCCTGGTCTTTCCGTATCATATCATATCATAACATCTCGAGGGTTAGTGGGTCATCCAACATCCATCCACACCAACAATAAATTATGCAATGCAGCATATTCGTGAATTCTAATGTAAACATCCTAATACATAGACATGGCATTCATGATGCATGAACATACTTTAAAAGTTTGATTACTTTAAAACAATAGATTAGTTTAGTTCTACTCACCTCTGGCTGACGCTCGACTACAACTATAGCGGCTGACTCACTGCTGGCCTCTACGGTCTCTCGGGTCTGATCATATACAGATGGACTCAAGTGAGGGACCAAACATATCTCTAACAAGACTCTAAGCAACTCCCCAAAAACCCCCTAAAACATCACAAAAGATGCATATAAAACAAGCAAAGGAAGCCTGGGCAGAGGACTTTCGGGGGCAGGTTCGGAGGCCGAAGGTCCTCTACAGATTCGAAAGTCGGGGTCCTTCAGGGGCAGGTTCAGCGGTCGAAGGTCCTCCACAGATCCGAAAGTCAATGAATTTCGGTGGCGGGTTCTGCGGCCGAAACTCCTTTCCAGATCCGAAAGTGCATGCTTTTGGGGGCATGTTAGGCGGCCAAAAGGCTGCCTCGCATGCAGGTTCGACGGCCGAACCTGGGTTCTCTAGAATGGCAGAACCCGATTCTGCCTCATGCATTTTAACCCCAAAACTCTCAAATCCTCACACCCAACTTTCCACAACAAGCATACTCACTCCAACATGCATAAGGGGCATAAAAACTAACTTAAGCCCCAACAACAACAACAAAAACATCACATAAGCATACATTCATCAAAAACCCAACTCAAAGCCTATAACCTTAGATCTAGCCATTTCATACATTTTTTTTTACCCTTAACCCTTTTTAAAACTTACTTAAAATATAATAAAGAGCAAGGATCTACACTTACCTCTTAAAGATCGAAGGTAGATGTGATCCCAAACTTGGTGTTGAGGAGAAACGGTCTCCAAACTTTAAAATCTTGGATTCAAGCTTTAAAACTTCAAAATAGGAGAAAAACTCATGAATATGTAAAAGATTTGGAGGAAAACTAACATGAACACAAAGGGAGGGCATGAACTCACCTTTGCACGAAAATGGAGAGGAAAACCCTCACATTTTCGGGCTGAAGGCCCTTTATAGGTGGCTGGCCAGACCACCTTCGGGGGCCGAAAGGAGAGCTCCTGCGGCAGCACCATGTTCGGCGGCCGAACCTGGGCTTGTCCCTCAAAAATATTTTTCTTTCAATTTAAAACCTTACTCAAAACCAATCAATGAAACCATAAAAATCATTTTGTAAGAACATATTTTACCCTTCTAGGAGGTTCTGACATCCGAGATTCCGGATTCCAACGGAGATTCCGTCGGAAGGTTGAAATTCCGACACCGGAGTCTAGCCGGGTATTACATTCTTCCCCCCTTAAGAACATTCGTCCCCGAATGTTCAAACAACATACTAGCAAACATAACATCAAGAAAGCACACAAAACATAGAACACTTACTTCAAAAGAGATAGGGGTACTACCTAAGCATGGATTCTCGGGTTTTCCAGGTGCACTCTTCCATGTTGTGGTGATTCCAAAGGACTTTCACCATCGCGATTTCCTTGTTCCTCAGCTTTCTGATTTGTGTGTCTATGATCCACACTGGCTGTTCAATATAGGTGAGATCTCCTAGGATCTCTACCTTTGGTTCATTAAGAACCTTACTCGGATCCGACACGAACTTTCATAACATGGAGACATGGAAAACCGAATGGATTCTCTCCATTGAAGCAGGTAAATCTAACTTGTAGGATACGTTCCCAATCCTTTGCAGGATTTCGAAGGGTCCGATGTACCTTGGAGCTAGTTTATCTTTCTTCCCAAAATGAATCACCCCTTTTATAGGAGACACCTTGAACAACACCATATCTCCCTCCTGGAACACAACATGCTTCCTGCGGACGTATGCGCTCTTTTTCCTGCTCACTGCTGTTTTGATCCTCTCTCAAATGATAGGCACTACCCTGCTGGTGATCTCAACTAACTCTGGCCCTGCCAAGGCCCTTTCTCCCACTTCTTCCCAGCAGACAGGTGACCTGTACTTCCTCCCATATAGAGCTTCATAAGGAGCCATCCCTATACTAGCATGATAACTGTTATTGTAGGCAAACTCTACCAGTGGTAGATGCTGCCTCCAAGAACTGCCAAAATCTAGCACACACATTCTCAACATGTCTTCTATCGTTTGGATGGTCATCTCTGACTGTCCATCAGTCTGTGGATGGAAAGCAGTGCTAAAGTCCAACCTTGTGCCCATAGCATTCTGCAGACTCCGCCAAAACCTGGAGGTAAACTGGGGTCCCTTATCTGACACTGTTGAAACTGGAGCCCCATGAAGCCTGACGATCTCCTCCATATAAACCTGTGCAAGCTTGTCCACTGAGTAACCACTCCTGACAGGAATGAAGTGAGCAGATTTGGTCAATCTATCCACTATTACCCATATCGAATCTAGCCTGTTGGACGTGGCTGGTAACCCCACTACGAAGTCCATCGCTATATTTTCTCATTTCCACTCTGGAATCGGTAGTGGGTTGAGCATCCCAACTGGTTTCTGATGCTCTAGCTTCACCCTCTGACAGATCTCACAAGTTGACACAAACTGCGGCACTTCCCTCTTCATAGCTGGCCACCAATAAACTCTCTTCAGGTCCTAGTATATTTTGGTGGCCTAAGGGTGAACACTGTACCTGGCATTATGAGCTTCTCTCATAATGTCTCCCTTCAAACTCACGTCATCTGATACACATAACCTATTTCCATAACGGAGGATCCCTTTGTTGTCAAATCTAAACTCCTCATTTTTGCCTGACTGAACAGTCCTTGCAATTTTCACCAATTCAGGGTCCTCATGCTGTTTCTGTGCCACTTGTTCCAGAAACACGGGTGTCACTCTCATCTGAGCCACTATTGCACCTGTACCAGACAACTCTAACTGTAAACCTTCATTAATGAGCTTGTAAAATTCCCTCACCACCGGTCTTCTCTCTGCTGTAATATGGGATAAACTGCCAAGTGATTTCTGGCTGAGGGCATTTGCCACTACATTTGCCTTATCCGGATGATACTGGATCTTGCAATCATAGTCACTAAGCAGCTCCACCCATCTTCTCTGCCTCAGGTTCAACTCCTTCTGACTCAAGATGTACTGCAAACTCTTATGATCTGTAAAGATCTCACATCTTACCCCATACAGGTAATGCCTCCACATCTTGAGTGCAAAGATCACAGCTGCCATCTCTAAGTCATGTGTAGGGTAATTCAACTCATGTTTCTTTAGCTGTCTAGAAGCATAAGCAATTACCCTCTCATTCTGCATCAACACGCAACCTAGTCCCACTCGGAACGCATCATAAAATACCGTGAAGTCTTCATTACTGGTAGGCAGAGCTAACACTGATGCTGACGTCAGTCTCCTCTTCAGCTCTTCAAAGCTTTCCTCACACTGGTTTGACCAAATAAACTTCTGATTCTTTTTGGTCAGCCTGGTCATAGGAGCAGCAATTTTTGAGAAATCCTGGACAAACCTCCTGTAGTAACCTGCCAAACCCAAAAAGCTCTTGATCTCTGTTACTGTAGTGGGTCTGGGCCAGTTAGCTACAGCTTCTACTTTCTTGGGGTCCACCTCGATTCCCTTTCCAGATACCACATGCCCCAAGAAGGAGATGCTCCTCAATCAGAACTCACATTTAAAGAACTTGGCATACAAGCGGTGTTCTCTCAGGGTCTGCAACATGATCCTCAGATGATGGGCATGCTCCTCTGCGTTTTTGGAATACATTAAGATATCGTCAATGAAAACAATAACAAAGTGATCCAGAAACTGGCTAAAAACTCTATTCATGAGGTCCATGAATGCTGCAGGAGCATTGGTTAACCCGAACGATATCACTAGGAACTCATAGTGCCCATATCTGATCCTGAAAGCTGTCTTTGGAATATCTTCTTCTCTGACCCTCAACTGGTAGTACCCGGATCTCAAATCTATTTTCGAGAAACAACCGGCTCCTGATAGCTGGTCGAATAGATCATCAATCCTAGGTAGCGAATATTTATTCTTGGTAGTGACCTTGTTCAACTGTCTGTAGTCGATACGAAGTCTTAGGGATCCATCCTTCTTTTTCACAAACAGGACCGGAGCACCCCAAGGTGAGGTACTAGATCGGATGAAACCCTTATCTACCAACTCATGCAACTGCTCCTTTAACTCCTTTAACTCGGCAGGTGCCATCCGATAGGGAGGGATAGAGATGGGTCTGGTTCCTTGCATCACTTCAATTTCAAACTCTATTGTAATACCCGGCTAGACTCCGGTATCGAAATTCCTACCGTCCGGTGGAATCTTGGATGTTAGAGACCTCTAGAAGGGTAAAACCATGTTTTCATAAAATGTTTTGATGTATTTTATGGTTTTTAATGAAAATAAATCCAAGTTTTTAGTGGAGAGGGCTTTGGAGACTTTGCCAAGTTCGACCGCCGAAAGTCATGTTCGGCCGCCGAACGTGAGGAGGTTTTGGGAACGCTTTAGGCCTCCGAAAGCCTTGTTTGAATCAGCCAAGGTTCGGCCGCCGAACCTCATGTTCGGCCGCCGAACTTGCATGCGCTGTGGGGGCACGTTAGGCCGCCGAAAGGTGGTAAGGACAGCCCTATAAAAGGACCCCATGGCCGAAATGGGCAAGCTTTTCTTCCCGTTTTCGGCCAAGGTGAGTTCTCCACTGCCCCTCCTCTGTTTTGAGCTTCTCCCTTCAAGATTTCATGTTTTTCTTATGAGTTTTCATCTTGTTTTGAAGATTTTCGAGTTTAAAGCAAGTTTTGGAGCTTTGAGGTTCAAGAACTCAAATCTCTCCCATCTTCGAGCTAGGGTCGTTTTCCTCTTGATCTTCAAGAGGTAAGGGCTGATCTTGAGCTCACTATATGTTTTTAACAAGTTTTAGATTGATTCTTGAAGTAGAAATGCATGTGTAGGGTTTTATGAGTTTTTGGGTTTTTGTTGGTTTATGGGCAATGTATGTTGGATTTGTGTTGTTTGATGTGTTGTAGATAGGGTTTTAGATTGTTTGAAGCCCCTAGGAGCTTGTATGCTTGAATATGTGTGTTGTAGAATAGGTTTATGCATGATTGAAAGTTTTTGAGGCAAATGTGCATAGAGAAGCCAAGTTTCTGCCCTTTGGCAGAAACCGGGTTCGGCAGCCGAAGGACTTTCGGCCGCCGAACATGGCCGGGGAGGCAAGCCTTTCAGCTGCCGAAGCCTGCCCCCGAAAAGAGACTTTCGTCTCTGTCTGGGACTTTCGGCCGCCAAAGGTGCCGCCGAACCTGCCTGGGTTTCGGCTCTGGAGGGACTTTTGGCCGCCGAAGGTGCAGCCGAACCTGCCCTGTTCAGCCTTCCTTTGCATGTTTTTGCATGATTGTTTTGAGGTGTTTTAGGGGGTTTTTGGGGGATGTTTTTAGAGTTATGTTCTAGTTGTTTGGTCCCTCATTTGAGTCCACCTGTGCAGGTTCAGACCCAAGGAACCGAGGACCCCAGCAGTGAGTGTAACGACCCGAAAATCGGACTGCTACCGGCACTAGGATCCAGGTCGACTTAAGGCCGCCGGGACCCGTAGCAAGCCTAACATGCATCCTGTTAATCTGTTTAATCCCATACATGATCGACAATAAACATAAAAATTTAAAACTTTTCTTTCATTCATTTCTCATGTACCAACCTCAACCTGTGCATGCACTAAACATAAACATAACCATAACATTGACCCCTCTGTGGGATCTCATCAAAGCCCCAATGGGCGACATAACATGCGTTGAGTTGGTTCACATAAACATCATAAAACATCTGAGATCATGTAATAAAAGGGGATAATAATACCCATAGAGTCAAGCACAACTTCTAATCCTCAATATCATTATACATAACATGACTATTCAACTTTACATCATCTTACAATTTATCATGTCCACTTCCTATCTATTACAAATACATGACTTTACTCTCCTTGACTTCTCTGTCTAGCCCGTACCTGCAAACCTGGGGGTTAAGGGAGAGGGGTGAGCTACAAGAGCCCAGTGAGCAGAATAATGAAAAACAACATTTAAAATCTCATGCCATCATGTAATGCAACACATCACAACAATTCACATCTCAGATGGTATTGTCACCAATAGTCCTCTACATTCCAAAGTGCCGAGACGTAGAATGAGTCAACCGGTCTTTCTCTTAACATAACATAACATAGCATTCCAATGTGCCAGGGACGTAGAATGGGTACAACTTGGACTTTCTCTTACATCGTGCCAGGGACGTAGAATGGGTACAACCTAGACTTCCATACCGTATCATGCCGTAACATCATCATATCATATGAGGACTAAAGGATCATCCAATAACCAATCCACATCAACATCATAAATGCAATGCAACATATTCGTGAATTCTAATGCAAACAACCTAATCCATCACATGGCATTCATGATGCATGAACATGCTCAAAACTTTATAATTTATTTACTTTCAATCGTAAAGGTTTATTCTACTCACCTCTTGGCTAGCTCTGACAATGACTGAAGCAGCTGACTCACTGCTGGGGTCCTCGGTTCCTCAGGTCCGAACCTACACAGGTGGACTCAAATGAGGGACCAAACATACATGAACATAACTCTAAACTACTCCCCAAAAACCCCCTAGAACAACATGAAACAATCATAGAAAAACATGCAAAAGAAGGCTGGACAGGGCACTTTCGGCGACAGGTTCGGCGGCCGAAAGTCCCTTCAGAGCCGAAAGTCAGGCATGTTCGGCGGCACTTTCGGCGGCCGAAACTCCTAGACAGAGACGAAAGTCTCCTTTCGGGGGCAGGCTTCGGCAGCCGAAAGGCTTGCCTCCCCAGCCATGTTCGGCGGCCGAAAGTCCTTCGGCTGCCGAACCTGGTTTCTGCCAAAGGGTAGAAACTTGGCTCCTCTTGCCTCCAAAGCCTCCCAAACCTTATAAACATGCATAATCCTATTCTACAACACACATACTCAAGCATACAAGCTCCTTGGGGCTTCAAACTATCTTAAACCCCATCTACAACACATCAAACAACACAAATCCAACATAAATTGTCCATAAACCAACATAAACCCAAAAAACTCATAAAACCCTACTCATGCATTTCTTCTTCAAGAATCAGCTTAAAACTTGTTAAAATCATGTAGTGAGCTCAAGATCGGCCCTTACCTCTTGTAGATCGAGAGGAAAACGACCCTAGCTCGGAGATGGGAGAGATTTGAGTTCTTGAACCCCAAAGCTCCAAAACTTGCTTTAAACTCGAAAATCTTCAAAACAAGGTGAAAACTCGTAAGAAAAACATGAAAACTCGAAGCGAAAAGCTCAAAACAGAGGAGGGGTGGTGGAGAACTCACCTTGGCCGAAAACGAGAAGAAAAGCTCGTCCGTTTCGGCCATGGGGTCCTTTTATAGGGCTGTCCTTACCACCTTTCGGCGGCCTAACGTGCCCCCACAACGCATGCAAGTTCGGCGGCCGAACATGAGGTTCGGCGGCCGAACCTTGGCTTATTCAAACAAGGCTTTCGGAGGCCAAAAGCGCTCCCAAAACCTCCCCATGTTCGACGGCCGAACATGACTTTCGGTGGCCGAACCTGGCAAAGTCTCCAAAGCCCTCTACACTCAAAACTTGGATTTATTTCTCTTAAAAACCATAAAACACCTTAAAACATTTTATGAAAACATGGTTTTACCCCTTCTAGAGGTTTTCAACATCCGAGATTCCACCGAACGGTAGGAATCCCGATACCGGAGTCTAGTCGGGTATTACATTCTCCCCCCCTTAAGAACATTCGTCCCCGAATGTTCCTCAACTAGCACATAGCATGGCATACACATATCATACATACAAAGCACATAAAACTCACAAGGAGCAAACCTCAGAAAAGATAAGGGTATTGCTGAAGCATGGACTCCCGTGTCTCCCAAGTGCATTCTTCCATATTGTGGTGGTTCCACAGGACTTTCACCATCGGGATTTCCTTGTTCCTTAGCTTTTTGATCTGGGTGTCTATGATCCGTACTGGCTGTTCAACATAGGTGAGATCCTCTTGGACCTCCACATCAGGCTCACTAAGAACCTTGCCCGGATCTAACACAAACTTCCTCAACATTGAAACATGGAAAACCGGATGGATTCTTTCCATTGAAGCAGGTAAATCCAGCTTGTACGACACATTCCCAACCTTTTGCAAGATTTCAAAGGGTCCGATGTATCGTGGGGCTAGTTTACCTTTCTTCCCAAAGCGAACCACTCCTTTTATTGGAGACACCTTGAGCAATACCAGATCTCCCTCCTGAAACTCTACTTGTCGTCTGCGAATGTCTGCATAACTCTTCTGTCTGCTTGCAGCAGTCTTGATCCTTTCTCTGATTATGGGTACCACCCTGCTGGTAATCTCTACTAGCTCAGGCCCTGCCAAGGCCTTCTCTCCAACTTCCTCCCAGCAAACAGGTGACCTGCACTTCCTTCCGTATAAAGCTTCATATGGAGCCATCCCGATGCTAGCATGATGGCTGTTATTGTAGGCAAACTCCATCAAAGGTAGATGCTGCCTCCAAGAACCGCCAAAATACAGCACACACATTCTGAGCATATCCTCGATAGTCTGGATGGTCCTTTCGGACTGTCCGTCCGTCTGGGGGTGGAAGGCAGTACTGAAATCCAACCTGGTACCCATGGCATTCTGCAGACTCCGCCAAAACCTGAAGGTGAACTGGGGCCCTCTATCAGACACTATTGAAACAGGAACCCCATGCAGCCTGACGATCTCATCTACATACACCTGCACCAACTTGTCCACAGAATAGCCACTCCTGACAGGAATGAAGTGAGCAGATTTGGTGAGTCTGTCCACAATCACCCATATGGAGTCCAATCTGTTGGACGTCGCCGGTAACCCCACTACGAAGTCCATAGCTATATTCTCCCATTTCCACTCTGGAATAGGTAGCGGGTTAAGCATTCCAGCCGGCTTCTGATGTTCCAGCTTCACCCTCTGACACACTTCACAGGCTGACACAAACTGTACCACTTCTTTGTTCATCTCTGGCCACCAATAAACTTTCTTCAGATCTTGATACATCTTGGTGGCTCCGGGGTGAACGCTGTATCTTGCATTATGAGCCTCCCTCATAATGTCTCCTTTTAGCCCTATGTCATCTGGTACACAAAGTCTGCTCCCATAGCGGAGGATCCCCTTACTGTCGAATCTGAACTCACTGTCCTTGCCTGACTGAACAGTCCTGGCAATCTTCACTAACTCTAGGTCCTCATGCTGTTTCTGAGCCACTTGCTCCAGAAACACAGGTGTCACTCTCATCTGGGCCACTAAAGCACCTGTACCAGACAACTCCAACTGTAGACCTTCATCAATGAGCTTGTAAAACTCCTTCACCACTGGTATCCTCTCTGCCGTAATGTGGGATAGACTGCCTAGCGACTTCCGGCTTAGGGCGTCTGCCACGACATTTGCCTTACCCGGATGATACTGAATCTTGCAATCATAATCACTCAGCAGCTCTACCCACCTTCTCTGCCTCAAGTTCAAATCTCTTTGACTCAGGATGTACTGCAGGCTCTTATGATCTGTAAAGATCTCACATTTTACCCCATAGAGGTAGTGCCTTCACATCTTGAGTGCAAAGATTACTGCTGCCATCTCAAGGTCATGTGTGGGGTAATTCAACTCATGCTTCTTCAGCTGCCTAGAAGCATAAGCAATCACCCTCTCATTCTGCATTAGTACACAACCCAGTCCCACACGGGATGCATCACAGAAGACTGTAAAGTCTTCATCACTAGATGGCAGAGCTAACACTGGTGCTAAAGTCAACCTCTTCTTAAGCTCTTCAAAACTCTCTTCGCACTGGTCGGTCCACACAAACTTTTGATTCTTCCTGGTTAGTCTGGTCAGAGGAGCTGCTATTTTCGAGAAGTCCTGAACGAACCTCCTGTAGTAACCTGCCAAACCCAAGAAACTCCTGATTTCTGTCACTGAAGTGGGTCTAGGCCAGTTAGCCACAGTTTCTGTCTTCTTGGGGTCCACTTCTATCCCATTTTCTGACACCACATGCCCCAAGAATGAAATGCTCCTCAACCAGAACTCACAATTAGAGAACTTGGCATACAAGCCATGTTCCCTCAAGGTCTGCAGAACCAACCTCAGATGATGGGCATGCTCCTCTGCATTCCTGAAATACACTAAGATATCATCTATGAAGACAATAACAAAGTGATCCAGGTATTGGCTAAATACTCTGTTCATGAGATCCATGAATGCTGCAGGGGCGTTGGTTAACCCGAACGGCATTACAAGGAACTCAAAATGCCCATATCTGGTCCTGAAAGCTGTCTTCGGCACATCCTCTTCCCTTATCCTTAGCTGATGGTACCCCGATCTCAGATCTATTTTGGAGAAACAACCCGCTCCGGCTAGCTAGTCAAATAGATCGTCGATCCTAGGCAACGGGTACTTATTCTTGGTAGTGACTTTGTTCAACTGCCTGTAGTCGATACAAAGTCTAAGGGATCCATCCTTCTTTCTGACAAATAAGACTGGTGCACCCCAAGGTGAGGTGCTCGGTCGGATGAAGCCCTTTTCTACCAGCTCTTGCAACTGTTCCTTCAATTCTTTCAACTCGGCTGGAGCCATCCTGTAGGGAGGAATAGAGATCGGTCGGGTTCCAAGCATCAGTTCTATCTCGAACTCTATCTCCCTAGCAGGTGGTAAACCTGGCAGCTGGTCTGGGAAGACGTCTAGAAACTCTCTAACCACTGGCACCGAGGCGGGCTCTCTAATCTGACTGCTAAGCTCTCTCACATGAGCCAAATACCCCTGACATCCCTTCCTAAGCAACCTACGAGCCTGAAGAGCTGATATCAGACCTCTAGGTGTACCCCTCCTGTCTCCCCTGAAGACAACCTCTGACCCATCCTGACCTCTGAACCTGACTACCTTGTCCCTGCAGTCCAAGGTAGCACCATGGGTAGATAACCAGTCCATCCCTAGAATGATGTCAAAATTTGTCAAGTCTAGAACCATAAGGTCGGCGGAAAGGCATCTTCCCTCAACAAAGACTGGACTGCACTGGCAGACTGACTCTGCCACTGATGGATCACACTTGGGTCCACTGACCCAGAGAGGACACTCTAATCCAGAGATCATCAGACCCAACCTCTCAACGGCTCTCGGAGCAATAAAAGAATGAGATGCACCAGGGTCCATCAAGGCATACACATTTGAACAACCAATGACTAAGTTACCTGCCACCACGGTGTTAGATGCATCTGCCTCCTATTGAGTCATGGTGAAGATCCGTGCTGGAGCTGATGGACCTTCACCTCTGAAACCCGCTGAAGAAGAGGCTGCTCCTCTCCCTCTACCTCTGCCACTGGCCTGAGTCACAGCTGGAGTTGCTGGCTGAGCCACACTGCCAGAAGCTGTCTGCTGAGACTGTTCTCCAAAAGCTGCCTTAGGACACTCCCGAGCCATGTGTCCCTCTTGCCCGCATCTGAAGCAGGCTGCTGTCCCAGCCCGGCAAACTCCCCTGTGTGGCCTACTACACTTTGCACAAACTGCATTATCCGCACCAGAGCTCGAGCCACTCCCTAGTCCCAGACTGGACTTGACTTTATTCCAGAACTTATTCTTCTTGGGCTTCCTAGTGGTATTACTCCACTTTTTGCTACCTGAAGCTGCTGCACTCAGAGAAGAAGAGCCTGGGGTCTTGGAACCAGAAGACTGTGCCACTGACTGTCTGACTGTTCCCTGAACGATGGCACTGGCCTCCATTTTCCGGGCCATATCCACTATGGCATGGAAGCTCTCCCTATTTGCTGACTGGATCAAGGAGGAATATCTGGAGTGGAGTTTCATGATATACCTCCTTGACCTTTTCTGGTATGAGTCAAGATTTTGCCCTACAAATGGCAACAGCTCCAAGAATCTGTCTGTGAATTCCTCTACACTCATCTCATCTGTCTGCCTCAACTGCTCAAACTCGAGAGCTATCGGGGAAAGCCCATCCTGCAAACTCGTTTGCAAACTCCTCCCAAGACATGATGTCCACTCTCGGGTTCACATAATTCTTGAACCACTCTCGTGCCTTCTTGCACTTAAGCGTGAACCCAGCCATCTGAATGGCTCTACTGTCATCAGCCCCAATCTCATATGTGATCACCTTAACCCTTTCAAGATACACAAATGGGTCATCCCCTTTTTCATACTGAGGAGCACCCAGTTTCATGTAGTCGGTCATCTTGACCTTGCTCCCACTGGCTGAGCTAGGTCTAGAAGGTTGAGTAACTGGGGCTGCTGGTTCTGTAGGTGGTGGAGGTGGGGGTGCAGCATTCCCCGAGGTGGGGTTTGCCGGGTGAGGATAAAAGGGTGAGGGTGGATAAGCTAGGTATTGGGGGTGAGGTGGATAGAAAGGTGGATAAGGCATGTAGGTAGGGTAGGGGCTAAAGCTGGAGTAATCCGATGTGCCTCCCATCGGATACCCTGAACCCTGTGGGAATGGTGGATAATGGGGTGGAAAACCATACCCCGAGGCCTGAGCGCCTCCCTGAGACTCCCCTGTCCCTTCTTCCGTCATGCTGACATCCAGATTCCCATCCCTCCTTTGGTCCTCTTCCATAACCTCCCTCACATCTGAAGAACTTCCTCCTCTATCAGTCCCCTTTCTGCTAGCATCAAAAGACCTTCTAGGGTCCCTTGACACTCTTTCTCTGCTTGATCTACATGACATTGCCCTAGGCAATGCAGGAGGACGGGTGCTCGTGCCCTCATCCTCAGGTGGCACTCCAGTCAATCGTGCAGATCGACGAGTTCCCCTCATCCTGTTTTCTGAAAAACCGCACATAACAAGCAAACATTAGAATCATATGGTTCATGTGGGCACACATGAACCCTCATCACATACATATCATTCATATCATAGCATTAATGCACATGTACAAAATCATGGCATTTCACACATCAAACAAGACAGGACTCCACATCCTATCCTAGTGGACATGATCTTCCTATTGTGCTTGACCTTCTATAACATCTATGAGCCCAACACTCTAGGTCCGACCATATGAACCTAGGGCTCTGATACCATTCTGTAACGACCCAAAAATCGAACCGCTACCGGCACTAGAATCCAGGTCGACTTAAGGCCGCCGGGACCCGTAGCAAGCCGAACATGCATCCTGTTAATCTGTTTAATCCCATACATGATCGACAATAAACATAAAAATTTAAAACTTTTCTTTCATTCATTTCTCATGTACCAACCTCAACCTGTGCATGCACTAAACATAAACATAACCATAACATTGACCCCTCTGTGGGATCTCATCAAAGCCCCAATGGGCGACATAACATGCGTTGAGTTGGTTCACATAAACATCATAAAACATCTGAGATCATGTAATAAAAGGGGATAACAATACCCATAGAGTCAAGCACAACTTCTAATCCTCAATATCATTATACATAACATGACTATTCAACTTTACATCATCTTACAATTTATCATGTCCACTTCCTATCTATTACAAATACATGACTTTACTCTCCTTGACTTCTCTGTCTAGCCCGTACCTACAAACCTGGGGGTTAAGGGAGAGGGGTGAGCTACAAGAGCCCAGTGAGCAGAATAATGAAAAATAACATTTAAAATCTCATGCCATTATGTAATGCAACACATCACAACAATTCACATCTCGGATGGTATTGTCACCAATAGTCCTCTACATTCCAAAGTGCCGGGACGTAGAATGGGTCAATCGGTCTTTCTCTTAACATAACATAACATAGCATTCCAATGTGCCAGGGACGTAGAATGGGTACAACCTGGACTTTCTCTTACATCTTGCCAGGGACGTAGAATGGGTACAACCTGGACTTCCATACCGTATCATGCTATAACATTATCATATCATATGAGGACTAAAGGATCATCCAATAACCAATCCACATCAACATCATAAATGCAATGCAACATATTCGTGAATTCTAATGCAAACAACCTAATCCATCACATGGCATTCATGATGGATGAACATGCTCAAAACTTTATAATTTATTTACTTTCAATCGTTAAGGTTTATTCTACTCACCTCTTGGCTAGCTCTGACAATGACTGAAGCAACTGACTCACTGCTGGGGTCCTCGGTTCCTCAGGTCCGAACCTACACAGGTGGACTCAAATGAGGGACCAAACATACATGAACATAACTCTAAACTACTCCCCAAAAACCCCCTAGAACAATATGAAACAATCATAGAAAAACATGCAAAAGAAGGCTGGACAGGGCACTTTCGGCGACAGGTTCGGCGGCCGAAAGTCCCTTCAGAGCCGAAAGTCAGGCATGTTCGGCGGCACTTTCGGCGGCCGAAACTCCTAGACAGAGACGAAAGTCTCTTTTCGGGGGCAGGCTTCGGCAGCCGAAAGGCTTGCCTCCCCAGCCATGTTCGGCGGCCGAAAGTCCTTCGGCTGCCGAACCTGGTTTCTGCCAAAGGGCAGAAACTTGGCTCCTCTTGCCTCCAAAGCCTCCCAAACCTTATAAACATGCATAATCCTATTCTACAACACACATACTCAAGCATACAAGCTCCTAGGGGCTTCAAACTATCTTAAACCCCATCTACAACACATCAAACAATACAAATCCAACATACATTGTCCATAAACCAACATAAACCCAAAAAACTCATAAAACCCTACTCATGCATTTCTTCTTCAAGAATCAGCTTAAAACTTGTTAAAAACATGTAGTGAGCTCAAGATCGGCCCTTACCTCTTGTAGATCGAGAGGAAAACGACCCTAGCTCGGAGATGGGAGAGATTTGAGTTCTTAAACCTCAAAGCTCCAAAACTTGCTTTAAACTCGAAAATCTTCAAAACAAGGTGAAAACTCATAAGAAAAACATGAAAACTCGAAGGGAGAAGCTCAAAACAGAGTAGGGGCGGTGGAGAACTCACCTTGGCCGAAAACGGGAAGAAAAGCTCGTCCGTTTCGGCCATGGGGTCCTTTTATAAGGCTGTCCTTACCACCTTTCGGCGGCCTAACGTGCCCCCACAACGCATGCAAGTTCGGCGGCCGAACCTTGGCTTATTCAAATAAGGCTTTCAGAGGCCAAAAGCGCTCCCAAAACCTCCCCATGTTCGGCGGCCGAACCTGGCAAAGTCTCCAAAGCCCTCTACACTCAAAACTTGGATTTATTTCTCTTAAAAACCATAAAACACCTTAAAAATTTTTATGAAAACATGGTTTTACCCCTTCTAGAGGTTTCCGACATCCGAGATTCTACCGGACGGTAGGAATCCCGATACCGGAGTCTAGTCGGGTATTACATTCTCCTCCCTTAAGAACATTCATCCCCGAATGTTCCTCAACTAGCACATAGCATGGCATACACATATCATACATACAAAGCACATAAAACTCACATGAAGCAAACCTCAGAAAAGATAAGGGTATTGCTGGAGCATGGACTCCCGTGTCTCCCAAGTGCATTCTTCCATATTGTGGTGGTTCCACAGGACTTTCACCATCGGGATTTTCTTGTTCCTTAGCTTTTTGATCTGGGTGTCTATGATCCGTACTGGCTGTTCAACATAGGTGAGATCCTCTTGGACCTCCACATCAGGCTCACTAAGAACCTTGCCCGGATCTAACACAAACTTCCTCAACATTGAAACATGGAAAACCGGATGGATTCTTTCCATTGAAGCAGGTAAATCTAGCTTGTACGACACATTCCCAACCTTTTGCAAGATTTCAAAGGGTCCGATGTATCGTGGGGCTAGTTTACCTTTCTTCCCAAAGCGAACCACTCCTTTTATTGGAGACACCTTGAGTAATACCAGATCTCCCTCCTGAAACTCTACAGTTCGGCCGCCGAACATGGCATGCATGCGGAGGCACGTTCGGCCCCCGAACGTGGCATGGCCAGCCACTATAAAAGGGTCCCTTAGCCGAAAACGGAAGAGTTTTTTCCCCATTTTCGGCCAAGGTGAGCTCTCAACCGCCCCTCACCGATCCTGAGTCCTTTCCTTCAAATCTTTCACGATTTTCATTAGTTTTTACTTTGTTTTGAAGATTTTCAAGTTTTGAGCAAAGTTTTGGAGCTGTGAGGTTCAAGGAAACTCAACCCCTCCCATCTCCGAGTTTAGGTCGTCTCTCTCTCGATCTCCATGAGGTAAGAGCCGATCTTAAGCTCATTGCATGTTTTAAGTGAGTTTTAAGTCGATCTATGGGGTAGAATGCATGTTTAGCTCATGGTTAGGTTTATGGGTTTAATATGTGTTTATGAACAATGTGAGTTGTTTGATGTGTTGTAGTTGGGGTTCTTGATGGTTTGAAGCCCCTAAGAGCTTGTATGCTTGTTTGTGTATGATTGGGAATGTTGTAGAATAGGTTTGTGCATGATTGGAAAGTTTTGGAGGCAAATGTGCATAGAAGAGCTGAGTTTCTGCCACTAAGGCAGAAACCAGGTTCGGCAGCCGAAGGAACTTTCGGCCGCCGAACATGCTTGTGGAAGCAGCCTCCGGCTGCCAAAGCTTGCCCCCGAAAAGAGACTTTCGTCTCTGTCTGGGAGTTTCAGCCGCCGAAAGTGCCACCGAACATGCATGAGTTTTGCCTCTGTCTGGGAGTTTCGGCCGCCGAAGGTGCCGCCGAACCTGCCTGACTTTCGGCTCTGGAGGGACTTTCGGCCGCCGAACCTGCCGCCGAAAGTGCCCTGTCCAGCCCTCTTTTGCATGTTTTTCTATGATTGTTTCATGATGTTTTAGGGGGTTTTTGGGGAGTAGTTTAGAGTTATGTTCATGTTTGTTTGGTCCCTCATTTGAGTCCACCTGTGTAGGTTCGGACCCGAGGAACCGAGGACCCCAGCAGTGAGTCAGCTGCTCCAGTGTCTGGTCAGAGCTATCTAGAGGTGAGTGGAATAACTCATTACGTTTTAAAGCAAATAATGGACATTTTAGCATGATTCACGCATCATGAATGCCATGAAATGTACTAGGTTGTTTGCATTAGAATTCACGAATATGTTGCATTGCATACTTTATTGTTGATTGATGTGGATGAACGTTGGATGATCCATAGCCCTCGATCTATGATGTGACGATGTAATATGTACAGTACGGAATGTAAGACCAGTGGGACCCATTCTACGTTCGCTGGCACCATGTAAGGGAAAGACCAGGACCCATTCTACGTTCTGGCACAGTTGGATTGTTATGTTATGCTATGTTATGTAAGAGAAAGACCAGGACCCATTCTACGTTCTGGCACAGTTGGACTATGTAGAGGGCTATTGGTGACAAGTTCATCCTTGATGTGATTAGCTGTGATGTGATGCATTCCATGTTATCATATGTTTTAAATCTTTTATTATTCTGCTCACTGAGTTCTAGTAGCTCACCCCTCTCCCGAATTCCCCAGGATTGCAGGTACAGGGTAGACCAGGAGGTCCGCAAGAGTAATGAAGTCATGTGTATGTAATAGATAGTGTGGACATGATAAATGTATTAATGCTATGTAAAAGTACAGTTTTAGTCATGTAATGATATTGAGGATTAGAGATTGTGCTTGACTTTATGTATGAGGTATCCCTTTTAATACATGATCTTAGATGTTTTACGATGTTTATGCAAACCAACTCAACGTTTGATGTATCGCCCATTGGGGCATTGATGAGATCCCACAGAGGGGTCAAGTTATGATTATGTTTAGTGCATGCACAGGTTGAGTTTGGTGTATGATAGAATGTATGAAAGAAAAGTTTTAATTTTTATGTATGTTGTTTATCATGTATGGGATTAAACAGGTTTACAGGTTGCATGTCAGGCTTGCTACGGGTCCCGGCGGCCTTAAGCCGACCTGGATCCTAGCGCCGGTAGCGGTCCGATTTTCGGGTCGTTACAGAATGGTATCAGAGCCCTAGGTTCATAGGATCGGACCTAGAGTGTCGGGCTCATAGATGTTCTAGAAGGTCAAGCACAATAGGAAGATCATGTCCACTAGGATAGGATGTTGAGTCCTGTCTTGTATGATGATGTGAAATGCCATGATTATATGCATGTGCATTGATGATATGATATGAATGACATATATGTGATGCGGGTTCGTGTGTTTCCACATGAACCATATGATGCTAATGTTTGTATGATGTGTACTGTTTTTCAAAAAACAGGATGAGAGAAACCCGTCGATCTGCGAGATTGACTGGAGTACCACCTGAGGATGAGGGAACGAGTGCCCGTCCTCCTACATTGCCTAGGGCAATGTCATGTAGATCAAACAGAGAAAGAGTGTCAAGGGACCCTAGAAGGTCTTTTGATGCTAGCAGAAGGGGGACTGATAGAGGAGGAAGTTCTTCAGATGTGAGGGAGGTTATTGAAGAGGATCAGAGGAGGGATGGGAATCTGGATGTCAGCATGGCGGAAGAAGGGACAGGGGAGTCACAAGGAGGCGCTCAAGCCTCGGGGTATGATTTTCCACCCCATTATCCACCCTTCCCACAGGGATCAGGGTATCCGATGGGAGGTACATCGGATTACTCCAGCTTTAACCCCTACCCTACCTACATGCCTTATCCACCTTTCTATCCACCTTACACACAGTACCCAGCTTATCCACCCTCACCCTTCTATCCTAACCCGGCAAACCCCACCTCGGGGAATGCTGCACCCCCACCTCCACCACCTACAGAACCAGCAGCCCCAGTTACTCAACCTTCTAGACCTAGCTCAGCCGGTGGGAGCAAAGTAAAGATGACAGATTACCTTAAGCTGGATGCTCCCAAATACAAGTCAGGGGATGATCCCTTTGAGTACCTGAGAGTAGTGAAGACGATAACTGATGAGCTAGGGGCAGATGACAGCAGGGCCATTCAGATGGCAGGGTTCACTTTAAAGTGAAAGAAGGCACGGGAATGGTTCAAGTGTTATGTGAACCCAAGACTAGACGGCATGACATAGGAGGAATTTGCGAATGAGTTCGCTGGATGGGCTTTTCCAGACAGTTCTAGAGAACTGAAGATGATTGAGTTTGAGCAGCTGAGGCAGACAGAACACATGAGTGTAGAGGAGTTCACAGATAAATTCCTGGAGCTATTGCCTTTTTCAGGGCAAGCTCTAGATACAGATACGAAGAAAGCTAAGAGATATGTTATGAAGCTGCATTCTAGGTACTCCTCTTTGATTCAGTCAGTCGAAAGGGAAAGTTTCCACACTGTGGTGGATATGGCTTGAAGGATGGAGGCGAGTGCTATAGTTGAGGGGTCAGTGAAGCAGTCAGTGACCCAGTCTTCAGGGGTTAAGACCCCAGGCAGAGGAGGGCTAGGTCTCTCTTCTCAAAGCTCAGGTAAGAAGAGGTGGGATAACACCACCAAGAAGCCGAAGAAGAGCAAGTTTTGGAGTAAGTTGAAATTCGGTCTGGGATTCGGCGGTGGCTCGAGCTCAGGCTCAGACGGTACAGAATGCCAAAGGTGTGGGAGGCTGCATAAGGGAGTGTGTCGAGCTGGGACTAATACATGTTTCAGATGTGGACAGGAGGGACACATGGCTCGGGAGTGTCCTAGAGCACCTTTTATGGGCCAGCCCCAGCAGACAGCTTCTGGTAGTGTGGCACAGCCAGCAGCTCCAGCCACAACTCAGGGTAGTGGCAGAGGTAGAAGGAGAGGGGCAGCCTCTTCTTCTGGTTCCCGAGGTGAAGGTCCATCAGCTCCAGCCAGGATCTTCACCATGACTCAGCAGGAGGCTAACACATCCAACACCGTGGTGTCAGGTAATCTCGTCATTGGGTGTTCTGATGTGTATGCATTAATGGACCCGGGTGCATCTCATTCTTTTATTGCTCCGAGAGCCGTTGAGAGGTTGGGTCTGATAGTCTCTGGGTTAGAGTGTCCCCTATGGGTCAGTGGACCCAAGTGTGACCCGTCAGTGGCAGAGTCAGTCTGCCAGTACAGTCCAGTTTTTGTTGAGGGAAGATGCTTCTCCACCGACCTTGTGGTTTTAGATTTGACAGACTTTGACGTCATTCTAGGGATGGATTGGCTATCTACCCATGGTGCTACCTTGGACTGCAGAGACAAGGTAGTCAGGTTCAAAGATCAAAACGGGTCAGAGGTCATCTTCAGAGGAGACAAGAGGGGTACACCTAAAGGCCTGATATCAACTCTTCAGGCTCGTAGGTTGCTTAGGAAGGGATGTCAGGGGTATTTGGCTCATGTGAGAGAGCTAGATAGTCAGGTCAGGGAGCCAACCTCGGTGCCAGTTGTCATAGAATTTCAGGACATTTTTCCAGACGAGGTTCTAGGTTTACCACCTGCTAGAGAGATAGAGTTTGAGATAGAGTTGATGCCTGGAACTAGACCGATCTCTATCCCTCCCTACAGGATGGCCCCAGCCGAGTTGAAGGAATTGAAAGAACAATTGCAAGAACTGGTAGAAAAGGGCTTCATCCGACAGAGTACCTCACCTTGGGTTGCTCCGGTCTTGTTTGTGAGGAAGAAGGATGGATCCCTTAGACTTTGTATCGACTACAGGCAGTTGAACAAAGTCACTACCAAGAATAGGTACCCTCTGCCAAGGATCGACGATCTATTCGACCAGCTAGCAGGAGCGGGTTGTTTCTCCAAAATAGATCTGAGATCTGGGTACCATCAGCTAAGGATAAGGGAGGAAGACGTGCCGAAGACAGCTTTCAGGACCAGATATGGGCATTTTGAGTTCCTCGTAATGCCGTTCGGGTTAACCAACGCCCCTGCAGCATTCATAGATCTCATGAACAGAGTGTTTAGCCAATACCTAGACCGCTTTGTTATTGTCTTCATAGATGATATCTTAGTGTATTCCAGGAATGCAGAGGAGCATGCCCATCATCTGAGGTTAGTTCTGCAGACCTTGAGGGAACATGGCTTGTATGCCAAGTTCTCTAAGTGTGAGTTCTGGCTGAGGAGCATTTCATTCTTGGGGCATGTTGTGTCAAGAAATGGGATAGAGGTGGACCCCAAGAAGATAGAAGCTGTGGCTAACTGGCCTAGACCCACTTCAGTGACAGAGATTAGAAGTTTCTTGGGTTTAGCAGGTTACTACAGGAGGTTCATTCAGGACTTCTCAAAGATTGCAGCTCCTCTGACCAGATTAACCAGGAAGAACCAGAGGTTTGTGTGGGCTGACTAGTGCGAAGAGAGTTTTGAAGAGCTTAAGAAGAGGTTAACGTCAGCACCAGTGTTAGCTTTGCCGGCTAGCAATGAGGATTTCACAGTTTTCTGTGATGCGTCCCGTGTGGGACTAGGTTGTGTGTTAATGCAAAATGAAAGGGTGATTGCTTATGCTTCTAGGCAGCTGAAGAAGAATGAGCTGAATTACCCCACACATGACTTGGAGATGGCAGCAATAATCTTTGCACTCCAGATGTGGAGGCACTACCTCTATGGGGTTAAATGTGAGATCTTCACGGACCATAAGAGCCTACAGTACATCCTGAGTCAAAGAGATTTGAACTTGAGACAGAGAAGATGGGTGGAGCTGCTGAGTGACTATGATTGCAAAATTCAGTACCATCCGGGTAAGGCGAACGTTGTGGCAGACGCCTTAAGCTGGAAATCACTCGGCAGTCTATCCCACATATCGGCAGAGAGGAGGCCAGTAGTGAAAGAGTTTTACAAGCTCGTTGAGGAAGCTCTACAGTTGGAGTTGTCTGGTACAGGTGCTTTGGTAGCCCATATGAGAGTGGCACTCGTGTTTCTGAACCAGGTGGCTCAGAAACAGCATGAGGACCCAGAGTTAGTAAAGATTGCCAGGACTGTTCAGTCAGGCAAAGATAGTGAGTTCAGATTCGACAGCAAATGGATCCTTCGCTATGGGAGCAGACTATGTGTACCAGATGACATAGGGCTAAAAGGAGACATTATGAGAGAGGCTCATAATGCAAGATACAACATTCACCTCGGAGCCACCAAGATGTATCAAGATCTGAAGAAGGTTTATTGGTGGCCAGCTATGAAGAAAGAAGTGGCACAGTTTGTGTCAGCCTGCGAAGTGTGTCAGAGGGTAAAGCTGGAACATCAGAAGCCGGCTGGAATGCTTAACCCGCTACCTATTCCAGAGTGGAAATGGGAAAATGTAGCTATGGACTTCGTAGTGGGGTTACCGGCGACGTCCAACAGATTGGACTCCATATGGGTGATTGTGGACAGACTCACCAAATCTGCTCACTTCATCCCTGTCAGGAGTGGCTATTCTGTGGATAAGTTGGCGCAGGTGTATGTCGATGAGATCGTCAGACTGCATGGGGTTCCTGTTTCGATAGTGTCAGATAGAGGGCCCTAGTTCACCTCCAGATTTTGGCGGAGTCTGCAGAACGCCATGGGTACCAGGTTAGATTTTAGCACTACTTTCCATCCACAGACGGACGGACAATCAGAAAGGACCATCCAGACCATAGAGGATATGCTCAGAATGTGTGTGCTGGACTTTGGCGGTTCTTGGAGGCAGCATCTACCCTTGGTGGAGTTTGCCTACAATAACAGCCATTATGCTAGCATCGGGATGGCTCCATATGAAGCTTTGTATGGGAGGAAGTGCAGATCACCTGTTTGCTGGGAAGAAGTTGGAGAAAAGGCCTTGGCAGGGCCTGAGCTAGTAGAGATTACCAGCAGGGTAGTACCCATAATCAGAGAAAGGATCAAGACGGCTGCAAGCAGACAGAAGAGTTATGCAGACATCCGCAGAAGACAAGTAGAGTTTCAGGAGGGGGATCTGGTATTGCTCAAGGTGTCTCCTATGAAAGGAATGGTTCACTTCGGGAAGAAAGGTAAACTAGCCCCACGATACATCGGACCCTTTGAAATCTTGCAAAAGATTGGGAATGTGTCGTACAAGCTGGATTTACCTGCTTCAATGGAAAGAATCCATCCGGTTTTCTATGTTTCAATGTTGAGGAAGTTTGTGTCAGATCCGAGTAAGGTTCTTAGTGAGCCTGATGTGGAGGTCCAAGAGGATCTCACCTATATTGAATAGCCAGTACGGATCATAGACACCCAGATCAGAAAGCTAAGAAACAAGGAAATCCCGATGGTGAAGGTCCTGTGGAACCACCACAATTTGGAAGAATGCACTTGGGAGACACGGGAGTCCATGCTCCAGCAGTACCCTTATCTTTTCTAAGGTTAGTTTCTTATATGTTTTATGTGTTTCATGTGTATGATATGTTATATGCCTTGCATGTGTTAGTTGAGGAACATTCGGGGACGAATGTTCTTAAAAGGGGGAGAATGTAATACCTGGCTAGACTCCGGTATCAGAATTCCTACCGTCCGGTGGAATCTCGGATGTCGGAAGCCTCTAGTAGGGTAGAAACATGTTTTCATAAAATGTTTTAATGTGTTTTATGGTTTTAAACATGAAAGGAAATGATTTTTTGCATGAAAACAACCTTGGAGGAAAACCCAGGTTCGGCTGCCGAACCTCAAGTTCGGCCGCCGAACATGCATGCATTTCGGGTGTGCCTTAGGCCCCCGAAGGCATAAGTGAGGGAAGTCCAGGTTCGGCCGCCGAACCTCAAGTTCGGCCGCCGAACATGGCATGCATGCGGAGGCACGTTCAGCCCCCGAACGTGGCCTGGCCAGCCACTATAAAAGGGTCCCTTAGCCGAAAATGGGCGAGCTTTTTCCCCATTTTCGGCCAAGGTGAGCTCTCCACCGCCCCTCACCGATCTTGAGTCCTTTCCTTCAAATCTTTCACGATTTTCATGAGTTTTTACTTTGTTTTGAAGATTTTCAAGTTTTGAGCAAAGTTTTGGAGCTGTGAGGTTCAAGGAAACTCAACCCCTCCCATCTCCGAGTTTAGATCGTCTCTCTCTCGATCTCCACGAGGTAAGAGCCGATCTTAAGCTCATTGCATGTTTTAAGTGAGTTTTAAATCGATCTATGGGGTAGAATGCATGTTTAGCTCATGGTTAGGTTTATGGGTTTAATATGTGTTTATGAACAATGTGAGTTGTTTGATGTGTTGTAGTTGGGGTTCTTGATGGTTTGAAGCCCCTAGGAGCTTGTATGCTTGTTTGTGTATGATTGGGAATGTTGTAGAATAGGTTTGTGCATGATTGGAAAGTTTTGGAGGCAAATGTGCATAGAAGAGTTGAGTTTCTGCCACTAAGGGAGAAACCAGGTTCGGCAGCCGAAGGAACTTTCGGCCGCCGAACATGCTTGTGGAAGCAGCCTTTGGCTGCCGAAGCTTGCCCCCGAAAAGAGACTTTTGTCTCTGTCTGGGAGTTTCGGCCGCCGAAAGTGCCGCCAAACATGCATGAGTTTCGCCTCTGTCTGGGAGTTTCGGCCGCCGAAGGTGCCGCCGAACCTGCCTGACTTTCGGCTCTAGAGGGTGTAATACCCGGCTAGAATCCGGCATCGGGATTCCTGCCTTCCGGCGGAATCTAGGATGTTGGATCTCTCTAGAAGGGTAAAATGTGTTTTCTAAAATATTTTCAAATGATTTTAAGGGTTTTAATTGAAAGAAAATTGAGTTTTGAAAAGAAAAGACCAAGGAGGCGTTTGCCAGGTTCGGCCGCCGAAAGTGAAGTTCGGTCGCCGAACATGGAAAGGCTTCGGGAGCGCCTTTGGCCTCCGAAAGCTTTATTTAAACGAGCCAAGGTTCGGCCGCCGAAAGTCAAGTTTGGCCGCCGAACATGCATGAGTTTAGGGGGCACGTTAGGCTGCCGAAGGTCTCTGACCAGGCCACCTATAAAGGGCCCTCAAATCGAAAATGGGCGAGTTTCTCCCCATTCTCGTGCCCAGGTGTGTTCATGTCCTCCCTTGGTCGATTTCACGTTTTCCTTCAATCTTCTATGGTTTTTATGAGTTTCATTCTTGGTTTTGAAGAGTTTTAAAGCTTAGATCGAAGTTTTGGGAGCTTGGAGCTTTTGGAGCTTGGATTCTCCACACCTCCGAGTTAGGGATTTCACCACCCTCGATCTCCAAGAGGTAAGTGTAGATCTTGGTTTTCCCTTATGGTTTAATGAAGTTTTAAATAAGTTTTATGAAGTTTTAATGTTTATGTATGGGTAGTTATGCATGTTTAGGCTTGTGTGGGTTTATGCCCAATGCATGTTATGTGGTGTTGTGTTGGTAGGTTTAAGCTAGTTTCTTTACTCCTTTATGCTTGTGGGAGTGTGTATGCATGTTTGGGAGAGAGTATGTGAGGTTGAGGTTGGTTTTGGGGGGTTGGGAGGCTGGTATGCTCAAGAGGCTGAGTTCTGATGAACTCAGGTTCGGCCGCCGAAGGTAGTTTCGGCCGCCGAACCTGCCTGAGGATGCAGGGTTTGGCCGCCTAACCTTGCCCCCGAAAGTTGAGTGTTGGCTTGAAAGCAGACTTTCGGCCGCCGAAGGTAATGTTCGGCCGCCGAAGGTAATGTTCGGTCACCGAAAGTGCCGACTTTCGTCTCTGGAGAGAGGGTTCGGCCGCCGAAGGTGCCGCCGAACATGCATGAGGTTCGTCTCTGGAAGGGACCTTCGGCCGCCGAAAGTGCCGCCGAAAGTGCCCTGTCCAGCCTTTTCATGAGTATGTTCTATGCATGTTTAAGTGATGTTTTAGAGGGTTTTTGGGGGTATGTTTATGAGTTGTTTAGAGTATGTTTGGCACCTCATTCGAGTCCACCTGTGTAGGATCGGACCCGAGGGATCGAGGAGGCCATCAGTGTTAGCAGTTGTCGAGTCGGTTCAGCGTCTGCCAGAGGTGAGTAGAACTAAACTTAATCTTTTATGTACGAAATCTAACGCCTAAAGCATGTTCATGCATCATGATTATATGTAGTAGGTTGTTTGCATTAGTTCACGAATGTGGCGCATTGCATCATTTGATGTTGATTCAGGAGGTTTGGACCAAGGCGACTTCAATAGCCCATTGACAGAGCGGTTGTCGAAGCCGGTCAAAATAATCAATTCATTTATCAACAATATAAATACTGTAGATAGTGGTGAAAGGATCGAATCCACAGGGAATTGATACTTACCTATCTTTCTTGTCAAGACCAAATAAACAAACAGAAAATAAATAGACAATGAAAATAAAGTGCAAGTAAAGTAAAAAAAGGGGTTTTGAGATTGATTCAATTAATCTAATGATGAAAGCAAATAAATAAAGCAAATAAAAATAAAGAGGAAACAATAATGATAAAAGCTCTAGTTGAAGATTCAGATTCACTTTAGTTGATAGGATTGATCATTGACTCATATGTTCCTTTGTTGATTCAATAAATTGGCCATGGAGATTGAAGAAGCTTCTCACATCCATTGTCTCTCTTTAAGATTAAATCAATTAGGGAAAGTCCTCCAATTAATTACTAATTAACAATTGCCAAAGAACGTCTTTGAGCCTTAGGCCTTTTACAATAGTCAATTGCATAAAGATATAGAGAGAACCAATTCTAGTCACCCACATGCATGGAGACAACACTAGATCATGCGATTTCCTTGGTGATGCACCAAGTGTTCTTATGGTTGAATAAATCAAGCAATTTCGGACTTAAAATCACTCAAACCAACAATATATTACCTTGCAACAAAGAATCAATGGAGATCTTAAATAACAAAGCAATAATGTCCTTAAGCATGAAATCACAAGAATACTGAATAACAAAAGATAAACAATGTAGTCCAAGTCTCTCAATCCACAATACAACTAAAGCTTAACTTGTTCTTCAACTAGAAAAGAGGTTTCAGCCTCTCATGGCTGAAACAAAAACCAAAAATAAAAGAAAAGAAGAAAGGTAGAAGAAGAGATGTGAATTTCGTAGGTGTCTCCCAAGGGGAGCTTCCGGACCCTGTAGAGGCTTCTTATGTGGCTTTTTATAGTTGAAAAGTGTTGCCCTAGGTCATACTTACTGCCCAAGAGGTATTTTCTGCCCAAGATGTGTCTGAAAAGGAAAGAATCGCGCTTTTCGGCTTCAGAAGGAAGGCTGCGCGAAAATGCACTGCTGAAGGAAGTTGGTGCGCGCGGTTTGCTCTCAGAAAGGGAAGGAGGCGCAGATTGTGCTTCCTAAATAAGTTTAGATGCTGACCTTGCTTCCTAATTAGTGTAGAGGCTGCCCAAGGTGCTGCCCATATGCAACTTGTTGCCCAAGTTGTTGCAAAAGAGGAAAGAATCGGACTGCAAGGCTTCAAAAGGAAGTTGGCGCGCAGATTGCCTTCAGAATAGGAAAGGAGCGTACCTTGTGCTTGAAAAGGAAGGAAGAGCGATCCAAGGCTGCCAATAGAGGAAGAAAAGTCGTGGCTTGATGTTCATAAGGAAATATGCACGTACCAAGGCTTTCAGAAGAGGAAGGATGCACGGATCGTGCTTCCAGAAGAGGTGGCGCGCGCATGGATTACAGAATAGGCAGGAGAATGCAGTCATTAATGTGCAGAAGTGGAAAGATATCTGTCCAGTCTTTCCTTTTTAGGTGGAGCCTTCATTTGAATTTTAAACGCTGAACGCAGAAGAGGCAAGTGTGCCTTGATGAGACCTTGCTGCCTAAATTGGAAGATTTGACTGCTGCAGTACGTGCACATCTTTGAATTAGGAAAGAAAGATCTGCGATTCGAAATTCAAATAATTTCCTGACTGAGCTTTCCTTATTTGCTTTTGTCTCTGCACTTTCCTCATTTGAAGACTTTCCTTTCTTAGCACATGTTCTAAATAAGGCAGGAAAGATTCTGCAGTTCGAATTTCGGACAGTTTGCTGACTGTGCTTTCTGACTCTTTCCTTATTTGGCACTTTCCATATATGAAGACTTTCCTTATTTGGAACTTTCCATATATGAAAACTTTCCTTTTCTGGAACTTTCCATATTTGGCACTTTTTGGCAGTTTTAAGAGCATTTTCTCCAGATTGTCTCTTTACACCTAATATCTGCAAAACATGGTTAAAACCACAAAATTAGGTAGAAAAGGTGTAAATAAACATCAAGATTATCATGATAAAGTGGGCTAAATTATGCTCTGTCAAATACCCCCACACCTAGCCTTTTGCTTGTCCTCAAGCAAACAAACATAGTCAAACAAACTCTCTTTGCTTTGATCCTTTATGTCCACTTAAGCTCTTACTCTAAACCCCTATTTTGAAGCATTGCAATAAAGAATATATGCATCAAGGTTACTTACCTCTTTCCTTGTTTCCCTTTACTTACCATGGCTAGGATCGGTTTTACTCAAGAGAGAGGTCATACATGCACAAGTTCTTGTTCAATTAAGACATATTCTAGCTTTCAGAGTGACTTGCCCTTACCTCGAAGTACTTTATTCAGCCTTTTTGCACTTTAAACTTGCTTGAAAAAGTCACCAACCTTTTGACGTGAAGGTACATATTGGTGATACCCACCCCCAGTTACTCAGTTGGTCACCTGTCCAAGTGGCTACTAGCTCTGTTCATAGTCTTTTGACCATTGGAACAGTTTTCAATTTGTGTTCATGAAGTCTAGGCCTTTTCTGAATTTCTTTTTCTCAATGATTTGGGCAAATCAACACCAATTGCTAAAAAGTCACATTAAGTTCATTCACACAATTCTCAATTCATTCTCTCAAATGAGTGTCATCAATATATTTTTTCACCATGGCAAGCTCAAAGATTCAATTCAAAGGCAATTCCCAAACATGAATATATCTCATTGCAATTGATTCAACCTAGGTTTAAAGAGTCATTACATCAATGGGGTCATGGAAAGAAAGTTCATCCAACATAGTTCATCAGTTTGAGTAAAGCAAATAAAAAGAAGATTGTGGATGTGTGTGTTATTGAAAGCAAAAACGAAAAAAAAAAAAAATTAAAAACTTTGGCTAAACAATCTGAAAGAAACGCAAAACGCAAAAGCTGAAAGGAAATCTGAAAGGAGAATGCAAACTGAAAGGGAAAAATGTGTCTAAAGCAAAAAAATTAAAAATTTCAGAGATCCGCACCCCCACACCTAAATCATGCATTGTCCTCAATGTATAGAAAACATAAAAGAACAAAGAAACTGAGTACTCCCCTGGTGTGGTGTTGTATGGTGCGATCCACTTGGCAAGTTGCCTCAAGTAATTGGGGAAGGGAAAAGAGTTCCAACTGCATTGAGTAGGAAGTGTAGCACGCTTTTTGTTTTGGTCATGACCCATCTTATTTCTTTCATGTACTCATGAAGTAACATGATTAGCATCTCCTCTTTCAGATGAGGTGTGCCTCTTGCCCTTATGTTTGCATTTTTGAGATGATTGGGCAGCACTTTGAATTCCAGTTCATATTTCTCCATGGCCAGCTGCAATTTAGTACTGAATTCAGGCAAAACAAACTCTACCTTATCCGGAGGTTTGGGCAGGCATAGATCTACATGCTCCTTTGGTTTTGGATCTTGGATTTCCACTTGTTCATTGTGTGCATGGGCTTTCTGCGATGGAGGAATGGCTGAATTGGTTTCAGTTTCCTCCTTTTGCGCAAGATCTGACTGAAAGGGAGGACTGGAGGAGCTCATCTGCGATGGAAACTGAAAGGACGCATCTGAAAGGCTTTCATGTACTCCTTCTTGCGCAAGATTGGTCTGAAGAGGTGCGATTGACTCCCCCTTGTTCTGCGCATGGCTGCAGTCCACCTGTTGGATGCAACAGTCAGTTTCTTTTTGTTCTGGATCTTTCTGGCTCTCTTCCCTGCAAGGATCATTGTTTAGAATATCATCTTGATTCATATAAAAAACATCTTTGCTCAAATAATCAATGATATCTAAAGCAACAAGTTCTGTTTGATCAGTTTGATTGGACAAACTATCTTCTGGTTGGGTTTCTTCAGCAACTTGTTCTTGTACTTGCCATCTTTCATCATCAGCTTGACGCTCTTCCTCTTTTCTTACCATGTCTTCTCTCCATTTGGCGGCTACTCGATCCACTTCCTGTTGGAAATTGTGCAAAGTCTCCAACATCTTATAAAGATTAGTTCTGGTATCTTCAGGTATTGCATATCTCGGCTGTCCATAGAATCTTTCACATGCATGTACTTGTTGGAGTTGTTGTTCTTCAAAAGCTTGTTCAGCTTGGTCTATAACAAAACTTCTCATAGCAGCGATTTGTTCATAAAGTTCCACAAGGCGGAAAGGTGTACTTACCGCGTCTTGTTCTATGGTTAAATCTTTCAATAAAGATGTTAGAAAAGAAAGATCAGATCTACTTACCTCATCCATGATTCAGATGTGCGATTGAGATGTTTCAGAAGATGGTCTGCGATGACGTGCTCTCTTTTTTTTTTTTTTTTTAAATTTGGTCCTGAAAGAAAAACAAATAAGTTAAATCAACTCCCCGGCAGCGGCGCCAATTTTGACAGAGCGGTTGTCGAAGCCGGTCAAAATAATCAATTCATTTATCAACAATATAAATACTGTAGATAGTGGTGAAAGGATCGAATCCACAGGGAATTGATACTTACCTATCTTTCTTGTCAAGACCAAATAAACAAACAGAAAATAAATAGACAATGAAAATAAAGTGCAAGTAAAGTAAAAAAAGGGGTTTTGAGATTGATTCAATTAATCTAATGATGAAAGCAAATAAATAAAGCAAATAAAAATAAAGAGGAAACAATAATGATAAAAGCTCTAGTTGAAGATTCAGATTCACTTTAGTTGATAGGATTGATCATTGACTCATATGTTCCTTTGTTGATTCAATAAATTGGCCATGGAGATTGAAGAAGCTTCTCACATCCATTGTCTCTCTTTAAGATTAAATCAATTAGGGAAAGTCCTCCAATTAATTACTAATTAACAATTGCCAAAGAACGTCTTTGAGCCTTAGGCCTTTTACAATAGTCAATTGCATAAAGATATAGAGAGAACCAATTCTAGTCACCCACATGCATGGAGACAACACTAGATCATGCGATTTCCTTGGTGATGCACCAAGTGTTCTTATGGTTGAATAAATCAAGCAATTTCGGACTTAAAATCACTCAAACCAACAATATATTACCTTGCAACAAAGAATCAATGGAGATCTTAAATAACAAAGCAATAATGTCCTTAAGCATGAAATCACAAGAATACTGAATAACAAAAGATAAACAATGTAGTCCAAGTCTCTCAATCCACAATACAACTAAAGCTTAACTTGTTCTTCAACTAGAAAAGAGGTTTCAGCCTCTCATGGCTGAAACAAAAACCAAAAATAAAAGAAAAGAAGAAAGGTAGAAGAAGAGATGTGAATTTCGTAGGTGTCTCCCAAGGGGAGCTTTCGGACCCTGTAGAGGCTTCTTATGTGGCTTTTTATAGTTGAAAAGTGTTGCCCTAGGTCATACTTACTGCCCAAGAGGTATTTTCTGCCCAAGATGTGTCTGAAAAGGAAAGAATCGCGCTTTTCGGCTTCAGAAGGAAGGCTGCGCGAAAATGCACTGCTGAAGGAAGTTGGTGCGCGCGGTTTGCTCTCAGAAAGGGAAGGAGGCACAGATTGTGCTTCCTAAATAAGTTTAGATGCTGACCTTGCTTCCTAATTAGTGTAGAGGCTGCCCAAGGTGCTGCCCATATGCAACTTGTTGCCCAAGTTGTTGCAAAAGAGGAAAGAATCGGACTGCAAGGCTTCAAAAGGAAGTTGGCGCGCAGATTGCCTTCAGAATAGGAAAGGAGCGTACCTTGTGCTTGAAAAGGAAGGAAGAGCGATCCAAGGCTGCCAATAGAGGAAGAAAAGTCGTGGCTTGATGTTCATAAGGAAATATGCACGTACCAAGGCTTTCAGAAGAGGAAGGATGCACGGATCGTGCTTCCAGAAGAGGTGGCGCGCGCATGGATTACAGAATAGGCAGGAGAATGCAGTCATTAATGTGCAGAAGTGGAAAGATATCTGTCCAGTCTTTCCTTTTTAGGTGGAGCCTTCATTTGAATTTTAAACGCTGAACGCAGAAGAGGCAAGTGTGCCTTGATGAGACCTTGCTGCCTAAATTGGAAGATTTGACTGCTGCAGTACGTGCACATCTTTGAATTAGGAAAGAAAGATCTGCGATTCGAAATTCAAATAATTTCCTGACTGAGCTTTCCTTATTTGCTTTTGTCTCTGCACTTTCCTCATTTGAAGACTTTCCTTTCTTAGCACATGTTCTAAATAAGGCAGGAAAGATTTTGCAGTTCGAATTTCGGACAGTTTGCTGACTGTGCTTTCTGACTCTTTCCTTATTTGGCACTTTCCATATATGAAGACTTTCCTTATTTGGAACTTTCCATATATGAAAACTTTCCTTTTCTGGAACTTTCCATATTTGGCACTTTTTGGCAGTTTTAAGAGCATTTTCTCCAGATTGTCTCTTTACACCTAATATCTGCAAAACATGGTTAAAACCACAAAATTAGGTAGAAAAGGTGTAAATAAACATCAAGATTATCACGATAAAGTGGGCTAAATTATGCTCTGTCAAATACCCCCACACCTAGCCTTTTGCTTGTCCTCAAGCAAACAAACATAGTCAAACAAACTCTCTTTGCTTTGATCCTTTATGTCCACTTAAGCTCTTACTCTAAACCCCTATTTTGAAGCATTGCAATAAAGAATATATGCATCAAGGTTACTTACCTCTTTCCTTGTTTCCCTTTACTTACCATGGCTAGGATCGGTTTTACTCAAGAGAGAGGTCATACATGCACAAGTTCTTGTTCAATTAAGACATATTCTAGCTTTCAGAGTGACTTGCCCTTACCTCGAAGTACTTTATTCAGCCTTTTTGCACTTTAAACTTGCTTGAAAAAGTCACCAACCTTTTGACGTGAAGGTACATATTGGTGATACCCACCCCCAGTTACTCAGTTGGTCACCTGTCCAAGTGGCTACTAGCTCTGTTCATAGTCTTTTGACCATTGGAGCTGTTGCCATTTGCAGGGCAAAATCTTGACTCGGACCAGAAAAGGTCAAGGAGGTATATCATGAAACTCCACTCCAGATATTCCTCCTTGATCCAGTCAGCAGATAGGGAGAGCTTCCATGCCATAGTGGATATGGCCCGAAAAATGGAGGCCAGTGCCATCATTCAGGGGACAGTTAAGCAGTCAGTGGCACAGCCTTCTGGTTCTAAGACCCCAGGCTCTTCTTCTTTAAGTGCAGCAGCTTTAGGCAGCAAGAGGTGGAGCAGTACCACCAAGAAGCCAAAGAAGAACAAGTTTTGGAACAAGGTCAAGTCCAGTTTGGGATTAGAAAGTGGCTCAAGCTCTGGTGCGGATAATGCAGTTTGTGCAAAGTGTAGCAGGCCACACAGGGGAGTTTGCCGGGCTGGGACAGCAGCCTGCTTCAGATGCGGGCAAGAGGGACACATGGCTCGGGAGTGTCCTAGGGCAGCTTTTGGAGCACAGTCTCAGCAGACAGCTTCTGGTAGTGTGGCTCAGCCAGCAGCTCCAGCCGCGACTCAAACCAGTGGCAGAGGTAGAGGGAGAGGAGCAGCCTCTTCTTCAGCGGGTTTCAGAGGTGAAGGTCCATCAGCTCCAGCATGGATCTTCACCATGACTCAACAGGAGGCAGATGCATCTAACACCGTGGTGGCAGGCAACTTAGTCATTGGTTGTTCAGATGTGTATGCCTTGATGGACCCTGGTGCATCTCATTCTTTTATTGCTCCGATAGCCGTCGAGAGGTTGGGTCTGATGATCTCTGGATTAGAGTGTCCTCTCTGGGTCAGTGGACCCAAGTGTGATCCATCAGTGGCAGAGTCAGTCTGCCAGTGCAGTCCAGTCTTTGTTGAGGGGAGATGCCTTTCCGCCGACCTTGTGGTTCTAGACTTGACAGATTTTGACGTAATTCTAGGGATGGACTGGTTATCTACCTATGGTGCTACCTTGGACTGCAGGGACAAGGTAGTCAGGTTCAGAGGTCAGGATGGGTCAGAGGTTGTCTTCAGGGGAGACAGGAGGGGTACACCTAGAGGTCTGATATCAGCTCTTCAGGCTCGTAGGTTGCTTAGGAAGGGATGTCAGGGGCATTTGACTCATGTGAGAGAGCTTAGCAGTCAGGTTAGAGAGCCCGCCTTGGTGCCAGTTGTTAGAGAGTTTCTAGACGTCTTCCCAGACGAGCTGCCAGGTTTACCACCTGCTAGGGAGATAGAGTTCGAGATAGAATTGATGCCTGAAACCCGACCGATCTCTATTCCTCCCTACAGATGGCTCCAGCTGAGTTGAAGGAATTGAAAGAACAGTTACAAGAGCTGGTAGAAAAGGGCTTCATCCGACTGAGCACCTCACCTTGGGGTGCACCAGTCTTGTTTGTGAGAAAGAAGGATGGATCCCTTAGGCTTTGTATCGACTACAGGCAGTTAAACAAAGTCACTACCAAGAATAAGTACCCGTTGCCAAGGATCGACGATCTATTCGACCAGCTAGCAGGAGCGGGTTGTTTCTCCAAAATAGATCTGAGATATGGGTATCATCAGCTGAGGATCAGAGAAGAAGATGTGCCAAAGACAGCTTTCAGGACCAGATATGGGCATTTTGAGTTCCTTGTAATGCCGTTCGGGTTAACCAACGCCCCTACAGCATTCATGGATCTCATGAACAGAGTGTTTAGTTAATACCTGGATCACTTTGTTATTGTCTTCATAGATGATATCTTAGTGTATTCAAGGAATGCAGAGGAGCATGCCCATCATCTGAGGTTGGTTCTGCAGACCTTGAGGGAACATGGCTTGTATGCCAAGTTCTCCAAGTGTGAGTTCTGGCTGAGGAGCATCTCATTCTTGGGGCATGTAGTGTCAGAGAATGAAATAGAGGTGGACCCCAAGAAGGTAGAAGTTGTGGCTAACTGGCCTAGACCCACTTCAGTGACGGAGATCAGGATTTTCTTAGGTTTGGTAGGTTACTACAGGAGGTTCGTCCAGGACTTCTCAAAAGTTGCAGCTCCTCTGACCAGACTAACCAGGAAGAATCAGAAGTTTGTGTGGACCGACCAGTGCGAAGAGAGTTTTGAAGAGCTTAAGAAGAGGTTGACTTCAGCACCAGTGTTAGCTCTGCCATCTAGTGATGAGGACTTTACAGTCTTTTGTGATGCGTCCCGTGTGGGACTGGGTTGTGTACTAATGCAGAATGAAAGGGTAATTGCTTATGCTTCTAGACAGCTGAAGAAGCACGAGTTGAATTAACCCACACATGACCTAGAGATGGCAGCAGTAATCTTTGCACTCAAGATGTGGAGGCACTACCTCTATGGGGTTAAATGTGAGATCTTCACAGATCATAAAAGCCTGCAGTACATCCTAAGTCAAAGAGATTTGAACTTGAGACAGAGAAGGTGGGTAGAGCTGCTGAGTGATTATGATTGTAGGATTCAGTATCATCCGGGTAAGGCGAATGTTGTGGCAGACGCCCTAAGCCGGAAATCACTAGGCAGTCTATCCCATATCACGGCTGAAAGGAGACCAGTGGTGAAGGAGTTTTACAAGCTTATTGATGAAGGTCTACAGTTGGAGTTGTCTGGTACAGGTGCTTTAGTGGCCCAGATGAGAGTGACACCTGTGTTTCTGGAGCAAGTGGCTCAGAAACAGCATGAGGACCCAGAGTTAGTGAAGATTGCCAGGACTGTTCAGTCGGGCAAGGACAGTGAGTTCAGATTTGACAGCAAGGGGATCCTCCGCTATGGGAGTCGACTTTGTGTACCATATGACATAGGGCTAAAGGGAGACATTATGAGAGAGGCTCATAATGCAAGATACAGCGTTCACCCCGGAGCCACCAAAATGTATCAAGATCTGAAGAAGGTTTATTGGTGGCCAGCTATGAAGAGAGAAGTGGCACAGTTTGTGTCAGCCTGCGAAGTGTGTCAGAGGGTGAAGTTGGAACATCAGAAGCCGGCTGGAATGCTTAACCCGCTACCTATTCCAGAGTGGAAATGGGAGAATATAGCTATGGACTTCGTAGTGGGGTTATCGGCGACGTCCAACAGATTGGACTCCATATGGGTGATTGTGGACAGACTCACCAAATCTGCTCACTTCATCCCTGTCAGGAGTGGCTATTCTGTGGACAAGTTGGCGCAGGTGTATGTTGATGAGATCGTCAGGCTGCATGGGGTTCCTATTTCGATAGTGTCAGATAGAGGGCCCCAGTTCACCTCCAGGTTTTGGCGGAGTCTGCAGAATGCCATGGGTACTAGGTTGGATTTCAGTACTGCCTTCCACCCTCAGACTGACGGACAGTCAGAAAGGACCATCCAGACTATCGAGGATATGCTTAGAATGTGTGTGCTAGATTTTGGCGGTTCTTGGAGGCAGCATCTACCCTTGGTGGAGTTTGCCTACAATAATAGCCATCATGCTAGCATCGGGATGGCTCCATATGAAGCTTTATACGGAAGGAAGTGCAGGTCACCTGTTTGCTGGGAGGAGGTTGGAGAGAAGGCCTTAGCAGGGCCTGAGCTAGTAGAGATTACCAGCAGGGTGGTACCCATAATCAGAGAAAGGATCAAGACTGCTGCAAGCAGACAGAAGAGTTATGCAGACATCCGCAGACGGCAAGTAGAGTTTCAGGAGGGGGATCTGGTATTGCTCAAGGTGTCTCCAATGAAAGGAGTGGTTCGTTTTGGGAAGAAAGGTAAACTAGCCCCACGATACATCGGACCCTTTGAAATCTTGCAAAAGATTGGGAATGTGTCGTACAAGCTGGATTTACCTGCTTCAATGGAAAGAATCCATCCGGTTTTCCATGTTTCCATGTTGAGGAAGTTCGTGTCAGATCCGGGCAAGGTTCTTAGTGAGCCTGATGTGGAGATCCAAGAAGATCTCACCTATGTTGAGCAGCCAGTACGGATCCTAGACACCTAGATCAGAAAGCTGAGAAACAAGGAAATCCCGATGGTGAAAGTCCTTTGGAACCACCACACTATGGAAGAATGTACTTGGGAGACACGGGAGTCCATGCTCCAGCAGTACCCTTGTCTTTTTTGAGGTTAGTTCCTTGTGAGTTTTATGTGCTTTGTATGAATGATATGTGTATGCCATGCTATATGCTAGTTGAGGAACATTCGGGGACGAATGTTCTTAAGGGGGGGGAGAATGTAATACCCGGCTAGACTCCGGTATCGGAATTCCTACCGTCCGGTGGAATCTCGGATGTCGGAGACCCCTAGAAGGGTAAAACCATGTTTTCATAAAATGTTTTGATGTATTTTATGGTTTTTAATGAAAATAAATCCAAGTTTTTAGTGGAGAGGGCTTTGGAGACTTTGCCAGGTTCGGCCGCCGAAAGTCATGTTCGGCCGCCGAAAGTCATGTTCGGCCGCCGAACGTGAGGAGGTTTTGGAAACGCTTTAGGCCTCCGAAAGCCTTGTTTGAATCAGCCAATGTTCGGCCGCCGAACCTCATGTTCTGTAATACCCGGCTAGACTCCGGTATCGGAATTCCTACTGTCCGGTGGAATCTCGGATGTTGGAAGCCTCTAGTAGGGTAGAAACATGTTTTCTTAAAATGTTTTAATGTATTTCATGATTTTAAGTAAAAAGGAAATGAGTTTTTGCATGAAAACAACCTTGGAGGAAAACCCAGGTTCGGCCGCCGAACATGCAGGCATTTCGGGTGTGCCTTAGGCCCCCGAAGGCATAAGTGAGGGAAGTCTAGGTTCGGCCGCCGAACCTCAAGTTCGGCCGCCGAACATGGCATGCATGCAGAGGCACGTTCGGCCCCCGAACGTGGCCTGGCCAGCCACTATAAAAGGGTCCCTTAGCCGAAAACGGGCGAGCTTTTCTCCCCATTGTCGGCCAAGGTGAGTTCTCCGCCGTCCCTCACCAATCTTTGAGTTCTTCCTTCAAATCTTTCACGATTTTCACAAGTTTTCATCTTGTTTTGAAGATTTTCAAGTTTTGAGCAAGTTTTGAGCTTGGAGACCCAAGGAAGTTGAAAATCTCCCATCTCCAAGATTAGGTCGTCTCTCTCTCGATCTTCAAGAGGTAAGAGCCGATCTTAAGCTCATTGCATGTTTTAAGTAAGTTTTAAGTTGATTCTTAAAGTAGAAATGCATGTGTAGGGTTTTATGAGTTTTTGGGTTTATGTTGGTTTATAGGCAATGTATGTTAGATTTGTGTTGTTTGATGTGTTGTAGATGGGGTTTAAGATAGTTGAAGCCCCTAGGAGCTGGTATGCTTGTGTATGTGTGTTGTAGAATAGGTTTATGCATGTTTGGATGGAATGGGAGGCGTATATGCATAGAAGAGCTGAGTTTCTGCCACTAAGGGAGAAACCAGGTTCGGCAGCCGAAGGAACTTTCGGCCGCCGAACATGCTTATGGAAGCAGCCTTCGGCTGCCGAAGCTTGCCCCCGAAAGGAGACTTTCGTCTTTGTCTGGGAGTTTCGGCCGCCGAAAGTGCCGCCGAACATGCATGAGTTTCGCCTCTGTCTGAGAGTTTCGGCCACCGAAGGTGCCGCCGAACCTGCCTGACTTTCGGCTCTGGAGGGACTTTCGGCCGCCGAACCTGCTGCCGAAAGTGCCCTGTCCAGCCTTCCTTTTCATGTTCTTGCATGGATGTTTTGAGGTGTTTTAGAGGGTTTTTGGGGGATGTTTTCAGAGCCATGTTATAGTATGTTGGTCCCTCATTTGAGTCCACCTGTGTAGGTTCGGACCCGAGGAACCGAGGACCTCAGCAGTGAGTCAGCTGCTTCTGAGTCAGTAGAGCTTCAGCCAGAGGTGAGTAGAATAAACCTTTACGATTTAAAGCAAATAAATTACAAAGTTTTTAGCATGTTCATGCATCATGAATGCCATGTGATGAATTAGGTTGTTTGCATTAGAATTCACGAATATGTTGCATTGCATTTATGATGTTGATGTGGATTGGTTATTGGATGAACCTTTAGTCCTCATATGATATGATGATGTTATGGCATGATACGGTATGGAAGTCCAGGTTGTACCCATTCTACGTCCCTGGCACTATGTAAGAGAAAGTCCAGGTTGTACCCATTCTACGTCCCTGGCACATTGGAATGCTATGTTATGTTATGTTAAGAGAAAGACCGGTTGACCCATTCTACGTCCCGGCACTTTGGAATGTAGAGGACTATTGGTGACAATACCATCCGAGATGTGATTTGTTGTGATGTGTTGCATTACATGATGGCATGAGATTTTAAATGTTGTTTTTCATTATTCTGCTCACTGGGCTCTAGTAGCTCACCCCTTTTCCCTAATCCCCCAGGATTGCAGGTACAGGCTAGACAGAGAAGTCAAGGAGAGTAAAGTCATGTATTTGTAATAGATAGAAAGTGGACATGATAAATTGTAAGATGATGTAAAGTTGAATAGTCATGTTATGTATAATGATATTGAGGATTAGAAGTTGTGCTTGACCCTATGGGTATTGTTATCCCCTTTATTACATGATCTCAGATGTTTTATGATGTAGATGTTAGCCAACTCAACACATGTTATGTCACCCTTTGGGAACATTGATGAGATCCCATAGAGGGGTCAATGTTTATGATTATGTATGTATAGTGCATGCATAGGTTGAGTTTGGTGTATGAGAAATGAATGAAAGAAAAGTTTTAATTTTTATGTATGATTGTTGATCATGTATGGGATTAAACAGGTTTTCAGGTTATGTCAGGCTTGCTACGGGTCCCGGCGGCCTTAAGCCGATCTGGATCCTAGCGCCGATAGCGGTCCGATTTTCGGGTCGTTACATGTTCGGCCGCTGAACTTGCATGCGCTGTGGGGGCACGTTAGGCCACCGAAAGGTGGTAAGGACAGCCCTATAAAAGGACCCCATGGCCAAAACGGGCAAGCTTTTCTTCCCGTTTTCGGCCAAGGTGAGTTCTCCACCGCCCCTCCTCTGTTTTGAGCTTCTCCCTTCAAGATTTCATGTTTTTCTTATGAGTTTTCATCTTCTTTTGAAGATTTTCGAGTTTAAAGCAAGTTTTGGAGCTTTGAGGTTCAAGAACTCAAATCTCTCCCATCTTCGAGCTAGGGTCGTTTTCCTCTCGATCTTCAAGAGGTAAGGGCCGATCTTGAGCTCACTATATGTTTTTAACAAGTTTTAGGTTGATTCTTGAAGTAGAAATGCATGTGTAGGGTTTTATGAGTTTTTGGGTTTTTGTTGGTTTATGGGCAATGTATGTTGGATTTATGTTGTTTGATGTGTTGTAGATGGGGTTTTAGATGGTTTGAAGCCCCTAGGAGCTTGTATGCTTGAATATGTGTGTTGTAGAATAGGTTTATGCATGATTGGAAGTTTTTGAGGCAAATGTGCATAGAGGAGCCAAGTTTCTGCCCTTTGGCAGAAACCAGGTTCGGCAGCCGAAGGACTTTCGGCCGACGAACATGGCTGGGGAGGCAAGCCTTTCGGCTGCCGAAGCCTGCCCCTGAAAAGAGACTTTCGTCTCTGTCTGGGACTTTCGGCCGCCGAAGGTGCCGCCGAAGGTGCCTGGGTTTCGGCTCTGGAGGGACTTTCGGTCGCCGAAGGTGCCGCCGAACCTGCCCTGTTCAGCCTTCCTTTGCATGTTTTTGCATGATTGTTTTGAGGTGTTTTAGGGGTTTTTTGGGGTTTTAGAGTTATGTTCTAGTTGTTTGGTCCCTCATTTGAGTCCACCTGTGCCCAGCAGTGAGTTCAGCTGCTTCTGAGTCAGTAGAGCTTCAGCCAGAGGTGAGTAGAATAAACCTTTACGATTTAAAGCAAATAAATTATAATGTTTTTAGCATGTTCATGCATCATGAATGCCATGTGATGAATTAGGTTGTTTGCATTAGAATTCACGAATATGTTGCATTGCATTTATGATGTTGATATGGATTGGTTATTTGATGATCCTTTAGTCCTCATATGGTATGATGATGTTACGGCATGATATGGTATGGAAGTCCAGGTTGTACCCATTCTACGTTCCTGGCACTATGTAAGAGAAAGTCCAGGTTGTACCCATTCTACGTCCCTGGCACATTGGAATGTTATGATATGTTATGTTAAGAGAAAGACCGGTTGTACCCATTCTACGTCCCGGCACTTTGGAATGTAGAGGACTATTAGTGACAATACCATCCGAGATGTGATTTGTTGTGATGTGTTGCATTACATGATGGCATGAGAATTTAAATGTTGTTTTTCATTATTCTGCTCACTGGGCTCTAGTAGCTCACCCCTTTTCCCTAATCCCCCAGGATTGCAGGTACGAGCTAGACAGAGAAGTCAAGAAGAGTAAAGTCATGTGTTTGTAATAGATAGAAAGTGGACATGATAAATTGTAAGATGATGTAAAGTTTGAATAGTCATGTTATGTATAATGATATTGAGGACTAGAAGTTGTGCTTGACCCTATGGATGTTGTTATCCCTTTTAATACATGATCTTAGATGTTTTATGATATAGATGTTTAACCAACTCAACTTATGTTGTATCGCCCATTGGGGCATTGATGAGATCCCACAGAGGGGTCAATGTTTATGATTATGTCCATGTTCAGTGCATGCACAGGTTGAGTTTGGTGTATGAGAGAATGTATGAAAGAAAAATTTTAAATTTTTATGTATGTTGTTGATCATGTATGGGATTAAACAGGTTTTCAGGTTATGTCAGGCTTGCTACGGGTCCCGGCGGCCTTAAGCTGATCTGGATCCTAGCGCCGATAGCGGTTCGATTTTCGGGTCGTTACATCTATCTCCCTAGGAGGTGGTAAACCTGGCAGCTCGTTTGGGAAAACATTTAGGAACTCTCTAACTATGGGCACTGAAGCTGGTTCCCTAACCTGACTATTTAGCTCTCTAACATCAGCAAGAAACCCCTGACAACCCTTCCTAAGCAACCTGTGAGCCTAAAGGGCAGATATCAAACCTCTAGGCATCCCTATCCTATCTCCTCTAAAGACTACCTCTGATCCATTCTGATCTTTGAACCTGACTACCTTGTCTCTGCAGTCCAAGGTAGCACCATGAGTAGAAAGCCAATCCATCCCTAGAATGACATCAAAATCAGTCAAATCTAGAACCACAAGGTCGGCTGTAAGGCACCTACTCTCAACAAACACAAGACTGAACCGGAAGACCGACTCCACCACAGATGGATCACACTTGGGCCCACTGACCCAAAGAGGACACTCTAGCCCAGAAGCTATCAAACCCACTCTGTCTGCAGCACTCGGAGCAACAAAAGAATGAGAAGCACTAGGGTCCATAAGAGCATACACATCAGAACATCCAATAGTGAGATTACCTGATACTACCGTGTTCGATGTGTTAGCCTCCTACTGAGTCATGGTGAAGATCCGTGCTGGAGCTGATGGACCTTCTCCGCGGGAACCTGCTGAAGAAGAGGCTATCCCTCTCCCTCTACCTTGACCTCTGCCCTGAGACATGGTTGGAGCTGCTAGCTGAGCTACGCTGCCAGAAGTCGTCCGCTGGGACTGAGCCATTATACTTGCATTGGGACACTCACGTGCCATGTGCCCCTTCTATCCGCATATGAAACATGCTATAGTCCCAAACCGACAAACCCCTTTGTACGGCTTACCGCACCTCATACACCCAGAGCTGTCCGAACTAGAGCTGGAACCACCACCCATTCCCAAACCTGACTTCAACCGGTTCCAGAACTTATTCTTCTTCGGCTTCTTGGTGGATCTATTCCACCTTTTGCTTTTCCAGGCGGCTGCACTCAGAAAGGAGAGATCAATGTTCCCTGTACCCGGGGTTTTGAAACCCGAGGATTGTGCCACCTGCTGCTTAACTGTCCCCTGAATAATGGCACTAGCCTCCATTTTCCGTGCTGCATCCACAATAGTGTAGAAACTCTCCCTCTCTGCTGCTAAGATTAAGGAGGAATAGCTAGAGTGGAGTCTCATGGTATACCTCTTGGCTTTTTTCTGATCGGTGTCATATGCATGCTCCACAAACTGTAGCAACTCCAGAAATTTATCTGTATACTCATCTACACTCATATCCTCGGTCTGTCGCAGCTGCTCAAACTCTATTACTTTCAGCTCCCTAAAATTGTTTAGAAAAGCCCATCCTACAAACTCATTTGCAAACTGCTCCAAGGATAAGTTGTCCAGTCTCGGGTCCACATAGTTTTTAAACCATTCTTTCGCCTTCTTGCATTTCAAAGTGAACCCCGCCATCTGAATGGCTCTACTGTCACTAGCCCCCAACTCATCAGTTATCATTTTCACCGTCTTGAGATACTCAAACGGATGATCACTTGTTTTAAACTTGGGAGCATCCAACTTCAGATAATCTGTCATTTTCACCTTGCTCCTATCTGATGGGTTGGGTCTGGATGATTGGGTTTCAAGAACCACCGGTTCTACTGGAGGAGGAGGAGGTGGTGCAACATTCCCTGGGTTAGGGTTTGCTGGGTTCTGATAGAAAGGTGGGGGTGAAAACATCGGGTAGGGTGGATATGGAGGGTAGTAGGGAGGATAGGGCATGAATGAGGGATATGGGTTGTAACTAGAGAAATCTGATGTGCCTCCCATCGGATACCCTGGTCCCTGTGGGTAGGGTTAGTACTGTGGTGGGTAAGCAAAACCCGAGGCCTGAGTGCCTCCTTGTGATTCTCCCATACCCTTTTCTGACATACTAACACCCAAGCTTCCATCTCTCCTTTGATCATTTTCCACTGATTCCCTCACATCTGCTGACATTCTACCCGGATCTGTTCTCCTGTTTACATCAAAAGACCTTTTAGGGTCCCTTGATGTTTCTCCTCTGCTAGTTCTACTAGACCTTGCTCTTGGCAGAGCAGGGGGAAGGGCATCCATGCCCTCATTCTCAGGTCGAACTCCAGTCAATCGTGCAGATCGACGAGTGCCTCGCATCTTACTTCTGAAAAACAACATATAACACATAAACATTAGCATCATATAGTTCATATGGTCATACATGAACCCACATCATATACATAACATATCATTAATGTAATACCCGGCTAGACTCCGGTATCGGAATTCCTACCATTCGGTGGAATCTCGGATGTCGGAAGCCTCTAGTAGGGTAAAAGCATGTTTTTATAAAATGTTTTAATGTGTTTTATGTTTTAAGCATGAAAGAAAATGAGTTTTTGCATGAAAATAACATTGGAGGAAAACTCAGGTTCGGCCGCCGAACCCCTAGTTCGGCCGCCGAACATGCATGCACTTCGGGAGTGCTTTAGGCCTCCGAAGGCATAAGTGAGGGAAGTCCAGGTTCGGCCGCTGAACCTCAAGTTCGGCCGCCGAACATGGCATGCATGCAGAGGCACATTCGGCCCCCGAATGTGGCCTGGCCAGCCACTATAAAAGGGTCCCTTAGCCGAAAACGGGCGAGCTTTTCTCCCCTTTGTCGGCCAAGGTGAGTTCTCCGCCATCCCTCACCAATCTTTGATGTTCTTCCTCTAGATCTTTCAAGATTTTCATTTGTTTTAACTTTGTTTTGAAGATTTAAGCTTTATAGCAAAGTTTTGGAGCTTGGAGGTTCAAGAACCCAATCTCTCCCAACTCCGAGTTTTAGGTCGTCTCTCTCTCGATCTTCAAGAGGTAAGAGTCGATCTTAAGCTCATTGCATGTTTTAAGTAAGTTTAAGTGGATCTATGGGTTAGAATGCATGTTTAGGTTATGGTTATGTTTATGGGTATAAGTGTATGTTCATGAACAATGTGGATGCTTGTTGTGTTGTAGATGGGGTTTATGATGGTTTGAGGCCCCTAGGAACATGTATGCTTGTGTTTGTGAGTTGTAGAATAGGTTTGATGCATGTTTGGTAGGTTTGGAGACGAAATGTGCAAAGGGAGCCAAGTTTCTGCCCTTTGGCAGAAACCAGGTTCGGCAGCCGAAGGACTTTCGGCCGCCGAACATGGCTGGGGAAGCAGCCTTTCGGCAGCCGAAGCCTGCCCCAGAAAGGAGACTTTAGTCTCTGTCTGGGAGTTTCGGCCGCCGAAAGTGCCGCCGAACATGCATGAGTTTCGTCTCTGTCTGGGAGTTTCGGCCGCCGAAGGTGCCGCCAAACCTGCCTGACTTTCAGCTCTGGAGGGACTTTCGGCCGCCGAACCTGCCGCCGAAAGTGCCCTGTCCAGGCCTCCTTTGCATGTTTTTCTATGGTTGTTTCATGATGTTTTAGGGGGTTTTTGGGGAGTAGTTTGTAGTTATGTTCTAGTATGTTTGGTCCCTCATTTGAGTCCACCTGTGTAGGTTCGGACCCGAGGAACCGAGGACCCCAGCAGTGAGTTCAGCTGCTTCGGTGTTGTCAGAGTCAGCCAGAGGTGAGTGGAATTAAACTTAATCTTTTAAATTGAGAAATTAAATGTTTTATCATGTTTCATGCATCATGATTATGCAATAGGATGATTGCATTAGTTTTCACGAATATGCCGGGTGAATGTTGGATGACCCAATTAGTCCATGACAGGAAGACCAGGACCCCATTCTACGGCCTGGAACGGTTATGGGACTCGAATACCAGGAGCCCAGAGGAGGCCCTAGGATAATGGTAAGTAATGTATGTTATGACAGGAAGACCAGGACCCCATTCTACGGCCTGGCACAGAGTTAGCTTGGACTAATTGGTGACAAGTTCACCCAACCCTTATGTGAATTGTCTGTGTTATGATACATTTCATTGAAGCATAGTGTTAATATGTTTTATAGTTCTACTCACTGGGCTTTTAGCTCACCCCTCTCCCTTTTACCCCCAGGATTGCAGGTACAGGATAGAAGAGGAGGTCGGTTAGAGTAAAGCTTGTTTATGTAATAGGTAGAATGTGGACATGACAAATCGTAGAACGATGTAATGTAAAAGTACAGTATAGTTATGTAATGATGTTTATGGATATTAGAGGTGTGCTTGACCATAGAATGTTGTTATCACTTTTAATTCATGATCTTGGATTTTATGTCGTTTATGTAAACCAACTCAACTTATGTTATGTCACCCATTGGGGGCACCGATGAGATCCCACAGAGGGATCAATGTTATGTTAATGTATATGCTCAGGTTGAGTTTGGTTGATGTATATGGAAAGAAAAGTTTTAATTTTTATGTATGTTGTTGATCATGTATGAGATTATACAGGTTTACAGGTTGCATGTCAGGCTTGCTACGGGTCCCGGCGGCCTTAAGCCGATCTGGATCCTAGCGCCGGTAGCGGTCCGATTTTCGGGTCGTTACAGAGTGGTATCAGAGCCCTAGGTTCATATGGTCGGACCTAGAGTGTCGGGCTCATAGAGGTTATAGAAGGTCAAGCACAATAGGAAGATCATGTCCACTAGGATAGGATGTGGAGTCCTGTCTTGTATGATGATGTGAAATGCCATGATAATATGCATGTGCATTAATGATATGCTATGATATGTAATGTATGTGATGTGGGTTCATGTGTTCCGACATGAACCATATGGTGCTAATGTTTGCTTGTTCTGTGCGGTTTTTCAGAAACAGGATGAGAGGAACTCGTCGATCTGCATGATTGACTGGAGTGCCACCTGAGGATGAGGGCATGAGAGCCCGTCCTCTAGCATTGCCTAGGGCAATGTCGAGTAGGTCTAACAGAGAAAGACCAGCAAGAGACCCTAGAAGGTCTCTGGATCTGAGTAGAAGCAGATCAGTGAGGGGAACAGTTCAGGGAGGAATGTCAGAGGGCATGGGGGATGATATGGATGTAGAGCAGAGGAGGGATGGCAGTCTGGGAGTTAGCATGTCAGAAGAGGGAATGGGAGAGTCCCAAGGAGGCACTCAGGCCTCGGGATTTGTTCAGCCACCCCACTACCCACACTTCTCACAACACCCCGGGTATTCGATGGGAGGTACATCGGATTACCCTAGCTTCACCCCTTATCCCACACAGATGCCATACCCACCATACTACCCACCATATTCACAGTACCCAATGTATCCACCTCCACCCTACTATCCAAATCCAGCAAACCCTACCTCAGAAAATGTTGCACCATCTCCACCACCTACAGAACCAGCAGCCCCAGTTACTCAACCTTCTAGACCTAGCTCGGCCAGTGGGAGCAAGGTCAAGATGACTGACTACATGAAACTGGATGCTCCTCAGTATGAAAAAGGGGATGACCCATTTGTGTATCTTGAGAGGGTCAAGACTATTACAGATGAGATTGGGGCTGATGACAGTAGAGCCATTCAGATGGCCGGGTTCATGCTTAAGTGCAAGAAGGCACGGGAGTGGTTCAAGAATTATGTGAACCCGAGAGTGGACAGTATGTCTTGGGAAGAGTTTGCAAACGAGTTTGCAGGATGGGCTTTTCCCGATAGCTCAAGAGAGCTGAAGATGATAGAGTTTGAACAGTTGAGGCAGACAGAGGATATGAGTGTAGAGGAGTACACCGACAGATTCTTGGAGCTGTTACCTTTTGCTGGGCAGAGTCTGGATACAGATTCGAAGAGGTCAAGGAGGTATGTCATGAAACTTCATTCCAGGTATTCCTCCTTGATTCAGTCCGTGGACAGGGAGAGCTTCCATGCCATAGTAGATATGGCTAGGAAAATGGAGGCCAGTGCCATCATTCAGGGGACAGTTAAGCAGTCAGTGGCACAGCCTTCTGGTTCTAAAACTCCTGGTGGGGGAAGGTTAGATCCCTCTACCCTGAGTGCAGCAGCTTCAGGCAGTAAGAGATGGGGTAAGCCCAAGGGTAAGAAGAATAAGTTCTGGAGTAAAGTCAAGTCCAGTCTGGGATTTGGGAGTGGCTCAAGCTCTGGTGCAGATAATGCAGTTTGTGCGAGGTGTGGTAAGCCACACAAGGGAGTATGTCGGTTTGGGACGAACGCCTGCTTCAGATGTGGTCAGGAGGGCATATGGCTCGAGAATGTCTAAGAGCAGTCCCGATGGCTCAGTCCCAGCAGACGGCCTCAGGCAGTGTAGCGCAGCCAGCAGCTCCAGCCATGACTCAGGCCAGTGGCAGAGGCAGAGGGAGAGGGGCAGCCTCTTCTTCAGCGGGTTTTAGAGGTGAAGGTCCATCAGCTCCAGCACGGATCTTCACAATGACACAGCAGGAGGCAGATGCATCTAACACCGTGGTGGCAGGTAACTTAGTTATTGGTTGTTCAGATGTGTATGCCTTGATGGACCCTGGTGCATCTCATTCCTTTATTGCTCCGAGAGCCGTGGGGAGGTTGGGTCTGATGACTTCTGGGTTAGAGTGTCCTCTCTGGGTCAGTGGACCCAAGTGTGATCCATCAGTGGCAGAGTCAGTCTGCCAGTGTAGTCCTGTGTTTGTTGAGGGAAGATGCTTGTCCGCCGACCTGGTGGTTCTAGATTTGACAGATTTTGACGTCATTCTAGGGATGGACTGGTTATCTACCCATGGTGCTACCTTGGACTGCAGGGACAAGGTAGTCAGGTTCAGAGGTCAGGATGGGTCTAAGGTTGTCTTCAGAGGAGACAGGTGGGGTACACCTAGAGGTCTAATATCAGCTCTTCAGGCTCGAAGGGTGCTCAGGAGGGGGTGTCAGGGGTATTTGGCTCATGTGAGAGAGCTTAGCAGTCAGGTCAGAGAGCCCGCCTCGGTGCCAGTGGTTAGAGAGTTCTTAGATGTGTTCCCAGACGAGCTGTCAGGTTTACCACCTGCTAGGGAGATAGAGTTCGAGATAGAACTGATGCCTGGAACCCGACCGATCTCTATCCCTCCCTACAGGATGGCGCCAGCAGAATTGAAAGAGTTGAAGGAGCTGTGACAGGAGCTGGTAGACAAGGGCTTCATCCGACCGAGTACCTCACCCTGGGGTGCTCCAGTTTTATTTGTGAGAAAGAAGGATGGATCCCTTAGACTTTGTATCAACTACAGGCAGTTGAACAAAGTCACTACCAAGAACAAGTACCCATTGCCGAGGATCGACGATCTATTCGACCAGCTAGCAGGAGCGGGTTGTTTCTCCAAAATAGATCTGAGATCAGGGTACCATTAGCTGAGGATCAGAGATGAGGATGTGCCAAAGACAGCTTTCAGGACCAGATATGGGCATTTTAATTTCCTTGTGATGCCGTTCGGGTTAACCAACGCCCCTGCAGCATTCATGGATCTCATGAACAGAGTGTTTAGCCAGTACCTGGATCACTTTGTTATTGTCTTCATAGATGATATCTTAGTGTATTCCAGGAATGCAGAGGAGCATGCCCATCATCTGAGGTTGGTTTTACAGACCTTGAGGGAACATGGCTTGTATGCCAAGTTCTCCAAGTGTGAGTTCTGGTTGAGGAGCATTTCATTCTTGGGGCATGTGGTGTCAGAAAATGGTATAGAGGTAGACCCCAAGAAGGTAGAAGTTGTGGCTAACTGGCCTAGACCCACTTCAGTGACAGAGATTAGAAGTTTCTTGGGTTTAGCAGGTTACTACAGGAGGTTCGTTCAGGACTTCTCGAAGATAGCAGCTCCTCTGACCAGACTAACCAGGAAGAATCAGAAGTTCATGTGGACTGACCAGTGCGAAGAGAGTTTTGAAGAGCTTAAGAAGAGGTTGACTTCAGCACCAGTGTTAGCTCTGCCATCTAGTGATGCAGACTTTACAGTCTTTTGTGATGCATCCCGTGTGGGACTGGGTTGTGTACTAATGCAGAATGAGAGGGTGATTGCTTATGCTTCTAGGCAGCTAAAGAAGCATGAGTTGAATTACCCCACACATGACCTTGAGATGGCAGCAGTAATCTTTGCACTCAAGATGTGGAGGCACTACCTCTATGGGGTAAAATGTGAGATCTTCACAGATCATAAAAGCCTGCAGTACATCCTGAGTCAAAGAGATTTGAACTTGAGACAGAGGAGATGGGTAGAGCTGCTGAGTGACTATGATTGCAAGATTCAGTATCATCCGGGTAAGGCGAATGTCGTGGCAGACGCCCTAAGCCGGAAGTCACTAGGCAGTCTATCCCACATCACGGCAGAGAGGAGACCAGTGGTGAAGGAGTTTTACAAGCTCATTGATGAAGGTCTACAGTTGGAGTTGTCTGGTACAGGTGCTTTAGTTGCTCAGATGAAAGTGACGCCCGTGTTTCTGGAGCAGGTGGCTCAGAAACAGTATGAGGACCTAGAATTAATGAAGATTGCCAGGACTGTTCAGTCAGGCAAGGACAGTGAGTTCAGATTTGACAGCAAGGGGATCCTCCGCTATGGGAGTCGACTTTGTGTACCAGATGACATAGGGCTAAAAGGAGACATTATGAGAGAGGCTCATAATGCAAGATACAGCATTCACCAGGACCCCATTCTACGGCCTGGCAAGGTTATGGGACTCGAAGACCAGGAGCCCAGAGGAGGCCCTAGGATAATGGTAAGTAATGTATGTTATGACAGGAAGACCAAGACCCCATTCTACGGCCTGGCACAGAGTTAGCTTGGACTAATTGGTGACAAGTTCACCCAACCCTTATGTGAATTGTCTGTGTTATGATGCATTTCATTGAAGTATAGTGTTAATATGTTTTATAGTTCTACTCACTGGGCTTTTAGCTCACCCCTCTCCCTTTTACCCCCAGGATTGCAGGTACAGGATAGAAGAGGAGGTCGGTTAGAGTAAAGCTTGTTTATGTAATAGGTAGAATGTGGACATGACAAATCATAGAACGATGTAATGTAAAAGTACAGTATAGTTATGTAATGATGTTTATGGATATTAGAGGTGTGCTTGACCATAGAATGTTGTTATCTCTTTTAATTCATGATCTTGGATTTTATGTCGTTTATGTAAACCAACTCAACTTATGTTATGTCACCCATTGGGGGCACCGATGAGATCCTACAGAGGGATCAATGTTATGTTAATGTATATGCTCAGGTTGAGTTTGGTTGATGTATATGGAAAGAAAAGTTTTAATTTTTATGTATGTTATTGATCATGTATGGGATTATACAGGTTTACAGGTTGCATGTCAGGCTTGCTACGGGTCCCGGCGGCCTTAAACCGATCTGGATCCTAGCGCCGGTAGCGGTCCGATTTTCGGGTCGTTACAATTAATGCACATGCAGACTATCATGACATTTCACATCATCATCAAGACAGGACTCTACATCCTATCCTAGAACTACGCGGTCATAATTGAGGTTTCAGGATTTACTCCTCATTAATCATCAAATAATTAATGAGCAGGTAAAGGGCACTTGATAATTGTTGGGCTTTCATACCCGAGCCGTGATCGGTCCACGTTGAAAGGCCAAGCCATAGCCCCTCCAAGACCAATATGCAGGCTGGACTACTAGCATGTAGTCCAGGTTTGGTTCAGGGAGGCTAGATTCCACAAGGAACAAGCCCACGAAAAAGAGGTCCATCTCATTAGAGGTGACAGATACGCAGAGCAGAGGACCCCAACGTCCGAGATCATATCTATGTGATGCTGAAAGATATTAAATGGTTGTCTGACAATACGAAAGGGGGCAGTACGTCCATACGTATGTCCCACGCGAAAATAACAGGCTGTAGGGGTATAGGACGACAGTTATATATTATAAGAAGACAAAAAAGAAAAGTTAAAAAGAAGAGGGGAGGGGCACACGATACTAAATTCATACACATATACTCTAATCCTACCCTTAATAATATCAGATCATCAAGTTGAAAAGATAATTCCAAGCTTCAATGAGATTTTGGCAGAGATGGGTAAGCAACTAAGCATAGTTGAGTAGATGGGTTTTGTTGCAGAGGTGATAGGGAGAAGAGAAGCACTTTGTGAAGATTGAAAATATTATTTTCAATTAATTAAAATAATTTTAATCAGAGGGAGAAAATATAATTTTTTAATAGTATTTGGTGTGACATCAGCTAAGTTAACATGGAATAAAGGAATTTATATTATTTAAATAGAAGTGGAGGAATTTTAAAGAGCAAAATAAAGTTTGGATACTTTAGTTGAGGTACCATTTGTGTAATTAACTCTAACTGAATTATATCATGAGTAAATTTTATTCAAAGTGAATAAGTATATTATGAATTTAATTTTTTCCTTTCAAATATTAAAGAGAAATTATATATATATATATATATATATATATATATATATGATGAAGAGCAAATCCGCAACACATGAATATAGTTTAACACAAGAAACCTATGTATAATTTCATCGGTTGGTTTGGATAGTCAAATATTTACGTTATCGGTTCAATGAATTTTGAACCTCTGTTGTTTTTCACATTGATTTCATGACAAATTTAAGTCCTCTCTGCATCGTATCTTCATATTTGGTGGGTAACAACGGAACGAGTACCTGCAAAATTATCCATTCGAATTCAAATTATTATTTTTAATTTTAAATTAATTCACGTGAAATTTTATTATTGTAATTTAAATTAAACTTAACGCTATTTGATTCGAATTGAAAAATTTTTTGAATCAAATTAATTTAGAAATTTGGTTAGTTTTTATTTATTTTAATTTAATTTAATTTTTAATTTTAAAAATTTTAATTTTTTCAATTTAATTTTAGTAAATGAAATTAAAAAATCGAACGGATTAGTAATAATAATATATTATTTTTTAAAATATAGAAATTAGATAATGATTAAAATATTTTAATTAAATTTAATATTTTTAATTAAATTTTAGAATATTAAAAATAAGTTGTAAAAATAAAAAATTTATTAAAAAATTTAATCGATCAAATTAAATTGAATCAGATCGATTTAATTTGATTTAATTTCTATCTAAAATTAATTTACTTTGATTTTTATAAATACTAAAATTTTAATATTTAATTTAAATTTAAATAATATCTAAACCCCTTTAGTTTATATTTTTCAACTGATAAAATTAGAATTTCTTACTCTGTATCTAATAAAATTATAATTTCTTTGCAATTAAATAAATCTAATTCACAGTAGTAAAAGATTTCAACAATGAATCTCCATCCATCCATCAATTTTCTTTATTATTATTATTTTTTTTTTGAAATGGATTATTATTATTATTATTATTATTATTATTATTATTATTATTATTATTATTATCAAGATTTCCAAAAACATTAACATTATTACTGCCTAATCTCTTTCTTAATTGTAATTAAGTTAAAGAAAACCCAGTATATTCAGGAAAGATTTTTTCAGAATCTGATTATCCAAATGAAGAATACCAAAAACTCAAGTAAACAAAAGCCATAGGTTCACACAATTGAAAGTCTCTTCACAGCAGCAATAGTAGGAAAAACAAAATACTCCTATTGGGCGGTGGTGGTGGCAGATGAGCAATTCAACTAACAAGCCACAAAACATAGCATTAATAAGTTCACCACCCTTCATCTGCCATCCCACCCACCTGAGTTCTCCAATCTTCCATCCCCAACTCTGCTATACATACCCTTTTCAATTTTCTTGAGTGCCCTGCAATTTCCATGGCCAAGATCAAGAGAATCTGTACTCTTCTGCTCAGGCTCATTGCCTTTGGAACCACACTAGCAGCTGCAATTGTTATGGCTACTAGCCATGAGACCAGTTCCTTCTTTGCTGTGTCGTTTGAAGCTAAGTACAGTGACACTCCTGCCTTCAAGTAAGTCATTGTTTTCTCTGATTCTGTCAAATTTTATTTGTTCTTGTGGTTTTTTAGTTAGTGAAATTAAAAGGGTGTTGCTGTAATATAGGTACTTTGTGATTGCAAATGCAATTGCCAGCGTTTATGGATTCTTAGTTCTCTTTCTTCCTTCAGATAGCCTGCTCTGGCGATTAGTCGTTGCCATGGATGTGGTACTTAACCTGAAACTTATCAGCTTAATTTTACTTTTTGATTTCTGGGTTATCTGACAAAATGGTGAGGAAATAGGCCGAACCTAACTTCACTGTCTCAAAACAATTAATGCGGACAACGTTGGAGCAAAAACATATAAGAAAATTGTAGGGTTTAATTCAAGCATTCCTCTAAATATTATGCAAAAGTAAAGAAATCCAATAAATCCTTACTCTTTCACTTCTAAACGAAGAAACTAATCTAACACAAACATGAAAGAAAACAACCACCTTCCATCAACTTCGAGGACCAAGAAAATAATATTCTCTTTCAAGCTTTTTCATTCTCACATGGCATACATTATCTTATCTTTTGCTAGTCGATGCCCTTGGTTACTCGTCGGCTCCATCCCCAGCTTTCTTCCACCCTCACCTCTGGAGCTTGGAGAGCTCGCCGTTACTAAAACAATCGGTAGGGTAAGAGAAGAAACAAAGTAGTGAGAGTTAGGGATTCTATCAAGAGATAAAAATAAATGGTAATTTAGTCCTTAATTTGTATTTAGAAAATATTTTTTATAAAAAATATTTTATACGTAGAATACTTTCAATGAGTTAATTTATTTTTCATTATTTAATTTTAATTTAAAAAATAAAATTTATTAATAATTTTATATATAGAAATGTTAATAAGGATATCAAAGTGCAGAAATAATTCTCTTTTAAAAGATAAAGTCATTTTTCTTAAATGATTTATTTATTTTTTTAATAAAAAAATATTTTTTAATAAGCGGTATAAACACTAAAAAATATGAAAAATATTTAAAAAATATATATTTTTCATAAAATAAATGGAGTTTTAAGATTTTAAATATTTTCTCTCTTAAAGACAGATGGAAGGATTTTTTTGCTGATGGAGATAAAAGACAATGATATTTTAATTTATTTTAAAAAATATAAAAGCTGACTTAATTACCATATTTAAGAATTAAATTGTAAATCTTTTTTTATTTAGCTTTAATTGATAAATACTTGTTAAAAATAATAAAATCCAACTGCTCAGTTTGAATTGAAAGTGTTTCTAAATTTTGAACGTTATTTTGTTTTCCAAAAATTATTGTGATGTGATAAAGTTGTTAAAATGGTTGTAACCATATTAGATGGGATTAGTTTATTATTTTTTATTATATTAAGACTTGTTGAATTCAATAATATTAGGCAGCTAAAATTTAGTCAATTCACAGCCATTATGTTCTCTCTTCTCAATTTTTTTTCTTTTAATTTATTTTTTTAATCTTTAAACATATTTAACGGTTAAACCTCTTTCAATTCTTTAAATACTGTAAGTGTTATTGTTAACCCTTTAAACAAAATCCTTTTAAACCCAACAATCCTTTACACACACAGACCAATGTATGCCAACACAAATCAAGAGTCTGAATCTGTTTGAACTTTGTGTTCTGAATAGGTTGTGACGATGTTGTTGACATCAAGCGTTTCGGCGGCACTGGCGATTGGTCAGGTGGGAAAGAAAGGGAATTCAAATGCAGGGTGGTTACCGATCTGTGGGCAAGTTCCAAAGTACTGTAACCAAGTGACAGGAGCATTAGCTGCTGGATTCGTTGCTGTCATAACTTATGCAGTTCTCCTTCTCTATGCTATTCACGCTGTTCTTAATCCTCTTCTTGTTCAAAAAACCTAGATAACCTTAGCTCTCTCGAGTCTCCAGGCATCTTATATATGATTTTTATTACAAAGTGATGTCGTTTCATTTCTGTTTGTATACTCTTCTTCTGTCTCCTCTCTTGTGGAGGGTAATAAATGGACATTATGCAAGTAAAAAAGACAATAACATAATCTATGTATATCCTAAGAGTTGACATATAGCATCTTTTAAAAATAGTATGAATTTGCTATTTTAACATGTAGATTTCCTTAATTATGATTTTTTATGTCTACTTTATTATTTTAGCTAATGATGGTTTATTTTCATTTAATTAGTGTTAAATTGAATCACTATCACTAATATTTATTTTAAATAATTAATTGACAAAAATAAATTTGTAAAATTATTATATTTTTATAACTCCTGAGAGTGTAAGTAAAAATACAGAGTAGTGATAAAAATGTAAAAAAATATATAATTTTAAAATTCTTGCAATAGATAATTTTATAAAAACTTACTCTCTCTCCGTTTTATAATTTTTTGTTGATTTTGCATTTTTACATATTAAAAAATGATACTACATAACACTTGCTCAAAGTAAAGTAATTTGTCACCATAAAACAGATTTACGTGGCAAGTATCTGATAAATGGATAATACAATCTCACTTCAGAAAAGTAAAATCTGAACACTCTAACACCTTATTCATCATCAAAACTCGCCCTCTCCTGGATAGGGTGAGTTTCAGCACAAAACTACTGTTATCAAACATAGTCCAGTGTAACCCCATTACGCATGTAATCGTAGAATCACCGACTTCTTAGCTGACAATATCCTTTATCGAGTAGTCGGCTGCATAATCGTCAGATTATCAAAAAATGCTATATTTATCCTCACTTTCTTACAATATAAAATAAGAAGGATCATATAGGCAAAGGTATGCTATTCTCTCACACCACAACTCTTACATTCTAAATATTATACTTGTCCTTCTCTTCACTTGATGACTTGAGTGTCGGAGTGGCTGCCGTAGGCACCCACCATCTCACATTCTTTTTCTTGCAGATTTAGCCAATCACAGCACAGCTCCGTTTCGACCACGTCATCTATTTAGTTTCTGCAACATCATTTGGTTTCACTACTTTGAGATCCGTTAAATCATCTCTATTTATTTGGCTTAAAATTGGTCTCCTATCTCTTCTCTGTTGGAAAAAAATCTCTCTTTTATCTCTCGAAATGATCGATAATCCACAAGCTGCTAAGGTTGCTATCGAGGAGGATGCTATCATTTCTTCCACTCTTGGCAGTGGACAAGGCACACCCCCTATGGTCAGCAAAGCAAATTCCAACAATTTGAGCATTAAGCAAATATTCCAGTACGTTAGAAGGTTGCAGGTTATTTTTGAGCAATACAAATCTCAGAGAGAAGCGTCACTCGTGGCTTCCATGGGAAGGAAAGAAGTCTCCATTGGTACCTCAAGGTCTTAGATAGCGGCAATTCAACCGCGATCTAAAGGAAGAGACAAATTCAAGGAAGAGGAATCATTAAATGATGCTTCGAAAGACGTCGGCTGGAAGCTAATAAGGGCTACTCCAAAGTACCAGAGAGGACAGGAAGAGGACAAAAGAATGATCCAAAAACAAGACCAAAAGCCGAGGAAGTAAAGATATGGGGGAAAACACAAAAATTACCCAGTCTCCCTAGAAAGTGACGACCAAAGTAAGTATAAGAATTATACTCTACTGTATAACTCACAAACACATATTCTAATGTGGATTAAGAAAAATGACAAAAAAATCAGGTGGTCTCTCAAACTCAACTCTAAAAAAGTCGAAAAACGAAATAGAACCAAGTACTAAGTCTAGAAAAGGAAAGTGAACAATAATTTTATTAGAACAGAGAAAGGTAAATAAAAATTATAGAATGGAGGAGTATTTATTAAATTATTAATTAAATCTACCTTCTAATATTTAGAAGAGTGAACAATTTCTAAAATTATCTGATTTCTTATTTATATTGATAATTTTGAATTATTTAGTTAATCAATAAAAATTGTAATACCCGGCTAGACTCCGGTATCGGAATTCCTACAGTCCGTTGGAATCTCGGATGTCGAAAACCTCTAGAAGGGTAAAATCATGTTTTTTTAAAATGTTTTAATGTATCTTATGGTTTTAAGCAAAAAGAAAATTGAGTTTTAAAAGAGAAAGACCAAGGAGACATTTCCAGGTTCGGCCGCCGAACGTGGGATGGTTTGGGGGGGCAAGTTAGGCTTCCGAAAGTTTAAAAGATTCGACGGCTAACCTCATGTTCGGCCGCTGAACTTGCATGAGTTTTGGAGGCACTTTAGGCTGCCGAAAGGTGATCTGCCAGCCCCTATATAAGAGCTCCATGGCCGAAACGGGCGAGTTTTCTCCCCATTTTCGGCCACGGTGATTTCTTGCTCTCCCATGGTTCATTTTAGATGTTTTTCCTTCGATCTTTCATGTTTTAACAAGCTTTATGTTGATTTGAAGATATTTGAACAAAAGAGCGAGTTTTGGAAGCTTGGAGACCAAAGAGTTGAGATCTCTCCCATCTCCAATTTGGATCGTCTCTCCTCTCATTCTTCAAAAGGTAAGAGTAGATCCATAGTTCCTTTAATGTTTTAAGTAAGTTTTGTGAAGTTTCTTGGGGTAGAAATGCATGTGTAGGTTTATGTGGAGTTTATGGGTTTACTGTGCGTTTATGAACAATGTATGTTAGATATGCAAGTTTGATGTGTTGTAGATGGGGTTTAGGATAGTTTGAAGCCCCTAGGAGCTTGTATGCTTGGGTATGCATGCTGTAGAATAGGAAAATGCATGATTGAATGAGTTGGGAGGCATTTATGCATGTTGAGCTGAGTTTCTGCCCTTTTGGGAAGAACTCAGGTTCGGCAGCCAAAGGCTCTTTCGGCTGCCGAACCTGCCTTTGGTAGCATGTATCGGCTGCCGAACCCTGCCCCCGAAAGTGGACTTTCGGCTCTGGAAGGGAGTTTCGGCCGCCGAAGGTACCGCCGAACATGCATGAGTTTCGTCTTTGGAGGGAACCTTCGGCCGCCGAAAGTGCCGCCGAAGGTGCATGACTTTCAACTCTGGAGGGCCTTTCGGCCGCCGAACCTGCCCCCGAAAGTGCCCTGTTCATCCCTCCTTTGCATGATTTATGTGATTATTTTAAGGTGTTTTAGGGGGTTTTTGGGGAGTATTTTAGAGTCATGTTTATGTATGTTAGGTCTCTCATTTGAGTCCACCTGTGTAGGTTCGGACCCGAGGAACCGAGGACCCCAGCAGTGAGTCAGCTGCTTCAGTGTCTTGTCAGAGCTAGCCAAAGGTGAGTGGAATATCTTATTTCATTTCAAAGTAAATAAATAAATTCTGAACATGATACACGCATCATGAATGCCATGAGATATATTAGGGTGCTTGCATTAGAATTCATGAATATGTGCATTGCATATTATGTTATTGATGTGGATGAACGTTGAATGATCCATTAGCCCTCATATGTATGACATGATGATATGATATGGAAGTCCAGGCGTGCCTGCTCTACGCCCCTGGCACTATGTAAGGGAAAGTCCGAGCGTGCCTGCACTACGCCCCCGGCACTATTAGATATGTATGTTATGATATGGAAGTCCAGGCGTGCCTGCTCTACGCCCCTGGCATGATTAGACTGTATAGAGGGTTAAATGGTGACAAGTTCATCCTTGATGTGAATTGTCTGTGATGTGATGCATTCCATGATATCATATATTTTAAATATACTGTTTTATTATTCTGCTCACTGGGCTTTATAGCTCACCCTTCTCCCTTAACCCCCAGGTTTGCAGGTACAGGGTAGACCAGGAGATCAGCAGGAGTAGAGTCATGTGTTATGTAATAGCTAGATGTGGACATGGATATAATGTGATGTAAAAGTATGATATAGAAATGTTATGTAATGATGCTTATGAAAGTTTAGAGTTGTGCTTGACCATAGTATTATGTTAATCCCTTTCTAGTACATGATCTTAATGTTTAACGATGATTATCGTAAACCAAACTTAATACATGTTATGTCACCTCATTGGAGCATTGATGAGGACTCCAAGGAGGGGTTAATGTTTATGATTATGTTTATGAATAGTGCATGCTCAGGTTGAGTTTGGTGATTGAATGGAAAGAAAAGTTCAAAATTTTTATGTATGTTGTTGATCATGTATAGGATTAAACAGGTTCACAGGATGAATGTTGGGCTTGCTACGGGTCCCGGCGGCCTTAAGCCGATCTGGATCCTATCGCCGGTAGCGGTCCGATTTTCGGGTCGTTACAGATTGGTATCAGAGCCCTAGGTTCATATGGTCGGACCTAGAGTGTCGGGCTCATAGATGTTCTAGAAGGTCAAGCACAATAGGAAAATCATGTCCACTAGGATAGGATGAAGAGTCCTGTCTTGAATGATGATGTGAAATGCCATGATTTTATGCATGTGCATTAATGTTATGCTATGTACGTGATGTATGTGATGCGGGTTCATGTGTTTGCACATGAACCATTTGATGCTAATGTTCTTTGTGATGTGTGCTGTTTTTCAGAAAATAGGATGAGAGGAACTCGTCGATTTGCACGATTGACTGGAGTACCACTGAAGGATGAGGGCATGAGTGCCCGTCCTCCTGCATTGCCTAGGGCAATGTCTAGCAGGTCTAGCAGGGAAAGAGTAGTGAGAGACCCTAGAAGGTCTTTGGATATGAACAGAAGCAGATCAGCAAGGGGAACAGTTCAAGGAGGAATGTCAGAGGATGTGGGGGATGATATGGATGTGGATCAGAGGAGGGATGGCAGTCTTGGAGTGAGTATGTCAGAAGAGGGCATGGGAGAGTCTCAAGGAGGCACTCAGGCCTCGGGATTTGTTCAGCCACCCCAGTACCCACCCTTTTCTCAGAATCCCGGGTATTCGATGGGAGGTACATCGGATTACCCCAGCTTTAGTCCTTACCCTTCTCACATGCCATACCCACCTTTCTACCCACCATACCCACAATACCCACCCCCATCTTTCTATCTAGGTACAACAAACCCTACCCCAGGGGATGCTGCACCTCCTCCACCACCACCAGCACCTACTGTCCCAGAAAGCCAAATGCCTAAACCTAGCTCATCTGGAGGGAGCAAGGTCAAGATGACCGATTACATGAAGCTGGGTGCTCCCCAGTATGAAACAGGTGATGACCCGTTTGTGTACCTTGAGAGGGTCAAGACAATTACAGATGAGATAGGTGCTGATGACAGTAGAGCCATTCAGATGGCTGGGTTCACACTACAATGCAAGAAGGCCCGAGAGTGGTTTAAAAACTATGTGAACCCGAGATTGGATAGCCTATCATGGGAGGAGTTTGCAAATGAGTTTGCAGGATGGGCTTTCCCTGACAGTTCAAGAGAATTGAAGATGATTGAGTTCGAGCAGCTGAGGCAGACGTATGAGATGAGTGTGGATGAGTTCACAGACAGGTTTTTGGAGCTGTTGCCGTTTGCCGGGAAAAATCTAGATACAGATCAGAAAAAGTCAAGGAGGTATATCATGAAGCTTCATTCCAGGTATTCCTCTTTGATTCAGTCAGCAGAGAGGGAGAGTTTCCATGCCATAGTGGATATGGCTCGGAGAATGGAGGCTAGTGCAATCATCGAAGGGAAAGTCAAGCAGTCAGTGGCACAGCCTTCTGGTTCCAAGACCCCAGGTGGGGGAAGGATAAACCCTTCTTCTCTGAGTTCAGGCAGTAAGAAGTGGGACAGAGGCCACAGGAAGTCCAAGAAGAACAAGTTCTGGAGCAAGATTAAGTCAGGTCTGGGATTGGGAAGTGGCTCGAGCTCAGGTGCAGATAATGCAGTATGCATGAAGTGTGGGAAGTCGCACAAAGGAGTATGTCTAGTTGGGACGTCAGCCTGCTTCAGATGTGGGCAAGAGGGACACATAGCACAGGAGTGTCCTAGGGCAGCTTTTGTGGCACAGTCTCAGCAGACAGCTTCTGGTAGTGTGGCTCAGCCAGTAGCTCCAGCCGTGACTCAGGCTAGTGGCAGAGGTCGAGGGAGAGGGGCAGCCTCTTCTTCAGCGGATTTCAGGGGTGAGGGTCCATCAGCTCCAGCACGGATCTTCACCATGACTCAGCAGGAGGCAAACACATCCAACACGGTGGTGTCAGGTAATCTCATCATTGGTTGTTCTGATGTGTATGCATTAATGAACCCTAGTGCATCTCATTCTTTCATTGCTCCGAGGGCCGTCGAGAGGTTGGGATTGATGGTCTCTGGGTTAGAGTGTCCCCTATGGGTCAGTGGACCCAAGTGTGACCCGTTAGTGACAGAGTTAGTCTGCCAGTGTAGTCCAGTTTTTGTGGAGGGAAGATGCTTGTCCGCCGACCTTGTGGTTCTAGATTTGACAGATTTTGACGTCATTCTAGGGATGGATTGGCTATCTACCCATGGTGCTACCTTGGATTGCAGAGACAAGGTAGTCAGGTTCAGATGTCATGATGGGTTAGAGGTTGTCTTCAGAGGAGACAGGGGGAGTACACCTAGAGGTTTGATATCAGCCCTACAGGCTCGTAGGCTACTCAGGAGGCGTTGTCAGGGTTTTCTAGCTCATGTGAGAGAGCTGGATAGTCATGTCAGAGAGCCCGCCTCAGTGCCAGTGGTCAGAGAGTTCTTAGATGCTTTCCCAGACGAGCTGTCAGGTTTACCACCTGCTAGGGAGATAGAGTTCGAAATTGAGTTGATGCCTGGAACCAGACTGATCTCTATCCCTCCCTACAGGATGGCATCAGCAGAATTGAAGGAGCTTAAGGAGCAGTTGCAAGAGTTGGTAGATAGGGGCTTCATCCGACTAAGTACCTCACCTTGGGGTGCTCCAGTGCTATTTGTGAAAAAGAAGGATGGATCCCTCAGACATTGTATCGACTACAGGCAGTTGAACAAGGTCACTACCAAGAACAAGTACCCATTGCCAAGGATCGACGATCTATTCGACCAGCTAGTAGGAGCAGGTTGTTTCTCTAAAATAGATCTGAGATTGGGGTACCATCAGCTGAGAATAAGAGAAGAGGATGTACCGAAGACAGCATTCAGGACCAGATATGGGCACTATGAGTTTCTTGTGATGCCGTTCGGGTTAACCAATGCCCCTGCAACATTCATGGATCTCATGAACAGAGTGTTTAGCCAGTACCTGGATCACTTTGTTATTGTCTTCATAGATGATATCTTAGTGTATTCCAGGAATGCAGAGGAGCATGCCCATTATCTGAGGTTGGTTTTGCAGACCTTAAGGGAACATGGCTTGTATGCCAAGTTCTCTAAGTGTGAGTTCTGGCTGAGGAGCATCTCCTTCTTGGGGCATGTGGTGTCAGAAAATGGAATCGAGGTAGACCCCAAGAAAGTGGAAGCTGTAGCTAACTGGCCTAGACCCACTACGGTGACAGAGATCAAGAGTTTCTTAGATTTGGCAGGTTACTACAGGAGGTTCGTTCAGGACTTCTCTAAGATTGCAGCTCCTATGACCAGACTGACCAAGAAGAACCAGAGGTTCGTGTGGACCGACCAGTGTGAAGAGAGCTTTGAAGAGCTAAAGAAGAGGTTGACTTCAGCACCGGTGTTAGCTCTGCCGACTAGTAATGAGGACTTCACAGTCTTTTGCGATGCGTCCCGTGTGGGACTGGGTTGTGTGCTAATGCAGAATGAAAGGGTGATTGCTTATGCTTCTAGACAGCTAAAGAAGCACGAGTTGAATTACCCTACACATGACCTAGAGATAGCAGCGGTGATCTTTGCACTCAAGATGTGGAGGCACTACCTTTATGGGGTTAAATGTGAGATCTTCATAGATCATAAAAGCCTGCAGTACATCCTGAATCAGAGGGAGCTGAATATGAGGCAGAGAAGATGGGTAGAACTGCTCAGTGACTATGATTGCAAGATTCAGTACCATCCAGGAAAGGCGAATGTTGTGGCAGACGCCTTAAGCCAGAAATCACTTGGCAGTTTGTCCCATATTTCAGCAGAGAGGAGGCCAATAGTGAGGGAGTTCTTCGAGCTCATCAATGAAGGTCTACAGTTGGAGTTGTCTGGTACAGGTGCTTTGATAGCCCAGTTGAGAGTGGCACCCGTGTTTCTGGAGCAATTGGCTCAGAAATAGCACGAGGACCCAGAGTTAGTGAAGATTGCCAGGACTGTTCAGTCAGGCAAAAATGAGGAGTTCAGATTTGACAGCAAGGGGATCCTCCGCTATGGGAATAGATTGTGTGTACCAGATGACGTAGGTCTGAAGGGAGACATTATGAGAGAGGCTCATAATGCCAGATACAGTGTTCACCTTGGAGCCACCAAAATGTATCAAGATCTGAAGAGAGTTTATTGGTGGCCAGCTATGAAAAGAGAAGTGGCACAGTTTGTATCAGCCTGCGAAATATGTCAGAGGGTGAAGCTGGAACATCAGAAGCCGGCTGGAATGCTTAACCCACTACCTATTCCAGAGTGGAAATGGGAGAATATAGTTATGGACTTCGTGATGGGGCTACCGGCGGCGTCTAACAGATTGGACTCCATATGGGTGATTGTGGATAGACTGACCAAATCTGCTCACTTCATCCCTGTCAGGAGTGGCTATTCTGTGGACAAGTTGGCGCAGGTGTATGTTGATGAGATCGTCAGGCTGCATGGGGTTCCTGTTTCAATAGTGTCTAATCGAGGGCCCCAGTTCACCTCTAGGTTTTGGCGGAGTCTGCAGAACGCTATGGGAACCAGGTTGGATTTTAGCACTGCTTTCCATCCACAGACGGACGGACAATCAGAGAGGACCATCCAGACAATAGAGGATATGCTCAGAATGTGTGTGCTGGATTTTGGCGGTTCTTGGAGGCAGCATCTACCTTTAGTAGAGTTTGCCTACAATAACAGCCATCATACCAGCATAGGGATGGCCCCATATGAAACTTTGTATGGAAGGAAGTGTAGGTCGCCTGTCTGTTGGGAAGAAGTGGGAGAAAAGGCCTTGGTAGGGCCTGAGCTAGTAGAGATCACCAGCAGAGTGGTGCCCATGATCAGAGAAAGGATCAAGACTACTGCAAGCAGACAGAAGAGTTATGCAGACATCCGCAGAAGGCAAGTAGAGTTCCAGGAGGGGGATTTGGTATTGATTAAGGTGTCTCCAATGAAAGGGGTGATTCGGTTTGGGAAGAAAGGTAAGCTAGCTCCACGGTACATTGGACCCTTTGAAGTCTTGCAAAAGATTGGGAATGTATCGTATAAGCTAGACTTGCCTGCTTCAATGGAAAGAATCCATCCGATTTTCCATGTTTCTATGTTAAGGAAGTTCGTGTCAGATCCGGGTAAGGTTCTTAGTGAGCCTGATGTGGAGATCCAAGAGGATCTCACCTATGTTGAACAGCCAGTACGGATCCTAGACACCCAGATCAGAAAGCTAAGGAACAAGGAAATCTCGATGGTGAAAGTCCTTTGGAATCACCACAACATCGAGGAGTGTACCTGGGAGACACGGGAGTCTATGCTCCGGCAATATCCTCATCTCTTCTAAGGTGAGTTTTTATGTGCTTTGTATGAATGTTTATGTTTTATGCTATGCCATGTGTTTGTTTGGTGAATATTCGGGGACGAATGTTCTTAAGGGGGGAAGAATGTAATACCCGGCTAGACTCCGGTATCGGAATTCCTACCGTCCGGTGGAATCTCGGATGTTGAAAACCTCTGGAAGGGTAAAATCATTTTTTTTTAAATGTTTTAATGTATCTTATGGTTTTAAGCAAAAAGGAAATTGAGTTTTAAAAGAGAAAGACCAAGGAGATATTTTCAGGTTCGGCCGCCGAACCTCAAGTTCGGCCGCCGAACGTGGGATGGTTTGGGGGGGCAAGTTAGGCTTCCGATGTAATACCCGGCTCGAGTCCGGCCTCGGAATTCCTGTCGTCTGGTGGAATCTCGAGTGTCGGAACCCTCGAGAAGGGTAAGACCTATGTTTTCATGAGTGTTTTAAGAGTTTTTGAATGGTTTAAAGTGTTAAAGGAAATGAGTTTTGAATGAAAAGCAATAAGGGAAAATGCAAAGGTTCGGCCGCCGAAGGTCACTTTCGGCCGCCGAACATTGCATGGTTTCGGATTCACGTTCGGCTGCCGAAGGTGGTCTGGCCAGCCACCTATTTAAGGGCCAAAGGTCGGTGGAAGGAGGATATTTCTCCTCCACTTGCAGCCAGAGGTAGCTAGTGTGGACATGTTCATGTAAAGAGATACTGTATAATGTGTAGCTTTGTGCTTTACTTCTAAGAGTTGTAATCCCTTGTTGTAGACACATGATCAGTTTATGTATGTTTCTTTTATTGGTAATGAATATGAGATAACCAGGCTTAACATTATGAGTTGATAGACCAGAAAGAGTGCATGCACAGGTTAAGCGTTGGAGGAAAGCAAAGTTTTTAATGGTTTGATAGAAAATGTATGATCATGTATGGGATTTCACAGGTACACAGACAGTATAGCAGGCTTACTACGGGTCCCGGCGACCTTAAGTCGATCTGGATCCTAATGCCGGTAGCAGTTCGGTTTCCGGGCTGTTACATCCGAAAGTTTCAAAGGTTCGGCCGCCGAACTTGCATGAGTTTTGGAGGCACTTTAGGCTGCCGAAAGGTGGTCTGCCAGCCCCTATATAAGAGCTCCATGGCCGAAGCGGGCGAGTTTTCTCCCCATTTTCTGCCACGGTGAGTTCTTGCTCTCCCACGGTTCATTTTAGATGTTTTTCCTTCGATCTTTCATGTTTTAACAAGCTTTGTGTTGATTTGAAGATATTTGAACAAAAGAGCGAGTTTTGGAAGCTTGGAGACCAAAAAGTTGAGATCTCTCCCATCTCCAAGTTGGATCGTCTCTCCTCTCATTCTTCAAGAGGTAAGAGTAGATCCATAGTTCCTTTAATGTTTTAAGTAAGTTTTGTGAAGTTTCTTGGGGTAGAAATGCATGTGTAGGTTTATGTGGAGTTTATGGGTTTACTGTGCGTTTATGAACAATGTATGTTGGATATGCATGTTTGATGTGTTGTAGATGGGGTTTAGGATAGTTTGAAGCCCCTAGGAGCTTGTATGCTTGGGTATGCATGTTGTAGAATAGGAAAATGCATGTTTGAATGAGTTGGGAGGCGTTTATGCATGTTGAGCTGAGTTTCCGCCCTTTTGGGAAGAACTCAAGTTCGGCAGCCGAAGGCTCTTTCGGCCGCCGAACCTGCCTTTGGTAGCATGTATCGGCTGCCGAACCCTGCCCCCGAAAGTGGACTTTCGGCTCTGGAAGGGAGTTTCGGCCACCGAAGGTGCCGCCGAACATGCATGAGTTTTGTCTCTGGAGGGAACCTTCGGCCGCCGAAAGTGCCGCCGAAGGTGCATGACTTTCGGCTCTGGAGGGCCTTTCGGCCGCCGAACCTGCCGCCGAAAGTGCCTTGTTCAGCCCTCCTTTGTATGATTTATGTGATTGTTTTAAGGTGTTTTAGGGGGTTTTTGGGGAGTATTTTAGAGTCATGTTTATGTATGTTAGGTCCCTCATTTGAGTCCACCTGTGTAGGTTCGGACCCGAGGAACCGAAGACCCCAGCAGTGAGTCAGCTGCTTCAGTGTCTTGTCAGAGCTAGCCAAAGGTGAGTGGAATATCTTATTTCATTTCAAAGTAAATAAATAAATTCTGAACATGATACACGCATCATGAATGCCATGAGATATATTAGGGTGCTTGCATTAGAATTCACGAATATGTGCATTGCACATTATGTTATTGATGTGGATGAACGTTGAATGATCCATTAGCGCTCATATGTATGACATGATGATATGATATGGAAGTCCAGGCGTGCCTGCTCTACGCCCCTGGCACTATGTAAGGGAAAGTCCGGGCGTGCCTGCACTACGCCCCCGGCACTATTGGATATGTATGTTATGATATGGAAGTCCAGGCGTGCCTGCTCTACGCCCCTGGTATGATTAGACTGTATAGAGGGTTAAATGGTGACAAGTTCATCCTTGATGTGAATTGTCTGTGATGTGATGCATTCCATGATATCATATATTTTAAATATACTGTTTTATTATTCTGCTCACTGGGCTTTATAACTCACTCCTCTCCCTTAAGCCCCAAGTTTGCAGGTACAGGGTAGACCAGGAGGTCAGCAGGAGTAGAGTCATGTATTATGTAATAGCTAGATGTGGACATGGATATGATGTGATGTAAAAGTATGATATAGAAATGCTATGTAATGATGCTTATGAAAGTTTAGAGTTGTGCTTGACCATAGTATTATGTTAATCCCTTTCTAGTACATGATCTTAATGTTTAACGATGATTATAGTAAACCAAACTTAATACATGTTATGTCACCCCATTGGAGCATTGATGAGGACTCCAAGAAGGGGTTAATGTTTATGATTATGTTTATGAATAGTGCATGCTCAGGTTGAGTTTAGTGATTGAATGGAAAGAAAAGTTTAAAATTTTTATGTATGTTGTTGATCATGTATGAGATTAAACAGGTTCACAGGATGAATGTTGGATTTGTTACGGGTCCCGACGGCCTTAAGCCGATCTGGATCCTACCGCCGGTAGCGGTCCGATTTTCGGGTCGTTACAAAAATTATCTAAAAATGCAAAGTAACTAGCTAGACATTTTCAAATTATTAATAAATTTTCATTAAAAATATACATTTAATTTAATTATATAATAAAGTATTAATTTTTATATTTGCTATGAATTTTCAAGTTTTTTTTTTATAAATTTGATTATAAGTGAAATTTGAAAATAATTATATACATTGTACAATAAATATTTAAGTTTCAATGAGATATTAACTTTATAACAAGATAATTTATTTTTTTGAAAAAAAATCTCATTAAAGTTATATATTCAAATGATTTTTAACAAAAAAACAAAATATAATTTTTAAATGAGAAATATTTAAATAATAATCATTTTTCTTAAATTTAAATCAATTGACTGGACAAATAGATCAAATTATCAACTTTGAATAGTAGTAAGTCATATTTTTGTTATTAAGTGCAGTATGACAACTCTTTAGGGGTTTTCCAACTCTATATAATTTGATATGATCTAGTCTATTTAACTGTTTAAAGCAGTAAAATTTGAATTGCTTTTGTCAAGAAGAAAATATTTATTATATTTTAAATAAAATATGTATTAAAATGCAATTAATTTTGTGTTTCTTGGAGACTTTTTGCCTCTCTCCTGGCTGCCATACCTTCTCCTTACCTCCCTTTTTCTAATGAAATCCTGATCATCTTCTCCTCTTTGTTTTGCTACCCATATGGGTTTCCCTTCCATCTCCCAATCATCTTTTCCCATCAACTAGTCTTCCATTTCTCCACCTACCTTCCTATCAATACCATCCAAATACTATCAATCATGACTAGCAATGAAGACCCAATGTTTGTAGAAATTACTAAACTTCTTCAATGCACTGAACCTACCGTTGAAGAGGATAGACAAGAGGAGCTACAGATAGACAATCGAATTCCAGTAAGAAATCGGAAACAAATGGCACAAGATAAGCAACATGTATCCTTAGGCATTATCATTGAAGAAATTCATGATGGAATAGACACAGGAGCTGATGTTTTGGTGACAAGAAAAAGAACTCAAAATCTAGTTTGTATTGATGAAAACTCAAAGAAACTTTGTCTATGATTCGACAGCTGATAAGGTAGGGCTGGCCAGCCTTGAATGGCCCCATATGGAGCCATGATAATTTTAAGTTGAAATTGTCAAGGGCTGGAAACTCTCTGACAGTTCGCCACTTGAATGACATCGTTTTCCTTATAGACATGAAGAATAAATTACCCACAGTGAAGAGACATCTTAACTTGATGGGCTTTTTTGTTTTTGTGACGATAGAACCTTGTGGTTTATCAGGTAGTCTTTGTTTAGCCTGGCGATTTGGTTGTCATGTCACTATTGTGAAGATTACAATTTTTTTGATCTATACCTCTATTTTTTATGGAAGCAAAAGGAAGGATTTTGATATCTTGTTTATGCATATTAATAGTGAAGAATCTACTATGAGAGATCATTTTTGTTGTATTAAGCAGTATGCTAGTAGTCTGAATAATCAGTCTCTTTTGATGGGAGACTTTAATGCGGTCTTGGATTGTAATGAGAAAACAAGAAATCTCTGTGCCGTTAATTCCAAAATGAATTTTTCAGAGATTTTGTTCATCATTTGCAGCTTGTTGATCTAAAATTTTTAGCCCTATGATGACCTAGAACAACAGACCATCTAGGTGTGCTAATATTCAAGAATGTATTGACAGATGTCTAGCTTCCCCAAGGTGGAGCTTCCAATATCCAAATGCTCAAGTTCATCTTCTTGAAGACATTGGTTCGAATCATCGTCCAAATCTCCTTTGTTGGAACCCAGGGTGGATAGAGCAAAAAAAATTCTTTAAATTTGACAGTCAACTGACTTCTATGCCACTCTTTGAGGGCTGTATATCTTCCTCCTAGAATTCAAACTCTGCAGGTCCTGGTATGTCTTCACTACTCAATAAGCTCAAAACATGTCGTGGTAATATTATTGAATGGAATAAGACTCACGAGCACAATTCTAGATTGAAAATTCTTTCTCGCGAGACTCTCTTAGAAGCTAAGAAATTGAATCCAAAAGGGTGGGATGAGTCTCAAATTTGGGCACTCGAAAAAGATTTAACAACTAAAATTATCAAAGAAGGGACTTTTGGGCTTAAAAGGCTCGCTTTAGTTGGCTTAGTCAAGGGGATTGCAATATAACATATTTGCACGCTAAATTCATTCAGAGGAGGAAGCACAATCATATTAAAGACTTATTAGATATGAATGGAACTTGGAAATCTTCTCTTTCAGATATTCAACATCTTGTCTTGAGGTACTTCAATGATATTTATGCTTCTAGGTAATCAAGCAATATTGCATCCTTTACAGAGGGATTCCAATACAGGATAACACCAGATATGAATGCCATGCTCATTAAACCAATATCCTCGATAGAGCTGACTACCGGCCACTTGATGATTGATCTGACAACCGATTGACGACTATCAACCGACCACAGGATCAATAGATGACCAAATAATCCAACGTAATTATGTCTGATCGACTGACTTGATGACCAAAATAGTGCCCTAATGACTTGACACTTTGATGATCGGACTGATGACCGACCTTGTAACTGACGTCGCAATAGAGCAAATTAAATATAAAAAGAGGGTTTGGATTGAGGAGATTCAATCGGATGCAAAAGTAAACTTAATCTTGATGTTAATTCTCGAAATTGATCATAGATGCGAGGATGTCCGACCTAATTCCTGACCAACTAGTTATAGTAGTTGACACGGTCTAACAACTTAATTAGATAAAAGACTAAAAATGATCAGCTCACTAATCAGCTCCTAATCAACAAATAAACTACATGATCAACTCAATGAGATTTAATTTGATAATAGCATTAAGATTTAGGAAGACATGGCTCCGACCATGAAGCTCACTCGGTGAGGCTGTGAAGTTGGAATATGTTATTCCATAATAAAATATTATTTGTCACAAATATCAAATTAACAAGTGATTACAGACTTAGTACCTGTATACTATTTATTCAATTGAACAATTGGCCAAACTACAACTAAACAAATAATAATCTAAAAAATACAAAGAATAACATAGAAATCAGAAATAAGAAAGAGAATTAAGATTGATTTGATCTCACGATCCTTATAAACTACACCTCGAAAGTTTTCTAACTAGATAGAGAAGATTACTTATTGATGCTCATGTTGCAAATCTCAAAATTCTTACTAAAAACTCACTCCTAAGAACTGACTGCCCGATTCAAATGACCTTTCCCTTCTTAAAGGGGGAAATCTAAACTAAAGAGGAATAAAAGAAAAATCCCTTTAAAGGGGAAGTGACAATAAAAAATTTCTTTCTGAGATAATTTCTTCATAAACTGGTTTCTTCAATCAAATTTGGAAATCTCGTGATATAAATCGTGCCCCGAGGTTGGCGTATGCCCATGGTCTGCCTTGCCTAAGGTCGGTATATGCCCCGCCTTTGGTCTGGTTTGCCTGAGGCCTGCCTTGTCTTGTGACTTCTCCTCTGATTTCTGCCTAAAACTTTCAATTGAGAGCTTTTCTTCCCGAAGAGTATAGAATTTGTCAATATTACAAAAAGAAAAGAAATATCCTGGATTTAGCCTAATCAACTCCAATTTCATAAGAAGAAATGTGTACTAAATAGGTAAAATTTACACCCTATCAATGGAGATCAAAGAAGTAGCCTTTCGAATTAATCCCTCTAAAGCTCCTAGAATTGATGGTTACACTGGTTTGTTTTTCCAACGATACTGATACATTGTAGGGGATGATATCTATCAAGCTATCCTACAGTTCTTTATGATAAGGGTTATGGATAAGGAATGGAACCATACACTCATCTCTCTTATCCCTAAAGTTCGATAGGTTCAATCTATAAAGGATTTATGACAAATTGGTCTGTGCAACGTGATATATAAGATCATTTTGAAGCTTCTTGCTGGGAGGCTGCAACCAATCATAGATGCCATTATAGATAAAGAACAGAGTGCCTTTACAAAAAATCAGTTGATCTCCAATAACATCTTCATAAACCATGAGGTTATGCATACTCTGAACTAGAGAAAATCTAGCAATAATTGTGGAATGGCCATGAACTTAGATATTAGCAAGGCCTATGAATGTATAGAGTCGGGCTTTCTGCAACTCATGCTAAGGCAATTTGGTTTTAATGATCGGTGGGTATCATGGATCATGGCATTTGTCAAAACAGTTTCTTATTATGTTCAAGTGAATGACCACTGCATAGGGGAGATATATCCATCAAGAGGAATCAGATAAGGCGACCCATCATCTTTATACCTTTTCATCCTATGTTCAGAAGGTTTGCCTTTTAAATTGAAACATTCTTCCTTATAGGGCATTAAACTTTCAAGATAAGGGCCATCTCTCATTCATTTATTATTTGCGGATGATACCATTATATATTCTAAGGTTGGTATTGGTGAAGCAAGGAAAATCAATAGAATGTTGCATGAATATGCAGCCACATTTGGGCAAATAATCAATTTGAGCAAATCAAGCTTGTCTTTTAGCCCTAATACACCGACTCACACAAGGAAGAAAATTGCTAGAATTCTCCACGCTCACAACCTCAGTGCTCCAGATAAATTCCTAGAATTTCCCTTGGACATTCCTAAATCAAAGCAGCAAATTTTCTCCTTTATAAGAGATCGTATATCAAGTATCACAGTTGGTTGGGAAGATCAGTTACTCTCCAAAGGAGGTAAAGAAACTCTTATCAATGTTGTGGCTATGGATATTCCCAACTATGCGATGCCTTATTTTAAAATGCATCTCTCCCTTTGCAATTCAATTAATTCTATGGTGGCTAACTTATGGTGGGGTCAGCAGAAGAATGAACGAAAAATGCATTGGATTTCTTGGGCAAAACTTTATGATCCTAAATGTAAAGGAGGAATGGGTTTTGGGATCTGGAAGATTTCAATAGAGCCTTGCTTCCAAAATAAGGATGGAGAATTTTAAATAGTCTAGATGCTTTATTGTCTCGAGTGTTGAAAGGGAAGTATTTTTCATCCTTATCCTTTCACTAAGCAAAAATGGGCACCTGCCCTTCTTGGGGGTGTTAAAGTATCCTTTGGGCTAAAAACCTTCTTTTCAATGGCATCCACTGGCAGATTGGGAATGTCAATTCTATTATGTGCAAAGAGGAAAAACCGATCCCAGCTTCTTTTCCTAATGTTCCTTAGGTAATCCATAACCATAATCATGTTGTTATTTGGGCAAATCAATTGATTGATGAGATGACTAATTCATGGAATATTCAAACCCTGTGGAAAAATTTTTCTACTAAGGAATTAAGGAATATCTTGGCTATTCCTCTTAGCTTGTTTTAAAGAGAGGATAAATGGATATGTCATTACTCTAATTCTAGTTTTTATTCTGTTAAATTTGGATATAGAGTAACTCAAGGTTTAAAGCTTGTCCAGAGTTCAAGAACAGCAGGTTCAGGACCATCTTTAGAGGTTGCCTCAGAGATGTTTTGGAAATAGATGTGGAAAATTCAGCTTCCACCAAAATTATCTATTTTTCTTTGCTCCCTACATTATGGGAAGCTTCCCTCAAATGAGGTGATTGTGCGAGGATTATCTAATGTTGACCCCACATGCAAATTTTATGGTCAAGTTGAATCCTTAAAACATTTATTTTTTGATTACGTAAGGGCAGTGGAAGTATGATTCAATTCTCCTCTTGGCTTAAGCCCCACTCTTCTTCGAGGAAGTAGTTTTATGATTTGTGGTTTAATATTCTGAGCACCTTAGAATAAGAGGTGGATGGTGCTTTACTAATTCAGCTTAGTGTCTTTTAGTTGTGGCATATATGGAAACAGAGGAATGGTTTTCAATTTTTGGAATGATTTGTAGCTAGGGAAACTCACCATTGACTTAGTTTTGCACCACCAAGAAGATATCCTTGCTGTTGTGGATCACAATCCTCTTGATAAGGATGTTCCTAGAAATACATCCACTCAGCAACCAACTTGGGTTCCACCTTCTTTGAACAAGACCAAAGTTAATTTTGATGACTTGGTAGATAAAGCAAACAATAGAAAAGCAATTGCATTTTTATTAAGGAACAATTTGGGAATTCTTGTATCTTGGCATTGAAAAATTATTTAAGAAATTCATATCCCTTCATTCTGGAATGTGTAACGACTCCAAAATGGACTGTCACCGGCGCTAGGATTCAGGTCGGCTTAAGGCCGCCAGAACCCATAGCAAGCCTGCTATACTCTCTGTGTATCTGTAAATCTCATACATGATCATACATTTTCGTGAAAATAAAAACTCTTTTCTGAACCAAGGCTTAACCTGTGCATGCACTATCTCTGTACTCTGTACTCTGTACCCCTGACTAGAGCGTGCTCTAGATGGGTTAATTCATACCTGTTAAGCCTGGTTTTTCACATACTCAGGAAAATATATACATATACAGATCATGTACATAACAATAGATTTACAACACAAACGACTAAGTCAAGCACATCTCTAACTGAAAACATAACTATTACATTTCTGTAACATTACATGTCCACTCTATACTATTACATTTCTCTTTACTCTTTTTGTGCTCTGCTGACTTGCCCTGTACACTGTACACTGAACCTGCAAAACTGGGGTTTAAGGGAGTGGGATGAGCTCTATAGCCCAGTGAGTAGAACAGTAAAACAATTCATTAAAATATGATCTCATGGAATGCGTCATAACACAAACAAACCACATCAAGGGTAAACCTGTCACCACATAGTCCCAGTAACTCTGTGCCAGGGCGTAGAATCGAGCACCTGGTCTTCCTGTCATATATGTATATGTGTATATAACACCTCTGTACTTACCATTGCCAGGGCGTAGTCAAAGGCTCCTGGTCTTTACTATACTTGCCAGGGCGTAGTCAAAGGCTCCTGGACTTCCTGTCTGAGACTATTGGATCATTCAGCATTCACCCACATCAATAATAACTATGCAATGCAACATATTCGTGGATAGTAATGCAATCAACCTAATGTATAATTATGATGCATGAGATATGCTAAAACATTCCATTGAGTTACGTAAAAGAGTTAAGTTTAGTTCCACTCACCTCTGGCTATCTGGACTGACTGACTCTGCAGGCTCTATAAACTCTGGAGCAGTACTCACTGCTGCTCTCTCTGGTTCCTCTGGTCTGTACCTATACAGATAGACGCAAATGAGGGACCAAACTAGCTTATGACTAACTCTATTAAAACTCCCCAAGAATCCCTTTAAACTCACTCTAAACCTCATGCAAAGCATGCAAAGGAAAGCTGGACAGGACACTTTCGGCGGCAGGTTCGGCGGCCGAAAGTCCTCTCCAGAGACGAAACTCAAGCACCTTCGGCGGCCGAATCTCTATTTTCGGCTGCCGAACCCTTTCGGGGGCACGTTTCGGGGGCCAAAAGGCACTCCAGAGACGAAAGTCTCTAACCTTCAGCGGCACCTTCGGCGGCCGAACTTCCCTCCAGAACCGAAAGTCCAAAAGCTCGGGGGCAAGCTTGGGCAGCCGAAGCCACCTCCTCACACCTCTTCAGGGGTTCGGCGGCCGAATGTACCTTCGGCGGCCGAACCTGAGTTCATCAGCAGGGCAGAAACTTGCCCTGCCTCTCGCCAAATGCACAAAACTCTCTGCCCCTCAACCATCTCACTTCCATCACTTGCATACACTCTTGTATATGCTCAAAGGGGTCAAAAACTACCTAAAAACCCCAAACACACAACTCACACAAAAACAAGCTGTATACATAAAATCATCAAAACCTCTCTTTTTACCCTATTCATGCAACTCTCTCCATAAACCCCATAAAACCTTCAGACAACATAAAAACAAGCTCAGGATCTTCACTTACCTCTTGAAAACAAGTAGATGAACGATCCTAACGTGGCGGTTTGGAGCAACTTGCCTTCAACCTCTCCAAACTTCACAACTTTGAGTTTGTAGCTTAAAACCGTCACATAATCATGAAAACTAATCAAATCTTTGCATGATTTAATGAAAACATGAAAGAAAACTCACAAAGGACAGAGTTTCACCTCAGAAGACAAAAGAAACGGTGCTCTGACCGCTTCAACCGACTGAGGGCCATTTATAGGTGGCTGGCCAGACCACCTTCGGCGGCCACACGAGAAACCGAAAGCCATGCATGTTCGGCGGCCGAACCTCAACTTCGGCGGCCGAACCTGGCTTTTCTGCCTTTGTGAGAAAAACATAAATCTAACCCTTCTAGAGACCTCCGACATCCCGGACTCCACCGGCAGGTAGAATTCCGATGTCGGACTCTAGCCGGGTATTACATTCTCCCCCCCTTAAGACCATTCGTCCTCGAATGATCCGAAAACAAACAAGTAACACAGAAAAAAGGAGGAAACTAACCTCAAAACAAATATGGATACTGCTGGAGCATCGACTCTCGCGTCTCCCAGGTGCATTCTTCTAGATTATGGTGGTTCCACAGGACTTTCACCATTGGAATTTCCTTGTTTCGTAGCTGTCTGATTTGTGTGTCCAGAATCCGCACTGGCTGCTCTATATAGGTGAGATCTGTAAGAATCTCCACCTCAGGCTCACTCAGAACCTGATTCGAATCTGATACAAACTGCCGTAGCATAGAAACATGAAATACCGGGTGAATTCTCTCCATAGAAGCAGGTAAATCCAGCTTATACGACACATTTCCGATCTTCTGCAAAATCTCAAAGGGTCCAATGTACCGTGGAGCTAATTTACCCTTCTTTCCAAAACGAACCACTCCTTTCATTGGAGACACTTTCAGCAATACCATACTACCCTCCTGGAATTCTAACTGTTTCCTGCGAACGTCTGCATAACTTTTCTGTCTACTCTAAGCTGTCCTGATTCTATCTCTGATCAAGGGCACCACTCGACTAGTAATCTCTACTAACTCTGGCCCTGCAAGAGCCTTCTCTCCTATCTCTTCCCAGCAAACAGGGGATCTGCACTTCCTCCCATACAAAGCTTCATAAGGAGCCATCCCTATGCTAGCATGATGGCTGTTACTGTAGGCAAACTCCACCAAAGGTAAATGCTGCCTCCAAGAACCGCCAAAGTCTAACACACACAGTCGCAGCATATCCTCTATGGTTTGGATGGTCTTCTCTGACTGTCCATCAGTCTGTGGGTGGAAAGCAGTGCTAAACTCTAATCTCGTGCCCATCGCACTCTGCAGACTTCGCCAAAATCGGGAGGTAAACTGAGGTCCTCTGTCTGACACTATAGACACTGGAACTCCATGTAATCTCACTATCTCATCCAGATAGACCTGTGCCAACTTAGCCACAGAATAGGTACTCCGAACGGGAAGAAAATGGGCAGATTTCGTGAGTCTATCCACAATCACCCATATAGAGTCTATCCTGTTGGACGTTGCTGGTAAACCTACTACAAAATCCATGGCTATGTTCTCCCATTTCCACTCTGGAATCGGCAATGGGTTAAGCATTCCGGCTGGTTTCTGATGCTCTAGTTTCACCCTTTGGCAAACCTCACATGCTGTCACAAACTGCGCCACTTCTTTCTTCATGGCTGGCCACCAATAAACCCTTTTCAGATCTTGATACATCTTGGTGGCTCCTGGGTGAACACTATATCTCGCATTATGAGCTTCCCTCATAATGTCTTCCTTCACACTGCTCTTATCTGGTACACAAAGTCGACTCCCATAGCGGAGGATCCCTTTACTGTCAAATCTGAACTCTGCACTGTTGCCTGACTGAACAGTCCTGGCAATTTCATCAACTCAGGGTCCTCATGCTGTCTCTGAGCTATCTGCTCCAGAAACACAGGTGTCACTCTCATCTGTGCTATCAACGCACATGTACCAGACAACTCTAGCTGTAACCCTCTTCTAAGAGCTTGTAAAGCTCCATCACAACTGGTCTCCGCTCTGCTGCTATATGGGATAAACTGCCTAGTGACTTCCGGCTGAGGGCGTCTGCCACAACATTCGCCTTACCCGGATGATACTGGATCTTACAATCATAATCACTGAGCAATTCAACCCACCTTCTCTGCCTCAAATTCAGCTCTCTCTGACTCAAGATGTACTGTAAACTCTTGTGATCAGTGAAGATTTCGCATTTAACCCCGTAGAGGTAATGCCGCCACATCTTAAGTGCAAAGATAACTGTTGCCATCTCTAGATCATGGGTAGGGTAATTCAACTCGTGCTTCTTCAACTGTCTAGAAGCATAAGCTATCACCCTATCACTCTGCATCAATACACAGCCCAATCCCACTCGAGATGCATCACAGAACACTGTGAAATCCTCATTACTCACAGGCAGAGCTAACACTGGTGCTGTTGTCAATCTCCTCTTGAGCTCCTCAAAGCTCTCTTCACACTGGTCTGACCAGACAAACTTCTGGTTCTTCTGAGTCAATTTGGTCATAGGAGCCGCTATCTTTGAGAAGTTTTGAACGAACCTTCTGTAGTAACCTGCCAGTCCCAGAAAGCTTTTAATCTCAGTCACTGTCGTGGGTCTGGGCCAGTTAGCTACAGCCTCTATCTTCTTGGGGTCTACCTCAATACCCTCTGCTGATACCACATGTCCCAAGAAGGAAATGCTCCTCAACCAAAACTCACACTTTGAGAACTTGGCATACAATCCATGCTCTCTCAGTGTCTGCAGAACTATCCTCAGATGCTGGGCATGCTCCTCTGCATCTCTGGAATACACTAAAATATCATCGATGAAAACAATGACAAAGTGATCCAGAAACTCACTGAAAACTCTATTCATGAGATCCATGAATGCTGCAGGGGCGTTAGTCAACCCGAACGGCATCACTAAGAACTCATAATGCCCATATCTGGTCCGGAAAGCTGTCTTAGGCACATCTGCCTCTCTGACTCTCAACTGATGATACCCGGATCTCAGATCTATTTTAGAGAAACAACCTGCTCCAGCTAGCTGGTCAAATAGATCATCAATCCTAGGTAGAGGATACCTATTCTTGGTAGTGACCTTGTTCAACTGTCTGTAGTCGATACAAAGTCTGAGGGATCCATCCTTCTTTCTGACAAAAAGCACTGGAGCACCCCAAGGTGAGTTACTAGGGCGGATGAAACCCTTATCTACCAAGTCCTGCAACTGTTCTTTCAACTCTTTTAACTCTGCTGGCGCCATCCTGTAGGGAGGAATAGAGATAGGTTTGGTACCTGGCAGCAATTCAATTTCAAACCCTATCTCCCTATCAGGTGGTAGTCCTGGTAAATCGTCTGGGAACACATCGAGAAACTCTCGGACTACTGGTACTGCGGCTGGTTCCCTAACCTGACTGTCTAGCTCTCTCACATGAGCTAGAAACCCCTGACAACCCCTCCTAAGCAAACGACGAGCCTGAAGGGCTGAAATCATACCTCTGGGTGTACCTCTCCTGTCTCCTCTGAAGACACACTCTGACCCATCCTGGTCTCTGAGACTCACTATCTTCTCTCTACAGTCCAAAGTAGCACTATATGCAGATAGCCAATCCATCCCTAGAATGATATCAAAATCAGTCAAGTCTAGAACCACAAGGTCAGCTGGAAGGTATCTACCCTCTATAAACACTGGACTGAAACGACAGACTGACACTGCCACTGATGGGTCACATTTAGGTCCACTGACCCAGAGAGGATACTCTAACTCAGAACTGATCAAACCCAATCTCTCTATGGCTCTCGAAGCAATAAAGGAATGAGAAGCACCGGGGTCCATCAAAGCATACACATCGGAACACCCAATGATGAGATTACCTGACACCACTGTGTTCGACGTGTTAGCCTCCTCCTGTGTCACAGTGAAAATCCGTGCTGGGGCTACCGGATTTCCACCTCGGGAACCTGCTGCTGAAGTAGAGGCTACCCCTCTCCCTCTACCTCTGCCACTACTCTGAGGCATGACTGGAGCTGCTGGCTGACCAACTGGCTGTACCACACTGCCTGAACTCATCTGCTGGGATGGTGCAAAAGTCACCTGAGGACAATCCCTAGCAATATGCCCTTCCTGTCCACATCTAAAACAAGCTGTAGATCCCAACCGACAAACTCCTCCATGTGGTTTTCCGCATCTTCTGTAGACTGGAGCTGTGCCAGAGCTTGAGCCACTACCTATTCCCAGACCTGACTTCACTTTACTCCAGAACTTACTCTTTGTTCCTTTTGCTCTATCCCATCTCTTGCCGCCTGAAGTGCCTGCACTGGGGGCCTTAGAACCCGAAGCCTGTGCCTTTGACTGTTTCTGAATATTGGCACTAGCTTCCATTTTCCTGGCTGCGTCCACTATCGTGTGAAAACTCTCCTTTTCTGCTGGAAGAATCAAGGAAGAATACCTGGGATGCAATCTCATAGTATATCTCCTTGCCTTCTTCTGATCAGTATCATAGGCTTGACCCACATACTGAAGCAAATCCAGGAACTTATCTGTGAATTCATCAACACTCATCTCATCTGTCTGTCGCAACTGTTCGAACTCTATTACTTTCATCTCCCTGGAACTGTCAGGAAAAGCCCACCCTGCAAACTCATTGGCGAACTCTCCCCATGACATGCTGTCCATTCTGGGTTCCACATAGTTCTTAAACCATTATCTAGCCTTCTTGCATTTTAATGTAAACCCTGCCATCTCAATGGCTCTCCTATCATCTGCTCCCAATTCACTGGTTATCATCCTAACTGCTCTGAGGTAATCAAATGGATCATCTCTCGTGTTGTATTTAGGAGCATCCAATTTCAAGTACTCCGTCATTTGTACTTTACCTCCAGATGAGCTAGGTTGATGTCTGTCAACAACAGGGGCTACTGGTTCTGGTGGTGGTACTCGTTCATTTGGCTCTGGGTGTGCTGCACTTAGATGGGTAGGGGAGGGTGGATACATAGGATATGGTGGATAGTAAGGAGGATAAGGCATATATGGCATGTAAGGAGGATATGGGACAAAACTAGAGTACTCCGACATACCTCCCATCGGATACTCTGGATAGCCAAAACCTGAGGTCTGAGCACCTCCCTGCGATTCTCCCATACCTTCCTCAAATTTGCCTATACCCATGCTGTCATCTCTAGACTGATCAATCTCCATAGCTTCCCTCCTTTCCTCTGATCTTTCTCCCCTAGCTGTTCCTCTTCTGCTCTCGTCGACAGACCTTCTAGGGTCTATGGCCGTACCTTCCCTGCTAGATCTCTGAGACCTTGCCCTTGGCAATGCAGGAGGACGAGCAGCTGGTCTCTCACTCTCTGGTCTTCCTGTCATATATGTATATGTGTATATAACACCTCTGTACTTACCATTGCCAGGGCGTAGTCAAAGGCTCCTGGTCTTTACTATACTTGCCAGGGCGTAGTCAAAGGCTCCTGGACTTCCTGTCTGAGACTATTGGATCATTCAGCATTCACCCACATCAATAATAACTATGCAATGCAACATATTCGTGGATAGTAATGCAATCAACCTAATGTATAATTATGATGCATGAGATATGCTAAAACATTCCATTGAGTTACGTAAAAGAGTTAAGTTTAGTTCCACTCACCTCTGGCTATCTGGACTGACTGACTCTGCAGGCTCTGTAAACTCTGGAGCAGTACTCACTGCTGCTCTCTCTGGTTCCTCTGGTCTGTACCTATACAGATAGACGCAAATGAGGGACCAAACTAGCTTATGACTAACTCTATTAAAACTCCCCAAGAATCCCTTTAAACTCACTCTAAACCTCATGCAAAGCAAGCAAAGGAAAGCTGGACAGGACACTTTCGGCGGCAAGTTCGGCGGCCGAAAGTCCTCTCCAGAGACGAAACTCAAGCACCTTCGGCGGCCGAATCTCTATTTTCGGCTGCCGAACCCTTTCGGGGGCACGTTTCGGGGGCCAAAAGGCACTCCAGAGACGAAAGTCTCTAACCTTCGGCGGCACCTTCGGCGGCCAAACTTCCCTCCAGAGCCGAAAGTCCAAAAGCTCGGGGGCAAGCTTGGGCAGCCGAAGCCACCTCCTCACACCTCTTCAGGGGTTCGGCGGCCGAATGTACCTTCGGCGGCCGAACCTGAGTTCATCAGCAGGGCAGAAACTTGCCCTGCCTCTCGCCAAATGCACAAAACTCTCTGCCCCTCAACCATCTCACTTCCATCACTTGCATACACTCTTGTATATGCTCAAAGGGGTCAAAAACTACCTAAAAACCCCAAACACACAACTCACACAAAAACAAGCTGTACACATAAAATCATCAAAACCTCTCTTTTTACCCTATTCATGCAACTCTCTCCATAAACCCCATAAAACCTTCAGACAACATAAAAACAAGCTCAGGATCTTCACTTACCTCTTGAAAACAAGTAGATGAACGATCCTAACGTGGCGGTTTGGAGCAACTTGCCTTCAACCTCTCCAAACTTCACAACTTTGAGTTTGTAGCTTAAAACCGTCATATAATCATGAAAACTAATCAAATCTTTGCATGATTTAATGAAAACATGAAAGAAAACTCACAAAGGACAGAGTTTCACCTCAGAAGACAAAAGAAACGGTGCTCTGACCGCTTCAACCGACTGAGGGCCATTTATAGGTGGCTGGCCAGACCACCTTCGGCGGCCACACGTGAAACCGAAAGCCATGCATGTTCGGTGACCGAACCTCAACTTCGGCGGCCGAACCTGGCTTTTCTGCCTTTGTGAGAAAAACATAAATCTAACCCTTCTAGAGACCTCCGACATCCCGGACTCCACCGGCAGGTAGAATTCCGATGCCGGACTCTAGCCGGGTATTACAGAATGTATTGCTTGCCGAGAAGCTACTTTATTGGCTCTTAATAGAGATCTCTGTCTATCAACAATTGAAGGGGACTCTCTATCAGTTGTTCAAGCAATCAATGGAGATGCAACTCATGTCCTGATCCAAGATCTTATAGAAGACATCAAGATTCTAGCTTCCAATACTCAGATACTGGTATTAGAGCAGCTCATGCTTTTGCTACCAAAGCTCTTCATGATCCTAATTTTATATGTAATTTGTGGGCTCAGAACCTTTTTATCATGGATGTACTTCCTCCTTTTCATTAATGAAATTTTCTCCTTAGAAAAAAAAAAAAACAAGCTATTATTGTGATTCCAAGATTATTATCGCAAACTTCCAACAAGCCAATAAGGCATGTAATTAATTAAGTATTAATAATAATTAAGTAATACTTTTTTTTGCTCCATAATTTTTATTCATTTTACTTTTTTATACAAATTAAGAAATGATAGTTATTTTAGTTAAGGTGCAAATTTTTTCTATTAGTTTTTCAATTATATCCATCTTTAATATAAAATGAAGACATTAAGTTTTATTGAAACAATAAAATTATCATTAATAAGATATGGTTTGAATTAAATTTTAAGAGATTGTTTGAATTCTCATTGAAAAACATAATGATATGGCTGAAAATGAGCTGAAGTATGATTGGTCAATCTGCAAAAGAGAGAGTGGGGTGGTTGGTGCCTATGGGTAGTCACTCTGATACTCAAGTCAGCAATTTATCACAAAGGGCGAGTGTACGAAATTAGCTTGAGCTTAGAATAAGTGTGTAAGAATGCGTAACTTGAACTATGTGTATACTTTACTTTTATACTGTAAGAAAACAAAGTTAGTTAGTAAATCTCTTGGAAATCCGACTGGTACCGACTAGTGGATAAGAGATCCTGCGATTATAGGCTTAATAGGGATCTATTGGATTCTATCCTCTAATAGTAACTTTATATCATGAAGGACTTAACTGGCTCAGGAGAGGGCGAGTCTTTTGTCATTCTGAGTATTAATCATTATGATGTTCGAGTCTCCTTTCTTCCAGTTGAGACTTCCATGATCGAGCATCATAGCTCAGTGGGGCCTTACCACGTGGCCTAGTCATATGGTGACAGCTCATGACAATACTTTTGGCGAATATTATGTCATATCAGAGGTCCCCCATTAGACTTTGACTCTTCAAATTCGAATATTACAGTTGTCTTCACGGTCTTGGACACGTGGCATACACGAATTAGCTCCCCATATCCATGTCCCGTTGCCTATTCTAATCATGAATGCTAATTGTCTTGCTTCTTGAGTCGCATTTAAACCAGCCGTCGAAACAAACATTATAAAATCTCTCTTTCTCCTACGATTACCACTTTTTCCTTCAATTGCTTTCTTCTGCTTATAAAAGACTCGGCCACTTAATCGTCTTTGATTCTTTCGCTCTCTAGAAAGCAACTCTTACTTCCGCTTCTTTTTCCTATTTCATAAGATGAATAGGACTTCTTTTTCCTCTTATTCGTCTTCTTTTGGCGGAAGCTCCACTTCGAGTTCGGTGGCCCCATCCTCGCTCTAGCTCCCACCCTTCTACTAAGGGTGGTTCATGATAATGATAGCCTCCTAGTGAACGACATCCATCTTTGCTGACTTAGAAGGATGTAGACCAATTGCACAAAAATTATCAAATCTCTCGAGAGACTTTTTAGGTTTATGCTCCATGCTCGAATGTTTGCATGGACGATCAAATCCCTATGGAGGACATAATCATGGTCTATGAAGAACAGTTGAAGGCGGGTCTTCGATTCCCAATGGACCCTTTCTTCGTTGAAGTCCTTTGTTTCCACAAGCTACCAGTCACCAACTGCACCCAAACAGTTGGAGATTTTTAGTGGCTTTTTGCTTTGTCTGCTTTAACAACAACATTGAGATGAGCGTAGCCCTTTTCTCCTAGTTGTACCAGCTGAGAAAGTCAAAAAAATGAAGAGTTCTGTTTCTTTAGTAGGAAAAAGCTCCATATTCTTTTTGATCGGATACCCCCTCCTTGAAACGCTGGAAAAATAAGTTTTTCACCCTCTACCATAGGGTATCTGGGTGTTTTGGGCATCTCCGCACAGATTGGAATATATACGTGGAGCTCAAAAAGGATGGAGTCCCACTTGTAACAGCCCGAAAACCGAACTGCTACCCGCACTAGGATCCAGATCGACTTAAGGTCGCCGGGACCCGTAGTAAGCCTGCTATCCTGTCTGTGTACCTGTGAAATCCCATACATGATCATACTTTTTTTGTCAAACCATTAAAACTGTTCTTTCCTCCAGGGCTTAACCTGTGCATGCACTGTTTCTGCTCTCTCTTATCCGTCTCTAAGCGGATAAACTCATAATGTTAAGCCTGGTTTTCTCATATACATCAACAAGAAAAGATACATACATATAAAAACTGATCATGTATACATAACTGGGGATCACTCTAACGAATCAAGCACAAGTCTATACATCTTATTACATAACTACAATCTCTTTACATATACATGTCCACACTAGCTATTACATATCTCTTCTTCCATACCCTGCTGAACTCCCTCCGGACTCTGCACCTGCAAACCTGGGGAATAGGGGAGAGGGATGAGCTATACAAGCCCAATGAGTAGAACTATAAAACATGATCTCATGGAATGCATCACATCACAGACATTTCATCTCAAGGACAGACATGACCACCAAAATTCCCACTGGGAGGATGCCTGGCCCAGCCAGGTCTTACATCCTCAATTTGCCTGGCCCGGCCAGGTCTTACAAACTCTGCTCGCCTGGCCCAGCCAGGTCTTACGATAATCTGCTGCCTGGCCTAGCCAGGTCTTACCTACAGAAGGCTGCCTAGCCCGGCCAGGTCTTACACAGAGCTAGGGCTATTGGGGTCACCTTGGTCCATCCATCTCATCATATACATCGTATTATGCAATGCAATGCGCCATCTTCGTGAAACTAGTGCAATCAACCTACTATAGTCATCATGATGCATGCAACATGCTAAAAGCATTTTAGTTCTGAAAAGAGAAGTTCCACTCACCTCTGGCTGACTCTGGACTACCTCTGCAGGTTCTGAACCTGTGCTCACTGCTGACTTCCCTGATTCCTCTGGTCCGTTCCTACACAGGTGGACTCAAATGAGGGACCAAACTAACTCAAGAACCGCTCTAAGAAACTCCCCAAAAGCCCTCTAAAAGATCCTAAAACAATCACATAAAACATGCAAAAGAAAGCTGGACAGGGCACTTTCGGCGGCATGTTCGGCGGCCGAAACCCCTCTCCAGAGACAAAACTCATGCATGTTCGGCGGCACCTTCGGCAGCCGAAAGTCTCGTCCAGAGACGAACCTCAACCTTCGGCGGCACTTTCGGCGGCCGAACCTTGCCTCCAGAGACGAAAGTCCAAATATTCGGGGGCAAGCTTTGGCAGCTGAAACTGCCTCCACAAGGGGTTTGGCGGCCGAACCTTCCTTCGGCGGCCGAACCTGGCTTTGTCCAGTGGACAGAACCCTGCTCTGTTTCATGCATAACTCACCCAAACCTTACCTAAACATGCATATCAACTACTCCCAACTAGCACATACCATATAACATGTATAAAGAGGTCCAAAACTAGCCTAAAACCTCAAACAAACACATCAAACAATACTTAACATGCTTGTACATACACATCTCCTATAAACCTCACCTACACCTAATCATGCATACTACCCATCCAACTCCCATAAAACCTTCAAAACTCATCAAAGAAGTTCAGGATCAACCCTTACCTCCTAAAGAACTTGAGGATGAGTGATCCTAACGTGGAGATAGGGATAAAACCGCTTCCAAAGCTCCAAGCTTCAAAACTTACTATTTTTGCTCAAAACCTTCAAAACACACCAAAACACTTAAAACCCTTGGAAGATTTGGTGAAAAACATGAAAAACATGAAAGTCAACGTGGGAGAGGCGTGAACGCACCTCTGGCTGCAAGTGGAGGAGAAATATCCTCCTTCCACCGACCCTTGGCCCTTTTATAGGTGGCTGGCCAGACCACCTTCGGCAACCGAACGTGAATCCGAAACCATGCAATGTTCGGCGGCCGAAAGTGACCTTCGGCGGCCGAACCTTTGCATTTCTCCCTTGTTGCTTTTCTTTCAAAACTCATTTCCTTTAACACTTTAAAACATGCAAAACCCTTAAAAACACACATGAAAACATATGTCTTACCCTTCTCGAGGGTTTCGACACTCGAGATTCCACCGGTCTACAGAAATTCCGATGCCGGACTCAAGCCGGGTATTACATTCTTCCCCCCTTAAGATCATTCGTCCCCGAATGTTCCTCAAACATAAAGCACATAAACACATAGGAAAGGGAAAAACGAACCTTAAAACAGATATGGGTATTGCTAGAGCATGGACTCCCGTGTCTCCCAAGTGCACTCTTCTAAGTTGTGGTGGTTCCACAGGACTTTCACCATTGGTATCTCCTTGTTTCTCAGCTTTTTGATCTGGGTGTCCAAGATCCGTACTGGCTGTTCTTCATACGTGAGATCCCCAAGGATGTCTATCTCAGGCTCACTGAGAACCTTCTCTGGATCTGACACAAACTTCCGCAACATAGAAACATGGAATACCGGGTGAATTCGTTCCATAGAAGCAGGTAAATCTAGCTTATACGATACATTCCCAATCTTCTGCAAGATTTCAAAGGGACCAATGTACCGTGGAGCTAATTTTCCCTTCTTTCCAAAGCGAACCACTCCCTTCATTGGAGACACCTTTAGCAATACCATATCCCCCTCCTGGAACTCTATCTGCTTCCTACGGATGTCTGCATAGCTTTTCTGTCTGCTCACAGCTGTTCTGATCCTCTCTCTGATCATAGGCACCAACTTGCTGGTAATCTCCACTAACTCTGGCCCTGCAAGAGCCTTCTCTCCAACCTCTTCCCAGCAAACATGTGTTCTGCACTTCCTTCCATACAGAGCTTCATAAGGGGCCATCCCTATGCTAGCATGATGGCTGTTGTTGTAGGCAAACTCCACCAGTGGTAGATGCCGCCTCCAAGAACCGCCAAAGTCTAACACACACATTCTCAACATATCTTCAATAGTTTGGATGGTCCTCTCTGACTGACCGTCTGTCTGCGGATGGAAAGCAGTACTGAAATCCAATCTTGTGCCCATAGCAGCTTGCAGACTCCGCCAAAACCTGGAGGTGAACTGAGGTCCTCTATCTGATACAATCGACACTGGAACTCCATACAGCTTTACTATTTTGTCCACATACACCTGCGCTAGCTTGTCCACAGCATAGTTACTCCTGACTGGAATGAAGTGGGTAGATTTAGTGAGTCTATCCACAATCACCCATATGGAGTCTAGTCTGGTAGACGTCGCCGGTAACCCCACTACAAAATCCATAGCTATGTTCTCCCATTTCCACTCTGGAATTGGCAGTGGGTTCAGCATTCCAGCCGGCTTCTGGTGCTCTAGCTTCACCCTTTGACATGTCTCGCAGGCTGACACAAACTGTGCCACTTCTTTCTTCATTGCTGGCCACCAATACACCCTTCTCAGATCTTGATACATTTTGGTGGCTCCAGGGTGAATGCTATATCTCGCATTATGAGCTTCCCTCATAATGTCTGCCTTCAAACTGGCGTCATCTGGTACACATAATCTCTTACCATGATGAAGAATCCCCTCATTGTCAAATCTGAACTTTGCACTGTTACCAGACTGAACAGTCCTGGCAATCTTTACTAACTCAGGGTCCTCGTGCTGTTTCAGAGCCACTTGCTCTAGAAACACAGGTGTAACTCTCATCTGTGCAAGCAAAACACCTGTACCAGATAACTGCAACTGTAACCCTTCATCCATGAGCCTGTAGAAGTCCTTCACCACCGGCCTTCTTTCTGCTGTGATGTGGGACAGACTGCCAAGTGATTTCCGGCTTAAGGCATCAGCTACCACATTAGCCTTATCCGGATGATACTGGATCTTACAATCATAATCACTGAGCAATTCTACCCACCGTCTCTGCCTCAAGTTTAGCTCTCTCTGACTCAAGATGTGCTGCAAGCTCTTATGATCCGTATAGATCTCACACTGTACCCCATAGAGGTAATGCCTCCACATCTTAAGTGCAAAGATAACAGCTGCCATCTCCAGATCGTGTGTCGGGTAATTCAGCTCGTGCCTCTTTAGCTGTCTAGAAGCATAAGCTATCACTCTATCATTCTGCATCAACACACAACCTAATCCCACTCGGGATGCATCACAGAACACTGTGAAATCTTCATCACTGATCGGCAAAGCTAACACCGGTGCTGAAGTCAACCGTCTCTTCAACTCTTCAAAACTCTCATCACAATCCTCTGACCATACAAACTTCTGATTCTTTCTGGTTAGTCTGGTCATAGGAGCAGCTATCTTTGAGAAGTCCTGAACGAACCTCCGATAGTAGCCTGCCAAACCCAGAAAACTCTTGATCTCAGTCACTGTAGTGGGTGTAGGCCAGTTGGCTACCGCCTCTACCTTTTTGGGATCAACTGCTATTCCTTCTTCTGATACCACATGACCCAAAAAGGAAATGCTCCTGAGCCAGAACTCGCACTTGGAGAACTTGGCATACAAGCCATGCTCTCTCAAGGTCTGGAGAACTATCCGCAGATGCTGGGCATTGTAATACCCGGCTCGAGTCCGGCATCGGAATTCCTGTAGTCCGGTGGAATCTTGGGTGTCGGAACTCTCGAGAAGGGTAAGACATATATTGTCTAAGGTATTTTCACTTGTTTTCATGTTTTGAAGTATTAAAAGAATTGAGTTTTGAAAGAAATGCAACAAGGGAGAAATGCAAAGGTTCGGCCGCCGAAGGTCACTTTCGGCCGCCGAACATTGCATGGTTTTGGCTTCACGTTCGGCTGCCGAAGGTGGTCTGGCCAGCCACCTATAAAAGGGCCAAGGGTCGGTGGAAGGAGGTTATTTCTCCTCCATTTGCAGCCAAAGGTGAGTTTCAGCCTCTCCCACGTTGACTTTTCTGTTTTCCATGATTTTCATCCAATCTTTCAAGAGTTTTAAGAGTTTTGGTGACTTTTGAAGGTTTTGAGCAAAAGAAGCAAGTTTTGAAGCTTGGAGCTTTGGAAGAGCTTTTCTTCATATCTCCACGTTAGGATCCTTCATCCTCAAGTTGTTTAAGAGGTAAGTGAAGATCCTGAGCTTCGTTGATGATTTTGAAAGGTTTTATGAAGTTTGTATGGGTAGTATGCATGTTTTGGTTTAGGTGAGGTTTTTGGTGATTTGTGGTGTTCAAGCATGTTTCAGTGTTATGTGCTATGTTTGTTTGGGGTTTTAGGGTAGTTTTAGACCCCTTTGTGCAGATATATGTGTATATGCTAGTTGTGAGTAGTTGAGATGTATGTTTGTAGGTTTTTGGGCAAAGTTTGCATGAAACAGAGCAAGGTTCTGCCCTTCGGGCAAAACCAGGTTCGGCCGCCGAAGGAAGGTTCGGCCGCCGAACCCCTTGTGGAGGCAGTTTCGGCTGCCAAAGGTTGCCCCCGAAAGCTAGGCTTTCGGTTTAGAAAGGGACTTTCGGCCGCCGAAAGAGAGAGTTCGGCCGCCGAAAGTGTGTGAGTTTCGTCTCTGGACGAGACCTTCGGCCGCCGAAGGTGCCGCCGAACATGCATGAGTTTCGTCTCTGGAGTGGGGTTTCGGCCGCCGAACCTGCCGCCGAAAGTGCCCTGTCCAGCTTTCTTTTGCATGTTTTATGTAATGGTTTTAGGCTTGTTTAGCGGGGTTTTTGGGGAGTTTCTGAGCGATGTTCTTGAGTGAGTTTGGTCCCTCATTTGCGTCCACCTGTGTAGGTACGGACCAGAGGAATCAGGGAAGTCAGCAGTGAGTCCAGTGTCAGAACCTGCAGAGTCAGTGCAGAGATAGCCAGAGGTGAGTGGAACTTAACTTAATGTTTTAATATGAGAACTGCATCTTTTATCATGCTTCATGCATCATGAATATGCTCTAGGGTGAGTGCATTAGTGTACACGACTATGATGCATTGCATTTATCCTTGTACTTGGCATGGCTCCTTGTACATTGCTTATGTGAGACGGCACGGACTTCGTGAGGATTCATTAGCCCTCAGAGGAAGACCTGGAACAGCCCTACGGGGACCAGGCACAAAGACCTGGAACAGCCCTACGGGGACCAGGCACATGGTACTCCGGTACCCCAGATGAGATAGAGGGAGTTTTGATCCGTCCGGCCGAGGTGATGTGATTATGTGTTGCATTCCATGAGAGCATGTTTTATCACCTGTAATTTTATTACTATTCTACTCACTGGGCTATAGTAGCTCATCCCTCTCCCCTAACTCCAGTTGTGCAGGTTCAGAGGGTAGAGAGAGAGGTCAGCAGGGTACAGGAAGAGTACAGAGTCGTGTAATAGCTAGTGTGGACATGTAAAATGTAAAATGTATATGTATAGAGATAGTGTATGTATGGACAGTGTATAGAATGGTGCTTGACTTATAAGAAGTGTAATCCCTTTGTGGAGTCACATGATCAGTTTATGTATGTTTCTTTATTGTTATATGTTTATGAGCAAAACCAGGCTTAACATTATGAGTTTGATCCGCCTAGAGCCATGAGGAGCTCTAGTAGGGATTACTAGATAACAGAGAGAGTGCATGCACAGGTTAAGCCTTGGAATGAAGAAAAGTTTTATGTTTTTACAGAATATGTATGATCATGTATGGGATTTCACAGGTATACAGACAGGAGAGCAGGCTTACTACGGGTCCCGGCGACCTTAAGTCGATCTGGATCCTAGTGCCGGTGGCAGTTCGGTTTCCGGGCTGTTACAGGCATGTTCTTCTGCATTTCTGGAGTACACCAAGATATCATCTATAAAGAAGATCACAAAACGATCCAGGTACTCCCTGAAAACCCTGTTCATGAGATCCATGAATGCTGCAGGGGCGTTATTTAACCCGAACGGCATTACCAGGAACTCATAATGCCCATATCTGGTTCTGAAAGCGGTCTTGGATACATCTTCTTCCCTGATCTTTAACTGGTGGTATCCAGATCTCAGATCTATCTTAGAGAAACAACTTGCTCCTGCCAGCTGGTCGAATAGATCATCGATCCTGGGTAATGGATACTTGTTCTTGGTAGTGACTTTGTTCAACTGCCGATAGTCAACACAAAGTCTAAGAGGTCCATCCTTCTTCCTGACAAATAGTACGGGAGCACCCCAAGGTGAGGTACTTGGGCGGATGAAACCCTTGTCTACCAAATCCTGCAACTGCTCTTTCAACTCTCTCAGCTCAGCTGGTGCCATCCTGTAGGGAGGAAGAGAGATCGGTCTGGTACCAGGTATCAATTCAATCTCAAACTCTATGTCCCCATCAGGTGGTAGTCCTGGAAGCTCTTCAGGAAACACATCTGGGAACTCGCAAACCACTGGTACTGAGGATGGTTCCCTAACCTGATTATCTAGCTCTCTCACATGAGCTAGGAACCCCTGACAACCCTTCCTTAACAACCTACGAGCCTGGAGGGCTGATATCAAACCCTTAGGTGTCCCTCTCCTGTCTCCTCTGAAGACACACTCTGACCCATCCTGGTCTCTGACACTGACTACTTTGTCTCTGCAGTTCAAAGTAGCATTATATGTAGATAACCAATCCATCCCTAGAATGACATCAAAATCTGCCAACTCTAGAACCACAAGGTCAGCTGGAAGGTATCCACCCTCTATACACACTGGACTGACTTGACAGACTGACTCTGCCAATGATGGGTCACATCTAGGTCCACTGACCCAGAGAGGACACTCTAACTCGGAGACTATCAAACCCAACCTCTCTGCGGCTCTAGAAGCAATGAAAGAGTGAGAAGCACCGGGGTCCATCAAAGCATACACCTCGGAACACCCAATGATGAGATTACCTGACACCACTGTGTTCGAAGTGTCTGCCTCCTACTGAGTCATGGTGAAAATCCGTGCGGGAGCTAACGGACCTGCACCTCGGGAACCCATCCCTGATGAAGAGGCTGTCCCTCTTCCTCTACCTCTGCTACTGCTTGGTGGTCGGGCTGAAGCTGCTGATTGTACTACACTGCCTGAGGTCATCTGCTGGGATGGTGTAACCAAAGTCGCCTGAGGACATTCCCGTGCATAATGTCCCTCCTGCCCACATCTATAACAAGCTGTAGATCCCAACAGATAAGCTCCTTTGTGCTGTCTCCCACACCTATTGCAAACTGGAATATCTGTGCCAGAACTGGAGCCGCTACTCATTCCCAGACCCGTCTTAATCCTGCTCCAGAACTTGCCTCTCTTTCCTCTGAGTTTATCCCATCTCTTCTTGCTCGCACTGACCATACTCTGTGAGGAGGAACCTGGTTTAGTACCAGAAGACTGTGCCTTTGATTGCTTGACTACTCCCTGACTAATGGCACTAGCCTCCATCTTTCGAGCAGCATCCACAATCGAGTGGAAACTCTCTTTCTCTGCATGGAGGATCAAGGAGAAATACCTGGGATGTAGCCTCGTGGCATATCTCTTTACCTTCTTCTAGTCCGTATCATACGCCTGACCCACGTATGGTAACAATTCCAGGAACTTATCTGTATATTCATCAATACTCATCTCCTCCGTCTGTCTCAACTGTTCGAACTCCACAACCTTTAGCTCCCTGGAACTGTCAAGAAAAGCCCACCCAGCAAATTCGTTGGCGAACTCTTCCCATATCATACTGTCTCTTTTGGGGTCCACATAGTTCTTGAACCATTCTCTGGCTTTCTTGCATTTTAATGTGAACCCTGCCATCTCAATGGCTCTACTATCATCTGCTCCCAACTCACTTGTTATCATTCGAACTGCACTGAGATACTCAAAGGGATCATCTCCCGTGTTGAATTTAGGAGCATCCAACTTTAAGTACTCCGTCATCTTCACCTTACTTCCCCCTGACGAACTGGGTTGTGCTTCAACAACAGGGGCTACTGGTTCAAGTGGTGGTGGTGGAGGTACTGTTTCTCTAGATTCAGGCGACACTGAACTTGGATGAACAGGTGGGGGTGGATACATGTGATATGGTGGATAGAAGGAAGGATAAGGCATATATGGCATGTAGGGTGGATATGGGGCAAAGCTGGAGTAATCCGACGTGCCTCCCATCAGATACCCTGGGCCCTGTTGAAAGGGTGGATAGCCAAACCCCGAGGCCTGTACGCCTCCCTGGGACTCCCCCATACCTTCTTCTGACCGTCCGATGCCCATACTTTCATCTCTACTCTGAGCCTCCTCCCTAGCCACTCTCTCTTCTTCTGCTCTTTCCCCTCTGCCTACGCCTCTTCTGCTCTCGTCAGAAGACCTTCTAGGGTCTCTTGACGTTCCCTCCCTGCTTGACCTATGAGATCTTGCCCTTGGCAATGAAGGACGACGAGCAGCTGTTCCCTCATTGACAGGTGGGACTCCAGTCAATCTCGCGGATCGACGAGTTCCTCGCATCTTAACGTTCTGGAAAACAGCACATAACATAACACATAAGCAACACATATAAAAGAAGGTACATGCATGAAGCATAGCATGACACATCAGCATATAGACAGGATGAACATCCTATCCTAGTGGACATGTTTTCCTATTGTGCTTGACCCACTAAACCTCTATGAGCCCAACTCTATCTCTATAGGTCCGATCATGTGAACCTAGGGCTCTGATACCAATCTGTAACAGCCCGGAAATCGAACTGCTACTGGCACTAGGATCCAGATCGACTTAAGGTCGCCGAGACCCGTAGTAAGCCTGCTATCCTGTCTGTGTACCTGTGACATCCCATACATGATCATACTTTTTCTGTCAAACCATTAAAGCTGTTCTTTCCTCCAGGGCTTGACCTGTGCATGCACTATTTCTGCTCTCTCTTATCCGTCTCTAAGCAGATAAACTCATAATGTTAAGCCTAGTTTTCTCATATATATCAACAAGAAAAGATACATACATATAAAAACTGATCATGTATACATAACTGGGGATCACTCTAACGAATCAAGCACAAGTCTATACATCTTATTACATAACTACAATCTCTTTACATATACATGTCCACACTAGCTATTACATATCTCTTCTTCCATACCCTGCTGAACTCCCTCTGGACTCTGCACCTGCAAACCTGGGGAATAGGGGAGAGGGATGAGCTATACAAGCCCAATGAGTAGAACTATAAAACATGATCTCATGGAATGCATCACATCACAGACATTTCATCTCAAGGACAGACATGACCACCAAAATTCCCACTGGGAGGATGCCTGGCCCAGCCAGGTCTTACATCCTCAATTTGCCTGGCCCGGCCAGGTCTTACAAACTCTGCTCGCCTGGCCCAGCCAGGTCTTATGATAATCTGCTGCCTGGCCTAGCCAGGTCTTACCTACAGAAAGCTGTCTGACCCGGCCAGGTCTTACACAGAGCTAGGGCTATTGGGGTCGCCTTGGTCCATCCATCTCATCATATACATCGTATTATGCAATGCAATGCGCCATCTTCGTGAAACTAGTGCAATCAACCTACTATAGTCATCATGATGCATGCAACATGCTAAAAGCATTTTAGTTCTGAAAAGAGAAGTTCCACTCACCTCTGGCTGACTCTGGACTACCTCTGCAGGTTCTGAACCTGTGCTCACTGCTGACTTCCCTGATTCCTCTGGTCCGTTCCTACACAGGTGGACTCAAATGAGGGACCAAACTAACTCAAGAACCGCTCTAAGAAACTCCCCAAAAGCCCTCTAAAAGATCCTAAAACAATCACATAAAACATGCAAAAGAAAGCTGGACAGGGCACTTTCGGCGACATGTTCGGCGGCCGAAACCCCTCTCCAGAGACAAAACTCATGCATGTTCGGCGGCACCTTCGGCAGCCGAAAGTCTCGTCCAGAGACGAACCTCAACCTTCGGCGGCACTTTCGGCGGCCGAACCTTGCCTCCAGAGACGAAAGTCCAAATATTCGGGGGCAAGCTTTGGCAGCCGAAACTGTCTCCACAAGGGGTTCGGCGGCCGAACCTGGCTTTGTCCAGTGGACAAAACCCCGCTCTGTTTCATGCATAACTCACCCAAACCTTACCTAAACATGCATATTAACTACTCCCAACTAGCACATACCATATAACATGTATAAAGAGGTCCAAAACTAGCCTAAAACCTCAAACAAACACATCAAACAATACTTAACATGCTTGTACATACACATCTCCCATAAACCTCACCTACACCTAATCATGCATACTACCCATCCAACTCCCATAAAACCTTCAAAACTCATCAAAGAAGTTCAGGATCAACCCTTACCTCCTAAAGAACTTGAGGATGAGTGATCCTAACGTGGAGATAGGGATAAAACCGCTTCCAAAGCTCCAAGCTTCAAAACTTACTATTTTTGCTCAAAACCTTCAAAACACACCAAAACACTTAAAACCCTTGGAAGATTTGGTGAAAAACATGAAAAACATGAAAGTCAACGTGGGAGAGGCTTGAACGCACCTCTGGCTGCAAGTGGAGGAGAAATATCCTCCTTCCACCGACCCTTGGCCCTTTTATAGGTGGCTGGCCAGACCACCTTCGGCAGCCGAACGTGAATCCGAAACCATGCAATGTTCGGCGGCCGAAAGTGACCTTCGGCGGCCGAACCTTTGCATTTCTCCCTTGTTGCTTTTCTTTCAAAACTCATTTCCTTTAACACTTTAAAACATGCAAAACCCTTAAAAACACACATGAAAACATATGTCTTACCCTTCTCGAGGGTTCCGACACTCGAGATTCCACCGGTCTACAGGAATTCTGATGCCGGACTCAAGCCGGGTATTACACCACTGCAGAGGAACAAGGAAGAGGCTTTGGACTTCCTCCAGAGGATGGCCTTGACCTAAAGGGTAGACATCAATATGGCGATGAGAAACACTATTTTGTCTTGGCAAAGTCAGTGCTAGGCAGAACATGCTCGGGCCCCTCAACCATCGTGTCTTCAACACCCTCGGGAAATCGCACCTTATACTGCAGAGCAGGGTATTTTTTTTCTTTCCAAAATTGTTGTCCTTTAAACTACCTTACTTACTCACTTTTTGCTCTATGGTATGGCCGAAAAAAGAAAAAATAAATTTGCTGTAGTGGCACGTGCTGCCTGTAAAGGAAAGACCGTTGCTAGAACATCTGGTCTGCCTGCGAAGCGGGTACAACAGGTGAAAGAAACTGTCGTGCTTCCTCCTCCGCCTCCTCTGCCTGCTACAACCTCTAGGCCTTTAGAAACTTTGACTGAGTCTTCCACCAAGGGTGCACCTCCACCTCTTAGACTCCCCGCTTCTCAAACTTATAGAGAGGTAGGCACTGGGGCTCCATGCTCGTGGGGCATTCAACACCTCACACTAGCGTTGACATGGGCCAACTCACTTCTCGAGGAACCCCTATTATCCGTCCTCATTGCCAAGAATGCCCTTAGGCTTGGGGACTGCCATTAGCTAAATGCAGCTGAGATAAATGATTTATATTACAACATCATCCACTCTGAGATGGAGGGTGCCTTGTGCGCGTACCTAGCCAAGGAGCGGAACAAGGCTCTAAGGAGAGAGTACGGAGTACAGGAGACGGACAAAATCATCATACAAGAGGAGTGCTCGTGGCTGAATGCTCGTGGCTGAAGGCTCAGGTCATCGAGGTAGAATACAGGATGAAGGAGACCTTAGAGTCTGTAGACAAGCTCCAGACAGACTTGGATGAGACCAATGCTACAAAAGCCACTATTGAGGCTCGAGCCAAGACTACCGAGGATCAAGTGGCCTATCTTTAATGGTAAGTCTAGGAGTTGCAGTCTTGGGCACAAGGGAACCGAGTCACCACAAATAGGGTGGCTGAACTGAAAACTAAGTTTCAATAGACGGTGGTCCAAGGTAGGGAGATGTTTGTCCAAGGGCAAGACTCTATGAAGAAAGAGCTTATCAAGCGATTTCCTGTAGAGGACTTCTCCTGGATTGACGACATCTTCCCGAATGAGGAGGAGAAGGAGCAAATTAAGGATAATCCCACTGACCAGGTCTTTACAGATAATGTAATAGACGTAGAAAATACAACTATAACAGAGACCCAGAAGGAGGAGACTGATGATGTCCCTCCTCCTATGTAATTTTCTTTTATGTAATGAATAAAATATTTTTTATTTTCTTGACTTTATTTTTTCCAAGTATTTTAGGATCGATACTCGACCCAATTGTAAAATAACCAGAACTCTCGTTCAATTATTTTGTAGATCCATCGCCAAACTGAGAAACAAGTCTTAAATAACTTGAAAAATTTTATTAACGAGACTAACACCTGATTGAGTGCCTGACGGTTACTCGCCTTTTGGTCTTGGCATAAAATGCCTTAAAAACTTTATTAACGAGAGTAACACCCGGTCAAGTGCTTGGTGGTTACCCGCCTTGTGGCCTTGATATAAAATGCTTAGAAACTTTATTAATGGGAATAACATCCGATCAAGAGTCTGGCAGTTACCCGCCTTATGGCTTTGGTATAAAATATCTTAGAAGAATTATTAATGGGACTAATATTTGGTCATGAGCCTGATGGTTACCCGCCTTGTGGCTTTGGCATTAGAAGAATTGTTAATGGAACTAACACCCGGTCATGAGCTTGGCGGTTACTCGCCTTGTGACTTTGGCATAAAATACCTTAGAAGAATTGTTAATAGGACTAACACCCGATCATGAGCCTGGTGGTTATTCGCCTGGTGGCTTTGACATAAAATGCCTTAGAAGGATTGTTAACGGGACTAACACCCGGTCATAAGCCTGGTGGGTACCCGCCTTATAGTTTTGGCATAAAATGCCTTTGAAGAATTGTTAATGATACTAACAGCCAGTCATTAGCCTGGCGGTTACTCACCTTATGGCTTATCCTTGAAAAATACTTAATTATCGACTCTTAATTTTGACAAACCATTGTTTCTTATAATTGAATAACACACAACACATGAAAAAAAATACCTCGTTAATATTATTGATAGAACTTGCATAAATTACATATATTCCAAGAATAAGGAATGATCCGACCATCTAATTTGATCAACTTATAAGCCCAAGATGAATAAATTTTGAGACCCTAAACAGTCCTCTCTAGTTTTCACCCAACTTAACAAGCCCGACACTACCGCCTGATACATTAGTCTTTTTAAGAACTAAGTCCCCTACATTAAAGACTCGAGGTTTAACCTGATTGTTGAACATCTGAGACATTTTTTTCCTATACAACGACATTCTAATCGCAGCTTGTTCTTGTAAAAACACGGCTTCGTCAAGGTAGAATTGCATCTCTTCGGGGTCCCTTGATAACTCGTGGTGTTGAGTCCTGAAACTGCTTATTTGGACCCCATGGAAATTACCGCTTCGGCCCCATACACGAGTGAGAATGGGGTTTCAACTGTGGCTGCTCTTGGGATTGTTCTGTATGCCCAAATGATGTGGGGTAACTCCTCAAGCCAGTTGCCTTTGTCGAGCCTTTTCTTCAAACCTTGAAGGATTGCTCTGTTTGTGACATCGGTCATGCCGTTGGTTTAAGGATGGTATACTGAGCTAAATCGCAGGTCAATATCCCATTTTCTGCAAAATTCCTTAAACTTGAAACTCGCGAATTGGGTTCCATTATCAGTGATAATTACCTTGGGAATTCCAAAACGAATGAATATATTTTTGCTGACGAAGGAGATAGCCTGTTGTGTGGTGATGGACTGGACTGCTTCTGCCTTGGCCCACTTGCTAAAATGGTCAAATGCCATGATAATGAATTTTCTTGAATCAGTTGCTTTTGGGAATGGGCTAAAGATGTCTAACCCCTATTGAGAAAAGGGCTAGGGGCTTTCCATTGCTATTTGCATTACTTAGTATTCGAGGAATGCTTGCATGCACTTGACACCATTGGCACTTCTGAACAAGCTCCTTTGCATCTTGCATTACTGTTGGCTAGTAATATCCTTGTCTGAATACTTTCTAGGTGATCGTCTATGCTCCTTCATGGCTTCCGCAATCTCTTTCATAGATATCTTTGACGATACTTCGACTGTCATCCTTTGTTATGCACCGTATCCACGATTGAGTTGATGACCTCCTGTACAACCAACCATTTATTAGTACATATCTAGAGGATCTTCTTATTAACTGTTTGGCTGATAATTCATCTGTCGGCAACTCATCCTCTGTTATAAATCTATACACCAGAGTCATCCATGATCTCCCTCCTCAATTGGTAAATACTCCTCTTTGTCGATTACCAGAGTATGTAGTACTTCAAACTGGAATGGCTAAGTCAAGTGTTGCTCGCCTGCCGCCACCATTTTTGCCAACTGATCAGCTTCTTTGTTGTCGCTTCTGGCCACTTGGTGAAGTCTACAGTTGCTCTGCCTGTCCTTGATCCTTGTTATTAAGGATTGGACTTTTTCTTCATATTTGACTAGATTGGGGTCTCGAACTTTGTACTGTCCCTGACACTGATTAATAACTAGTTGTGAGTCACTAAAAATACATGGAATTTTATATACCTATTTCCGCGATAATCCTTAGTGTCATGATCACGGCCTCATACTCGGCCACATTGTTGCTGGTATTGAAGCGAGCTTTACTGCATACCGAAACTTTATTTCCATATGACTTTATAGGAATTTCAATTCCAAAACCCCCAGCTCCATAGGCACCATACGTCCATAGCTTTCATTCTTCAACCGCTAATTCAGAGGTCTCTAGGGATGGAGTCATTTTTGCAATAAAGTCAGCTAAAGCCTGAGCTTTCATCACGTTTCTAAGAACATACCTGATATCATATGTTGGTTGCATCACAGCCCAGGTGGACAAGCGCCCTGACAGTTCTGGCCTACGAAGCACTTTTCGCAGAGGATAGTGTGTCCTTACCTATATGGTTTGAGACTCGAAGTAAGGACGAAGCTTTGTGGCAGACATCAAAACTACAATAGTCAACTTCTTGAGAGGGGGATAATTCAATTCTGCCCCCTTTAAGACTTCACTAGCATAGTAGACAGGGATTTACTCTCCCTTGTCCTCTAGTACAAGCACAAAACTTATTATTTCTTGCATAATAAATAAGCACAAAAATAAAACCTCGCCTTCGACGTGTGAGCTTAGCAGAGGTGGAGATGATAAAAAAATTTTCCAATTCAAGAATGCTTCAATGCACTCTTCCCCCCACACAAACTTGCTTTTGCCTTTTAATGCTTTAAAGAACGGAAGGCACTACCTAGCTGAGCATGATATAAATTGTCCAAGAGTTATAACTCGCCCATTTAGATTTTGTACATCATTTATACATTTCGGTACTTCCATATCTTGTATGGCTTTAATTTTATCTAGGTTTGCTTCTATGCCTCTTTTAGAGACTATATACTCTAAGAATCTTCCAGCCCTTACCCCAAAAGTACATTTTTCAGGATTAAGTTTCATACCTACCTTATCCAGTACGTTGAAAACCATCTGGATACCGCCTAAGTGATCCTCTAAGGTTTAGCTCTTGACCACCATGTCGTCTACGTATACTTCAACTATCATACCTACCAGATCTTTGAAGATATCTGATACCAATCTTTGATAGGTTGTCCCGGCATTCTTCTACCCGAATGGCACCACCTTGTAACAAAAAACCCTTCATCTGTGATGAAAGTGGTTTTTTCAGCATACTCAAGATCCATTAAGATCCGATGGTACCCTAAAATGGCATCTAAAAAAGAGACCACGGTATGGCCTGAGATAGAATCTACCAACCTGTCGATAAATGGTAGTGGATAGTGATCTTTTGGACATGCCTTATTCAGAACAGTAAAGTCCATACTCATCCTCCACTTTCTGTTTGCTTTTTTAACCAGTACTGCATTAGCGAGCCATGTAGGATACTGGACCTCTTTTATTAGATATGCATTTAAGAGCTTGTTAACCTCTTCCCTAATCACCTACTGTCTCTCCGGGATAAATTTTATTTTCTTTTATTGTACCAGTTTTATTGACTCACCAATGGAAAGCTTGTGGTTGATTAGGGTCAGATCTACACCTGTTACATCTTTTGGAGACCAAGCAAAAGTGATCATTCTGCGTTTTAGTAATTTTACTAAATTATCTTTTACTAAATTACTTAATGCAGTTCAAAAGCGTATCTTTTTGTTAGCTTTTAATAGGACTGCTTCTACCGGGTTTGCTGGTTCTGGCTTCGCATGTGAATCTGGTTTTTCTAGCAGATCGATCAGCATTATCGCCTTCTTGAGGCTTTTCATAGAATGCTTGTAGTATTCTTGTGCTGACTTTTGGTTGCCTCGAATAATAACCAATCCCCTAGAGCTAACAACTTTAAACACAGAGCACTCATATTAATAACTATCCCGTGGCAGTTCAGACCGAGCGACCGAGTATTACATTGCAAGCGAGTAAAATGTCTACCACCGTAAATTTTGCATACAACTCCCGCTTGTACTTCTCATCTCCCGTCATAAAGGGAAGATTAATGGTGCCCAGAACTGCAACGGTTTTATCCCCTAGTCCCACTAACGGGTAGGAGACTTTAGCAAGTTATTTTTACCTTGTAATACCCAGCTAGACGCCGGCATCGAAATTCTTACTTTCCGGCGGGTTTCCGTTGGACTCTGGAATTCGAGGATGTCGGAGGTTCTTTGAAGGGTAAGAGAGAGAAAGGTTTTCCAAATGTTTTTAAGTGTTTTATGGTTTTGAATGCAAAGGAATTGGGTTTTGAAAAGGAAAAGACCAAGGGGAAAATTTGCAGGTTCGGCCGCCGAAGGATAAGTTTGGCCGCCGAACATTGCATGGTTTCACCCGCCGAAGGTGAAGTTCGGCTACCGAACGTTGCATGGTTTTGCATGCAGCTTAGGCCACCGAAGGAGAGGCGGTTGGCCACCTATAAAAGCCCTGTTGACCGGAAATGGAGTGTATTTCACTCTCTTTTCGTGCAAGGGTAGGTTTATGCTCTCCTTGGGGTGTTTTCATGATGTTTCTTCAAATCTTTCAAGGTTTTCATGAGTTTTCTCCTTGTTTTGAAGAGTTGTGAGCTTTGAGCAAGAGTTTGAAGCTTGGAGACTTGTGGAGCTTGGATCTCCATATCTTCACGTTTGGAGTCACACCAACTCTTGTGCTTCAAGAGGTAAGTGTAGATCCTTAGCTTTTATGACGTTTTAAGTGAGTTTTATAGAGGTTTATGGGTAGCGATGCATGTTTAGGGTAAAGTGGGATTTTGGTTGATTTGTGGTCAAAGCATGCTTATGTGTTTAGATGTGTTGTTTGTTGGGGTTGTAAGTTAGTTTTGGACCCCTTTGTGCCTATACTTGCGTATATGCAGGTTGTGGAAGTGTGGTTTGCATGTTTTGGGTGTTTGGAAGGTTTGGGAGGCTTGTTTGTGCATGAAGCTGAGTTCTGGATGAACTCAAGTTCGGCCGCCGAAGCAAGGTTCGGCCGCCGAACCCCTTAGGATGGTTGTGATGGCCGCCTAACCTTGCCTCCGAATGTTTCGACTTTTGGATCTGGAAGGGACTTTCGGCCGCCGAAGGTGCCGCCGAAGATGCCCTGTCTAGCTGTTCTTTGCTTATTTTTCATGCATGCTTAAGGTTGTTTTAGGGGGTTTTTGGGGAGTTGTTTAGGAGTTGGTTATGAGTTGTTTAGAGTGTGTTTGGCACCTCATTCAAGTCCACCTGTGTAGGATCGGACCCGAGGGATCAAGGAGGCCATCAGTGTTAGCTGTTGCAGAGTCAGTCCAGCGTCTGCCAGAGGTGAGTGGAACTAAACTTAATGTTTTAAATTGAGAAGTTAAATGCTTTTAGCATGTTTCATGCACCATGAGTACCATGAGAATGCAATAGGGTGATTGCATTAGTAGACACAAATATGATGCATTGCATTATTTATTGTTGATGAGGATGGACCAAGGCGATCTCAATAGCCCACGATCTGTTAAGCAAGGAAAGACTTGTGTGAGCTCCTGGGAGGGGCCGGGCGCTGACAGAGGGAGTTTTGAGGTCATGTCCAATCCGAGATGTGAAATGTTTGTGCTGTGGCGCATTTCATGAAAGCATGTTAGTAATGAACTGTTTTCATTATTTCTACTCACTGGGCGTTTTAGCTCACCCCTCTCCCCTAACCCCAGTTTTGCAGGGCCAAAGTTAGCTATGGGAAGTCAGAGTCAGCAGAGTGTTGAGTATGAAGAGTATGTAATAGAGTAGTGGACATGATGTAACTTAAAGGATTAGTATGTAATGTAATGTATAGAGATAGAATGTCATGTAATGGATAGAGTTGTGCTTTGCCCTAGTGTATGGTTAATCCCTTGTTATGCATGATCTTTCTTGCCTGCTTTACGTTTCTTGATGAGAAATGTGTCGAACCAAGGCTGACTTGTGATATGCTGACCCTATGAGAGTGGGTTCTATGTGTTCAGACATAGTGCATGCAGGTCAAGCTTGGTAAGTGATAGGACAGTTTTTTTTCAGGTTTTATATTTATGTTTGATCATGTATGGGATTTATCAGGTACACAGAGTTCAGGTTAGGCTTCTTACGGGTTCCGGCGGTCTTAAGCCAACCTGGATCCTAGCGCTGGTGGCGGTCCGATTTTCGAGTCGTTACATATCTAGACCTAACTTGTTAAATACTTGCAAAGTAATAAGGTTGATAGAACTACCTGTGTCAACCAAGACTCGCCTCACATCATACTTGTCCAACCGAATGCTTATGATTAACGGGTCATTGTGAAAAGACTTTGCCACCTTATTTCCTAGCTTAAACTTTATCTCTTGCTTTGCCCATGAATCTTGCTCTACAGACAAGAAGTTCTCAGCGGTGTGCTTTTTCTTGCCCTTACCATCACTAGGGCCACTTGCAATGACATGTATAACCCTAATGGGTTCACTGTCACTAGCATTTTCAGGAGTTCTTACTTCAGGCTCGAGTCTCCTTTCCTCTCTTTCTTTTCTGGCAAACTTTCAGAATGTGTCATTCCTTATTAGCATTTCAATTTTATCTTTTAACTACTAGCATTCCTCCATTGTATGTGCATGATCTTCGTGGAATCGGTAGTATTTGCTTTTGTTTTGCTTGCTGGCTTTATTAAGGTTGAGCTTGGAGGACCATGTAACCTCTTTATCATTTTTCCTAATCCACATCAAAATGTACATTCAGAGTCATTTAATGGTGTATAGTTCTTATACTTACCTCGATCGTCCCTTCCTTGGGACACAGGATAATTCTTGCGATCTCCCTTATAGCCTCACCTTTTTGGCTTCTGGGTTTTACTTTGACTTGTCCTCTTATCTTCCTCAGTGCCTGGACTTCATCATGTAGGTATATGTACTTCTGGGCCTTATCCATCAGTTGTTGATAGGTGGCAGCTAGGTTCTTAATAAGAGAATTCATGAATTTAATGTTGCGAGTCCCTTTCTTTAATGTCTCGCACGCTATCTCGTGATTTAGTTCCTCAACCTATATCACTTAAGCATTGAAATGTGAGATAAAACTCCTTAAAGATTTACCCTCTCCTCATCGAATTCTTCGTAAGTCTGAGAATATTTTTTTAGGAGATATACAAGTAAAAAACTTAGATTTAAATAGAATTGTGAGCTGTGTAAAATTGTGGATGGAACCTGGACTCAGATGCTAGTACCATTTATGAGCCAAACTTATGGATGGAAAGACTCGACACTAAACAAAGTCATTGAAATTTTGGAGCTGTATCATAGTTTGAAAGATAGCCAAGTGGCTCCTAGGATCAGTCGTCCCATCGTATTTGTCCAAATTGGGTAACTTGACTTCTTGGGAAATGTCTTTGCAAGAATTTCCTCCGACAAGGGTGAAGCATCGTCCAAGCCGTAATCTCCCTCTTACTCCTTCTGGTACCTTTTTACCACACGAATCAGCTTCCAGTCAACTTCCTTTGGGCCTCATCTGATAATTTCTCATCCTCTAGTTTGGCCTTTCCTTTGGATTGAGTGTGAATTGGCTCCGTTTGAGTTTTTGGGATCTCGAAAGAAGCTTCCTCCCTTATACTGGGAGCCATGAATAAGGCCTCCCATCGAGTTTTATATTGCTCAAGAGTTTTCCATAACTTTTTGATATATTGTACCATCTACTCATTATTCAGATTGTTGAAGTCTGCCTCATCGGCTATAGAAGGAGTGTTTTGTCCACTGTCAGGGGTGGAAGGGACGAGGATCCCTTGTTAGCTGCAGACTTTGCAATAGCTTGTGAGTTTTCAACTATTTTGAGAGTGAAGGGAAATGAAAAAGTACTTTTAGTGAGAAGATCAATAGAAAGCTAAGTTGGATTTTATCCTAAATGAATAAGAAAAGCTCAATGTAGATCCTAGCAATAGAATCAAATGATGTGGCCGAAAAAGAACTAAAGTATGATTAGTTAATATGTAAAAGAAATGGAGTGAGGTGGTTGATGCCTATGGGTAGGTGTGAGCATTCGGTCGGTTTGGTTCAAAACTGAACCGAACTGAATAAACCGAAAACCGAAATTTTAGTTTTTATGAAAACCGAACCGAATCGATTTTGGTCAGAAACAGAATCGAACCGAACCAGTCTGATTCGGTTCGATTCGGTTCGATTTGATCGGTTTCGATTTTTAATATTTTTTTAATTTTTTACACTTTATTTTTAGTATTTTAAAATTTAATTAAAATATTTTAATTTTAATATAATTTAATTTCTCTATATTATTAAAAAAACATATTATTATCCCTAATCGGTTCGGTTCGGTTTTTTCGGTTTTTTTCTGATCAAAACCGAACCGAACCGAAATAACCAAAATTTCTGAAATTTAAAACCGAACCGAACCGAAATGTATAAAAAACCGAACCAAATTTTCAAATCGGTTCGGTTCGGTCGGTTTTTTCGGTTTGAACCGGATTCTGCTCACCCCTACCTATGGGCAATCACTCCGACACTCAAGTCAGTAATTTGTCATATATGGTAAGTGTAAAAAAGTAGCTTGAACTTAGAATGAGTGTATAAGAATGCGTATCTTAAACTCTGTTTATGCTTATTTTTATACTATAAAAAGATAGAGTTAGTTGGTGAATATTATGGAAATACGACTAGTACCGACTAGTGGATAAGAGATCCATGATTATAGATGTAATGAGGATCTGCTGGATTTTGTCCTCTAATAGTAACTTTATATCATGAAGGACTCAACCAACTCAAGAAAGAGTGAGTCTTCTATCGTCCTGAGTATCGACCATTATGATGTCCGAGTCTTCTTTCTTTCAAGTGAGACTTCTGTAACCGAGCATCATAGCTCAATAGGGTCTTGCCACGTGGTCCAGTCATATGGTGATAGCTCATGGCATACTTTCAGCAAATATTATATCATATCACATAAATAATTGATGAGGGATTGTGTTGAATATAAAATAAAATTAAATAAGATTGTAGTAGTCAATTTATATATTAAACATAACATAAAAATATAAAAGTAGACAATATTTTGGGATATCTAAAAATGGAAAGATGGATAAAAATTATGCGACGAAAGAAGTAATAATTTTAAGGTCGAATATATAAAAGAAATATTTCAAATTATTAAGAATAGTCTTTTTTTTTTTTTTTTTTGTTTCCATAATGGTAATTGTCATTCAACAAAAACATAGGCTTACATCTTATTTGCCTCTAGCAACATTTGTAGATGGAGAAGACAGTAAGACACCCATACATGATTCAAGTTACAATTTTTGACATTTAAAGCTATCCAATTAGCACACTTGTTTATTGATCTATAAACATGGCTAATCTTTGAGAATGGATAAGTTGAACAAATCTATTAATGTCTTAAATAATAGTATCTATCTCCCAAAGGATAGGAGATAGAGGAGAATCTGAGAGCTGAAATATGATGAGAAAATCAATTTCCATATGAATATGTAAAATAACATTCTCAATAGCAAATTTTAAGGCGGTCTTGAGAGCTATTCCTTCAAAAACAGAAAATTTAGAATGTTACAGAAATAAAATATAAGTATCAGAGATGAGATTAGAGTTTTTTTTTTAAAACTACCTTTGAAGGCACATTGCTAATTAAGATAAAATCAATTCCATAATTCCTTGTATTGAGAATAGGGAGATGAATGAGCAAATTCTTGCACCTATTTTTGATATTGAAATTTAAAATATTGATTTTTATCTTAATGAGTCCAAGGCACTAGGGCCAAATAGATTTACAAGTATCTTTTATAAAGAAAAAAACTGGGATGTGGTTAGGATAAAAGTTTGTAGAGTTGTAAAGAAGTTTTGTGAGAACAAGTTTAGTTAAAAAGCTCTCAATAGAACTAATATTGTATTGATACCCAAATGTAAATATCTTATCAGCTTGTGCAACTTTATTTATTAGGAAACATGCAGTCAACTCAGCACAAATATCATGTAAGGATTAAGCATAAAAGAGACAAACATAATTTGCATGTACGCTCAACTTACTCTCCCAACACATAATGAAAACAGATTGCAACTCTACAAAATAAAAGAAATTCAAAATCACAACTTACTTCTTGGAGGAACAAGGACCACAGCAACAAAAGAATCAGAGAAGAGGAAGGGATGAGCTCCAAAAGGTTCCAAAAGCTAAAACTTGAAAGTCAAGCTTGATTCTTCAAAATATAGGTAAAAATCCATGGAAAAAACTACTTAAAAGATGAATTTGTGAAGGAAATGAGTAATAGACTCACCTCTACTCAAAATGGAGAAAAAATTTTCTCTCTTTCAAGCTAATACCCTTTTTATAGGTGGGTCTACCAGTCAACGTTCGACAGCCAAATTTGGGAGGTTCGATGGCCGAACACTATTATATATTTTTTAAAATACTTAAAATTCATTATATAAAAATTCATTTTATTCTCCTAAAGTTTTTTATTCCAAGATTCCAGATTTCAATGGAGATTTCGTCGAAAAGTTGAAATTTCAGTACTAGAGTTTAGCCAGATATTATAGAAAGGGAGGCATGAGATTTAGAGATTTAAAGAAATTTAATATAGCTTGTCTTACAAAGCAGGGATGGAGATTAATTTCTAATCCATTCTTTATGGGCAAAAATCATGAACGACCTCTAGTTTCCCCATACTTCTTTCAGACAAGCTTAGTCAAAGAAAAAAATTCCTCTTGGTTTTAGAGAAGTCTTCTAAAATGAACAGATCTTAATAGGCAAAACTATTAAAGTACAGGTGTGCAAATATGTATTTAGTTGCTGGTTAGTCCTTGCTCTTGTAATCCTAATATGTTTGGTTTCTCACCTTTTGCTATTTGGTGGAATGATTAAGCTGATAAAGTTAAAGAGAATGTGTTTCAAAATAAAGACATCAGTATTATTTCTTATACGTGCGGACATACATGGAAGGAAAGGTGCAAGGCAGATGGATGGAATTAAAGCACAACATGATGTTAATGACTAGAGCAAATGTTAAAGACAATGCAGTGGTGAGATGGACTCCTCTGCGCTAAGGATGGTTGGAAGCTAACATAGGTGTTGCATGGAAAGCAAATCATTCCACTTGTTTGACTGCTACTATCACGAGGGATTCAAGAGGGCAAGTTATTGACGGGATCACTCAAATAAGGATTTGCTCATCTCCATTGAATGGAGAAGCAGTAGCATTGATGGTATTTGTATCTCTAGCCAAGTTTAGAAGGGTGAAATCAATTATCTTTGAGTCAGACTCACAGGTCCTTATTAGAGCAATCAATGATAATCTGGATGGAGAGAGGGAAGATCACGAGGGTCCATAGAGTATTCAAGCTATGATATAAAGTATTCAAGCTATGATGTCCTCCATCCAAGCGATATTGAATAAATTCAATGATGTCTAATTTATTCGTATATACAGGAGAAGAAATACAAACGAAACACTACTTGGTTAAACTTATTTTTGATAGTACTCTTCTTTGTAATCAGCTTGTAGATATACCTGATGCTCTCAATATTATGTGTACTAAAGACCTTATTTAGTTAATGCATACTGGCATGCCACTTTTAATTGAGTTGAGAAAAGGCACTTGATTCGATTCCTACCAAAAACCCCTTCTCCAATTTGTAGAAAAAAAATGAAAAATCAATGCATACTGCAGTTTAAAAAAATGGTATAAGAACAACCCTCACAATCATTATAACTATAATCACCATAAATTAATTAATAAAATCCCATAAATTGTCAACTAGCCAATTTACTATTTTATATTATTGGGCAATAAAATTACATATAAGTACAAATTCATGGAAAAATAAAAAGAGCAAAGGTGATCTGCGGTGAGGGGAGTAAACCGGTAATCCTCATCTTTTTCTGCCAAATAAAAATCTATCTTTAAAATGTCATTCCATAATAAAAAATTAATAATAAATAAAAATAAGAGTTAACTGTAAAAGAAAACTTACAATTTTAATTTTGTTACAATTATATCTGTATTTTTTTATCGATTAAAATTTAATTTTTTAAAATTATTTTAATTATATTCTGTCATTTATGTAATTAAAAATTAACGAAATTATGAGATTACTCACTAAATTAATATCACATCAGTATACAACGTTAATAAATTTTAAAATAAAATTAATAATAATTTAATAATTTAAAATAAAATTACAATAAAACTAAAAATATAAAATTTTTTTAATAATTATTTATTTTATTAATATTTTTTACAGAGTCAAAAAAAGGCAAATAAATTATATATTGTTTTAACCACTTAACTAAATCAGATTAGACAATTAAATATTTAATTTATATATTATTAAATTTTTTAAAATTTACTTTAAATATTAATATAATTTAAAAAATAATAGATTAGTAATATATTTAAAAATTAAAAAATAATTTTAAAAGGTATTTTAAAAAATTAATTTATTATTTTTAATATTTTCAAATGAAATCATATTAAATATTATTTTAAATTATTTTTTAATATTTTATAACTAATATATTTAATAAAATTATTTTTTAATGATAATTTTAAAAATAATATTAAATAAAAAATATATTACACAAATTCATGGAGATAAATTATTATTATAAAATTATTGATAAAAATTAAAAAAATTAAATAATAATAAAAATAATAATTTTTAAATATATTTAATAATAATAAAAATAACTTGATAATTTTATAAATTTTTAATTATAGAAATAAAAATAAAATATATTTAGTCAAATATTAAAAAGATAAAATTTAATTAAAAAAATATAAAATAAAATTATAATAAAAAAATATAAAATAAAATTATAATAAAAAAAATATAAAATATTTTGATGAATAATTTTAAATTTTATGGGTGTAGCGTATCTGTTAATTTTTTAATGACTATAAATAATTACAAAATAATTAAAATAAATTTAAAAAAATAAAATTTTAATTGATAAAAATAAAATATAGTAATTAGAACAGAATTAAAAGATAAACTTTTTTTTTTTCATTTATCTTTAAAAATAATATATAAATATATATCTATATATATAAAAGTCTGCAACTTCCTTCGAAGCCAAGACATACGAGAACTTCTTCTGTATTATCTCGCTCTTTCAATCTCTCTCCTCTTTCGTGCGTCTATTCAATAAAATCTTCAATCCCTCTGTTTAAGGAACAAGAAAAGGCTCGGACTTTGATCAAATCTGAGTTTCGATTCCCAAAATGGCATCTGGATCGTCAGGTCGTGCCAACTCCGGCTCTAAGGGGTTCGATTTTGGGTCCGATGACATTCTCTGCTCGTATGAAGATTATGGCAATCAGGACGCTTCCAACGGAAATCATTCGGATCCTGTGATCGGTACTAATTCCAGCAAGGTATTAGTTCTATTGCTCAATGTTTAAGCTTTCTGGGTAGGTTGACTGTAACTGTTCCGATCTTTTGTTTGATCTTTCTATTTGGGAACTTGCTGTTGTTGGCTGTTGATCTGGTAAAATTGGTTGGTTCACTTTTGCTTCTAGATTATCCAACTTCCACAAGTTAGTATTTTTTGCTTTATTATTAGTTGAAGATTTTCATCTTCGTTTAGTTGTGAGTCGGATTATGATATTATTTAGGGTTGCGTATGTTTTGATTCTTTTGAATTGGGTATAATGTCATTGTATACCATTTTTTTAGCTTGACTGAAAATGTTCTCAAGTTATAAAATTTTGAAAAAAGTGTGTCAAAGGAAGAAAATAAATTGTAAAAGTAGTAGTTGCTTAACCTCAGTTTGGCTAGAATGCAGAACAAGTATGTGCTTACTTCGGGGTCCTGTGCAAATATGTGTTTGCTTAACTAATGCAGTTCATCTCTGAGCCTAGAAATCTAGAATCTGCTGTATGCAATGTTGAAATTGCTTCCTTGGAAATTGTTTTCAAGATTTGATTTTGTTCAGTGTGTTATCATGGCATTTTATTGAAGTAAGTTTGAATTGGAATGTAAGGATATGTGCAAGGAGTCTTTTTTTTTTTTTTTTTTTTTTTTTTCTCTCGTGGAAAATGATATGTCCTACAGCTCTTGGATTTATTAGAAAAGCAGGAGGGACATTTTCGGTTTCTTTCATTAGTGGGCACTGCTTTTTGTGCTTGCAGTGAACATGTGCTTGCTTTAATTTGCTGTGTTGCCAGCACCCACTAAAATGGAAAGGGATATTTGAGAAGACATGGCACTAAATTTAGGACCTGTTAATTTTTTTCCCCTAAAATATTCTGTTTGAAATTGCTATTTCTCTCCGGCTGCCTTATGCACAAGTTTTTCATGGGATAGAAGGAGAGCTGTACAGGACTAAAGGGCATGGATTGAGCTTCCTTGTATGTGTTAGTTCAGTATCTATTTGGAACACCTAAAGTGACACACTAGATATTAGAAGTCTAGGAAGTTTACTCAGAGTAGAATGTAGACGGCATTGGCTAAATAGTTGGATGTTAAAGTTTTCCAGCGAATTTAATTTTGGTGATGATAACTGATGAAGCCTCCTAAAGTTTTCCTGACAAGTTTTGATTGATCAACTGTACTACACAAGATATGTTTAAAATTGCGCCTGTAGACAATATGATGATAACTCTATCAGGATACAAGAATTAAATTCTGAATTGGGATCAGTATATTGTACCATATTAAAAAATTCATTCTTTCTATTTTGAATGCCAGATTTGTTTTTTTTTTAATGATTATTCCTCTTATATAAATGAATTTTCTGCCATATTTTCTAACTCAGGTTTGCTGCATCTCTTTAAGCAGGATTTTCACAAAAGTAGAATGACAAGGTCATCTGTGTTCCCTGCCTCCTCCTACAGCCAGCCAGAAGATTCTTTCAACCAAGATGTTGCTGCTGCTTTTGAGAAAAGCATCAAAAAACATACTGACAACCTTATGCGCTTTCTCGAGGGGATCAGCTCACGGATGTCCCAATTGGAATTGTATTGCTACAATCTTGACAAATCAATTGGTGAAATGCGATCTGATTTAGTTCGTGACCATGGAGAGGCAGACATAAAGCTAAAATCTCTTGAGAAACATCTTCAAGAAGTGAGTTACAATTATGGAATCATATACAACAACAGTTGGGTGGTTTTGTTTTACTTGTTTAGTGTCAGATGTGAAATGAAGCATTTTTACATTTGTAGATTAAGTACAGGTCGGCATTTGATGGGAAGTTTAGCCCCAAAAGTAAGATCTGATCTTTGAAGTTCCTCATAGTGACATCCTAATAATACTTTTTTCTATGCTTGTCATGACTAAAGAATGCATGCATTTGAGAATCTGCTTTTATATAATCATGATTTTTCACTTCTTTTCTTTTGGTAGTATGAGCATACACGAGTTCATGTTGGCTCTTTACTTTTTCAAAAAACCTTTTATTTGGCTGAAGTATAGAAGTGCATGTGGGTACTTGATTTGGATCTGTTGTACAAATGATGCCCCTAGGCTGGTGTCATATCATAGTTCAATTTTTAGATCCAGAGTTTAGTCCAGGCTTTTCATATCTTGGTATCATAATATCAAGGTATGACGCTGTTTTTTTGTAATAAAAGTAAAAAGGTTAGAAATGGTATGCGTGTGAACCCCTGTGAATTATATTTTAATAACAGCATTTAAGGAAAACTAAGGAAAGAAAGAAAAGCCATTATATGAAAATTACATGATCAGTTGGAGCATATTTTTAGTGGCTCACCTATTTTGTTTCCGATAGCTTTTGGTCGGCTCTCTCAGAGACTTGATTGGAAACTAGACCTAGATAAAGCTATATCAAGCTTGTAGAAAGAGTGTGGAATTTTGAATCATAAAAAAAGGGAAAATATATACATGGCATGCTCGTGTGCGAGCACAAAATAAAGCTCTTGTCTTCTCCAGGTCTGCGTGGAGGTATTTCTAAGTTGAATTCCTTGAAGGATGTCTTGATAATACTGACCATGTGGCTTTGAGGATATCTATTTTTTGAAACTGAAAATTTAAGTTGGGAAATCTTTCCACTATTAAAGTTCATTAACCAGTTTGACTTTGTGAGTAACATGGAGCTTTTTTGTGTGTAATTGTGCTGGTGTGGGGTTAGATAGATAAGGAGAATGAGTGCAAGTCCACCAATTTTCCTTCTAATTTCATAATTTTATGAAATATGTTTTCTGAAGAATAATTTGGTCAAATAAAATACTTAAACAATAAAAGTCACTGGGACACTTGCATGTGTCAAATCAGATGTCAGATGGCTATCTTAAACACTAGCCATCCAAAGTACCGTATGTATGCTGACACAAGTGGCTTACAGGACTTATCAGGCTGCCATTCCTCAACAAGTTAAGAGTAATCAAACACAATTTTACTTGTACTTTTTTTTTAAGTTACTTTTTATGATGTTTGTTCAATTGGTCAATGCATTAAATGGACCTAATTGGGTTTGATCACACTCCATATGCCACATCAATGCTCCACAGCAGTGCTTAGTATAGTAGCAAAAGGGGGAATTTCAGATGTCATCTAAGTTTTGACGGTACAGGGCTTGTATGTGTGATTGAAAGATATTCAATTGTTTAGCATTTCATTGTTCAATAACTTGATTGTACTGGATTATTTTTGGGGACTACATTGCAAAATTTTGAAGAAAAAGTTGGATTACACCATTCAAAGTACGTTGCCAGGTTGAAGAAAAGATGATAAAGGGGAAAGAGTTGGAACAAAATCAAGGGGGTTATGTGGTGCTTGGTCTAGGGAAGTTTTGGTTCTGAACTATAACAATAAAAATCCATAGGACAAATTCCAAATTATGTTCGATTGACAAATGATGATATTAGTACTGAAGTCATACAATAACTATAGGGTTAATTAGAAATGGTGCCCATGTAAGACAAGTTGCAGCTTTGAAATATTTTTGTGGAGTGGAGTCGATATGTAATATTTATGTGTACTCCAACTTGGACTTGTTGAAGCCTCAAGTTAGAGAAGAAATGGATTACAGCGCGAATGCAAGTCTCCTTTTCTGTTGACTATTGAACTGCACAAATACCTGCCTTGTTTCTTCTCATGCTGATTTTTTTTTAATTATATTATCTAGTAGTTTGAGTTCTTTGAGCCAGCATATGCAGGAGTGTAAATTGTCTGTGATGCTTACTGCAGGTGCACAGGTCTGTTCAGATCCTAAGAGACAAACAAGAACTTGCTGAGACTCAAAAAGAATTAGCCAAACTTCAGCTTGTGCAGAAGGAGTCCTCTTCATCAAGCCATTCCCAGTCTGAGGAAAAAGCTTCACCATCTGCATCTGAATCCAAGAAAACTGAGAATGCAACTGAAACACATAACCATCAGTTGGCTCTTGCTTTGCCCCACCAAGTAGTGCCACAGCAGCAGCCTGCCCCTGTGCCTCAACAGGCCCAAGCGCCACCTCAGAATGTGACCCAACAGCAATCCTATTATTTGCCTCCAGCCCAGACCCAACACCCTCAGAGCCAGTATCTGTCTCCTGATCCTCAATATCGAACAACCCAAATGCAAGACATCTCTAGGGTAGCTCCACAGCCAACGCAGACACAAATAAATCAAACACCACCAAGCCAGCAATTTCCGCAGTATCAGCAGCAGTGGCCGCAGCAGTTGCCACCACAGGTACAAGCATCGCAACAGTCCTCCATACAGCCCCAGATGAGACCTTCATCACCATCGGTTTATCCTACCTATCCACCCCAAGTCCAACCGACGAATTCATCTCCACCAGAAACACTGCCAAACAGCATGCCTATGCAAGTGTCATATGCAGCAGTTCCTCAACCCTTATCTAGTCGTGCTGATGCCATGCCTTATGGATATGGAGCTGGTAGAACTGTTCCTCAACAACCTTCACCTCAGCAAGTCAAGGGCACATATGGCGCACAACCTGGTGATGGGTATGCAACTGCTGGTCCTCATTCCACCCTTCCTGCAGGGAGTGCATACATGATGTATGATAGTGAAGGGGGAAGGACACATCATCCACCTCAACAACCTCACTTTCCGCAGGGTGGATATCCACCATCGAATATTGGCCTCCAAAATCCTCAACCAGCTACAGGCACAAATATGTTATCTCGCAATTCAGGCCATTCACACTTTGTTCGCAACCATCCCTACAGTGAGTTGATGGAAAAGCTACTAAGCATGGGTTTCAGAGGGGATCTTGTTGCCAGTGTGATACAGAGGATGGAGGAGAGCGGTCAGCCTGTGGATTTCAACACTGTGCTTGATAGATTGAATGTGCATTCTTCTGGAGGGTCTCAGAGAGGATGGTCAGGTTGAAGGCAGTGATTTGGGTTGTAAACCCTTCATTGTAGAAAGAATGATGCTTGAGTTTGACTTGAATTTTAATAAAGGATGTTTTAATGCATGATCACTTGGAGTAGTATATGTATATCATGTATCTTGGTAATTCCCTCCTTTTTATTGCGTGTTATGGATTTCTCTCCATGATTTTTATAAGGGGAAAAAATCCAGTTCCAATATTAGGCTTCTGAAGGATCATGGATTTGTGTGAAATTTAGGCTTGCCAACTGCCGGTCATGGCACGTAGGTGTGGCCCCTTGGAATAAAGTTTCCCATTCATGGTCCCTATATTTGCATGGCTTTTTCTAGTCTGCCTTGTATTTGATTGCTATCTTATGATATTAAGAAATTCTAACTGATTTTAAAGTTGAAATTTTCTATATAGGGTTTTGGAAATTTATTAATTAGCCTCTATTTACGTAGCTTAAAATATTTTTAATCTTAATCTTACCAATGATCCCTTTAGAGAATAAGTCGTTACCTGGTCGCATTCCTTTCCTTAGACCGCCTTAAAAATCATGAAAATTTATTAGAAGTCTCAATGAAATTTATTATTTAATTTATTTATTTTCAAAATATATTGGTTAATCTATGTATATGGTTTATTTTTAACTTTTTCTTTTATCTCATTAAGGTCAAATTTTGTATTCAATGATTTTTAAATATATATATATATTTAGTAGTTTCATAAGGAGAAATTCTTAAACTTAGCACTCAAAAGTATACTACTCAGTTGATATATGTAGATTGGAGTTCTCATTCCCTCATTATTAAAAAAGTTAATAAATAGATTAAATAATTGTGATAATCGTTAGGCTTTTATACGCGAGCTGCGGTTGAGTCCACGTTGAAAGGTCAAGCCATAGTTCATCCAAGCTCAATGTGTAGGCCGGACCATTAACAAGCAGTCCAAGTTTCGTTCGTGTAGGCTGGACTAAATGTGAAACAAGCTTTCATGAAAGAGGTTCAGCTTATTAGAGGTGATGGGTACACAGAACAACGGATCCTGAACGTTCGGGATCGTATCTGCATGACACTAAAGGGTATTAAATAGCCATCTGACGATGGAAAATGAGGCAATATGTCCATACATACGACTTTGTGCGGAAATGGCAAGGTGTAGGGGTATAGGACGACGTTTATACGTCACTAAAGGACAAAAAAAGGAAAAGGATAAAGAAAGGGAGGGGGAGCTGATAGAACATATTTTAGTCCATTTTATCTTGATATTATTGATGATTATTTACATGATTTCTGCTTAATTTAGTGCTCTTGACATTATTTTGCAGAAAATGGTGAAAAATGACATTTTGGAGAAAATACCCTTAAAACTGCCTTAAATGGAGTAAAGGAGAGCAAGCCTGCCAAGTGGAATCAAGTGAAGCTAAATAAGAAAAGTTCTAAATAAGGAAAGTGGCAAAGAAGGAGAGAACATTCAGCCAAAGCAATTTGAAATTCAAATTTCAAATCTCCAAGTAGCCTTTTCCTTATTCAAGAAGTCAAGTCTCAAGTTACCATAAATGAAGAGCCAAATAAGGAAAGTATTTTGAAATTCAAATCTTCAAGATTCATATTCAAATTTTGAATTTCAAAATCCAGCTTATTAAGGAAGCTAAATCCAAAGATCACATGCTTACCACCTCATGCCTTGCACATTCAAAATTCAAATTGCAAAGGAGGCTCCACCTTCCTTATTAGTGCATGGGCGACAAGAAGAGTGTGAAGGCAAGTCTTGGGCACCTTGGGCAGCATCTTGAAGACACTTGGGCAGCAAGCAAAGACCAAAGGCCCCACTCCTTGCACTTGAACACATGCCCCACGTTTTTTCCTTCTCACATGTGCATGGATGGCACATCTTGGACTAAGAGCATTTTGGGCAGCCTCTTGAAGTCTTTTGGGCAGCCTCTTGACACTTTGGGCAGCCTCTTCACTAATTAGGAAGCAAGTATCATCTAGGGCAACACTTTTCAAGTATAAAAAGACACATAAGGAGCCTCCCCATGCTCTTTCAAGCCCCCCTTGGAGACACTTACGAGATTCACATCTCTTCTTCTACCTTTCTTCTTTTCTTTCATTTTTGGTTTTTGTTTCAACCATGAGAGGCTGAAACCTTTTATTCTAGTTGAAGATTAGGTGATGCTTTAGTTGTTTTATGGATTGGGAGACTTGATCAAACATTGTTTATCTTTTGTTATTCAATATTCATACAATCTCATGCTTAATTCCATTGTTGTTTTGTTGTTTTGATCAATATGGCCAATTGATTCTTGATTGCAAGGTAATAATATGTTAGTTTGGGTGATTTAAGTCCGTAATTGCTTGGATTATTCAAACATAAGAACACTTGGTGTAAAAACCAAGGAAATTGTATGATCTAGCAACATCTCATGCGTTTGAGTAGTTAGGATTGGATCTCTCTCTTTCTTCATGCAATTAATAATTGTTTGATACCTAAGGCCCAAGGACATTCCTTGGCAATTTATTAATTAGTAATTAATTAGAGGACGTTCCCTAATTGGTTTAATCATAAGGAGAGACATGGTGGTGAGAAGTATCTTCCATCTCCATAACTAATCTATTGAATCAATCAAAAGAAACTAAGTGTCAATGATCAATCCCAACAACTGAAGTGGATCCAACTCTTCAACTAGAGCTTTCTTATTATTTATTTCTCTTTTATTTTATTATTCGCTTATTTTAATTGCTTTCAGTAGTTTGTTAATCAAATCAACCTCAAACCCCCCATTTTACTTTTACTGCAATTTATTTTTATTCCACTTTCAATTTATCTCGTTTTCAGTTTTATCTTGTTTCAGTTTGTTTTGCTTTCAGTTTATTTTCCTTTCAGTTTTATCTCATTTCAGTTTGTTTTGCTTTCAGTTTATTTTGCTTTCAGTTTATTTCACTTTCAGTTTATTTTGCTTTTCGTTTATCTCGTTTCAGTTTATTTCTTTTTCAGTTTATTTTTGTTTCAGTTTATTTTATTGGTCTTGATAAGGAAAATAGGTAAGTTCTCAATTTCCTGTGAATTCGATCCTTTCACCACTATCTGCAGTTGTAAATTGTTGATAACCAGAGAGGTTATTTTTTACCGGCTTCGACAACCGCGAGTCAAGAGCCAACAAAACCAAGCTCTCACACACATACCCTAATCCTACCCCCTATTGAATCTCAGATCATCAATTGGCGCCGTCTATGGGAACGAATGAGATCTTTTCTTCATCGGAGTTCTCGTCTTCATCATACCCACTGAGATGCACATGGGCATCACGGCGAAAACCACACTGGGAACACCCCGAATGACTTGAGTTCTACTCATGAAGGACCACAGCTTTCATTTTTCAGCCCCACAACCCCATTAAACCAGCCACCCGTATTATTCAATCTCTCGTCGAGCTCGGTAGGAACCGTGTCTAGAACCACCCTGTCTGACCAAGAGCTACAAAACATGTCTCTTCAACTCCAAAACACTGCCCATTGGTTAGGGCAAATGTTGCAGCAAAGGGGACTCAATACCTCATTAAACATACCACTCGTGGTCGAAGGATTCAACGTTAACAAACCCCAACCTACCATGAACCACCAAATCTCTCAATAGAATAGCAGGAGGACAGGTGAAGGTGATGGAGAGGCCAGCAGGAGAAACGAGTCTATGGCTAGAGCAAACGGCTGACTGTAAGGGAGCTTATCGAGAATGATGAAGTCGAAAGCGATTATTCTGAGCCAGTAGAAAGATCAAAAAGTAAAGAGTTGGAGAGAAATTACCGCCTAGATAAGCGGCCAAGAAGAGAAGAGGCATACGTAGATCAAAAACTGGAGAGGCTAAAGGAGCAGCTCCTAGCGGAATTGGGGGCACGAGAAAACAGCAGCCCCCTGCTATCGACCTCATCCCCATTCGCGAGATGGGTACAATAATGAACTATTCTTAAAAAGTTCATGATGCCGCCAATGGCCGAATACGATGGCAGGAGGAACCTCCGGGAGCATGTCTTGAACTAGAAGACGTTCATGGAGCTTCAGACCGAGTTCGGTAGGGAACATGCTCAGAATCACCACTGGCCCGCACTCACTATGCAGTATTCCTCGTAGTAAAACTGCCTTTAAGCTACAACGCTATTTTAGGAAGGCCGATGTTGTATGACTTTGAGGCAGTGACCAGCATCCAATACCTAACCATGAAATTCCCCACAGAGTCAGGGGTGGGTATAGTGCGAGAAAGACAGGAGGAGGCTCGAGGTGTGTATTTGGCCACTGTGGAAGAATCAAGCACTCTGCTAGGGGAAATAAACCAGGAGGTCATGGAGGTTTGGGAGGAGAAGAAGGAGGCCAGGATAGAGCCAGTTGATAGGGTTGGAGACATTCCCTCTATCTGAGGAGGAAAGTAACAAAGTCTTCTGCATCAACAAGAACCTTAGAAAAGACCAAAAAGAGATAGCAATGGCTCTTATCAGAAGGCATGCCTCAAGCTTTGCTTGGAAGCCTTCAAACATGCTGGGGATAGACCCCGAGGTGATGACCCACAAACTGAATGTCCTACCTGGAGCTAAACCAATAAAATAGAAGAAGAGAGTGTTCGGAAAGGAGAAGCAATAGGTCACCAGAGAGGAGTTGCAGAAACTAGAAGAGGCAGGATTTATTAGGGAAGTCATGTACCCACAGTGGTTAGCCAACCCTATGCTAGTTAAGAAGGCCAATGGAAAGTATAGAATGTGTATAGACTTTACCAACCTAAATCAGGCCTACCTAAAAGATTGTTATCCCCTTTCCGATATTAATAAAATGATCGATTCTATGGCCGGTTTCGATTATCTGTCGTCTCTAGATGCAATGTCAGGATATCACCAGATCCCCATTGTAACGACCCGAAAATCGGACCGCTACCGGCGCTAGGATCCAGATCGGCTTAAGGCCGCCGGGACCCGTAGCAAGCCTGACATATAACCTGTAAACCTGTAGAATCCCATACATGATCAACAACATGCATAAAAATTTAAAACTTTTCCTTCAAACATCCAACTCAACCTGAACATACACTGCACATAGTCATATTCATAAACGTGATCCCTCTGTGGGATCTCATCAATGCCCCAACGGGCGATACAACATGAGATGAGTTGGCTTTCATGAACATTATAAAACATTTTTGATCATGTAATAAAAGGGATACCTCATACACAATGTCAAGCACAATATCTAATCCTCAATATCATTACATGACTGAAACTGTACTTTTACATAACATTAATACATTTATCATGTCCACACTATCTATTACATGTACAAGACTTCACTACTCTTATGGATCTCCTGGTCTACCCTGTACCTGCAATCCTGGAGAAATGGGAGAGGGATGAGCTACTAGAGCCCAGTGAGCAGAATAATAGAAAAACATTTAAATCATATGGATCATGGAATGCATCACATCACATCTAATCACATCAAGGATGAATTTGTCACCAATAGCCCTCTACATGGTCCAACTGTGCCAGAACGTAGAATGGGTCCTGGTCTTTCCCTTACATAACATATCATAACATAACAGTGTCCAACTGTGCCAGAACGTAGAATGGGTCCTGGTCTTTCCCTTACATAGTGCCAGCGAACGTAGAATGGGTCCCACTGGTCTTACTTTCCGTACCGTACATATCACATCGTCATATCATAGATCGAGGGCTATGGATCATCCAACATTCATCCACATCAACATAAAAATATGCAATGCAACATATTCGTGAATTCTAATGCAAGCAACCTAATTCATCACATGGCATTCATGATGCGTGGAACATGCTGAAAAGTTCATTCTTTGCTTTAAAACATAATAAGTTATTCCACTCACCTCTGGATAGCTCTGACCAGACACTGGGGCAACAGACTCACTGCTGGGGTCCTCGGTTCCTCGAGTCTGAACCTACACAGGTGGACTCAAATAAGGGACCAAACATACCTGAACATAACTCTAAACTATTCCCCAAAAACCCCCCTAAAGCATCATGAAACAATCATAGAAAAATATGCAAGAAATGGCTGAACAGGGCACTTTTGGCGGCAGGTTCGGCGGCCGAAAGTCCCTCCAGAGCCGAAAGTCAGGCAGGTTCGGCGGCACCTTCGGCGGTCGAAACTCCCAGACAGAGGCGAAACTCATGCATGTTCGGCGGCACCTTCGGCGGCCGAAACTCCCAGACAGAGACGAAAGTCTCCTTTCGGGGGCAAGCTTCGGCAGCCGAAGGCTGCCTCCACAAGCATGTTCAGCGGCCGAAAGTTCCTTCGGCTGCCGAACCTGGTTTCTCCCAGAATGGCAGAAACTCAGCTCCCCTATGCATTTATGCCTCCAAAACTATCCAATCATGCATAAACCTATTCTACAACATTCCCAATCATACACAAGCAAACATACAAGTTCCTAGGGGCATCAAACCATCAAAAACCCCAACTACAACACACAAGCAACTCACATTGTTCAAAAATCACACCAAAAACCCATAAACATAACTATGACCTAAACATGCATTCTACCCCCATGAACTTCATAAAACTTACTTAAAACATACTATAAGCTAGAGATCGACTCTTACCTCTTGAAGATCGAGAGTAGGGGCGACCAAACTTGGAGTTGGAAGCGATTCGAGTTCTTGAACCTCAAAGCTCCAAAACTTTGCTCAAAAGCTCAAATCTTCAAAACGAAGTTAAAACAAGTGAAAAACTTGAAAGATCTAGAGGAAAAACATCAAAGATTGGTGAGGGGCGGCGGAAAGCTCACCTTGGCCGAAAATGGGGAAAAGCTCACCCGTTTTCGGCTAAGGGACCCTTTTATAGTGGCTGGCCAGGCCACGTTCGGGGGCCGAATGTGCCTCCGCATGCATGCCATGTTCGGCGGCCGAACTTGAGGTTCGGCGGCCGAACCTGGACTTTCCTCACTTATGCTTTCGGGGGCCTAAAGGCGCTCCTGAAGGCATGCATGTTTGGCGGCCGAACTTGAGGTTCGGCGGCCGAACCTGAGTTTTCCTCCAAGGTTGTTTTCATGCAAAAACTCATTTCCATTTTACTTAAAACCATGAAATACCTTAAAACATTTTATGAAAACATGATTCTACCCTACTAGAGGCTTCCGACATCCGAGATTCCACCGGACGATAGGAATTCCGATACCGGAGTCTAGCCGGGTATTACATTCTCCCCCCCTTAAGAACATTCGTCCCCGAATGTCCCTCAACTAGCACACATAGCATAGCATAAAACATAACATACATACATAGCACTTAAACACATAGAGATCTAACCTTAAAAGAGATGAGGGTACTGCTGGAGCATAGACTCCCGTGTCTCCCAAGTGCATTCTTCCAAGTTGTGGTGGTTTCACAGGACTTTCACCATCGGGATTTCCTTGTTCCTTAACTTTCTGATCTGGGTGTCTATGATCCATACTGGCTGTTCAACATAGGTGAGGTCCTCTTGGACCTCCACATCAGGCTCACTAAGAACCTTGCTCGGATCTGACACAAACTTCCTCAACATTGAAACATGGAAAACCGGATGGATTCTTCCCATTGAAGCAGGTAAATCTAGCTTGTACGACACATTCCCAATCTTTTGCAAGACTTCAAAGGGTCCGATGTATCGTGGGGCTAGTTTACCTTTCTTCCTGAAGCGAACCACCCCTTTCATAGGAGACACCTTGAGCAATACCAGATCCCCCTCCTGAAACTCTAACTGCCTTCTGCGGATGTCTGCATAACTCTTCTGTCTGCTCTGAGCAGTCTTGATCCTTTCTCTGATTATGGGTACTACCCTACTGGTAATCTCTACAAGCTCAGGCACTGCCAAGGCCTTTTCTCCAACCTCTTCCCAGCAAACAGGTGATCTGCACTTCCTTCCATATAAAGCTTCATATGGAGCCATCCCGATGCTAGCATGATGGCTGTTATTGTAGGCAAACTCCACCAAAGGTAGATGCTGCCTCCAAGAACCGCCAAAGTCCAGCACACACATTCTGAGCATATCCTCTATGGTCTGTATGGTCCTTTCTGACTGTCCATCAGTCTGGGGGTGGAAGGCAGTACTGAAATCCAACCTAGTACCCATGGCATTCTGCAGACTCCGCCAAAATCTGGAGGTGAACTGGGGCCCTCTATCTGACACTATCGAAACAGGAACCCTATGCAGCCTGACGATCTCATCCACATACACCTGCGCCAACTTGTCCACAGAGTAGCCACTCCTGACAGGAATGAAGTGAGCAGATTTGGTGAGTCTGTCCACAATCACCCATATGGAGTCCACTCTGTTGGACGCCGCCGGTAACCCCACTACGAAGTCCATACCTATGTTCTCCCATTTCCATTCTGGAATAGGTAGCGGGTTAAGCATTCCAGCCGGCTTCTGATGTTCTAGCTTCACCCTCTGACACACTTCGCAGGCTGACACAAACTGTGCCACTTCTTTCTTCATAGCTAGCCACCAATAAACCTTCCTTAGATCTTGATACATCTTGGTGGCTCCGGGGTGAATGTTGTATCTTGCATTATGAGCCTCCCTCATAATGTCTCCTTTTAGCCCTATGTCATCTAGTACACATAGTCTGCTCCCATAGTGGAGGATCCCCTTGCTGTCGAATCTGAACTCACTATCATTGCCTGACTGAACAGTCCTGGCAATCTTCACTAACTCCGGGTCCTCATGCTGTTTCTGAGCCATCTGCTCCAGAAACACGGGTGTCACTCTCATCTAGGCCACCAAGGCACCTGTACCAAACAACTCCATCTGTAGACCTTCCTCAATGAGCTTGTAAAACTCCTTCACCGCTGGCCTCCTCTCTGCCGATATGTGGGATAAACTGCCGAGTGATTTCCGGCTTAAGGCGTCCGCCACAACATTCGCCTTACCCGGATGGTACTGAATCTTGCAATCATAGTCACTCAGCAGCTCCACCCATCTTCTCTGTCTCAAGTTCAAATCTCTTTGACTCAGGATGTACTGCAGGCTCTTATGATCTGTAAAGATCTCACATTTAACCCCATAGAGGTAGTGCCTCCACATCTTGAGTGCAAAGATTACTGCTGCCATCTCCAGGTCATGTGTGGGGTAATTCAACTCATGCTTCTTCAGCTGCCTAGAAGCATAAGCAATCACCCTCTCGTTCTGCATCAGTACACAACCCAGTCCCACACGGGATGCATCACAAAAGACTGTAAAGTCCTCATCACTAGATGGCAGAGCTAACACTGGTGCTGAAGTCAACCTCTTCTTAAGCTCTTCAAAACTCTCCTCGCACTGGTCGGTCCACAGAAACTTCTGATTCTTCCTGGTTAACCTGGTCAGAGGAGCTGCTATCTTTGAGAAGTCCTGAACGAACCTCCTGTAGTAACCTACCAAACCTAAGAAACTCCTTATCTCCGTCACTGAAGTGGGTCTAGGCCAGTTAGCCACAGTTTCTGTCTTCTTGGGGTCTACCTCTATACCATTCTCTGACACTACATGCCCCAAGAACGAAATGCTCCTCAGCCAGAATTCACACTTAGAGAACTTGGCATACAAGCCATGTTCCCTCAAAGTCTGCAAGACCAACCGCAGATGATGGGCATGCTCCTCTGCATTCCTGGAATACACCAAGATATCATCTATGAAGACAATAACAAAGTGATCCAGGTATTGGCTAAACACTATGTTCATGAGATCCATGAATGCTGCAGGGGCGTTGGTTAACCCGAACGGCATCACAAGGAACTCAAAATGCCCATATCTAGTCCTGAAAGCTGTCTTCGGCACATCTTCATCCCTTATCCTTAGCTGATGGTACCCCGATCTCAGATCTATTTTGGAGAAACAACCCGCTCCTGCTAGCTGGTCAAATAGATCATCGATCCTTGGCAGAGGGTACCTATTTTTGGTAGTGACTTTGTTCAACTGCCTGTAGTCGATACAAAGTCTGAGGGACCCATCCTTCTTCCTCACAAACAAGACCGGAGCACCCCAAGGTGAGGTACTCTGTCGGATGAAGCCCTTCTCTACCAGCTCTTGCAACTGTTCTTTCAACTCCTTCAACTCGGCTGGGGCCATCCTGTAGGGAGGGATAGAGATCGGTCTAGTTCCAGGCACCAACTCTATCTCGAACTCTATCTCCCTAGCAGGTGGTAAACCTGGAAGCTCATCAGGAAAGACATCCTGAAACTCTCTGACAACTGGCACCGAGGCTGGCTCCCTGACCTGACTGACTAGTTCTCTCACATGAGCTAAGTACCCCTGACATCCCTTCCTAAGCAACCTACGAGCCTGAAGAGCTGATATCAGACCTCTAGGTGTGCCCCTCTTGTCTCCTCTGAAGACGACCTCTGACCCGTCCTGATCTCTGAACTTGACTACCTTGTCTCTGCAGTCCAAGGTAGCACCATGGGAAGATAGCCAATCCATCCCTAGAATGACGTCAAAGTCTGTCAAATCTAGAACCACAAGGTCGGCGGAGAGGCATCTTCCCTCAATAAAAACTGGACTGTACTGGCAGACTGACACTGCCACTGACGGGTCACACTTGGGTCCACTGACCCATAGGGGACACTCTAACCCAGAGACTATCAGACCCAACCTCTCAACGGCTCTCGGAGCAATAAATGAATGAGATGCACCCGGGTCCATTAATGCATACACATCAGAACACCCAATGACGAGATTACCTGACACCACGGTGTTGGATGTGTTAGCCTCCTGCTGAGTCATGGTGAAGATCCTGGCTGGAGCTGATGGACCTTCACCTCGGGAACCAGAAGAAGAGGCTGCCCCTCTCCCTCTACCTCTGCCACTGCCCTGAGTTGTGGCTGGAACTGCTGGCTGTGCCACACTACCAGAAACTGTCTGCTGGGGCTGGCCCATAAAAGGCGCTCTAGGACACTCCCGAGCTATGTGTCCCTCCTGTCCACATCTGAAACATGTATTAGTCCCAGCTCGACACACTCCCCTGTGCGGTCTTCCACATCTCTGGCATTCTGTACCATCTGAGCCTGAGCTCGAGCCAACGCCGAATCCCAGACCGGATTTCAACTTGTTCCAAAACTTATTCTTCTTCGGCTTCTTGGTGGTGTTATCCCACCTCTTCTTACTTGAGCTCTGAGAAGAGAAACCTGGTCCTCCTCTGCCTGGGGTCTTAACCCCTGAAGACTGGGTCACTGACTGCTTCACTGACCCCTCAACTATAGCACTCGCCTCCATCCTTCGAGCCATATCCACTACAGTGTGGAAACTTTCTCTCTCAGCTGACTGAATCAACAAGGAGTACCTAGAATGCAGCTTCATGACATATCTCTTGGCTTTCTTCGTATCTGTATCTAGAGCTTGCCCTGAAAAAGGCAATAGCTCCAAGAATTTATCCGTGAACTCCTTTACACCCATGTGCTCTGACTGCCTCAGTTGCTCAAACTCAATCATCTTCAGTTCTCTGGAACTGTTTGGAAAAGCCCATCCCGCGAACTCATTCGCGAATTCCTCCCATGTCATGCCGTCTAGTCTCGGGTCCACATAACACTTGAACCATTCCCGTGCCTTCTTGCACTTTAAAGTGAACCCTGCCATCTGAATGGCCCTGCTATCATCCGCCCCTAGCTCATCAGTTATTGTCTTCACTACTCTCAGATACTCAAAGGGGTCATCCCCTGACTTGTATTTGGGAGCATCCAGCTTGAGGTAATCTGTCATCTTTACCTTGCTCCCACCAGCTGAGCTAGGTCTAGGAGGTTGAGTAACTGGGGCTGCTGGTGGTGGAGGTGGGGGTGCAGCATTCCCCGAGGTGGGGTTCGCCGGGTTAGGATAGAAGGGTGAGGGTGGATAAGCTGGGTACTGTGTGTAAGGTGGATAGAAAGGTGGATAAGGCATGTAGGTAGGGTAGGGGTTAAAGCTGGAGTAATCCGATGTACCTCCCATCGGATACCCTGAACCCTGTGGGAAGGGTGGATAGTGGGGTGGAAAACCATACCCCGAGGCCTGAACGCCTCCCTGAGATTCCCCTGTCCCTTCTTCCTCCATGCTCACATCCAGGTTCCCATCCCTCCTCTGATCCTCTTCCATAACCTCCCTCACATCTGCCGAACTTCCTCCTCTATCTGTCCCCCTTCTGCTAGCATCAAAAGACCTTCTAGGGTCCCTTGACACTCTTTCTCTGTTGGCTCTACAAGACATTGCCCTAGGCAATGTAGGAGGACGGGCGCTTGTGCCCTCATCCTCAGGTGGCACTCCAGTCAATCGTGCAGATCGACGAGTTCCTCTCATCCTGTTTTCTGAAAAACAGTACACATCATACAAACATTAGCATCATATGGTTCATGTGGGCACACATGAACCCTCATCACATATACATCATTCATATCATAGCATCAATGCACATGTATATAATCATGGCATTTCACATCATCATACAAGACAGGACTCAACATCCTATCCTAGTGGACATGATCTTCCTATTGTGCTTGACCTTCTAGAACATCTATGAGCCCGACACTCTAGGTCCGATCCTATGAACCTAGGGCTCTAATACCATTCTGTAACGACCCGAAAATCAGACCGCTACCGGCGCTAGGATCCAGATCGGCTTAAGGCCACCGGGACCCGTAGCAAGCCTGACATATAACCTGTAAACCTGTAGAATCCCATACATGATCAACAACATGCATAAAAATTTAAAACTTTTACTTCAAACATCCAACTCAACCTGAACATACACTGTACATAGTCATAGTCATAAACGTGATCCCTCTGTGGGATCTCATCAATGCCCCAACGGGCGATACAACATGAGATGAGTTGGCTTTCATGAACATTATAAAACATTTTTTATCATGTAATAAAAGGGATACCTCATACACAATGTCAAGCACAATATCTAATCCTCAATATCATTACATGACTGAAACTGTACTTTTACATAACATTAATACATTTATCATGTCCACACTATCTATTACATGTACAAGACTTCACTACTCTTATGGATCTCTTGGTCTACCCTGTACCTGCAATCCTGGGGAAATGGGAGAGGGATGAGCTACTAGAGCCCAGTGAGCAGAATAATAGAAAAACATTTAAATCATATGGATCATGGAATGCATCACATCACATCTAATCACATCAAGGATGAATTTGTCACCAATAGCCCTCTACATGGTCCAACTGTGCCAGAACGTAGAATGGGTCCTGGTCTTTCCCTTACATAACATATCATAACATAATAGTGTCCAACTGTGCCAGAACGTAGAATGGGTCCTAGTCTTTCCCTTACATAGTGCCAGCGAACGTAGAATGGGTCCCACTGGTCTTACTTTCCGTACCGTACATATCACATCGTCATATCATAGATCGAGGGCTATGGATCATCCAACATTCATCCACATCAACATAAAAATATGCAATGCAACATATTCGTGAATTCTAATGCAAGCAACCTAATTCATCACATGGCATTCATGATGCGTGGAACATGCTGAAAAGTTCATTCTTTGCTTTAAAACATAATAAGTTATTCCACTCACCTCTGGATAGCTCTGACCAGACACTGGGGCAACAGACTCACTGCTGGGGCCCTCGGTTCCTCGGGTCCGAACCTACACAGGTGGACTCAAATGAGGGACCAAACATACCTGAACATAACTCTAAACTATTCCCCAAAAACCCCCCTAAAGCATCATGAAACAATCATAGAAAAATATGCAAGAAATGGCTGAACAGGGCACTTTCGGCGGCAGGTTCGACGGCCGAAAGTCCCTCCAGAACCGAAAGTCAGGCAGGTTCGGCGACACCTTCGGTGGTCGAAACTCCCAGACAGAGGGGAAACTCATACATGTTCGGCGGCACCTTCGGCGGCCGAAACTCCCAGACAGAGACGAAAGTCTCCTTTCGGGGGCAAGCTTCGGCAGCCGAAGGCTGCCTCCACAAGCATGTTCGGCGGCCGAAAGTTCCTTCGGCTGCCGAACCTGGTTTCTCCCAGAATGGCAGAAACTCAGCTCCCCTATGCATTTATGCCTCCAAAACTATCCAATCATGCATAAACCTATTCTACAACATTCCCAATCATACACAAGCAAACATACAAGTTCCTAGGGGCATCAAACCATCAAAAACCCCAACTACAACACACAAGCAACTCACATTGTTCAAAAATCACACCAAAAACCCATAAACATAACTATGACCTAAACATTCATTCTACCCCCATGAACTTCATAAAACTTACTTAAAACATACTATAAGCTAGAGATCGACTCTTACCTCTTGAAGATCGAGAGTAGGGGCGACCAAACTTGGAGTTGGAAGCGATTCGAGTTCTTGAACCTCAAAGCTCCAAAACTTTGCTCAAAAGCTCAAATCTTCAAAACGAAGTTAAAACAAGTGAAAAACTTGAAAGATCTAGAGGAAAAACATCAAAGATCGGTGAGGGGCGGCGGAAAGCTCACCTTGGCCGAAAATGGGGAAAAGCTCGCCCGTTTTCGGCTAAGGGACCCTTTTATAGTGGCTGGCCAGGCCACGTTCGGGGGCCGAATGTGCCTCCGCATGCATGCCATGTTCGGCGGCCGAACTTGAGGTTCGGCGGCCGAACCTGGACTTTCCTCACTTATGCTTTCGGGGGCCTAAAGGCGCTCCCGAAGGCATGCATGTTCGGCGGCCGAACTTGAGGTTCGGCGGCCGAACCTGAGTTTTCCTCCAAGGTTGTTTTCATGCAAAAACTCATTTCCATTTTACTTAAAACCATGAAATACCTTAAAACATTTTATGAAAACATGATTCTACCCTACTAGAGACTTCCGACATCCGAGATTCCACCGGAAGATAAGAATTCTGATACCGAAGTCTAGCCGGGTATTACACCCATGGACAGGTTGGATGAAGAAAAGACCTCCTTCATAACTGAAGATGAGACATATTGTTATAAGGCTATGCCCTTCGGACTAAAAAACGCTAGGGCAACATACTAACGGTTGATGAACAAAATCTTTAAGGATCAAATAGGGAGAAATGTAGAGGTATACATGGACGACATGGTAGTAAAAAGCCAAACCTTCCAACAGCACCTAGCCAACCTGGAAGAGGTGTTCGGGGTACTTCAGCGGTATGGAATGAGATTAAACCCGGCAAAGTGTGCCTTATTTACCAAGGGAGGAAAATTTTTGGGCTATATGGTCAGCGGAAAGGGTATAGAGCCAAATCCAGAAAAAGTAGAGGCCATATTAAGGATGTCCGAACCGACCTGTGTAAGAGATGTGCAGAAACTTACAGGAAGAGTGGTGGCGCTCAATCGGTTCATTTCGAAGTCAGCTGAAAGATGCTTACCGTTCTTCAAGAAGCTGAGGAAAGTTTCAAACTTTGAATGGACGGAAGACTACCAAGAAGCCATTAGAAATCTCAAGCAGTACCTTAGTTCTCCATATGTGCTCAATAGTCCTTTAGCTAGGGAAGAACTTTTGATATACTTAGCCACCTCTGAACAAGCTGTAAGTGCAGTACTAATGAGGGATGAAGCTAGGACATAGAAGCCTATTTTCTATGTCAGTAAGGTACTTAAAGATGCCAAGGTCAGGTATATGAACATTGAGAAGTTGGCATGCGCTTTGTTGTTGACAGTAAAGAAGTTCAGAGTATACCTGGAATGCCACCAGGGGATAGTAATGACTGACCAATCTTTAAAGAGAATCTTGCATAAACCTGAGACCTCGGGGCAGATGCTAGCCTAGTTCGTGAAAATTAGCCCATATTGCCTCATTTACCAACCTCGGACTGCCATCAAAGCCCATACTTGACTTCATAACTAAGTGCTCTTTCAGCTCGGATCAATATGAACAGAGTGAGGGGTTACCAAGCTCAGCCAAAGGAAGGACGGGGACTAAGAACCGCGTGAGTTCAAATGGAACCTATTTGCGGACAGAGTATCCAGCACCGCGGGCAGCGGGGTAGGGATACTTTTGAAAGGACCAAAGGGATTCAGGGTGTGCTATGCTCTGCGCCTGGAGTTCCCAACATCGCATAATATGGCTGAGTATGAAGCCCTCATAAATGGGATGTAGATAGCATTAGAAGTGGGAGCAACCGACCTCAAGATAAATAGTGACTCCCAGCTAGTAATCAACCAAATAACAGGGACATACCAGGCAAAGAACCCCATCATGCAGAAGTATTTGGCCAGGATACGAGCCGTAGAAGTCGAGCTCGGCAAACAGGGGATCGCCATGCTATATCAAAGGATACCCCGAAAAGAAAATGAAGAAGCAGATATGCTCAGTAAACTATCCAAAGAAGAATTAAAACAACTCCCAGACGAAGTATACATATAGCAAATTAATGTCCCTACTTTCAAGAAACCAGCCCCTGTGATGTAGATAAAAGAAGAATGAAGCTAGATGACCCCGTATTTGGAGTACTTGAAAATAGAAAAGTTGCCCGAAGACAAGGCAGAAGCCAGAAAAATTGCGGCTAAAGCCGCTAACTACCAAGCAGTGAGGGGAACATTGTACCAAAGGGGGAAGTCCAGCCCGTGGTTGAGATGTGTGGGTCTTGAGGAGGCCGCCAGGGTAATTTAGAAAGTGCACTAGGGAGTTTGTGGGGTTTATGAAGGAGCAACCACATTGGCAAACAAGATTTTCAGGCAAGGGTACTATTAGCCTACAGTTCAAAAAAAAAAGCAAAAGAGTTTGTCAGAAGATGTGACATCTACCAAAGGTTTGCCAATGCCATTAACAGCTCGGCCACACCACAGTCCAGCATATCTAGCCCTTGGCCATTCTCGCAATGGGGAATCGATATCTTGGGTCCTTTTCTAAAAACTGTGGGGTAGAAGAGGTTTGTGATAATAGTTGTAGAATACTTCTCCAAATGGCTTAAGGCAGAAGCTGTGCCCATAATCACAGCTCGCAAGATGATAGACTTCGTCTGGGGCAATATCATATGCCAATTTGGGATATTGAGAACGCTTATACAAGACAACAACAAATAGTTTGATTGCAGATCCTTCAAGGATTTCATAAGAAATATGAGCATATGGCACAAGTTTTCTTCGGTAGCTCAACCCCAAACAAATGGCCAGATGGAGGTGACGAACAGAGCTATCCTCCAAGGATTGAAAAAACGGCTGGATGGAGCTAAAAAGAACTGGGCAGCCGAGCTGAATAGCATCTTGTGGGCATTTCAGACTACACCTCGGATACCGACAGGAGAGACACCGTTTGCATTAGCATTCGAAACCAAAGCAATAGTCCCCATAGAGCTGCAGATCCCCTCCCACCGAGTCCAACTCAACGACGAGGATACTAATAGGGAGAAGTTGAGGAGCAACTTGGATGCTCTGGAGGAAATCAGAGAAGAAGCTCAGATAAGGACGGCTGCATATCAACAAAAGGCAGCTCGGTACTACAATCAGAAGGTCTGCGAGAGAAGTCTGAAGGTTGGAGCCCTAGCTTTGAGAAGATTAGAAGCAACGAGGAAGAAAGCAGCTATGCATAAACTGGCACCAACCTGGGAAAGCCCCTTTAGGATAACTAAAATCGTCAAGCCCGGAGTGTACCGAATTGAGGATTTGCAGGGGAATCCGAAGCCTCATGCGTGGAATATCCAGCACTTAAAAAGCTTACAATGTAAACCCCTATACTTTGAAATGTAAATGTAGAATGCTACTCCTCTTTTTCTATCTAGTATCCTTGAAACAGGTATAGAAGCCTTTAGTGAGGTAGGTGACCGATCTCGAAAAATGACCACCGGCACCACAAAACCAGCTGAGAAGAAGAAGCCCTCAGTGAGGTGGGTAATCGGTTTCAGAAAATGACCATCGGCACCATGAAACCGGCTGAGAGGAAGAAGCCTTGAGTGAGGTGTGTAATACCCGGCTAGATTCCGGCATCGGAATCCCTACCTTCCGGCGGAATCTCCGTTGGAATCTAGAATTCTGAAGATGCCAGAGGCTTCTAGAGGGGTAAAATGTGTTTTCTAAAATGTTTTTACTGATTTTATGGTTTTAAATGGAAAAGAATTAAGTTTTGAAAAGAAAAGACCAAGAAGGCGTTTGCCAGGTTCGGCCGCCGAAAGTAAAGTTCGGCCGCCGAACATGGAAAGGTTTCGGGAGCGCTTTTGGCCTCCGAAAGCCTTGTTTAAACTCACCAAGGTTCGGCCACCGAATCTCAAGTTCGGCCGCCGAACATGCATGAGTTTAGGGGGCACGTTAGGCTGCCGAAGGTGGTTCAGCAGACCAACTATAAAGGGCCCTCAGATCGGAAATGGGCGAGTTTTCTCCCCATTCTCGAGCTCAGGTGAGTTCTTGTCCTCCTTTGGTCATTTTGATGTTTTTCTTCATCTCTTTCATGTTTTCATGAGTTTTATGGTTGTTTTGAAGAGTTTTCAAGTTTATATCAAGCTTTGGAAACTTGGAGACCCAAGGAGTTGGTTCCTCCCATCTCCAAGTTAGAGCTCGTACAAACCTTCGATCTTCAAGAGGTAAGTGTGGATCTATGTTTTCCTCTACGTTTCATGAAGTTTTAAGTGAGTTTTAAGAGGTTTTGATGGTTGAGTATGGGTAGATATGCATGTTAGAGTCTATGTGGGTTTTATGCCCAATGTATGCTTATGTATGTTTATATGTGTTTATGTGATGATAGGTAGGAGGTTTAAGCTAGTCTATGCATGTGGGAGAGTGTATGCATGATTGGGAAAGAGCAAGTAAGATTTTGGGTTGTTTTGATAGTTTTGGCCTATGTGGGTCATAAGCTATCTATGTATGCTTTTGATGTTGTTTTTGGAGTTTAATCAAGTTGTTAAGAGTTTATGCATGTTTTTAAGAAGTTAGGTGCTTGTTTTGGGGTGTTTGGAAGGTTTGGAGGCTTGTGTGCATTAACGGCTGAGTTCTGGATGAACTCAGGTTCAGCCGCCGAAGGTAGTTTCGGCCGCCGAACCTGCCTTTGAATGCATGGTTTGACCGCCTAACCTTGCCCCCGAAAGTTGAGTTTTGGCTTGAAAGCAGACTTTCGGCCGCCGAAGGAAAGTTCGGTCGCCGAAAGTGCCTGACTTTCGTCTCTGGAGAGGGACTTTCTGCCGCCGAAGGTGCCGCCGAAAGTGCCCGAGTTTCATCTCTGGAGAGAGGGTTCGGCCGCCGAAGGTGCCGCCGAAAGTGCCCTGTCCAACCTTTTCATGGTTGTTTCTATGCATGTTTAAGTGTTGTTTTAGGGGGTTTTTGGGGAGTTGTTTATGAGTTGTTAGAGTGTGTTTGGCACCTCATTCGAGTCCACCTGTGTAGGATCGGACCCGAGGAGGCCAGCAGTGTTAGCAGTTGCAGAGTCAGTCCAGCGTCTGCCAGAGGTGAGTAGAACTAACCTTAATCTTTTATTTTCAAGAAATCAAATGCCTAAAGCATGTTCATGCATCATGATGATTATAGTAGGTTGATTGCACTAGTTCCACGAATATGAAGCATTGCATTATTTACTGTTGATGGAGATTGGACCAAGGACGACCCCACTAGCCCTATGGATAAGACCTGGCTGGGCCAGGCATTACGAAGTCCTGTGGTGCCTTTCATGGAGGCCGGGCAAATAGCTTAGGGATGTTTTGGGGTTAGGTCCAATCCGTGATATGATTTGTTTGTGCTGTGACGCATTTCATGAAAGCATGTAATTAATGAACTGTTTTCCTTGTTTCTACTCACTGGGCTTTTTAGCTCACCCCTCTCCTCTAACCCCAGTGTTGCAGGTAGAAGGTCAACCGGGAAGTCGCAAGAGTTAAGGTTGTGCTTATGTAATAGTAATAGCTTAGTATTTTTAGTGTGGACATGTAATGTAATTTGAGATAATGTTTTGTAAGAGAATGTAATGTAAAGTTAAGTGGAGTTATGGTTATGGATTAGAACTGTGCTTGGCCCTAAGACTTGGTTAGTCCCTTTTTAATACATGATGTATGTTATGTTAGATGTTGAGTTGTGTTTGAACTGAACTAAACTGGTGGCATGTGTTGTTTACCACGCTAGAGCTTGATGAGGACCCTAGTGGAGGTCTTATGTTTGTGGTTTTGATGCATGCACAGGTTAGGTTCTAGTTCTTTGGATGTGACTCCGGCTTGAAGTATGTTATGTTGACCCAGCTAGAGTTTTGAGGGCTCTAGTAGGGGGTTCTTTTATGTTTCCAGTTATGTTGCATACAGGTCAAGCTCAGTCTATACATCTTATCTTTAAGTTTTTATGTTAAAGTTTTGATCATGTATGGGATTTGACCAGGTGATAGGAGGTATGTTTGGCTTGCTACGGGTCCCGGCGGCCTTAAGCCGATCTGGATCCTAGCGCTGGTAGCGGTTCGGGCCGTTACATAGGGGTACCGGTTTCCGGGTCGTTACAAGGTGGGTGACCGGTCTCGGAAAATGACCATCGGCACTACAAAACTGGTTGAGAGGAAGAAGTCCTCGGTGAGGTGGGTGACCGGTCTCGGAAAATGACCATTGGCACCACAAAATCGGCTGAGAGAAAAGAAGCCCTCAGTGAGGTGGGTGACTGGTCTCGAAAAATGACCACCGGCACCAAAAAACCGGCTGAGGTGAAGATCCAAGTGAGGTGGGTGACTGGTCTCGGAATATGACTAATGGCACTAAAAAACCGGCTGAGAGAAAGAAAACCCCGGTGAAGTGGGTGACCGATCTCAGAACATGACCGCCGATACCACAAAATAGGCTAGGGAAAAAGAAGGCCAACCTAAGAAAAGCGGCATTAAACAAAGGCCACAAGCCTCCTAAAAGAAAATTGAGCAATAAATAGCCAACCTAAAATAGGACCTCGGCTTAAGTGTGACGCAACAAAAAAGAAAAAATTGAATCCAAAGAAAAGAGCTCGGAACGCCTAGGAATGACGAGTAAAAACCCGATCCCGACCTCGCTTAACGGATCGAAGCGTAGAACCACGCATCCTAAGCTCAAATCTGACCTCATTGAGGGATGCGAATCTTAACAAAATAAAAAAGACCTAGATCCGAATTAATTAAAAGGCTAGACCTACAGGAAAAAGAGGTCCCAATACCATAAAAACGAGCTTGGCCCACTTAAAGGCTTTGGGCAAATGCGGGGTAAAATAGGAAAACCCAGCTCAAACGAGCTCATAGGTTGAACACGCAAAAAATAGCCTAAAGTATAATATAACCGAGCTCACAGCCCAAATGACCTCATAGGCTGAACACGCGAAAAGCAGCCTAAGTATAATATAGCCGAGCTCACAGCCCAAATGAGCTCATAGGCTAAACACACAAAAAATAGCCTAAGTATAATATAGCCGAGCTCACAGCCCAAATGAGCTCACAGGCTGAACACGCGAAAAACAAGCCTAAATATAATGTAGCTGAGCTCACAACCCAAACGAGATCACAGGCTAAACATACCAAAAAATCTAAGTATAGCGCAAACGAGCTCACAACCTAAGTAAGGCTCATAATCTAAATACATAAAAATATCTTAAGTATATTAAAACAAGTAAGCCAATGAGTTAGCAGGACTCGCTGACCATATGTGTAGAAATAACCTAAGTAAATGACAGGAGCGGTTGTCGAGGCCGGTCAAAATAACCTTCTTAGTTACCTACAATTTACAACTGTAGACAGTGGTGAAGGATCGTATCCACAGAGAATTGATTACCTGTTTATTTATCTCAATCAAGACCAATAGAACTAATTGAAAACACAATAAAAAGCAAGCAATCGCAAACAGAACAAAAGTAAAGTGCAAGGAAAGTAAAAAAGGGGGGTTTTGGGAGTGATTTGATTAACAACTAATAGAAGCAATTAAAACAGTAAGTAATCTAAAATAAGAGAGAAATCAATATGAGAAAATTCTAGTTGAAGATATGGATCCACTTCGGTTGTTTGGGTTGATCATTGAAACATGGTTATCTTGATTGATTCAATAGGTTGGTTATGGAGGTGGAAGACGCTTCTCACCACCATGTCTTTCCTTATGAACAAATTGATTAGGGAACATCCTCTAACCAATTACTAATCAACAAATTGCCAAGGAACGTCCTTGGGCCATAGGCATCAAAACAATTGCCAATTGCATGAAGAACAAGAAAGATCCAAACCCTAACTACTCAAACGCATGAGATGATGTTAGATCATGCAATTCCTTGGGTTTTTACACCAAGTGTTCTATGGACAGAATATTTCCAGAAATTACGGACTAACAAATATCCTAATCCAACAATCAATTAACTTTGCAATCAAGAATCAAGTGGCCAATTTGATCAAAACAACAAAACAATCTTAGAATCAAAGTACAATTGCATGAATATTGAATAAAATCAAAGACAATAGTTTCTGTTCAGATCTCACAACCCTTTAAACAACCTTAGTTTCAACCAAACTTCAACTAGAGTGAAGGTTTCAGCCACTCATGGCTGAACTAAATAGAAAATTAAAGAAAAGAAAGCAAAAGATGAAGAACTAAGGTGGGAGAGAGGCTTAGAGAGCCTTGCCGAATTTGTGGAGAAGTGGGGGATCAAAATCTGTCTTCTTGTCTTCTTGAAGCCTTTAAATATGTCTTGAGAGGCTGCCTAGGGTTTCATGGAAGTCCAGGAGACTTTTAGAGGCTGTCCAAAGTGCCCTTGGTGTTGCAAATGCCTTGTTTGTGCATGTATGGAGGCAAAAACGAGTTGCATGTGATGGAAGGCAAGTGGGGGTACTTTGGTCTTTTCATAGCTGTTCAAGATCCTCAAGATGTTGTACATTAAGTCCAAAAGATTGCCCATGCACTAATGAGGAAGGTGGAGCCTTCTTTGGAAACTTGAGTGAAGTGGGAAACATGTGATCTTGGGATTTGGCTTCCTTAATAAGCTTGATCTTGAAATCCAATAATTAAATGTGAATCTTGAAGATTTGGATCTTCAAGATACTTCCCTTATTTGGCTCCTCAAATATGGTAACTTGGGATATGGCTTCTTGAATGAGGAAGGAGTGCAATAGAGCGCATTTTCGGCTGCCTAAGTTGAGTTTCGGAGGCTGGATTTCGGCCTATGTTATGAAGGTTCGGCGGCCACAAGTGGAGGTTCGGCGGCCAAAGGTAGTGGACTTTCGTCTCTGTTTGCATGGTTCGGCGGCCGAAGTTGCCGCTGAAGGTGGTCCACTTTCGTCTCTGGAGTCCTCATTCGGCCGCCGAAGGTTGCTGCCGAAGGTTGCTGAGTTTTGGCTTTCGAAAGTTGCCTCCGAAGGTTGCTTCTCTAATTTTGGCTTCTTTTGGCACTTTTAAGAGCATTTTCTCCAAATTGTTTCTTCACACCTAATACTTGCAAAACATGATTAAAACCACAAAATTAGGTAGAATAGGTGCAAATAAACATCAATAAGATCATGAAAATATGGACTAAATTATGCTCTATAAGTAAATGAGATTAAGCAAGCTAAGAGGCTCGGCCGAGCTCGTAAGATGAAGATTGCTTAGATCCCAAAGGGGCTGATCGAAAAGGCCGCCAGCTCGAAAAAAACTCAGGAACTACACATCCCGAAATTATTTAAGTAGATAAGCAGAACCCAAAATTGTTTAAGTAGGCGAGCAGAATACATGTTAAAGTTAAGATTTACGAGAAGTCGGCTCAACAAAATTCACAAGCAATACATACAAAACAATTTAAATATAGAGTGATAAATAAACTAGACACGAATAAATCAAAGAAAATATAAACTTTATTGATTATTCACAAGCAATACATACAAAACAATTTAAATATAGAGTGATAAATAAACTAGACACGAATAAATCAAAGAAAATATAAACTTTATTGATTATTCGAATGGGTTATAGAAGTAGCAGGGGAAGGGAAACCATAATTAGTCATTCAAGGGTTTGTCTACAGTATCCTCTCCTTCGGGTCCAAGGGGCAAACAAGGAGCACCTTTGGGCAAAGGGTTATCGTCCTCCCTGTAGCGCACCTCCTCGCCATCAGAATCCACTTCTGGAGCTCGTAGGTCTGCCAACAGAGTGGAAGGGGCATCCCTAGTACTTCAAGCCCTAGTTATAGCCTGAGGCGAACATTTGGAAGGCCTCCTTATATATAGCCTCCTTCATCTCTACGAAGGCCTTATACTCCTCCAGTCGCGCCTCATAAGCCCGGTGAATTATATCTTTAAGCTCAAAAGAGTCTTTATACTCCTGAAGGCGCTCCTCGCAGGCCCGCTGGACCCTGTCCTTTGCAGTACGGGCATCCTTCAACAAGGCAGAACATCTCTCCTCCAGAGCACTGACCTTTTGGCGGAGTTGTTATTGCTGAAGGCGAGACTCCTCTGTTACCAAGGCCATGCCTTTCAAGTCCTCAACGTGTTTATTAAGCTCTTGTTGGAGGACAGCAGCATGGGCTAAAGCCTCGTCACGTTGAGCCCTAGCCTCATCACGCTAGCGGCGGGACTCCTCCAAAGTAGACAACTGCGCCAAGGCTTTGTCTCGCTGGGACTCTGCCACAAAAGCCCATTGAGAAGCCTTGCTGACCTCTTCCCTCATATCTCCCAGGCGTTTGGTGAGGTCCTCGATTTGGTTCCGAAGCTCGATGATATTTCCGCGGGCCTCACCAGTAGCCATAATGTTCTCCTCACAGTGCGCTTCAGCGATGTGCTGGTCCATCGAGCTCTGGAGGGACTGGTCCCGAGCGTCGACCTCCATGAACACACCTAATGCCTCTCAAGGAAAGGCAGCAAACAAAGTTAAGAAGAGACTAAAAAACAAAAACATGTTTAAGGAAAGCGGACGACTTACCATGAGAAGCATTTCTCTCAAGCTATCCCCTAGGTCCTCCCGAGACCGCGAACTGAAGGCTGCCTGCTGTTTAGTAGAGTAGGCCAAGTGGCTGGCGAGAGCAAGGAAGCGGGGATCAGAAACATCTGAGACTCCTCCGAACATCTTCTTGCGCAGCATTTCATACACAAAAGCCGATGTAGATTCGGGAGTCACCTCAGCAACGTTGAGGAACTCATTGTCAGGGGCTAAGGATAGCAGCTCTATAGCCCTTTTCCCTTTGTTAGCAGAAGGGGAAGGCGCGGCCTTGGCAGGATCTACGGCCCGAGTCCTCTTAGCATCCCTGACTTCAAAAGTAGGCTTAGAGGTCCACGCCCGCTTGCCGACAGCCCCTCCAATCACAACGGCAACTATGATCTGAAGGGGCTGGATGTCCAAAGGAATGACCTAAGCACCTTCCTTAGAGCCGCCCTCAGTAGATTCGTTGATAGCGATAGGTTCCTTGGATGTCTACTTGGGAACTGTCAGGAACTTGGCCGAGGCTGGCGTCTTACCAGGAGCAGAGGCCTTTGAGACTACAAAATAAGAGCCCTTGGCAGCAGGTGTCAATGCCCGAGTAGGGGCAAGAGCAGGAGTCCAGCTCGCAAAAGCAGGGGCAACAACTTGAAAGACCTCGCAAGTCACGTCTGCCACGGACTTGCCAGCCTTGAAGGCTTCCAGCATGGCCTTCATGCTCTCCCTAGACAGGTTGAAATTCTTCGGCAATTTAAGGTTGTCCATGGGCGAGGCAAAAGTTGGAAGAGAAAAAAAAAAAACAAACAACACAAGTCAGAACTCAGAATAACAGAAAAAATACAACTAAAAGGGAAAGAACAAGAAAACAATCATTGATAATACCAGCTTCCTGGCAATCCCAGAGGTTAAACATGAACATGCACTTCTCGACGTCATACTTCTTCCATAAGGAGGTCAGTCGAAGAAGGCAGATCTGGTCCACTAGGAATAGCCAGGGAAGGTCATTGCAGCTCTGAGGGATCACTCTCCAAGAGAGATCGCATCCCAGCTGGAAGAGAAAAAAAAACAAACAACACAAGTCAGAACTCAGAATAACAGAAAAAATACACTTAAAAGGGAAAAGAACAAGAAAACAATCATTGACAATACCAGCTTCCTGGCAGTCCCGGAGGTTAGACATAAACATGCACTTCTCGACATCATACTTCTTCCGTACAGAGGTCAATCGAAGAAAGCAGATCTGGTCCACCAGGGATAGCTGGGGAAGGTCATTACAGCTCTGAGGGAGCACTCTCCAAGAGAGATCGACATCTCAGCTGATCCCCCAGCTCTCCTTCAGCTCGACCATCACAAAAGCCTCAGCCAGCCTTTTATTGATTCTTTATACCCGGCAAAGATAAACATCTCTCCCCAGGAAGTAAAATAGTAAAACCCATGATTAGCTTGGACAAGGTGGAATAAGGTAGAGAACAAAGCAATGGAAGGGGAAAAACCCAACACAGACAAACAAATTCAAAGGAGCACATGAAAAGGATGGAATTTGGGGATAATATACGAGGGGTCACACAAAAATAGGTAAAAACCTCAATGAAAAATGGGTAAAGGGAAAAGTCAGGCCAAAATCGCATTGCTTAACGAAGAAAATTAAGTTACGACCCTGCTGAGGTCTATCAAGCCTGCCGGAGCTGGATTGAAAAGAACAATTCTCTCGTTGGGAAGAGGAGTCCTAATCCTATAAATGGAGGTATCGATATATTCACTGGAGAAAAAATTGGAAAGGGACGAAAGAGTGATAGAGGATATCAAATCCACGACATCAGAAATTCTAATGGAAGTCATGAGAAGAGTGAGACGTACCTCGGAGCAGAGATTGCAGAGACGAAGGAGAACGAGTTAATGGGAGCAAAGCAAGAAGAAGAGTCGAGAGCAAAATCGAAAATATAGATTTGAAATGGGTAAAAGTGGAGAAAAGACGTTTTGATAAAAGTCTTCCTAGAGCCGCGCGATCATAATTGAGACTTCAGGATTTACCCCTCATTAATCATGAAATAACTAAGGAGCAGGTAAAAGGGCACTTGATGACCGTTGGACCTTTAGCATCCAGGCCGAAGTTGAGTCCTCGTAGAAAAGGCAGATCCAAAATTCACCAGAATCCACTGTGCAAGCCTGTCCACTACCATACAACCCAGACCACCTTTGAGCAGGCCGGGCAGACCGCGGTCCGAATTTAACAAGGAGGAATCCAGCTCACTTGACTTGATGGGTAAGGGGGAACAGACCCATCTACACCCATAATCCTATCAGCACGAGCGCCGAAGGGAATTAAGTAGCCGCCTGATGATGGAGAGAGGGGGAGTACGTCCGTACATATGGCTCTGTATGATAATGACATGTGGCACTGTAGCAGGATGACAGTTATACGTCACTAGAGGACAAATGGAAAAAGGAATAAAGAAAAAAAGGTATAAACCATTCAAGTTAAACTCACTCACACATACCAAAACTTTACCTTCTTTTGGATCTCAGGCCATGACATTGTATAATTATTATTATAATTATTATTAAAAATTTAATAATATATTCTGAATTATTACCATTTTTACATATTATATTAATTAGACATAATTAAATAGATGACATAAACATCCATTCTGATGATTTTAATTTATTCATAAGGACTAAACATTCCCTCAAAGAAGAATAATAAAGACATCTATCCATAAAATAAAAATTCATTCTTTCATCATACAAAAGACATTAATTTGTGACATATATAAACATAGAAACATCCATTGACAATTTTAACAAATTAACAAAAACATAAAATTGTTCAAAAAAATATAAGCATAATATTTTTCCATATAAAAAAAATTAAATTGAGGATTGGAAGTTCATGAGCTTTTTGAATTCTGATTGATATATTTATATCAAATTCTTCCTTCATTTAGGATCTCTAAATCGAACTCAATACTATAGATCTCTTACAAAGATTTGGACCAAATTTCATATAAGGTTGTATAAACCGGATCTCTTATATCTCATAAAACAGAATCCGATCCAAACCTAAAATATATAAGAGTCTGTTTATTAAGAAAGGACTCCAACAAATAAAAAATCCTACATCAATGCAAGTACTTGTTAGAAGAGGGCATCAAATGCTATACAAATTGTATATCCAAACTGACTAAGGACTCGTAGTCCATCTCTAGCAAGACAATTCAAGATTAAGATAAATTCCACAAAAAATCCTTGTCCTAGAAGAATTTGACTAATTGAGATTTTATGAATGCACTTTTAGGTATGTTTTTGAGACAATTTTCCTCTTAACTTTTATTCTAAAATCTCCTAAATCATCGACCTAAATCATCGACCGGTTAAGTATCAAAGAGGTTGTGTATAACTAATCACTCGATGTTCTCTCATTTTATAGATTAAAATTCGATATTCGGACTCGTGAAGGATACCAAGACAACATTATTGGTGCCATGTATTGGAAAATTTTCTCGAAATCAGGATGATAGTGAAGACAAGAAGGGCGGTGCTGGAATCTAAAATTTCTACTTGGAATCGATCATGAAGGCGAATTGGGTCTATAACATTGATAGAGAAAAGTTGGGTCTGTTAAAGGAAATGGGGAGTGTCGGATTGAGGAAAGAGCATCCGGGCGTGGGTCTCGCGAGTGAAGGATTCAACGGGCTGATTCACGAAAGTAAAAAAAAAAGGGCAGTGATTGAAGAGAAGGGGTAGGATGATGGGTAATTTGGTGAGGCGAGTTTTGGGGATGAAAATAGAGCTCATTTGGGGATTTTGGCTCCAAGGGAGAAGTTAATTTAAAAAAAATAATTAAAAAATAATATATTTATTTATTTTAATTAAATAAATAAATTTATTAGTTGCTACTAATCACTAAAGTTATTTCAATTTTTTTTATACTACCATTTTATTGAGATAGTATCAAATTGTGGATAAAGATTTGAAGCTTAATGGAATTCTAAAGTGGGAAGGAGATGGCAAAAATTATAGCAAAAATGGTCGCTATTTAATAGATACAGTTGATCATTATTTTACAATTTTTTTATTGTGATTAAGAATAAGAAATTATCATTTTGTTTCATTATTTTTTATTATTATTATTATTATGATCGACATATATAAACTATTTGATTTTACATACGTTTCAAAACTAGTTAAAGATAAGGGAAAATTATTTTACATCTCAGAGCTATTTCAAAATTAATACATACAATTTTCTAATTTTAAAATCAAATAGTTCAATTCCTATATTTAGATTTTATTAAACTCGGTTAAAATAATTTTTTTTTCAATTTAATAAACTTAAATTATAAGATTAAATTATTCATTTTCAAATAATCTAGAGATATATTTATTAATTTTGATATAATTTATGATTAAATAATATTATATATTTAAAGACATTTTTATCATTTTTACAATTTTACAATTAGAAAAAATATGGGCCATTAAGCTATTGGGCGGCTATTCCATTCTGTTAAAGAAGTTCTGTCCAAAGAAAAACAACGCAAGCCCAAACCTGGGGAAGTCTATAACATAACATAACTAGGAAAAACAGAATGAACTTGCTCATAACGATGGTTTTTGGTTGGAAGATGATAATGACGCCGCCAAGCATTTTCACGAGCACTTGGAGGAGCTTCCATTTTCAACTGCAAAGGGAAATGTTTACCATTCATTGCTTCCATTTTCAACTGCAAAGAGAAATGGGTACCACTCATTCTCCGATCTTTTTATCTACCAATTTCATTCACTCTTTCCATTCCTTTAATTCCACGCAGACTTATAAAGATGCAAGCTTGATGTTTCTGCTCCTTTTAGAGACGTTGATGATGCCCTAGGGTGCTTTAATCACATCATTCTTATCCATCCTCTGCCTTCTCTTAGTTCAATTTTCTCGATCTTTATCTGCTCTTGTCAGAATGAAACATCACAGCACTGTCCTTTCTTTGTCCAAAAAAAATTGAGTCTCTAGGAATCTCACACGATATTATTTTCTTTTTATCTTGATTAACTGCTTCTGCTGCTTACACCTTGTGGATTTTGGCTACTCAATTTTGGTAAAAATCGTCAAAACATTAGAGCCCAACATTGTGACATTTGCTACCTTAATTGATGTGCTGTGTGAAGAGGGTAAAATCAGTAGAGCAGTAGACCTTTTCAATGATGTGGTTGCTGGAGGTTATCAATCTGATGTTACTACTTACAGTGTGATAGTAAATGCTGTGTGTAAATGTGGGAAAACAAATTTGGTTATTGGGTTGTTAAATTGAATGGTTGATAGAGGTTGTGAGCCAAATGTTGTGACATACTCTGCAATCATTGATGCTCTTTGCAAGGATAAGCTAGATGCTGAGGCTTTAGACATCTTCTCTAAAATGAGGAACAAAGGCACAAAGGCGTTTCACCTAATGTTATCACTTACACACGCCTAATTCATGGTCCCTGCAATTTAGGTAAATTGAATCTCACTTTGGCCTTGCTGAATGAAATGGTGGGCAGAACATATTACCAGATGTTTATACCTTAAATATGTTGATCAACCATATGATGGTTCAATGGGGCATAAAGCCTGATGTGTTTACTTACAAGTTACAATGCATTGATGGATGGATATTGTTTGAAAAGCCAAATGATTGAAGCTAGAAAAGTATTTGATCAAATGCTAAGTTATGACGTAGCTAATTTCAATAGCTACAACATCTTGATCAATGGATATTTGTGAGAACAAAATGATTGATGAAGTGAAGAACTTTTTTATGAAATGCCTTATGAAGGTGTTATGTTCTCAAGGTCGCCAAGTAGATAGAAAAAATTGTTCCGTTTTTCTTGATGGCTTGTGCAACAGGGAGTTCTTTGTGACGCACTCACTATTTAAAAGTGATGGAAAAGAGTCGATTGAAGCCTCATCGTGCAGAGCTGCAATGCTTAATAATGCCAGAAACTATTGTCTAGGCTTTTTGAAAATGGTTTACAACCTGATGTTTATACATATAGTACAATGATAACAGGAATTTGGAGTGAAGGATTACTAGATGAAGCATGCAGGGACTTTGGAGGAATGGAAGTGGGTAGACGTTTACCACATGATTGTTGTTATTTTGTATTTGTTTCTCAGGCATGAGGATGTACCAAAAGCATTACAACTTATTAGTAAGGGATTCTCTGCGGATGCAACCACTGATGAATTAATAATACATTTATAACATAGTGAAGATTGTATTCGGAGAAAACTACAAAATTGTTCCGAAGAAGGTGTAGAGATGAAGTGATATTTTAACAATGAACACTGATCAATGGATGGAGGGATGAATTCTTTTCTTTGTTGAGTTATTTCTATTGTAAGGTGTTTCATCCAATCCGTATTTGCAATTCTTCTTGTTAGTTGCTTTTGCTTTTTTACAAGATATTATTTATTTATACTATCAGTTTTTTGTTGTATATGCACATTATCTTTAATGAATCTATTTGAAAGAGTAAACTAACTCTGGTTTCCTATATAATGGAGTACAGTAAGCAGAATGGTAAAAAATTACCTTCTGTTTCTGTCTAACAGAAGGATCATTCTACATTTTCATAAAGATGGTCATAGTTAATATAGCAAATAGGAAAAAGGAACTATTGGTAAGCATTTGAAAGTGATGGAATTAGGAAGGGCAAACAGTTTTTGATGAAAGGAAATTGAGAAATGTTTTATAATGGTGGAAGAAAATCGCATACAGCTAGTCATTACAGTTCCCAAAGTAAAAACAGAAAACAAACAGGTGCCAATCCTGGCTCAAATGACAGAAAATAGGTAGCAGGACCAAAATCTCTTCTCCCAGGCAACTCGCCTCCAGAACTCCACATTATAAAAGCATGCCTAACTATTTCCCCTTCTCCTCTATTTGCATGCTACCTTGATTGCCCTTATTGTTAGTTGATAAGCCCTCTTCTCTCCTCTCTAACAATATGGAGTTTGTCCCATCTAACAAACTGATTTGAATGTCTCTCTTGTCATCCTCGCCTGCAGCTGATTGGCTGGACTCTTCCCTTTGATTTTTCTTCCTTCTGTTATAAATTCTAAGTTGTTAGTGCCTGTTATCTTCAGCTGACCACCATGTTGACCTTAATTTTTCTAATGTTTGTTATAATCCGAAAAGCAAAATACTTGTGAACTTGCTACACATCTCCTTTTATATGTAGGGAGTATAATAGCATTTGGAATCCCCTAACAAGAGGTTCTTATTTTTTGGTGAATTTACATATTTCTTTGTCAATTAGAGTTTTGGTTACTGTTAGAATGAAAGGGAGCCTTCCATAAATGTCTGAATGAATTATGCATAGACCTAGTATAGACACTTGCTAGTAATGTTATATCTCTGAAAAGGTAGTTGGATCTGCTGATGGTCATTGAGGTGAATTGGAGATGGTGTCCTAACTTGGTGTGATTTGACTTTGAGAACACAACACAAGCAGCTTTTTGCTTTTGCTTGACATGCTACCTATTTGGGACTGCATAGTCTTCTCATCTTATGGAGAAATTTTATCAGTCTTCTCATCTTATGGAGAAATTTTATCAGTCTTCTCATCTTATGGAGAAATTTTATCGCACAACCATACTATGTATAATAGTTAGATATTGACCGTTGATTATGACGGGCCTACTTATATAGTATTGACTACAATCAATGGCCTACTTATATAGTATTGACTATAATCAATGGCTATAATGAGACCGTTGTACATACAACGGTTATATGTAATATTTTTCCTATTGTGGTCAACATATAAATTATATGCAGGATTAATAATTAATTCTATTAAATTTTTTTACCAGCGATTGAACTCAAAGGTATCAGTCTTTATCGAACTCTAGACGCTTTGCTTCAGACAAGTGTGAGTTTTTGGATCGATATAAACTAAAACTACTCAATTACATACTATGAAATTACATATGGAAAGCTTTGTTGGATCATTGTTTTTTCTCACCAAAAAGTCTGCAAATATGAACTCTCTTAGTTAGGATGCTAGATTTTTAATTTGAACTCAGGCATTGCTTTATTGTTGTTTTGAAACTTTATCAGCTAAATATATTTGTTTAAGGATAGGCATTCTGTTCTCCAAGATGCAAAATTCTGAGTTTGGATTTCGCTTTCAAAATGCTTCAGGGGACTTATATTTACAAGTTTATAATGATCTTGTTTATCTGAACCCATTCTTGAAGCATGCTTTCATTTTCTTCTCCGATTCATCCAGCTTTAAGTCCAAAGATTTTGTGATTAGAGACTTAAGCAAGTAAGGAATTTATCTGCTTTTGTGATGGATTTTCTACAAAATTTAAATTATTTAAATTATAGATGGAATTTCCAACGGATTTAGCAACAGATTATTTATGGTAGTTAATCCATCAAAAAGTTAAACTTTAACACGTGCTATTTTATCAAAAATTTTGCCAAGCCTCGATCTCCCTCTCCCGTCCCTGTCGGCATTCTCTTCCATCCTTCTTGATCTTGTGAGCCTTCTACCTTTCATGTAGCCCATCGCTACTATCATTATCAAGCAGTCACCGTTGATGACCATAGTCATTCACTACATGTTGGTTTGATCTCTCTTCTCTTATAATTTTATTATAAGTTAAATAATTTGTATAAGCTAAATAATTCTTTTTAACTATTAGATAAAAAAATGCAAATGTTTTTTTTTGAAATAGGGAGTTGGGGGAGTCGAACTTTAGATCTTTCAAGGCTACAGAATGCACTTTCCACCAGGCTAAGCCTTGGAGTGCAAAAAAATGCAAATGTTTATATTATACAAATAGCCTTAATAAGGAGGTTTAACGTCACATTACTCAACAAGACAAACTTTTAATATCTACTGAACCAATTACAACGTAGCAAACTTCAAAGTTTAAGCAAACTATGCAAGAATTTATTCAAAACTTAATATACATCTCAAATTCATGATAAGGTCGAGACAAATACAGAGGAACACCAAGAAAATTATAACGTGGTTATAATTGTGGAATTTCTATTATATTTAAGTAACATCTCGAAATGTTCCTAGTCGATATTCTTATCATAATTGGATAATGATTAGAACTGTTAAAACTAGTACATATTATGTTTTTTTTTCTTTTAGAGAAAGCAGTTGATCTCATAGGTTAAGATATGTGACATATCTAGAACTAATATGCAGGTACTTATTTTATGAATAAATGCACTAAACTGACCCGTCTAAGAAATCCATATGGAAAATAACATGTGTCTATGGATTACTCAAGTGATGGTTGTGTAAGTGATCCTTTAACTTGAAATCAATAAATAATCTTGTACAGGGACTTTTGTGTTTTGATTCATCTTACACGTTGCTTGGTTCATGAGTAACAAATGGGATGAATTGGATATATTAGGAACTATATAAATGTATTTATATGATTGAGATAGGATTCATCACCCTAGGTTAAACTAGAGAATGTCTCATTTATTCTCTGCTAGGTTGATCATGAAATCCTTGGTCAAGGTAGAATGAAATTAGCAAAGGAGATTTAAAATTTCATTCGATAGGTCAATGACTAATAAATGAGAACTAATATAATTTAATACTGCAAACACGTTCTATGTATCAAATGTTAAATCAAAACATTTGTGATGAAATGATATTAATTATATTGATAAACCATGCACTGAAAGGTTAAACCAAATTATTTTTGATATTCTGAATATTTGGATAGTCTTCACATGTTGTTAGACAATATTCTTGACTCTCAAATTAATCAATTAGTTAATTATATTTGTTGTCGACATATTTGGAATCTAATGGGTCATACACATAAAGAATTGTATGAGAAAATAGAACGAGAAGTTAAATTAAGTAGGACTTGATTGTATATAAATTGGCATTGGGATAAAATTATAATTTTTCAAATTACAATTCTGATCTAATTAATTAAGGACTTAATTAAAAACTGTCTAAGATTTATATAATAAATACTATTATATTGATATCCTAGAATTTTAATATAAAAGGACATCTTATGAGAGTTTAATGTACTCTTGGCAGAAACTCTTCTGAGAGCCTCCAGAATTCATAGGAAATACATAAAGTTAGCACTCAAAATCTCTTCCCTTCTCAATTTCTTAAAACTGTTCTAAGATTTTTCGATTGCTATTTTGTGTGGATATCATTACAGACTAGACATTTGGACGGTTTGTAATTTGTAACAATTTAACCAAAACGATTGATTTCGTGTTTTTGTTGTAAGGAATATAAAAAGGATTTATTTTCTCTTTAATTATTATTGCTTTTCCCGTTTAAACATGATCCGTATTGGAGAAAAAAATTATTTTTTCATTTCTTCTGCTGGATTCAATCCGATTGAATCCCAAAAATATCTCAGTTACTATGCAATTATATTTCTCATTCACTCATTTATCATCTCTTTCACAGTGTAGAGTTGATTTTTCCTAAACTTGTTCAAGAATTCCATTGACAACTACTCTAGGTAACTTGTCTGTTTTTCAAATTTCTAAAACATTTATGTTCTCCTACTAACTATACTAGGGCCCAAAGGTACGTAATTCATAATCTTCTTTATTTTTTAAAATTCTTTTATATCAAAATAATTAATTCTATCATGTCACAATTACTTAAATAAATAATATTACCTTTAATTCATGAAGTCTCCCTTCCTATTTCGTGGAAAACTCTTATGGTGTAAAGTAATAGTATAATTTTCCATGATAATTGCTAAACATATAGAAAAAATAAAAATAAAAAAATTTATGAGAAAGGACATGCAAGATATGCTCATAGAGTTATTAATTTATAAATAAAAGAAATTTACAATATCGAAACCAAGAAATAACTCCTCACGTGCGAAATTATAGAAGATTTCCTTTAAGATCAAACAATTCCATCGAATAGCTTGGCAAGAAAATTTTGAAGCATGGGTACAGAACCCTTTACATGTAAGACCTATTGCTCATGCAATTTGGGATCCTCATTTTGGTCAACCGGATCGGTTGCTCAAGACCTTTGGTCTCTACCCGGACTCGATGAAAAAAATGGAATCACTTATTATGGACTTGTTGAAAATGATTCTGATCTAGTTCATGACCTATTAGAAGTAGAAGGCGCTCTGGTGGGATTCTCACGGAGAATGACAATATTTTAATATATTTATAATATTTAATTTTAAAAGTTGCAAAGTCCTAAAATAATTTATTAAATTTCTAATCACATGCAATAGGGATTTCTCAAAATTATATTAATAAAAAAATTAACATAAAATATTATTTAAATTATTTGAAATAAAAAAAAAAAAACTCTTACCTATTGTAGCTTTTCGCCTTCTTATGTATGTATGAGTGGTGGAAGATAATTTTAAAACCTTTGCATTTTTCTTCAAGAATTTAGATTGTAGAGGATAGTTTAAATTCACGCAAATAGACCACACAATCACATTATTCTCTCACTTGCTTCCTGAATTCAGAGACTGAAGACTTCGGCAAACAGAGAAGTTAGTGGTGTTACGAAAAAAAAAAAAAGAATAATAGGTTATTTAAATTAAAATTATGAGTTTTAAATTTGTTTAGCTAAGTAATATGTATTTCCAATGTGGATTTTTAAAATTTTTTTTATTTTTTTTCAAATGCCACACTATTAACTCAGCCTGAGTAATTAGCCAAAAAATGACTAAGGGATATATTTGTTACAAAATATAAAAATTAATAAAATTTAAAGTATATGATATATTTGAAAATTTAAGTAAAGTTTGGGATTTTTTTTTATCATTAGACCTTTGTAATATTTCATTTTACTTTTATCTGTCATTTAAAGTTTTAGAACGATTTTTGAAAAACAATTAAAATATTTAAATTATAATAAATTAATAATAATTAGTCACTCAGATTTTGAATTGAATTAAATTAAAAAAATTAAAAATAAAATTTTAAAAATATTAGAAATTTAATTAAAATCGATTATAAAATATAATCGAACCGAACTAAATCGATAAAAATCAATTTGATTTGATTCAATTATATTAAAATTGAAATTTATAACCGAACATAACTTAATATAATTAAGGGATAAATACAAACTTTCAGCGAAGATGATTGGCTATACTAATATTTGCCGATGTCATAAATGTGCATGCTGTAAGTTAAACTGATGTGACGCGGACGAAATGATGTGTATAAATTAACCGGCTCCTTGTTTAATAGTCGATTACTCATTATTAATAAGTTGTCTTATACACTTACTAAATGGTGTTCCCATCCGATCATGAAACATGGTACAGAGACTGTCAGAATGATCAGGGTATATATACCCTAGAACCAACCCTTTGACAGATTAAACTCCTTCAAAGAATTTCATACTTTCGTTATTCTAAGAACCTTAATTTACTCGGGTCACACATTCAGCTCTATTACCTCTTTAACCATCAATTTTGACTTATTGATTTTTTTTGTAATATTTTCACCGGATAAATTCAATGGATCTCAGATCATGTAACGTATAAAATTATAAAATTATTTAAATTTAAAAAATAGCATATAAAATTATATATTTATTATTTTTCTTAAAAATTTATTTATTTTTAAATAAAATTTATAAAAATATATTTTTATGTAAATTACCAATCAAAATATATAAAATTAAATGATTTGATTATTATTCAGATAATAATATCAAATTTAAAATATGTTTAGATAATTTAGAATCAATTTTAATCTAGTTTGAATAAGTCTGGATATTATCCAAATATCAAATTTAGAATGTGTTTAGATAATTTAGGATCAATTTTAATCTAGTTTGAATAAGTCTGGATAATAATATTCAATCAATTCCTAATTCATGTAATTAAATTATTTAACTATTTTGTTAAAAGAATTAGTAGACTTTTTTAGTTAGTTTGTGTAATTTTAATTATTTATAGTAGTTTATTAATTTTTTTTATCAAGTTTAATAATATTAATTAACTATATTATTTCTTTATTTTAAATAAAATCTATAATGGCGATTGTATTGTAAAAAATAAGAACTAATTAGTTAATTAATTTTGATCTAAAAGTCTAAATAAATTGATTCTTTAAAAATTAAAGGGTTTAATTTTTAAATGAATATACAAACGATTTAATTGAGTATAAATTAATTAATTTTTAATAAAATATAGAAACTTAATTGTAATTTACCTACTAATGTTTTCATATTTGACAGCATTTTTCATGAATAAGAAATCGCCAACTCAATTAGCATTTTCTTGTTCGATCATAAGTTTGAGAAAAGGTCAATGGTATTGGCGTTTTCTATTATTTCAAAAAACTGTTATTTGACAGAGTACTTACCATATTATTTTAGTAAATAGTTTAAAATTTACATTAATTTAATAAATTATTTTTTAAAAAACATTTTTTTAATAATAAACCCGGTACTTGTTAATTTTTATAATTTTTTCATTTAAATTTTGATAATTCTCATTTTTTTTCTCATTTAAACAATTTTACAATTAAAAAGCTACGCGTCATTAAGCTATTGGCTCCTTTTCCATTCTGGTCAAGAAGTTCCGTCCAATTTAAAAACCCTAGTCCAAGCCTGGGGATTTCTATAAAATTACCAGGAAAACAGAATATACTCTCAGAAAGATCGATGATTATGATAACGACGCCTCCAAGCATTTTCACAAGCACTTGAAGGAGCTTCCATTTTCAACTGCAAAGAGAGATGGGTACCATTCCTTGCTTCCATTTTCAACTGCAAAGAGAGATGGATACCCTTCCTTGCTTCCATTTTCAACTGCAAAAAGAAATGGGTAAGTTTCATTCTCCAACCTTATTATTTACCAGATCTATTCAATCTTTCAATTCTTGTTATTCAACTCACACTCATAAAGATGGCTTGAGATCTAAATGCTATACTGCTTCTTTTAGAGACGTTGATGATGCTATAGCTTGCTTTAATCACATCATTCTTATGCATCCTTGCCTTCTATTGCTAAACTTTTTCTCTATTTGTATATGCTCTTATCAGAATGAAACATTATCACACAGTACTTTCTTTGTCCAGAAAAATTGAATCTCTAGGTATCTCACACGATACTTGTTTAATGCTTCTGCTGATTACACCTTGTGAATTTTGGCTTCTCAATTTTGAAAAAAACCTCAAACATGGATTAGAGCCCAACATTGTGACATTTGCTACCTTCATTGTGGGCTCTCTAAAATCTAAAATCAATAGAGCAGTAGACCTTTCAATGAGATGGTTGCTAGAGGTTATCAATCTGATATACTACTTACAATGTGATAGTAAATGCTCTTTGTAAATGTGGAAAAACAAATTTCGCTATTGGGTTGCTAAAGGGAATGGTCGAGAGAGGTTGTGAGCCAAATGTTGTTACATACTCTAGAATCATTGATGCTCTTTGCAATCAGCTTGATGCTAATGCTTTAGACCTCTTCTCTAAAATGAAGAACAAAGGTGTTTCACCTAACGTTATCACTTACACATGCGTAATTCTGGGTCCCTGCAATTTAGGTAAATTGATTTGAGCAATTGCCTTGCTGAATGAAATGGTGTGGCAGAATATATGACCAAATGTTTATACCTTAAATATATTGATTGGCACTTTGTTTAAGGAAGGAATGGTTTCAAAGGTTCAAGCCTTTTTTGGTATGATGGTTAAATGGAGCATTGAGCCCGATATGGTACTTACAATTCGTTGATGGATGGATATTGTTTGCATAGCCAAATGATTGAAGCTAGAAAAGTATTTGATCAAATGGTAAGCAATGGCATAGCTAATATCATTAGCTACGACATCAATGGATATTGTGAGAACAAATTGATTGATGAAGGAAAGGAACTTTTTGATGAAATGTCTTATACGGTTTAGTTCCCAATACTGTTACTCATAATACTCTTATATATGGCTTGTCGAGAGGGGAGGTCTCAAACTGCACTAGAGGTTTTCAACTACATATGTTCTCAAGGTCACCGGGTAGAATAACTTGCTCCATTTTGCTTCATGGCTTATGCAAATAGGGAGATCTTTGTGACATCACTCGCACTATTTAAAGTGATGGAAAAGAGTTGATTGAAACCTCATGTGTAGAGCTAGGAAGCTTAATGATGCCAAAAAACTATGGTCTAGGATTTTTGAAAATGGTTTACTGCCTCATGCTTATACATATAGTACAATGATAAAAGGATTTTGCAGTGAAGGATTATTGGATGAAGCATGCAAGGTGTTTACAGGAATGAAAGAGGGTGGATATTTACCAAATGGTTGTTGGTATTTTATAACTATTTCTCAGGCAGGAGATTATACCAAAAGCATTGCAACTTATTGGTAAGGGATTTTCTGCAAATGCAACCACTACTGATTAGTAACTACTTTTATCGCATAGTGAAGATCGTATTTGGAGATAACTACAAAATTGTTCTGAAGATACTAAGGTGTAAACGTGAAGTGATATTTTAACAATGAACACCGATTAATGGCTGGATGATTCTTTGATTTGTTGAGTTATTCGTATTTTAAGGTATATCATCTGACAATATTTACAACTCCTCTAGTTAGTTGCTTTTGCTTTTCAAGAGATGTTGTTTATTTATACTAACATCAGTTTTTTGGGTGGTATGTGCACATTATCTTTAATGAATCTATATCCATTGCTAAATTATTTTGAAGAGTAAGCTAACTCTGATTTCTTATATAATTGAGTACAGTAAGCAGAATGGTAAGAAATTACCCTTTGTTTCTGTTTAACAGAAGAATCATTCTGCTCTTTCATAGAGATGGTATCTTTTATAAAGGTAGCCATAATTGATATAGGAAATAGGAAAAAAAAAGTATTAGGTAGCATATGAACATGATGGAGTTAGGAAGGGCAAACAGATCTTGATGAAAGGAAATTGAAAAATGTTTTATTAATGTTGGAATGAAATCCATACAGCCAATCATTACAGTATTTCCCAAAGTAAAAATAGAAAACAAACAAGAGAAAGTATGCTCAATGGCTCAAAGGACAGAAAATAGATAGTGGGACCAAAATCACTTCTCCCAGGCAACACGCCGTCAGAACTCCATATCATAAAAGCTTGTCTAATTATTTTCCCTTCTTCTCTATTTGGATGCTACCATGATTGCCCTTATCATCAGTTGATAACCCCTCTTCTATCCTCTTGTAACAAATTGGAGTTTATCCCATCTAACAAACTGATTTGCATGCCTCTTTAATCATCCTCGCCTGCAGCTGATTGGCTGGACCTTCCCTTTGATTGTTCTTCCTTCCATTATAAATTCTAAGTTGTCATACCCCGATATCTTCAACTGACCACCATGATGACCTTAAATTTCTACCTTTTGTTGTAGTTGAATCTCACGTCGGTTTGGGATAGGTAATGTGCCCTTATAAGAGTTTTAGGTACTCCTTCCTTTGAACTAGTTTTTAGAATGAGTTAGACCTTATTAAATTTAATTTAGTATCCGAGCCTCCCTATTGATGTTAGTCTTCCCGCGTAAATGTGTTATGTTCTAGTGTAGTCTTAGGCGTGAGGGAGGCGTGAGGGTGTGTTAAATCCCACATCAGTTTGGAATAGGGGCAACGTGTCCCTTGTAAGGATTTCAGGCACTCCTCCCCTTAGATTAGTTTTTGGGTGAGTCAAGTCTGGTCCAAATTTAACAGTAATCCCAAAAGCAAAAAAATAAATATAATATCAACCTATATAATAAAAATCAATAACATTAAGTAGTGTTTGAATGTAATTAAAATAAAGTAAAATAGAATATTTTTCATTTTAAAATAAAATCAATGAAAATAAAATAAAAATATATAATATCATCTTAAAAAGTAAGTTATAAAACTTTAAACTAGTTATAAACTCCAATAAATAGAAAATAAATAAAATTAAAAATGATTATAACTTTTTAAAAGAAAATTACATGCCAATAATTTATAGGAAAAATGCTTATTTTGACTTTTAAAATATTAGCGGATAGTTATATAAGTCTTAAAACTTTTTTTTTTTTGGTCAAAATAAGCTGTTCAATTATTAAATTAAGCTAAATAAGTCTTTTAATTTTTTAACATAAATCAAAAGAATGCATATGCCCTTCAAATTTTAGAATTGGATAAATAAGTCTTTTAATTTTTAGAAATAGATAGAAATGGAAACTATATTACGATTTAATGTTAATGTTACATAATAATTATCTAAAATGAGTTATGAGTTGTCACTGTAAAATAAGTTTACGTGGCAAAAGTCTAATAATCGAATGCATGGTCACGCTCAAGAAAAAGAACGCTCAAGAAAAAGAATACTCAAATACTGTTACACTTGGTTCTCTATAAAAAACTCGCCCTCCTTTGAGCTTTTACATGAAGTTACCGTTTTCAGACACAATCCAACATATTCTCGTTATACCTGTAATTATAGGATCATCAACTAGTTAAACTGTTGAGATCTCTTATCAAATAATCGGTCACATTATCGTCGAATTATTAGAAAATGTTATATTTAACGTCATCCTCTTACAATATAAAAGCTAATGATCATAAAGGCAAAAGTATGCAATTCTCTTAGACAATTACTTTTAAGTTCTACATTCGTTTTATTATTCAGTTTACTAACTTGAGCGTTGGAGTGGTCGTCGTAGGCATCAACCCCCTCGCGTCCTCTTTCTTGCAGGTTTAGCCAATCACAAGATAACACTCTTTTTGGTCACATCATTTTATTCTGTTGTTGGGAATCCTTTGAATTCTTTATGTTCACCTGGATTAAAGTCGGTCTCTTATTCTTTTTCTCTTAAAAAAAATTTATCTTTTCTTTCCCTCGAAATGGCCGGTGGTTCACGAGCTTCTACTAAAGTTGCTATCAATAAGGGCGCTATCATTTTTTCCACCCATGGTAGTGGATAAAACACACCCTCAATAGTTAATGAAACAGATCTCAATAATCTAAACAATCTAAACAACGAGCAATTGATCTAATACATCCAAAAGTTACAGGTTACTCTCGAGTAATATAAGACTTAGGGAGAGGTGTCAGTCACGGCTCCCAAAGGAAGGGAGGAAGCCTCCGTTGACACTCTGAGAACTCGGACAGAGGCAGTCAAGAGGTGATCCAAAGGAAAGGCCGAGTTCAAAGTAGATGAGTCAGATGATGCTCCAAAAGATATCGACTGAAAATTGGTAAAGACTCTTCAAAGGTACCAGAAGAAGCAAGAGAAGGATTTTGGCTTGGGTGGCGCCTCATCTCTTTCGGAAGAAATTTTAGTAGAAACATTCTGGACCAAGTTCAAGTTGCTTAACTTAGACAAATATGATGTAACAACAGATCCCAGAAGTCACTTAGTGATCTTTAGAATGATCATACAGTTTTAGGATGTTAATGACTTTGTGTTGTACCGAGTGTTTTCATCAATACTCACAGGTTTGGCTTAGAAATGATACTAACATCTAAGTCTAGGTTTAATTCAGAATTTTATACAATTCACTACATTATTTAAATATAGGTTTATCACTTGTATACTTCCTAAAAAAACTCTCTGACTCGCAGAAGATCGACTAAGAAAAGGGCGAGTCTTTAAGGAGTTTTATCTCATGGTTCAATTGTTGGACCTAAATGTTCTAATCCTTGTTTTGATGATTAATAAACAATTAGTGTGCTACTAATTGTCTTCAAAAGTGTTTGTGTTGAGCTTGTAGGTCCCTTATTAAAATAAATAAGATTGCTTCAGTATCAAGAATGAAAAGTGTCAAATTTGGAAGCATACCACAAGAAAGGGATCAGAATGTAATTTTTTCTTTTGTCAATTTATGCATTGTCAATTTCAATTAATAGATTTTGAAGTATCTCTTGATCACATTCCTATTAAATGTGATAATACAAGTGCAATCAATCTAACCAAGAACCCCATTCAACACTCTAGAACTAAGCATATTGACATTAGACATCATTTCATTCGTGATCATGTGTTAAATGGTGATGTTGTTCTTGAATTTGTGGACACAAACAACCAACTAGCTGATATTTTCACTAAACCTTTAAATGAAGAAAGATTTAACTTCATTAAAAGGGAATTGGGAATGCTAGATGGTGTTGCTTGTTGAGTGTATATTTTTCTTTGAGTATCTTTTTGGAAGCATGTCAAAATTGTTTGATTTAGTTTTAATTTTTGTTAAACAAAAAAAGGGAGGGGGAAGCCCAAAAATTTCAGGTTCGGAGGCATTTTCAGCCCCCTAACCTTCAATTTCAAGGGCAATATAAAAGCGGGAAATTTTCTGTCTTTTTCTTTTCTCTTTTTCGGCCGCCTAACATTTTATTCGGCCGCCGAACATTGTGAAGTTCGGCCGCTGAAGTTTAAGTTCGGCCTCCTAAACGTGCTCAGTTTCGGCCGCCGAAGATTAGTTCGGCCGCCGAAAATGCGCGTCCCTTAAAAACCCCCCGCGACAGTTCATTGTCTTCCTCGCGCGCCCTTTCCCTCTCGCCGAAGCTCTCTCTCTCTCTCCCCGAAGCTCTCTTCATCTTCCTCTTCGAAAATCGGCTGATCCAAGCCAATTTTTTCCCCAAAACCTTCCTTTTTCGTCTTTTTCTTCTCTTAAACGCCGAAAAACACATTTTTTTTTCTTCTCAAAGAACCAATTTCGAGTTTTTTCTATTTGGGTAAGTTTTCTGTTTTCTCTCTCTTTTTATGCGTTTTTGATTTATTTTCTGTTTGTTTAATCTTGTCTTTAGCTCTCTGATATGTCTAGGGTTGTGTATTTGATGAACTTGTTGATAGCGGGGTTATTTTATTGATAGTTGTATTTTTATAAAACTGCCTGTTATTTTTTGCTTGCTCTGTTAATATGTACATACTGTTAGCTGGGTTGTTTTATTTGGTTGGTTTTGTTTTACCAATTAGTTTGTGTTTTTGCATATTAGGAAGCTCTCAGTTTTTTTTTTTTTTTTGTTCTGGTTTTGAATGTGGGCATAGTGTAATAACTTGTTAGCTGAGTATATATATATATCAATGCCTGTTTTTTTTAGCTCTCTGTTAGCTGGGTTATTGATAGCTGTGTATCCATCTTTAAACTGCCTTTTTTTTTTGTGTTTTGTTGCTCTCTGTTAGCTTGTTAGCTGGGCTATTGATAGCTGTTTATATATATATACTCTGCCTATTTTTTTGCTCTCTGTTAGCTGGGTATATATATATATATATATATATTTTTTTTGTTTGTATCTATCTTTATAATACATGTTGTTAGCTGGGTTATTTGTTTGGTTTGTTTTTACAATTTTTTATGATGCAAATCATACTTAGGTTTCTTTTGGACTTCTTTTTCTGAATATGGTTTTGGTGTAATAACTGTTAACAGGTTTGTCCTGTTTATGGGCTGAGTCTTGTTGCTGTCTTGTGCCTTGTTGCTTATAGTTAATTTTTTTTCTTTCTCTTTTTTCATTTGCCTCTGTAGCTGTTGTTTGGGTAAAATGTGTAGAAAATCCATAGCCCGTAGACACCCATACTTTAGAGGTCAATCCAGTAGACAGTCTGAGGCTCCTAGGTCCCCCTCCCAAGACCCTCCTGCCTCTCCCCCCTTTGAGTTTCCTGTAGTTAGAGAGGAGGATCCAGCTTTTCAGCCTTTTTCTCTCAGGTTTGTTCATCCTGGGAGAACAATTCATGCTAATAGTGTTCAGTTCTTTCGCTCTCAGGGATTCCTTCAGCCCTTCAGAGTCCAGGGTTGGGAGCACCTTCTTATCACTCAATCAGACACCCATCCTAGGATTGTTAGGGAGTTCTATGCAAACCTACACACCTTTACCCGTCACACTCCCCCCACCTGGTCAGTTTTGTAAATGGTCAGAGAGTTTTCCTCACTCCTGACATCATTGCTCGGCATCTAGGTGTCTCCAACTCTGGGGCTGTTGTCTCCACCACTCATAAGTGGATCACTGGTGAGGCCTCTTCCCTTCACCAGACTAGGATTATTTCAGGAGACGTAGATCGTGAGGAGCCCTCTAGGCTTAAGGCCTGTGACCTCACCACTCTCCTTAAAGTTGTTCACCACATAGTCACCTATGAGGTTCTCCCTAGAGCAGGTCATAGGACTGCTTTATCCTATTCTGACATGTTTGTAGTATCCTGTCTGCTAGAGGGTCGAGCCCTTAACCTGCCCCATATAATGATTCACACTATAGCTGACTCTCTTAGGCTGAGTAGGGGATGTCTCCCCTTTGGTCGTCATCTTACTCTTCTTCTCCGAGCCCTAGGGGTTGACCCAGGTACCGAGTCGGCCTTACCTTTGTCTAGTGAGTACACCCCCTACACTGAGGCTACCCTCCACCACATGGGTTTGACTAGGAGAGGCAATGAATTTTATAATTCTAGGAGAGATTTTGCAGCCCGCAGAGCAGCACATGCAGCAGCACAGGCACATGATGGTTCTGATGAGGAGTCAGATGATGCTTCTCCTACTGATCTTGAGACAGAGCGAGCTCCCCGAGGCGATGCTAGTACCGGGCGGTCCACCGAGCAGGGTACATCTTCACGGACTGCATCTGATCTGTATGATGCCATGGGTCGTCTGGAGCTGCAGGTTGCTCAGATATCTGATCACCAGACTCAGATATCTGATCGCCAGACTCAGATGGAGCAGCAGTTAGCATGACTTACAGACCAGCAGCAGACCCTGATCGAGCAGCAGAGCCAGATTTTGCACCTTCTTCAGCAGTCATCTGGAGTGCCACCTCCTCAGCCTCCTCAGTGATTTTCTTTGTTTATTTAGTTACTCTCATTTTTTTTCTCTTCTTTTGGTATTGTAATATTTTTTATTTTTGATGATGTCAAAAGGGAGAGAATGGTATAATGGTACTCTTTTGGTTTTATGGATGTTGATACATTGATATCTTTTGGTTTTATGGAGATTGATACATTGATATCTTTTGGTTTTATGGATGTTGATACATTGATATCTATTTGACTCATGATTATTGTGCATAATTATAGCTCTTCTTGAGATACTTTTTTTGTTGGAACTCATTCATTCATATAGGATCCATTGCATCTCATTGCATTGAGTCAAAACCTCCCTTATGTGTCTTCTCACTTTTTAAATATGGCATAAAGTATTTTTTGACAGGGGGAGCATATTAAGGGGGAGTAATTTTTAAAATGCACACACTACACCTATGATTATTATTTTATTCTTTACCAATTGTTTGTCATTATCAAAAAGGGGGAGATTGTTGAACCTAAATGTTCTAATCCTTGTTTTGATGATTAATAAACAATTGGTATGCTACTAATTATCTTCAAAAGTGTTTATGTTGAGCTTGTAGGTCCCTTGCTAACAAGAACGAAATTGCTTCAATCTCAAAAGGAAAAAATGCATATTTTGGAAGCATACCACAAGAAAGGGATCATAAAGTATTTTCTTGTTTATGTTTTGTCAAGTTATTCATTGTGAATTTCAATTAATTAGGTGTGATGGCTCAAGGTTTCTTTCATTTCTAAAAGTTTTTAGATATGGCCAAATCTTTAAATACTTGACTTTCGGGGACTAAAATGATATTTTTCAAAAGAAGTGATTTTGAAATTATTCTTTATCAAAATCAAAGATCTAAAAATATAGGTTACAAAAATTCAAACGGATTGAAAAATGGATTTTTATAGCCTAAGTTATGATTTTTCAAAGAATTTAATGAAATAATTTTTGCCCCCTAAAGCCAACTTTCGGCTTCCGAAAGTCAGGGACAGAGACGAAAGTCCCACATGTTCGGCAGCCGAATATTGACTTTCGGCCGCCGAAAGTGTGTTTTCAGCCTGCCCCCTAAAGTGCATCCTTCGGCTTCCGAAAGTGAGGAACAGAGACGAAAGTCCTGTATGTTCGGCCGCCGAACATTGGCTTTCGGCCGCCGAAGGTGGTTTGCTCCCTAAGCAAAATGTTTGGCTTCCGAAAGTGAAGGACAGAGGCAAAAGTCACCTATGTTCGGCCGCCGAAAGTGTGCTTTTAAGTCGGCCTCTGAAGCCTAAAGTTCGGCTTCCGAAAGAAAGGGACAGAGACGAAAGTCCCACATGTTCGGCCGCCGAACTTGAACTTTAGGCCGCCGAAAGTCCTTTTTTAAAGAGCGATGTTCTTCACCTAAATTGGTTCGGCCGCCGAACTTTAGCTTAGGCCGCCGAACCTGAATTTTTTCTGAGAAAAATATAACGGTTATTTCTGAACACAAACGGCTCTATTTGCATTTAATGCACCCCCAACGGCCATATTTATGACTGAACAATAAATACAATGAGTTTTTGATATGAAAAGGTTACAACAACCATCTAAGCAAATATTTATTGAGATTACAACATTTTTTCATTCTCTCTCTCTCAAAACCTTGAGCCAAAGCATTGATTTCTTGAAAGCTTGTTTTGAGTTGTAATTGGTTGGCTTCTCAGAGTGAGTAAAGGTTGTTGAGAGATTCTGTTGTTGTGAGTGTGACATTGAGCAAAGAATTGCTCTTGAGTGAAAAAGAGATTTGTAAAGAGCAAAGACTTACTCTAAGATTGTAAGGGTTTTAATCTTCACCCAAAGAAGATTTGATAGTGGAGTTGAACTCTCAAGGTGGACCTTGAGAAGAGGACGTAGGCTTGGGATAGCTGAACCTCTATAAATTCTTGTGTTGATTATCTTCTTTCTTATTGCCTTCTAATTTGTGCTTTTCCCTTTAAATTTTTTATAAACCCAATTCACCGCCCTCTTGGGTTGCTTCAAGGGACAACAAGTTTTCTGGTTGTTTCTCTTCAGCAGCTTGTTCTTGAACTTGGGAACTTTCATCATCTTCCTCATCATCTTGAAACTCTTCCTCCCTTCTCAACATGTTTGCATTTTCTACGGTGGCAATCCGCTGTTCGAGGTTTTGTAAAGCACTTACCATGGACTCCATCATCTTTTCAAGGTGCTGGGTGGAATTTGGAGGTGCTGGTTGGGTTTGATATCCTTGATAATCTTGGTAGTTGTTAGCCTCTGCATAACTGAAGTCTGGATAGTCTCCCCAACCTGGATTGTATGTGTTATAGTATGGATCATGTCTTGGCTGTTCATAGAATCCTCTATATGCATGTCTAGGCTGACTATTGAATCTTTCAAACGCATGCACTGGTTGGTCATACTGATAAGTGTAGGACATTGATCAGTTGGGTGTCCCACATATGCACAGATCCTACATGGCCTTGGTGGCTGGGATCTCCTAACCCTAACGCCCTCACCTCAAAGTGCCTCGCCTCTGAGCTCCATCTACTTCCAGCGGCGCTTCCACCATCCACCGTCCAGCCTCCAGTCTCTTTCTGAGTAGAGCCACGCACGCATCTCGCCGCGAGATTCTCGCGCCTATGCCTCCACTCTCTTCTTGACTGGACTGATTCACCATCGTTGATTAACTTTCAGCTCGTCGCTCTTCACTACGCTGCGGCTGCGCGACTCTAACTCCTCCTCAGTCCTCACCTCGATCCTCTATCGATCTTTAGTCTCTCTTTCCATGCAATCATCGGCGTTGGCGGCAGTCGGCAATTTGGTCGTGCTTATTCCACAGCCCTCAGTCCTCTCCGAGTCTGTGTCGCGCTTCCAACCTTGAGCCTTTCACAGTCCGTGGACCAGACTTCGGGACCAAGAGTGCCTCTCGCGCCTCCAGCCCTCGGTTGTGTCGTACGTCGCTGCCTGCCATCGCCACCGTGTGCTGTTGAACTTGAGTCAACTGTAGAAGGTAAGTAAATATTTGTGATTTGCTGTTGATTGTTGAATTTGTGTACTCTTGATTGTTGAATTTGTGTGCTGTTGATTATTGAAGTTGTGTGCTGTTGATTGTTGAAAATCGGTTTAACCGATCGAACCGATCAAATTGAACCGAACTGAATCAGATCGGTTTGATTCGATTATCCTTCTTGTTCGGTTCGGTTCGGTTCGGTTTATATAAAATATTGCAATTCGGTTTTTGGTTATTTCGGTTCGGTTCGGTTCGGTTCATCGAATGCTCACCCCTAGTGAGTCATCCTAATTGCTGCTCCATCTGAGTCTGGCGATCAGACATGTGAGCAACCTGCAGCTCCAGATGACCCATGGCATCAAAAAGATTAGATGTAGTCCGGGAAGATGCACCCTGCTCGGTAAACCTGCCTGTACTAGCATCTCCTCTAGGAGCCTGCTCTGTCTCTAGATCAGCAGGAGAACCATCATTTGACTCCTCCTCATTGTCAGAATCATTGTGTGTCTGCGCTGATGCTCGTGATGTTCTGCGTGCTGCAAAATCTCTCCTAAAATTATAAAACTCATTGCCTCTCTTAGTTAGACTCATGTGGAGGAGAGTAGCCTCAGTGTAGGGGTAGTACTCACTAGATAAGGGTAAGGGAGACTCAGTGTTTGGGTCAACCCCTAGAGCTTAGAGAATGAGGGTAAGATGACGACCAAAAGGAAGATAACCTCTACTCAGCCTAAGAGAGTCTACTATGGTATAAATCATAATATGTGGCAGGTTTAGAGCTTGACCCTCTAATAGGCAAGACACCACGAACATATCAAAATAGGGGAGAGCAGTCCTATGACCTGCTCGTGGGAGAACCTCATAGGTGACAATATGAAGGACTACTTTGGAAAGGGTAGTGAGGTCACAGGTCATAAGCGTAGATGGCTGCTCACGCTGGGTGTCTCCTGAAATAACCTGAGTCTGGTGAAGGGAAGAGACCTCACCAGTGATCCACTTATGTGTAGTGGATACTGTAGCTCTGGAGTTACGGATACCCAGGTGCTGAGTAATGATGTCAGGAGTGAGGTAAACTCGCTGACCAGGTGGGGGGAGGGTGACGAGTGAAAGTGTGTAGGTTAGCATAAAACTCCATAACTATCCTAGGGTGAGTGTCTGAGGGAGTGATCAGAAGATGCTCCCAACCCTGGACAATAAAAGGCTGAAGGAATCCATGAAAACAAAATAACTGAACACTGTTAGCATGAACGGTTCTCCCAGGATGAACAAATCTGAGAGAAAATGACTGAAAGGCAGGATCCTCCTCTCTGACTATGGGGTACTCAAAAGGTGGAGATGCAGGAGGGTTTGGGGAGGAAGACCTAGGAGTCTCGGCTTGGCTACTCGATTGACATGGGTGTCTATGGGCTATTTGTTTTCTACTCATTTTTAAACAAACAACAACTAGAGAGGCATATGATATAAAAAAAAGTAAGAAACGGTAACAAACAAGAAAATGCCAACCCATAAGCAACACAGTACCACAAAATAGTCAAATATTTATCATAGTATCATACTTATAACAACAAAAAAAAATCCAAAATAGACCAAGTTTTTATTGCTTCATAATTTATATTAATAAAAATTATTTGTAAAATAAAAACAAACAACAAAAAATTATAAGATCCCAAAACAAACAGTATGTATTTATAAAAAGAGAAATAAAAATTACCCAACAGATTTTGTATGCCCATATCAATAATTTCATAAAAAACAAAACCCTAAGCAGAATAGAGAGCTAAAAACAAAATCAAATAAAAAAAAATAAAGTAAAAAGTACAAAAAAAATAGAGAGAGAAAGTTCACATACACAAACTTACAACGCTCCAAATTAGGTTCCTTGAGAAGAAAAGAAAGTGTTTTTGTGCATTTGAGTGAAGAAAAAGAGGAAAAATGGAGGTTTTTGGGGAAAAATAGCTCAAATCAACCAATTTTTGATAGGGAGACGAAGGGCTTGAGGAGAGAAAGAAATCACATGAGGGAGATGAAGAAGACGATGAGCTGTCGTAGGGGGTTTTTAAAGACGTGCAGTTTCGGCGGCCAAAACTAAACAATGTTAGGCGGGCGAACTAAGATTCGGCAGCTGAAACTGGACAATGTTAGGGGGCCGAATAAAATGTTAAGCGGTCGAAAAGAAGAGAAAAGAAAAAGAAAAAGAAATTTTCGCTTTTCATATTGCCCTTGAAACTTAAGGTTAGGGGGCCGAATATGCCTCCGAACCTGAAATTTTGGGCCTTTTTTCTTTTTATTTTTTTTAAAAATTTAAATTAAGTGAAATGCAATTTAAAAAGAATTTAAAGTGTTGTAAAAAGGAAATTAAATTATTAAAGAGAATAGACAATTTAAAATGTCATTTTCATTACCATTCAACTTGGGTATGTAAAAACATGATGAAATTACATTTTTAAAGCAATCAAAACTATATTAAACCATTTGACAAGCTTAAAAAAAAATAAAGAAAAGAAAAAGAATATAAAAAATATATACTCAACAAGCAACACCATCTGGCATTTCCAATTCCCTTTTAATAAAATTAAATCTTTTTTCATTTAAAAGTTTAGTAAAAATATCAGCTAATTGGTTGTTTGTATCCACAAACTCAAGAACAATACCACCATTTAACACATAATCGCGAATGAAATGGTGTCTAATGTCAATATGCTTAGTTCTAGAATATTGAATGAAGTTTTTGGTTAAATTGATTACACTTGCATTATCAAATGTAATTGGAATTTGATCAAAAAATACTTCAAAGTGTCTTGATTGTTGCTTAATCCAAATGATTTGACCGCAACAAAGACCCGCCGCCACATATTTGGCTTCGGCGGTTGAAAGTGCAATCAAATTTTGTTTCTTACTACACTAAAAAATAAGAGATTGTCCTAAAAGTTGACAAGTACTCGAGGTACTTTTTCTATCAAGGATGCTTCCAGCAAAGTTGGCATCCGAGTAGGAATATAAACTAAATGATGTATTTATAGGATACCATAACCCCAAATGCAATGAACCATTTAAATATCTAATTTCATTTTCATTTTCTAATTTCTATATGCTTCTATATCTAAGATATAATTTTCTAAACCCCTATAGTTAGTATGACCAAACTTGTCACAATAGTGACAATGACTATTGAATTTTCTTATTCTAGGTCTATAGGCGAGTGAGTGTGTTTGAGTTCTTATGTAACCATTTCTCCCTTGTTTATTATAAACATGTGAGCTATAGATATGATGAGAGTGGTGATTGCGTGAACTAAAAATGTGTGCTCTATAATGATCATTTCTTTTATTTGCAAATTGCCTAGGTGTGTCTTATACGAGTATTGTAACTAGTGGATTGGTGTACATGTGCATTCCTTATAGGTGTATTTCTTAGAGGTGCATTCCTTATAAACACATTACTACTAGAAGCTTTAGGTATATTTTCATTAGAGCTAGATACCTTAGGTTCATTTAAATTAGTAGCTTTAACAAAAATAGTCTTAGAAGAACTTGCTTGAGTTGATTTATCATAGCCAAGGCCATACTTGATGTTAGGAGACCTTTGAGAGTCTAATATTTCATCAAGTTCGTCCTTAGCTTTTAAAAATTTTGAAAGAGAATTTTTCAATTCAAGGATTTCATTTTTCAGTTTTTTATTTTCTAATAAGAGCTCATCTAAGGATTTTTGTAAATGATCATTTGAGGGTAAAGATTCCTTAGGTGAGTTCTCACTTTCCCTTTTTAAGCTAGCTAACTCACATTTTAAAATTTTATTTTTCTTATAACTCTTTTCAAGTTTATCATTCATCAATTTTAAAGCACTAAGTTCATATGAAAATTCAACAATATAATCATATAAAGTAGTGTCATCAAGAGTAGTTAGGTCATTAGAGCTTTCCTCTAAAGCCATGAAGCACATGTTGGTAACTTCATCACCAACGTTGGTAACTTCATCACCAACGTCCTCCTCTTCAGTATTACTCATCCCATGTTGCTTTGAAGGCTTTCTTCTTGAACTTTTTGATGGGCTTTTTCAACTTAGGACAATCCACTTTGTAGTGACCCGGTTTATTGCATTTATAGCAAATGACCACTTCCTTTTTACTTGATTCACCTTTTTCTTTTCTAAAGTTCTTCCTTGGGATGAACTTTTTATTTTGAAGGAGCAACTTCCTTATCCTCCTAGCCACCAAGGCTAATTCTTCCTCACTTATTTCTTATTCTTCCTAACTAGTATCTTCGGAGGATACCCTTAGAGCAATGTTCTTTTTCACTTTGCTAGGTTCCTCCACTTGCTCTCTCTTTAGAGTCATCTCATAATCAATGAGGTTCCCTAAAAGTTCATCCAATGATACCTTAAATCTTTAGCATCCTTTAAGGAGGTTACCTTTGGTAGTCATTCCTTAGGTAGACATCTAAGAATTTTATTCACAAATTCTTAATTTGTGAATGTCTTCCCAAGAGATTTCATCTCTCCAATGATCTCGATGAACTTATCATACATTTGACTAATAGTTTTATCAAATTTCATTTTGAGTAACTCATATTGGTAGATGAGGGATTCCATCTTGTTTTCTTTCACTCATTACTCTCCCTCTCACCTTGTTAGCTCTGTTAATGGTTAGCGAGTTTATCTCACTCCTGACATCATTGCTCAGCACCTGGTATTTGTAATTCTGGAGCGGTAGCATCCACTACTCATAAGTGGATTTCTGATGATATTTCTTTCCTTCACTAGACTCGTGTTATTTTAGGTGATCTTAAGCGTGAGTAACCATATAGGCTTATGACATGTGACCTCACTACTCTCCCTTGAGTTGTCCATCATATTGTTGCCTACGAGGTTCTCTTCCGAACAGGTCGTAGCACTGCTCTTTCTTATTTTGATATGTTTGTGGTGTCTTGCCTCCTAGAAGGTCGAGTTCTAAACCTACCACACTAAACTTCATAACATAGCAGACTCTCTTTTAGTCGTCATCTGACTATCATTTTTTGAGCCCTAGGGGTTAACCCAAACACCGAATTTGCCTTACTCCTATTTAGTGAGTACTACCCTTACACTGAGTCTACTCTCCTTCATATGGGTCTAATCAAGAGAGACAATGAGTTCTACAATTCTAGGAGAGATTTTGCAGCTCGATGAGCAGCACGAGCATCAGCACAGAGGGACGATGATACTGACGATGAGGAGTGAGATAGATGATGTTTCTCCTGCTGATCCAGTGACAGAGCAGGTTCCTAGAAGAGATGCTAGTATAGGCAGGTCTACCGAGCGGGCTACATCTTCTTGGACTACATCTGATCTTTTTAATGCTATGGGTCACCTGGAGCTGTAGATTGCTCACATGTCTGATCGCCAGACTCAGATGGAGCAATAGTTAAGACGATTTACTGATCAACAGCAGATCCTTATTGAGCAGCAGAGGCAGATCTATACTTCTTTCAGCAGTCGTCTGGGGTGCTACCTCTTCAGCCACCTCAGTGATGTTCTATGTTTTTTTTTTTTTCTTTTTGTTTTGCTTGTCTTGCCTTGTTCTTCCCCTTTGTACTTTTATTGTTTTTTTTTTATGATGTCAAAAAGGGAAGATATTTTGACTCTTTTGAATTATGAATATTTTGTATGATTATAATTCTTCTTGAGATACCTTTTTCTATTTTTTTCAAAGGCTCATTCATTCGTATAGGATGCATTGCATCTCATTTCATTGAGTCAAAATCTCTCTTATGTGTCTTTTCAAATTTTAAATATGGCATTGTAATGACCCGGGGACCCGACCGCTATCGGCGCTAGGATTCATATCGACTTAAGGTCTCCGGAATCTGTAGCAAGCCTACTGCATCTTGTTATATCTGATAAAATCCCATACATGATCACATGATAAAACAAAAACATAACATTCCATGAACCAAGGCTCGACCTGTGCATGCATCAAAACTGAAAATATAAAACACATACTAGAGCCCTCATCAAATGCTCCAGTATGGTAAACATTACATGTCTCAAGCTTAGTTGAAACTTAAACTCATACTCAAAATTTTTACATAAGAATCATGTAAACAGGGATTACACGGACAAAAACTAGGGCAAAGCGCAATTCTAAAACTATAGAGCAATACATGTCCACATTTATACTATTACAAAAGGCTATACAGTAACTCAGCCGACTTTCCCGAGCTAACTTTCATCATGCAAACCTAGGGTTAGGGGAAATGGATAAAGTACAAGAGCCTAGTGAACAGAACATAAAAACAGTTTAATAAACATATGATCGAATGAAATGCGTCACAACACAAACAATTCACATCAAGATGGATTTGTCACCAATAACCCTTTATAAATTCCAATAGTGTCCGGCCCACGACGGGTGCTCCTTAGGACTTTCTCTTAAATATATAATAATATATCTATAATGCCGGGAGCGTAGAATGGGTGTTAACCCTGTTGTTCAAAAGTCTTTAAGTTATTTATTTTATCACCACTATGATGGATGGGTGTTAATCCCTTAGCGGTCTTTTAAAAGAAATACAATATATATGGCTAAATATTGATCATGCAATACTGTCAAAATAAAATGGAAATATTTTTCATTCAAATAAAAAGAGTATTACAGGCAGGAGGGACATCATTAGTCGCCTCCTCCCGAGCTTCTAATATAGATTCATCATGGGCTATTGCAGTAGAAGTTGAGCTAGGAGGATTGTCTTTAGTTATTTCTTTCTCATCCTCCTTCTCCTCCTCCTTTGGAAGGATGTCATCTATCCAAACAAAGTTCTTAGAAGAAAACTACTTCACCAGCTCCTTCTTGACTGAGTCTTGACACTCGACGAATATCCCTCCTCCCCGGGATACCATCTCTTGAAGCTCAACCTCTAATTCAGTAATTATGAATAATCGAAGACCAGCAGGGAGACCTCTGATATTACATAATAATCGCTCAAAGTGAGCCATGAGTTATCACTACAAAATAGGATCATGTAGAAGGATCTGATAATCGGATGAGCGGTCCCACCCAAAGAAAAGAAGACTTGAACACTGTTACACCTAGTTCTCCATCAAGACTCGCCCTCTCTCGAAGAGGCCAAGCTTTCACATAAAGTTATCGTTATCATGTACAATTCAGCAAAATCTCATTATGCCTGTAATCATGGGATCACAAACCAATTAAATCGGTAAGATCCCTTATCAAATAGTCGGCCACATCATCGCCAAATTATTAGAAAATACTATATTTAACTCTATTCTCTTGCAGTATGAAAGCTAACGATTCCATAAGCAAAGGTACGCGGCCACATCATCGCCAAATTATTAGAAAATACTATATTTAACTCTATTCTCTTGCAGTATGAAAGCTAACGATTCCATAAGCAAAGGTACGCAATTTTATTATACAATTACTCTCAAGTTCTACATTCGCTCTATTTTTCAGTTAAATGACTTGAACGTGGAAGTAATTGCCGTAAGCACCAACCACCTTACATTTTCTTTCTTACATATTTAGTTAATCATATCATAGCACTCTTTTCGACCGCATCAGTTGTATTTCAAATTTAGTCCAAGCCATGTATGAAATTTTTTAATATATAAGGTTCTCATCATTTGTAACATTATAAATATTGGGTATATCCCGGAGCAAATTGATAAAATATATTTTTGTTGAATAGATAAAAGAACTTCTATAAAATATATTACTTTGGTCATAATCACAATTACTAATTTGATTGTGATATAATAAAACATGATATTGATGATTATATTAAGCGATGAGTAAACAACTTAAACCGAGAGATATTATTAAAGAACGAATATGGGTCAGTAGCGAGTAACGAGGTAAAATATCACAAAAACATTTAAATTAAAGGTTTATTTGATATATTAAAATTTTGAAATTAAGTTTTATTTAACTATTTTTAAAACTTGAAGGGCTTATATATTTTAAGGGCATTTTTTTATATATTATTAAAATTGAAATGTTTTATTGATATATTTTAATAATTAAAAAATTTGTTCAGCCTAAAAACAGTTTCAGGGTTTACATAACTATTAACTTATATTTTAATAGTAAAAATATATATCTTCTCTATTTTATATTTTATTATGAATATTTTTTTTATAAAAATTTTAAAAATAAACAAGTTAAATTGAAATTTAAAAATTTTTTATTTTGCAAATTAAAATTTAGGAATAGTTGTGATACAGTCCAGAAATTATGAGTGAAATTTAGGTATAACTTAATCTGTAAATTAGTGGTAATAGATTATAGGACTTTAATAATACACAAATTAAAATTTTGAGAATTTTATAATATTTGGCTGCTGTGCTTTAGAATCAACATTGGAGGAGAATTTTGTTAAATTTAGATTAAATTTAACTTATCTTAAAAATTAGTTTTAGAGAAAAGAGTGTATATGGCCTGTATAAGAAATACATTATCCTTCTCAATCGATGTGAGATTTAACACATCCCTTACGCTCAGAATTTTATTAGTACATAAATATATTTATAGAGGTTTAATATTAGATGAAGAGATTTTAATATCATATTAAATTTGAATTAAATTTAATTTTTTTAAAATTAATTTTTAAAATGAATTAGATTTAATTCAAATTTAATAAGTTTTTCCATTATGGAAAAGCTAATTTTATGTCAATGAACTGAGGACGTAAGTTAGACTTGCAGATTGAATCTGGATGAGGACAACCATGCATTCTCTGATTTCTTCTGTTGCATCATAGCTGCCACCAACAAGATAGTTTCACTTTTCATGGCTCTCCTTGACAGATAGATATCGAAGCTTCTGGATCCTTATCATGTTGCATCAGATTTCTTTGAGCAATATCCGTATTATGTTTATGGTATTGAGGATTTTGCATTGCTTGCATGTGCGCATTTCTTCTCTGACCAATCTCGTCTCATCCATTATCAACAAAAGAGAACCTCGAATCTCTAAATCTTTCTGTGTCCTTTGTGTGTTGTTGAGAATGCTGTGAGTTTTGTCCCTTCCTGATTTTGACCAAAAAGCTCTCAGCTTCAAGGACCCTTGTCCCTAACTTCTTTATCGTATGACGAAATTCTTGTAATTTAATTTAGGGAAAAAATTAAATAAAAAAATAACGCGTCTTCACTTTAAAATTTATATTAAATTAATATTTTATAATATCATATTTTTAATAAATAATAATAATTTTTAAAAATCATCAAAAAATATTAATATTGCATGCAAAATATAATTATAATATTTTGAAGTAAATATCATGTGATTTTATTATTTTTTATTTTAAAATTTATAGTTTAATTTATATTAAAATAATATATTATAATATAATTTTTATATTAAAATTTTTAATAATATTTAAAATTGTAATTATTTGCTAATAACGTGTTATTATAAATTTTAATTTTACATAAATTAAATTATATATTTTAAAATAAAAAATCAATAAAATTATGCTTCTTCATTTCAATTTAAAATAAAAGAAATTATGTGGCGTTTTTAGTAGAGTGGAGTTTTTTCGTCCAATAATATCAATTAATATTAATCTATTATATATTATTCAATATTTATTTTATACAAAATAATTTTTATTTAAAATTTTTTTAATAAAATAACTTATTTTCTATTATTTAATTTTAATTTAAAAATAAAAATTATTAATAAATTTATATATAATAATATTACAAATATTTTTAATGTGTATAAAATAACTTAATTTTTTTATTGATAAAAAAATATTTTTCATCGATAAAATTTTCAGAGGATTCCAATAAATGCAGAAAATATTAAAAATATTTTATTTGAAACAGATGCAATCTCAATTAAAAATAATTTTTAATCAAAATAAATTAGGATTTAATCTTTAAAATTTGATAAAACCTAACAAATTAATTCCTAAGTTTTCTTTTCTTATTAATAAAATAGTTCCTTGCTTTAAATTTATATACTTATAAATCATGCTGCATGTTTTAAATATCCATGAATATAATAATTATTTACGAGACAAGAATTATATTTTTATATGTTATTTTTATATTTATTAAATTTAAATATCTTATACTTAAGAAAGAAAATAATAAAATAAAATTAATATTGAAGTTTGAAAATTCCCTCCCTTTCCTGTCCTACTATCCCTTTCTTCTTGAATTAATTAGTGTAAGAAATAAAAATGCAAAATTCTTACTATTTAATTTTTTATATTATAGAAAAATTTATTAATTAATTTATCAATTTTAAAAAATTTATTAAAATACGTGTAAAGTTTTAAAAAATTTATTAATTTTAATTATTAAGTATTTTATTATTTAATTTTTATAATAAAAAAATTCAATAATTTTATAAAAATAGTTACGATTTAATCTTTTTAAATAGTAAATATTTTAATTTTTGTTTTAAATTTTTACACAACACTTAACTGATAAAATTAATAATAGACTAATTAGTAGATTTTTTAAAATTTTAAAAATATTTTAATATAATTTTTAAAATAAAAAATTAATTAATAAATTTTTCAATAACAAAATACAATATAATAATTTTCCTTATCTAATGCAAATTATTTTGTAGGCACCAGTTGCTGACTTAAAAATTTAAGTTAGGAGTTTAATTTTATTTTTTTAAATAAAATCCCTAATTTCATTTAATTTAGAAAAATTTTTGTCCACACACAATAAAAATAAAGTTCTCATACGATTTAAGAAAAGTAATCGGAGAAAATTAATCAGCAGTTTTGTAAGTGAAATTAATTTGACTATGTAAAATGTTAAATATAAGTGTTTAGGATTTTTTTATACTAATATGTTGAATTAGTATCTATAGAAACATTATTTGGTTTTTATCTATATTTAAAACGTTTTTAAATTTTAAATAATTTAATTCATTATCTATTAAATTTATTTTTTTAAATTTAATATTAATTTATTTTTTTAAAATCTAAATAGCTGATCCAACCTATTAAATAATCTACTCATTACTCTTAATTTTTTTTAAAAATTTAAAATTTATTTTTCTAACTTTAAATAGTTTAATATAATTTAAATTGAGATAAATAAAATTAATTATTATTTTTTAATAATAAAAAATAGTATATATAAATAAATTAAATAATGAGTGAGAAGCGTATTCTTCTTTCCAAATATCACTTTTGCTCTCGTGTAATCTTTGCTTTCAAAAAGATTCGGTCGCTCCTTTTTTTCCAATTATACTTCCTATGGTAATCTCCATTTTCTTTTTCCTTTAAGAACGAATAGAAATACTTCCTCTTCTCTTACCCCTAGTGGAGGTTCTGCCTCAAGCTATTCATTCGATGGCCTCATCCGTGCCCCGACCCCTATCATTCCATTGAGGGAGGCACCAGAAAGTAAAAGTGTAACGACTCAAAAATCGGACCGCTACCGGCGCTAGGATCCAGATCGGCTTAAGGCCGCTGGGACCCGTAGCAAGCCTAACATACCTCCTGTATACATGTTTAATCCCATACATGATCAACATATACATAAAAATTTTGAACTTTCTCAGTCATTTACCAAACTTAACCTGTGCATGCACAACTCATAAGCATAAACATTAAACCCCACACTGGAGCCCTCATCAAATACTCAAATGGGGTGACATAATATATGATAAGTTTGGTTTACATAAATATCATTAACTCATTTCATTAAAAGATCATGTACTCAAAAGGGGATTAACAACATACTAGGGTCAAGCACAACTCTAAACCTCAATAAACATCATTTCATTACATTATTGAACTATACATCACATTACATTACATTATCCTCATGTCTATAGCTAACTATTACATGAAACATAACTTTACTCTTCTTGACCTCCCGGCCTATCCCGTACCTATATACCTGGGGGATTAGGGAAATGGGGTGAGCTACTAGAGCCCAGTGAGCAGAATAATAAAACATTATATTTAAAATTCATGCTTTCATGGAATGCATCACATCACATCACAAACAAATCACATCAAGGATGGTTTTGTCACCAATAGTCCTCTACATATCCAATAGTGCCAGGGGCGTAGAATGGGCCTCGTCCTGGTCTTTCTCTTAACATAGCATACATAACATAACATTCTTATAATGCCAGGGGCGTAGAATGGGTCTCGACCTGGTCTTTCTCTTAACATAGTGCCAGGGGCGTAGAATGGGCCTCGACCTGGACTTCCATACCATACCATATCATAACTCATCATATCATATCATACGAGGACTAAAGGATCATCCAATACCCATCCACATCATCATCACATTATGCAATGCAACATATTCGTGAATTCTAATGCAAACAACCTAATTTATCTTATGGCATTCGTGATGCATGAACATGCTCAAAATCTGATTTATTTACTTTGAAACATAAAGAGTTATTCTGCTCACCTCAGGCTAGCTCTGACAAGACACTGAAGCAGCTGTCACACTGCTGGGGTCCTCGGTTCCTTGGGTCCGAACCTACACAGGTGGACTCAAATGAGGGACCAAACATACATGAACATGACTCTAAAATACTCCCCAAAAACCCCCTAAAACACCTTAAAACAATCATAGAAATCATGCAAAGGAAGGCTGAACAGGGCACTTTCGGTGGCAGGTTCGGCGGCCGAAAGTCCCTCCAGAGACGAAAGTCATGCACCTTCGGCGGCCAAATGTTCCTTCCAGAGACGAAACTCATGCATGTTCGGCGGCACCTTCGGCGGCCGAAACTCCCTTCCAGAGCCAAAAGTCCACTTTCGGGGGCAGGGTTCGGCAGCCAAAGGCCTGCCTCCACAGGCAGGTTCGACGGCCGAAAGTGCCTTCGGCTGCCGAACCTGAGTTCTTCCAAAGGGCAGAACTCAGCCTCCACAATGCACATTTAGCCTCCCAAACCATTCAACTCAAAACTAACACTTCCATAAGCTCATAGGGGCCTCAAACTATCCTAAACCCCAACTACAACACATCAAACATGCATATACAACATACATTACTCAAAAACTCAACATTAACCCAAAAACTCAATATTAACCTAACATGCATTTTTACCCCATAAACTTTCATAAAACTTGTTTAAAACATGAAATGAGCTAAAGATCTACCCTTACCTCTTGAAGATCGAGAGGAGAGGCGATCCAACTCGGAGATGGGGGAGATCTAGCTCCTTGGGTCTCCAAGCTCCAAAACTTGCTCAAAGTTCACAAATCTTCAAAAGCCAAGAAAACACTTGTTAAAACTTGAAAGATTGGAGGAAAAATCATCAAAAACAACCATGAGATAGCATGGACTCACCGTTGGCCGAAAATGGGGAGAAAACTCGCCCGTTTCGGCCATAGAGCCCTTATATAGGGGCTGGCCAGACCACCTTCGGCAACCTAAAGTGCCTCCAAAACTCATGCAAGTTCGGCGGCCGAACATGGGGTTCGGTGGCCGAACCTGAGCCACTTTCGGAAGCCTAACTTGCCCCCCTAAAATATCCCATGTTCGGCGGCCGAACCTGAAAATGCCTCCATGGTCTTTTTCATTCAAATTTCAATTTCTTTCTTACTTAAAATCATAAAACACATTAAAACATTTTATGAAAACATGATTTTACCCCTCTAGAGGTCTCCGACATCCGAGATCCCACCGGACGGTAGGAATTTCTATACCGGAGTCTAGCCGGGTATTACAAAAAGTAGCTCGATTGGTGACATGTCGTCCGTCCTATCGAAGCAAAATGTAGACTCATTTATGATAGATACCAAATTCCTCAAGAGGCTTTTCGCGTTTTTGCCCCTTTCTCCAGGGTTCGCGTAAATGACCTGATCGCTACAGAGGATACTATTATAGTCTTCAAAGAGCAGCTCAAGGCAGGTCTCCGATTTGCTTTGGACCCGTTTTTTGTTGATGTCCTTCAGTTCCATAAGCTTTCGGTCACCTAATTGCATCCTAATAGCTGGAGAATCTTGGTGGCCTTCCGGTTTGTTTGTCTTAACAACAATATCGAGCCAAGCGTAGCCCTCTTCTCTCAATTGTATCAGTTAGATACTCGCAAAATTGAAGAATTCTAGTTTTTAGCAGGTGAAAATATCAGACAACGTTCAACTGGATCCCTTCTTCATTGAAGAGGTCGAAAAATAAGTTTTTTGTCCTTTGTCACCAGGCATCCAAAGGTTTTAGGCACCTTCAAATGAGCTGGAATCTCTGGATGGAATCGAGGAAGGATGGGGTCCAGCCGAGGAAGGATGGAGTCCAGTCGAGAAGGGATGAGGATGGGGCCTTAGCCTTTCTTTTGACGAAGGCTAGGTCCTTTCAGAAGATGGATATTACCAAGACAGTGAGGAATGCTATTTTGTCTTGTCAGAGTCATTTGCAGGTGAACCAGGCTTGGGGTCCTTACCTGCCCAAGCTTCCCAGCCTTAGGGAGAGTACTTCCTTGCTATAAATCAAGGTACTTTTCTTTTTGCTTTTTTTTTTATATATATATTTCAAACTACCTTACTTACTTACTTTTCACCTTTTGCATATATGGTCGGGTAAGGAAGTAGATTTGTTGAGGTGGCGCATGTTGCCTGTAAAGACAAAACTATTACCGGGGCAACTGGTCCCCCTCCCAAGCATGCTCGCCAAGTAGAAGAAGTGATCATGCTTCCTCCTCTTTCTCCCCAAGTTACAGTAGAAGAATTGACACCCTTGTAGCCCGAGTCTTCTGCCATAGGCGCTTCTACATCTGCCCCAGTTTCCAAGCCTTTTGCTGCTGTCCCCACTCCTGCTGAGCCCGTTCCTGCGAATGTGGGGATTTACTCCTCATGGCATCCTAGCATCTAGTGCCTGCCCTTGGCGTTGACCCGTACACCTCCACTCTTTGATGATTCTACCCTGGTCGTCTTGTTAACCAAAATTGTCCTGAGGCCCGGGCATCGCCGCCGCCTGAATGAGCTCGAGACGAATGAGTTTTTTGATAATGCCATCCACTTCGCTCTGGAGAGTGCTCTTTGTGCCTATATGGCCAAAGAGCACAACAAAGTCTTGAGGCGAGAGTTTGGCACTCAAGAAACGAACATGAGGATCTTGGTAGGGGAATGCTCAAGGTTGAAGGCTCGGGTTGACGAGGTGGAAGGCACCATGGAGGAGACCCTAGATCCATGGACAAGTTCCAGGCTGAACTAAGTGAGGCCAATGCTTCTAAATTGGTCCTTGAGAATCGAGCAAAAACTGCAGAGGATCAAGTAGTCGTGCTGCATCATTAAGTCATAGAACTTCAGGCTCAAGCTAAGGAGGCTTGAGCCGCCTCTACCAGGGTTGTTGAGCTTGAGGCAAAACTTTAAGAGACGGTGGCCTAAGATGGGTAGATGTTTGTACAAGGGCAAGACTCCATCAAGAAGGAGCTCCTAAGGCGTTTTCTTGCAGAGGACTTCTCATGGATCGATGACATCTTTCCTGAGGAGGGGAATGAGGATGAGGATGGTCAGGACAAAGAAGAGCTAACTGAAGACAACCCTCCTAACCCGGCTTCTAGTGCTATAAATGATGAATCTGTAACAGAAGCTCGGGAGGCGACTGATGATGTCCCTTCCGCCTTGTAATAAGTCTTTTACTTGAATGAAAAATATTTTATTTTGATGGTTTTGTATGATCAGTACCTAGTCGTAAACCTTGTCTACTCAAGACTTGAATAATTTCCTTTAAAAGATTATTAAAGGGTTAGCACTCGTCCACTATAGCAGTGATAAATAACTTAAAAACTTTGAATAGTAAGGTTAACACTCAGACCTATTGCCTGGCGAATGCCTGCCTTAGGCCTGAGATACCTTACAGGATTTCTTATAACTTTGAGGCTAGTACTTTTTCGTGAACGCTCGTCTTGTGGCTTGGGCCTCAAATGCCTCAGAAATTTTATATAGAGCTATCACCTGGTGGTTGAGTCTGGCGAAACATGTCTCATGGGCTCGCACAAATGTCTCGGTGCTCAATCCTTTGGCCCGACTTATACTCGCCCTGTGGGCTTAGGCATCAAATGTCTTAGAATTTTTTATGAGAGGACTAACACCCGGTAGTTGAGCCTGGCGAAACCTGCCTCATGGCCTAGCGCAAATGCCTTAATTAGTGGGACTAATGCTTGATCTTTTGACCTAGATTATACTCACCTTGTAGCCTTAATTAGTAGGATCAATGCTCGGAATGTGGTCTGGCGGAATCTGACTTATGACTTGGATTAGTGGGATCAACAGCCAGATTGTGGTTTGGGAGAACCCGACTTGTGACCTGACCTGACAAAACTCAACTTCTGGCCTTTTCTACTCAATCTTTTTTGAGGCAATCTTAATGTTCCTTGTTACTGAAGAGCACAACACATGAAAAAAAATATCTCGTTAACTATTATTGATGAAATTTTCTCAAATTATAAATATCCAGGAATGGAGAATAATTTGGCCATCTAGCTTGGACAGCTTATAAGATTTTGGGTGAATAACCTTCGAGACCTTAAACAGTCCTTTTTAATTCTCATCCAACTTACCATACCAGCTATTACATTTGTGGTCTGCTTATTTTTCCTGAACATCACTACCTGCTTCCACTATTACATGAATAATCCCTATAGGCTCTCGTCAGTGGTGGTTTCGGGAGTTGTTGCCTTGGATTCAGGTCTCCTCTCTTCCTTACCCTTCTTGGTGAACTTCTGAAAAGTGTCGTCCCTTATTAGCCTATCGATCTCATCTTTCATTTACCGATACTCCTTCGTCGTATGACTGTGATCTTTAAGGAAACGGCAGTATTTGATCTTGTCTCATCTCTTCACTTTTTTGAGATTGAGCTTAGGCAGCTACTTGATTTTCTTGTCATTTTTCTTGTCATTTTTCTTCTCATCCACATTAAAATATGTGTCCGTGAGACATTCAATTTAATATAATTATTATACTTACTCTAGTCATCCCTCCTTCAGGAAACGGGGCAACTCCTGTTGTCTCCTTCATGTCCTCACCTCTTCGGCTTTTGGTTCGCCCTCTTGTCCTCCCTTAATGCTTGGACTTTATCATCTAGCCTGATATACTTATGGGCTTTGTCTATCAATTGTTGATATGCTGCGGCTGGATTTTTGATTAAGGAGTCCATTAACTTGACATTATGTATTCATTTCTTCAATGCTTCATATGCTATCTTATGATTTAACTCTTTCACTTATATAGCGTCGACATTGAACCGTGAGATAAAGCTTCTTAGAGTCTCGTCCTCTCCTTGGCATATCTTCAGCAAGTTAGAGGAGAATTTTTTGGGAGGTATATAAGTAATAAATCGAGATTTAAATAATGTAGCAAACTACGTTAAGTTTTGAATCAAACATGGGCTCAGATATTGATACCATTTCTGAGCAAAACCTATGAGTGTTGACAGAAACACTCAGCACAACACAAAGTTATTAACTCGCGGTTGTTGAAGCCGGTCAAAAATAACCTCTACGGTTATCAACAATTTTACAACTGCAGATAGTGGTAAAGGATCGAATCCATAGAGAATTGAGTACTTATCTATTTTTCCCAAACAAGATCAACTGAAAGCACAATTGGAGGTAAGTAACTGAAGGTAAATCAAAAGTAAAGTGCAATAAAGTAAAAAAAGGGGTTTTGAGATTGATTTGACTAACAACTATTGAAAGCAATTAAAACAGCAAGTAATCAAAATAAAAGAGGAAATCAATATGAGAAAGGTCTAGTTGAAGATATGGATCCACCTTGGTTGTTTGGATTGATCATTGAAACTTATGTTCTCTTGATTTGTTCAATAGATTAGTTATGGGGGTGGAAAACGCTTCTCACCACCATGTCTCTCCTTATGATTAAATCAATTAGGAAACGTCCTCTAATCAATTACTAATTAACAAATTGCCAAGGAATATCCTTGGGCCTTAGGCATCAAAACAATTGTCAATTGCATGAAGAAATAGAGAGATCCAATCCTAGCTACTCCAAATGCATGAAGATGATGCTAGATCACACAATTCCTTAGTTTTTACACCAAGTGTTCTTGGGTCAGAATATTTCCAGCAATTACGGACTAACAAATATCCCAACTAACAATCAATTAACTTTGCAATCAAGAATCAAGTGGCCAATTTGATCAAAACAACAAAGCAATATTAGATTTAAGCACACAATTGCATGAGTATTGAACAAACCAAAAGCAAACACTTTATGTTCAGATCTCACAACCCTTTAAACAACTTTAGTTTCAACCAAACTTCAACTAGAATTAGGGTTTCAGCCACTAATGGCTGAACCAAAACAGAAAAATAGAAGAGAAGAAGATGGAAGAGGAAGAGCCGGCAGTGGCAAACCCTTGTGGAGATCGGCGGCTGAATCTTGGAGAGGTGGGGATGATTGAATTCTTGAAAATCTGTCTTTTCTTGTCTTCATAAGGCCTTTAAATATGTCTTGGGAGGTTGCCTAGGGTTTCTTGGGTGTGCATGCATCTTTTAGAGGTTGCCCAAAGTGTCGTTGGTCTTATATGTGCCTTCTAGGTGCATGTGTGGAGTTGCAAGGGCTTTTTGGTCTTTTAATTGCTGCCCAAGTGTGTCCAAGAAGTCTTCTTCACATTATCCTTGCCACCCATGCACTAAAGAGGAAGGTGGAGCCTCCTTTTGAATTTTGAATGTGCATGGCATCAAGTGGGAAACATGTGATCTTCAAGATTTGGCTTCTTGAATAAGGAAGAGGCAATTTAGGGGGGACTTTCGGCCGCCTAAACTTGTTTTCGGAAGCTGGACTTTCGACTCTAGAAAAGACTTTCGGCCGCCAAAAGTGCCGCCGAAGATGGGTGACTTTCGGCTCTGGACGAGACTTTCAGCCGCCGAAGGTGCTTCCAAAGGTAGTTGAGTTTCGGTTCTGGACGAGTCTTTCGGCCGCCGAAAGTGCTTTTGAAGGTGGCTTTTCCAGTTTTGGTACTTTTTTACAGTTTTGAGAGCATTTTTTCTTGATTTTCTCCTTACACCTAATATCGCAAAACATTATTAAAACCACAAAATTAGGTAGAAAAGGTGTAAATAAACATCAATAAGATCATGATAAAGTGGACTAAAATATGCTCTATCAAATACCCCCACACTTAGCCTTTTGCTTGTCTTTAAGCAAATAAACATAGTCAAATAAGCTTTCTTTGCTCTAGATCCTTATTTCCACTTAAGCTCTTACTCAAGACACCTATTTTGAATCATTGCAGTGAAGAATATATGCATGAAGATTACTTACCTTCTTTCCTTGTTTCCCTTTGCTTACCATGGCTCGGATTTGTTTTCCTCAAGAGAGAGATCATACATGCACATTAATTTGTTAAGACTTTTTCTAGCTTTTGGATTGACTTGCCCTTACCTTGAAGTACTTTATTCAGGCTTTTGTACTTAGATGTTCCTTGAAAACGTCACCAACCTTTTGACGTGAAGGTACATATTTGTGATATCCACCCCCAGTTACTCAGTTGATCACATTTTCAAGTGGCTACTAGCTTTGTTCTTAGTCTTTTGACCATTGGAACAGATTTTTGATTTGTGCTTTTGAGGTCTTTGCCTTTGCTGAATTTTCTTTCTCTCAATGATTTGGGCAAATCAACACCAATTGCTAAAACAAGTCACATTAAGTTCATTCACACAATTTCAATTTATTCTCTCTAATGAGGGTCATCAATACATTTTTCACCATGGCAAACTCAAAGATTCAATTCAAAAGACAATTCTCAAACATGAATACAACTCACTGCAATTGATTCAATATAAGTTTAAAGAGTTATCACATCAATGGGGTCATGGAAAGAAAAACTCATCCAACATAGTCTATCAATTTGAGTAGAGCAAATCAAAAAGAAGAAGAAGGTTGTGGTTGTGTGTGTTTTATTGAAAGCATAACAAAAAATTTTGCAATCTGAAAGCATTGTGAATTTGCAGAAGAAGAAAGGAAGAAGAAGAAGAGAAGAAGAAGGGGAGAGGAAGAGAGATATGCACCCCCACACTTAAATCATGCATTGTCCTCAATGTATAAGAAACATAAAAGAACAAAGGAAACTGAATACTCCCCTGGGGTGTGGTGCATGGTGTGTGATTCCTATTCAGACCGAGATAGTGGAATTTCTTCCACTACTTGCATTGCAAATCCTTCATAATATGGTTTCAGTCGATGCCCATTTACTTTAAAGATTTTTCCAGTTTCTATGCTTTTGATGTCTACAGCTCTATGGGGGTAGGCATGTTCCACAATGAATGGCCCAATCCACCTAGATTGTAGTTTTCCTGGGAACAATTTCAAACGAGAATCAAAGAGTAGGACTTTTTCACCAACCTCAAATTGTTTTCTGGAAAGATGACTGTCATGGGAGGCTTTGGTTTTTGTTTTGTAGTTCCAGGAGGTCTCATATGCATCTCGTCTTATTTCCTCTAGCTCTTGCAGTTGCAACTTGCTATGGTGTCCAGCTTCTTTAAGGTCCATGTTGCAATTCTTTACAGCCCAATATGCCTTGTGTTCAAGCTCGACTGGAAGGTGACAAGCTTTTCCATAGATCAATCTGTAAGGAGACATACCTATAGGAGTCTTGTAAGCTGTTCGGTAGGCCCATAAAGCATCTTCTAATCTGGCACTCCAATCCTTTCAGTTAGGAGAAACTTTCTTTTCAAGGATGGCCTTGATTTCTCTGTTGGATACTTCAGCTTGCCCATTTGTCTGAGGGTGGTAGGCTGTGGATGTTCTATGGATCACATTGTGCTTCCTGAGGAGGCTTTCCACTACCTTGTTGCAAAAATGGGTCCCTCTATCACTGATGATTGCCTTTGGTACTCCATGTCTGGCAAAGATGTGGGTCTTCACAAAGTCTACTACTGCCTTGGCATCATCAGTTTTTGTTGCCCTAGCTTCCACCCACTTGGATATATAATCCACTGCAAGGATGATGTAGGTGTATCCAAAAGATGGAGGGAATGGGCCCATGAAGTCTATGCCCCAAACATCAAATACCTCACAGACCATGATGGGGTTTTGTGGCATTTGATTTCTTTTGTTCAGATTTCCAGTTTGTTGACACCTAGCACATGATCTGCAAAACAGGAAAGCATCTCAAAAAATAGTGGGCCAGAATAGGCCACTTTCAAGTATCTTATGGGCAGTTTTTCTTGGACCAAAGTGTCCTCCACAACTATATGAATGACAAAAAGTAAGCACAGAAGTTATTTCTTGATCTGGAATACATCTCCTTATCATTTGGTCAGCACAATGTTTCCACAAATATGGCTCATCCTAAACATAGTACCTGACATCTTTCTTTATCTTGTCTTTGGTATGCTTAGGCATGTCAGGTGGCAAGTTACCTGTGGCCAAGTAGTTTACCATGTCTGCGTACCATGGCTCATCAGTTTGGGCAAGGAAGATTTGTTCAAGTAGGTCTTTCTTACATTCTTCAGATTCTGAAAGGTGCTCTTGGCTTGACTGCAAAGGCGGACTGGAAGAGCTTGCTTGCGTTGGAGTCTGTGGAACAAGGTTCGACGGCCGAAGGATGGTGGAGTTCGGCAGCCGAATGTCAGTGGTTTCAACAGGCGATGAGATCTGAGGTGAAGGGTTCGGCGGCTGAAGGGAATTCAACTTCGGTGGCGGAATGGTTGCTGAGTTCGGCGGCCGAGAGTCAGTAGAGTTCAGCTGCTGAAAGTTTTCAGTGTGCTGGGCAGGCTGTGATGATGGATTTTGCGTCTGGAAGGCAGTCAGGTTCGGCGGGCCGAAAGTTGTCTGTATTCGGCGACCGAAAGTCTTCAATCTGCGCAACATCAATCTGTTGGATGCTACAGATTGTTTCCTTGAGTTTTGGCTCTTTCTGACTCTCAATCTGTACCTGATCAGTATTTCTGCAGAAATCACTATTAAGAATATCATCTTGATTTTCATAAAAAATCTCCTGGCTCAAACAGTCAACAATATCAAGACCATAAACAGGGGACATATCATGTGGATATTTCATGGCATCATAGACATTAAACTTAATTACTTCCCCTTCAAACTCCATAGTCAAAGTACCATCATGCACATCAATCTTAGTTCTAGCAGTACTCAAGAAAGGACGTCCAAGAAGGATATCAGAACTAGTATTGTAACTATCTTCCTTAGTATCAATCACATAAAAATCAGCAGGAAAAACTAGTTCATCTACTTGGACTAACACATCTTCTAGAACACCTATGGGATATACCACAGATCTATCAGCTAATTGAATTACAACTCTTGTATCCTTTAGTGCACATGCATTTAGAGATTTATAGATGGAGAGAGGCATGATATTTATAGATGCACCAAGATCACACATGGCTTTCTTAATTCCAACATTCCCAATCTTGCAAGATATTGCTGTAACGACCCGGAAATCCGACCCGTTACCGGCGCTAGGATCCAGATCGGCTTAAGGCCGCCGGGACCCGTAGCAAGCCTACATACATCCTGTAAACCTGTGGAATCCCATACATAGCAACATATACATGATCTGTAAAAATTTTTCTTTTCTCTTATCCAAGCAAAACCTGTGCATGCACAAAATCATACATAAACCCCACACTGGAGTCCTCATCCAATACTCCAATGGGGTATCATCATCATACATAACAGCTTGGATAATCATGGTCATTAACATCATAAATCATTAAACACTCTGTACATAATGGGGATTCACACACCTCTAGGTCAAGCACTACTATAATCCTCAATACATCATCAAATCATACATTACATTACATGGTCATAAATACTCATTACATCATGTTCATGTCCACTACTATCTATTACAACATACATGACTTGACTTCACTCTAGCCGACTTCTTGATCTATCCTGTACCTGCAACTCTGGGGGTAAAGGGAGTGGGGTGAGCTACTAGAGCCCAGTGAGCAGAAACTAAAAACATTTGTTTTAATTCCTCCATTTTTAGGTATATTATTATTCATTTTATTATTATTTAACTTTTTCTTATTCATGCTTTCATGTATGCGCCATAACACAAACATTTCACAACAAGGATGAACTTGTCACCATTTAGCCCCTATCTCTCTTACTTATACATGCCGGGGGCGTAGAGCCGTAGCAGGCACACCCGGACTTCCATAATCAGTCATAGTGCCAGGGGCGTAGAGCCGTAGCAGGCACACCTGGACTCACATAGGCTATCATGACATACAAGGGCTAATGGATCATTCAACATTCATCCACATCAACAACAAAGTATGCAATGCAACATATTCGTGAATTCTAATGCAAACAACCTAATATTGCATGGCATAATGATGCATGGGCAATGCTTTATGATTCATTCATTTATTCATTTACTTTAAAGCTTAAGGGGTTGTTCCACTCACTTGGTAACTGAAGCTTTAACAACGAACTCTGAACAACTATCTCACAACCGGGGGTCTCGGTTCCTCGGGTCCGAACCTACACAGGTGGACTCAAATGAGGCACCAAACATACATGAACATGACTCTGAAATACTCCCCAAAAACCCCCCTAAAACATCCTGAAACCTCACATGAAATCATGCAAGAAACGGCTAAACAGGGCACTTTCGGCGGCAGGTTCGGCGGCCGAAAGTCCCTCTGCAGCCGAAAGTCATGCAGGTTCGGCGGCACTTTCGGCGGCCGAACCTCCCAGACAGAAACGAAACTCGAGTTTCGGGGGCAGGCTTCGGCAGCCGAAACTGCCTCCACAAGGGGGTTCGGCGGCCGAAAGTCACTTTCGGCGGCCGAACCTGAGTTTCTGCCGAAGGGCAAAAACTTGGCTCCCTTGTGTCCACAGCCTCCAAAACGCCTCAATACATGCATAAACTTGTTTCTACACATGCATACACATCATACATCACACCTAGGGGTCTCAAACTATAATATACCCCAACTACAACACTTCAAACAACACATTTCCAACATACATTGCACAAATCACAACATAAATCCATAAACCTAACAACAAGCCTAAACATGCATTCTACCCCATCAACTTGCTTAAAACTTTCATAAAACATAAAAGAAGCATAGATCGAAGCTTACCTCTTGAAGATCGAGAGGAAGAACGATCCTAGCTCGGAAAATGGAGGGATTTAGCTCCAAGACTTCCAAGCTCCAAACTTGCTTAAAAACACTCAAAAACTTTTGTGGAACCTTAAAACTCGTAGAAAATGGTGGGGATTGAAGGAAAAACACAAGATTTAGGAGAGGGAGGTCGGAAGCTCGCTGTGGCTGAAAATGGGAGAAAACTCTCCCATTTCGGCTAAGTGCCCCTTTTATAGGTGGCTGGCCAGGCCACGTTCGGGGGCCGAAGGTGCCTCCGCATGCATGCAAGGTTCGGTGGCCGAACTTGGAGTTCGGCGGCCGAACCTGCATTTCCCTCACTCCAAACTTTCGGGCGCCTAAAGTCCCTCCGAAAGCATGCATGTTCGGCGGCCGAACCTCAAAGTTCGGCGGCCGAACCTGGGTTTTCCTCCAAGGATTTTTCATGCACAAACTCATTTAGTTTCTTACTTAAAATCATGAAATACATGAAAACGTTTCATACAATCATAGTTTTACCCTTCTAGAGGTTTCCGACATCCGAGGTCCCACCGGACGGTAGGGATTCCGATACCGGAGTCTAGCCGGGTATTACAATTGCAAACATACCTTTGTCTTTGCATTTAGTAGGGAGTTCTCTTTTAATCACAGGAGTGACAACTTCTCCTACACTTACTTTTTCTCTCTCAGCTAGCTTTCTTCTATTGGTACACAACTCTTTCAGAAATTTCGCATACCTGGGAATTTGCTTACAGCATCTAGCAATGGTATGTTGATTTCCACTTTTCTGAAAGTCTCAAGAATCTCCTTTTCTTCTTTTTCTTTTTGTGTTCTCTCAAACCTTTTGGGAAAAGGAGGTGGAATCTGAAAATGTACCTTTTGACCACTCTTTTGCGCAGGTGGTGTTTCAGGTTGCGCTGGAGAGGTTTCAGGTTGCACTGGCTTTGGTGCTATTGGCTTTTCTTCCTCATATCTAGCATCTCGAAGCTCTTTTCCACTTCTCAAAGTGATGGCACTCACATTCTGTCTAGGATTAGTTTCAGTTTGAGAAGGGAGCTTACCTTGGGACTCAGTTTTGTTCATGAATGCGGTTACTTGTCCCATTTGTTGTTGGAGAGATTGCACAGTGTTTGTAAGTGTCTCCATCATCTTTTCAAGGTGCTGATTGAAACTTGAAGGTGCTAGTTGGGCTTGATTTCTGTAGTAGTTCTGATGATTCTGATTATTGTTGGCCCTTCCGTAGCTGAAATTGGGGTGGTCTCTCCAACCTGGATTGTATGTGTTTGAATATGGATCATGTCTAGGCTGGCTGTTGTACCCTCCAATGGCATTAACTTGCTGGTTGTCTTCTTGAAGAGTAGGACATTGATCAGTTGGATGTCCTATATAAGAACAGATCCCACATGGCCTAGGGGGCTGGGTTGCTTGCATCTGTTGAACCAGTCCTATGGCAAAATCTTTCATAACAGCTGTTAGTTCAGAAATAGTAGGTGAGCTTACCTCATTGACTCCTCTTTGCAATTGCTTTTCTTCTCCATATTGCCTAGATGAGGCTGCAAGTGTAGAGATCAACTCTCGCATCTCCCTAGGTGTCTTGTCTGCAATGAATCCTCCACAAGCTACATTTATGAATCTTCTTTCTGATGAGAGTAATCCTCCATAGAAGAACTGTATGAGAGACCTGTCTGACATATCATGTTGTGGACAACCTGTACACAGTCTTTCAAACCTTTCCCAATAATCATATAAATCTTCAGTTGGTTTCTGTCTTATGCTAGTGATTTCTCTTATTATGCCAATTGACTTAGATGTTGGGAAGTATTTGTTCAAAAAGGTTTGGACCATATCATTCCAAGAAGTTATAGATCCAGGCGGCAAATAAAATAACCAATCCTTAGCAAAGTCATCTAATGAAAAGGGAAAAGCTCTTAACTTAACATGATCTTCAGAGATACCTTGAGGTCTCATGGATGAACAAACAATATTAAACTCTTTCAAGTGCTTGTGTGGATTTTCATTTTGCGAACCTCTAAATTTTGGGAGAAGATGAATCAAACCTGTCTTCAGTTCAAAGGGAACTGTCAGAGGTGGATAGGTGATGCAAAGTGGTGCTTGATCACCTACAGGTGTTGCTAACTCTCTCATGGTTCTTTCTCTTGGCACTTGTGGTCTCATGGCTGGATTTTCTTGAATTATTTGGTTCTGGACTACATGTCCATTAGGGGCAGCAGCTTGTGCATTAGGATCTGCCATTGGTACAAAGTTCGGTTGCTGGAGCAAGGAAGGTTCGGCGGCCGAATGTTGATGAAGTTCGGCGGCCGAAGGTTGGGCAGAATACTCGGCAGCTTACTTTCCTAGACTTCTGAGGGTGCGTTCAATTTCTGGATCAAAGGGCAGAGTGTCCCTGTGTTCAGATCTGGTCATGAAAGAAAAATAAACAAGTTAAATCAACTCCCTGGCAACAGCGCCAATTTTTTGACTCGCAGTTGTCGAAGCCGGTCAAAAATAACCTCTACGGTTATCAACAATTTTACAACTGCAGATAGTGGTAAAGGATCGAATCCACAGAGAATTGAGCACTTATCTATTTTTCCCAAACAAGATCAACTGAAAGCACAATTGGAGGTAAGTAACTGAATGTAAATCAAAAGTAAAGTGCAATAAAGTAAAAAAAATGGGTTTTGAGATTGATTTGACTAACAACTATTGAAAGCAATTAAAATAGCAAGTAATCAAAATAAAAGAGGAAATCAATATGAGAAAGGTCTAGTTGAAGATATGGATCCACCTTGGTTGTTTGGATTGATCATTGAAACTTATGTTCTCTTGATTTGTTCAATAGATTAGTTATGGGGGTGGAAAACGCTTCTCACCACCATGTCTCTCCTTATGATTAAATCAATTAGGGAACGTCCTCTAATCAATTACTAATTAACAAATTGCCAAGGAACGTCCTTGGGCCTTAGGCATCAAAACAATTGTCAATTGCATGAAGAAATAGAGAGATCCAATCCTAGCTACTCCAAACGCATGAAGATGATGCTAGATCACACAATTCCTAAGTTTTTACACCAAGTGTTCTTAGGTCAGAATATTTCCAGCAATTACGGACTAACAAATATCCCAACTAACAATCAATTAAATTTGCAATCAAAAATCAAGTGGCCAATTTGATCAAAACAACAAAGCAATCTTAGATTTAAGCACACAATTGCATGAGTATTGAACAAACCAAAAGCAAACACTTTATGTTCAGATCTCACAACCCTTTAAACAACCTTAGTTTCAACCAAACTTCAACTAGAATTAGGGTTTCAGCCACTCATGGCTGAACCAAAACAGAAAAATAGAAGAGAAGAAGATGGAAGAGGAAGAGCCGGCGGTGGCAAACCCTTGTGGAGATCGGCAGCCGAACCTTGGAGAGGTGGGGATGATTGAATTCTTGAAAATCTGCCTCTTCTTGTCTTCATAAGGCCTTTAAATATGTCTTGGGAGGTTGCCTAAGGTTTCTTGGGTGTCCATGCATCTTTTAGAGGTTGCCCAAAGTGCCCTTGGTCTTATATGTGCCTTCTAGGTGCATGTATGGAGTTGCAAGGACTTTTTGGTTTTTTAATTGCTGTCCAAGTGTGTCCAAGAAGTCTTCTTCACATTATCCTTGCCACCCATGCACTAAAGAGGAAGGTGAAGCCTCCTTTTGAATTTTGAATGTACATGGCATGAAGTGGGAGACATGTGATCTTCAAGATTTGGCTTCTTGAATAAGGAAGAGGCAATTTGGGGGGACTTTCGGCCGCCTAAACTTATTTTTGGAAGCTAGACTTTCGGCTCTGGAGAAGACTTTCGGCCGCTGAAGGTGCCGCCAAAGATGGGTGACTTTCGGCTCTGGAGAAGACTTTCGGCCGCCGAAGGTGCCACCGAAGATGGGTGACTTTCGGCTCTGGACGAGACTTTCGGTCGCCGAAGGTGCTTCCGAAGGTAGTTGAGTTTCGGTTCTGGACCAGCCTTTCGGCCGCCGAAAGTGCTTCCGAAGGTGGCTTTTCCAGTTTTGGCACTTTTTGGCAGTTTTGAGAGCATTTTCTCTTGATTGTCTCCTTACACCTAATATCTGCAAAACATGATTAAAACCACAAAATTAGGTAGAAAAGGTGTAAATAAACATCAATAAGATCATGATAAAGTGGACTAAAATATGCTCTATCAAACATCCTGAAACTACATGGTCATCTTGAAGATCACCAGGTGGCTTTATGGTATCTAAGCCATCATATTTGTTTAAGCCAGGCAGCTTAAACTTGGTTGGGCAAGTTTCTACCAAAATTTCTTCTAAAAGAGTACTTTTCTTATTCCTTCTAGTACCTTTAAATAGCTCGTACTAGCTTCCAGTCCACACCTTTCGGAGCATCATCTGCTTCATTTCTTCAACCTTGGCCTTCCCCTTGGACCATCTCTTAGCCGCCTCTGTACGAGTCCTCGGAGTGTTGATGGGGGCTTCTTCCCTTTCCATGGGAGCCGTGACTAATGCCTCCCCCCAAGGCTTATACTACTCGAAATTAGCCTGCAACTTCTGGATATATTGGAGTATGTGCTCGTTAGTCAAGTTGTTAAGATATGTTTCATTGACCATTGAGGGCGTGTTTTGCCCACTGCCAGGGGCGGAAGAGATGATGGTGCCCTCATTGGTAGCGACCTTAGTAGCAGCTCGTGAACTATCAGGCATTTCAAAAGAGAAGAGAGAGAAATTTCTTTTTAAGAGAAAATGAATAAGAGACCGGCCTTAATCCAATGAATTTTACAGCAATGTAACCAAATTCTGAATCCAGAAAATAGAGTTGTGATGTGATTGTGAGGTGATGGGTGTCCACGGCAGCCACTCTGACGCTCAAGTCAGTATATTAGATAACAGCGTGAATATAGTGAATTGCTTAGAACTTGAGTAGTGTAAGAGAATAGTGTACTTTTGCCTGTATGATCGTTCTCCTTTTAAACTGTAAGAAAATGGAAATAAATATAACAGTTTCTAATAATCCGGCAATGATGTGACCGATTGTTTGATAAGAGATATCACCAGCTAATATGTCAGTGATCCCGCGATCATAGGCATTATGAGGTTTCGTTGGATTGTACTAGCTAATATTACAGCTAATATGCTGAGACTTATCCTACTTTGAGAGGGCAAATCTTGACAATAAATCGAGTCTTGTGGTGTCCGGATCTTTTTTTTCTCGGGTGAAACTGTGTTTTTCGGTTATCAAATCATTGCCATATAAACCTATTTTGTAATAACAATTTATGATTTATTTTGAGCGACTCTTGTATAATATTAGATATCATCACTAATGCAGTAATTTTATTGGTAATATTTACATCTCTAATTAATGCAGTCATTTTATTGGTAATATTTTATAATATTTTTAATATTACCCACGATTACTATCGTCAGTAATATAGAACTTTTTATATAGTGATGAAACCTTGGATTGATAATAATTTATAATATTTTTTAAAAATTGTAATATTAGCGACAACAATGGAGCTTGATAAAATATTGATTATTTAAAAAAATACAGAGATTAAAAATTTATCAGTAAAAATTTATACCTTTTAAATTTAAAATTTTACCTATAACTTTTTTTGTAAATAAAATTATAATTATTTAAAAACTTAAAATATAAAAAGGTTTTCTTTATTGGTTTTAAGGCTCTAATATTTATTTCCTAGTTTTTATATGCGTTTAACATATTAAAATTTTAAGTGGAATTAAAAATGTTTCAGGAATTTGTTTTAGTAAAACTTCCAAATTTGGATAATATGATCATATGTGCTATTTTAAGCCTTTATATTTCTTCGTATTTGTGCTATTAAAAAGTAAAAAATTTTAAACTTTTTAATGAGAGATATGGTTATCGAAATTAAAAAAAATTCTCCAAATTATACCATTAAAAAGAGCCTATATTAAAAAATTTTTTAAATGAATTCATTCAAATGACATCTAGAAGTAGAAAGACTACACTAAGTCACACATGTTGAGGGTAGATTTTTAAACATCAGGTTGGTTCATATAAATAATGTTTCATTTCAATTGAAATAACATGTCATTTCAAATAAAATGATATGTCATTTCATCCGAGATAATTTTTTTCATTTGAAATAAAACATTTTTTCAATTAAAATGACATGTTATTTTATTTGAAAAACTATATCATTTCACTAAAAATATGTGTTCTTTTATATAAAACGACGTGCATTCTCAATAAAAAAAAAAACTTGTTCTTTCATCAGAAAAGAAGTGTCTTTTTAACTGAATATATTTTTTAAATAAAATTACACATTATTTGATAATCATATGAGTACAATATGTGTATGAGCACGTATCCTCATTCGTATGCACTGTAGGTATATGAGGGTACATGCCACAGTTTTGAAATCTTTTATTTAGTGGAAAATTCTTTTAAAAAATATTTTTGGTGACCTTAAATAAAATTTTGGATACTTATCCTATTAAACTATTCTTAAGGGCTACCAAGGGGCAAAGAATCATGATGCAAGGTTATGCATCGTTGATTATGAGTTATATCTAGGCCTAAATCTTTATTTCATTAGATTTTATAAGAAATTATTGAAACTTTTAGAGCATATTTATTTTATGTTGAATAATATATTTATTCTCATAAACTCTTTATATGATGAGGTATTTATATGGATATATATGTTTTTATTAAAAAAATAACATTTACTATTGAATAAATATTGACATTTAATGTTGAATTAAAGTTATTTAAGCCTTTTCTTACATAATTAATTATGTTAAGGTTATTACAAATTAAAATCTTAGATGATGATTGTAAACTTAGTGAACATTCGATTCTAAATCTGATGTAGGGTAAGTACTAGCATACTTAATTATTATATAGGATAAATGTGTATATGAATTTAGATTTATTGCATGGTGTCTCTTTAGTTTATATTTATATATCAATATAAAAGTCCAATATATATTAGATGAACAACAGGCTCTCAAGATAAAGGGATAAGAGTTAAAACTTTATTATTATGATTCATTCTAGCATATGTGATTCGATGACTATGAAGGTAAGACAAAATGCAAGAAAATCTACTTATTATCTACTGGGATGATATATTAGTCACTACTACATTTGTATTTAATTGTGTAATTTTTTAAATCAATTATTACAACTCCATATGAGCTATGGACTAATAGAAAATCCAATTTTAGGTTTTAAAACCTTAGGATGTGTCATTTTTGTTTACAATCCTTTTCATAAATATGAAAAGTAAATCTAATGGAAGGGAAATATATATTTATAAGATACTATGACTGTCAAAAGGATATATTTTTATTGGTTAATAAGATAGTGTCGGAGTAACTCAATTAAAATCATAAGGTGTTATGTTCTTGGAGAATGAATTTCCTAAATAGAGTACAATAGGTCAAGATTTATCCCAATATAAAACTGCAAACTACATGACTTGAAACCTGAAATGGATTCTTTTCCCAGTGAAAGTATTTCAAATGATAATGAAATAGTTCATATTGATTTTGAAATGCAACCTGTAATGAATTCATAGGATGTTGTTGATCCCTTTAGGAATAATTATAACATTAATAAGTCAATTTATCAATCTTATTCATGATAGATGAGTCAATCGTGCATTACCCATTATTATTATGAGATTAAAGGGGAAGATCTATAGTTACTCCATAAGAATATTATAAATTGAACCTATCTTGTGAAGAAAAGATGAAGTAATGATTAGAATAATGGAAGATAAGATGAAAATTGATGATGTCAAATTAATTTTAGAAACTGATTAATTTATTAATAGTATGAAAAGCTACTGAGAATAAATGGTTTCCCATTTTTAATACTATCAATAGATATACAAGTAGTTTAGTGGCTAGTATGATTTCTAGTACTATCAGGTGTGTATGATAGAGTTATTGAACTAATAATGATCTATTGTGATAGTATACCTTCAATAGCTTATATTAAAAATCCCAAGTACTATAAAAAAAAACATATTGATATTAAATATAATTTTGTAAATGACATAAATGCCGAGAAAGAAGTGAATATGAAGTGTACATCTATACGTGGTGTGGTTGGAAATCCTTTGATAAAGCCTATTATGAAGATTATTTATAGTAGATATGCTAAGTCATGGAATTTGTATAGATACTCATACAAATTACATTATTAAAGATAATGTTACTTTTGCTTGATTTATTTTGTGAATTCAAATGCATATTTGTATATATGTTTTAAAACACATTAAAATTTGAGAAGTATATCATATAGTTAAAACTTTAGTGTTTTTCACATAAATAATCGTCTTCATTATCTAAGTTACTAATAAAGATGAGACAATTATAAACTCATTATTATCGAGAGTGATAATATAAAAATCTCAAATTTTATAACAATACCCTTATTTAGTATGTATTACTTGTAAGAAAAGAATTGAATTCTATTACTCATAGAAAAATTCATTTATTTTGAATTAATTTAAATATAATAGATTTCAATTGAACTCTTTTATATTAGACAAATTAATAATTTAATTCAAATTGATTTAATTCATCTATATTTCTTATTATTTTAAACTAAACATAAATATTTATTCTTATAATAATAATAATAATTTTATTACATTGATTGAAAAATCATTATTAATATTTTTATAACATTTAAAATATGAATTTTACGTAATTTTTTATCATTAAAAATATAAAGATTATTTTTTAAACTAACAAAATAATATAGTAAATTTCTTAATATTATTTATAGATATATTAAATATTAATAGTCAATAATAAATTAAAATAATTTTCGTAAGGAGCAATTATTAATTAAAAATAAAAAATAAATTAAAAAAAAAGGATAAAAAGAAAAGAAAAAAAAGAGTTCCCAAGGACTAATTAAATAATTTTGATGTAAATAGTATTAAGTGAAAACATTTTTTGTAAAATTCTAACAAATTTGACAAGATTTACTTTTAATTTAAAATCAACTCTCATGAGAATTCAATGGAATTAATACTTATATTATTGGTTTAATCAAATATAAAAATTTAGAAAAAATAAATTATTTCTTTTAATTTTTTTTTAAATTCCGCATTCGAAAAATAAGTGATGACCACTGGATTTCCTCACCCCGGTCTGAGGCTAGGCCCATGACACCAGCCCATCATCTAGAGGCCCTCAAGACTCATCACATGCATCAAGTCCAGACCACTCAGTCTGAAGATCGGACTCCAGTCAGTTTCTTCAGTCAGGCCGGCCCTGTCCTTCCGGCCCAATGAACAGATTTCCTTTGGGCCTAGTCTTAACCCTATCTTTCGGTCCAGCTCAGAACCAGGAAGAAATTCAGCCCATTCGCCTTGTGGGACCATCCGCATGCGCACCCAGAGAGAATCAGGGGCCGTTACGCATGGGGCAGAGATCTGATTCCCTCATACGTCTGTATCAACGTGGCAGGGACAGGTGGCCCAATGACACACGTTCTGTTACACGTCACTAGCGGACAAAAGGAAACATATAAAAGGAGAAGTATTCTCCTCTAGGGATAAGCTTTTTCCAGTTTTACAGAACCCATTGTAAAATCCTACTTTTTGGATCTCAGATCATCAATTGGCGTCGTCTGTGGGAACGAAGGAGATCTTTTCATCACCGGAGTTCCACTCTCACAATACCCACTGAAATCCACAATGGCTAACCACAACGAAAACAACGTCACTCCAAATGACCTGAGCTCTGCCCAAGAGGGGCAGCGGTTCTCCTTTTCTAGCCCCACAACACCAAATAACCAAACACCCATCCCTGTCAACCCCTCGCCAAGCTTGGCAGGGAATGCTTCCGCCGCTACCTTGTCCAACCAGGACCTCCAAACTATGGCCCTCCAACTACAAAACACCGCCCACTAGTTGGGGCAGATAATGCAGCAACGGGGCCTTAGCACCTCAGCAAACGTTTGCCAGTGGTAGAAGAGCCCCAGACCAATGAACCTCAACCTACCTACAATCATCCCCAAATAGTTAGCCATGAAACCGGAGAAAGGGAGAGAAGAGCTGGGGAAGAGGAAGAACCGGAGGCCAGGGTTCATGGAAGGAGAATGAAAGAGATGATTGAGAACGATGGGGCCGACAGTTATTCTGCCGAAACAACAAAGTGGACGAGAAGCAAAGTGGAAGAGAAGGAATACCATCTGGCGAAGACGCCCAGGCAAGAAGATGAGAGTGTAGACCAAAAGCTGCAAAAGATAAGAGAGCAGCTCTTGGCTGAGCTGGGAACGAGGGATCAGAACCAGACTCTCCTGCCTACCTCTTCACCCTTCTCGAAGTGGGTGCAGCAGGAGACTGTTCCCAAGAAGTTTATGATGCCGCCTATGGCCGCGTACGACGGAGCTGGGAACCCTCGGGAGCACGTCTTGAACTACAAGACCTTCATGGAGCTGCAAACTTTATCAGATGCCTTGATGTGCAAGGTATTTCCTACGACGCTCTCAAGGCCAGCACGGGCGTGGTTCAACAGCCTTGAAGCCGGAAGTATCAGCAGTTTTGGAGATCTAGCCACTCGCTTCATCAGCCGGTTTATCGCCGGGGTGCCCGCAGATAGGAAGACGAGTTACTTGGAGACGGTCAGGCAGAGGAGAGATCAATCGCTTAGGGAATACGTCGCTCGTTTCAATACGGAGGCCCTACAAATTCCCGAGCTCGATGAGGGAAGGGCTGTAGAAGCCATGTAGAAAGGGACGACCTCGGCCGAGTTCTTTGGCTCATTAAGCAGGAAGCCTCCGACCTCATTGGCCGAGCTGATGAAGCGGGCTGAAAAATACATAAGGCAAGATGATGCCTTGGTAACGAGCAGGTTCGCCAGGGGAGCGACAGATAAGGGGAAAGCACTGGAGGAAGGGAGGCCGGAGAGGCACGAGAAAAAGCATGGCAAGAGGCCTGAACCGTATAGACAACCCTAGGAATGAAGGGACCAAAGACCTCTCCCTCATCGGGTCCCTGAACAGAGGCCATTCCCTCCGGTGGTTCCAGAGAAGCTGACCCCACTCAATGCCTCTAGAGCCGAAGTACTCATGGCCGTTCAGGACAAGGAATTCCTTCAATGGCCCAGACCTATGAAAACGAAAGCAAACCAGCGAGATCCTGATAAACATTGTCAGTACCATCGCACGCACGGCCACGACACCAATAACTGCTTCCAATTGATTGCTGAGATCGAGAGGTTGATAAAGAGGGGACACCTCAAGAACTTTATAAAGAAACCGGAAGGACAAAGGCTTCAGCCGAACCCAGCAGCACAGACACTTAGGAGAATGGGAGCAGGGCCAGTGAATGATGGGTCCAGTGAAACCATCAATATGATCGTTGGAGGAACAAAAGGTTGAATGAGCTGGTAAAGCAGAAAAGGTACTTTCCTTAGAATATTTGTGAAAAGAAAATTCTTGTATTATAAAAGCATGAATTAAAATAACACCATCTTATAATAATGCAATGATTATCTCTATTATTGTAAGTACTAACCCTCTCAGAAAAAGAAAAGAATAGATATCAGAAGACCTCCTTGAGACATAGAGACCTCCTGGAGGTAGAAGGCCAGGATCTCGTCAGATCTCCTGGAGCAAAAACGGCCGGCGGGATCACCAAGATCTCCCCGGAGCAAAAACGGCCAGGATCTCGTCAGATCTCCTAGAGCAAAAACGGCTAGGATCTCGTCAGATCTTCTGGAGCAAAAACGGCCGGTGGGATCACCAAGATCTCCCCGGAGCAAAAACAGCCAAGATCTCGTCAGATCTCCTGGAGCAAAAATACAGCCCGTATAAGGCTCGAAATTAAGTATTGACTTCATTCCGAACTCCTGAGCTCGTCACACAAGTAGCGCAAAAATGCAAAGAACAAATATCTGAGCTCCTTAATCCGCTGAGTGGACGGACTCGCGACAAAAGTAAAAGACCCCGCCCACAGCTTGGATTAAAAAAAAAACACAAAAAAACAAAAAAAAAAAAAACTCGTCATCCCAGTGGAGCACACAGCCCAAACCGCATCCACTGACAAAAGGTCACTTCCAGAGGAACCAGACATCCGGTCTCATAACCAGAAAGAGAGATAAATTGGTCTAAAATGGAGCCGCACAGTTCCCAATAAAGTCTAGAGATTTACCCCTTCACCACTCATGTAATAAGTGCTGAGGAGGTAAAGGGGCAGCCCGAGGAGAAATCCAATAGGCGTGAGCAGATGAGACCCCAGATTCAGTTCTTGTCAAAACAGAACTAAAAACAAGAAGGCCAATCCTGCTCACCATCTTAAAAGGTACGTGATACATTTCGCCTTGGTTATAAAGGGCTACATGCCCAAGCTCGTACATGTGAAATAATGGAAAGAAAAATTGAAGACATTAAGTCAGCTGCTAAAAACCGAGCTCATAATAAAGACCTAATGAGGTCGAAAAACCGAGCTCATAGTAAAGACCTAATGATATCGAAATCTATAAAAGTACAGCTTGAACACCTTGGCCTTAAGACAAATTCAGCTCGGAGAAAATTTATAGACAAGAGTGCCCTTGTAAAATTAGAAGAGATTATAAGTCAGAGACTAAGTCTCTTGCTAAGTTTTCAGCCCTGATTGAATGAGGGGCAAAGAATAAAAGGCGACGTAGTCAATTCCTTACCAAGTTTATTAGGCACAGTTTTAGTGTCTCATTCTCAAATCTGTAAAATTAAACAAGTCAGACTATCTAAACAGAATAAGTAACCTGATAGGGGGGGAAGAACAAGCAAAGGTAGGAACAGCTCAAGTACGAATAAAGCCAGAGAAATAAGTAAGCAATCAAAATAATTCAAAATAACGACACAACTCAAATTTCAGTAAAAAGAAAAGTAATTACAAGCTGCTTTATAGTCTACTATACTGAAGGAAAGAAAGTCTTTAAAGGACTTACATGCCTAGGGGCATTATTATCTACATTATCCCCTGTACTATCTACACTTACATTATTTACATTACTGTCTATGGGAGGCCCAACATTCTCCTGCTTAGATCCCCCGGTGCTCACGAAAGGCACGATCTCCTGCCCTTGAGACCCAGCATTGTCATTCCCCAACTCGGGTTCTGCCTTAGCAGGCCCAGCTGCAGTGCGAGAAGCTCCTTTAGGCAAAGGCCTGTCATCCTCCCCATAAAGCACCTCATCGCCATCAGAGTCTTCCTCTGCAACTCGGAGTTTAGCCAACGGGGTAGAGGGATTATGTCGAGCTGCCCTCAAGCCTCTATTATACCCAGAAATGAACATGCGGAAGCCCTTATTCCATACGGTAGTCTTCATCTCATCAGAGCCTTGGAACTCCGCAAGTCGCCTCTCACAAGCCTCAGCTATTTCAGTCTTCAACTCATTGGACTCCTTGTAATTCTTGAGGTGAGCTTCACAGGCTTGTTGGATTTCCTCCTTCAGCTCAGTCGACTCCCTATACTCCCTCAAGCTCCTCTCGCACTCCAGCTGGACCCTATCCTCAGCCAATTTGACCTCTTCAAGCAGAGCTGAGCACCTCGTCTCTAGGGATTTGACTTGTTGGCAGAGTTGCTGATTCTGAAGTTTGGACTCCTCTGCCGCCCAAGTCAAACCCTTAACATTATCAGCTTGCTTGCTCAGCTCCTGCTTCAAGACCACAACCCGAGCTACGGCTTCACTCTTTTGAGCCAGCACGGCATCGAATTTTACCTTTAGCTGCTCATGCTGGCGCTGGACCTCCTCCTTCTGGCTTACGGCCTCATCCTTCTCATGCAGAGCGTCCACTGTGGAGGACAGCTGCTTTAGAACTTCCTCACAACGGGCCTCTGCTGCAGCTGCCCTCTCGTCTGGCTCTTTAAAAACCCTCCAGGCGCATGATAACTCCTCCTCTAGAGACTTGGCATGCTCATGGGCTGTGGCCAGATTACCCCGGGTGTCACTAGTGGCAGACAGATTTTCCTCTAAACGGTCCTTCTCAACCCGGCGATCCACAGACTCCCGGAGAGAGTGGTCACGAGCATCCACCTCCATGAAGAGGCCCATCACCTAACGCAAAAAGAAAAAGCTATCATAACAAAGAAACAAAGAAAAATTAGAATACGAGCAGAAACCAGAACGAACGACTTACCATCAGGAGCATCTCCCTGATCGTATCTCCCAGCTCCCCTCGAGGTCGAGACCGGAACGCTGCCTGCTCCTTGGTAGAACTAGCCAGAAGACCAGTGAGAGCAAGCAAGCGTGGGTCTGAAGCCTCTGTGACACCACCAAATATTCGCTCCTTGATAATTTCAGCGACAACACTTGCGGGAGATTGGTGGGTGATGTCCTCTGCATTCAAAATGTCGTTGTCAGGAGCAGACAACAAGGTATCACAGGAACATCCTTCTTCTTCTCAAGAGGAAGGAGAGCTAGAGCTGATCCCTTGGAAGCCCTGGATTTCTTCCGAGCAGGAGCTGGGACCGGCACTTCGGAGAGGGCAGGACGCTTGTCCCCAGCCTTCTCTGTGACACCCCCATCACTAGCAAGGCTGGATCTACTCTCATCAGGAGCAGGGGCATCTCCTGTAGGGGCCTCTTGAACATCTTCGTCTACAAGAATAAACTCTTTTCTTTTTCCTGGAGCTTCCTCTTCAGTAATGGAAACCTCAAGTCCCACAACAGAAGCATCCACAGGAGGAAGGATATGGTCCGTCCTCGCCAGCCCGGTTTCCTCAGTCACTTCAGAAATAACTCTTGGAGCCTCTTCCGTCCTCTCAGTAGAAGAGCGTCGAGGCCAGGGGGCTTGAGGAGACTGGTGAGCCGAGCTCGATTTGCTGCGGCTAGAGGGCCGAGACGACTTGCTACGTCGAGAACTCGGTCTGGGAGCCTGAGAAGATGCTGGGGGAAGGAGGAGGTCGGGTAACCGACCTGGAAGAAATAACCTCGGCTACTCTTTGAGTAGCCTCCTTCACAGACTGCCCAGCCAAGAGAGCATCCAGAGTAGCGTCCATACTCTCCCGGGACAATATAAGGTTCTTCGGGGGCTTGATTTGGTCCATCTTCACGTCGGAAGCTGCAAAAGTCCAAAATCAATACGAAGTAAGATAACAAGCCATACAGATTACAAAGGCAAAATGACACAGCTAAGTGGAGTAAAGTACTCGCGTCTCTAATATCACGAAGATTAGACACAAACATACACTTCTTGACATCATACTTCTTTTCAACAAAAGTCAGTCGAATATACCCGACCTGCTTAGTAAGGCTCAGCTGGGGCAGGTCATTGCAGTTCAGTGAAACATCCTCCCAGGAGAGTTCTAGGTCCCAGATGAGCTCGAACTCCTTCTTGAGCTCCACTACTGCAAAGCCCTCCATCCAGCCATTTATTGAGTCTTTATGACCCGAAAAGATTGAAAGCCCCCCCCGAGGGGAAAAATAATAAAAACCCTGCATTGCTCTAACTAATCGGAAGAAAGAAACAAACAAATGCACCGTGGGTGTGAACCCCCAGCTCAAACATACAGATTCAAAGGAGGACATGAACAGAATGGAATTGGGAACTAGCATCCGAAGAGTTATCCTGAAGTACCGGAAGACCTCAGTAAAGAAAGGAGAAAAGGGGAAGGTTAAGCCAAACTCCCTCTGTTTAGCGAAAAAGACCAGGCTAAGATCCTTTTGGGGATCGATTAGGTCGGAGGGAGGAGGATCAGGAAGAACGATCCTCTCGTTCGGGTAGGGGGCCCGAATACGAAAGAGAGGGGTATCTAAATACTCCCTAGAGAAAAAAATTTTTAAGGCAGACGGAGTGACGTTAGACTCTACTCTAAGAACGTCGGGAAGTCTTGTGTAACGACCCCAAAATGGACCGTCACCGGCGCTAGGATTCAGGTCGGCTTAAGGCCGCCAGAACCCGTAGCAAGCCTGCTATACACTCTGTGTACCTGTAAATCTCATACATGATCATACATTTTCTGTGAAAATACAAATAAACTCTTTTTTCTGTACCAAGGCTTAACCTGTGCATGCACTATCTCTGTACCCCTGACTAGAGCTTGCTCTAGATAGGTTGTTTCATACCTGTTAAGCCTGGTTTTTCACATACTCTGTAAAATAGATACATAAACAGATCATGTACATAAACCAAAGATTTACAACACTAACATGACTAAGTCAAGCACAATTCTAACTTTAAAAACACAACTAGTACATCTCTTAAGTATTACATGTCCACTCTAAACTTATTACAAGTCTCTTTTCTCTTTCTGTACTCTTCTAGACTTCCCCTGTACACTGTACAATGAACCTGCAAGACTGGGGTTAAGGGAGTGGGATGAGCTCTATAGCCCAGTGAGTAGAATAATAAAATCAGTCATAAAATATGATCTCATGGAATGCGTCATAACACAGACAAGCCACATCAAGAGTAAACCTGTCACCACATAGCCTCAGTAACTTCCGTGCCAGGGCGTAGAATCGAGCACCTGGTCTTCCTGTCATATATGTATATGTGTATAACACCTCTGTACTTACCATTGCCAGGGCGTAGTCAAAGGCTCCTGGTCTTTACTATACCTGCCAGGGCGTAGTCAAAGGCTCCTGGTCTTAGCTCAGAGACTATGGGATTATTCAGCATTTACTCACACCAACAATAAGCAATGCAATGCAACATATTCGTGAATACTAATGCAGTCAACCTATTTGTATAATCATGATGCATGAGATATGCTAAAACATTCCATTGTTTCAGTAAAAGCACTAGGTTTAGTTCCACTCACCTCTGGCTCTGGACTGACTCTGCAGGTTCAGTAAACTCTGGAGCAGTACTTACTGCTGCTCTCTCTGGTTCCTCTGGTCTGTATAAACACATAAAGACTTAAATGAGGGACCAAACTACCTTAAATGAACTACCCAAGAATCCCCTTAATCTTACTCTAAAGCTCATGCAAAACATACAAAAGAAAAGCTGGACAGAACACTTTCGGCGGCAGGTTCGGCGGCCGAATGTCCTCTCCAGAGACGAAACTCAAGCACCTTCGGCGGCACCTTCGGCGGCCGAATCCCCCAAACAGAGCCGAACATGCAAAAACACTCGGGGGCAAGCTGTGGCAACCAAGCCACCATGCAGGAGGTTCGGCGGCCGAATGAACCTTCGGCTGCCGAACCTGAGTTCATCCAGAACTCAGCTTCAACGGCAAACCATCTCCTTCTTCCCTTCAACTTCTCAAAACATGCATACTTCAACTATTCAACACACATATACTCAAGTATATGTTCACAGGGGTCCAAAACTATCTAATAACCCCAACAACCAAATCAAACATAACACATAAACATGTATACATGCATAAATCATCAAAACTACCATTAATAACCTAAGCATGCATCTCTAACCAAACCTCTACAAAACTTCTGTAAAACCTTACAATAAGTTCAAGATCTTCACTTACCTTCTGTAACCAAGAAGATGAACGATCTGAACAAAGAAAAATGGCTCAATCTCCCCTCAAACTCACTAAACTCAAAACCTTGCTTTTACACTTCAAAACCTTCAAAACCTTTGAACACTTAACAAAACTCCTTGCATGAACAGCCTAAGCACTTGCAGATGAGTCATAAGAGGCGTGGCCCATCCCATGGCAAGATTCTGAGGCCACCAGCTGTCCAAAGCCATGACTCAGCTAGCTGGCCAACTCATCTTCGGCTGCCCAATCACATGCAAGACCATGCAACGTTCGGGGGCCGAACTTGAACTTCGGAAGCCGAACATTGAGCACTTTCGGCGGCCGAACTTACCTTCGGCGGCCGAACTTGGAACTACTTTCTCTTCAAAACTCAAAACTATATAACTTAAAAACCTTAAAACACATCATAACACTTAGAAAACAAAAATCCTACCCTTTTATAGAATCCCAGCACCCCGGATTCCACCAGATAACAGGAACTCCGGTGCCGGATTCTAGCCGGGTATTACATTCTCCCCTCCTTAAGAACATTCGTCCTCGGATGTTCCTAAAACACACAACAAATATAACAAAAGAAGGAGAATACCTCAAAATAGATGTGGATACTGTTGGAGCATAGACTCCCGCGTCTCCCATGTGCACTCTTCTAGGTTATGGTGGTTCCACAAAACTTTCACCATCGGAATCTCCTTGTTCCTTAGCTGTCTGATCTGTGTGTCCAGAATCCGTACTGGCTGCTCTACATAAGTGAGATTCCCTAGAATCTCCACATCAGGCTCACTAATAACCTGATCCGGATCTGACACAAATTTCCGTAGCATAGAAACATGAAACACCGGGTGAATCCTCTCCATAGAAGTAGGTAAATCTAGCTTATATGATACATTTCCGATTCTCTGTAAAATCTCAAAGGGTCCAATGTATCGTGGAGCTAACTTACCTTTCTTCCCAAAACGAACCACTCCTTTCATTGGAGACACTTTCAGTAATACCCAATCTCCTTCCTGAAACTCTAACAGTTTCCTGCGAATATCTGCGTAGCTTTTCTGTCTACTCTGTGCTATTCTGATTCTCTCCCTGATCACTGGCACTGTTCTACTGGTAATCTCTACCAACTCTGGTCCGGCAAGAGCTTTCTCTCCTACCTCTTCCCAGCAAACAGGTGATCTACACTTCCTCCCATATAATGCTTCATAAGGAGCCATCCCAATGCTAGCATGATGACTGTTATTGTAGGCAAACTCCACCAAAGGTAGATGCTGCCTCCAAGAACCGCCAAAGTCTAACACGCACATTCTGAGCATATCCTCAATGGTCTGGATGGTCCTCTCTGACTGTCCATCAGTCTGTGGGTGGAAAGCAGTACTAAAATCTAATCTCGTGCCCATAGCACTCTGCAAACTTCGCCAGAATCTGGAGGTAAACTGAGGTCCTCTGTCTGAAACTATAGACACTGGGACTCCATGCAATCTCACTATCTCATCCAGATAAACCTGTGCTAACTTATCCACAGAATAGTTACTCCTAACTGGAATGAAATGAGCAGATTTCGTGAGTCTGTCCATAATCACCCATATAGAGTCTATCATGTTGGACGCTGCTGGTAAGCCCACTACAAAATCAATAGCTATGTTTTCCCATTTCCATTCTGGAATCGGCAGTGGGTTAAGCATTCCAGCCGGCTTCTGATGTTCTAACTTCACCCTCTGACAAGTCTCACAGGCTGTCACAAACTGCGCCACTTCCTTTTTCATGGCTGGCCACCAATACACTCTCTTTAGATCTTGATACATCTTGGTGGCTCCTGAGTGAACACTATACCTTGCATTATGAGCTTCCCTCATAATATCTTCCTTCAGACTACTATTATCTGGTACACAAAGTCGACTTCCAAAACGAAGGATCCCTTTGCTGTCAAATCTAAACTCTGCACTGTTGCCTGACTGAACAGTCCTGGCAATTTTCATCAACTCAGGGTCCTCGTGCTGTCTCTGTGCTATCTGCTCCAGAAACACTAGTATCACTCTCATCTGTGCTATCAACGCACCTGTACCAGACAACTCTAGCTGTAACCCCTCCTCGATGAGCTTGTAAAGCTCCATCACTACTGGTCTCCGCTCTGCTGCTATATGAGATAAACTGCCTAGTGACTTCCGACTTAAGGCGTCTGCCACAACATTCGCCTTACCCGGATGATACTGGATCTTACAATCATAATCACTAAGCAATTCTACCCATCTTCTCTGCCTCAAATTCAGTTCTTTCTGGCTTAAGATGTACTGTAAACTCTTGTGATCAGTGAAGATCTCGCATTTAACCCCGTAGAGGTAATGCCTCCACATCTTGAGTGCAAAGATAACTGCTGCCATCTCAAGGTCATGGGTGGGGTAATTCAACTCGTGCTTCTTTAACTGTCTGGAAGCATAAGCAATCACCCTATCCTGTTGCATCAGAACACAACCCAATCCCACTCGAGACGCATCACAGAACACTGTGAACTCCTTGTCACTAACAGGCAGAGCTAGCACTGGTACTGTAGTCAATCTCCTCTTGAGCTCCTCAAAGCTCTCTTCACACTGGTCTGACCAGATAAACTTCTGGTTCTTCTGAGTCAGTTTGGTCATAGGAGCTGCTATCTTCGAGAAGTCCTGTACGAACCTCCTGTAGTAACCTGCCAGTCCCAGAAAGCTTTTAATCTCAGTCACTGTCGTAGGTCTGGGCCAGTTAGCTACAGCCTCTATCTTCTTGGGATCTACCTCAATACCATCTGCTGACACCACATGTCCCAAGAAAGAAATGCTCCTCAACCAAAACTCACACTTCGAGAACTTGGCATACAAACCATGCTCTCTCAGTGTCTGTAGAACTATCCTCAGATGCTGGGCATGTTCCTCTACATTTCTGGAATACACTAAGATGTCATCAATAAAAACAATCACAAAGTGATCCAGAAACTCGCTGAAAACTCTATTCATGAGATCCATGAATGCTGCAGGGGCATTAGTCAACCCGAACGGCATCACTAAGAACTCATAGTGCCCATATCTGGTCCTGAATGCTGTCTTAGGCACATCTGCCTCTCTGACTCTCAACTGATGATATCCGGATCTCAGATCTATTTTAGAGAAACAACCTGCTCCAGCTAGCTGGTCAAATAGATCATCAATCCTAGGTAAGGGATATCTATTCTTGGTAGTGACCTTGTTTAACTGTCTATAGTCAATACAAAGTCTGAGGGAGCCATCCTTCTTCCTGACAAAGAGTACTGGAGCACCCCAAGGTGAGGTACTAGGGCGGATGAAACCCTTATCTACCAAGTCCTGTAACTGTTCTTTTAACTCTTTTAACTCTGCTGGCGCCATCCTGTAGGGAGGAATAGAGATAGGTCTGGTATCAGGCAGCAATTCTATTTCAAACTCTATCTCCCTACCAGGTGGTAGTCCTGGCAAGTCGTCTGGGAACACATCAAAAAACTCTCGAACTACTGGTACTGCAGCTGGTTCCCTAACCTGACTGTCTAGCTCTCTCACATGAGCTAGAAACCCCTGACAACCCCTCCTAAGCAAACGACGAGCCTGAAGGGCTGAAATCATACCTCTGGGTGTACCTCTCCTGTCTCCTCTGAAGACACACTCTGACCCATCCTGGTCTCTGAGACTCACTATCTTGTCTCTACAGTCCAAAGTAGCACTATATGCAGATAGCCAATCCATCCCTAGAATGACATCAAAATCTGTCAAGTCTAGAACCACAAGGTCAGCTGGAAGGCATCTACCCTCTATGAATACTGGACTGAAACGACAGACTGACACTGCCACTGATGGGTCACATCTAGGTCCACTGACCCAGAGAGGATACTCTAACTCAGAACTGATCAAACCCAATCTCTCTATGGCTCTCGCAGCAATAAAGGAATGAGAAGCACCGGGGTCCATCAAAGCATACACATCAGAACACCCAATGATGAGATTACCTGACACCACTGTGTTCGATGTATTAGCCTCCTCCTGAGTCATAGTGAAAATCCGTGCTGGGGCTACAGGATTTCCACCTCGGGAACCTGCTGCTGAAGTAGAGGCTGCCCCTCTCCCTCTACCTCTACCACTACCCTGAGGTATAGCTGAAGCCACTGGCTGCCCTACTGGCTGTGCTACACTGCCTGAACTCATCTGCTGGGAAGGTGCCACAAAAGTCACCTGAGGACACTCTCGAGCAATATGCCCTTCCTGTCCGCATCTAAAACAAGCTGTAGATCCCAACTGACAAGTTCCTCTGTGTGGTCTTCCACATCTCCTACATGCTGAAACAGCTGTGCCAGAGCTTGAGCCACTACCCATTCCCAGACCTGACTTAACTTTACTCCAGAACCCTTTCCTTGTTCCTCTCGCTCTATCCCATCTCTTACTGCCTGTAGAGCCTGAACTGGGGGCCTTAGAACCCGAAGCCTGTGCCTTTGACTGTTTCTGAATATTGGCACTAGCTTCCATCTTTCTGGCTGTATCTATAATAGAGTGAAAACTCTCCTTTTCTGCTGGAAGGATCAAAGAAGAATACCTGGGATGAAGTCTCATGGTATATCTCCTCGCCTTCTTCTGATCAGTATCATAGGCCTGACCCACGTACTGAAGCAGATCTAGGAACTTATCTGTGAACTCATCAACAGTCATCTCATCTATTTGTCTCAACTGTTCAAACTCAATTATCTTCATCTCCCTGGAACTATCAGGAAAAGCCCACCCTGCGAACTCATTAGCAAACTCTCCCCACGACATACTGTTCATTCTAGGCTCTATATAGTTCTTGAACCATTCTCGAGCCTTCTTACACTTCAGTGTAAATCCTGCCATCTCTATGGCTCTACTGTCATCTGCACCCAACTCATCAGTGATCATCTTCACAAATCTCAGGTACTCAAATGGATCATCTCCTGTGGTAAACTTAGGAGCATCCAATTTAAGGTACTCAGTCATCTTTACCTTACTTCCAGATGAACTAGATGGAAACATTTGGGCAACAGGGGCTATTGGTTCTGTTTGTGGTGGTGGAGGTGCTGGTTCATTTAGTTCTGGGTGTGCTGTACTTGGATGGATAGGGGAAGATGGGTACATAGGATATGGTGGATATGATGGGTAATAGTGAGGATATGGCATATATGGCATGTATGTAGGATATGGGTCAAAACGAGAGTACTCCGACATACCCTCCATCGGATACTCTGGATCCTGAAACAAGGATGGATAACCATAACCTGAGGCCTGAACGCCTCCCTCGGATTCTCCCATACCTTCATCCATAGACGGATCAGTCTCCATGGCCTCCCTCACTTCTTCTGATCCACCTCCTCTAACTACCCCTCTTCTGCTCTCGTCCACAGACCTTCTAGGGTCTATTGACATGCCTTCCCTGCTAGATCTTTGTGACCTTGCCCTAGGCAATGCAGGAGGACGAGCAGCTACTCCCTCACTATCTGATGGGACTCCAGTCAATCGAACTGATCGACGAGTTCCTCGCATCTTAACTCTGAAAACAACACATACTATAGCATATCAGCACATAACCACATATATCTTAATCATCAAAACACATGCATATGCATCTTATAGCATCAAAAAGACAGGACTCAACATCCTATCCTAGTGGACATGATTCCTATTGTGCTTGACCAACTCTAATCTCTATGAGCCCGACACGCTCTCTATAGGTCCGATCATATGAACCTAGGGCTCTGATACCAATCTGTAACGACCCCAAAATGGACCGTCACCGGCGCTAGGATTCAGGTCGGCTTAAGGCCGCCAGAACCCGTAGCAAGCCTGCTATACACTCTGTGTACCTGTAAATCTCATACATGATCATACATTTTCTGTGAAAATACAAATAAACTCTTTTTTCTGTACCAAGGCTTAACCTGTGCATGCACTATCTCTGTACCCCTGACTAGAGCTTGCTCTAGATAGGTTGTTTCATACCTGTTAAGCCTGGTTTTTCACATACTCTGTAAAATAGATACATAAACAGATCATGTACATAAACCAAAGATTTACAACACTAACATGACTAAGTCAAGCACAATTCTAACTTTAAAAACACAACTAGTACATCTCTTAAGTATTACATGTCCACTCTAAACTTATTACAAGTCTCTTTTCTCTTTCTGTACTCTTCTGGACTTCCCCTGTACACTGTACAATGAACCTGCAAGACTGGGGTTAAGGGAGTGGGATGAGCTCTATAGCCCAGTGAGTAGAATAATAAAATCAGTCATAAAATATGATCTCATGGAATGCGTCATAACACAGACAAGCCACATCAAGAGTAAACCTGTCACCACATAGCCTCAGTAACTTCCGTGCCAGGGCGTAGAATCGAGCACCTGGTCTTCCTGTCATATATGTATATGTGTATAACACCTCTGTACTTACCATTGCCAGGGCGTAGTCAAAGGCTCCTGGTCTTTACTATACCTGCCAGGGCGTAGTCCAAGGCTCCTGGTCTTAGCTCAGAGACTATGGGATCATTCAGCATTTACTCACACCAACAATAAGCAATGCAATGCAACATATTCGTGAATACTAATGCAGTCAACCTATTTGTATAATCATGATGCATGAGATATGCTAAAACATTCCATTGTTTCAGTAAAAGCACTAGGTTTAGTTCCACTCACCTCTGGCTCTGGACTGACTCTGCAGGTTCAGTAAACTCTGGAGCAGTACTTACTGCTGCTCTCTCTGGTTCCTCTGGTCTGTATAAACACATAAAGACTTAAATGAGGGACCAAACTACCTTAAATGAACTACCCAAGAATCCCCTTAATCTTACTCTAAAGCTCATGCAAAACATACAAAAGAAAAGCTGGACAGAACACTTTCGGCGGCAGGTTCGGCGGCCGAATGTCCTCTCCAGAGACGAAACTCAAGCACCTTCGGCGGCACCTTCGGCGGCCGAATCCCCCAAACAGAGCCGAACATGCAAAAACACTCGGGGGCAAGCTGTGGCAACCAAGCCACCATGCAGGAGGTTCGGCGGCCGAATGAACCTTCGGCTGCCGAACCTGAGTTCATCCAGAACTCAGCTTCAACGGCAAACCATCTCCTTCTTCCCTTCAACTTCTCAAAACATGCATACTTCAACTATTCAACACACATATACTCAAGTATATGTTCACAGGGGTCCAAAACTATCTAATAACCCCAACAACCAAATCAAACATAACACATAAACATGTATACATGCATAAATCATCAAAACTACCATTAATAACCTAAGCATGCATCTCTAACCAAACCTCTACAAAACTTCTGTAAAACCTTACAATAAGTTCAAGATCTTCACTTACCTTCTGTAACCAAGAAGATGAACGATCTGAACAAAGAAAAATGGCTCAATCTCCCCTCAAACTCACTAAACTCAAAACCTTGCTTTTACACTTCAAAACCTTCAAAACCTTTGAACACTTAACAAAACTCCTTGCATGAACAGCCTAAGCACTTGCAGATGAGTCATAAGAGGCGTGGCCCATCCCATGGCAAGATTCTGAGGCCACCAGCTGTCCAAAGCCATGACTCAGCTAGCTGGCCAACTCATCTTCGGCTGCCCAATCACATGCAAGACCATGTAACGTTCGGGGGCCGAACTTGAACTTCGGAAGCCGAACATTGAGCACTTTCGGCGGCCGAACTTACCTTCGGCGGCCGAACTTGGCTGAAGTATCCATGAACTACTTTCTCTTCAAAACTCAAAACTATATAACTTAAAAACCTTAAAACACATCATAACACTTAGAAAACAAAAATCCTACCCTTTTATAGAATCCCAGCACCCCGGATTCCACCAGATAACAGGAACTCCGGTGCCGGATTCTAGCCGGGTATTACATCTTGGGCTATCCATGGAAGAACAAAGAGGAGAGCGTACCTTGAAAGTGGCTGGGGCAGAAGAACGACGTAGGCAAATCGCGCAGAAGATAGAAGAGAGCAAAGGTTTCAAGAAGACAGAGAGAACTTGAAATTTGAAACAGTGATGAGACGAAGAGATGTTCTGAGTAGACTTGTCCTTTAGGCTGCGCGGTCATTATTACTCTCAGTATTTACCCCTTCATCAACCGGACAATAACTGATGAGAGGGTAAAGGGGTAATTGATGACCACTGGATTTTCTCACCCCGGTCTGAGGCCAGGCCCATGACACCAGCCCATCATCTAGAGGCCCTCAAGCCTCATCACATGCATCAAGTCCAGACCACTCAGTCTGGAGATCGGACTCCAGTCAGTTTCTTCAGTCAGGCCGGCCCTGTCCTTCCGGCCCAATGAACAGATTCCCTCTGGGCCTAGTCTTAACCCTATCTTCCGGCCCAGCTCGGAACCAGGAAGGAATTCAGCCCATTCGCCTTGTGGAACCATCCGCATGTGCGCCCGGGGAGAATCATGGGCCGTTACGCATGGGTCAGAGATCTGATTCCCTCATACGTCTGTATCAACGTGGCAAGGACAGGTGGCCCAATGACACACGTTCTGTTACACATCATTAGCGGACAAAAGGAAACATATAAAAGGAGAAGTATTCTCCTCTAGGGATAAGCTTTTTCCAGTTTTACAGAACCCATTGTAAAATCCTATTTTCTGGATCTCAGATCATCAATAAGGAAATGTGAATTATAAAAATAAAATTAATCTAACTTTCTTAATAATCGATATGGACAAATTAAATTTCACATATATCGAAAAATATATGTGATGTGAAATTAACTTGAACTAGTTTAATTTAATAAGAAAGTCTTTGAATAAATTGATTTATTTCTCCTAATTCTTCTTAATTTTAATAGGGGTACACAATTAGCCAATTCAGTTCAAAATTAAATCTAATCTAAAAAATTGAAAAATTAAATTTTAAAAATATAAATATCGAATCGATATGAGTAGTAGTATCGAATCAAATCAAACCGATTTTTCAGTTCAAAATCAATTCACTTTTCGATTTTAAAATTTTCCGTAGCTTTTCCATAAATTCCTTCGTTTTCTTCCGGTTTCTCTCAACCCAAACGACATAAATTTATTCTGTTACCTCATTTTCTTGCATTTTCAAATAGAACACTAAGTAAAAAAGAAAAATTAAACAAGATTTTATACTAGAAAAATACAAATCTAGCATAATCATTATAAATCCATCTTAAAATTAAAAGTAATACAATACAAGAACGCAAACACAAAGATTTGAGACGTCGGAGCTGTGATGTCGCGATGCTGTGACACGGGAGGCTGCCAAGAGCTATGATACTAGCAATGTTGGAGGCTGCCTGGAGCCGCGACACTGACGACACTAGAAACGATGGAAGTCCCCTGGACATGTATCACGGAGACATTGGGAAGCCCCTGGAGATGTGTGCAGCTGTGATGCTCGAAATATGTTGTCGCAGCCTACATCTTTTTTTTTTTTTTTTTTTTAATCCATGTATTTGATTTCAAGAATGGAGAACAAGCTGCTAGAAAGAGGAAGAGAAAGGAGATGGAAGTAGAGGAGGAGGTGACAGACAAAAAAATATTCTTGACTAGGGTTTATCATTCTAAACTGATGCATATATACATGAAATTTGAGGATTGAGATTTATTAAAAATAAATGGTTAGGATTATAGTTTGAGAAAAAAAGAGATTTATTAAAAATAACTGGTTAGGATTTATAGTTTTAAAAATAAATGTTTAGGATTTATAGTTTGAGAAAAAAAGAGATTTATTAAAAATAAATGGTTAGGATTTATAGTTAGAGAAAAAAAAAAAAAGATTACTAATTGCCAATGCCAGGATTTGATCCCAAAAACTTTCAAGACCAAACTCTAAATAGCCTACCATTAGCTTCAAATTTATTTCTCCCTCTGTTCAATTTCATTAAAATTTTAATTTTTAAAATTGAGCTAAATTAATTAAATCGAAAATTTTAAAAATCAAAACTGATTTAAATTAATTTATTATAGGAATCAAATTGAATTATGACTTTAAGTCGGTGCGATCGATTTTTCAGTTTATACTAAATAACATTCAATCTTAATTTATAATACTTAAAAAGAAAATGATTGTTTATAAAATATAATAGGCAGAGAAAGAATTTTTTTTTTATCTCTTAACTTAATTTGATGAAAATTATTTTAATCTGATGCCACTTTATTAAATAAAATTTTAACTTAATAAAAAATGGCGACCCATAATACACCAGCAATGCTCCATTACATGACTTGGGGATATTATATAAATGTTGTGGAGGAATAATTCTATGGAAAAATGCCGAGTGATGAATATAAAAAATTATTTTCCAGTCTTAAAGAATCTTTTATACATATATCTGTGTCTTACACTTCCAATGGTTTATACAGCTTCGACTAAATATTCTAATTTCTTTAAGACAAAAAGCATTTGCTGGGTTTGTTTATTTATTTAAGTATTGCATGATATTGTAAAGCAGAAGGCATGGTGAAGGAAGTGGGGATGCCTTTATAAAGCCTTACAAGATAGTTGGCGATCATCATGTCATTTGAACCAGTCACATCAATGACTTTGAAAAACCCTAGACCAAGCAAGTTGGCTTGTCTTGGAAATTCAGCCGCTACATTATCTTAATCCAGCAACTCGGTCTTTTTTGCTTTTTTCCATAAATAGCGATGCTAGGAAGCAGGCTATCCTCAAAATCACCATATCAATCCTTCCAGCAGCGAGGGGCGGATCCTGGGGCCATGATCCCCAGTGAACTTCCCAGGCGAAAAACTAATAAACGTTGTCTTATAGTTCCCTGGGGCCATGGTGGAAAAATAATAAATCGTTTATGAAGATTATGTTTTTATATATCTGAACTGAAGTTTACAACTCTTTAAATACAAGTAATCCTTTAACTAACTAACATAAGATCAGGAACTAGAATCGGAAATATGAAATACAAATTACAAATGTAGTTACAGCTGTACATTATCCTTATCCTTAATACGCCCCCTCAAGATGGAAGTTCCATCAGAAACTCCAATCTTGGATCGAAAATATTGGAACTGAGTTCGTCCAAGCGCTTTTGTAAGCACATCAGCAGGTTGTTCTTTGGTACTAATATGGCGAACTCGAAGCTGCCCAGCTTGTATCCGCTCACGCACAAAATGATAATCTAGTGCCAAATGTTTCATTTTAGTATGATAAATTGGATTCGCACAAAAATACGTTGCACCAATATTATCACAATGAATAGTTGGAGAGTCTGAAATAGGCAATTGCAAATCTTGTAACAAATGTTGGACCCAAATAAGTTCAGCTGCAGCATTAGCCAAAGCTTTGTACTCAGCCTCAGTGGAAGAACGAGAGACAGTTTTCTGCTTTGTAGATTTCCAAGAAATGACATTAGACCCAAGATACAATACATAGGCAGTCGTTGATCGTCCATGTTCAAGTGCACCACCCCAATCAGAATCGGAAAAGGCAGCCAAGGTATGAACGGAATTGCGACGAAGAAACAGACCAAAGTAAATAGTACCCTTTAGATAACGCAACACTCGCTTCAAGGCTTGAAAGTGTGTAGATGTTGGAGCATGCATAAATTGAGACAAGCGGTTCACTGCAAAAGAGACATCAGGACGAGTAATTGCCAAATATTGCAAAGCACCAACAATCTGACGATAAATCGTAGCATCAGCCGAAGGCGAGCCATCACATAAAACTAATTTTTCACTTGAAGATAGAGGTGTGTGAACCTCTTTTGCTCCAGCCATATCAAACTTAACCAAAAGATCATGAATATGCCGATGCTGTGAAAGAAAAAGCCCTGTAGGCGTAGAAATCACCTCAACACCTAGAAAATGGTGTAAATGCCCCAAGTCCTTAATAGAAAAACGGTTGGCTAATTTTGAAACACAATCATCTAAAAATCCAGTGTTATTACCAGTGAGCACAATATCATCCACATATATGAGAAAGTAAGCAAGAACAGTACTGGATGTGAAAATAAACAGAGAGGCATCTGCAGTAGATTTGCGAAACCCAAGTGAAAGCAAAAACGAAGTAAGTTCAAGATACCACGCTCTAGGTGCCTGCTTAAGGCCATAAAGAGACTTGCGCAAACGGCAAATGTGATCAGGAAATTCAGAATTCACATATCCTGGGGGTTGCTGCATATAAACAGTTTCATGAAGAGTACCTTGAAGGAAGGCGTTATTAACATCAAGCTGTCGCAAAGGCCAACCTCTAGAGATAGCAAGACTAAGGACAACACGAATTGTAACTGGCTTCGTAACTGGACTGAAGGTCTCAAAATAATCACGCCCAGCTTCTTGAAGAAAACCCTTGGCAACCAATCTTGCTTTGAACCTATCAATCGAGCCATCAGGTTTTCGTTTGATACGAAACACCCATTTACAGCCAATGGGATGATGATGAGCTTTCGGAACTAATTCCCAAGTTTTATTAGACAGTAGAGCATTGTATTCAGAATCCATAGCCCGACGCCAGTGCTCATTTTGCATTGCTTGTTTGACTGTTCTTGGTTCAATGGTTTCGGAAATAGGATACTTAGTTGTGACATGAATAAAAGCATCATTATAATACCTGGGATTAGGTTTTCTTTGGCGTTGAGGCCGCTGTCCAGCAAGAGCAGAAGATACATGTGACTCATGTGAAGTTGTAGTAGGGGCCACTGCCAACTGCGTTGCAGCATTGTGTAATTCAGAAGATGAGGCAGCTGCCGGAGAAGGTGGCTGCTCAAGAACTGAAGTTTCTGGAACTTCAGTTATTTGTAAAGCATTTTCAGTATGCTGGTGCTGCTCAGACCCAGAAGCCGAACATGGCTGATCATTCAGAGGTAACAAAATCATTGAAGCTTGAGACTGTGGAGGACCTGCGCATGGAGCATCGGAAAATAATGTAGAAAACTGAGTGACACTTGTGCAAACTATGGAAGGATACACATTTTCAACAAACTTCACATGACGGGAAAGGTATAATTTTGTAGTAGCTGGGTCATAACATTTATAAGCTGATTGGGTAGATGAGTAACCTAAAAAGATGCACGGTTGTGATCGAGATTGCAATTTGGAAGTAATGTACGGACGTAACCAAGGGAAACAGAGGCAACCAAATGGTTTTAAACGATCAGAATTATGAGAACGACCAAAAAGCTTATAAAATGGTGTTTGAAACGCAATAACAGAGGATGGCAGCCGATTAATTAAATAAACTGCAGTGAGAAAAGCATAAGTCCAAAACTCAAGTGGTAAGGAAGCAAAATGTAAGAGCGAAAGACCTGTTTCAACAATAAATCTATGTCGCCTTTCAGCAGTTCCATTGTGTTCGGGAGTGTGAGGTGGAGAAGTATAATGCGAAATGCCACAAGATAAGAAATGAGTTTTTAGTTTCTGATATTCTCCCCCATTATCAGTGAACACTGAGATTATTTTTGTGTGGAAATAATTCTCTACTAGCTTTTGAAAAGAAACAAAAATGTCATGTGTATCAGATTTCTTTTTCATTGGGTATAGCCAAGTATATTTAGTGAAGTGATCAATAAACGTAATATAATAAACATAACCATCAATAGACTGTTTTGTTGGTCCCCAAACATCAGAATACACAAGCTGTAAAGGTTTAGAACTTGTGAGAGAATTATCAAAAAATGGCAGTTTATGACTTTTGCTAACGGAACAAGAAACACAATGAAATTTGGACACAGACTTAGCTAACGACTCATGCCCCATGCTAGTAAGAGCTAAACGAAAAAATCTATTGGAAGGATGGCCAAGTTTATGATGAAAGGCCGAAAGTGAAGACACACTAGCAGTAGCATTCAACTGTGGTTGGACACGACTTTTGGAAAAGTTGACACAGTAAATGTCATCAATATTCTCGCCCCGTAGAAGCAACGCCCCCGTGCGCAGATCCTTCACAACAAAATAAAGTGGAAAAAATTCCACAGAAACATGATTAGTCCGGCATAGCTTAGCAATAGAAATTAAATTCTTGCGTAAATGTGGCACACATAAAACATTCGGAAGAGATAAATATGTAGATTTAGCTGGTAAATGAGTATTTCCAGTATGAGTAACAGCTAAATGTGTACCATCACCAAGTTGAACCTCTTCTGGCCCTCCATAATCAGTATAGCTCTGCAAAGAAGATGGATTAGACACGATATGGTGAGAGGCACCACTGTCAAACAGCCACTGTTGTGATGATGGATTAGCCGTAGTAGCATTCACAGAAGGTGTAGCTGACGTAGTAACTGACGTAGATGTAGAATTGGTTCGAACCACCATGTTATTTTCTCGAAGAAAACGTGCAAGTTTTCGACACTCAGCAGCTACATGCCCAACATTATCACAGAATTGACAAACAACAGCAGTCTGATAATTGCCACGATTATGATTTGGTTGAGAAGAACGAGATTGTCCTCCACGATTCCTGCGAAAAGATTGATTAGAACGCCCATAGCCACCAGTTTGCTGGGCTTGCCGATTGCCTGGTCTATTCGTGTAATTAACAGTAGCAATAGGAGGCGAAGAGTCAACCGGTTCCTTGTCTTTCAACGATCTTTCAAAATCAGTGAGTTTCTCAAATAAATCAGAAAAAGAAATTGCAGTTTCCCTAACTTTGATAGCAGCAACAATTGGACCATAATCATTACCAAGTTGAGTAATAATATGAACAATTAAATCATCATCACTCACAGGATTTTGTGTAAGCGCTAATTCATCAGCAATGGCGCGCATCTCATTCAGAAACGTAGCAACAGGTTTCGTGCCTTTTGGATGCTGAGCAAGTTTCGTTTTGAGCGAAAGAACCCGCGATCGCGAAACATTGGCGAAGCTTTGATGCAGTCGATCCCAGACTTCTTTAGCAGTCTCTGCTGAGGAAATCAGAGGTTGAATTGTTTCGGAGCAACTCCCAAGAAGAGCACTGACCAGAATATGGTCTTGTCGATACCAGAGGAAATATGCTGGGTTTACAGATCGGTCTTTGTCAGGGAGAAATTTGGATGGAGATTGTTGAGTTCCATCAATAAAGGAAAGCAAATCAAGCCCGATTAGCGTGGACTGGACTTGCTTCCGCCAAACAGGGAAATTTTCTTGAGTGAGCTTAATGGGAAAGTGGGTAGGTGCATTTAGTTGAATAACAGTGGTAATAGATGTAGAAGCCATAAGAAGACAAAATAGAGATCAACCAAAAACTCGTTAGAGTATTTTATGGCTCTGATACCATATGAAGATTATGTTTTTATATATCTGAACTGAAGTTTACAACTCTTTAAATACAAGTAATCCTTTAACTAACTAACATAAGATCAGGAACTAGAATCGGAAATATGAAATACAAATTACAAATGTAGTTACAGCTGTACATTATCCTTATCCTTAATATCGTTGTCTTATAATTTTTTGGGCCATGATCCTTTCAAATTTTTATATATATACAGTATAAATATTTTAAGAAAATAAACAAAAATTAAACTTTAATATATAATTAATTAAATTATTAATATTTAAATTTTCATGACTAATTTTATTATTTGATTTCTAAATTTTGAAATAATAATATCATGTTCAACTTTAATATTTAAATTACTTTTATAACTAACTATAAAAACAAATTAAATAATAAAACTAAATATTATTATTAAAAAGTGAATAATAAAGTGACTACTATAAATAATTATTTTTTATATTTCAATTGTCATAATTCAATTATAACAGTTTGTTTTTTATTCAAAACAAAAATTATAACAGTTTGTTTCAAACTGCATTTATTTTTACTATTATATTATAAGATAATAGTTTATTATTTTTTATAATAGATAAAAAGAATGGTTAAAATTATAATTTTATTAAATATAAAATAAATAATTTACTAAAACATATTATTATTATTATTATTATGATATATATTGAAAAACTGAATTGTTTTACAATAATTTTAATTAAACTGTTACAAACTCTTATCTTAATAGTATTAAGGCTATAATTTTATAGTTATTGTTATATTATTATTGTATAAACTTTATAATAGTGAATATAACTTAGAAAAAAATCTATAAACTTATTGTTCCGATTAATATTTGTATAGTAAGTATAAGTTCTTATTATAAAGTATTAATTAATGTAAAATTATTTATACATAAACTAAAACTCCTAAAACTGAAAATCTTTTTTATGACACTTATCCCTTTATACATTATTATAATATTACTATCTTCATAGTTATTATTTGACGCTATTTTTAGAAACTGAAAAATAAATTTCATATTGATCATTGATATTATACAATAATCGCTTAAAATAAATCATGAGCAATCAACATAAAATAGAACCATGTGATAAAAATCTTATAAGTCAACGCTCGGTCCTACCCGTAAAAAAGAAAATTCGGACACTATTATACCCGATTTTTCATAAAAACTCGCTCTCTTCTAAATAAGTCGAGTTTTCTCATAAAATTATTGTTAACAAGAAACAATTCAGCAAATACTCATTACGCTTATAATTACGGATTTTCTAATCAATTAGCCGGTGGAATTTCCTGTCAATTAGCCGGTGATCCCACCGATTTCTAAGAGATACAATAATTAATCCAATTCCCTTACAGTATAAAGGCTAATGATCATAGAGATCAAGGTACACAATTCTTACACAATTACTTTTGAGTTCTAAAACGATTTCTTACATCGCCCTATTATTCAGTTTACTGATTTGAGCATCGGAATGGCTGTTATAGACATCAATCACCTCACATTCCTCTTTCTCGCAGAATTGACCAATCACAACATAATTCTATTTCGGTCACATCAATCATTTAATAGATTTATTATTTTTAATTCATTTTAAATCGAAAGAAATTCATGTGTATTTTATTCTTTTAGTCCCCTTCTATGTTTAGTTATGTATCCACCCTACTTTCTCCGTCCCATAAATATAGTTTTGTAGTTATTTTCATATAAATTCACAAAATATAGTTTGTAAAATATGTAATGTTGTGTATTGATGTGATCGTTTGTGAGGCATTTATACACATGACTTAGAGAATTCAAAGTAAAGATGAGATGAGCTACGGATAACAAAGTATCTAAAAATTATAACAAATCAACTTTAAAAATATATGAAGATGTGGTTTATCCTAACACCCACCCCCCAAGCTAATGGTGGAAGGAAATGAAGACTCGGCTTATCACAATGAAGTTTAAATAAAAGATAACCTAAGAATATCATTATATCATTTTCTGAACTTACAAAATGAACTGTAGACTACCTTGCTGGACTTGCTCTCCAACAAAATGATAGTTAAATTTAAAGTTTTAGTGCGAGCATGAAAAAAGGGATTGTACTTGGATAAATTGCTCCAATGTTCTCGCACCATAGAAAAGCAAAGACGAAAGACAAATAAATAATTTTCTTAAGTAAAAGATGTGATCCCCAAAACATCATGGTATTTCTAATGCTTTATGTTCATTTTCAATGGATAATCGACGGGCTATGGTTGGTTGTTTCTTAGAAACCTATGAAATGAGATTATACCCTAAAAACACAACATAATCACGGGTTGATTGCTCATCATCAGGGTAGTGACCCCGGTCACTGTTCATATAGCAAGTGTAAAAATAGATAAAGATTGTTTTGCTAAGAATAAACCAAGCTAACTTGTATTATGAAGATAATGTAATAACCATTTATAAAAACCAAATAGGTTATGGATGGCTAGTTCATAAACTAACAAATCTTGTTAATTGAGAATGTGATATCCAATTTTGTAAGATTTAAATATTGCAAGGCACCAATAACTTGATAATGATAGAGTTTATCTCATCTGTTGTATAGTTTATCTTTATCATCTTATGTATCTTATCTTGTGTATATTTATATTATCTCATGTAATCTTATCTTCCATAAATTATGTAACAAACTTGTGTATAAATGGCTTTTATGGTATCAGACCTACCAGGCTTTAAATTTTTTTTTTCTTCTCCTTTCTTCATGGCCACTTCTCTCTCTTCTTCTTCAACCCAAGCTAGCGTTATTGCTTCTTCTCTTCCTAATACTAATCAATATTTACTTGTTAAATTAACCTCTACAAATTATCTATTGTGGAAGGCCCAACTCCTACCTATTTTAAATGGTTATAACTTTGTTTCTCATGTCTTGTCTACCTCTACACTACCAACAAAGCTTCTGGTTGATAATACTCCAAATCCTAAATATGATTTGTGGTATAGGCAGGACCAATTAGTTGTAAGCTGGTTATTTTGTCAATTTCTAAGTCCTTACTTCCCCAACGTGTTGGACTTATTATTGCTAAAGAAATTTGGCTTAAACTTGAGACCATTTTTTCTCAAGGCACCCGAACACAAATCTTAAGCAAGGATCTAATTCCATTGATGACTATAAGAAACGTGCTAAGGAAATTTTTGATTAATTGAATGCCTTGCAAAGTGAAGTCTCTTAGGACTCTTTAATCAATGATATCATGGAAGGTTTATCCTCCTTATCGTCCATTCATTTGGGCTATTAAGGCTCGTAATACTTATATTTCCTATGATGATCTCTATGCTCTCTTGCTAAGTGAAGAGCCACAATTAAAACTCGAGAATCTCTCCATTGAGAATACAGTTCCTCCTACTGCCCATTATGTCCACACAACTACACCTTCTAGAGGGCGTGGTGGTCGAGGACATGGACGTGGTTGCTCCTTTTCTCATTTGAATTCATCATCTCGATTTTCCACTACTATTATTTGTCATAATTGCAACGGAAATGGTCATATTGCTTGTCAATGTCCATCCCCTGCAATTGTCCATCGTATTTATTCTAATCCTAAACCAACCTCTATTTTGGCTGCTACTCATTCGCTTGTGCAGACATGACTCATTCGCTTGTGCAGACATGGATCATGGACTCTGGTGCCAATTATCACCTAACTGTTGACATTGGGAATCTCGCTCAATAGACACCCTATACTAGACTTGATGAAATTATTCTTGGCAATGGTAAGATTATTCCCATTACTCACATTAGCTCTTCTTCTGTCTCTCTTGATAACCATTCTTTTTATTTAAATCATATTTTGTATTCTTCAGTTGCTCATCGTAATCTTGTTTATGTTTATGCCTTTTCTAAGCATATGTATCCATTGAGTTTTTTCATAACTTTTTTCTTGTTAAGGATATCCACACGAAACAGATACTCTTTTAAGGCCATAGTAAAGACGGATTGTACCATTTGCTTCTAAAACCTTCTACTTCTATTTCTCTCGAGGCCAATAGCAGTACTTTTCAGATTTGGCATGCCAGGCTTGGTCACGTTAATTCTTGTCTTGTTAATCGTACTATTAGACTTAATCAATTATCATGCAGATCCTTTTCTAAAGTTTCTTGTAATGCTTGTCATTTGGGCAAAATGCATAAATTGTCATTTTTAGACTCTTACTCTCCAGTTAATAAATTGTTAGAGCTTATTTGTTCTGATGTTTGGGGTCCATCCCCAATTTCTTCTATTGATGGATTTCATTTTTACGTTTTATTCTATTATCATTACAATAAATACTCTTGGAGTTTCTTCATGAAAAATAAATCTGATGTGCTACCTATTGTTATTAAATTTCATAGTCTTGTTGAAAAATTCTTTTATTTACCAATAAAAAATTTCCAAGCAAATTGGGGTGGGGGATTTCAAGCTCTTACCACTTATTTGAGTACTAATGGCATTTCTCAACGTGTATCTTGCCCTTATACTCTAGAGGAAAATGGTTGTACCGAATGCAAGCATCGACATATTGTTGAAATAGGGTGAACTTTGCTTCTTCATGCACATTTACCTTATAAATATTGGACCTATGTCTTTGACACTAGTGTGTATATCATCAACCACTTACCCTTCCTTACTTCTCACACTACTACACCTTATGAGGTTTTATTTCTTGCTAAACCGAATTATATAGAATTTCATGTTTTTGATTGTTTGTGTTATTCATGGCTAAAGTCTTATGCCAAACACAAATTATCCCCTCGATCTAGTCCCTATGTTTTTGTTGGGTATAGCAAAAATCATAAAGATTACATTTGCTTGGAAATTTCTATTGGTAAAATATTCATCTCGTGATATGCTTTGTTTTCTGAATAGGAATTCCCACTCTCCAGTCACAGTGATATTGCTGCCACTCAAAGTGTTTAGTCTATTCCTTCACAATCAACCACAATTTCGATGGTCCCATTGCTAACTACCCAAGCTGGACTCCTTGGAATCGAATCCACAAGGAATTGACACTAAGAATTTCCAAACAATGACTAGGAAAATAAACAATAAAAATAAAATTGAGAGTTTTAATGATGAGTTAAAATAAAAATTAAAATAATTAAAGCGATAATCAAAAGAGAATAAAAAAAATGTAAATAAATTCTAGTTGAAGTGTAGAATCTATTTCAGTTTGGAAATTGATCATAGTACATTTATTTATTCCAATAAATTAGTTATAGTTATGGAAGACGCTCCACATAACTAATCTCTCATTAGATTTAGATTAATTAGGAAACGTTTGTTAATTAACTCTAGCCAATAAATCCCCTAAAGAACGTCTTTGGAATTTTATTTATCAACTGCCTTAAGAATTAGAGAGAACCAATTCTAATCAATAAACTAAATCGCGTAGTGAGTTTAAGTTAGATCATGCAATTTCTTAGTGGATTACACTAATTGTTACTTGATGTTGAATAACCTGAGCAATTACGGATTTCAAGCATTCAAACTAACAATCTATTATTTTGCAATTATGAACAATGGGCCCTATTGATCAAATAATAAAGCAATAACAATATTAAGAACTGAATTTTCATAAATATTGGAAGAATAAAAGATGAACAATTGTGTTTAGATCTCACAATTCATGTTTAAACTGAAATTTCACCCTAATTTCAACTAGAAATAAAGAGTTTAGCTACTCATGGCTTTGGAAGAAAATAAAAGAGAAAAGAGAATTGAAGATGAAGGATGGATGGCAGATATGCGGCTGTCCACAAAGGTGGCTTATATAGGTGCTTAACCCTAGTAAAATCCTTTTAGGAATAGGAATATTCTCTTATTCTATTTGAATTAGGAATCCTTCCTTTGATATATTTCTTCCAAGGAGAGAACTCCTTGATTTGAGGAGGATATGGTGCTGCACTTGAGGAAAAATCGAGTGGGTCCTGTGACTTTTAATGAGGAGACCTAGTTTTCTTATTTTCAAATTTGAATTTTTCTTGCTCACTATCAGGTTCTATGCAGACTGTTGATTTACACAGTGGTTTGGGCAAATTGCTAGTCAAATCCACCATCTGAATATGATTAACTCAACTTGCGGGTCTAGGCAATTCCTGACTTTTGTGAAGTATAATCATTTAGTGGGTTTGCCCAAATTACTGGTCAAGTCAATTTCAACGCATTTTAACAACTTTTTATCAAATTTACTTCTCTTTGGCTTTTCTGCTTATAATAAAAAATGCAAAATTAGTTAGAAAAATACTCAAATCAATGCTAAGAACAATATAAAAAATGTGTTGAAATTACGTGCAATTAGTAATGTCTCCAAATGTTCCTGGTCAATAGTTTTATTATGACTGGACAATTATTAGAGCTATTGAAAGTTGTACATATTATGTTTTTTTTTCTTTTAGAGGAATCAATTTATCTCATAGGTTGAAATATGTGATATATCTACAATTAATATGTAGGTGCTTATTTTATAAATAAGTACATCTAACTGACCTGTTGAGAAATCCATAGGAAAATAACCTGTGTCTATAGATTACTCAAGTGATGGTTGTGTAAGTGTTCCTTTGACTTGAAATCAATAAATAATCTTATATGGAGATTTTTATGTTTTGATTCATATTATACGGTGCTTGGTTCATGAGTAATAATTGAAGATAAATTGGATATATTAGGAATTGTATAAAGGTGTTTATGTGATTAAGATAGGATTCATCACTCTACGTTAAATTAGGAATGTTTCATTTGTTCTTTGCTAGCATTAACCCTCCTAATATTTGTTACTCCCTCTTTTTTACCTATTGTTTTAAGTTTTTGCACATGAATTAAAAACAGAAAAAAATATACAAAAATTTTAATAGAAATAAAGATAAAAAGCACTATATTATCCTTCAATAAATGTCTATACAAATAGAATCAATCTAATTAATATTTTAAAAATACTCTACTTATTGAATGATGTATTAGAAAAGGAAATGTTTAATGAAGTATTGGAATTATAAAATGGCAGTCATTTAAAAATAAAAAAAAAAATCCTAGAATGACAGGTAAAAAGAAAATAGAGGAAGTATAAATTATTATAAAAAAAAGCTTAATTTTCTTTTGGGATTAAGTTTATATTTAGCTTTATTCTTATGTGCCCCTTACTTCTAGTAGTTTCCATTACATTTGACTAAATAGGTAACCAATTCTTTTCAATTTTTAAGTTTTTATTCAGTAAAAATTTTGAAATTAGTATTTAGTGTTTTGACTGATCAAAACACTAGTATTTATAAATTAAAGAGCTTCTTATATCTTTTGGCTAATCACTATTAAAATAGATACCAAATAGTAGAACAATTGGTACTCACCCTCGTAACGCCGGACTCTTATGTGGAGAGGTCTTGGGTTCGAGTGGTGGGGGAGGCGACCTAATATTCCTATGTGGGGAATATTAGGCCAAATCCCATTGGCCTCGTGAGGTCTTGGGACAAATCCTGCCCGGCGGTTGTGAGGCCAATGGGATGAATCACGGGAGGGTCGGACTTCAGGCTCTGGGCTATGTGGGCTCGGGAGATGGGAGAGGGACCCCCGTGACATAAAAAGGCGCATGTTAAAAAAACCTATTTTCAACTTTCGAAAAAGTTGAATGCTTGCTTAACTATGAATTTGTATGATGTCTTGTCCCAAAATAAATGACCAAGAAGGGGTGAATTAGTAACTTTTATCAATTTTTTAACTCTTGCTTTAAAGTTTAGTGAAAAATTATGGCTAATGATTCTCAGTGTGAAAAGGTGCAAGTTTAAAATAGATAGCTAAAATTTTTTCTTAAAAACTTACAACAATTTTACCAAACATAACTAGTTCAGATTAGATACAAAGAAAGTAAAGCAGAAATAGATATAGCAAACTACTTTGAACATATTTTCATCAAAGTTATTTCAGCATACACATGTTAGAGTTAAAGATTAAGTACTGAAAATAAAGAGTTTAAGAAGAGAGAATCAAACACTAGAGATTTATAGTGGTTCAGCCAACTCAGCCTATATCCACTCTCCCAAGGACTTTTTTTGAGTATTTATTCCACTAAACTTCTTATACACAGGCAAGAGAATACCCTTTCTTACAACAGTAAGCTTCTTCTCAGGTGTTTGTAACCTTTACAAGTTTGAATCACCTCTCAAATTCCTCCCTAAGTTTCAATAAGTACTTAAAACTTCTACCAAGTAAACACACTCACTTGATCAATCTTAAATAAGTTTTGTTTCATATAAAAATACTGTTAATGACCTAACAACAATACAACAAAATGCTATTAATAAGAGAGAAAAAACTTGTCAATGAAGATCAGATTCTTGAATGAAAGTAGGTAGACAAGTTTAAAAATGCATTCAAAAATTCAATATTTTCATTAAGAATTTATAAAGAAAAAATGTCTATTATATATAGATATCTTAAAATTTTATATCTCATCTACAAGAGTTGTTTAATAAAATTTCAAAAAAATAGGTGTTGTAACATTGAAAGATGTGTAGACTAAAATTAGTTAACTAGAATAAAAGCAGATAAAAATTAAATACCTAAATTTAAAAGTAGATATATAATTTTAACTCTAAAAATTTTAAATATTCTTTTCAAACTTTAAGGGAAAATTATTTTCTAGAAAACATTTAAATTGAATGAGAGTAAAGACTTTATGACTTAACATTGGCAAATCAATTTACTCACTCTTTTGCATTGAAACCTAAAAGTACATTTATCTTAACTTTTCTTTCTTTAATTTATTTTAAGTTATCTTGAAAATCTTTTTTTTTTCAGAGCGTTTTTCGATTTTTCAATATTTAGATACTATACTTTTAATTTTTAAATAACTAAAAATAGTTAGATATGTAAATTCATTAAATTTTAGTATCATTAAAATCAAACTTTTGTAAAATTTATGGGCCAACATGATGAAATCATAAATTATGTGCATCAGCTTAGTGATTATTTGTTGAGTTTTATTTCATAAATTGAGCAAACACATTGAATATTAATTTACTTCAAATCACAATTCTACATGGTGTCCATTAGAAACATGGTCTAACTTCACATCAAACTAGTGCTTTTTTTTAAAAGAAAATTTTTTCTAAAGCATATTACAACCTAGCCCAACAAAGTTTTAAACATGGTCCCAAACTATAGAGGCCTAAACAACAAAAGTTCAAGTCCAAAGCTCAAGTCAACAGCAATCCATACTCCAACAACTAAAAAGGAAAGCCTTCAGAGTTAAAAACCCTAAAGAATATTGATCAGATTTGACTCACAAGACAACCAGGTAAATTAACAAAAGAAAAAGCAAGCAACACTGCTGTTGAGAAACTTAGAGCGTAGCTAAGAGAGAAACCTCTTTTCACATAGTAGAAAATAAGCTCCCAAAGCCTTGCTTCCATTGTCCTCCCCTGTAGGTTGAAAGGAAGGGGCCATCATCAGTCACTTAGAAAGGCTAGCTATAAACCATAAACCTAAAGGGCTAGTTTAAAAGGGAATGATTATCAAGCTTTTTTTTTTTTTTTTTTATCTTTATCTACATATCCTTATCTCAAAATATTATGGGATAACACACAGTAAAATTTATCCACATAACTATTTGCATATGATCCAATATTATATATTTTTAAGCATTGTATATCATATTAAAAATATGGATCGAACTTTACTTTAAAAGTTAGCAGCTGCTTGTGATGTTCTTAATTATTTTGTATCGTACATATTTTATTTTTATTTTTCTTCTTCAAAATAATAAAAAAAAATACTATTATATATTAGACTTTAGGTACGGTATTTTAGCAGTGGTTATGAAATTGTTATTTTAATTTATATAGAACTGATTAGACTATGTCAAAAATTTTAACCAGTAACATTTAGCTAAAATAAAATAATAGAAACGAGAGATCAGAAGCCAAAAACTCTTATTGAAATTCTTAAAGAATTGAAAATTTTTTTAAAACAGCAAAATAAATTATTTATAATAAAAAAATTCTAATATGAAAAATTATAAAAAAAATTTAAAAAAATAATAAAAAATACAAAATTAACCTCCTACCGATGGAATTTTCATCTTAAACTTTGTAACAGACCTACAGCTCTCGTCACACTTTTAAAAGTCGTGCGTTTCGAAATTTTCTTTTTGAAAAGTTATTGTGGGTCTCATCAAATATCGAAAGTAAAAATTAAGTCTGATCTAAATCTGTTATAAAATCAAAAACTAATTGCTCCATATCATTAATATTTCTAAGATAACGGACAGCGGTTTAAAATTATTATAAAAAAATATACTTTTTCCTACCATCTCTTAATAATATATTTTAATAAAAAATTTATTTTATATTTAATAAAATTATAATTTTAGTCATACTTTTTATTTATTATCAAAAATTAAATAAATCGCTACTGCAAAGACATATATTTTAGAGTTTAAATTATTACTTTTCACTTATAATTATAATTAAAATATGTAACGTAATAATTTACAGTTGCTGCTTTTGTTTCATATATTTATAGCAGTGAAATATATTATATAAATAAATAAATAAAATATTTATTTCTTTGAATCTACACATTATTCCAAGAGACCTACGTGTCTCATGACAATTTGATAAAACAAGTTAGAAAGATGACAATCACCACTCATCTTCCCTTGCAAACACAGCATCTTCCTACTTTATTAGCTTTTGCTTTGTAATTTGCAAGGTCGTTGTAAGCTCCCTTGCTTCTTCACCTTACCTCCACTCAAATTTCTCCTAAAATAGACAGTTTTTCTTTTTCTCCCATAAATAGATATTGAGTGGTTGACATAAATCATTGGAAGGACATGTGTCATAATCCCAGATGATTCATCATCTTCATGTCGAGTATTAAACTGTAACCACATGAATACAGAAAAAAATCTCATGTGCTTATCATGCATCATGCCAAAAAAAAAAAAAAGCACTTGCGGAATCACCAGGGTGTGCGTGGATTCTTTTGTTTAATGATTCATTGAATTTTCCTTTAATTAATTATGTTATGTGGTTTTCAAACTCTAAGAGTGTCGTTTATAGCATAACATCAACAGGTCTTACTTGGATGCCAAATTTGTCTGTTTCGTGAAAACTTGCTCATCAGTCAATGCATCACCACTTCATCGGCATCCATTTGTCAGTTATAAGCCTAGTTAATTTATTAATAATTTATAAATCAAAATTATAATTAATTCTGTTTAAACGTGAACATTTACTCATTGAATTAAATAAATTAAAAATTAAAATTTTAATATTTATAAAATTTAAATTAAATTAATTTTAATAAAAATCAAATTAAATTAAATTAATCTTATTCAATTTTAATATTTATAAAAATTAAATTAAATTAATTTTAATAAAAATTAAATCAAATTAAATTCATCTGATTTAATTCAATTCAATTTTATTAATTTAAATTATTAATAAATTTTTTATTTTTTACACTTTATTTTTAATATTTTAATATTTAATTAAAATATTTTAATTTTAATATAATTTAATCTTTTTATATTATTAAAAATAATATATTATTACTAATCGGTTTGATTTAATTTTTTAATTTTTTAATTAAAATCAAATCGAATTAAAGTAATTAAAATTTTTAAAATTAAAAATCGAACCGAATTGAAATAAATAAAAAATTAAATTAAATTTTAAAATTAATTTGATTCGATCAATTTTTTGAACCAAGCATTTGTTAAATTTTCTTAACTAAATGTTTAAAATCCAAATATAGAGAATTCTTCCCTGGAATTTAAATGGGTTTGTCCTTAAAGTTTTAGCATATATTTTTTTGGATAATTTTCATCGGCACTCGGATATATATATATAATTCAGTCAATCATTAAATAATATTAAATTAAAATTAAAAAATCTTATAAATTAATGTAAACTATGGACTAAGTATATAAACAATTTGGTTTAGATAAGAAATTCTTGGAGCATGTTCAATTTACGTTTTATTGAAGGATGATTGTAGTATTATTAATTTTCATAATTTAGATTTATTTTGAAATATTATGTTCATATATTCTTTTAAAATATTAATATTTTTCATTAATATAATATATTCTTTTGTAATATAATTAGTTACAAAATATTCACTACAAGAACTATTAAAATTAACAAAAAAAAATTACAACATTATTAATGTTATTATTATAAAAATTAACATACAATAACAATATAAATAATTACAATTAATAATATATAAATATATATAACAATAATAAAAATTATGAATATTAATAAGAAAAAACTTATTTATTGTTATAAAATTTATAGCAATAATTTTTATATTTTTAATAATAAAAATTTTTATTATTAATTTAATATTTTTATATTGATAACCGCCGAATTTCTAATATTTTGGAGTGAGACCGAATTTAGAAAATAAACGTAAGCCTAAAATCCATCAGGACCCCTAATGTAGATCGGTCTAGCGTCATGTACTCCAGTTCAAGATCAAAGCAGACCGAATTGACCACATGCGCAGGTCTACGGCTAATCCAGTGACGTGACAGGAGATAGGAGAGTAAACTCAGCCACCCGTAATTCTTTTAGCATGCGCGTCGAAAGAAATTGAATGATCGCCTAATAGAGGGAGATATGCTGACACGTCCATACGTACGGAGTCTGAGTGACCGGAATTATGACATTATAGTAGGGTGGCAGTTATGCGTCACTAGAAGATAAGCAATAAAGGGAGGGAGATATTATTTTTCCGAAGAGCTCATTGATATACTATAAATCCTATTTTCTGGATTTTAGAATATCATATAACAATACAATATGCCACTTTATTATAAAAAATAAAATAAAGTATAAAATTTTTGTAAAAGTTTGATTTGTTTGTACAACAAATTAAATATATACAAAGTTTTTATAAAAGAATATTATTATATATCACAACTAGATATATAATTATGTACATTATTTTGCTTTTATGTGAAATTAATTTTTATGTTATCATTATTTTCATAGGAAATCTTTATTAATTTTGGATTTTTTCCAATTTTAATGTTATTTCTCAAAAAAATTATAACAATTAAAATTGAGTTTAAAAAAATATAATAATCGTGTAAAAGAAATCTATAAAATAAAATCATAATTCTATATTAATATTGTTATTATAAATATCATTCTATTCGCTTCATGGATATGGCTTACTTTCTTTTTATCTATAATAAATAATGTGTTATTTTTATAATAATTTATTACTAATTACTAAATTGTCCCATATTTAGTATAAATTGAAAGAAATAAAATTTATTAATTTTAAAATAATTTAGTGATTTTGTTCACCAATATACAACAAGATTACATTTCATATAGTCTAATGGAAAATTTACAAGAGGGAATGAACCACAAGCCTATGCAGTGAAAATCAACGAAACTAAAACTCAAAATTCCAATCACTCTGAAATTTAACCATTCAATTTTAAGTCAACCGAAAGCAATAAACCGTCGAAACACCAAAAGCCATCACAGCGCCTGATACACGAAATACAAATCAAGGCATAACAGTGCTACTGGACAGACGATGATAACGGGCAAAATATCAAGATAATAGATAACGGTAAGTATCCATGCAACAAATGACAAGACTTATGGATAGTGTAAGCACACCTGTAGACAACAAGGAGATGTAGTATAACTTCAACCTAATAACGATGTAATGAAAGCATACACCATCGTATGATGCTCTTTGTTATTCTCGATTTTTTTAATGTGAGATATTAGTAGGGATGTAAATGGGTAGAGTACCCGCGAAAATTAAACTACCCGAATCCGAACCCGATTTATATTAGTAATATCCGAATCCGTTCCGAATCCAATTAAAAATTAATTTAAACTATCCGAATCCGTACCAAACCCGATTATTATTACCCGAATAAAATCCGAACCCATTTAATCTTATATATTTTAATTAATAATTTATATAAAAAATATTTCTCATTAATAATTTTTATTTAAAAAATCTAATATTTTTAAAAAATATTTAAATTTAAATTTTTAAATAAAAATATAAAAAAATTTATAAATATTATTGTATAATATATTTTTTATATTAAATTAATTATTTATATAAACGGGTTCGAGCAGTGGGTACTCTGTACATAAAATCTGAATCCGATTCGAATCCGCAACGGATATTATTTTTAAAATCCGAATCCGTCTCAAACCCAATTATAACTACCCAAATCCATTCTATTAGGATTCGGTCGGATCGGATACCCGAAAATACCCGATCCGTTGCCATCCCTAGATATTAGTGTGATAGTAGATTATATTTTGAAAGTCAATACTTGTTTTGAGCCTATTACTTTACATTGAATTCATGGATTGTTGAATTATTTTATGAATGAAGTGACTAAACTCTATTTGAAAAGGTTTTATTTTGAATTAAATAATTTATAATTTATCTGATATTAGATTTTATTGGAGTTTATTTTGAATGAAGTGATTAAGCTCTATTTGAAAGGCATTTTACTTTTGGATTAAATAATTTATAATTTATATGATATTAGGGTTTGTTGGAGTTTATTTTGTTCTTATTTGCAGCCTTATTATAAAATTTTATTGTAGGTAAAAAAAAATCTTATTGAAATGATTTTTCTTAAAAGCAATAAGAAAAAAATAAAAGAAAAAGTCCAATTTAAATTGAAAAGGCATTTTCAATAACTTTATTGTGAAAGAGGAGATGATTGCGTGGTATCATGTGAATCATACACGTGGTTAGAAATAATTGGGTGCGACTTGAAAATATCAGCCTATCATGGCTAACTTTCGAACAACTCATTTCCAGGAGGTTAATACTTAATATATAATTTATTAGAAACAAGTGATCAATATCGACATGCCGCGAAAACGGCTCTATAACTATGATTCCCCTTTCGTGGGCGGCGGAAAAAACAAATTTGATAAGAAAATTTATTATTTAGTTTTGTAGTATAAATTCAATTTATTAATTTATAAATTTTAAAAAAATTATATTGTTAAGTTGAAATACTGTTATAGTTACTTTTAACATCAAAGGGATAGAAATTTTTATTTCAAAATTATCCACATTCTTGTTTTAAAATTACTTATATATATATATATATATATTATAAATTTTTTTATAATTTATTTTTTTATCTTTAAATATTAATATTTCAGTTGACTTATATCACCTGTACCTGTGATATATAGTAAGAATCAAAATATTATATAAAAAAAATGAAAAAAAAGTGATAGCAAAATGAAAATCAAAAGCGTAAATTCAAGAGAAAAGAAAAAGGAGGGTTCCAGTTGCCGCGTAAAATATTCGAGTTACCAGTTACCAAATATCCCTCTATATATGCCCCTCACCGGTTTCACCCCCTCCCATTCCCAAGCCTTCCATTATTTTCTCTCAATTTCTCTCAATTTCTCTCGTTTTCCCAGAAACCATCTCACCATTTTCTCAGGCTTCTTTTGTTTCCTTTCCGATTTCCATCTCTCCAAATCAATGAAGAAATCCGGCTTCTTTGCTGCTTCTGTAGCTGCAGCTTCTGCTATATCTGTTACTCCTTCTTCATCTTCTACCTCAAGCTTTAGTTGTAATTCTAATATGCCTCTTTCTCGTGAGGTAATTATTTTATTTTCTTGTTTGGAAAAAGCTGAGGCCTGCCTGCTTCTTCTTCTTCTTCTTCTTCTTCTTTTTTCTTTTTTTCTTTTGGGTTTCTCTGTTTTTGTTGTTTGATTACTTGCTCTGTTTTTCCTGTTCTTCTATTCATATATGAGAAAGCTTGGATTTCACTCAAAATTTATCTCTTTTTTTTTTTTTTTTTCTTTCTTGTAGGAAGCTAGCTCAAAGAAAGAACATGAGAGATCAGCTTCCACAGACAAGTTTGCACCCAGGTTTGATGGGTTGAGGTTTATTGAAACGCTGGTTACTGCTCACCGATGACATTCTTTTTCTGGCTTTTAGGAGCTTCACCATCACTGCCTTTAACTGTCCATCCTTTTATTTCTCTCTTTTTATTTTAGAAGAAAGAATGAGAAATTAAAAAAAGGAAAAAACATCATTAAAAGGTCTGAACTTTAGTTTTTGTTTTCTTTTTTTTGTGTTTTTTTTTTCCTTCATAGCCTGTATTAGATGTGATTAAGAGCAAATTTGTAATGTTTGAGTCTTGTGATAATCTTCAATACTTTAAAAAAAAAAAAAAAAAAAAAAAAAACTCTTTTATGTTAAGGATTTAGTGGTGCGTGTTTTTGCCATTTATTTTGGGTTGCATCACTGAGTTGACACCTGGCAGAGAATGATTGCTAGTCAAAATGATGTGTTATGTGATGAACTATTCTATAGGATGAGAACAACGGGAGTTAGCCCCAATCCAAATTCCTAGTTGGCACTGCTATTACTTTTTCGTTTTTTTTTTTTTTAAATACTTTTTAGAGTTTCTTACAGAAATTAAGAAAATAATTGGGTAATTTTACTTTTATAAAAAATATTAATAATTGATTAAGGCAATTTATTACGGCCAAATCTCTTATTCGGTAAAGATTTATAAATAAATCTTTATTTATTAATTTTTATTTACTTTATTTTTTCATATATATTAAAAATATATATTTTTAAATTAAATTTTTAATTATATTTATATTAAAAATAATTTAAAATATTTTTAAAAATAAGATAAAATTAAATAATAAATTAAATAATATTATAATAATTAATTTATATACTATTATAGTGAAAAAAATGGATAATTATTTTAAGATAATTAAAAAAGTAAATAAAAATTATGAGATGGGATTAAAATTAATTTTTAATTTATTTTTTAATGATAAAATGACTCCTAATAAGATGAATGGTGTTTTATTTATTTATTTTTTTTTTCCACAAGCTATGAACAGAAACATGCTATTGGCGATTGGAGAACAAGGAGATCAGTATAAACACAAGATATTAGGGATTGGGTTGACATAATGTATATCTTTGTTTAGTATGATTTATTTTATTAAAATAAAATTATAAATAATTTTATTTTCTTTTAAAATAAAAATTTAATAAATTCAAAAATAAATAAATTCTTCTATTATAAATATGAAAATTGATAAAAACAAATTAAATTCTTATAAAATTTTTTATTTCAAATATGGAGATAATCAATCTTATTTCTGAGTAATCCTAAATTTCCTATCCTTGAATTAATTTTAGATATATTAGGAAACCTGTTCAGCAGGAGCTAGAGTTGCTGTAATTTTGGTAAATTCCTTTATGAATCCTAAATCAAGTCCAGAACATACATCATCTTCAAGCCAACTTCCAAGGAAAAAGAATGGAGATGATGATGATTTATTTCTTTGAGATAGACATCAGAATCTGAGATTTTGGTTAGTGAGAATGATGTTGGGAATGGAAGTATGGCAAGAAATTGGTTCTTCCGAGTATAGCCTGAGAAACAAGATGAGCTGGATTGCCGATGGCGAGGGGATGGGGTCTTGGGTAACTCATGATATCGGGAATAAAAATTCCTTTATGAATCCTAAATCAAGTCCAGAACATACATCATCTTCAAGCCAACTTCCAAGGAAAAAGAATGGAGATGATGATGATTTATTTCTTTGAGATAGACATCAGAATCTGAGATTTTGGTTAGTGAGAATGATGTTGGGAATGGAAGTATGGCAAGAAATTGGTTCTTCCGAGTATAGCCTGAGAAACAAGATGAGCTGGATTGCCGATGGCGAGGGGATGGGGTCTTGGGTAACTCATGATATCGGGAATAAAAATGGAAACTCAAGGATTTGGGACTTTCAATTGAATGCTGGTAGAGGGGGGTCCCAGTTCTGTGAAGGTAAAAAAATATTACAACCCAGAAATTTAGGGACTCAAAGTAATCAATAAAAATAATTTTAGAAAAATTACAATAATTTGTTTAAAATATGTATTTTTCAAATACTAGTATTTAATAATTTAAAAATAAATAATAATATATATGAAAAATAAAAATTAATATTACTTTAAAATTCTTGAAGAGACAAAAAAAAATATGAAATAAAGAAATTTTTAAAATAACAATTTTTAAGTCGAACTACTACCTTTAATAAAAAAATATTATGTTGATGGTAAGGCTCAAATCCTAAGATTTCTTAGAGTAATTCATCCTTACCACTTAAATTATCTTAAATACTTGTTATATTATTATAGTTAATTACGTATATCCTTAATTTATGTTTATATAAATAATTATTAATCCATAAACAATTATTATAAAAACAAATATACAATTTAAATAAAGTAGATATACTTTTTTTTAATTAAATTCAATTATTACATTTTTTTTTTTGAAATAACAAGAAAACTTCATTAATTCAAAGAGAACAAAGAAACAATATGAGGAGGAGGGATATCAATCCAAACTCCTTGACCTGACTCAGAATGAGCCGATGTTGCTAGAACATGAGCGACATCATTCGCAGATCTATGAACAAAAACACACTTTGCTTTCTCATAACTAGATAGAAGCAGTTTACAATCTTGAATCAAAAGGGCAAAAGACGATAAATCATCTAACAAAACACAATTAACTGACATCACAAGTACCTGAGCATCCAATTCGAAAAGAACTCGATCCCATCCACACTCTTTAATCCAGCTCAATGCTTCCCGGAATGCTATAGTTTCAGCACACTTTGCATCCATCTGACTATAAAAAGAGTCTGCTCTAGCAGCCACAAAACTCCCATCATCCTTCCGGATTACACAACCGAAACCTACCGAACCTCGTTGCAAGCTTAAAGAGGCGTCAATGTTCGCCTTGATCCAACCGTGCGGCGGAGGAGACCAGATCGGGCGAGCCGGGTCGACAATGGTGCTTACTAAGGACACGACCCGGGCTGCTTTCCATTGCTGCAAAAAATTCAGAGCCATGAAGAACACACCACTCGCAGTCTGACCCTGACCCTTCCATACAACATTGTTCCTATTTTGCCACAAAGCCCATAAGATCATTAGCATAAGGGAGGCATTTTCCACAGAAGCAGAAGAGAAGGCTAAAGAAAACCACTCATTTAAAGAAGATGCAGAAGGCGCAGGCCAACCCAGAAAACCACTCATTTTTTATTTTTTTTATTAAAAACTTTTCCTTTACATATTTAATGATCGGATCATGTTATAAAATATCGATAAGGTTATATAATTAATTGTTTTAACTTTAAATTGAATTAAATTAAAATTAATTTTTCGAACTTTAATTGAATCAAATGAAAATTAGTTGTTTTAATTTCAAATTGAATTGAATCGAAATCAATTATTTCTATTTCAAACTGAATCAAACCAAATTCAATTGTTTTGTTTTTAAATCAAACTGAGTTGTACTAATTAAAAGTTAAATAATTAATTTTTTGTGAAATGAATTAAAATTTTAAGTGAACTGAATTGAATCAATTTACAAAAAATTGAATTATCAAAAAAGTCAAATTAGTTTGGTTTATTTAAAATATAACAATATAATTTTTAAGTGTCGATGTATAACTAAAATTTTGTGATAGTTGTACTTATGTAATTAGTTGACAATCATATTTTGTACTAGGAGAAAACTATAAGTCGATATATATTTTAAGCGTCATTATATAATTAAAACACTTATATTGAGATATTTAGTCTAATGATATATTATGAAATGTATATCATACCCTACAGTCGTAGATCCAACTCCGCACTGAGTTGGCCGGGGTGTGGGGACATTTTTTTAGGACTATTTTATATTTCTTTTTATATTTTTTTTGAAAATATAAACATATAATATTCTCCTAGTGTATTCTGTTTAAAAAACTCACAGAGAAATAAGAAAACTCTACCCATCATAGACATAGCCAAATTGGTGAACCACATTAAAATATGTGTGTTATTTACTATTTGTACTTATTCTTTGGTTGTGTGATTGTTCGATTCTTAACAATAAGTATCATAACTTTTGATTCGTATCACAACAATATGAAAAGATGATGGAAAGCCCAAAGGTTAGAATTGAGAAGTTTGATACAACCGATTTTGATTTCTGAAAGATGCAGATCAAAGATTATCTGTCACATATCATATTAACGATTTTAATATAATCATCAGTCAATTAAACTCTGTTAAGATGAATTTTGATGATGAGATTAGAGCCCTAGTTTTGTTGTCCTCTCTACCTGAGTCATGGGATACTGTTATTTTCGCAATTAGCAGTTCACGAGGGTCTAAGAAGTTAAAGCTTGATGAAGTCTGAGATGTTGTCATGAGCAAGAGCATTCGCAAAAAGGAAATCAAAGATTCATCTAGTAACGCACTCAGTATTGAGGGCAGAGGTAGGAGTGAGTTGAAGGGAGGCCATAGTAAATATAGTTTATCAAAGTCAAAAGGGCGGGGGAAATCTGAGGTTAGAAACAAGGTTGTTTGTTGGGGCTATGGTGAAAAGGGACACTTTAAGAAGTACTATCTTAAACCTAAGAAGAAGAAAGGCTAAAAAAACCAGTCTCATGAAGATGATGATTCTGTATATTCTACAGATGACATTAGTGATGCTTTAATTCTTAATGTGGACAGTCCAGTTGACTCATGGATACTTGATTCAAGTGCATCATTTCATTCTTCTCTGAGCAGACAGTTATTCTATAATTTCAAGTCTAGAAATTATGGGAAGATATATCTTGCTGATAATAAAGTCTTGGAAATTGCTAGAAAGGGAGTTGTGTGTATCCAGACCTTAGGTGGGGGTAAATGAAAGCTGCAGGATGACAGGTATATTCTTGACTTGAAGAAGAATCTGATCTCTATTGGCCAGCTGGATAGTACAAATTACAAAATACTGTTTGGGGAGAGCTCCTAGAAAATTGTAAAAGGAGCTATGTCAATAGTACAAGGCACAAAATCTAGAATTTTATACACTACTATAAGGTGTTCAGACATGGTTGTTGCGGTTGACAGTACATCAAGCTCAAGTTTGTAGCACAATAGGCTTGGACACATAAGTGAGAAGGGGATAAAGATGCTAGCTTCGAAGCGGTATCTGCAAGGGTTGAAATATGTAAATATAGGTCTATGCAAGAGTTGTGTTCTAGAAAAGTAGAAACGGATCAGTTTCACAAAGGCAACCAAAGAACCAAAGACAGAATAGTTAGAACTAGTACATATAGATGTGTGGGGGTCATCCCCAGTTTCCTCTCTTGGTGGTTAGAGGTACTATGTTACCTTCATTGATGACTTCAGTAGGAAGGTATGGGTTTACTTTCTGAAACACAAATCAAATGTGTTTGCCACTTTTAAGAGGTGGAAGGCAGAAGTTGAAAATTAGACTAGGTTGAAGATTAAATGTCTAAGGTCTAATAATGGAGGAGAGTATGATTCTACATAATTCAAGAAGTTTTATGCTGATGCGGGAATCAGGTGCACCAAGACAGTTCTTGGCAAGGCAAGACAAAATGGGATTGCTGAAAGGATGAACAAAACATTGAATGAGTAAGCAAGAAGCATGAGGCTACATGTTGAGATGCCAAAAATGTTTTGGGCAGATGCAGTGAGCACAGTAGCATATTTGATAAATAGAGGACATTTAGTTCCTTTGGGTTTCAAGATTCTAGAAGAAGTTTGGTCAGGTAAGAAGGTCAAGTTTACTCATCTGCGGACTTTTGGGTGTGCTGTCTATGTTCATATTGATCCAAAGAAAATAGAAAAGCTTTATGCAAAGGCTTTGAAGTGCTACTTCATTGGGTATAGTTTGGATTAGTTTGGGTACAAATTTTGGAATGGCAAGAACAAGAAGATCTTGAGACATTGTGATGTGACATTTAATGAGAATGTCTTGTATAAGAACAAGTCTAAAGTGCGATATGAAGATGTAGAAGAAGTATGAGCTGAGGTTGAGTTGCAGGAAATTTTACCTAGCGATGTTGGAGTAAAATCATAGGAGAATCCAGAAAACACTGTTGTAGAATCAGAACAACAGCCAGTCACACCTGAGCCAGTGTTGAGTAGATCTACCCAGACTATCAAGTCACCGGAAATGTATTCATCTTCCTTGTATTATTTATTGTTGACTAATAGAAGGGAACCATAATCCTTTGATGAAGCTTTGCAGGTGAAAGATTCAATCAAGTGGGAGCAAGTCATGGATGATGAGATATGGTCACTTGAGAATAATGACACTTGAGAATTAATTTAGTTACTTGTAGGAAAGAAAGCCTTGTTGAACAAGTGGATTTACATGATCAAGATGAAACTAATGGTAAAGTTAGGTTCAAGGCTTGATTGGTGGTTAAGGGGTATTCATAAAGAAAATGTATTGATTACACTGAAATATTCTCTTTTATTGTGAAGCTAACCATAATCAGAATTTTGCTGAGTATTATTGCAAGACTTGCACCTTGAGCAGATGGATGTAAAAAGAACATTTTCACATGGGAATCTAGAGGAAGAGATCTATATGCAGAAACCACATGGATATAAGGTTTCTAGTAAGGAACACATGGTGTGCAAGCTCAAAAGGAGTTTGTATAGGTTGAAGCAGACTCCAAGACAATGGTATAAGAAGTTTAACTCTTTCATGTGCAAAAATGATTTTCACAGGAGTAAAAAGGACCAGTGTTGTTATATCAAGAAGTTTACTCTTCTTTATTATTTTACTCTTGTATGTGGATGATATGTTGATTGCAGGGCCAAATATGGAGGAGATCAATAATATTAAGGGGAAACTATCATTAGAGTTTGAGATGAAAGATTTAGGTGCAGTAAAGCAGATACTAGGGATGAGGATTTCTTAGGACAGGTCTGCTTGAATTCTAAAGTTGTCCTAGGAGTAATACATTGAAAATGTGTTGTCCAAGTTCAGAGTTGATGATGCTAAGTCCAGGAGCACACCTTTTGCTAACCATCTTAAATTATCAAAGGAGCAATGACCCAAGACAGCTATGAAGCGTGATCACAAGGCAAGAGTACCTTATGCTTTTGCAGTTGGGAGTTTGATGTATGTATGATCTGCACTAGACCTGATATAGCACATGCAATGGGAGCTATGAGCATATATATGTCAAATCTAGGGAAAGAGCATTGGGAAGCTGTGAAGTGGCTTCTAAGATGCTTGAAAGGAATAGCTAGTACATCACTTTTGTAACGACCCGAAAATCGGACCGCTACCGGCGCTAGGATCCAGATCGGCTTAAGGCCGCCGGGACCCGTAGCAAGCCTGACATATAACCTGTAAACCTGTATAATCCCATACATGATCAACAACATGCATAAAAATTTAAAACTTTTCCTTCAAACATCCAACTCAACCTGAACATACATGTACATAGTCATAATCATAATCGTGATCCCTCTGTGGGATCTCAACAATGCCCCAACGGGCGATACAACATGAGATGAGTTGGCTTTCATGAACATTATAAAGCATTTTTGATCATGTAATAAAAGGGATACCTCATACACAATGTCAAGCACAATATCTAATCCTCAATATCATTACATGACTGAAACTGTACTTTTACATAACATTAATACATTTATCATGTCCACACTATCTATTACATAAATCAGACTTCATTACTCTTGTAAACCTCCTGGTCTACCCTGTACCTGCAATCCTGGGGAAAATGGGAGAGGGATGAGCTACTAGAGCCCAGTGAGCAGAATAATAAAAACATTTAAATCATATGGATCATGGAATGCATCACATCACAGCTAATCACATCAAGGATGAATTTGTCACCAATAGCCCTCTACATGGTCCAACTGTGCCAGAACGTAGAATGGGTCCTGGTCTTTCCCTTACATAGTGCCAGCGAACGTAGAATGGGTCCCACTGGTCTTACTTTCCGTACCGTACATATCACATCGTCATATCATAGATCGAGGGCTATGGATCATCCAACATTCATCCACATCAACATAAAAATATGCAATGCAACATATTCGTGAATTCTAATGCAAGCAACCTAATTCATCACATGGCATTCATGATGCGTGGAACATGCTGAAAAGTTCATTCTTTGCTTTAAAACATAATAAGTTATTCCACTCACCTCTGGATAGCTCTGACCAGACACTGGGGCAACAGACTCACTGCTGGGGTCCTCGGTTCCTCGGGTCCGAACCTACACAGGTGGACTCAAATGAGGGACCAAACATACATGAACATAACTCTAAACTATTCCCCAAAAACCCCCTAAAACATCATGAAATAATCATAGAGAAACATGCAAGAAAGGGCTGGACAGGGCACTTTCAGCGGCAGGTTCGGCGGCCGAAAGTCCCTCCAGAGCCGAAAGTCAGGCAGGTTCGGCGGCACCTTCGGCGGCCGAAACTCCCAGACAGAGGCGAAACTCATGCATGTTCGACGGCACTTTCGGCGGCCGAAAGTCCCAGACAGAGACGAAAGTCTCCTTTCGGGGGCAAGCTTCGGCAGCCGAAGGCTGCCTTCATAAGCACGTTCGGTGGCCGAAAGTTCCTTCGGCTGCCGAACCTGGTTTCTCCCAGAATGACAGAAACTCAGCTCCCTTATGCATTTGTGCCTCCAAATTCATCCAAACATGCATAAACCTATTCTACAACATTCCCAAACATACACAAGTAAACATACAAGTTCCTAGGGGCATCAAACCATCAAAAACCCCAACTACAACACACAAGCAACTCACATTGTTCAAAATCACCTCAAAACCCCATAAACATAACTATGACCTAAACATGCATTCTACCCCCATGAACTTCATAAAACTTACTTAAAACATAACATAAGCTAGAGATCGACTCTTACCTCTTGAAGATCGAGAGTAGAGGCGACCAAACTTGGAGTTGGAAGAGATTCGAGTTCTTGAACCTCAAAGCTCCAAAACTTTGCTCAAAAGCTCAAATTTTCAAAACGAAGTTAAAACAAGTGAAAAACTTGAAAGATCTAGAGGAAAAACATCAAAGATCGGTGAGGGGCGGCGGAAAGCTCACCTTGGCCGAAAATGGGGAAAAGCTCGCCCGTTTTCGGCTAAGGGACCCTTTTATAGTGGCTGGCCAGGCCACGTTCGGGGGCCAAATGTGCCTCCGCATGCATGCCATGTTCGGCGGCCGAACTTGAGGTTCGGCGGCCGAACCTGGACTTCCCTCACTTGTGCTTTCGGGGGCCTAAAGGCGCTCTCGAAGGCATGCATGTTCGGCGGCCGAACTTGAGGTTCGGCGGCCGAACCTGAGTTTTCCTCCAAGGTTGTTTTCATGCAAAAACTCATTTCCATTTTACTTAAAACCATGAAATACCTTAAAACATTTTATGAAAACATGTTTTCTACCCTACTAGAGGCTTCCGACATCCGAGATTCCACCGGACGGTAGGAATTCCGATACCGGAGTCTAGCCAGGTATTACATTCTCCCCCCCTTAAGAACATTCGTCCCCGAATGTTCCTCAACTAGCACATAGCATGGCATAAAACATAACATACATAGCACATAAACACATAGAGATCTAACCTTAAAAGAGATGAGGGTACTGCTAGAGCATAGACTCCCGTGTCTCCCAAGTGCATTCCTCCAAATTGTGGTGGTTCCATAGGACTTTCACCATCGGGATTTCCTTATTTCTTAGCTTTCTGATCTGGGTGTCTATGATCCGTACTGGCTGTTCAACATAGGTGAGATCCTCTTGGACCTCTACATCAGGCTCACTAAGAACCTTGCTCAGATCTGACACAAACTTCCTCAACATTGAAACATGGAAAACCGGATGGATTCTTCCCATTGAAGCAGGCAAATCTAGCTTGTACGACACATTCCCAATCTTTTGCAAGACTTCAAAGGGTCTGATGTATCGTGGGGCTAGTTTACCTTTCTTCCCGAAGCGAACCACCCCTTTCATAGGAGACACCTTGAGCAATACCAGATCCCCCTCCTGAAACTCTAACTGCCTTCTGCGGATGTCTGCATAACTCTTCTGTCTGCTCTGAGCAGTCTTGATTCTTTCTCCGATTATGGGTACCACCCTGCTGGTGATCTCAACAAGCTCAGGCCCTGCCAAGGCCTTTTCTCCAACCTCTTCCCAGCAAACAGGTGATCTGCACTTCCTTCCATATAAAGCTTCATATGGAGCCATCCCGATGCTAGCATGATGGCTGTTATTGTAGGCAAACTCCACCAAAGGTAGATGCTGCCTCCAAGAACCGCCAAAGTCCAGCACACACATTCTGAGCATATCCTCTATGGTCTGGATGGTCCTTTCTGACTGTCCATCAGTCTGGGGGTGGAAGGCAGTACTGAAATCCAACCTAGTACCCGTGGCATTCTGCAGACTCCGCCAAAATCTGGAGGTGAACTGGGGCCCTCTATCTGACACTATCGAAACAGGAACCCCATGCAGCCTGACGATCTCGTCCACATATACCTGCGCCAACTTGTCCACAGAGTAGCCACTCCTGACAGGAATGAAGTGAGCAGATTTGGTGAGTCTGTCCACAATCACCCATATGGAGTCCACTCTGTTGGACGCCGCCGGTAACCCCACTACGAAGTCCATAGCTATATTTTCCCATTTCCATTCTGGAATAGGTAGCGGGTTAAGCATTCCAACCGGCTTCTGATGTTCTAGCTTCACCCTCTGACACACTTCGCAGGCTGACACGAACTGCACCACTTCTTTCTTCATAGCTGGCCACCAATAAACCTTCTTTAGATCTTGATACATCTTGGTGGCTCCGGGGTGAATGCTGTATCTTGCATTATGAGCCTCCCTCATAATGTCTCCTTTTAGCCCTATGTCATCTGGTACACATAGTCTGCTCCCATAGCGGAGGATCCCCTTGCTGTCGAATCTGAACTCACTATCATTGCCTGACTGAACAGTCCTGGCAATCTTCACTAACTCCGGGTCCTCATGCTGTTTCTGAGCCACCTGCTCCAGAAACAAGGGTGCCACTCTCATCTGGGCTACCAAAGCACTTGTACCAGACAACTCCAACTGAAGACCTTCCTCAACGAGCTTGTAAAACTCCTTCACTACTGGCCTCCTCTCTGTCGATATGTGGGATAAACTGCCGAGTGATTTCCGGCTTAAGGCGTCTACCACAACATTCGCCTTACCCGGATGGTACTGAATCTTGCAATCATAGTCACTCAGCAGCTCCACCCATCTCCTCTGTCTCAAATTCAAATCTCTTTGACTCAGGATGTACTGCAGGCTCGTATGATCCGTGAAGATCTCACATTTAACCCCATAGAGGTAGTGCCTCCACATCTTGAGTGCAAAGATTACTGCTACCATCTCCAGGTCATGTGTGGGGTAATTCAACTCATGCTTCTTCAGCTGCCTAGAAGCATAAGCGATCACCCTCTCATTCTGCATTAGTACACAACCCAGTCCCACACGGGATGCATCACAAAAGACTGTAAAGTCCTCATCACTAGATGGCAGAGCTAAAACTGGTGCTGAAGTCAACCTCTTCTTAAGCTCTTCAAAACTCTCTTCGCACTGGTCGGTCCACACAAACTTCTGATTCTTCCTGGTTAACCTGGTCAGAGGAGCTGCTATCTTTGAGAAGTCCTGAACGAACCTCCTGTAGTAACCTGCCAAACCCAAGAAACTTCTAATCTCTGTCACTGAAGTGGGCCTAGGCCAGTTAGCCACAGTTTCTGTCTTCTTGGGGTCTACCTCTATCCCATTCTCTGACACTACATGCCCCAAGAACGAAATGCTCCTCAGCCAGAACTCACACTTAGAGAACTTGGCATACAAGCCATGTTCCCTCAAAGTCTGCAGAACCAACCTCAGATGATGGGTATGCTCCTCTGCATTCCTAGAATACACTAAGATATCATCTATGAAGACAATAACAAAGTGATCTAGGTATTGGCTAAATACTCTGTTCATGAGATCCATGAATGCTACAGGGGCATTGGTTAACCCGAACGGCATCACAAGGAACTCAAAATGCCCATATCTGGTCCTGAAAGCTGTCTTCGGCACATCTTCATCCCTTATCCTTAGCTGATGGTACCCCGATCTTTGATCTATTTTACAGAAACAACCCGCTCCTGCTAGCTGGTCGAATAGATCATCGATCCTTGGTAGAGGGTACCTATTCTTGGTAGTGACTTTGTTCAACTGCCTGTAGTCGATACAAAGTCTAAGGGATCCATCCTTCTTCCTCACAAACAAGACCGGAGCACCCCAAGGTGAGGTACTCTGTCGGATGAAACCCTTTTCTACCAGCTCTTGCAACTGTTCTTTCAACTCCTTCAACTCGGCTGGGGCCATCCTGTAGGGAGGGATAGAGATCGGTCTAGTTCCAGGCATCAACTCTATCTCGAACTCTATCTCCCTAGCAGGTGGTAAACCTGGAAGCTCATCAGGAAAGACATCCTGAAACTCTCTGACAACTGGCACTGAGGCTGGCTCCCTGACCTGACTGTCTAGCTCTCTCACATGAGCTAAGTACCCCTGACATCCCTTCCTAAGCAACCTACGAGCCTGAAGAGCTGATATCAGACCTCTAGGTGTGCCCCTTTTGTCTCATCGAAGACGACCTCTGACCCGTCCTGATCTCTGAACCTGACTACCTTGTCTCTGCAGTCCAAGGTAGCTCCATGGGTAGATAGCCAATCCATCCCTAGAATGACGTCAGAGTCTGTCAAATCTAGAATCACAAGGTCGGCGGAGAGGCATCTTCCCTCAACAAAAACTGGACTGTACTGGCAGACTGACACTGCCACTGACGGGTCACACTTGGGTCCACTGACCCATAGGGGACACTCTAACCCAGAGACTATCAGACCCAACCTCTCAATGGCTCTCGGAGCAATAAATGAATGAGATGCACCCGGGTCCATTAATGCATACGCATCAGAACACCCAATGACGAGATTACCTGACACCACGGTGTTGGATGTGTTAGCCTCCTGCTGAGTCATGGTGAAGATCCTGGCTGGAGCTGATGGACCTTCAACTCGGGAACCAGAAGAAGAGGCTGCCCCTCTCCCTCTACCTCTGCCACTTCCCTGAGTTGTGGCTGGAACTGCTGGCTGTGCCACACTACCAAAAGCTGTCTGCTGGGGCTGGCCCATAAAAAGCGCTCTAGGACACTCCCGAGCTATGTGTCCCTCCTGTCCACATCTGAAACATGTATTAGTCCCAGCTCGACACACTCCCCTGTGCGGTCTTCCACATCTCTGGCATTCTGTACCATCTGAGCCTGAGCTCGAGCCACTGCCAAATCCCAGACCGGATTTCAACTTGTTCCAAAACTTATTCTTCTTCGGCTTCTTGGTGGTGTTATCCCACCTCTTCTTACTTGAGCTCTGAGAAGAGAAACCTGGTCCTCCTCTGCCTGGGGTCTTAACCCCTGAAGACTGAGTCACTGACTGCTTCACTGACCCCTCAACTATAGCACTCGCCTCCATCCTTCGAGCCATATCCACCACAGTGTGGAAACTTTCTCTCTCAGCTGACTGAATCAACGAGGAGTACCTAGAATGCAGCTTCATAACATATCTCTTGGCTTTCTTCGTATCTGTATCTAGAGCTTGCCCTGAAAAAGGCAATAGCTCCAAGAATTTATCCGTGAACTCCTCTACACCCATGTGCTCTGACTGCCTCAGTTGCTCGAACTCAATCATCTTCAGTTCTCTGGAACTGTCTGGAAAAGCCCATCCCGCGAACTCATTCGCGAATTCCTCCCATGTCATGCCGTCTAGTCTCGGGTCCACATAACACTTGAACCACTCCCGTGCCTTCTTGCACTTTAAGGTGAACCCTGCCATCTGAATGGCCCTGCTATCATCCGCCCCTAGCTCATCAGTTATTGTCTTCACTACTCTCAGATACTCAAAGGGGTCATCCCCTGACTTGTATTTGGGAGCATCCAGCTTAAGGTAATCTGTCATCTTTACTTTGCTCCTATCGACTGAGCTAGGTCTAGGAGGTTGAGTAACTGGGGCTGCTGGTTCTGTAGGTGGTGGAGGTGGGGGTGCAGCATTCCCCGAGGTGGGGTTCACCGGGTTAGAATAGAAGGGTGAGGGTGGATAAGCTGGGTACTGTGTGTAAGGTGGATAGAAAGGTGGATAAGGCATGTAGGTAGGGTAGGGGTTAAAGCTGGAGTAATCCGATGTACCTCCCATTGGATACCTTGAACCCTGTGGGAAGGGTGGATAATGGGGTGGAAAACCATACCCCGAGGCCTGAACACCTCCCTGAGACTCCCCTGTCCCTTCTTCCTCCATGCTCACATCCAGGTTCCCATCCCTCCTCTGATCCTCTTCCATAACCTCCCTCACATCTGAAGAACTTCCTCCTCTATCTGTCCCCCTTCTGCTAGCATCAAAAGACCTTCTAGGGTCCCTTGACACTCTTTCTCTGCTGGCTCTACAAGACATTGCCCTAGGCAATGTAGGACGACGGGCGCTCGTGCCCTCATCCTTAGGTGGCACTCCAGTCAATCGTGCAGATCGACGAGTTCCTCTCATCCTGTTTTCTGAAAAACAATACACATCATACAAACATTAGCATCATATGGTTCATGTGGGCACACATGAACCCTCATCACATATACATCATTCATATCATAGCATCAATGCACATGTATATTATCATGGCATTTCACATCATCATACAAGACAGGACTCCACATCCTATCCTAGTGGACATGATCTTCCTATTGTGCTTGACCTTCTAGAACATCTATGAGCCCGACACTCTAGGTCCGATCCTATGATCCTAGGGCTCTGATACCATTCTGTAACGACTCGAAAATCGGACCGCTACCGGCGCTAGGATCCAGATCGGCTTAAGGCCGCCGGGACCCGTAGCAAGCTTGACATATAACCTGTAAACCTGTATAATCCCATACATGAATACATGATCAACAACATGCATAAAAATTTAAAACTTTTCCTTCAAACATCCAACTCAACCTGAACATACATGTACATAGTCATAATCATAATCGTGATCCCTCTGTGGGATCTCAACAATGCCCCAACGGGCGATACAACATGAGATGAGTTAGCTTTCATGAACATTATAAAGCATTTTTGATCATGTAATAAAAGGGATACCTCATACACAATGTCAAGCACAATATCTAATCCTCAATATCATTACATGACTGAAACTGTACTTTTACATAACATTAATACATTTATCATGTCCACACTATCTATTACATAAATCAGACTTCATTACTCTTGTAAACCTCCTGGTCTACCCTGTACCTACAATCCTGGGGAAAATGGGAGAGGGATGAGCTACTAGAGCCCAGTGAGCAGAATAATAAAAACATTTAAATCATATGGATCATGGAATGCATCACATCACAGCTAATCACATCAAGGATGAATTTGTCACCAATAGCCCTCTACATGGTCCAACTGTGCCAGAACGTAGAATGGGTCCTGGTCTTTCCCTTACATAACATATCATAACATAACAGTGTCCAACTGTGCCAGAATGTAGAATGGGTCCTGGTCTTTCCCTTACATAGTGCCAGCGAACGTAGAATGGGTCCCACTGGTCTTACTTTCCGTACCGTACATATCACATCGTCATATCATAGATCGAGGGCTATGGATCATCCAACATTCATCCACATCAACATAAAAATATGCAATGCAACATATTCGTGAATTCTAATGCAAGCAACCTAATTCATCACATGGCATTCATGATGCGTGGAACATGCTGAAAAGTTCATTCTTTGCTTTAAAACATAATAAGTTATTCCACTCACCTCTGGATAGCTCTGACCAGACACTGGGGCAACAGACTCACTGCTGGGGTCCTCGGTTCCTTGGGTCCGAACCTACACAGGTGGACTCAAATGAGGGACTAAACATACATGAACATAACTCTAAACTATTCCCCAAAAACCCCCTAAAACATCATGAAATAATCATAGAGAAACATGCAAGAAAGGGCTGGACAGGGCACTTTCGGAGGCAGGTTCGGCGGCCGAAAGTCCCTCCAGAGCCGAAAGTCAGGCAGGTTCGGCGGCACCTTCGGCGGCCGAAACTCCCAGACAGAGGCGAAACTCATGCATGTTCGGCGGCACTTTCGGCGGCCGAAAGTCCCAGACAGAGACAAAAGTCTCCTTTTGGGGGCAAGCTTCGGCAGCCGAAGGCTGCCTCCATAAGCACGTTCAGCGGCCGAAAGTTCCTTCGGCTGCCGAACCTGGTTTCTCCCAGAATGGCAGAAACTCAGCTCCCTTATGCATTTGTGCCTCCAAATTCATCCAAACATGCATAAACCTATTCTACAACATTCCCAAACATACACAAGTAAACATACAAGTTCCTAGGGGCATCAAACCATCAAAAACCCCAACTACAACACACAAGCAACTCACATTGTTCAAAATCACCTCAAAACCCCATAAACATAACTATGACCTAAACATGCATTCTACCCCCATGAACTTCATAAAACTTACTTAAAACATAACATAAGCTAGAGATCGACTCTTACCTCTTGAAGATCAAGAGTAGAGGCGACCAAACTTGGAGTTGGAAGAGATTCGAGTTCTTGAACCTCAAAGCTCCAAAACTTTGCTCAAAAGCTCAAATCTTCAAAACGAAGTTAAAACAAGTGAAAAACTTGAAAGATCTAGAGGAAAAACATCAAAGATCGGTGAGGGGCGGCGGAAAGCTCACCTTGGCCGAAAATGGGGAAAAGCTCGCCCGTTTTCGGCTAAGGGACCCTTTTATAGTGGCTGGCTAGGCCACGTTTGGGGGCCGAATGTGCCTCCGCATGCATGCCATGTTCGGCGGCCGAACTTGAGGTTCGGCGGCCGAACCTGGACTTCCCTCACTTGTGCTTTCGGGGGCCTAAAGGCGCTCCCGAAGGCATGCATGTTCGGCGGCCGAACTTGAGGTTCGGCGGCCGAACCTGAGTTTTCCTCCAAGGTTGTTTTCATGCAAAAACTCATTTCCATTTTACTTAAAACCATGAAATACCTTAAAACATTTTATGAAAACATGTTTTCTACCCTACTAGAGGCTTCCGACATCCGAGATTCCACCGGACGGTAGGAATTCCGATACCGGAGTCTAGCCGGGTATTACAACTTTGTTATGTGAATGGCAAGACAGTATTAGAGGATTTTGTTGATGCTAATCTTAGTGGAGATGTGGATACAAGCAAAGGAACATCCGAGTATGTCTACACTATAGATGGGACAACAGTGAGTTGGATGTCTAAACTTCAGAAGTGTCTTTATGTCATCTATAAAGGCTGAATATGATGCAATTGCTAAAGCTGGTAAGAAGATAATATGGTTGACTAATCACTTGGAAGAGTTGGGCAATAAGCAGCTTGACTAGGTTTCATTGATAGTCAGAGTGCTATATAGTTGGTAAAGAACCCAATGTATCACTCAGAACAAAGCATATCTGGTGTAGGTACCATTTCACTCACAGTCTGGTGGAAGAAGGTGAGATGTGTTTAAAAAAATTAAAGGTACTAAGAATCCAGCAGACATATTGACTAAAGGTGTTGATGCTAGGAAGCTACGGCTGTGCAAGGCCTCAGTTGGTCTTGTACAGTAGTACGAAAGATGTTTGTGGCTAGTTGTCTTTGTTGAATACATTGGCATGGAGAATGAAGATGGTTGAGTTGACTAGATTAGTCTCCAAGGGGGAGAATTGTTGATATATGGAGCCTAATGATATATTATGGACTATACACCATAACTCACGATCGCAGATCCAACTCCGCGCTGAGTTGGCCGGGGGGTGTAAGGGCGAATTTTTTTTAGGACTATTTTATCTTTTTTTGTATTTTTTTGGCATATAAATATATAATATTCTCTTAATGTATCTTATTGAAAAAACTCACAGAGAAATAAGAAAACTCTAGCTGTCGTAGATGTAACCGAATTGGCGAACCATGTTAAAATTTGTGTTATTTACTATTCGTGCTTATATTTTGGTTGTGTAATTGTTCGATTCTTAACAACTTATAGTTTGTCATTTATACATTATTTCAAGTGTTTTCACCTAAGTGAGCCTTAGTTTTTAGAACATACATATGGAGTTCAAGAGTTATATCAAAATGATATGACCCTCCATTTTTTATTGGGTAAACTGTAATTTAGTCCCTCTGGTTTAGTGAAATGCAACCTTTTATCCCTTTGTTTTAAAAAATTTTCAATTTAGTCACTGTAATTTTTAAAAACTATGACATTAGTCCCTCCCGTTAGATTTTCAGTTAAATCACCGTTAATTTTAGTTAAAAAGACTAAAATACCCATTCTCTCTCCTTTCTCTTCCTCTTCCTCCTCTTCTTCTTCTTCTTCTTTCCGATCTCCTTCTTCTTCCTCTTCTTCTTCTTCTTCTTCTTCTCCTTCCCGATCTCATTCTTCTTTTTCTTCTTCTTCTTCTTCTTCTCTTTTCCGATCTCCTCCTTCTTCTTCTTCTTCTTCTTCTTCTCTTTTCCGATCTCCTTTCTTCTTAAGTTCCTTTGTGATGAATTACTCAACTCTGTACAAATATAGAGTATCTTTTGAAAATTCCTACAATAGTTTAGAGTATTGGGAGCTTGTATGCTGCCATTTGTCTCGAAGAAGTGTTTGAATGTCCTTGATTGCCATCATGTTACTGTGTGCATTCCTTTTAACTACTTATAGTGAATAGGTGGATGCCTATGTAACTCTAACCTGCAATTTTGGTCACTGAAATTATGTTTTGGCTCACAGAAGTTTAAAGTAGTCGTTCCAAGGAACTTATGGTGGCTGGGTTATCCGAAAAAACAAACTATTAATCAAATTGAAGAAGGAAAATCAGATCCTTATCTCATGCTGCAGATTGCAGTAATTTTATATGAATATTGCATACATTAATGTAGGCTGTGAGCCTTTTGCATAGGAAGAATGGGAAGGTCAGTGAGTTAAACTGATCTCTGTGAAAGGGCTTCCTGTTTTAGGATTCCTTGGAAGCATGATTTTTGTGAATCACTATAGAAGTGTGATGTCATATCTTATATCATTCTTATATATAAGAGTCCATTATTTGAGTAATATAATTAAGACAAGTCCAATATTTTTTCTAGCTCTTTCGGACCAGTTCAAGATGTCAGGATTCCATATCAGCTGAAGCGGATGTTTGGATTTGTTACCTTTGTACAGAGTTGAGTAATTCATCACAAAGGAACTTAAGAAGAAAGGAGATCGAAAAAGAGAAGAAGAAGAAGAAGAAGAAGAAGAAGAAGATCAGGAAGAAGAAGAAGAAGAAGATCGGGAAGGAGAAGAAGAAGAAGAAGAAGGAGAAGAAGGAGATCGGGAAGGAGAAGAAGAAGAAGAAGAAGAGGAAGAGGAAGGAGAGAGAATGGGTATTTTTGTAACGACCCGAAAATCGGACCGCTACCGGCGCTAGGATCCGGGTCGACTTAAGGCCGCCGGGACCCGTAGCAAGCCAAACATACCTCCTGTAAACCTGTATAATCCCATACATGATCAACGACATGCACAATAATTAAAACTTTTCTTTCCATGAACAACAACCAAACTCAACCTGTGCATAAACATAAACATAACTTTGATCCCTCTGTGGGATCTCATCTGTGCCCTCAATGGGTAACATACATCTGTTGAGTTGGTTTACATAAACATCATACATAAAAATCTCTAAGATCATGTATTAAAAGGGATACAACAATCTATGGTCAAGCACACACTAACATCCATAAACCTCATTACATAACTATACTGTACTTTTACATTACAATTTGATCATGTCCATTGCTAACTATTTCATAAGCATGACTTCTTTACTCTATCCGGACTCCCGCACTATACTGTACCTGCAATCCTGGGGGTAAAGGGAGAGGGGTGAGCTAAAAGCCCAGTGAGTAGAGCTATTAAAACACATTAACACTATGCTCTATGAAATGCATCATAACACAAACAATTCACATAAGGGTTGGGTGAACTTGTCACCAAATAGTCCAAGTTAACTCTGTGCCAGGCCGTAGCATGGGGTCCTGGTCTTCCTGTCATACATACATTACTTACCATTTTCCAGGGCCTCCTCTGGGCTCCTGGTCTTCGAGTCCCATAACCGTGCTTTACTCTGTGCCAGGCCTGTAGACTGAGGCCTGGTCTTTCTTACTCTGTGCCAGGCCATAGCATGGGGTCCTGGTCTTCCTGTCTTGGACTAATTGGGTCATCCAACATTCACCCACATCAACAACAATTGATGCAATGCGGCATATTCGTGAAACTAATGCAATCATCCTATTGCATAATCATGATGCATGAAACATGATAAAACATTTAATTTAAAAGATTAAGTTTAGTTCCACTCACCTCTGGCTGACTCTGACAACACCAAAGCAGCTGAACTCACTGCTGGGGTCCTCGGTTCCTCGGGTCCGAAGCTACACAGGTGGACTCAAATGAGGGACCAAACATACGTAATTACAACTCTAATATACTCCCCAAAAAACCCCCTAAAACATCCTGAAAATATCACATAGAGATATGCATGAAATAGCTGAACAGGGCACTTTCGGCGGCACCTTCGGCGGCCGAAAGTCCTGGACAGAGACGAAACTCAGGTAGGTTCGGCGGCACCTTCGGCGGCCGAAAGTGCCAGACAGAGACGAAAGTCTCTTTTCGGGGGCAACTTCGGCAGCCGAAAGGCTTGCCTCCCCAGCCATGTTCGGCGGCCGAAAGTACCTTCGGCTGCCGAACCTGGTTTCTGCCAAAGGGCAGAAACTTGGCTCCCTTAGCACATTTCGCCTCCAAACCTTCCAAACATGCATATTTTTCAACCCAAGCATGCATACAAGTTCCTAGGGGCCTCAAACATGCAAATACCCCATCTACAACACTTCAATCACACACAATCAAGTTACATTGTTCAAAAAGTCATCAAAAACCCATAGGTTCAACATATACCCTAACATGCATTCTACCCCTTAAAACTTCATAAAACTTGTTTAAATCATACATTGAGCTTAAGATCGGCTCTTACCTCTTGAAGATCGAGGATTGAGGAGATCTAAACTTGGAGATGGGAGAAGTTCCAACTTTTGGTCTCCAAGCTCCAAAACTCGTTCTAAGCTCAAAGATCTTCAAAAACAAAGTTATAAACTTGTAAAGATCATGGAAAAAGGAAGGAAAAACTCAAGATTGGGGAAGGATGGCGGAATGCTCACCTTGACCGAAATGAGGAGAAAAAGCTCGCCCATTTTCGGCTAAGGGACCCTTTTATAGTGGCTGGCCAGACCACGTTCGGGGGCCGAATGTGCCTCCGCATCCATGCAAATGTTCGGCGGCCGAACATGAGGTTCGGCGGCCGAACCTTGACTTCCCTCACTCATGCTTTCAGGGGCCTAACGTGCCTCCAAAACGCATGCATGTTCGGCGGCCGAACTTGACTTTCGGCGGCCGAACCTGGGTTTTCCTCCAAGGACTTTTCATGCAAAAACTCATCTAGTTTCATACTTTAAAACCATTAAAATTCATGAAAACATTTTATAAAACATGTCTTTACCCTTCTAGAAGTTCCCGACATCCGAAATTCCACCGGACGGTAGGAATTCCGATACCGGAGTCTAGCCGGGTATTACATTCTCCCCCCCTTAAGAACATTCGTCCCCGAATGTTCCTCAACTAGTACACATAGTAAACAACATAACATACACATAAAGACTAACCTTAAAAGAGATGAGGGTACTGCTGGAGCATAGACTCCCGTGTCTCCCAAGTGCATTCTTCCAAGTTGTGGTGGTTCCATAGGACTTTCACCATCGGGATTTCCTTGTTTCTTAACTTTCTGATCTGGGTGTCTATGATCCGCACTGGCTGTTCAACATAGGTGAGATCCTCTTGGACCTCTACATCAGGCTCACTAAGAACCTTGCTCGGATCTGACACAAACTTCCTCAACATCGAAACATGGAAAACCGGATGGATTCTCTCCATCGAAGCAGGTAAATCCAGCTTGTACGACACATTCCCAATCTTTTGCAAGATTTCAAAGGGTCCGATGTATCGTGGGGCTAGTTTACCTTTCTTCCCGAAGCGAACCACTCCCTTCATTGGAGACACCTTGAGCAATACCAGATCCCCCTCCTGAAACTCTACTAGCCTTCTGCGGATGTCTGCATAACTCTTCTGTCTGCTTGCGGCTGTCTTGATTCTTTCTCTGATCATGGGCACCACTCTGCTGGTGATCTCTACTAGCTCGGGTCCTGCTAAGGACCTCTCTCCTACCTCTTCCCAGCAAACAGGTGATCTGCACTTCCTTCCATATAAAGCTTCATATGGAGCCATCCCGATGCTAGCATGATGGCTGTTATTGTAGGCAAACTCCACCAAAGGTAGATGCTGCCTCCAAGAACCGCCAAAGTCCAGCACACACATTCTCAGCATATCTTCTATGGTCTGGATGGTCCTCTCTGACTGTCCGTCTGTCTGTGGATGGAAGGCAGTGCTGAAATCCAACCTAGTACCCATAGCATTCTGCAGACTCCGCCAAAACCTGGAGGTAAACTGGGGCCCTCTATCTGACACTATAGAAACAGGAACCCCATGCAGTCTGACTATCTCATCAACGTACACCTGCGCCAACTTGTCCACAGAATAGCCACTCCTGACAGGGATGAAGTGAGCAGATTTGGTGAGTCTGTCCACAATCACCCATATGGAGTCCAATCTGTTGGACGTCGCCGGTAACCCCACTACGAAGTCCATAGCTATGTTCTCCCATTTCCACTCTGGAATAGGTAGCGGGTTAAGCATTCCAGCCGGCTTCTGATGTTCCAGCTTCACCCTCTGACACACTTCGCAGGCTGACACAAACTGTGCCACTTCTCTCTTCATAGCTGGCCACCAGTAAACTTTCTTCAGATCTTGATACATCTTGGTGGCTCCGGGGTGAATGCTGTATTTTGCATTATGAGCCTCTCTCATAATGTCTCCTTTTAGCCCAATGTCATCTGGTACACACAATCGACTCCCATAGCGGAGGATCCCCCTATTGTCGAATCTGAACTCACTGTCCTTGCCTGACTGAACAGTCCTGGCAATCTTCACTAACTCTGGGTCCTCATGCTGTTTCTGAGCCACCTGTTCCAGAAACACGGGTGTCACTTTCATCTGAGCGACCAAGGCACCTGTACCAGATAACTCCATCTGTAGACCTTCCTCAATGAGCTTGTAAAACTCCTTCACCACCGGTCTCCTTTCTGCCGTGATGTGGGATAGACTGCCTAGTGACTTCCGGCTTAGGGCGTCTGCCACGACATTCGCCTTACCCGGATGATACTGAATCTTGCAATCATAGTCACTCAGCAACTCTACCCATCTCCTCTGTCTCAAATTCAAATCCCTCTGACTCAAGATGTACTGCAAGCTTTTATGATCTGTAAAGATCTCACATTTTACCCCATAGAGGTAATGCCTCCACATCTTGAGTGCAAAGATTACTGCTGCCATCTCAAGGTCATGTGTGGGGTAATTCAACTCATGCTTCTTTAGCTGCCTAGAAGCATAAGCAATCACCTTCTCATTCTGCATAAGCACACAACCCAGTCCCACACGGGACGCATCACAAAAGACTGTAAAGTCCTCACCACTAGATGGCAGAGCTAAAACTGGTGCTGAAGTCAACCTCTTCTCGAGCTCTTCAAAACTCTCCTCGCACTGGTCGGTCCACAGAAACTTTTGATTCTTTCTGGTTAGTCTGGTCAGAGGAGCTGCAATTTTCGAGAAGTCCTGAACGAACCTCCTGTAGTAACCTGCCAAACCCAAGAAACTCCTGATTTCTGTTACTGAAGTGGGTCTAGGCCAGTTAGCCACAGTCTCTGTCTTCTTGGGGTCTACCTCAATCCCATTCTCTGACACTACATGCCCCAAGAACGAAATGCTCCTTAGCCAGAACTCACACTTGGAGAACTTGGCATACAAGCCACGTTCCCTCAAGGTCTGTAGAACCAACCTCAGATGATGGGCATGCTCCTCTGCATTCCTGGAATACACTAAGATATCATCTATAAAGACAATAACGAAGTGATCCAAGTACTGGCTAAACACTCTGTTCATGAGGTCCATGAATGCTGCAGGGGCGTTGGTTAACCCGAACGGCATCACAAGGAACTCAAAATGCCCATATCTGGTCCTGAAAGCTGTCTTTGGTACGTCCTCTTCCCTGATCCTCAACTGATGGTACCCGGATCTCAGATCTATTTTGGAGAAACAACCCGCTCCTGCTAGCTGGTCGAATAGATCGTCGATCCTTGGCAATGGGTACTTGTTCTTGGTAGTGACTTTGTTCAACTGCCTGTAGTCGATACAAAGTCTAAGAGACCCATCCTTCTTTTTCACAAACAGCACTGGAGCACCCCAGGGTGAGGTACTCGGTCGGATGAAGCCCTTGTCTACCAGCTCCTGTAACTGCTCCTTCAACTCTTTCAATTCTGTTGGCGCCATCCTGTAGGGAGGGATAGAGATCGGTCGGGTTCCAGGCATCAGTTCTATCTCGAACTCTATCTCCCTAGCAGGTGGTAAACCTGGCAGTTCGTCCGGGAACACATCTAAGAACTCTCTAACCACTGGCACCGAGGCGGGCTCTCTAACCTGACTGCTAAGCTCTCTCACATGAGCCAAATACCCCTGACATCCCCTCCTAAGCAACCTACGAGCCTGAAGAGCTGAGATCATACCTCTAGGTGTACCCCTCCTGTCTCCTCTGAAGACAACCTCAGATCCATCCTGACCTCTGAACCTGACTACCTTGTCCCTGCAGTCCAAGGTAGCACCATGGGTAGATAACCAATCCATCCCTAGAATGACGTCAAAGTCTGTCAAATCTAGAACCACAAGGTCGGCGGACATGCATCTCCCCTCAACAAAGACTGGACTACACTGACAGACTGACTCTGCCACTGATGGATCACACTTGGGTCCACTGACCCAGAGAGGACACTCTAACCCAGAGATCATCAACCCCAACCTCTGGACGGCTCTCGGAGCAATAAATGAATGAGATGCACCAGGGTCCATCAATGCATATACATCCGAACATCCAATGATGAGATTACCTGCCACCACGGTGTTGGATGCGTCTGCCTCCTGCTGTGTCATTGTGAAGATCCGTGCTGGGGCTGATGGACCTTCACCTCTGAAACCCGCTGAAGAAGAGGCTGCTCCTCTCCCTCTGCCTCTGCCACTGGCCTGAGTCATGGCTGGAGCTGCTGGCTGCGCTACACTGCCTGAAGCTGTCTGCTGGGACTGAGCCATTGGGGCCACTCTTGGACAATCTCGAGCTATATGCCCCTCCTGACCACATCTGAAGCAGGTGTTCGTCCCAAACCGACATACTCCCTTGTGTGGCCTACCACACCTTGCACAAACTGCATTATCCGCACCAGAGCTTGAGCCACTTCCAAATCCCAGACTAGACTTGACCTTGTTCCAGAACTTATTCTTCTTACCCTTGGGTTTATTCCATCTCTTACTGCCTGAAGCTGCTGCACTCAAGGTAGAGGGATCTAACCTTCCCCCACCTGGAGTTTTAGAGCCAGAAGCTTGTGCCACTGTCTGTTTGACTGTCCCCTGAACGATGGCACTAGCCTCCATTCTCCTAGCCATGTCTACTATGGCGTGAAAACTCTCTCTATCTGCTGACTGTACCAAGGAGGAATACCTGGGATGGAGCTTCATGATATACCTCCTCGACTTCTTCTGGTCTGTGCTAAGGTCTTGCCCTGCAAATGGCAGCAACTCCATAAACCTGTCAGTATATTCGTCTACACTCATGTCATCAGTTTGCCTCAACTGCTCGAATTCTATCATCTTCAATTCCCTTGAACTATCAGGGAAAGCCCATCCTGCAAACTCGTTTGCAAACTCTTCCCAAGTCATGTTGTCCACTCTCGGGTTCACATAATTCTTGAACCACTCCCGTGCCTTCTTGCATTTAAGCGTGAACCCGGCCATTTGAATGGCTCTACTGTCATCAGCCCCTATCTCGTCTGTAATTGCTTTGACCCGCTCCAAGTACACGAACGGATCATCACCGGTTTCAAACTGGGGAGCACCCAGCTTCATATAGTCTGTCATCTTAACCTTGCTCCCACTGGCTGAGCTAGGTCTAGGTGGTTGAGCAACTGGGGCTGCTGGTTCTGCAGGTGGTGGAGGTGGTGCAACATTTTCTGAGGTAGGGTTTGCTGGATTTGGATAATAGGGTGGAGGTGGATACATTGGGTACTGAGAGTACGGTGGGTAGTATGGTGGGTATGGCATCTGTGTGGGATAAGGGGTGAAACTAGGGTAATCCGATGTACCTCCCATCGAATACCCGGGATGTTGTGAGAAATGTGGGTAGTGAGGTGGCTGTACAAATCCCGAGGCCTGAGTGCCTCCTTGGGACTCCCCCATTCCTTCTTCTGGCATACTGACTCCCAAACTGCCATCCCTCCTCTGTTCCACGTCCATATCATCCCCCATATCCTCTGACGCTCCTCCCTGAACTGCTCCTCTGACTGACCTGCTTCTACCCAGATCCAAAGACCTTCTAGGGTCTCTTGCTACTCTGTCCCTGTTGGACCTGCTAGACATTGCCCTAGGCAATGCTGGAGGACGGGCGCTCATGCCCTCATCCTCAGGTGGTACTCCAGTCAATCTTGCTGATCGACGAGTTCCTCTCATCCTGTTTTCTGAAAAACAGTACACAACACATAGACATTAGCATCATATGGTTCATGTGGGCACACATGAACCCTCATCACATACATCACATATCATAGCATATCATTAATGCACATGCATAAAGTCATGGCATTTCACATCATCATATAAGACAGGACTCCACATCCTATCCTAGTGGACATGATCTTCTCCTATTGTGCTTGACCTTCTATAACCTCTATGAGCCCGACACTCTAGGTCCGACCATATGAACCTAGGGCTCTGATACCATTCTGTAACGACCCGAAAATCGGACCGCTACCGGCGCTAGGATCCGGGTCGACTTAAGGCCGCCGGGACCCGTAGCAAGCCAAACATACCTCCTGTAAACCTGTATAATCCCATACATGATCAACAACATGCACAATAATTAAAACTTTTCTTTCCATGAACAACAACCAAACTCAACCTGTGCATAAACATAAACATAACTTTGATCCCTCTGTGGGATCTCATCTGTGCCCTCAATGGGTAACATACATCTGTTGAGTTGGTTTACATAAACATCATACATAAAAATCTCTAAGATCATGTATTAAAAGGGATACAACAATCTATGGTCAAGCACACACTAACATCCATAAACCTCATTACATAACTATACTGTACTTTTACATTACAATTTGATCATGTCCATTGCTAACTATTTCATAAGCATGACTTCTTTACTCTATCCGGACTCCCGCACTATACTGTACCTGCAATCCTGGGGGTAAAGGGAGAGGGGTGAGCTAAAAGCCCAGTGAGTAGAGCTATTAAAACACATTAACACTATGCTCTATGAAATGCATCATAACACAAACAATTCACATAAGGGTTGGGTGAACTTGTCACCAAATAGTCCAAGTTAACTCTGTGCCAGGCCGTAGCATGGGGTCCTGGTCTTCCTGTCATACATACATTACTTACCATTTTCCAGGGCCTCCTCTGGGCTCCTGGTCTTCGAGTCCCATAACCGTGCTTTACTCTGTGCCAGGCCTGTAGACTGGGGCCTGGTCTTTCTTACTCTGTGCCAGGCCGTAGCATGGGGTCCTGGTCTTCCTGTCTTGGACTAATTGGGTCATCCAACATTCACCCACATCAACAACAATTGATGCAATGCGGCATATTCGTGAAACTAATGCAATCATCCTATTGCATAATCATGATGCATGAAACATGATAAAACATTTAATTTAAAAGATTAAGTTTAGTTCCACTCACCTCTGGCTGACTCTGACAACACCAAAGCAGCTGAACTCACTGCTGGGGTCCTCGGTTCCTCGGGTCCGAACCTACACAGGTGGACTCAAATGAGGGACCAAACATACGTAATTACAACTCTAATATACTCCCCAAAAAACCCCCTAAAACATCCTGAAAATATCACATAGAGATATGCATGAAATAGCTGAACAGGGCACTTTCGGCGGCACCTTCGGCGGCCGAAAGTCCTGGACAGAGAAGAAACTCAGGTAGGTTCGGCGGCACCTTCGGCGGCCGAAAGTGCCAGACAGAGACGAAAGTCTCTTTTCGGGGGCAACTTCGGCAGCCGAAAGGCCTGCCTCCCCAGCCATGTTCGGCGGCCGAAAGTACCTTCGGCTGCCGAACCTGGTTTCTGCCAAAGGGCAGAAACTTGGCTCCCTTAGCACATTTCGCCTCCAAACCTTCCAAACATGCATATTTTTCAACCCAAGCATGCATACAAGTTCCTAGGGGCCTCAAACATGCAAATACCCCATCTACAACACTTCAATCACACACAATCAAGTTACATTGTTCAAAAAGTCATCAAAAACCCATAGGTTCAACATATACCCTAACATGCATTCTACCCCTTAAAACTTCATAATACTTGTTTAAATCATACATTGAGCTTAAGATCGGCTCTTACCTCTTGAAGATCGAGGATTGAGGAGATCTAAACTTGGAGATGGGAGAAGTTCCAACTTTTGGTCTCCAAGCTCCAAAACTCGTTCTAAGCTCAAAGATCTTCAAAAACAAAGTTATAAACTTGTAAAGATCATGGAAAAAGGAAGGAAAAACTCAAGATTGGGGAAGGATGGCGGAATGCTCACCTTGACCGAAATGAGGAGAAAAAGCTCGCCCATTTTCGGCTAAGGGACCCTTTTATAGTGGCTGGCCAGACCACGTTCGGGGGCCGAATGTGCCTCCGCATCCATGCAAATGTTCGGCGGCCGAACATGAGGTTCGGCGGCCGAACCTTGACTTCCCTCACTCATGCTTTCGGGGGCCTAACGTGCCTCCAAAACGCATGCATGTTCGGCGGCCGAATTTGACTTTCGGCGGCCGAACCTGGATTTCCTCCAAGGACTTTTCATGCAAAAACTCATCTAGTTTCATACTTTAAAACCATTAAAATTCATGAAAACATTTTATAAAACATGTCTTTACCCTTCTAGAAGTTCCCGACATCCGAAATTCCACCGGACGGTAGGAATTCCGATACCGGAGTCTAGCCGGGTATTACAATTTTAGTCTTTTTAACTAAAATTAACAGTGATTTAACTGAAAATCTAAAGGGAGGGACTAATGTCATAGTTTTTAAAAATCACAGTGACTAAATTGAAGATTTTTTAAAACAGAGGGACAAAATGTTATATTTCACTAAATCAGAGGGACTAAATTATAATTTACCCTTTTTTATTTAAGGACATGTCCCTTCATAAGGACATATCTCTTTGTAAAGTCATATCCCTTCGTAAGGACATATTTTTTAATGAAATTTGACTGATCCACATATAGATGACCCATTCAATTTTCAACATCTCCTACCCATACATAATGAGTCAACTCTCATTTTAAATTCTACAAATTTCATATTTCACAAATAAACTATATGACTATTGTATACTTCGAGAATTCATTTGCTATATCTTTGTTAGGATGACATAGTATCTCAACTAATAGAGCTTAGAGTATATGCAATATATAGTACTCTAAATCATTTATCGCATTTATATTTCTCAAAAAAAATTTTCAATATTTTTGCATTCATAATTTTGTCTTCATCTTAAAGATAAACATAATTGATTGGTTAATGAATATAAATAAATGTGATAATACTTAATGATCTTCTTCGTTTCACGATTCTCTTAACTTTAATTTATTTTTTTAAAAAAAATGTCCATTCAGATTGAATCGTTCATAATCTTTTGGCAACAACTTAAAAAAATAAGAATAAATTAAGTCTCAAATAATTAATAGGAGTTATAAGGGTATAAGGTAAAGATTATTTATAACTTTTAGGCTTCACATAGTATAAAATAGATATTAAACTTGTATTTTCCTTATTGGATACTTATCACATACCACAATATTAACTCCTTTTCTTATAGAGCATATGTCTTATATTATTCAATACAGTGTATATGATAGTTCAGACAACCAATGTCTAACTTTGAATTCACATTTTTACTCCAAGTTATATGTAATAAAACTTACATTTAGCTCTAAGACATATTATTTAATTACATATGATAAATTCATTTCCAAATGCGATACTAATTTTATAAACTTTGAGCTCTCTATTTTATGACTCTTGATAATAATAACTTTATAACTGTCTTATCTTCATTATTTACTTAGAAAATAAAGGTGATTGCTTGTGTAAAAAGGCTAATCTTTTATCTATCTGATGTACTTATTAAATATTAATATATATTCTAAAACATATATAAATGATGAGTTGTAAACTCACCACTTTTCTCATATTAATTTTCATGATTTTGTTATGATTTTGATGGTAAAAAAAATTAGATTTTTACTTGGCTTTTGATTTTGCACAGATTTGGAATTAAAAGTATGAAAATGATCAGTAAGGCTGTTTTAGAGATGTTTAGACGAGAAGGTACTATCTTGTCTAAGGCTATGATCCAAGCTCAACGAACAGAAAAGCTGTAACGACCCGAAAATTGGACCGCTACCGGCGCTAGGATCCAGATCGGCTTAAGGCCGTCGGGACCCGTAGCAAGCCTAACATATAACCTGTAAACCTGTATAATCCCATACATGATCAACAACATGCATAAAAAATTTAAAACTTTTCCTTCAAACATCCAACTCAACCTGAACATACATGTACATAGTCATAATCATAATCGTGATCCCTCTGTGGGATCTCATCAATGCCCCAACGGGCGATACAACATGAGATGAGTTGGCTTTCATGAACATTATAAAACATTTTTTGATCATGTAATAAAAGGGATACCTCATACACAATGTCAAGCACAATATCTAATCCTCAATATCATTACATGACTGAAACTGTACTTTTACATAACATTAATACATTTATCATGTCCACACTATCTATTACATAAACCAGACTTCATTACTCTTGTAAACCTCCTGGTCTACCCTGTACCTGCAATCCTGGGGAAATAGGAGAGGGGTGAGCTACTAGAGCCCAGTGAGCAGAATAATAAAAACATTTAAATCATATGGATCATGGAATGCATCACATCACAGCTAATCACATCAAGGATGAACTTGTCACCAATAGCCCTCTACATAGTCCAACTGTGCCAGAACGTAGAATGGGTCCTGGTCTTTCCCTTACATAGTGCCAGCGAACGTAGAATGGGTCCCACTGGTCTTACATTCCGTACCGTACATATCACATCGTCATATCATAGATCGAGGGCTATGGATCATCCAACATTCGTCCACATCAACATAAAAATATGCAATGCAACATATTCGTGAATTCTAATGCAAGCAACCTAATTCATCACATGGCATTCATGATGCGTGAAACATGCTGAAAAGTTCATTCTTTTCTTTAAAACATAATAAGTTATTCCACTCACCTCTGGGTAGCTCCGACCAGACACTGGGGCAACAGACTCACTGCTGGGGTCCTCGGTTCCTCGGGTCCGAACCTACACAGGTGGACTCAAATGAGGGACCAAACATACACGAACATAACTCTAAACTATTCCCCAAAAACCCCCTAAAACATCATAGAATAATCATAGAAAAACATGCAAGAAAGGGCTGGACAGGGCACTTTCGGCGGCAGGTTCGGCGGCCGAAAGTCCCTCCAGAGCCGAAAGTCAGGCAGGTTCGGCGGCACCTTCGGCGGCCGAAACTCCCAGACAGAGGCGAAACTCATGCATGTTTGGCGGCACTTTCGGCGGCCGAAACTCCCAGACAAAGACGAAAGTCTCCTTTCGGGGGCAAGCTTCGGCAGCCGAAGGCTGCCTCCACAAGCACGTTTGGCGGTCGAAAGTTCCTTCGGCTGCCGAACCTTGTTTCTCCCAGAATGGCAGAAACTCAGCTCCCTTATGCATTTGGGCCTCCAATCTCATCTAAACATGCATAAACCTATTCTACAACATTCCCAAACATACACAAGCAAACATACAAGTTCCTAGGGGCATCAAACCATCAAAAAACCCCAACTACAACACACAAACAACTCACATTGTTCAAAAATCACACCAAAAACCCATAAACATAACTATGACCTAAACATGCATTCTACCCCCATGAACTTCATAAAACTTACTTAAAACATAACATAAGCTAGAGATCGACTCTTACCTCTTGAAGATCGAGAGTAGAGGCGACCAAACTTGGAGTTGGAAGAGATTCGAGTTCTTGAACCTCAAAGCTCCAAAACTTTGCTCAAAAGCTCAAATCTTCAAAACGAAGTTAAAACAAGTGAAAAACTTGAAAGATCTAGAGGAAAAACATCAAAGATCGGTGAGGGCCGGCGGAAAGCTCACCTTGGCCGAAAATGGGGAAAAGCTCGCCCGTTTTCGGCTAAGGGACCCTTTTATAGTGGCTGGCCAGGCCACGTTCGGGGGCCGAATGTGCCTCCGCATGCATGCCATGTTCGGCGGCCGAACTTGAGGTTCGGCGGCCGAACCTGGACTTCCCTCACTTGTGCTTTCGGGGGCCTAAAGGCGCTCCCGAAGGCATGCATGTTCGGCGGCCGAACTTGAGGTTCGGCGGCCGAACCTGAGTTTTCCTCCAAGGTTGTTTTAATGCAAAAACTCATTTCCATTTTACTTAAAACCATGAAATACCTTAAAACATTTTATGAAAACATGTTTCTACCCTACTAGAGGCTTCTGACATCCGAGATTCCACCGGACGGTAGGAATTTCGATACCGGAGTCTAGCCGGGTATTACATTCTCCCCCCCTTAAGAACATTCATCCCCTAATGTACCTCAACTAGCACACATAGCATGGCATAAAACATGACATACATACATAGCACATAAACACATAGGGATCTAACCTTAAAAGAGATGAGGGTACTGCTGGAGCATAGACTCTCGTGTCTCCCAAGTGCATTCCTCCAAATTGTGGTGGTTCCACAGGACTTTCACCATCGAGATTTCCTTGTTTCTTAGCTTTCTGATCTGGGTGTCTATGATCCGTATTGGCTGTTCAACATAGGTGAGATCCTCTTGGACCTCCACATCAGGCTCACTAAGAACCTTGCTCGGATCTGACACAAACTTCCTCAACATTGAAACATGGAAAACCGGATGGATTCTTTCCATTGAAGCAGGTAAATCCAGCTTGTACGACACATTCCCAATCTTTTGCAAGATTTCAAAGGGTCCGATGTATCGTGGGGCTAGTTTACCTTTCTTCCCGAAGCGAACCACTCCCTTCATAGGAGACACCTTGAGCAATACCAGATCCCCCTCCTGCGGACGTCTGCATAACTCTTCTGCCTGCTTGCAGCAGTCTTGATTCTTTCTCTGATTATGGGTACTACCCTGCTGGTAATCTCTACAAGCTCAGGCCCTACCAAGGCCTTTTCTCCAACCTCTTCCCAGCAAACAGGTGATCTGCACTTCCTTCCATATAAAGCTTCATATGGAGCCATCCCGATGCTAGCATGATGGCTGTTATTGTAGGCAAACTCCACGAAAGGTAGATGCTTCCTCCAAGAACCGCCAAAGTCCAGCACACACATTTTGAGCATATCCTCTATGGTCTGGATGGTCCTTTCTGACTGTCCGTCCGTCTGTGGATGGAAAGCAGTGCTAAAATCCAACCTGGTACCCATGGCGTTCTGCAGACTCCGCCAAAATCTAGAGGTGAACTGGGGCCCTCTATCTGACACTATCGAAACAGGAACCCCATGCAGCCTGACGATCTCATCTACATACACCTGCGCCAACTTGTCCACAGAGTAGCCACTCCTGACAGGAATGAAGTGAGCGGATTTGGTGAGTCTGTCCACTATCACCCATATGGAGTCCACTCTGTTGGACGCCGCCGGTAACCCCACTACGAAGTCCATAGCTATATTTTCCCATTTCCATTCTGGAATAGGTAGCGGGTTAAGCATTCCAGCTGGCTTCTGATGTTCCAGCTTCACCCTCTGACACACTTCGCAGGCTGACACAAACTGTGCCACTTCTTTCTTCATAGCTGGCCACCAATAAACCTTCTTTAGATCTTGATACATCTTGGTGGCTCCGGGGTGAATGCTGTATCTTGCATTATGAGCCTCTCTCATAATGTCCTCTTTCAGCCCTATGTCATCTGGTACACATAGTCTGCTCCCATAGCGGAAGATCCCCTTGCTGTCAAATCTGAACTCACTGTTATTGCCCGACTGAACAGTCCTGGCAATCTTCACTAACTCTGGGTCCTCATGCTGTTTCTGAGCCACCTGCTCCAGAAACACGGGTGCCACTCTCATCTAGGCCACCAAGCCACCTGTACCAGATAACTCCATCTGTAGACCTTCCTCAATGAGCTTGTAAAACTCCTTCACCACTGGCCTCCTCTCTGCCGATATGTGGGATAAACTACCGAGTGATTTCCGGCTTAAGGCGTCTGCCACAACATTCGCCTTACCCGGATGGTACTGAATCTTGCAATCATAGTCACTCAGCAGCTCCACCCATCTTCTCTATCTCAAATTCAAATCTCTTTGACTCAGGATGTACTGCAGGCTTTTATGATCTGTAAAGATCTCACATTTAACCCCATAGAGGTAGTGCCTCCACATCTTGAGTGCAAAGATTACTGCTGCCATTTCCAGGTCATGTGTGGGGTAATTCAACTCATGCTTCTTCAGCTGCCTAGAAGCATAAGCGATCACCCTCTCATTCTGCATTAGTACACAACCCAGTCCCTCACGGGATGCATCACAAAAGACCGTAAAGTCCTCAGCACTGGATGGCAGAGCTAACACTGGTGCTGAAGTCAACCTCTTCTTAAGCTCTTCAAAACTCTCTTCGCACTGGTCGGTCCACAGAAACTTCTGATTCTTCCTGGTTAACCTGGTCAGAGGAGCTGCTATCTTTGAGAAGTCCTGAACGAACCTTCTGTAGTAACCTGCCAAACCCAAGAAACTTCTAATCTCTATCACTGAAGTGGGTCTAGGCCAGTTAGCCACAGTTTCTGTCTTCTTGGGGTCCACCTCAATCCCATTCTCTGACACTACATGCCCCAAGAACGAAATGCTCCTCAGCCAGAATTCACATTTAGAGAACTTGGCATACAAGCCATGTTCCCTCAAAGTCTGCAGAACCAACCTCAGATGATGGGCATGCTCCTCTGCATTCCTGGAATACACCAAGATATCATCTATGAAGACAATAACGAAGTGATCCAGGTACTGGCTAAACACTCTGTTCATGTGATCCATGAATGCTGCAGGGGCGTTGGTTAACCCGAACGGCATTACAAGGAACTCAAAATGACCATATCTGGTCCTGAAAGCTGTCTTCGGCACATCTTCATCCCTTATCCTTAGCTGATGGTACCCCGATCTTAGATTTATTTTGGAGAAACAACCCGCTCCTGCTAGCTGGTCGAATAGATCATCGATCCTTGGTAGAGGGTAGCTATTTTTGGTAGTGACTTTGTTCAATTGCCTGTAGTCGATACAAAGTCTGAGGGACCCATCCTTCTTTCTCACAAACAAGACCGGAGCACCCCAAGGTGAGGTACTCTGTCGGATGAAGCCCTTCTCTACCAGCTCCTGCAACTGTTCTTTCAACTCCTTCAACTCGGCTGGGGCCATCCTGTAGGGAGGGATAGAGATCGGTCTAGTTCCAGGCACCAACTCTATCTCGAACTCTATCTCCCTAGCAGGTGGTAAACCTGGAAGCTCATCAGGAAAGACATCCTGAAACTCTCTGACAACTGGCACCGAGGCTGGCTCCCTGACCTGACTGACTAGTTCTCTCACATGAGCTAAGTACCCCTGACATCCCTTCCTAAGCAACCTACGAGCCTGAAGAGCTGATATCAGACCTCTAGGTGTACACCTTTTGTCTCCTCTGAAGACGACCTCTGACCCGTCCTGATCTCTGAACTTGACTACCTTGTCTCTGCAGTCCAAGGTAGCACCATGGGTAGATAGCCAATCCATCCCTAGAATGACGTCAAAGTCTATCAAATCTAGAACCACAAGGTCGGCGGAGAGGCATCTTCCCTCAACAAAAACTGGACTGTACTGGCAGACTGACACTGCCACTGACGGGTCACACTTGGGTCCACTGACCCATAGGGGACACTTTAACCCAGAGACTATCAGACCCAACCTCTCAACGGCTCTCGGAGCAATAAATGAATGAGATGCACCCGGGTCCATTAATGCATACACATCAGAACACCCAATGACGATGTAACGACCCGAAAATCGGACCGCTACCGGCGCTAGGATCCAGATCGGCATAAGGCCGCCGGGACCCGTAGCAAGCCTGACATAACCTGTAAACCTGTAAAATACCATACATGATCAACATCATACATACTGTCATAAACCTGTACAATTTTCCCTCTCATACATGAACCAATCTCAACCTGTGCATGCCATAACATATACGTAAACATAGTCCCTCTGTGGGATCTCATCAAAGCCTCAAGGGCTATATAACACATGGTGAGTTGGTTTTCATAAACATCACTTAAACATTAAGATCATGTGTCAAAAGGGATGACAACATCTATAGGGTCAAGCACAACTATAACCTCAATATACCTCATTACATAACACACTATGGTCTACTACATTACATCATGATACAATCGTCATGTCCACAATCTAACTATCACATACATTTGACTTTACTCTTCTTGCCTTCTCTATCTATCCCGTACCTGCACACCTGGGGGTTAAGGGAAAGGGGTGAGCTACAAGAGCCCAGTGAGCAGAATAATAAAACATTACATTTTAAATTCATATTTTCATGAAATGCGTCACATCACAAACAAGCCACATCAAGGGTAAACCTGTCACCAACTAGTCCCATCGTCATAACTATTGCCAGCGGCGTAGTCAAAGGCTCACTGGACTTCCTGTAACCATAACATAACTTACACTGCCTCAAGGCCTTATTAGGCACTTGGTCTTGGCGTCCCATGGTGCCAGGGGCGTAGTCAAAGGCTCCCTGGTCTTTCTTTCCCATAGTGCCAGGGGCGTAGTCAAAGGCTCCCTGGTCTTCCTGCCAGGAACTAGTGGATCATCCAGCATTTACCCACATCAACAACATAATATGCAATGCATCATATTCGTGAATACTAATGCAAACACCCTATAATATCACATGGCATATATGATGCATGAACATGCTCAAAAAAGTTATATTTCATTTATTTAAAAACTTAAGGTTTATTCCACTCACCTCTGGCTGAAGCTCTACAGACTCTGAAGCAGCTATCTCACTGCTGGGGTCCCTGATTTCTCGGGTCCGAACCTACACAGGTGGACTCAAATGAGGGACCGAACATACATGAACATGACTCTAAAATACTCCCCCAAAACCCCCTAAAACATCCTGAAAACATCACATGAAAACATGCAAGAAATGGCTGAACAGGGCACTTTCGGCGGCAGGTTCGGCGGCCGAAAGTCCCTCTGCAGCCGAAAGTCATGCAGGTTCGGCGGCACTTTCGGCGGCCGAACCTCCCAGACAGAGACGAAACTTGAGTTTCGGGGCAGGCTTCGGCAGCCGAAACTGCCTCCACAAGGGGGTTCGGCGGCCGAAAGTCACTTCGGCGGCCGAACCTGAGTTTCTGCCGAAGGGCAGAAACTTGGCTCCCTTGTGTCCCCAGCCTCCAAAACGCCTCAAAACATGCATAAACTTGTTTCTACACATGCATACACATCATACATCACACCTAGGGGTCTCAAACTATAATATACCCCAACTACAACACTTCAAACAACACATTTCCAACATACATTGTTCAAATCACAACATAAACCCATAAACCTAACAACCATCCTAAACATGCATTCTACCCCATCAACTTGCATAAAACTTTCATAAAACATAAAAGAAGCATAGATCGAAGCTTACCTCTTGAAGATCGAGAGGAAGAACGACCCTAGCTCGGAAAATGGAGGGATTTAGCTCCAAGACTTCCAAGCTCCAAACTTGCTTAAAAACACTCAAAAACTTTTGTGGAACCTTAAAACTCAAAGAAAATGGTGGGGATTGGAGGAAAAACACAAGATTTGGGAGAGGGAGGTCGGAAGCTCGCTGTGGTTGAAAATGGGAGAAAACCCTCCCTTTTCGGCTAAGTGCCCCTTTTATAGGTGGCTGGCCAGGCCACGTTCGGGGGCCGAAGGTGCCTCCGCATGCATGCAAGGTTCGGCGGCCGAAAGTGAAGTTCGGCGGCCGAACCTGCATTTCCCTCACTCAAAAACTTTCGGGCGCCTAAAGTCCCTCCGAAAGCATGCATGTTCGGCGGCCGAACCTCAAAGTTCGGCGGCCGAACCTGGGTTTTCCTCCAAGGATTTTTCATGCAAAAACTCATTTAATTCTTACTTAAAAACATGAAATACATAAAAACATTTCATAAAATCATAGTTTTACCCTTCTAGAGGTTTCCGACAACCGAGATTCCACCGGACGGTAGGAATCCCGATACCGGAGTCTAGCCGGGTATTACAGACGAGATTACCTGACACCACGGTGTTGGATGTGTTAGCCTCCTGCTGAGTCATGGTGAAGATCCTGGCTGGAGCTGATGGACCTTCACCTCGGGAACCAGAAGAAGAGGCTGCCCCTCTCCCTCTACCTCTGCCACTGCCCTGAGTTGTGGCTGGAGCTGCTGGCTGTGCCACACTACCAGAAGCTGTCTGCTGGGGCTGGCCCATAAAAGGTGCTCTAGGACACTCCCGAGCTATGTGTCCCTCCTGTCCACATCTGAAACATGTATTAGTCCCAGCTCGACACACTCCCCTGTGCGGCCTTCCACATCTCTGGCATTCTGTACCATCTGAGCCTGAGCTCGAGCCACCGCCAAATCCCAGACCGGATTTCAACTTGTTCCAAAACTTATTCTTCTTCGGCTTCTTGGTGGTGTTATCCCACCTCTTCTTACTTGAGCTCTGAGAAGAGAGACCTGGCCCTCCTCTGCCTGGGGTCTTAACCCCTGAAGACTGGGTCACTGACTGCTTCACTGACCCCTCAACTATAGCACTCACCTCCATCCTTTGAGCCATATCCACCACAGTGTGGAAACTTTCTCTCTCAGCTGACTGAATCAGTGAGGAGTACCTGGAATGCAGCTTCATAACATACCTCTTGGCTTTCTTCGTATCTGTATCTAGAGCTTGCCCTGAAAAAGGCAATAGCTCCAAGAATTTATCTGTGAACTTCTCTACACCCATGTGCTCTGACTGCCTCAGTTGCTCAAACTCAATCATCTTCAGTTCTCTGGAACTGTCTGGAAAAGCCCATCCCGCGAACTCATTCGCGAATTCCTCCCATGTCATACCGTCTAGTCTCGGGTCCACATAACACTTGAACCATTCCCGTGCCTTCTTGCACTTTAAAGTGAACCCTGCCATCTGAATGGCCCTGCTGTCACTTGCCCTTAGCTCATCAGTTATTGTCTTCACCACTCTCAGATACTCAAAGGGGTCATCCCCTGACTTGTATTTGGGAGCATCCAGCTTAAGGTAATCTGTCATCTTTACTTTGCTCCCATCGGCTGAGCTAGGTCTGGAAGGTTGAGTAACTGGGGCTGTTGGTTCTGTAGGTGGTGGAGGTGGGGGTGCATCATTCCCCGAGGTGGGGTTTGCCGGGTTTGGATAGAAAGGTGAGGGTGGATAAGCTGGGTACTGTGTATAAGGTGGATAGAAAGGTGGATAAGGCATGTAGGTAGGGTAGGGGTTAAAGCTGGAATAATTCGATGTACCTCCCATCGGATACCCTGAACCCTGTGGGAAGGGTGGATAATGGGGTGGAAAACTATACCCCGAGGCCTGAATGCCTCCTTGAGACTCCCCTGTCCCTTCTTCCTCCATGCTCACATCCAGGTTCCCATCCCTCCTCTGATCCTCTTCCATAACCTCCCTCACATCTGAAGAACTTCCTCCTCTATCAGTCCCCCTTCTGCTAGCATCAAAAGACCTTCTAGGGTCCCTTGACACTCTTTCTTTGTTTGCTCTACAGGACATTGCCCTAGGCAATGTAGGAGGACGGGCGCTCGTGCCCTCATCCTCAGGTGGCACTCCAGTCAATCGTGCAGATCGACGAGTTCCTCTCATCCTGTTTTCTGAAAAACAGTACACATCACACAAACATTAGCATCATATGGTTCATGTGGGCACACATGAACCCTCATCACATATACATTATTCATATCATAGCATCAATGCACATGTATATAATCATGGCATTTCACATCATCATACAAGACAGGACTCCACATCCTATCCTAGTGGACATGATCTTCCTATTGTTCTTGACCTTCTAGAACATCTATGAGCCCGACACTCTAGGTCCGATCCTATGAACCTAGGGCTCTGATACCATTCTGTAACGACCCAAAAATCGGACCGCTACCGGCGCTAGGATCCAGATCGGCTTAAGGCCGCCGGGACCTGTAGCAAGCCTAACATATAACCTGTAAACCTGTATAATCCCATACATGATCAACAACATGCATAAAAAATTTAAAACTTTTCCTTCAAACATCCAACTCAACCTGAACATACATGTACATAGTCATAATCATAATCGTGATCCCTCTGTGGGATCTCATCAATGCCCCAACGGGCGATACAACATGAGATGAGTTGGCTTTCATGAACATTATAAAACATTTTTTGATCATGTAATAAAAGGGATACCTCATACACAATGTCAAGCACAATATCTAATCCTCAATATCATTTCATGACTGAAACTGTACTTTTACATAACATTAATACATTTATCATGTCCACACTATCTATTACATAAACCAGACTTCATTACTCTTGTAAACCTTCTGGTCTACCCTGTACCTGCAATCCTGGGGAAATGGGAGAGGGGTGAGCTACTAGAGCCCAGTGAGCAGAATAATAAAAACATTTAAATCATATGGATCATGGAATGCATCACATCACAGCTAATCACATCAAGGATGAACTTGTCACCAATAGCCCTCTACATAGTCCAACTGTGCCAGAACGTAGAATGGGTCCTGGTCTTTCCCTTACATATCATAACATAACAGTGTCCAACTGTGCCAGAACGTAGAATGGGTCTTGGTCTTTCCCTTACATAGTGCCAGCGAACGTAGAATGGGTCCCACTGGTCTTACATTCCGTACCGTACATATCACATCGTCATATCATAGATCGAGGGCTATGGATCATCCAACATTCATCCACATCAACATAAAAATATGCAATGCAACATATTAGTGAATTCTAATGCAAGCAACCTAATTCATCACATGGCATTCATGATGCGTGAAACATGCTGAAAAGTTCATTCTTTTCTTTAAAACATAATAAGTTATTCCACTCACCTCTGGGTAGCTCCGACCAGACACTGGGGCAACAGACTCACTGCTGGGGTCCTCGGTTCCTCGGGTCCGAACCTACACAGGTGGACTCAAATGAGTGACCAAACATACACGAACATAACTCTAAACTATTCCCCAAAAACCCCCTAAAACATCATAGAATAATCATAGAAAAACATGCAAGAAAAGGCTGGACAGGGCACTTTCGGAGGCAAGTTCGGCGGCCGAAAGTCCCTCCAGAGCCGAAAGTCAGGCAGGTTCGGCGGCACCTTCGGCGGCCGAAACTCCCAGACAGAGGCGAAACTCATGCATGTTCGGCGGCACTTTCGGCGGCCGAAACTCCCAGACAGAGACGAAAGTCTCCTTTCGGGGGCAAGCTTGGGCAGCCGAAGGCTGCCTCCACAAGCACGTTCGGCGGCCAATCTCATCTAAACATGCATAAACCTATTCTACAACATTCCCAAACATACACAAGCATACATACAAGTTCCTAGGGGCATCAAACCATCAAAAAACCCCAACTACAACACACAAACAACTCACATTGTTCAAAAATCACACCAAAAACCCATAAACATAACTATGACCTAAACATGCATTCTACCCCCATGAACTTCATAAAACTTACTTAAAACATAACATAAGCTAGAGATCGACTCTTACCTCTTGAAGATCGAGAGTAGAGGCGACCAAACTTGGAGTTGGAAGAGATTCGAGTTCTTGAACCTTAAAGCTCCAAAACTTTGCTCAAAAGCTCAAATCTTCAAAACGAAGTTAAAACAAGTGAAAAACTTGAAATATCTAGAGGAAAAACATCAAAGATCGGTGAGGGGCGGCGGAAAGCTCACCTTGGCCGAAAATGGGGAAAAGCTCGCCCGTTTTCGGCTAAGGGACCCTTTTATAGTGGCTGGCCAGGCCACGTTCGGGGGCCGAATGTGCCTCCGCATGCATGCCATGTTTGGCGGCCGAACTTGAGGTTCGGCGGCCGAACCTGGACTTCCCTCACTTGTGCTTTCGGGGGCCTAAAGGCGCTCCCGAAGGCATGCATGTTCGGCGGCCGAACTTGAGGTTCGGCGGCCGAACCTGAGTTTTCCTCCAAGGTTGTTTTAATGCAAAAACTCATTTACATTTTACTTAAAACCATGAAATACCTTAAAACATTTTATGAAAACATGTTTCTACCCTACTAGAGGCTTCCGACATCCGAGATTCCATCGGACGGTAGGAATTCCGATACCGGAGTCTAGCCGGGTATTACAAAAGCAAAGTTTTTGTTTTGATAGCTATACAAAATTTAAATTATTTTAGAAAGCTGCAAATACAATCAGATCAAAGGTTAGGATAATAACAGTACAAGAATTTGTTGATTTATTTTTTGTAATACCCGGCTAGACTCCGGTATCGGAATTCCTACCGTCCGGTGGAATCTCGGATGTCGGAAGCCTCTATTAGGGTAGAAACATGTTTTCATAAAATGTTTTAAGGTATTTCATGGTTTTAAGTATGAAAATTAAATGAGTTTTTGCATGAAAAGTCTTTGGAGGAAAACCCAGGTTCGGCCGCCGAAAGTCAAGTTCGGCCGCCGAACATGCATGCGTTTTGGAGGCACGTTAGACCCCGAAAGCATGAGTGAGGGAAGTCCAGGTTCGGCCGCTGAAACCCAAGTTCGGCCGCCGAACATGGCATGCATGCGGAGGCACTTTCGGCCCCCGAACGTGGCCTGGCCAGCCACCTATAAAAGGGTCCCTTAGGTCAGCACGGGCGAGCTTTTTCTCCCCCATTGTCGGCCAAGGTGAGTCTCCGCCACCCCTCCCTCAATCTTGAGTGTTTTCCTTAGATCTTCCATGATTTTCACGGGTTTTAACTTCTGTTTTGAAGATCTGTGAGTAAAGAGCAAGTTTTGGGTACTTGGAGGTTCAAAGAGCTCAATCTCTCCATCTCCAAGCTAGGATCGCCTTTCCTCTCGTTTCTTCAAGAGGTAATCTCGGATCCACCCTTGTTATGTGTTTTAAACAAGCATTAAGTTGTTTTATGGGTAGAGATGCATGTTTAGGCTTGTTGATGAGTTTATGGGTTTTGATGTTTTGATGAACAATGTATGTTGATTTTTGTGTGTTTGAAGTGTTGTAGTTGGGGTATATGCTAGTTGAGACCCCTAGGTGTAATGTATGATATGTATGCATGTTTTAGAACAAGTTTATGCATGATTGGTGAGTTTGGAGGCAAAAATGCATAAGGGAGCCAAGTTTCTGCCCTTTGGCAGAAACCAGGTTCGGCAGCCGAAGGCACTTTCGGCCGCCGAACATGGCTGGGGAGGCAGGCCTTTCGGCTGCCGAAGTTGCCCCCGAAAAGAGACTTTCGTCTCTGTCTGGGACTTTCGGCTGCCGAAGGTGCCGCCGAACATGCATGAGTTTCGCCTCTGTCTGGGACTTTCGGCCGCCGAAGGTGCCGCCGAACCTGCCCGACTTTCGGCTCTGGAGGGACTTTCGGCCGCCGAACCTGCCGCCGAAAGTGCCCTATCCAGCCTTTTCTTGCATGTTTTTATATAATTGTTTTATGATGTTTTAGGGGGTTTTTGGGGAGTATATTAGAGTTATGTTTATGTATGTTTGGTCCCTCATTGGAGTCCACCTGTGTAGGTTCAGACCCGAGGAATCGAGGACCCCAGCAGTGAGCCAGCTGCTACAGAGTTTGTCAGAGCTAGCCAGAGGTGAGTGGAATAAACCTTAAGTTTTAAAATAAATGAAAATATGAATTTTGAGCATGATCCATGCATCATGAATGCCATGAGATATAGTAGGTTGTTTGCATTAGTATTCACGAATATGTTGCATTGCATTTATGATGTTGATGTGGATTGGTCATTGGATGATCCTTTAGTCCTCATATGATATGATGATGTTATGGCATGATATGGTATGGAAGTCCAGGTTGTACCCATTCTACGTCCCTGGCAGGATTTAAGAGGAAGTCCAGGTTGTACCCATTCTACGTCCCTGGCACAGTTGGACTGTATGATATGTTATGTTAAGAGAAAGACCGGTTGTACCCATTCTACGTCCCGGCACAGTTGGACTATGTAGAGGACTATAGGTGACAATACCATCCGAGATGTGATTTGCTGTGATGTGTTGCATTTCATGAAAGCATGAAATTTTAATATATGATTTTACTATTCTGCTCACTGGGCTTTGTAGCTCACCCCTCTCCCCTAACCCCAGATGTGCAGGTATAGGGTAGACCGGGAGGTTAGCCAGAGTTTTGAAGCATGTCTATGTAATAGTTAGATTGTGGACATGACAATTGTACTATGATGTAATGTAAGAGATTTCAGTATGTTATGTAATGAGGTACATTGAGGTTATAGATGTGCTTGACCCTATGAGTATTGTTATCCCTTTTGATACATGATCTATAGAAATGTTTTATTATGTTCATGAAAGCCAACTCATCTCATGTTGTATCGCCCGTTGGGGCATTGATGAGATCCCACAGAGGGATCATGATTACGTTTATGACTATGTACATGTATGTTCAGGTTGAGTTGGATGAATGAAAGAAAATTTTAAATTTTTATGCATGTTGTTGATCATGTATGGGATTGAACAGGTTTACAGGTTATATGTCAGGCTTGCTACGGGTCTCGGCGGCCTTAAGCCGATCTGGATCCTAGCGTCGGTAGCGGTCCGATTTTCGGGTCGTTACAAAATGGTATCAGAGCCCTAGGTTCATAGGATCGGACCTAGAGTGTAGGGCTCATAGATGTTATAGAAGGTCAAGCACAATAGGAAGGTCATGTCCACTAGGATAGGATGTGGAGTCCTGTCTTGTATGATGATGTAAAATGCCATGGTTTTATACATGTGCATTGATGCTATGATATGAATGTGATGTATATGTGAGGAGGGTTCATGTGTGCCCACATGAACCATGTGATGCTAATGTTTGTATGATGTGTACTGTTTTTCAGAAATCAGGATGAGAGGAACTCGTCGATCTGCACGATTGACTGGAGTGCCACCTGAGGATAAGGGCACGAGCGCCCGTCCTCCTACATTGCCTAAGGCAATGTCTTGTAGAGCCAACAGAGAAAGAGTGTCAAGGGACCCTAGAAGGTCTTTTGATGCTAGCAGAAGGGGGACAGATAGAGGAGGAAGTTCTTCAGGAGTGAGGGAGGTTATGGAAGAGGATCAGAGGAGGGATGGGAACCTGAATGTGAGCATGGAGGAAGAAGGGACAGGGGAGTCTCAGGGAGGTGTTCAGGCCTCGGGGTATGGTTTTCCACCCCATTATCCACCCTTCCCACAGGGTTCAGGATATCCGATGGGAGGTACATCGGATTACTCTAGCTTTAACCCCTACCCTACCTACATGCCTTATCCACCTTTCTATCCGCCCTACACCCAGTACCCAGCTTATCCACCCTCACCCTTCTATCCAAACCCGGTAAACCCCACCTCGGGGAATGCTGCACCTCCACCTCCACCACCTACAGAACCAGCAGCCCCAGTTACCCAACCTCCTAGACCTAGCTCAGTCGATGGGAGCAAAGTGAAAATGACAGATTACCTCAAGCTGGATGCTCCCAAATACAAGTCAGGGGATGACCCCTTTGAGTATCTGAGAGTGGTGAAGACAATAACTGATGAGCTAGGGGCTAGTGACAGCAGGGCCATTCAGATGGCAGGGTTCACTCTAAAGTGCAAGAAGGCACGGGAATGGTTCAAGTGTTATGTGGACCAGAGACTAGACGGTATGACATGGGAGGAATTTGCGAATGAGTTCGCTGGATGGGCTTTTCCAGACAGTTCCAGAGAACTGAAGATGATTGAGTTTGAGCAACTGAGGCAGTCAGAGCACATGGGTGTAGAGAAGTTCACAGATAAATTCTTGGAGCTATTGCCTTTTTCAGGGCAAGCTCTAGATACAGATACGAAGAAAGCCAAGAGGTATGTTATGAAGCTGCATTCCAGGTACTCCTCACTGATTCAGTCAGCTGAGAGAGAAAGTTTCCACACTGTGGTGGATATGGCTCGAAGAATGGAGGCAAGTGCTATAGTTGAAGGGTCAGTGAAGCAGTCAGTGACCCAGTCTTCAGGGGTTAAGACCCCAGGCAGAGGAGGGCCAGGTCTCTCTTCTCAGAGCTCAGGTAAGAAGAGGTGGGATAACACCACCAGGAAGCCGAAGAAGAATAAGTTTTGGAACAAGTTGAAATCCGGTCTGGGATTTGGCGGTGGCTCGAGCTCAGGCTCAGATGGTACAGAATGCCAGAGATGTGGAAGACCGCACAGGGGAGTGTGTCGAGCTGGGACTAATACATGTTTCAGATGTGGTCAGGAGGGACACATAGCTCGGGAGTGTCCTAGAGCGCCTTTTATGGGCCAGCCCCAGCAGACAGCTTCTGGTAGTGTGGCACAGCCAGCAGTTCCAGCCACAACTCAGGGCAGTGGCAGAGGTAGAGGGAGAGGGGCAGCCTCTTCTTCTGGTTCCCGAGGTGAAGGTCCATCAGCTCCAGCCAAGATCTTCACCATGACACAGCAGGAGGCTAACACATCCAACACCGTGGTGTCAGGTAATCTCGTCATTGGGTGTTCTGATGTGTATGCATTAATGGACCCGGGTGCATCTCATTCATTTATTGCTCCGAGAGCCGTTGAGAGGTTGGGTCTGATAGTCTCTGGGTTAGAGTGTCCCCTATGGGTCAGTGGACCCAAGTGTGATCCGTCAGTGGCAGTGTCAGTCTGCCAGTACAATCCAGTTTTTGTTGAGGGAAGATGCCTCTCCGTCGACCTTGTGGTTCTAGATTTGACAGACTTTGACGTCATTCTAGGGATGGATTGGCTATCTACCCATGGTGCTACCTTGGACTGCAGGGACAAGGTAGTCAGGTTCAGAGATCAGAACGGGTCAGAGGTCGTCTTCAGAGGAGACAAGAGGGGCACACCTAGAGGTCTGATATCAGCTCTTCAGGCTCGTAGGTTGCTTAGGAAGGGATGTCAGGGGTACTTAGCTCATGTGAGAGAGCTAGACGGTCAGGTCAGGGAGCCGGCCTCGGTGCCAGTTGTCAGAGAGTTTCAGGATGTTTTTCCGGATGAGCTTCCAGGTTTACCACCTGCTAGGGAGATAGAGTTCGAGATAGAGTTGGTGCCTGGAACTAGACCGATCTCTATCCCTCCCTACAGGATGGCCCCAGCCGAGTTAAAAGAGTTGAAAGAGCAGTTGCAAGAGCTGGTAGAAAAGGGTTTCATCCGACAGAGTACCTCACCTTGGGGTGCTCCGGTCTTGTTTGTGAGGAAGATGGATGGATCCCTTAGACTTTGTATCGACTACAGGCAGTTGAACAAAGTCACTACCAAGAATAGCTACCCTCTGCCAAGGATCGATGATCTATTCGACCAGCTAGCAGGAGCAGGTTGTTTCTCTAAAATAGATCTGAGATCGGGGTACCATCAGCTAAGGATAAGGGAGGAAGATGTGCCGAAGACAGCTTTCAGGACCAGATATGGGCATTTTGAGTTCCTTGTAATGCCGTTCGGGTTAACCAACGCCCCTGCAGCATTCATGGATCTCATGAATAGAGTGTTTAGTCAATACCTGGATCACTTTGTTATTGTCTTCATAGATGATATCTTAGTGTATTCCAGGAATGCAGAGGAGCATGCCCATCATCTGCGGTTGGTCTTGCAGACCTTGAGGGAACATGGCTTGTATGCCAAGTTCTCTAAATGTGAGTTCTGGCTGAGGAGCATTTCATTCTTGGGGCATGTAGTGTCAGAGAATGGGATAGAGGTAGACCCCAAGAAGACAGAAACTGTGGCTAACTGGCCTAGACCCACTTCAGTGATGGAGATCAGGAGTTTCTTGGGTTTGGCAGGTTACTACAGGAGGTTCGTTCAGGACTTCTCGAAAATAGCAGCTCCTCTGACCAGACTAACCAGGAAGAATCAAAAATTTCTGTGGACCGACCAGTGCGAAGAGAGTTTTGAAGAGCTTAAGAAGAGGTTGACTTCAGCACCAGTGTTAGCTCTGCCATCTAGTGATGCAGACTTTACAGTCTTTTGTGATGCGTCCCGCGTGGGACTGGGTTGTGTGCTTATGCAGAATGAGAGGGTGATTGCTTATGCTTCTAGGCAGCTGAAGAAGCATGAGTTGAATTACCCAACACATGACCTGGAGATGGCAGCAGTAATCTTTGCACTCAAGATGTGGAGGCACTACCTCTATGGGGTTAAATGTGAGATCTTTACATATCATAAGAGCATGCAATACATCCTGAGTCAAAGAGATTTGAATTTAAGACAGAGGAGGTGGGTAGAACTGCTGAGTGACTATGATTGCAAGATTCAGTATCATCCGGGTAAGGCGAATGTCATGGCAGACGCCCTAAGCCGAAAGTCACTAGGCAGTTTATCCCACATATCGGCAGAGAGGAGGCCAGTGGTGAAGGAGTTCTACAAGCTTATTGAGGAAGGTCTACTGTTGGAGTTGTCTGGTACAGGTGCCTTGGTGGCCCAGATGAGAGTAGCACCCGTGTTTCTGGAGTAGGTGGCTCAGAAACAGCATGAGAACCCGGATTTAGTGAAGATTGCCAGGACTGTTCAGTCAGGCAATGATAGTGAGTTCAGATTCGACAGCAAGGGGATCCTCCGTTATGGGAGCAGACTATGTGTACCAGATGACATAGGCCTAAAAGGAGACATTATGAGGGAGGCTCATAATGCAAGATACAGCATTCACCCCGGAACCACCAAGATGTATCAAGATCTGAAGAAGGTTTATTGGTGGCCAGCTATGAAGAAGGAAGTGGCACAGTTCGTGTCAGCCTGCGAAGTGTGTCAGAGGGTGAAGCTGGAACATCAGAAGCCGGCTGGAATGCTTAACCCGCTACCTATTCCAGAGTGGAAATGGGAAAATATAGCTATGGACTTCGTAGTGGGGTTACCGGCGGCGTCCAACAGAGTGGACTCCATATGGGTGATTGTGGACAGACTCACCAAATCTGCTCACTTCATTCCTGTCAGGAGTGGCTACTCTGTGGACAAGTTGGCGCAGGTGTATGTTGATGAGATCGGCAGGCTGCATGGGGTTCCTGTTTCGATAGTGTCAGATAGAGGGCCCCAGTTCACCTCCAGATTTTGGCGGAGTCTGCAGAATGCCATGGGTACTAGGTTGGATTTCAGTACTGCCTTCCACCCCCAGACTGATGGACAGTCAGAAAGGACCATCCAGACTATCGAGGATATGCTCAGAATGTGTGTGTTGGATTTTGGCAGTTCTTGGAGGCAGCATCTACCTTTGGTGGAGTTTGCCTACAACAACAGCCATCATGCTAGCATCGGGATGGCTCCGTATGAAGCTTTGTACGGAAGGAAGTGCAGATCACCTGTTTGCTGGGAAGAGGTTGGAGAAAAGGCCTTGGCAGGGCCTGAGCTAGTTGAGATCACCAGCAGGGTGGTACCCATAATCAGAGAGAGAATCAAGACTGCTGCAAGCAGACAGAAGAGCTATGCAGACGTCCGCAGAAGACAGTTAGAGTTTCAGGAGGGGGATCTGGTATTGCTCAAGGTGTCTCCAATGAAGGGAGTGGTTCGCTTCGGGAAGAAAGGTAAACTAGCCCCACGATACATCGGACCCTTTGAAATCTTGCAAAAGATTGGGAATGTGTCGTACAAGCTGGATTTACCTGCTTCAATGGAAAGAATCCATCCGGTTTTCCATGTTTCAATGTTGAGGAAGTTTGTGTCAGATCCGAGCAAGGTTCTTAGTGAGCCTGATGTGGAGGTCCAAGAGGATCTCACTTATGTTGAACAGCCAGTACGGATCATAGACACCCAGATCAGAAAGCTAAGAAACATGGAAATCCCGATGGTGAAAGTCCTGTGGAACCACCACAACTGGGAAGAATGCACTTGGGAGACACGGGAGTCTATGCTCCAGCAGTACCCTCATCTCTTTTAAGGTTAGATCTCTATGTGTTTATGTGCTATGTATGTATGTTATGTTTTATGCCATGCTGTGTGCTAGTTGAGGAACATTCGGGGACGAATGTTCTTAAGGGGGGGAGAATGTAATACCCGGCTAGACTCCGGTATCGGAATTCCTACCGTCCGGTGGAATCTCGGATGTCGGAAGCCTCTAGTAGGGTAGAAACATGTTTTCATAAAATGTTTTAAGGTATTTCATGGTTTTAAGTATAAAAATTAAATGAGTTTTTGCATGAAAAGTCTTTGGAGGAAAACCCAGGTTCGGCCGCCGAAAGTCAAGTTCGGCCGCCGAACATGCATGCGTTTTGGAGGCACATTAGGCCCCCGAAAGCATGAGTGAGGGAAGTCCAGGTTCGGCCGCCGAAACCCAAGTTCGGCCGCCGAACATGGCATGCATGCGGAGGCACTTTCGGCCCCCGAACGTGGCCTGGCCAGCCACCTATAAAAGGGTCCCTTAGGTCCGCACGGGTGAGCTTTTTCTCCCCCGTTGTCGGCCAAGGTGAGTCTCCGCCACCCCTCCCTCGATCTTGAGTGTTTTCCTTAGATCTTCCATGATTTTCACGGGTTTTAACTTCTGTTTTGAAGATCTGTGAGTAAAGAGCAAGTTTTGGGTACTTGGAGGTTCAAAGAGCTCAATCTCTCCATCTCCAAGCTAGGATCGCCTTTCCTCTCGTTTCTTCAAGAGGTAAGCTCGGATCCACCCTTGTTATGTGTTTTAAACAAGTATTAAGTTGTTTTATGGGTAGAGATGCATGTTTAGGCTTGTTGATGAGTTTATGGGTTTTGATGTTTTGATGAACAATGTATGTTGATTTTTGTGTGTTTGAAGTGTTGTAGTTGGGGTATATGCTAGTTGAGACCCCTAGGTGTAATGTATGATATGTATGCATGTTTTAGAACAAGTTTATGCATGATTGGTGAGTTTGGAGGCAAAAATGCATAAGGGAGCCATGTTTCTGCCCTTTGGCAGAAACCAGGTTCGGCAGCCGAAGGCACTTTTGGCCGCCGAACATGGCTGGGGAGGCAGGCCTTTCGGCTGCCGAAGTTGCCCCCGAAAAGAGACTTTCGTCTCTGTCTGGGACTTTCGGCCGCCGAAGGTGCCGCCGAACATGCATGAGTTTCGCCTCTGTCTGGGACTTTCGGCAGCCGAAGGTGCCGCCGAACCTGCCCGACTTTCGGCTCTGGAGGGACTTTCGGCCGCCGAACCTGCCGCCGAAAGTGCCCTGTCCAGCCTTTTCTTGCATGTTTTTATATAATTGTTTTATGATGTTTTAGGGGGTTTTTGGGGAGTATATTAGAGTTATGTTTATGTATGTTTGGTCCCTCATTGGAGTCCACCTGTGTAGGTTCAGACCCGAGGAACCGAGGACCCCAGCAGTGAGCCAGCTGCTACAGAGTTTGTCAGAGCTAGCCAGAGGTGAGTGGAATAAACCTTAAGTTTTAAAATAAATGAAAATATGAATTTTGAGCATGATCCATGCATCATGAATGCCATGAGATATAGTAGGTTGTTTGCATTAGTATTCACGAATATGTTGCATTGCATTTATGATGTTGATGTGGATTGGTCTTTGGATGATCATTTAGTCCTCATATGATATGATGATGTTATGGCATGATATGGTATGGAAGTCCAGGTTGTACCCATTCTACGTCCCTGGCAGGATTTAAGAGGAAGTCCAGGTTGTACCCATTCTACGTCCCTGGCACAGTTGGACTGTATGATATGTTATGTTAAGAGAAAGACCGGTTGTACCCATTTTACGTCCCGGCACAGTTGGACTATGTAGAGGACTATAGGTGACAATACCATCCGAGATGTGATTTGCTGTGATGTGTTGCATTTCATGAAAGCATGAAATTTTAATATATGATTTTACTATTCTGCTCACTGGGCTTTGTAGCTCACCCCTCTCCCCTAACCCCAGATGTGCAGGTACAGGGTAGACCGGGAGGTTAGCCAGAGTTTTGAAGCATGTCTATGTAATAGTTAGATTGTGGACATGACAATTGTACTATGATGTAATGTAAGAGATTTCAGTATGTTATGTAATGAGGTACATTGAGGTTATAGATGTGCTTGACCCTATGAGTATTGTTATCCCTTTTGATACATGATCTATAGAAATGTTTTATTATGTTCATGAAAGCCAACTCATCTCATGTTGTATCGCCCGTTGGGGCATTGATGAGATCCCACAGAGGGATCATGATTACGTTTATGACTATGTACATGTATGTTCAGGTTGAGTTGGATGAATGAAAGAAAAGTTTAAATTTTTATGCATGTTGTTGATCATGTATGGGATTGAACAGGTTTACAGGTTATATGTCAGGCTTGCTACGGGTCTCGGCGGCCTTAAGCCGATCTGGATCCTAGCGCCGGTAGCGGTTCGATTTTCGGGTCGTTACATTTTTTTTTTAATTTTGAATATTCTTCTTTTATCTTTTTGTTTAGAAAAGCCTATATAAAGGCTGTTTTAGACGTAGAAAATTATTCTCTCATTCCTTATCTCCTTATCTCTTAATTCATCTCTTCTCTTCCCATCTTTTGGTTCCTGTAACGATCCAAAAATCGGACCGCTACCGGCGCTAGGATCCAGATCGGCTTAAGGCCGCCGGGACCCGTAGCAAGCCTAACATACATCCTGTGTACCTGTTTAATCCCATCCATGATCAACACATACATAAAAATTTTGAACTTTTCTCATTCATTTACCAAACTTAACCTGTGCATGCACAATTTATAAACATAATCGTCAACCCCATATTGGAGTCCTCATCAATGCCCCAATGGGGTAACATGACATATAATAAGTTTGGTTTACATAACATCATAAAACATTACATTACAAGATCATGAAACCAAAAAGGGATTAACAACATACTAGGGTCAAGCACAATTCTAAACCTCAATACTCATCATTACATTACAATATTGTACTATACTTTACATTACATCATTATCATGTCCACAACTAGCTATTACATAAAGCATAACTTTATTCTTGACTTCCTGATCTATCCCGTACCTGTAAACCTGGAGGGGTTAAGGGAAAGGGGTGAGCTACTAGAGCCCAGTGAGTAGAATAATAAAACATTATAATTAAAGTTCATGCTCTCATAAAATGCATCACAACACAAACAATTCACATTAAGGATGAACTTATCACCAATAGTCCTCTACATATCCAATAGTGCCAGGGACGTAAAATGGGTCTTCCTGGACTTCCTCTTACATAACGTATCATAACATTCCAATGTGCCAGGGACGTAGAATGGGTCTTCTTGGACTTCCTCTTACATAACATATCATAACATTCCAATGTGCCAGGGACGTAGAATGGGTCTTCCTGGACTTCCATACCATATCATCATCATCATACTATATCATACGAAGACTAATGGATCATTCAATGTTCATCCACATCAACAACAAAATATGCAATGCAATATATTCGTAAATTCTAATGCAAACAACCTAATATATCTCATGGCAATCATGATGCGTGATTCATGCTAAACTTTCGTTATTTACTTTGAAACATAAAGAGTCATTCTACTCACCTCAGGCTAGCTCTGACAAGACACTGAAGCAGCTATCTCACTGCTGGGGTCCTCGGTTCCTCGGGTCCGAACCTACACAGGTGGACTCAAATGAGAGACCAAACATACATGAACATGACTCTAAAATACTCCCCAAAAACCCCCTAAAACACCTTAAAACAATCATAGAAAACATGCAAAGGAAGGCTGAACAGGGCACTTTCGGCGGCAGGTTCGGCGGCCGAAAGTCCCTCCAGAGACGAAAGTCATGCACCTTCGGCGGCACTTTCGGCGGCTGAAGGTTCCTTCCAGAGACGAAACTCATGCATGTTCGGCGGCACCTTCGGCGGCCGAAACTCCTTTCGGCTGCCGAACCTGAGTTCTTCCAAAGGTAGAACTCAGCCTCAAATCATGCATATTTGCCTCCCAAACCATTTAACTCAAAACCAACACTTCCACAACATGCATACACACATACATAAGCTCCTAGGGGCTTCAAACTATCTTAAACCCCAACTACAACACATCAAACATACAAATACAACCCACATTGTCCATAAATACAACATAAACCCAAAAACTCAACATAAACTTGCACATGCATTTCTACCCCAAGAAACTTCATGAAACTCAACTAAAACTTGAAAAGAAGTGTGGATCTACTCTTACCTCTTGAAGATCGAGAGGGAAGACGATCCAACTCAGAGATGGGGGAGATCTCGCTCCTTTGGTCTCCAAGTCACCAACTTCACTCTTTTTGCTCAAATATCTTCAAATCAAGATAAAACTTGTTAAAACTCGAGAGATTGGAGGAAAACATCAAAAATCAACCATGGGAGAGCATGGACTCACCTTTGGCCGAAAAGGGGGAGAAAGCTCGCTCGTTTCTGCCATGGAGCCCTTATATAGGGGTTGGCCAGACCACCTTCGGCAGCCTAAAGTGCCTCCAAAACTCATGCAAGTTCGGCGGCCGAACCTTTATTACTTTCGGAAGCCTAACATGCCCCCTAAACTATCCCACGTTCGGCAGCCGAACCTGAAAATGCCTCCTTGGTCTTTTTCATTCAAAACTTAATTTCCTTCTTACTTAAAATCATAAAATACATTAAAACATTTTATAAAAATATGATTTTACCCTTCTAAAGGTTTCTGACATCCGAGATTCCACCAGACGGTAAGAATTTCGATACCGGAGTCTAGCCGGGTATTACAGTTCCTCCAGCCGAACCTCTTTCTCTTCTTATTTTTATTTTTCTGCATTTTTGTTATGCACTTTAGCAGCTAAATACTCTTTTTTCAGTTGAAAAATAATCTAGTTGAGTTTTTATTAAATTTGTGAGATCTAATCTTATCTTTTCGAGATCTTAATTTCAGTTTTCATTCTTTTTCTGTTTTTGAGAAACACCAACTCCATTGTTGTTTGCTTATGAATTCAAGAGGTCTATTGAATATCCTAAATAGATAACATATTGATCATTAACTCAAGTAAATACGTAATTGTTTAATTGGATTAATACAAGTAGCAATTATCATATCTATTTATGTTAAGAAATTGAATGATTTGGTTTAAATAATTTGCTTGTAATTTTTAATTAAGTTTAAGTTCTTCTTTTCTTAAAGCAATCAATTAATTAAATCTACACGCTTGATGGGGTTATTAATTAATTAGGAATTAATTTAGCACTTTGTAAATTAATTTAATTTTAAGGAAGAATTGATTGGATTCGCTTGTTTGAACACTATAACAAAATAATAGAAAATTAAGTAAATTACCTTTTGAATCAATGATCAATGATTAAACCTCTCAACTTTGATTACCTTCAGCTGAGTTTTTAAATTAATTGTTTATTTCATCATTCAATCACACTTATTTTATTTCTTCTTAAGTTTTCTTGAAATTAAATTTTCAATAGAAATTTCTTGTTCTCTCTTTAATTTTAAATAATTTTTCTTTTTCTTTACTTGTCATTTGAATTAAATAAATTTAAGGTTTTGTGGGATCGACACTCATTCACACTATCTATAAGAATTATTGAATTAGAAAAGAAACATAAGTTTTAATTGACGGGTTTGATGCCCGTCAAATTTTAGCGCCATTGCCGGGGAATAGTAGAATTCAGTTTGATCCAGAAATAGACAAGACTACAAAAGTTGATAAAAACAACCAAATTGCAAAAACAGGTAAATTCATGAACCTCTTAGCCGCCTGTCCGAACATCTGCAAGTGAGAACACTGAGAATTCTGCATTTGTAAGGCTGCCGAGCTAAACGTTCACTTCTATGAAGGGTTGTTGCCTTTAGAAAGAAGAATAATTGATGTTGCTAGTGGATGAGCCATTTTATAAATGAGCCTGAAGAGGGTAAAAATATGATCTCAAAAATGGCTGCGAACTCTAGGCAGTATGGCCGAGAAAAAGACATCCCTAGGAGTGGAAATGAGGTAAGTATAACATCTTTAGACTCTACAATTTCACAGCTTACCACTGCAATTTAATAATTAGCTACAGGAAATATAAATAATACAAGGACTTCAAGCATTTGCAACAAAGCCATCCATCCCACAAATATGTGCCCCTCCTTTCAAGAAAATGAGAAACAAGTAAATGCAATTGGAGGATTCAATGAACAACAAAGGAAGTATGATCCATTTTCGAATACATATAATCTCGGATGGAGAGGTCCTCCCAATATTAGCTATGGGAATAGACAAAAAAACTTCCAACCAAGAGTCAATTATCAAGCTACAAATTCAGGTATATCTTTAGAAAACATTATGCAATCACTTGCTAACAACACCCTTACCTTTCAATAGGAATAAAGTCAAGCATACAAAATTTGGAGAACCAAATAAGCCAACTTGCTATTTCAATGTGCAAGTTGGAATCTCAAGGGAAACTGCCTTTCCAACCGTGCGAAACCCAAAATAGAATGCAAGTGCAATCACACTGCGAAGTGGAAAAGAACTGAAAATTGCCAGCTCGAAGAAGCTTATCCTATTAGTGTATTTGCCCTAGGCCATTATCTTGGACCTTTTTGTATGTCATTTTATTTATTAATAAAAGAGGTTTTATTATCATTATTATTTGTTTGCATGTTACATAATAATGATTAACATCTATAGTTACTTATTATTATAGTGGTAATAATAAAATATGACTAGTATGATTATTGATTAATAATGATGAGATGGTTATGTTTATGTTGATATAAATCAATAATCATAGATACTTGTTAGAGAAACAAAGTATTGGATGGACCTACATTGAGATCACTAAATGGGTTATTGTCATAAGTGAATCTCAATATAGTTATGTTTTAATCCTTTGACTTGAAATTGTCATAGTTTCCAACATAAGGATTGTTATGTTTTGATATAACCGAACATTGTCTTTAATCAGATAATTATAAAGGTTGTGATTGAACATAATAGAAATTCTGTAGAGGATATTGAACAATCAAGATAGAAGTTGTCCCTCTCTTTGAGAGAGATATCTTTTGGGCTCCTCGATAAGTGAGAAGAGAAATGCATGGCCATGCTCAAATGAATTGATAATGTGAATATCATTTGGTTTTATTAGTCTACTTAGAGATCGAGAAATTATAAGTTTGAATGTTATAAGTTTGACATTGACCATGACTTATGTCCAAATTAGATATTGTGTGACAAAGGGATTAATACATGTAATGTTTATTAGGCTTTCTCGGACTATCGACCCTCATATTAATTGGGTAGTCATAATTTCTTACTAGAGGCCGCTTATAATTTATGGGCCTTGTGGGATAAGACCTATTGCCAATTAATGTGAGCATGGGTCATTGATATGCTATGTCATATTAATGGGCTAAGAGCCCGTTAGTATAATTAATAATAATATTAATAAAGATATTATTATTAATATTAATTATTTATTATTATTATGATATAATAATATTTAAAAGATCTGCAGGCTATCTGTAATTGTTACAGATAAAAGATCTTTTTGTTTTCTTTTAAAAAGGACTTATCGCATAAATATATTAGTATCTGCGATACTGTGACGGTTGCGATAAACACAACTTTTTTACAAAAAAAAAGTGTAGAAAAATGAAAAGACTGAGATAAAATGAGTGGACATAAAACACCTTCTTTGAGTTGCGTGTAAGCAGGTTTTTTTTATAATCGTTTTTTTGGATTGCAGATTGGGAGCACATAACTAATCTATCCATTGAGAGAGCTAGCATTCTAGACGGAAATGTTCGTGTGGATATCGTTGAGAGTGTTAGTCTCAAAAGCAGCACCATTAATCCGGAACAGTTTCTTTTCATCAAGTCTAAAAGATTAGTCTTTTTATCCTTTCTTTCGAATTAAACGAAGCACTCGGATCCTGAAAAGGGAACAGAGATCTTTTATTTTTTCACTGTGTAATTTTGGGTTGCAGTGATCTCTGGGCTTGCTTACAAAACCATATGTAGTATCCAACTAAACCCAAAGAACTCATTATCTCTACAACATTTTTGGGTGGTTTCAATTCAAAGACGACTTTAATCTTCAATGGACCTTGTCTGATTCCTTTTACTGACACTATATGTTCTAGAAATGCTATTTTATTTAGCGAGAAATCACATTTACTCAACTTAGCATAAAGCTACTTTTCCCTTATAACCTGTAATATTATTCTTAAGTGTCTGTCATGGTCTTCCTTAGCTTTAGAGTGCACCAAGATATTATTAATAAATACCACAAAAAATTGATCCAGATATGGAAGGAAGATATAACTCATCAAATCCATGAATGTTGAAGGTGCATTTGTCAACCCAGATGGCATAAATAGAAACTCATAATGTCTATACCAAGTTATGAATGCAGTCTTAAGTATGTCTGTCCCTTTAACTCTCAACTGATGATAGCATGACCTGAGATTTATCATAGCGAAAACACTGGCTCCTTTCAACTAATCAAACAAATCATTTATTTTGGATAGTAGATATTTATTCACTATGGTTTTCTTATTTAGTTGTCTATAACCAATACACAGTTAGAGAGAAACATTATTCTTTTTGATAAACAATACTAGTGCTGTAACGACCCAAAAATCGGACCGCTACCGGCGCTAGGATCCAAATCGGCTTAAGGCTGCCGGGACCCGTAGCAAGCCTGACATGTAACCTGTAAACCTGTTCAATCCCATACATGATCAACAATCATACATAAAAAAAAAATTAAAACTTTTCTTTTCCTCATACACCAAACTCAAACTGTGCATGCACTATACATAGCATAACTTAAACATTAATCCCTCTGTGGGATCTCAACATTTGCCCCAATGGGCGATACATCAGAAGTTGAGTTGGTCAAACATAAACATCAATAGACATTAAGATCATGTATATAACAAAAAGGGATTACAACAGACTATGGTCAAGCACACTTCTAAACCTTAATATCATCATTACATTACATGGCTAAACATAACATTAAATCATTACATAATTAGTCATGTCCACTTTCTATCTATCACAAAACAAGGACTTCTTTACTCTTACTGACCTCCTGGTCTACCCTGTTGATCAAGCATAAATTAGCCACATTTTTATTATCTTTTTTATTGCTTATTTACACATTTTTTTAGTTTAATTTATGGTTTTTATCTTGTTTTTACAGAAAAGGAAGAAATTGGAAAATTGGAGAAAAAGTGCAGAAAATTGACAGAAAAGTGATTGGGTCAGTGATTTGCCCAGTGATCCGCCCAGATCAAGCTGAAGCAGAAACCTGGAGGCAACAGGCAGAAGTGATAAGGTCAGTGATTTGCCCAGGACACTCGAAGACACTGGCCAAATCGCTCACAAAAGACAGAGAGAACTGACTCACAGAAACGTGATCGGGTCTGTGATTTGCCCAATCACTTGAAGAAACTGGTCAAATCACCGGGCAAATCACTTTCACAACAGAAACTGACAGCAGAGCGGGAATTTGGGCAGAAAATAGAAATCCGAATTTTCAGAAGTCCAAATCCAACTCAATCACTATCAACACAAAACCAAGAGCCACGAAAGAGTCTCTCATCCAAGGAATTTCAATTGCAATTAAAATCAACATCAAAAGAGGAGTCAAACACCAAATCAAAGAGGGATTTCAAAACCCTAGATGAAGAGAAATTCTGCAGCTATAAAAGGAGAGCCTCCAAACTAGCAAAAGACACCTTCTGATCAGGAACTCAGCACCCTCTCCCTCGCCAGAAACTCTGCAACTGCTCTTCTTTTCTTTCTTTTCATCTTTTTGTGTATTTAGTCCACCATGAGTGGCTAAATCCATTCTTTTCTAGTTGAAGTTGGTGAATTTCAGATTTGTGTGATGAATTGGGAGATTTAAATCTCCATTGTTAAACTTCTATTTCTTTTCAATATTTATGCAATTTGAGCTTTCCATAATTATTACTTTGCTTTTAGAATCAATAAGGGCCCATTGTTTTTAAATTGCTTAAGTAATATTATTTGAATGATTTAGGTCCGTAATTGCTTAGGTTGTTCAAATACACATTTAATCAAATTGCATGATCTAGACTTGACCACGCGGTTGGCAAGGTTAGAATTAGGTTTCTCTAAGTCTTAATGCAGTTAACAGTTGTTCGATGCTATAATGCCCCAAGGACGTTCCTTGGCAACTTGTTAACTAGTGTTTGATTAGCGAACGTTTCCTAATCAAACTAGAACTAAGGAGGAATTTGGATTGTGAGAAGCGTCTTCCACATCCAAAACTAATTTATTGAGATAAATAGGAGTATTAAAGAATCAATGATCAATTCTAAACAATCTGAAATAGAACCATACTTCAACTAGAAGCTTTTCTCTTATTGATTTACTCATCTTTAAATTATTGCTTTCTTTTGTTATTTAGTTTTAATTCATCAAATCAAAACCCCCCTCTTTTATTTATTTGCTATTCACCTAGTCATTATTAGGAAAATCTTTGGTGTCAATTCCCTGTGGTTCGACCCTATTGCCACTATCTACAAGTTTATTGTTGATTGTTTAATAGGTTTATTTTTTACGGCTTCGACAACCGCCTATCAAAAATTGGCGCCGTTGCCGGGGAATTGATTTAAACTAACGTATTTTCCTTTTATGACCAGGGCTGGTCGTAAAGAAACTTTTCTTTACGATCTAGAAATTGAACGCACTGCCAAGACCTTACAAGCATGGCTACGGTAAGTATGTCTCTTCTCTCTTCTCAAATTTCTGAACTAACCTCTCTTGTGGATAGTTATGTCATAGGTCGAGCTCAACACTTTCAGCCACCAAGACCATGTAGGATCTGTGGATATGTGGGACACCCAACTGATCAATGTCCCACACTTTATCAATATGACCAACCAGTGCATACATTTAGAGGATTCAATAGCCAGTCTGGACATACATATGGAGGATTCTATGAACAGCCAAGACATGATCCCTACCTTGATACTTACAATCCATGTTGGGGAGACCACCCGAATTATGACTATGCAAGGGCTAACTACTACCAAAGCTATCAAGCCCAAGCAACACCTCAAAACTCCAATATGGAACTTGAAGAGTTGGTAAAGAAGTTGGAAATTTCTGGGAAAATTCTCCAACAGCAAGTGGATCAAGCGGTTGACCATTGGAACACACACATATTAAGAAAAGAGGAAGAGCTTCAAGATCTATGGAACGATGACGAAGGTTCCCAAGAAACAGACCGAGCTATTGAGTCTGCTGCGCAAATCACCACTGCACTTGAAACTGAACCAGCTGCTGCACAACACACTTTTGCTGAAGAAAATTCTGCAGCACCTGCTGTCAAACGTCCAGAATTTGTTGCTGTCCAAGCTGCTGAAAACAGGGACAACAATTGATGTCCAACTTCTGCATCCCCTGCTGTTGTCCAAAATCTTGAGTAACAAGTGAGCCAAATGGCCACTTCAATGAGCAAATTTGAGTCTCAAGGGAAGCTACCCTCCCAAATTGAGATAAATCCAAGACAAAATGCTAGTGCCATCACATTGAGGAGTGGAAAAGAGCTACAAGACAGCAAGGCTAAAAAATTGCAAAAACAGGCCATGGAAGAAATTCTGCCAGAAAGTGATCAGGGCAGTGATTTGCCCAATTCACTAGTAGAAACTGACCCGATCGCTGGGCAAACTAAGTTGTCCAGCAGTGATTTGCCCAAATCACCAAAGAAGGCAGAGAGTGATCTGCCCAAATCAACAGACCAGGCAGAATCCATTCAAAGGCAGAAACAGCAACTTATGGAGAAATTCAAGGTACCTCCTCCCTTCCCAAAGAGATTTGCAAGATCCCAAAAGGAGAAAGAGGAAAAAGAGATATTGGAGAAACTTCGCAAAGTGGAAATCAACATACCCCTACTTGATGCTATCAAACAAATACCAAGGTATGCTAAATTTCTCAAAGAGCTATGCACCAATAGGAGGAAACTTGCTGAACATAAAAAGGTAAGTGTGGGGGAGTGTGTTTCAGCTGTCATCCAAAGGAAACTTCCAACCAAATTCAAGGATAGAGGAATGTTCACGGTTTCATGCAAAATAGGCAATGTGGGAATAAAGAAGGCCATGTGTGACCTTGGAGCTTCAATAAATGTCATGCCTCTGTCTATTTTTAACTTGTTGAATGCAGGTACACTCAAGGGCACCAGCATTGTGATCCAATTAGCTGACCGATCCATTGTCCACCCCAAAGGAGTGCTAGAAGATGTGTTGGTGCAAGTGGACCAACTAGTCTTCCCAGCTGATTTTTATGTGATTGACATGGAGGAGGATAAGGGCAACATCACCTCTGATATCTTACTTGGGAGACCATTCTTAAGTACAGCAAGAACTAAAATTGATGTGCATGATGGCACATTGACTATGGAGTTTGAAGGGGAAGTTATCTAATTTAATGTTTATGATGCCATGAAATTCCCCAATGATGTTTCTCCTGTTTATGGCCTTGATGTTATTGATGATTTAAGTCAAGAAATTTTTGATTTTGATCAAGAAAACTTACTTTATGAAGGTCTTTGCAGGAAAGGAGAAGTGGACAGCAACATCACTGAAGCAGAAAAAACAGCAGACTGCTGTAACTTGCTGGATGTGGGTGATTTGCCCAGTGATTTGCCCACAACACCAGAAAATCTGCTCAAATCACAGCCCAAATCAGACAGCAAGCAGACAGAAAACCAGCAGACAGAGGAAGCACCAGATCTGAAACCCTTGCCTAGCCACCTCAAATATGCCTACTTGGGAGCTGGAAATACACTTCCAGTAATTATTTCCAACCAGCTTAGCCAAGAAGAAGAAGGGAAGCTCTTAGATGTGTTGAGGAGGCACAAGAAGGCAATTGGGTGGACCTTGGAGGATATAAAAGGCACCTCAAGACCATTCGGTAGAGGCTCATCTCACCAGAATCAGAGACAGGATACAGCACATGAAGCTATTGACATACGGAGTCCACAAACAAGCAAGGTTTTTAAGGTTAATGGGCATCGTTTGAAGAGATTCTATGAAGGTTTTATTGTCCATGTTGTGGAGGAGGTTCCCTTGGATCCCCCTTCCCAAGACTGCTGAGCAAGACACTGAAGTCCAGCCCAAGACAGAAAACAGGGCGCTACTGGGAGGCAGCCCAGATGTAGTGATTTGTCCAGTGATTTGCCCACTGCTTGCCCAAATCGCCGGGCAAATCGACTGAATATACCATAGTCACAAGTGATCGGGGCAGTGATTTGCCCAATTGCCCAGATAATTTGACCAAGATCACCGGTCCAATCGCAAAATCAAGCACATCATCAGAAAATGGCATGAACAGTACCAGCCCAGCAACTGCAAAGGAGAAGTGATCTGGCCAAGTGATTTGCCCACTGCTTACCCAAATCACTGGTCAAATCACCCTGTCAAGAATCCAGAGGGCCAACATTAAATGATCAGGGCAGTTTACATACCCAAATCACTTTAAGTAGTTCTTTTCTTTTACTCTTTTACTTTTTACACTATCTACTGTTTTTATCTCTTCTTCTTCAAGATTTCTCCTCTCCGACCCACCACTCACCCACCGGCAAACTCAAGACCACAATGGTAAGAATTAAGATGAAGGCCACCGGCGGACCGTTCATGTGGAAGAAACTAGGGCTGCCGAGACCCATCCCCTCCGACAGTGATGACGAAGCGCGGGACACCCCTCCACAGCAGCCCCTGCGATGGGACAACACAGGAAACAGGGCAAGAACCAGCAAATACACTTCCAGCAGCCCCCCAGCAGGATGCTCCTCAGCCACCTGAAGACGAAGCCCCCAACCAGACAGTAGAGGCTCGTCTCAGTAGGATTGAGGACCGAATGCAAAGGATGGAGCACTTGTTGGACCTGCTGGTGGACCATTTTCTGCCCCAGCACCGTGACAGATAGCGATCTGCCCAGTGATTTGCCCAGTGCTTGCCCAAGTCACTAGTCAAATCACTCACAGGCCAGGGAGTCCCTTTCCCTTTTCTCCTTCATTTCTCTATATATATATATTCAAACATTGAGGACAATATTTGGGATAGGTGTGGGGTACTGGAGAGTATTTATTCACTGATCACACCATCTTTTGATTTCTATTTGTTTCTTATTGTTTCTTTTTGTTTCTTTTTACATTATTCTTACCCCTTTTTGCACACACCAGAATTTTTTTCACACTTTTTGCACACACACACAGAATTTTGTCTTGGTTTTTGCTCTACTCAACATAGATAACAAGGTTAAAAGAGTTTCCTTATCTCATGACCCCATTGATTTGCCACCCCTTTAAGCCTAAATTGAATCATTCACAGTATGTTACCTTCACTTAGAAAGTTCTTTACTTGAATTGAATCCTTAAATTTGTTGTGGTCAAGGGAAATAAAAATAAAAATACATGCAAATAAAAAGCTAGTGTAACTCCCTATGAGCTGATTTGCCCAAACTATCATGACAAACCAGCACAAAGCACAAATCACAAACTTGTTCCAATGGTCTAAGATTTTTGAACTGAGCCTAATAGCCACTTGGAGAAGTAACTGACTGAGTAACCGGGGGTGTATCACCCATGTACACAATCGCGTAAAAAGGTCAGTAACCTTTTCAAGCAAATAAGTTTCGATGGTCTAGACTATGAACAGAGCTAGTAGCCACTTGAACAAGTGACTAACTGAGTAACCGGGGGTGTATCACCCATGTACACAATCGCGTAAAAAGGTTAGTGACTTTTTCAGGCAAGGATAAGAATAAGTGCTGCTGAAAATAAAAATAAAAATAAAAAGGAAGAAAGAAGAAAAGGGGCAAGTCACTCCTAGGGGCTGCACTAAACCTAACATAAAAGAATAAGCATGATTGAGTCAAAAACCTTTCTCTTGACCATGATAGGTGAAAGGAAACAAGGAAAGGAGAGGACGACCTTGGTGCATGTACTCTATACTGTGATACTTCAGCTTAGGAGTCTAGGGGGGCTGATTAAGTGGTACTTAGGCTCAAAAGAAAAAGGGGCTTGATTGGCTAAGTTATTTGTTGCTTGAGGACAAGCAAAAAGCTAGGTGTGGGGGTATTTGATCAAGCATAAATTAGCCACATTTTTATTATCTTTTTTATTGCTTATTTACACATTTTTTTAGTTTAATTTATGGTTTTTATCTTGTTTTTACAGAAAAGGAAGAAATTGGAAAATTGGAGAAAAAGTGCAGAAAATTGACAGAAAAGTGATTGGGTCAGTGATAAGGTCAGTGATTTGCCCAGGACACTCGAAGACACTGGCCAAATCACTCGCAGAAGACAGAGAGAACTGACTCACAGAAACGTGATCGGGTCTGTGATTTGCCCAATCACTTGAAGAAACTGGTCAAATCACCGGGCAAATCACTTTCACAACAGAAACTGACAGCAGAGCGGGAATTTGGGTAGAAAATAGAAATCCGAATTTTCAGAAGTCCAAATCCAACTCAATCACTATCAACACAAAACCAAGAGCCACGAAAGAGTCTCTCATCCAAGGAATTCCAATTGCAATTAAAATCAACATCAAAAGAGGAGTCAAACACCAAATCAAAGAGGGATTTCAAAACCCTAGATGGAGAGAAATTCTGCAGCTATAAAAGGAGAGCCTCCAAACCAGCAAAAGACACCTTCTGATCAGGAACTCAGCACCCTCTCCCTCGCCAGAAACTCTGTAACTGCTCTTCTTTTCTTTCTTTTCATCTTTTTGTGTATTTAGTCCACCATGAGTGGCTAAATCCATTCTTTTCTAGTTGAAGTTGGTGAATTTCAGATTTGTGTGATGAATTGGGAGATTTAAATCTCCATTGTTAAACTTCTATTTCTTTTCAATATTTATGCAATTTGAGCTTTCCATAATTATTACTTTGCTTTTAGAATCAATAAGGGCCAATTGTTTTTAAATTGCTTAAGTAATATTATTTGAATGATTTAGGTCCGTAATTGCTTAGGTTGTTCAAATACACATTTAATCAAATTGCATGATCTAGACTTGACCACGCGGTTGGCAAGGTTAGAATTAGGTTTCTCTAAGTCTTAATGCAGTTAACAGTTGTTCGATGCTATAATGCCCCAAGGACGTTCCTTGGCAACTTGTTAACTAGTGTTTGATTAGCGAACGTTTCCTAATCAAACTAGAACTAAGGAGGAATTTGGATTGTGAGAAGCGTCTTCCACATCCAAAACTAATTTATTGAGATAAATAGGAGTATTAAAGAATCAATGATCAATTCTAAACAATCTGAAATAGAACCATACTTCAACTAGAAGCTTTTCTCTTATTGATTTACTCATCTTTAAATTATTGCTTTCTTTTGTTATTTAGTTTTAATTCATCAAATCAAAACCCCCCTCTTTTATTTATTTGCTATTCACCTAGTCATTATTAGGAAAATCTTTGGTGTCAATTCCCTGTGGTTCGACCCTATTGCCACTATCTACAAGTTTATTGTTGATTGTTTAATAGGTTTATTTTTGACGGATTCGACAACCGCCTATCACCTGTACCTGTAAGCCTGGGGGTTAAGGGAGAGGGGTGAGCTACAAGAGCCCAGTGAGCAGAATAATAAAACAATTTAAAACATATGGTAACGTGGAATGCATCACAACACAGCTAATCACATCAAGGATGAATTTGTCACCAATAGTCCCCTACATGGTCCAACTGTGCCAGGGGCGTAGAATGGGCCTCACTGGTCTTTCTCTTACATAACATAACATAACATGGTCCAACTGTGCCAGGGGCGTAGAATGGGCCTCACTGGTCTTTCTCTTACATAGTGCCAGGGGCGTAGAATGGGCCTCACTGGTCTTCCGTACCGTATCATCATCATCATAGCATAGGGGGACTAATGGATCATTCAACATTCATCCACATCATCAAACATAATATGCAATGCAACATATTCGTGAGTCTAATGCAACACCGTATTATCTCATGGCATTCATGATGCGTGAATCATGTTAAAACTGGTTTATTTATTTAAAAGCATAAGAGTTATTCCACTCACCTCTGGCTGAAGCTCTACTGACTCTGAAGTGACTGACTCACTGCTGGGGTCCTCGGTTCCGCGGGTCCGAACCTACACAGGTGGACTCAAATGAGGGACCAAACATACATGAACATAACTCTAAACTACTCCCCAAAAACCCCCTAGAACATCATGAAACAATCATAGAAACACATGCAAAAGAAGGCTGGACAGGGCAGGTTCGGCGGCACCTTCGGCGGCCGAAAGTCCCTCCAGAGCCGAAACCCAGGCAGGTTCGGCGGCACCTTTGGCGGCCGAAAGTCCCAGACAGAGACGAAAGTCTCTTTTCAGGGGCAACTTCGGCAGCCGAAAGGCCTGCCTCCCAAGCCATGTTCGGCGGCCGAAAGTTCCTTCGGCTGCCGAACCTGGTTTCTGCCAAAGGGCAGAAACTTGGCTCCCTTGCACAAAACTCAACTCCCTTCCATTCCAACATGCATATAACTCACCAAATCATGCAAAAACACACGCATTGGCTCCTAGGGGTTTCAAACTACCTAAAACCCCAACTACAACACACAACAACAACACAATCCAAGCCACATTGCTCAAAACATAACATTAACTCAAAAACCTAACTATGAGCTAAACATGCATTCTACCCCATAGATCTTGCATAAAACTTACTTTAAACATAAAATGAGCTTAAGATCGGCTCTTACCTCTTGAAGATCGAGAGGGAGACGTCCTAAACTCGGAGGTGGGAGATTTTGAGTTCTTGAACCTCAAAGCTCCAAAACTTGCTCAAATCTCTTCAAAACGACATAAACCTTGTTAAAACATGAAGGATTGAAGGAAAATCATAAAAAACGAACCATGGAGGAGCAAGAATTCACCGTGGCCGAAAATGGGGAGAAAACTCACCCGTTTCGGCCATGGAGCTCTTATATAGGGGCTGGCCAGTTCAAGTTCGGGGGCCGAACGTGCCCCCACATCTCATGCATGTTCGGCGGCTGAACATGAGATTCGGCGGCCGAACCTGGTTTCTTTCAAACAAAACTTTCGGAGGCCAAAAGTGCTCCCAAAACCTATCCACGTTCGGCGGCCGAACATGACTTTCGGCGGCCGAACCTGGTAAAGGTTCCATGGTCTTTTTCATTTAAAAACTCAAATTCTTTCTTACTTAAAAATCATTAAAACATGAAAACATTTGTGAAAACATGATTTTACCCTTCTAGAGGTCTCCGACATCCGAGATTCCACCGGACGGTAGGAATTTCGATACCGGAGTCTAGCCGGGTATTACAAGTGCAGTCTATGGAGAAACACAAAGTCGAATGAAATAACTCTTTTAACTGTATTTTCAACTCTTTCAAATTTGTCGGAGATATTTTTTAGGGAGATAGAAATAGGTGCAGTGCTTGGTGCAACCTCCATAACAAAATCCACTTTTCTTTTTTCTTAGTCTCAACTACACTAGCTAGATAAGTTGTATAACTCTTTCTGATCAACCTTCTAGCTATAGTGGCAGATATAATATTAGAGAGGTAATATGACTCCTCACCTATGACTGAAACCTCAAAAACCTCTTGTATTTTGAATGTAATTATTTTTAATTTGAAATCAACTATAACCTAGTATTTAGATAACCAGTCCATACCCAAAATCACATCAAACTCTCTAAAAGGTAACTCTATCAAGTCAGCATGGAAGGTGAGCTTGAACATGAATAGAAAAATCTCTGCATAATCTATTCATAATCAGAAGATGTCATAAGGGATTAATTAACGCTATGTCATGTTCTAAGGGTTCTACCTAGGCTTCCCCAATCACTAGTAATGGATATAATGATATATGAATGTGTAGAACTAAGATCAATCAATGCGTAAAGAGATTTACCGAAGTGGAGAATTTACCAACTATGACATTTGGTTTATCTTGGTCTTCCTTTACCAGTATAGCATATGTCCTGGCAGGTGCTTTGGTTTTTGGTCTGTCTACTATCTTTGTCATCATCTAACTCGATGCACTACTGGACTCACCTTTGCCTCTACCTTTACCTTTGGGCCTTGTTGGTATAGACCTCTTTGTTTGTATAGGTACTAGCTTATTTCTAGGATGATGATCTCATAAAATGATCCATACTTCTATATAAGAAGCAAGCCCTAACCAATCTTTTGCATGCCCTACCATTTTTCCTGCCACAATGCTCAAAAACTAGTGATAACCCTCTACCTGGTCCTCTTATACTAGATACTAAAGTAGTATGCTGTCTAGACCTTATTATTAAACTATATCTAGGCCTTTAACTCTATTTGGGTGGCCCTCCCTATTCTATTTGCTGAAAACTCTTGTCTCTTACCAACTGTCTAAGATGTAGTGGGCTGTCTCTGAAACTAGCTTTGGCCCTGCTTATGTTGCCCTTTCTTTTTTTCCTTTTTTCCTTTGCTTTTCCTACTTAATTCTCTTTAAGCTATAGGTTGCTTCCACTAGAATTAAGAATTTCCTGATATACATAGTTGTAAGATACACCTTGATATTAGCATGTAAACCTTGCTCAAAGCGCTTATGTCTTTCCTGTTTTGTAGGGAGTATCTCTATGGCATACTTATTGAGCTAGACAAACTCTTGTTCATATTCACTTACTAGAAGTCTGCCTGTGTAAGGTATAAGAAATCTCTCATTCTTTCTTCCATGTATAGAGCCCACCATCTATAGGCCTCATCTTTAAGCAGAAATATTATACTCATTAAACTATCTACTACTGTGCATTGGAGCTTCTGTAAGACCCTCTATGTACTCTCTAACTAGATTTCTATCACTAATGAATCATCTTTCTTTTTATTTCTAATCTTTGTAGCACCATACTTTTTTGAATTTTTGTGTTAGGGATCTAGGTGGTGCTCGAGCTACTATTAGTGGGGTACCTGGATAATTACAAGTGGTTGTGTCAGTGATCCTTCTATTACTCTGTGTAACCCTACTCAGTAATTTAACTATGTGCTGAAATAGTGTATCTTGCCTGGTTCACCATGCACTGACAGGTGGAGGAGCAGTAATATGTGCAACAGTCTCAGAAGGGGCATGACTCTAACTTCTTCATCTATGGTTCTCTATGACTTAGAAGACATCCTTTAATAGGCATAAAGACTTAAAGAAGAGATCTACATCAGAACTATATCATAATATAACCCATTTTGGCATTTACATAAACTAAAATATATTCACATAAACTAACATATGTTTACATAAATGCTGTGATCTAGAACTGCCTAAACTTTTGCTCTGATACCACAAACGTAACACTCCTTACCTTGCTTAGGTATAAATCGAATAAGGAATAACACATGCTATACTTATAACCTTTAAAGCTGTGAAATGTATTTAATAGAATTGCTTAGCAAGCCATTGTATGCTGCATTTACTTATAAAACATGTTCATAGTTTTTGTGATTAATTGGACTAAACCATCACAAAAGCTTTTTGAGATGAAAAGGGCCCTTCAGTGACAAAATCTTTTTGTTGCAAAAGCCTTAATTTCTTTTAATTAGCAGTGCATAAAAAGCACGGTTAAAATTATAATATAATTAAATATAAATAAACTACTTATTAAAATATATAATTATTACAAAATAAAAAAAAATTGAATTCTCTCTCCAATAATTTTAAACTGTTATATTAATAATTTTAAGATAATAATTTCACAATTATTATCAAAATAATATTACTTAAAATCTAAAATATAGTAGTATTTTGTCTTTTTAATAGATGACTATTTCGTCTTTAAATTTTATCATTTTATAAATTTCATTCATTTATAAGGGTGTTTTGGCGTTTTCTTCAAATATTAACAGTTAATGCAACACTACAGCTATCCTCTTAAATTTGTAGCCTAATTTCAGACTTCCAACATAATTAATAACCCAAATTAGAAGAGGGTTCAATCAATCAAATATCAATCAATGGATAATCAAAGAACACTATGTTTCAATTTTTCACAATATATCTATCAAGTGATGCACAATGAATTAAATAGATAATGAGATTATCCTTTTGAGGCAACTATAATTAATTAGAAGAAGAATAAGAAGAATACCAAGTCTATGCACACAATGAGGAGAGACACCCATATTTTAGCAAAGTAAAAAAGATGCAAATATTCTCATCTACAACAAATGGAAATATAATCCTAGAAACCCAGCCATGAGTACAAGGAATGAGGACTGAGCAGCTGTAATATGAACCCTAGTCGAGGAAGAATCTTCTTCCGCTTCGCATACGAGACCTTCTTTGCCTTCTCTGCACTCATTTGCAAACAAGCCAGGGGGATATTTCCCATAGAGGTTTATGTAGCTGAACATGGTTTCTGCACAGTTATTTGTTCTGTCGTTTAGGATATCGGCATGTGGGCAAGCAAATTTCTTTAGAGCATCACAACAATTCTTGACTGGGAATTGAGGTCCCTTGCAATTTTGTATGAGGACTGTGTAGTCCATATTCTCAAAACTCACATTGCATTCTGTGACCATCAAGATAAAGAAAACGTCAATAGGAAACAAAGTAATGAACCTTCCTGAACCCCAATTAAAAGTTTAATTAATGAAAAAGTAACAACGAATATATCGGAAGATAGACACGTAAAGCTAAGTTAAGTTAGAAAAAAGAAAAGAAAAACATAAACGGCTATGTTCATGCTATGGTTTCTTTTTTTTAATTGTTATTAATAACTATGTAGCTTTATCATATATTACTTAAAACAAAAAAAAAAAAAAAAAAAGGAAAGAACTTACGTTTCTTGGCCTGAAGAAGGGTACGGCCAGAATGTCCATGAGAATCAAGTGCATCATCTGAGAATTCGGAATCCATGATGAACATGAAAAATAATGATAAAAATTTATTAATATTAGACTCCAGATTTGTGAAGTCTCAAATTCGAGTCATAAATCTATTATACACAAAATAAGAAATATATTAGTAATGGAAGACAGAAATACAAAGAAAGAAAAAAATTCTTACAGAAGATGGAGGAGGAGGCGGCTAGTCCAATAAGGAGAAAGAAGAAAATAAGATAAAACCATGAATGGTAATGATTGCAAGCCATTGTTTTTCTGTAATTTATTTATTTAATTATTTGTTCTTCTCTTCCCTTACGGAGATCTAAATCGATCTCCCCAATGACCAGCAATGAGGCTCCCTGTGTTTTGGCTTTATCATTTTTAGCAAACCAATAGTGGCGGAGGAGAGCAAAATGCTGCATCAAATTTGGTTAAGGCCAATGCCGTTATTGTGGCAGCGCAGCATTCACAGATTATACACACACATATATATAGTTGTTTATTTGTTATTTTCTTTCTTTCTTTTTTTAAATTTATTTGATATAATTGATTTTGCCTTATCATCCCGAGGAAACCATTTCCAACAACATTAACCTTTCAAGGTTTGTTCAACGATTTTTTTTAAAACTAAATAAGAGACGATGTAATAAAATATTTTTTTTAATAATAAAATTTCATTTGATAATTTTAAAAATAATTTTTTATTTATATGTATTTTTATTTTTATAATAATTAAATACTAAATATGTGATATTTCAAATTACTTTTTGTCTCACATATGAGGATATCGAATTTTAATTTTTTAATTATTCACTCCCAACTCTTTTAAATTTTACAAACGAAATCTTTAGTGTTAATGCATTGATTTTTTTTTTTTTATATAAGGAAATGAGGGATTAAGGGATTGAACTTGAAATTGCTCAATCTTTAAACTTTATTACTATTTTTTAAACAATATTTATAAAATATAGTAACAAATTATATCAAATGTAATTGTGATTTATCATGATTAAAGGAAATTAAAATGGGTCATTTACATGAACAGTGGCATACCTTTTCAAAACATTGAAAAATAGGCAAAGTCACTTAATTCATTATTAAACCAAATGTACCACCTAAACAAAATATACCACCTGCTCATTTTCTGATGTTTGACGCACTGATAAAAGTATAAATAAATCAAATTATTTATGAGTTATTTGAAATTCAATTCGATAAAAGTTTAATTAGGTTCGATTCATATTCTAAACGAGTTAATTTTGAACTTAATTTTTAGAATCATTTAGCAAATGAACCAAATTTGAGCTGTACAATATTTGACTCGTTAAGTCTCATGAGTTCATCTTTTTCAATTTCATAGATAGGGTCTAAACAATCTTATTAAGCATGTTGAGTTCAATATGTGAGAATTGAGTTCAAACTCTGATTTAAATAAACTTTTATAAATTCATTTTTATCCTTCTAAAGTTAAATTCCACTTATACTTATTCAAATAAAATAAAATTATTTAGTTTTAAATTTTTAATTTTAAACTAAACTTACTATAAAGGTAAATAAATTGAAATATTCATAAACTATTTAAAATTAGATTTAATAAAAACTTAGTTCATTTTAATTCATTTGCTAAATAAATCAAGTATGAACTTATTAATATACAACTCGAATTCATGAGTAAAACTCAAATTGAGCTCAAACTCAAAATAGTTTTGATGAATCAAATTTAAGATCTTCAAAACTTAGTTGGCTTACACCTCTGTATATTGAAGATAATTAGTAAAAAAAAAAATCATATTCAAAGCTAAAATATAGCTTTTTTACTATATTTAAAAAAAAAACCATTTTATGCATTTTAAGTATTTTATTAATATTATTATGTATAAATTTTTTGTATTTTTACTTTTTAAATTACAATAAAAAAATTTTAAAATATTTCACATGAAAAATATTTTTTTAATCTTTTCATAAATAAATTATTTTCTACTGAGAAACAAAGCCTTAAACTCTTAAAAGTAAACCAAATTAATCATAGCTTCACACCGTCTCCATTTGTAAATTAAACAATGATGGTTATTTAAGTCATTAGACATAGTTCATGTTATAAAATTAGTTTAGATTTCAAAAACATTTTATGGTCATTAAAAATTTTATGGTCGTTGGAGATTTCATGGTAATTAGAGATTTTATTATCGTTGAAGATTTTATAATAATTAAAGATTTTATAGTCATTAAATATTTTATTTATGAGATTTAAATATAATAGTAAATATGATCGTATTGATTTTATTTCAAGATTCTTATAACCATATATAGCGGTCAGTTTTCCACAATAAATAGTCTTCGTCTTTACAAAGATATTAACACCCATTTTTCTTATTTACTCTTTCTTTTCTTTGTGTTATTTGCTGTGTTATAAATCAGAGATAAATTCTTGTTGTCCTGATCCTGGGAAGTAAATCCCAGAAGAACCTTGTAATACCCGGCTAGACTCCGGTATCAGAATTCCAACCGTCCGGTGGAATCTCGGATGTCGGAAACCTCTAGAAGGGTAAAAGTATGTTGTTATGAAATGTTTTCATGTTTTTAATGATTTTAAGTATGAAGTTTAATGAGTTTTTACATGAAAAGTCCTTGGAGGAAAACCCAGGTTCGGCCGCCGAAAGTCAAGTTCGGCCGCAGAACATGCATGCGTTTTGGAGGCACGTTAGGCCCCCGAAAGCATGAGTGAGGGAAGTCCAGGTTCGGCCGCCGAACCTCATGTTCGGCCGCCGAACATGGCATGCATGCGGAGGCACATTCGGCCCCCGAACGTGGTCTGGCCAGCCACTATAAAAAGGGTCCCTTAGCCGAAAACGGGCGAGTTTTCCCCATTTTTGGCCAAGGTGAGCTTTCCGCCGCCCCTCACCCATTTTTGATGTTCTTCCTCTAAATCTTTCAAGATTTTCACTTGTTTTCACTTGGTTTTGAAGATTTAAGCTTTTGAAACAAGTTTTGGAGCTTTGGGAACTCAGGAGCTCATTTTCGTGGATCTCCAAGTTTAGGTCGTCTTCCTCTCGATCTTCAAGAGGTAAGAGCCGATCTTAAGCTCCTTATGTGTTTTAAATAAGTTTTATGCAAGATCTATGGGTAGAAATGCATGTTAGGGTATATGTTGAGTTTATGGGTTTTGATGCTTTGATGAACAATGTAGCTTGTTTATGTGTTGTTGGAAGTGTTGTAGATGGGGTATATGATAGTTTGAGACCCCTAGGTGTAATGTATGTGAGGTATGCATGTTTTAGAACTAGTTTTTACATGATTTGAGCTTGGGAGGCAAAATGTGCATAGAGGAGCTGAGTTTCTGCCCTTCGGGAGAAGCTCAGGTTCGGCCGCCGAAGTGACTTTCGGCCGCCGAACCCTCTTTTGTGGAGGCAGCATTCGGCTGCCGAAGTTGCCCCCGAAAAGAGACTTTCGTCTCTGTCTGGGACTTTCGGCCGCCGAAGGTGCCGCCGAAAGTGCCTGACTTTCGGATCTGTCCAGGACTTTCGGCCGCCGAAGGTGCCGCCGAAAGTGCCCTGTTCAGCCATTTCATGCATATTTCTATGTGATGTTTTCATGATGTTCTAGGGGGTTTTTGGGGAGTATTTTAGAGTCATGTTTATGTTTGTTCGGTCCCTCATTTGAGTCCACCTGTGTAGGTTCGGACCCGAGAAATCAGGGACCCCAGCAGTGAGATAGCTGCTTCAGAGTCTGTTGAGCTTCAGCTAAGAGGTGAGTGGAATAAACCTTAAGTTTTTAAATAAATGAAATATAACTTTTTGAGCATGTTCATGCATCATATATGCCATGTGATATTATAGGGTGTTTGCATTAGTACTCACGAATATGTTGCATTGCATAATATGATGTGGATGCGGATTGGTCATTGGATGATCCTCTAGTCCTCCTATGGTATGATATGATGACGATACGGTATGGATTGCCAGTGAGGCCCATTCTACGCCCCTGGACTATGTTAAGAGAAAGACCAGTGAGGCCCATTCTACGCCCCTGGCATATTGGAATGTTATGTTATGTTATGTATGTAAGAGAAAGACCAGTGAGGCCCATTCTACGCCCCTGGCACGATTGGACTATGTTGAGGACTATAGGTGACAATACCATCCTTATGTGATATGTTTGTGATGTGTTGCATTTCATGGAAGCATGAAATATTTAATATATGTTTTCTCTATTCTGCTCACTGGGCTTTATAGCTCACCCCTCTCCCCTAACCCCAGATGTGCAGGTGCAGGGTAGATCAGGAGGTTAGCCAGAGCATGAAAGTTATGTTTATGTAATAGTTAGATTGTGGACATGACAATTGTATTATGATGTAATGTAAAAGTGTTTTGAGTTATGTTATGTAATTTGAATATTGAGGATATAGTTGTGCTTGACCAATACAGATTGTTAATCCCACTTGTATGTACATGGTCTTTATGATATGAGATATGAGGTTATGTTTCAGCCAAGCTTATGTATGATGAGATACCCCATTGGAGCATTTTGATGAGGGCTCCAGTGGAGGTTTATGTTATGTTTATATTTATGTACAGGTTGAGCTTGGTTGTTATATGAGAATGTTTACAGGTTTATGAGTATTGTTGATCATGTATGGGATTAAACAGGATTACAGGTTATGTCAGGCTTGCTACGGTTCCCGGCGGCCTTATGCCGATCTGGATCCTAGCGCCGGTAGCGGTCCGGATTTCCGGGCTGTTACAAACCTGTTTAATCCTGGGGGATCACAAAATAAATCCTTAAGGACAGTGTTCAACACGACTCAGGTTTCATTGTTTTACCCAATATTTCCAACAATCTTAAGGATTTATGTTTATACAAATGGAACCAAATGTTGTCATTGCCTCTGCTTCTGCACTGCCTACTTCCAATGACATTATAACTACCACTGCTTCTACTGTTCTTCCTGTCGCCACGCTTCTTACTGCTACAAATGGTGGGTCTCTTCTGCCTGTTGTTCCATACGCTAAACCTTTTCCTGACATCTCGAAGATTGAGATTTTTTCGGGTCAGAATTTTAAAAGAAGGCAAGAGAGAATTTTTTTCAATACTTGATATGTATGGCGTTGCTTCAGCACTCACAGAATCAAGACCTGTACCTGCTGTTGATCCAAAGTTGCATGAAATCTGGGCCTATTCTAATAAGGTATGTAGGCATACAATTATCAGTACTCTTTCTAACGATCTCTTTGATGTCTACTGTTCCTATAAGGAAGCCAAGGAAATATGAGATTCAATGAAATATGGGATACAATGAAAAAATATGAGATTCAATGAACTTGAAATATACTGCTAAGGATGTTGGCTACAAAAGCAAATCTTGTACAAAGAAAAAGTGCACAAATCAAATAACAGGTATAAAAATAAGAAATCTGATTACAAACCCAAATTTAATAATCCCACCTTTAAAAGAAAGAAAATTGTTTTGTATGTGGTAAGCCGGGTCATCATGCACCTCAGTGCAGGAAAAGAGTAATAAATGACAATCCTCCTAAAACAAAAGTGATTTTAGTTGAAGGAGATGACATTATTGCTGCGGTCATTTCTCAAACTTTTCTTATAGCTAATGTGCAAGAATGGGTAGTAGACTCTGGTGCTACTAGGCATATCTGTGCAAACAAAAATGCATTCATCTCTTACACTACAGTGGGGAAAGGAGAAGAACATGTGTATTTGAGTGATTCTAGGACTACAAGTGTTCTTGGTAAAGGGAAAGTTCTTCTCAAACTCACATCTGGCAAGACCTTGGCACTTAATGAGGTACTTCATGTACCTAATATGAGAGCTAATTAAATTTCTGTAACTCTATCGGGAAAGACTGGGATTAAGGTGTCTTTTGGGTCAGACAAAATTATACTGACAAAAAATGAAATTTTTATTGCAAAAGGTTATTGTAATCAGGGACTCTTTGTTCTCAATATTTCTGCAATAACAAATGGAGATGTATCTTCTTATGCTTACTTGCTTGATTCTTTGATTTATGGTATGCTAGATTAGGACATATTAGTGCTTCTTATATTAATAATAATAAAAAAAGAGGTGGATAATATATCTTATTTAATGACTTTTGTGAAAAAAGAAGGAATAATTCATGAATTTACTCCATCTTATTCACTTGAATCCAATGGAGTTGTGGAAAGAAAAATTAGAATATTAAAAGAAATGATGAATGCCTTATTAATAAGTTATTCCTCACCTAATAACCTTTGGGGGAAGTTTTATTATCTGCTTGCTATCTACAAAATAGGATACCCTATAAGAAAACTGATAAAATACCCTATGAACTTTGAAAATGTTATACACCTAACTTAAAATATTTAAAAGTGTGGGGTGTCTTGCTAAAGCAATTCTTCCTTATCCTAAGAAATGAAAAATAGGTTCAAAAACTTTTGATTGCATGTTTATAAGTTATGCTGAAACCCATAAACTCAAGTTTATAAGTTTGCTTTAGCTTCTATACATAAACTTGTTTAGCTTCCTGAGACAGAATTTCCTCTATTAAAGTATTAATTGCTTTAGGTTTTATACATAAACTTGTTATTCATCAAATGGATGTTAAAACAGTTTTAAATGGAGACTTAGAAGAAGAAATTTATATGGTTCAACCTAATGGTTGTATTATTTCTGGTCAATAAAATAAAGTCTGCAAACTTCTTATATCATTATATGGTTTAAATAAGCTCCCAAACAGTGGCATGAGAAATTTGATTAAGTTTTGTTGAATGATGATTTTATCTCTGTTGAAATTGATAAGTATATATATACAAAATGTATAAATGATTGATAAGTGTGATTATTTGTTTATATGTGGATGATATGCTTACTTTTGGTACAAGTTACGATATAGTTATAAATCAAAAACCTTCATTGCCTCTAAATTTGATATGAAAGATGTGGGAGAGGTAAACGTGATTTTGAGAGTTATAATCATAAGGAAGAATGATAGTCCAATGCTATCACAAGAGCATTATGTTGAGAAGCTTCTAAGGAAGTTTGAACATTTTAATATCAAACCAGTAAGTACCCCTTATGATCCTAATTGTCAATTAAAGAAAATTAGAGTCTGAATATGCATAGATCATTGGGAGTCTGTTGCATTTAGTGAATTTTTTATCAACACCATCTATATCAATGCATTGTGATTGTCAAGCTGCAATAGCCATTGCAAAGAATAAAACTTTCAATGGTAAGAATAAACATATTCGTCTGAGACATAATGTTGTTAAGCAGCTGCTGAAAGATGGAACTATTTCCATTGATTATGTGAAGTCAGAAGTGAATTTGGCCAATTCTTTGACTAAACCTTTAGAGAGAAAACTAATAGATGAAACATCGAGAGAAATGAGACTTGAGCCAATTTGAAATTAATAGTGATGGTAACCCAACCTTTGTGATTGGAGATCCCATGAAAAAGGTTCATATGGGTAATAACAAGTCACTTGTTAGTTCTGATAGCACTATTTATTGTTGTCCCTTTCTATGGTGTGAGAAGTGCTAGACTGCATTAATGAGAGGATGAGATGAAAACTCTTAATGATATTCATATCCCTTATGGGTGGTGTATAAATTGCAGTATACACTTGATGATATCACCTATATAAGTGTGGAGTGGGGCCGCTTCTATGAGATTGTGGCATAATCTCTATAGCACTTATGAACTACCAAGCGCGCGCATGGCCTATTAGCGTAAAACGGCCTTGACAACAAGATCTGTGGAGTGTTATGAGATTGATGAGAAATTAACATACAAAAAAGAGTTTTGGTTCATAGAAACAAAAGTTTCACTAATTACTCTGTATGTTAAGTCTTATTAATCTATGTCTGGTTCATAGTCTAAAAGACACCAGATTCGAAACATATACACTAAATTTCTAAATCCAGCAATGAAAATCCAACAATGAAAATCCTTTGAAATCTGTGGGGGATTGTTGTAAAATTAGTTTAGATTTCAAAAAGATTTTATGGTCATTAAAGATTTTATGGTCGTTGGAGATTTCATAGTAATTAGAGATTTTATGGTCGTTGAAGATTTTATGATAATTAAAGATTTTATAATCATTAAATATTTTATTTATGAGATTTAAATATAATAGTAAATATGACCGTATTGATTTTATTTCAAGATTCTTATAACCATATATAGCGGTCAGTTTTCCACAATAAATAGCCTTCATCTTTACAAATATATTAACACCCATTTTTCTTCTTTACTCTTTCTTTTCTCTGTGTTATCTGCTGGGTTATAAATCAGAGATAAATTCTTGTTGTCCTGATCCTGGAAAGTAAATCCCAGAAGAATTTGTTTAATCCTGGGGGATCATAAAATAAATTCTTAATGACAGTGTTCAACACGACTCAGGTTTCATTGTTTTACCCAATATTTCCAACAGTTCAATGGTCATTTAAGATCTATTAAATAAATAAAATTAATTACAATAATTAAATTTACATATAAATTATACTAACTTAAATTAATAACAATTAATAAACAAATAAAATAACTTTGAAAGATTATAAAACAAATAAAATGTTATCAAAATTTACAAAAATTAACATATACCCACTAACTAAACTTTCTTGTTCGCCGCTGCTTGTAGGTCAACCTAATTCGAGTGCCATTTATTTAGAAAATAAATAATAAAAACAGTAAAAGGGAAACCAAACAATTTTCTCTACCAAAAAAATATTATCAGCGACAGAAAATTTCGTCACTGATAGTCTAAAATCCGTCGCTGATACTTTCAGCGACGGATCACCAACGGACTCGGATCCATCGCTTAATGTCATATCGCTAATCTTTTTACGACAGAAATATTTGCAACAGATTTCCTACGGAACTAAACTCTGTTACAAATATTTGCGACAAATATTGTTCGTTGCTAAATCCATCAGAAATTCTGAATCCATCCAATAATCATTCCGTCGCTAATCTATCAGAAATAATTAGCAACGCTTATGTTCATTGTTAATCCGTCGGAAAAATTAAAAAATTTCCAATTAAATTTTCCACTAAATTTATTTATTTTCAAATCTCTTTTATTACTTATATAATCTAAAAAAACTCTCATACTTATAAAAAAATCAATTAAAATATCATTACATATTCAAATTAAATTTATGGCATTAACTAGCCATAAAACTAAGTATACAAGAGGCACTTGCTTTACTCTTTTTATCATTAGCAATAACTGACGCAACGTTATTTTAGCCCACCATTTGTATTCTTTGTTGAGTAAGACTCGCTTTACTCTTTCTATCATCAGCAATAACTGATACAACGTCATTTTAGCTCGTCATTTGCATTCTTTGCCGAGTAGGACTCAGAGAATAAATACGAAATCGAAAAAACAACATTTTTGTTTGATTCAAGAATAACAGAATAGTAAGTAATTCACCTTTAAATAAATAAAAAAAATTTAATAGCAGTGTTTTTGATAAAGTAAGAGAATATTACAAAGTTAATGATATATAGGCCAAATGTATATATACACTCCTATACTATTTAATATTCACAACTTTATTTTTATCATATTAAATACTTAAACTCGCAAAAATCATAATATTTAAACCCAAATCTATACTGTCAGCAAGCTTTGTAGATGCACATATGGAGAAGCGCATGAGTCATATAAAATGGACGCTGAATGTAATTTATTCTAATTAAATAATATTATTTTATTAAATTCAATAATCAAGTAGCTTACCTAATTCACAAATGACAAAACTAACATCAAATCCAAGAAAGACTGATGAAGGACTATTTAGATTCCGTAAGGAATTTTAACTAATATCGTTTGGTTAAGACGAAATAAGAGAAAAAATAGGCTAAAAGACTAAAAGTCTTATTGAAATTCCTCAAAAATTGAAAAAGTGAGTTTCTAATAGCCAAGGAAGGCTATTTATAATAGAAACAAAACCTTAATAAGCAAAATTATGAAAATATCCAAAATATCCAAAAAAATAATTAAAATGCAAAATTGACCCCCTAAACGATGCAAGATTGAAAAAGTGAGTTTCTAATGCCCTTGTCACACTTTTGAAAGTCATGCGTCTCGAAATTTCCTTTTCGAAAAGCTATCGTCAGTCTCTATCGGACGTCTGCAGCAAAAGTTAGGTCCAGTCCAAGTCTGCCGTATAGTCCAAGGCTAATTGCTCCATGTCAAAGATCAAATATTAACACATGGACACTAGAGGCAGCATCAATGAATCTTTATCAACCAAGTGTCAAAACATTGTCGACCAAATTCAATTGTCAGTAAACACAAACATAAGCCCAATAAACCATCTGCAGATACTTGAGAAGAAAATTTAAAATAAAAGGCTGTCATTCATTAATTACAAGTTTAAATCCAATGTTAATACCTACTCATAAATAAATTTCTTACCAAAATGAGTAGATAGAGCCATTTGACTATTAAAAACTAGAGAGGAAATCTCATTTACCTGTTATTATCAAGTAATACAGAGTCTCCAGTTTGATGTTGGACATGTCAAAAAATCTCATCCCATCTATATCACCTCCTTAAGTTTCTTGCAGAATTTCTTACACTCTTATTCTACTTTGAATACCAACTCAATAAGAAGCCTTCCAACCCCATCTTGTCAACCTGCACATATATTGGAACATATTACTACTAACTACAAGCACAATAGTTTTATAGAAAACTGCATGCAATAGGTAGTGCTCCTTGTATTATGGAATCAGGATTCTTTGGACATTAAGTGGCATCATGTATATATGGTGGTCTAGTACCTGTGAAGTTAAATATGCAAGCTAAACTAGCTTGCATATTTGATTGTAATCATCAATAGCTAATAAATATCCCGAAAATGTAAAGTCCTGAAAATAAATGAGTGAAATAAAAAAATGAATGCATTATTTGAAGTATAAGCATGACTTGCGGTTGTCGAGGCCGGTCAAAAATAACCTTTCTGGTTATCAACAATTTTACAACTGCAGATAGTGGTGAAAGGATCGAATCCACAGAGAATTGATTACCTATTTATTTTTCTCAACAAGACCAATAAAATAAACTGAAACAATAATAAATTAAAGATGAGATAAAAGACTAAAAGTGGGATCAAATGAGATAAACTGGAAGCAGAATAAAAATAAATTGCAATAAAAGTAAAATGGGGGGGGGTTTGAGATTGATTGTAGTAACTAATAATGAGAGTAATAATAGAAAGCAAATTGTAACAGCCCGGACGCCTTTTTATGTAACAGCCCGGACGTGATCCCCGACACTATTACCGTTCACGGCCCAGGGCTATCCCTCGCCTGGCCTCTTGCCACCTCGGGCTTTCCACTGGCGTCGTGAACAGCACTTAACATCCATTCACCCTCACGGGTTCCTGGCAGGATTTGTCCCCTTGGGTTCTTGCATCGAATGCATCCTTCCCCAAGTGGATTTGGCCCAAATTTCCCTTTAGAAATTAGGTCGCCTCCCCCACTACTCGAACCCTTGATCTCCCACTTTAAGGGAATAGTCTAGTGAGAGTGAGTACCAGTTGTTCCAATGGAAATTTGGGCCAAATCCACTTGGGGAAGGATGCATTCGATGCAAGAACCCAAGGGGACAAATCCTGCCAGGAACCCGTGAGGGTGAATGGATGTTAAGAGCTGTTCACGACGCCAGTGGAAAGCCCGAGGTGGCAAGAGGCCAGGCGAGGGATAGCCCTGGGCCGTGAACGGTAATAGTGTCGGGGATCACGTCCGGGCTGTTACATAAAGAGTTATAACATCAATGGGGTCATGGAAAGAAAAGCTCATCCAACATAGTTCATCAGTTTTGAGTAGAGCAAAATAAAAAGAAGAAGATGGTTGTGGTTGTGTGTGTATTATTGAAAGTAAAAATAAACTAAAAGAAAACTGAAAGCATAAATCGCATAACTGAAATAATTTTTTTTTTTTTGTTGAAAAATCTGTAAGGAGAAATTGCAAAAGAGAGAAGAAGAAGATAGAAAGAAAGAGAAGAGGAAGAAGAGATATGCACCCCCACACTTAAATCATGCATTGTCCTCAATGTAAAAGAAGAGAGAAGAAGAGAAGAGAAGAAGAGAGGAGAGAACAAAGGAAACTGAGTACTTCCCTGGGGTGTGGTGTGCATGGCATGATCTTCTTAGGTAGAGTGAGTGACGAACAGATGTTCGTCTGGGAAGGCTTCCTCAACTGGGCAAGGCGTAGAATTGGATGGAAGCCGACTGAGGTGATCAGCCACAAGATTTTCCTTGCCTTTTTTGTCTCTTATCTCCAGATCAAATTCTTGTAGGAGAAGAATCCACCTAATTAGTCTTGGCTTGGCTTCCTTTTTCTTGATCAGATATCGCAGAGCTGCATGGTCAGAATAGACAATGACTTTGGTACCCAAGAGGTAGGGTCTGAATTTTTCCAAAGCAAACACAACTACCAAGAGTTCTTTTTCAGTTGTTGTGTAATTGCTTTGTGCAGCATCCAGTGTGCGAGAGGCATAGTAAATGACATGGGGTGAGTTTCCCACACGTTGCCCTAAGACTGCTCCCACTGCATAATTGTTTGCATCACACATGATTTCAAAAGGCAAGTTCCAGTCAGGTCCTTGAATAATTGGGGCAGTCACAAGCAATTCTTTAATCAAGTCAAATGCCTTTTTGCAGTCTGCATCAAAATCAAAGGTTACATTCTGTTGGAGCAATCTGCATAATGGCAAAGTGATTTTTGAGAAATCTTTGATGAATCTTCTATAGAATCCTGCATGGCCAAGGAATGATCGGATGTCTTTAACAGTTGTGGGATAAGGCAGATTTTTGATGGTATCCACCTTTGCTTTGTCCACTTCAATGCCTTTAGCTAAAACAACATGACCTAAGACCATACCTTGATTAACCATAAAATGGCATTTTTCATAATTAAGCACAAGGTTAGTCTCAATGCATCTTTGCAAGATCTTTTCTAGATTGGTAAGGCATTCATCAAAAGAATTTCCATGAACTGTGAAGTCATCCATAAATACCTCAATTGTCTTACCCACATAGTCAGAAAATATGCTCATCATGCACCGTTGAAAAGTGGCAGGTGCATTGCATAGTCCAAATGACATTCTTCTAAAGGCAAAAGTGCCAAAGGGACAAGTGAAGGTGGTTTTCTCTTGGTCCTCTGGGGTAACTGGAATTTGATAGAAACTTGAATAACCATCAAGACAACAATAGTGAGATTTACCTGCAAGCCTTTCTAGCATCTGATCAATGAAAGGCAGTGGGAAGTGGTCCTTCCTTGTTGCAGCATTGAGCTTCCTATAGTCCATGCATACTCTCCATCCATTTTGAACTCTAGTGGGGACAAGTTCCCCTTCAGCATTTGGAACAATGGTAATTCCAGTTTTCTTTGGAACTACATGCACAGGACTCACCCATTTGCTATCAGAGATAGGGTAGATAATACCTGCATCAAGGAGCTTGACTATTTCTTTCTTCACTACTTCCATCATAGGTGGATTCAGTCTTCTTTGAGCATCTCTGACTGGCTTGCATTCATCCTCCATGTGAATTCTATGCATGCATGTGGAAGGTGAAATACCTTTTATGTCATCTATGGTCCATCCTATGGCTCCTTTGTGTTTCTGCAGTACTTTCAGGAGGCTTGCTTCTTCATGTTGGTTCAATTCATTGGACACTATTACTGGTAATGTCTTGTCAGTCCCCAAGTACATGTATTTCAGATGGCCTGGAAGGGGCTTCAGATCTGAAGAGTGTTGCAAGGGTGTCTGCGCAGAGGTGGTTTCAGAAATCTCCTTTTGCGCAAGGCTCGACTGCAGAGGAGATGGCGCAGAACTGGATCCAAAAGTTTCCTTTTGCGTAGGAAGGGTCTGCACACCATTCTGAAGTGGTGCAACTGAGTTTTCTCCAATCTGTGCTTGACTGCAAACTATCTGTTGGATGCTACAGACTGTTTCCTTAAGTTTCGACTCTTTCTGGCTCTCAATCTGTACCTGATCAGTATCTCTGCAGAAATCACTGTTAAGAATATCATCTTGATTTTTGTCAAAAATTTCCTGGCTCAGGCAGTCAACAATATCAAGACCATAAACAGGGGACATATCATGTGGATATTTCATAGAATCATAGACATTATATTTAATGACTTCCCCTTCAAATTCCATAGTGAGAGTACCATCATGCACATCAATCTTAGTTCTAGCAGTACTCAAGAAAGGACGTCCAAGAAGAATGTCAGAACTAGTATTACAACTATCTTCCTTAGTATCAATCACATAAAAATCAGCAGGAAAGACTAGTTCATTTACTTGAACTAACACATCTTCTAGAATACCTATGGGATATACCACAGATCTATCAGCCAATTGTATCACAACTCTTGTTTCTTTAAGTGCACATGCATTGAGAGATTTATAGATGGAGAGAGGCATGACATTAATGGATGCACCAAGATCACACATGGCTTTCTTGATACCAACATTCCCAATCTTACAAGAGATAGCGAACATACCTTTGTCCTTGCATTTGGTAGGGAGTTCCCTTTTAATAACAGCAGTCACAACCTCACCTACACTTACTTTTTCTCTCTCTGCAAGCTTTCTCCTATTAGTGCAAAGTTCTTTCAGAAATTTAGCGTACCTGGGAATCTGCTTAACAGCATCTAGCAGAGGTATATTGATTTGTACTTTTCTGAAAGTGTCAAGGATCTCCTTTTCTTCCTTTTCTTTTTGTGTTCTTTCAAATCTCTTGGGAAAAGGAGGTGGAATGTGAAAGCTTATCTTTGGGTCAGTCTTTTGCGCAGGAGGAGCTGCGGATTGCGATGAAGAGGCTTCAGATCGCCTTGGATGTTGTGCAGAGGGTGTCTCAGATGATGTACGCTTTGGTTCAACTTGCTTTTCCTCCTCAAATTTTGCATCTTGAAGCTCTTTCCCACTTCTCAAAGTAATGGCACTTACATTTTGTTTGGGATTTGCCTCAGTTTGGGAAGGCAACTTTCCTTGAGCTTCCAATTTGTTTATGGAGGTGGCCATTTGTCCCATCTGTTGTTGTATCATTTGCAAGGTCTTCACTACCTCGTTCATAGTGTTATTGTCCATTGGAGGTGCTGGTTGGACTTGGCTTCTTTGGTAACCTTGGTGATTCTGATCAGTGTTGCCCTTTCCATAGCTGAAATTGGGATGGTCTCTCCAACCTGGATTATAGGTGTTGGAGTATGGATCATATCTAGGCTGGTTGTTGTACCTCCCAATGGCGTTGGCTTGCTGATGGTCTTCTTGGAGTGTGGGACATTGATCAGTTGGGTGTCCCACACATAAACAAATCCCACATGGCCTAGCTGGCTGGGGTGCTTGAATCTGTTGTACCACATCCACCATAGCATTTTTTATAACAGATGTTAGTTCAGACATATTAGGAAAATTTACCTCATTGGCCCTTTGTAGTTGCCTCTCTTCTCCATATTGCCTAGATGAGGCTGCAAGAGTAGAGATTAATTCTCTCATTTGTCTAGGTGTTTTGTCTTCAATGGAGCCTCCACAGGTTACATAAATGAATTTTCTTTCTGAGGGAGATAATCCTCCATAGAAGAATTGTATGAGGGCCTTGTCTGATATGTCATATTGAGGGCATTCTGTGCAAAGTCTTTCAAACCTTTCCCAATAATCATATAAGTCCTCAGATGGTTTTTGCCTTATGCTTGTGATTTCCCTTATTATGCCAATTGATTTATGGGTTGGGAAGTATTTGTTCAGAAAGGCTTTGACCATATCATCCCAAGAAGTAATAGATCCAGGTGGCAAGTAAAATAACCAATCTTTAGCAAAGTCTTCTAATGAAAAGGGGAAGGCTCTTAACTTAATTTGGTCTTCAGAGATACCTTGAGGTTTCATAGATGAACAGATCATATTGAATGCTTTTAAGTGCTTGTGTGGATTTTCATTTTCTCTACCTCTAAACTTAGGGAGAATGTGTATCAAACCTATCTTCAGTTCAAAGGGAACTGTCAGAGGTGGGTAGGTGATGCAAAGTGGTGCATAGTCACCTACAGGGGTTGCCAATTCTCCCATAGTTCTTTCTCTTTGTTCTTGGGGCCTAACTGCTGGATTTTCTTGAACTATTTGGTTCTGGACAGCAAGTCCATTTGGGGCAGCATCTTGTGGATTAGGTTCAGCCATTGGTGCAGCTTGTTGGTAAAATTCGGTTGCTTCAGATGAAGCTTCTGCGACTTGCTTTCTAAGTCTTCTGAGAGTGCGTTCAATTTCTGGATCAAAGGGCAGTGTGTCCCTGTGTTCAGATCTGGTCATGAAAGAAAAATAAATGAGTTAAATCAATTCCCCGGCAACGGCGCCAATTTTTGACTTGCGGTTGTCGAGGCCGGTCAAAAATAACCTTTCTGGTTATCAACAATTTTACAACTGCAGATAGTGGTGAAAGGATCGAATCCACAGAGAATTGATTACCTATTTATTTTTCTCAACAAGACCAATAAAATAAACTGAAACAATAATAAATTAAAGATGAGATAAAAGACTGAAAGTGGGATCAAATGAGATAAACTGGAAGCAGAATAAAAATAAATTGCAATAAAGTAAAATGGGAGGGTTTGAGATTGATTGTAGTAACTAATAATGAGAGTAATAATAGAAAGCAAATAATTAAAATAAAAGGGTAAATCAATATGAGAAAAGCCTAGTTGAAGATATGGATCCACTTTGGTTGTTTGGGTTGATCATTGAAACTTAGATTATCTTGATTGGTTCAATAGATTAGTTATGGGGGTGGAAGACGCTTCTCACCACCATGTCTCTCTTTATGATTAAATTAATTAGGGAACGTCCTCTAATTAATTACTAATTAACAAATTGCCAAGGAACGTCCTTGGGCCATAGACATCAAAATAATTGTCAATTGCATAAAGAAATAGAGAGATCAAATCCTAGCTACCCAAACGTATGGAGATAACGCTAGATCATGCAATTTCTTGGTTTTTACACCAAGTGTTCTAAGGTCAGAATATTTTCAGCAATTACGGACTAAAAATAATCCCAACTAACAATCAATTAACTTTGCAATTAAAATCAAGTGGCCAATTTGATCAAAACAACAAAGTAATTATATAATTAAAGCATCAATTGCATAAATATTGAACAAAACCAAAGACAATAATTTATGTTCAGATCTCACAACCCATTAAATAACCTTAGTTTCAACTAATCATCAACTAGAATTAAAGAAATCAGCCACTCATTGGCTGATTAAAAATAGAAAAATAAAAGGAAAAGAAAACGAAACCGAAGAGAGGAGATCTCTTCTGCCGCGCCTTGCAAGAATTGCCGAATTGAAGTGTTGAATTCTTCGTCCACTGAAGAGCCTTTAAATAGGTGCAGAGGAGCCACGCTGTTTAGGAAATTTTCCTGACCGCGCGGGCGTGAGTGGATCAGGTGCGGTGAGGTGCTGGAGCGAGCAGGTGGACGTGCGGCCGCCTGGAGCGAGTGGGCTGCGTGAATGATCTTGCGGGCCCACGCGAGGAGAGTTTCGACGGTCCACGTGCGCGTTGGTGGATCTTTCGCGTGAGAATGCGCTTGGCCATGTTGCTGGACTTGTGACGTGAGCGTCCCATGTGCTGGAGTTGAAGTGTGATGAAACATCATGAGTGGCGGGCCATGTTGCAAGTGGAAGGTCCATGTGCGTGAGAGTGGGCCACTGGAGGGAATGGTAAAGTGTGAGCATGTATTTGGCGGGCCCACGCGAGAATTGCTGACCATGTGAGGATAGCTTGAATTGATCCACGTGTTGGAGAAGTCCATACGCTGGAGCTTGTGCGCGAGTGTTGTTGTGGCCCATTTGCGTTGCGTGAGTGGTGAAGCGCGCTGGTCCACGTGCAAGCCGGCTGTCCATGAGCGGGCCCAAATGCAAATGAAGGCGTGGATTCTTGGTTGCAAGCGATCGCGCGGGAATGCGCAGAGATGGGCCGTCCAATTACGAATCCATGTGCGGGCCCAAGTGCTGAGTTGCTTGAATATTTGATTTTCAGAATATTTTCCTCATTTAGTTCGACTTGAATCCAACTTAGCAGGCTTGTTCTCTTTTACTCCAAATAAGGCAGTTTTAGGGGGGATTTTCTCTAAATTGTCCTTTTATACCATTTTCTGCAAAATAATATTAAAAGCAATAAATTAAGCAGAAATCGTGTAAATATTCATTAATAATATTAATATAAAATGGACTAAATTATGCTCTATCAAAGCATCAGTACTCTTGTGAAATGTAATGACATTTGAACTAATGCTAAATATCAATCCACCATTCATATTAAATCTTCTTTCCCAAATTAAAGACATTGATGCTAAATATTCCTATTTTGCTAAGGATTTCCATGCAACAAAAGATAGGTAAAGCGAGCCTGAAATGGGAAAATAACATAATCCATTCATCCTACTATATTTTTTAAATTGAAACCCTTAGAAAGCAATTAAAAACTCACCAGATATTGAAATGTGGCCTTAAGCTTGAATCTTTCTTCCCTTATCGATCACCAAGATACAAGTAATAGCTGCCATTATATTAGAAAAGCTTATTCAAAAAAAAAAGAGAGAAAATGGACCAAATGGACATCAAGATGCACCAAATGATGAGAAGAGATGCGTACAACAGAGAGATGACGCCGTTGTTGAGAGGCCTCACTGGTGGTGCAAGGTCGCGGGCACCATTGAAATGAGATCACTACCAAACTCCATTGCTACAGTTGTTGGCTGATGCCCGTTGGGTGAGGAGCAGGCTGCCGACTGTGTCTATGAGGGAAAGAGAATGTCGATTTGCACTTAGAGAAGAAGGCTGATGGCTGGGTGATGGTGGAGGGAAAGAATATGATGTTTGGGTTTGAGTTAGGGAACCTAGGTTTTGTTGTTTTATGTATTTAGTAATTAGTATTAATTAATATTATTAAATTAATTAATTATATTAATTAGATAATGAAAGCGAAGGAGGAATATAATTAAGGGGATAAAAGCAAATTGATGTTTTATTCTTTAAGAGTTAAGATAGTATTTTCTCTTTTATAATAATAATAATAATAATAATAATAATAATAATAATAATAATAATAATAATAATAATAATAATAATAATAATAATAATAAATATTATTATTAATTTCATTCTTAATAAATTTTAAATTTTATTTTACATTTTAAAAAGGGTTATTCATCAAATTTTATTTATAAATACAATAAAAATTTTATAATGAGAATATGGATATATGAATGAAGAATAATTTTTAGCGTGTGTATCGCAATTCTATGTATATTGATATGCAAAATGCACTCTTTAAATAGTATTTAATAATACTTAATAAATATATATCTACAACTTAAAGAAAAGGTCTAGTCGATATAAAACTCTTACTTCTTATAGTGGCACACTCAACTATCAACACAGGTTAATAAACCTAATAAAATAAATTCTAAACACACAATATTGATTGGAAATAGAACATGTAAAGTTGGCCATAATAAAAAATAATTAACAATATAGTATCTTACAATTTAAATATAAAAGGGAGGTAGAACATTAAGAAATGATAAAATATAAGTAAATTAATAACACATTAATGAAGAGAGATAATAATAATAATAAAAAAGGTAATATTCAACCTAAGTAAAGAATTATATAAATTGTAAAAAAGTTAAAACCTCACCTTTAATAAGGAAGTTATCTTATATCTAGTAGTAAATTAATATAGAGTGCGAGAGATATAAATTTTATAATGTACTAAAGTCAATTATATAATATATTATTGTGAATTTATTTATCAATTATTAAATTACAGTTTAAGTCGATCAAATACCTAATATAACTTGCTCAATAAGCATTCTCAAGCTTTAACATAATTTCTGATGGAATAGCGACGGACTTAAAATTCGTCACTACCTATCTTTAAATCTATCACTAATCTGTCAGAAATTCGTTGTAAATTATTAAAAAATTTTCTATCATTGATTGGTCGCTAATTCCATCGGTAATTTATATCACACGCGTCATAGAGTCCATCGGTTATCAACTTTTTTGCGACGGAAACAGTATTTGTCGCTAATTCTGTCGCAGAAGCTCTTTTCTTAATAGTGTTTATCCATAAAATAAATAATAAAACAAATACAAAGCATTTGAATGCATAAATCAATATTTTATACTCGTAATAAGCTATTTTTTAAGCATTTGAAAAGTGGAAAAAAGGCATATTAGCGTATCAACTATTTCTTGTGGCAAAAAGAAACCAAAATTTACTTTTTTATCATTGCTATATTTTAAGTTTTATATGGCAATATTTTAATAGCAGTGGTAAAATTATTATTTTAATATTATTAAAATAATAATTTGATTACTGTTTAAAATTATTATAAATAAAATTTACTTTTTTATTTTATATAAGAATATTTTAATTAAAAATTTATTTTATCTTTAATAAAATTTTTATTTTAGTCGTTTTTTTTAATCGTTCATGTAAATAAATCGCTGCCTTATAATCAGCAGTGAAAGTAGATGTAATGGCTTTTAAACTGTTGTTATTGATCTATAACTACAATTAAAATATATAAGATAATAATTTACTATCTCTATCTTAAATATGTTTTTATAGTAGTGTGTCCAAAAAAGCCACGTCCATCAGTTTTAGAAACTTGGCCCATGTAAATTAAATGAATATAAATGCATTTTACTCCATTTTCCTCGCAACTTCTTCATCTCTTGATATATCCTCCAAGTTCCATATAAACATTCCTCAATTATCTTTGACTTCACTGTTGATGGTTCCAATGTAAATTGACCAAACAACAAAAAGACAATGTCATATTCAACTTTTAACTTCACTATCGATGATTCCTTTCCTGCCCCAACTACTACTGGTGATGACTTGACGTTTTGACTCATAAAGAGAAGATCTTCTTCTTGCTCCAAATTTGGACCAAAGTAGTGTTTCAATTAACATCAATTGAGACTTCCACAAAGACATAATGAAGAGGTGGAAGCTCATAAATGTGAGGCGGGAAAGGAACAGGTTTGCCGGGATTAGCTCTATAACCTGAATAGGTCCAACCAAAACCAGCCACGTCATGAGACAACCGCTTTCAAGTCATTTTTGGACATCCAACCAAAGTTGAACTTTATAGATCAGATTCTCTTTTCAACCTTTTTAAAGCTCTCATTTACAATCTTAGAGCTAGAAGATCTCCTTCTCTACGATGATCTTGAGATTTATGATAGATCTTATGATAGAATCACCTCAAAAAGGAGTGTTATTTGGAGAGATTAAATAATCAAAACTTTTTCAAAGTCACTACAACTAATGATCCGGTTACATGGCAACTTATGAATGAAGATAAAGCTATAGTCTTTGCAATTGACACTATCCTTGTAACTTTGATGTGCACATTAACGTTGGCGTATTCATGGATATTGTGATTTAGGGGATCAGAAACAAGTCTCTCTTTTATAAGAGGGATTGATTCCCAGCTTGATTTTCTCTCAGTTCACAAGACTGCACAAGAGTGTTTATCAGAAGCCACAGATGATACAAACTCAACATATTTAGTAACCGCTTATTTGTAATAAAAGAATTTATAAAAATTCGATTTAGTTCAATTCTTTTCTATCAATTTTCTTGTTTGGAGTGGAACATTTATTTCTTTTTAAGTTGTAAAATTTTTATTTCTTTTATAGTTTGATGGAAAAGTCATTAATTTAATGTCTATGATGATATGAAGTACCCTAGTAATGTTTCTAGTGTATGTTGAGTACATTTTATTAAATCTCTATTACGATAAGTATTTAAATTGAAATATGGAGGTGAGTTGAATATTGTATTTTGTGAGAATTTTGAGAAAACTAGCTTAGTGAACATGGAGGGAAATTTTGTTTGAGGTGATAATTTAAAAGAAGTGGCATATAAATTAAAAGCAAATAAATCATTTCAACGTGTTGCTTCTTTTGTGGAATTACACACTACTGATACTAAACTTTCACATTCTATTGTGTAGGGATCTAGATTAGGACTAAAGCAGTTGCCTACCCAACCACACCCTTTCATTAATGACAATCACGCTTCACACGAATTGGAAGTAGCAGTTCAACAAGTGTTCCTCAAACTATTTTAAGAAGGGTTTATTAAGGAGGTCACTTTATGTGATCTAACACTAAGTATTTGATGGTCATAATATTTAAATAAAGTCTAAGTTGAGAATATAAATTAGAACTACTTTCCTTATTCCTTTAGTTAAATTTTATTTATCACAATCCTTCATTACTTTTTATTTAACTTTAGTTCAACAAAAGAAAAACAAAGGAAAGAAAAAAGATTTATGCAGAAGGAAAGCACGGATGTTGAGAAGTGTTATGAACAGTATCTTGAGGATGTTCAATCACTTGTTATGCTCACAAAGAAGAGCTTGTGCCTTTGGTTATGCCCCGCTTCTCCCATGATGCATTGTGTCTCTGGGTCTCCATGCTTACTTTTCTTTCTATTTGTTTATTTATATTTATATTTCCTAAAAGAATATAACTTTTGACGATAAAAAATAGCAACTATTTTAATTTTGTCTCGTTAATGATATATAACTAATAATGTAATTGATCATTTTTATGTTAAATTTTAATGACTATTATAAAATATTATCATTAAAAATGAGAGTGTTGGTCGTTAAAGTGCAAGTATACCTTTTTTTATTTTCTAAATACCACATTGATAGAGAAAGAATGAGCTATCCCTTAAAACCATTATAAATTAATAAGCATATGACTTGTAGTTCATGTAAACTCACAATGAGTACAAATTGAACTTCCTGTTTTTAACGAAAAATTTTGTTTATTCAATTTTTATTAATATTTAATTATTTTCAACTATTGTCACTATTTGAAAACTTTTATAATGCAAAATAATAACTTTTAAATTTAAATTTAATAATAATTTTCATTGTCATTATTAAAATTTTCATGACCACATTAATTATCATTAATGAAATAATTTTTTTTATTATTGTTATAATTTTACGATTATGGTGTCGTCGTAATTAATATTAACGACTAATGTATAATATTCTTGTTAATAATTTTTAACGATAGAACCTCTAACAATGACTTAATAACTAAATAAAATGGCCATTAATTTTAATATTTAATGTTGAATTCTTCGCTTGTTAATGAACACTTTTCTTGTAGTGATTTATATTTGTTTATTTTTCCTTTATTCTTTTCATGAGTTTAATTCCTAGTGTTTTCATTTAATTTTAATCAGCTTTCTTCTTCCTTAACTGATGTCTCTTTTGTATTCTTTTTCAGATGTAAGTTTAGGCAAACCTTCACATGACTGTGAAACAATGTGTTTTGAGAATAGTAGTTGAAGCTCTCCTCTTACTTTTTTTCACCCATGTGTTTTGGAAACTCTACCACTTTTCCTTTCCACGGCTCTCTTCTTTCCTTAAACTAGCTGCAAACCACCCCTTTCCAAGATCATCTTCACTTGAGTGCTGCCTCTCCTTCCCTCACTTCCAAGTGACATCCGGTGACTAGTTCCTCCATAGACAATGGCAAACGGGTGAAAATATTCTAAGGCTATAACCGTTGTGTACAACACCACCACTGTCATTGTTGTCCCTCTTCTACCTACCAGGGAAGTACTTGAACCTCTATTTTTTGTTATTTATTGATAAAATGTTGAAAGTGTGGGAGAGAGAATATTTGATGCGGATTAATTAGTCTTAGATTTTATGGCAGACTTGGACTGGACTTAATTTCTGTTGTCGACGTCCGTTGGAGATGCACAATAGTTTTTCAGAAAGAAAATTTCGAGACGTACGACCTTCAAAAGTGTGGCAAGGGCCATGAACCTATCACTAAGTTTATGAACCTGTCACTAAGTTCGAGATAAAATTCCATTGTTTAGGGGGTCAATTTTGCATTTTTATTATTTTTTAGATTTTTTAATAATTTTTCATATTAGGGTTTTACTGTTATAAATAGCCATTTTCTTTACTGTTTGACATATTTTTCAATTTTCAAGAATTCAATAAGAGATTTCGTCTTCTAGCCTTTCGTTTTCTAAAATTCATTTTAGCCAAACGTTATTGGTTAAAACTCCTGACGGAATTTAATCAGTCCTATTTTAATATTTCTTGCCAGCACAACATCTATTCTATATATGTTTTGTTCTATATTTGTTTTCTTTTTTTCTTTTCTAAGCCATATCTTGCCATAAATAGTCTAATAAGTTGTAACTTTTAGACTAAATTACATTAGATAGCTAGCACAAATTATTTTCTTTTATCTTTTTGTGCAAGTATGAATAATTGTAACATTCAATTTTTTGTTAATATATTTTGAAAGTTTACTTTAACTTGCTTTAGTAAGTCTTAATGAAGAATAATAATTTAATGAACTTAGGTTGTTTGAAAAAAATTGATAAAAAATAAACGAATAAATTAGGGGTTGACCAATATTGGCTAGTTTAAATAGTATAACTCTTGTTCCCTTTAGACAAGAAATGTCTCTCGCGAATGGAAAAAGCTAGTTCTTAGGACAATTATACTCTGGACAATCCATAGTTTAAAGTACATTATAAATAATATGGTTTACCATCATTGGCCGGTTTGAGTGATTCATACTCATTCCCCTTAAGTAAAAAATATCTCTATTGGATGGAGAAAACTAATATTAGGAAAGTACACCCTCATAAGAGCTGATACAAAACTGAAACCAAAGCCATCAAAACTATATGAAAAAGGGAAAATCTGGACCATTTGTTCATTGGAAAAGAATTACAATTTTGTAGACTTCCTTAGCTATTTGATTATATATTTCTTTATGCATTAGATTAAATCTTGAACTTAATTGTGTGGTCATGTAGTGGAAGCTGTTTTGTTGCATTTCAGCCTTGAAGACTATGTTGGAATTGCTTTTATGGCTCTTACTATGGATGCTAGCTACTTATTGTATATCTGTCTAACTCTTTGAGTCATTGATTTGAAGATGGTGACTAAAGAGCCTAGGCTATGCTTGGGCAAAAGCAAAATCTAAGTGTAGGGGTTGATAGAGTACATATTTTGTTAATATTTTAATACTTTGTAGCTTTAAATTTAAAGTAAAATGATTTCGGAGAAAAATTATTTATTGATATTTTATTTTTGATAGGTAGAATGATGATTGGTGAGGAAAAGGGCAAGAATTGTACCCATGGACACTGAAAAAGTTGAACACACCATGGGTGTAACTAAGAACATAAGAAAATAGAGTCCCCTAATTCTCTAACTATCAATCAACAAGTCCACTATATCATGGGTTATGTTATGGCATAATAAACACCATGAAGAAGGGTCAGAGTCTTATTTGGAAAGCTTGCTAAACACATGAATGCGAAAATCTCTCCCATCAGATTAGCAAGTATTCAGCTTTAAGAAACAAGATATCAAAGTAAAGGAGAATTATAAATGTATCAAAATACATTTTTCTATTTGATTTAGACTTCTAGTAACTAGGTTCAGCAATGATTTCTAGTAGTATTTAAGAAGTGCATTCTGTGGCAGCCACATCTTTTATTTTTAAGCAATTTTAAAGGCTGAAAAGCTCTTTCTCTATTATTGCTTTCAGCAATGACTATGAGTAGCTAAATTCTTATTACAAATTAGAGGATAATCAATGTTTCAATTTTATTAATTGTGAGATCTAAATATTTTAATTGTTTCTTTATTATTTTCGATATTTATATTTTTCATGTGACTGTTGTTTATTATTATTCTATTAGTTGTATTAATAAGGCCCCATATGCAATTACTAGAATAATATATTACTATTCAGGTTGATTAGATCGATAATTGTTTAGTTAAACTAATCAATTGGTAAATTAATAAGTCCTTCCAAAGGAAAAATACGATATAGCATAAATGAATCAAGCATCTGGAGTTTATTGTTTAGAATTAGATCCATCTAATTTTTAATGTAATAATTAAATCAAATTCTATGAGCATAGAATTAGTTAATGAGCGTCTTTTAACTAGTCTAAAATAAGGAAGGATTGGGGGTTTAAAGCATCTTCATTACTAACTTATTTATAAATAAATAATTTAGTATTATCATTATATCTATGATCAACTATAAGACTGGAATCAAGATTGATCCTTTGACTAAAATTACCTCTTATTGATTTTCTCTCTTTAATTTAATTTACTTTGCTTTTTTATAATTAATTTATTTTATTCTTCTCATTGAATTACATATTATTTTATTTCAATCAATATATCCCCTTCTTTTTTATTTTACTATTTGTTATTTTCAAAAGAATTATTTTCCCTGTATAGGATCAACCTTCCTTAACATAATTGCAATTTATTTTGGAAAAGTAAGAATTTATTTTTAGTGTCTTCAATACAAATTAAAGAAAGTATTAATTCTTCGAATTGTGTTCCTAACAATGCAAAAATGGCCCTTCTTGTAATACCCCTACCCTGTGTTACAAATAACAAGGTAAGAAATGTCATCGACCAAGTTATATGCTCTTACCATGTACATTTAGGTTAATTAAAACTAGTTGTGGTGGTTATCCCTTTATTTTAAAATTTAAAAAATTACACTAATTATTTTTCTTATATAAAATTCGACAAAGTCTCCTTTATATTTTGAACTTTCAACCTGTAAACACATTTTCAAAACCATTCGGTTCTACCAACAATTATCATTATCAATCCATTTCAGTTTTAAATCCTAAGTATAAGATCTTTATACTTTATGTGTTACAACATCTATTGACTATTTAATAACTCTATATAAATATGTACATGCCTGAAATAGAACTATTTAGACTCCATCAGGAATTCTAATAAATAACGTTTGGCTAAGAAGAAATTCAAAAAATGAAAGACTATAAGCCAAAATTTCTTATTGAATTCTCAAAAATTGAAAAGTATCTCAAATAGTCAAGAAAAGTGCTATTTATAATAACAAAAATTCTAATGCGAAAAATTACAAAAAAATCTAAAAAAATAATTAAAATACAAAATTGACTCTCTAAACGATAAAATTTAGATTTCAAACTTTGTGACAAGTTTATAGCCTCTAGTCACACTTTTGAAAGTCGTCCTTCTCGAAATTTCCTTTTCGGAAAACTATTGTGGATCTCCAAGTTGACAGCAGAAGTTAAGCCCAGTCCAAGTCTTTCATAAAATCCAAGACTAGTTGCTCCACATCATTCCCTTCCATTTGTAAAGAACTTGACCTTGAGTTGTTATCAACAGGGTAGTATTGAAATAGATCCACCATGTTAAACGTCTTGAAAATTTTTATATAATCTGGAAGGTTAAGAATATAGGTATTGTCATTAATCTTCTAAATAATCTGAAATGGATCAATCTTATTTGGATCAAGTTTTTTCTGTCCTCCACCACGTTTCTTATGCAATACACCATAACTTGATCACTGACATTGAAGGACTTAAAACGCTTATGTTTATCAGTTGGAGCTTTATACTTGGGATGTTGAATCCGTCAATTTAAAATTTACTTCCCTTTTCTTGATTGATAAGAACTATCCCACAAAGACCTTAATCCTGTTTAATTTAGATGACCAATTTGAAATAGAATAGTAGCTTAATACAAAAAGTGAGAAGAAGAGAGTTTTTTTATGAAAGTGGTTTTACCTTAGGTAAACCAAGAAAAATAATAAATAATGCAATTGAAATTTGAGAAATAAATAATTAATTAAAACTTTCAACTGAAGGTAATCAAATTGAGGTGTTTTGCAGTTGATTATTGGTTAGAAAAATAAAATTCATGTTATTATCTATTGTTTAGTTATAGTGGTCAAACACGCGAATCCCACCAATTCTTCCTTATGAATAAATTAATCTGCTTCGCACTTAAATTAATTCCTAGTTAACTAACAACCCCAACACGCGTGTAGATTTAATTAGTAAACTACATTAAGAGAGAAGAACCCAAACTTGATAAAAAAAACACGCATTTTATTTAAATCAAATCTATTAATTTCTTAATATAAACTAATATGTTAATTGCTACTTGTTATTAATCCAATTAAATAATTATCAATTTAATTAAATTAATTAGCAATATGCTGTCTTCCTAAGAGATTCAATGGACCCCTTGAATTCTCAAGAAAACAACAATGGAGGTTGTAATATCCGGCTAGACTCCGATATCGGAATTCCTACCGTCCGGTGGAATCTCGGGTGTCGGAGACCTCTAGAAGGGTAAAATCATGTTTTTATAAAATGTTTTAAGGTATTTTATGTTTTTAAGCTAGAAGGAAAATGAGTTTTTGCATGAAAATGATCTTGGAGGAAGATCCAGGTTCGGCCGCCGAACATGCATGCGCTTCGGGAGTGCTTTAGGCCCCCGAAGGCATAAGTGAGGGAAGTCCAGGTTCGGCCGCCGAACCTTATGTTCGGCTGCCGAACATGGCATGCATGCGGAGGCACGTTCGGCTCCCGAATGTGGCCTGGCCAGCTACCTATAAAGGGGTCCCTTAGCCGAAATGGGCGAGCTTTTCTCTCCATTGTCGGCCAAGGTGAGCTCTCCGCCATCCCTCGCCGATCTTGAGTTTCTTCCTTCAAATCTTTCACGATTTTCACGAGTTTTCACTTTGTTTTGAAGATTTTCGAGTATAAAGCAAGTTTTGGAGCTTTGAGGTTCAAGAAGCTCAATCTCTCCCATCTCCGAGCTAGGGTCGTTTTCCTCTCGATCTTCAAGAGGTAAGGGCCGATCTTGAGCTCATTATATGTTTTAAACAAGTTTTATGCAAGTTTATGGAGTAGAAATGCATGTTTAGGTTGTTTTGAGTTTATGGGTTTAATGTGTGTTTATGAGCAATGTGGGTATGTTTGATGTGTTGTAGTTGGGGTTTAGGCTAGTTTGAGACCCCTATGAACTTGTGTGCTTGATTGTGTATGATTGGGAGTGTTGTAGAATAGGTTTTTGCATGATTGAAAGGTTTAGGAGGCGTTTGTGCGTGTTGGAGCTGAGTTTCTGCCACTTTGGAGAAACTCATGTTCGGCCGCCGAAGGAACTTTCGGCCACGGAACCCGCTTGTGGAAGCAGCCTTCGGCTGCCGAAGCCTGCCCCCGAAAGAGGACTTTTGTCTCTGGAGGGCAGTTTCGGCCGCCGAAAGTGTCGCCGAACATGCATGAGTTTCGTCTCTGTCTGGGAGTTTCGGCCGCCGAAGGTGCCGCCGAACCTGCCTGACTTTCGGCTCTGGAGGGACTTTCGGCCGCCGAACCTGCCACCGAAAGTGCCCTATTCAGCCTTCCTTTGCATGCTTTCCATGGATGTTTTGAGGTATTTTAAGGGGTTTTTGGGGGACGTTTTGGAGTCATGTTCTAGTATGTTTGGTCCCTCATTTGAGTCCACCTGTGTAGGTTCAGACCCGAGCAACCGAGGACCCCAGCAGTGAGTTAGCTGCCTCAGTCGTTGTCAGAGCTAGCTGAGGTGAGTAGAATAAACTCTTATCTTTTAATAAATGAAAATCTTAGCAAGAATCATGCATCACGGATGCCATGTGATATTTTAGGTTGTTTGCATTAGAAATCACGAATATGTTGCATTGCATAATATGTTGTTGATGTGGATGAATGTTGGATGATCCTTTAGCCGCACTACGTTATGATATGATGTGGAAAGACCAGATGTGGCCTGCACTACGCCCCTGACACTATGTAAGAGAAAGACCAGAAGTGGCCTGCACTACGCCCCCGACATGATTGGATATGTTATGATATGTTATGTATAAGAGAAAGACCAGATGTGGCCTGCACTACGTCCCTGGCACTATTGGATTCAGTAGTGGGCTACTGGTGACAAGTTCATCCTTGATGTGAATTGTTTGTGATATGTTGCATTTCATGAAAGCATGAAAAATAAATTGAATGTTATATTATTCTGCTCACTGGGCTCTTGTAGCTCACCCCTTTTTCCCTTATCCCTCAGGTTTGCAGGTACAGGGTAGACCAGGAGGTCGACAGGAGTAAAGTCTGATTTCATGTAATAGTTAGAAGTTGTGGACATGATGAAATTGTAATGTAATGTCTTATGTAGTCATGATATGTAATAATGATATTGAGGATTAGAGATTGTGCTTGACCCTATGTGTATGGTTATCCCTTTGATACATGATCTATAGAATGTTTTTATGATGTTTATGTTCAACCAAGCTTAATGTATGCATGTTGAGTCACCCCATTGAAGCATTTGATGAGAGCTCCAGCGTGTGGGTTATGTTATGTTATGAGTATATACAGGTTGAGCTTGGTTTTTGGAAAGAAAAAGTTTACAGGTTTTTGAGCATGTATGATCATGTATGGGATTTGACAGGTTCACAGGTTATATGTCAGGCTTGCTACGGGTCCCGGCGGCCTTAAGCCGATCTGGATCCTAGCGCCGGTAGCGGTCCGGTTTTCGGGTCGTTACAGAGTGGTATCAGAGCCCTAGGTTCATATGGTCGGACCTAGAGTGTCGGGCTCATAGAAGTTATAGAAGGTCAAGCACAATAGGAAAGATCATGTCCACTAGGATAGGATGTGGAGTCCTGTCTTGTATAATGATGTGAAATGCCATGATAATATGCATGTGCATTAATGTTATGATTGTTATGTGATGTATATGATGCAGGTTCATGTGTTGACACATGAACCATTTAATGCTAATGTTTGTGTGATTTGTGCTGTTTTTCATAAAACAGGATGAGAGGAACTCGTCGATCTGCACGATTGACTGGAGTGCCACCCGAGGATGAGGGCATGAGCGCCCGTCCTCCTACATTGCCTAGGGCAATGTCTAGTAGGTCTAGCAGAGAAAGAGCAGTAAGAGACCCTAGAAGGTCTCTGGATCTGGGTAGAAGCAGATCAGTGAGGGGAACAGTTCAGGGAGGAATGTCAGAGGACATGGGGGATGATATGGATGTAGAGCAGAGGAGAGATGGCAGTCTGGGAGTCAGCATATCAGAAGAGGGAATGGGAGAGTCCCAAGGAGGCACCCAGGCCTCGGGATTTGTTCAGCCACCCCACTACCCACACTTCTCACAAAATCCCGGGTATTCGATGGGAGGTACATCGGATTACCCTAGCTTTACTCCTTATCCTACACACATGCCATACCCACCCTACTACCCACCATACCCACAGTACCCAATGTATCCACCCCCACCTTACTATCCAAATCCAGCTAACCCTACCTCAGAAAATGTTGCACCTCCTCCACCATCAGCAGAACCCACAGTTCCAGCAACCCATATGCCTAAGCCTAGCTCATCTGGTGGGAGCAAGGTCAAGATGACCGACTACATGAAGCTGGGTGCTCCCCAATTTGAAACCGGTGATGACCCGTTTGTGTACCTTGAAAGGGTCAAAACAATTATAGATGAGATAGGAGCTGATGACAGCAGAGCCATTCAGATGGCTGGGTTCACACTCAAATGCAAAAAGGCCCGTGAGTGGTTTAAGAACTATGTGAGCCCGAGGTTGGACAGCCTATCATGGGAGGAGTTTGCAAATGAATTTGCAGGATGGGCTTTTCCTGACAGTTCAAGAGAATTGAAGATGATTGAGTTTGAACAGTTAAGGCAGACAGAGGAAACAAGTGTAGATGAGTACACCGACAGATTCTTAGAGCTGTTGCCGTTTGCAGGGCAAACTTTTGACACAGACCAGAAGAAGTCAAGGAGGTATATCATGAAACTTCACTCCAGGTATTCCTCCTTGATCCAGTCCGCAGATAGGGAGAGCTTCCATAGTGGATATGGCTAGGAGGATGGAGGCTAGTGCTATCATCGAGGGGAGAGTCAAGCAGTCAGTGGCACAGCCTTCTGGTTCTAAGACCCCAGGCTCTTCTTCAATGAGTGCAGCAGCTTCAGGTAGTAAAAAGTGGGACAGAGGCCCCAGGAAGTCTAAGAAGAACAAGTTCTGGAACAAGGTTAAGTCCAGTCTGGGATTTGGAGGTGGCTCAAGCTCTGGTGCGGATAATGTAGTTTGTGCAAGGTGTGGTAAGCCACACAAGGGAGTATGTCGGTTTGGGACAACAGCTTGTTACAGATGTGGTCAGGAGGGGCATATGTCTCGAGAATGTCCAAGAGCAGTCCCGATGGCTCAGTCCCAGCAGACAGCTTCAGGTAGTGTAGCGCAGCCAGCAGCTCCAGCCACGACTCAGGCCAGTGGCAGAGGCAGAGGGAGAGGGTCAGCCTCTTCTTCAGCGGGTTTCAGAGGTGAAGGTCCATCAGCTCCAGCATGGATCTTCACAATGACTCAGCAGGAGGTAGATGCATCTAACACCGTGGTGGCAGGTAACTTAGTCATTGGTTGTTCAGATGTGTATGCCTTGATGGACCCTGGTGCATCTCATTCTTTTATTGCACCGAGAGCCGTTGAGAGGTTGGGATTGATGATCTCTGAGTTAGAGTGTCCTCTCTGGGTCAGTGGACCCAAGTGTGATCCATCAGTGGCAGAGTCAGTCTGCCAGTGTAGCCCTGTGTTTGTTGAGGGAAGATGCTTGTCCGCCGACCTTGTGGTTCTAGACTTGACAGATTTTGATGTCATTCTAGGGATGGACTGGTTATCTACCCATGGTGCTACCTTGGACTGCAGGGACAAGGTAGTCAGGTTCAGAGGTCAGGATGGGTCAGAGGTAGTCTTCAAAGGAGACAGGAGGGGTACACCTAGAGGTCTGATATCAGCTCTTCAGGCTCGTAGGTTGCTTAGGAGGGGATGTCAGGGGTATTTGGCTCATGTGAGAGAGCTTAGCAGTCAGGTTAGAGAGCCCGCCTCGGTGCCGGTGGTCAGAGAGTTTTTGGATGTGTTCCCAGATGAGTTGCTAGGTTTACCACCTGCTAGGGAGATAGAGTTCGAGATAGAATTGATGCCTGGAACCCGACCGATCTCTATCCCTCCCTACAGGATGGCACCAGCAGAATTAAAAGAGTTGAAAGAACAGTTGCAAGAGTTGGTAGACAAGGGTTTCATCCGACCGAGTACCTCACCCTGGGGTGCTCCAGTTTTGTTTGTGAGAAAGAAGGATGGATCCCTTAGACTTTGTATCGACTACAGGCAGTTGAACAAAGTCACTACCAAGAATAGGTACCCTTTGCCAAGGATCGATGATCTATTCGACCAGCTAGCAGGAGCGGGTTGTTTCTCCAAAATAGATCTAAGGTCCGGGTACCATCAGCTGAGGATAAGAGAGGAAGATGTGCCAAAGACGGCTTTCAGGACCAGATATGGGCATTTTGAGTTCCTTGTGATGCCGTTCGGGTTAACCAACGCCCCTGCAGCATTCACGGATCTCATGAACAGAGTGTTTAGCCAGTACTTGGATCACTTCGTTATTGTCTTCATAGATGATATCTTGGTGTATTCCAGGAATGCAGAGGAGCATGCCCATCATCTGAGGTTGGTTCTATAGACCTTGAGGGAGCATGGCTTGTATGCCAAGTTCTCCAAGTGTGAGTTCTGGCTGAGGAGCATTTCATTCTTGGGGCATGTTGTGTCAGAAAATGGAATAGAGGTGGACCCCAAGAAGGTAGAAGCTGTGGCTAACTGGCCTAGACCCACTTCAGTGTCAGAGATCAGAAGTTTCTTGGGTTTGGCAGGTTACTACAGGAGGTTCGTTCAGGACTTCTCAAAAATTGCAGCTCCTCTGACCAGATTAACCAGGAAGAATCAGAAGTTTGTGTGGACCGACCAGTGCGAAGAGAGTTTTGAAGAGCTTAAGAAGATATTAACGTCAGCACCAGTGTTAGCTTTGCCAGCTAGCAATGAGGACTTCACAGTCTTCTGTGATGCATCCCGAGTGGGTTTGGGTTGTGTGCTAATGCAGAATGAAAGGGTGATTGCTTATGCTTCTAGGCAACTAAAGAAGCATGAGTTGAATTACCCCACGCATGACCTAGAAATGGCAGTCGTTATCTTTGCACTCAAGATGTGGAGGCATTACCTTTACAGTGTTAAATGTGAGATCTTCACAGATCATAAAAGCCTGCAGTACATCCTGAGTCAAAAGAGATTTGAACTTGAGACAGAGAAGATGGGTAGAGCTGCTGAGTGACTATGATTGCAAGATTCAGTATCATCCGGGTAAGGCGAATATTGTGGCAGACGCCCTAAGCCGGAAATCACTAGGCAGCCTATCCCACATCACGGCAGAGAGGAGACCAGTGGTGAAGGAGTTTTACAAGCTCATTGATGAAGGTCTACAGTTGGAGTTGTCTAGTACATGTGCCTTAGTTGCCCAGATGAGAGTGGCACCCGTGTTTCTAGAGCAGGTGGCTCAGAAACAGCATGAGGACCCAGAGTTAGTGAAGATTGCCCGGACTGTTCAATCAGGCAAAGATAGTGAGTTCAGATTTGACAACAAGGGGATCCTTCGCTATGGGAGTCGTTTGTGTGTACCAGATGACATAGGGCTAAAGGGAGACATTATGAGAGAGGCTCATAATGCAAGATACAGCGTTCACCCCGGAGCCACCAAGATGTATCAAGATCTGAAGAAGGTTTATTGGTGGCCAGCTATGAAGAGAGAAGTGGCACAGTTTGTGTCAGCCTGCGAAGTGTGTCAGAGGGTGAAGCTGGAACATCAGAAGCTGGCTGGAATGCTTAACCCGCTACCTATCCCAGAGTGGAAATGGGAGAATATAGCTATGGACTTCGTAGTGGGGTTACCGGCGACGTCCAACAGATTAGACTCCATATGGGTGATTGTGGACAGACTCACCAAATCTGCTCACTTCATCCCTGTCAGGAGTGGCTATTCTGTGGACAAGTTGGCGCAGGTGTATGTTGATGAGATCGTCAGGCTACATGGGGTTCCTGTTTCAATAGTGTCCGATAGAGGACCCTAGTTCACCTTCAGGTTTTGGCGGAGTCTGCAGAATGCCATGGGTACCAGGTTGGATTTCAGTACTGCCTTCCATCCACAGACGGACGGACAATCAGAGAGGACCATCCAGACGATAGAGGATATGCTCAGAATGTGTGTGCTAGATTTTGGCGGTTCTTGGAGGCAGCATCTACCCTTGGTGGAGTTTGCCTACAATAACAGCCATCATGCTAGCATCGGGATGGCTCCATATGAAGCTTTATATGGAAGGAAGTGCAGGTCACCTGTTTGCTGGGAGGAAGTTGGAGAGAAGGCCTTGGCAGGGCCTGAGCTGGTAGAGATCACCAGCAGGGTGGTACCCATAATCAGAGAAAGAATCAAGACTGCTGCAAGCAGACAGAAGAGTTATGCAGATATCCGCAGAAGACAAGTAGAGTTTCAGGAGGGGGATTTGGTATTGCTCAAGGTGTCTCCAATGAAAGGGGTGATTCGGTTCGGGAAGAAAGGTAAGCTAGCTCCGCGGTACATCGGACCCCTTTGAAATCTTGCAAAAGATTGGGAATGTATCGTACAAGTTAGACTTACTCGCTTCAATAGAGAGAATCCATCCGGTTTTTCATGTTTCTATGTTGAGAAAGTTCGTGTCAGATCCGGGCAAGGTTCTTAGTGAGCCTGATGTGGAGATCCAAGAGGATCTCACCTATGTTGAGCAGCCGGTACGGATCCTAGACACTCAGATCAGAAAGCTAAGGAACAAGGAAATCCCGATGGTGAAAGTCCTTTGGAATCACCACAATATTGAGGAGTGTACCTGGGAGACACGGGAGTCCATGCTCCAGCAATATCCCTATCTTTTCTAAAGTAAGTTTTATGTGCTTTGTATGTATGTTATGTGTATGTCATGTTGTATGCTTTACAGGTGCTAGTTGAGGAACATTCAGGGACGAATGTTCTTAAGGGGGGGAGAATGTAATACCCGGCTAGACTCCGATATCGGAATTCCTACCGTCCGATGGAATCTCGGGTGTCGGAGACCTCTAGAAGGGTAAAATCATGTTTTTATAAAATGTTTTAAGGTATTTTATGTTTTTAAGCTAGAAGGAAAATGAGTTTTTGCATGAAAATGATCTTGGAGGAAGACCCAGGTTCGGCCGCCGAACATGCATGCGCTTCGGGAGTGCTTTAGGCCCCCGAAGGCATAAGTGAGGGAAGTCCAGGTTCGGCCGCCGAACCTGGACCCCCCGAAGGCATAAGTGAGGGAAGTCCAGGTTCGGCCGCCGAACCTTATGTTCGGCCGCCGAACATGGCATGCATGCGGAGGCACGTTCGGCTCCCGAATGTGGCCTGGCTAGCCACCTATAAAGGGGTCCCTTAGCCAAAATGGGCGAGCTTTTCTCCCCATTGTCGGCCAAGGTGAGCTCTCCGCCATCCCTCGCCGATCTTGAGTTTCTTCCTTCAAATCTTTCACGATTTTCACGAGTTTTCACTTTGTTTTGAAGATTTTCGAGTATAAAGCAAGTTTTGGAGCTTTGAGGTTCAAGAAGCTCAATCTCTCCCATCTCCGAGCTAGGGTCGTTTTCCTCTCGATCTTCAAGAGGTAAGGGCCGATCTTGAGCTCACTATATGTTTTAAACAAGTTTTATGCAAGTTTATGGAGTAGAAATGCATGTTTAGGTTGTTTTGAGTTTATGGGTTTAATGTGTGTTTATGAGCAATGTGGGTATGTTTGATGTGTTGTAGTTGGGGTTTAGGCTAGTTTGAGACCCCTATGAACTTGTGTGCTTGATTGTGTATGATTGGGAGTGTTGTAGAATAGGTTTTTGCATGATTGAAAGGTTTGGGAGGCATTTGTGCATGTTGGAGCTAAGTTTCTGCCACTTTGGAGAAACTCAGGTTCGGCCGCCGAAGGAACTTTCGGCCACAGAACCCGCTTGTGAAAGCAGCCTTCGGCTGCCGAAGCCTGCCCCCGAAAGAGGACTTTCGTCTCTGGAGGGCAGTTTCGGCCGCCGAAAGTGCCGCCGAACATGCATGAGTTTCGTCTCTGTCTGGGAGTTTCGGCCGCCGAAGGTGCCACCGAACCTGCCTGACTTTCGGCTCTGGAGGGACTTTCGGCCGCCGAACCTGCCGCCGAAAGTGCCCTGTTCAGCCTTCCTTTACATGCTTTCCATGGATGTTTTGAGGTATTTTAAGGGGTTTTTGGGGGATATTTTAGAGTCATGTTCTAGTATGTTTGGTCCCTCATTTGAGTCCACCTGTGTAGGTTCGGACCCGAGGAACCGAGGACCCCAGCAGTGAGTTAGCTGCCTCAGTCGTTGTTAGAGCTAGCTGAGGTGAGTAGAATAAACTCTTATCTTTTAATAAATGAAAATCTTGGCATGAATCATGCATCACGGATGCCATGTGATATTTTAGGTTGTTTGCATTAGAAATCACGAATATGTTGCATTGCATAATATGTTGTTGATGTGGATGAATGTTGGATGATCCTTTAGACGCACTACGTTATGATATGATGTGGAAAGACCAGATGTGGCCTGCACTACGCCCCTGGCACTATGTAAGAGAAAGACGGGAAGTGGCCTGCACTATGCCCCCGGCATGATTGGATATGTTATGATATGTTATGTATAAGAGAAAGACCATGTAACAGCCCGAAAATCGATACCCCTCTGTAACGGCCCGAACCGCCACCGGCGCTAGGATCCAGATCGGCTTAAGGCCGCCGGGACCCGTAGCAAGCCAAACATACCTCCTATCACCTGGTCAAATCCCATACATGATCAAAACTTTAACATAAAAACTTAAACATCTGATGTATATACCGAGCCTGACCTGTATGCGACATAACTGAAAACATAAAGAAACCCCCCTACTAGAGCCCTCATCAAAACTCTAGCTGGGTCAACATAACATACATCAAGCCGGAGACACATCCAAAGAACTAGAACCTAACCTGTGCATGCATCAAACCACAAACATAAGACCTCCTCTAGGGTCCTCATCAAGCCATAGCGTGGTAAACAACACATGCCACCAGATTAGTTCAAACAACTCAACATCTAAAACATTGCATACATCATGTATTAAACAGGGACTAACCAAGTCTCAGGGCCAAGCACAATACTAATCCATAAACATAACTCTACTATACTTTACATTACATTTTCTTACAAATCATTATCTCAATTTACAATACATGTCCACACTAAAACACTAATCTAATACTATTACAAAAGCAAAGCATTATTACCCTTGACGTCTTCCCGATCAACCTCAAACCTGCAACACTGGGGTTAGGGGAGAGGGGTGAGCTAAAAAGCCCAGTGAGTAGAAACATAGAAAACAGTTCATTAATTACATGCTCTCATGAAATGCGTCATATCACAAAGAAATCACATAACTGTATCTTGTCCGTCTCGGGGTTCATGCAGATAAATATTCCCCACGGACTGTTTTTGAGAGTTCCTTTCTTTGCTAGCATCCTTTACTCTCAAGGATCGGACATGACCTCAAAAATCCCTCTGTCGGTGCCCGGCTCCCCCAAAGGAGCTCACACAGGACTTTCACATACATGACAGGGTACCGAGTCCACAGAGAGCTCACAGGGACTTTCCTATATGTACTTATCCGGCTCTCAAAGGACTTACCCAAGACTCAATGACAGATATGGGCTATTGAAGTCGCCTTGGTCCAAACCTCCTGAATCAACATCAAATAATGCAATGTGCCACATTCGTGAAACTAGTGCAATCAATCCTATTACATGTAATCATGATGCATGAACATGCTTTAGGCATTTGATTTTTCTTAAAATAAAAGATTAAGTTAGTTCTACTCACCTCCTGGCAGACGCTGACTGACTCTGCAACTGCTAGCACTACTGGCCTCCTCGGTCCCTCGGGTCCGATCCTACACAGGTGGACTCGAATGAGGTGCCAAACATACTCTAAACAACTCATAAACAACTCCCCAAAAACCCCCTTAAACATCACTAAAACATGCATAGAAAACAACCATGAAAAGGCTGGACAGGGCACTTTCGACGGCACCTTCGGCGGCCGAACCCTTCCTCCAGAGACGAAACTCGGGCACTTTCGGCGGCACATTCGGCGGCCGAAAGTCCCACTCCAGAGACGAAAGTCAGGCACTTTCGGCGGCCGAATCCTTCCTTCGGCGGCCGAAAGTCTGCTTTCAAGCCAAAACTCAGCTTTCGGGGGCAAGGTTAGGCGGCCAATCCATGCATCCAAAGACAGGTTCGGCGGCCGAAACTACCTTCGGCAGCCGAACCTGAGTTCTTCCCAGAAGGGCAGAACTCAGCTTCTCATGCATTCAAGCCTCCCAAACCTTCCAAACACCCCAACCTTACCAAAACATGCATAAACCTTGAACCATGCACAAAGGAGCTTAAACAACTAGATTAAACTCCAAAACCATCATCAAAACATACATAGATAGCTTATGACCCACATAGGCCAAAACCATCAAAACAACCCAAATCCTCACACACTCTTTCCCAATCATGCATACTCACTCCCACAAGCATAAAGGAGCATAAACTAACATAAACTCCTCAACACAAACATCACATAACATACATTGGGCATAAAACCCACATAAACCTAAACATGCATATCTACCCATACTCAACCATCAAAACCTTCATAAAACTTCATAAAAACACTAGGGAAGCAAAGATCTACACTTACCTCTTGAAGATCGAGGGTGGTGTGATCCCTAACTCGGAGGTGTGGAGAATCCAAGCTCCAAAAGCTCCAAGCTCCCAAAACTTCGATCAAAGCGTTAAGACTCTTCAAAATAACCATGGAACTCATGAAAACATGAAGGAGATGAAGAAAAAACATGAAAACAGCCAAGGAAGGACAAAAACTCACCTGAGCTCGAGAATGGAGAGAAAACTCGCCCATTTCCGATCTGAGGGCCTTTTATAGGTGGCCTGGTCGAAGACCTTCGGCGGCCTAACGTGCCCCCTAAACTCATGCAAGTTCGGCGGCCGAACTTGACTTTCGGCGGCCGAACCTTGGCTCATTCAAACAAGACTTTCGGAGGCCAAAGGCGCTCCCGAAGACTTTCCATGTTCGGCGGCCGAACTTCACTTTCGGCTGCCGAACCTGGCAAATGCCTCCTTGGTCTTTTCTTTTCAAAACTCAATTTTCTTTCAATTAAAACCCTTAAAATCATTTGAAAATATTTTTAGAAAACACATTTTACCCCTCTAGAAGCCTCTGGCATCTTCAGAATTCCATATTCCAACGGAGATTCCGCCGGAAGGTAGGGATTCCGATGCCGGAATCTAGCCGGGTATTACATTCTTCCCCCCTTTAAGAACATTCGTCCCCGAATGTTCCACAAACAAACAGGCATTCTCAAAACATGCAAGCAAACAAGCAAGCAAACCTAATAACCTCTCTCCTAAAAGAGAGACACAGGTACTGCTGGAGTAAGAACTCCCGGTCTTTCAAACATACCTTAACAATACCTGACCTTCTCCTGAGACTCAACACGCTTCTGCTGCGCTACTCTGCTCCTTACTCCTCTCTTCTCTTCTCATCTTCACCTTTACCAAGCGGCTCCTTCTCACTGCTCACCCAAAACTAACTCTAACTCTCACAGGTAGTACCCAGATTTCAGACCTATCTTGGAAAACAAACAGCTCCTACTAGCTGTCCCAATAGATCATCCATCCTGCATGGGAATACCTGCCCTTGGTAGTGACTTTGGTCAACTGCTTACAGTCGTTACAAAGTCTCAAGGATTCATCCTTCTTTTCCCACCACCACACTGGAACAGTCTAGGGTGAGGTACTAGGTCGGATAAAACCCCTGTCTACCAAGTCTCGCCTCTACTCTGACTACTACCTCTCTCTACGCAGGGGCCATCTTGTAGGGAAGGAAAGAAATGGTTCTGGTTCCAGACACCATTCCTACTCCAAACTCTAACTCTCTGACAGGTGGTAAACCTGACAACTAGCCTGGGAAAACAACTAAGAACTCTCTCTAACAACTAACACTGAGGCTGGTTCTCTGACCTGACGGCTAAACTCTCAAACAAGAGCTAGAACCCTCTGACAACCCCTCCTACGCACCCTACGAACCTGACAGGCTGACATCAAACCTCTAGGCATCCCTACTGTGTTCCCTCAGAAGACTACCTCTGACCCATCCTGTCCTCTGGACTTGACTACCTTGTCTCTGCAGACCAAGATAGCACCACGAGCAGAAAAACCCAATCCAACCCTAAACTGACGTCCAGACAGTCAAGTCTAGGACCTCAAAGTCGGGTGGAAGGCATCTACCCTCAACTGTCACAGAACTGAACCGGCAGACTGACTCTGCCCCAGATGGATCACACGCGGTTCCACTGACCAAAGAGAACACTCTAGCCCAGAAGCTATCAACTCAACCTCTCGACGGCTCCTAGAGCAACTAAAGAAAGAGAAAAACACTAGGGTTCACAAAAACATACACATCAGAACTTTCAAAAGTGAGCGTACCTGACACCACCATGTTCGATGTGTCTGCCTCCTGCTGAGCTTGGGTGAAGATCCGAGCTAGAGCTGACGGACCTTCTCCACGGGAACCTTCAGAAGAAAAGGCTGACCCTCTTCCTTTGCCTCGACCACTAACCTGAACCACGGTTGGAGCTACTGGCTGAGCCGCTCTACCTGAAGTTGTCCACTGGGATTGAGCCATCCAGGACGCAGTGGGACACTCACGTGCTATGTGCCCCTCCTGTCCGCACCTGAAACATGCTGTCGTCCCAATCCAACAGACTCCTTTGTGCGGCCTTCCACACCTCAAGCATCTCGAACTGCTGGAGCCAGAGCTCGAACCACCAAAACCCAGACTAGCCTTCAAACGATTCCAAAACTTGCTCTTCTTTGACCTTCTCAGGCCTCTGTTCCCCTTCTTAGTGGTGTTTCCCCACCTTTTATCTCTTGAGGCAGCAGTACTTAGAGTGGAGGGATCAATCCCTCCTGAACCTGAGATCCTGGAATCCTGAGTCTGAGCGTCCTCCTGAGAATCTCCCATGCCTTCTTCTGGCACTCTGATTCCCAAACTGACATCCATTCTCTGAACCTCCAACTCTACTTCCCTCATACTAGCTGACATCCTCCTTAGAGCCATTCCTTCTCTGCTTACATCAAAAGACCTTCCAGGGTCCCTTGATGTTCCCCATCTGCTGACTCCCCACGACTGCGCTCTTGGCAGAGCAGGAGGAAAGGTGTCCATACCTTCCCTTTCAGATGGAACTCCAGTCGATTCCACAGATCGACGAGCACCTCGCATTCTAGCTCCTCTGAAGAACAACACACAAGCAATCAATCAATCATTAGCATCATACGGTTCATATGAAAACACATGAACCTGCAACATACATGCATACATAGCATATCATACATAACATTAATGCACATGCATAAACTCATGGCATTACACATCATCAATCAAGACAGGACTCAACATCCTATCCTAGTGGACATGATTTTTTGCCTATTGTGCTTGCCCTTCTATGACCTCTAAACCAACCTCTTTCCGATGTGCAACACACCGTACTCTCGAGGCCCAAAGCTCTGATACCATCTCTGTAACAGCCCGGAAACCGATACGCCTCTGTAACGGCCCGAACCGCCACCGGCGCTAGGATCCAGATCGGCTTAAGGCCGCCGGGACCCGTAGCAAGCCAAACATACCTCCTATCACCTGGTCAAATCCCATACATGATCAAAACTTTAACATAAAAACTTAAACATCTGATGTATATACCGAGCCTGACCTGTATGCGACATAACTGAAAACATAAAGAAACCCCCCTACTAGAGCCCTCATCAAAACTCTAGCTGGGTCAACATAACATACATCAAGCCGGAGACACATCCAAAGAACTAGAACCTAACCTGTGCATGCATCAAACCACAAACATAAGACCTCCTCTAGGGTCCTCATCAAGCCATATTACATTACATTTTCTTACAAATCATTATCTCAATTTACAATACATGTCCACACTAAAACACTAATCTAATACTATTACAAAAGCAAAGCCTTATTACCCTTGACGTCTTCCCGATCAACCTCAAACCTGCAACACTGGGGTTAGGGGAGAGGGGTGAGCTAAAAAGCCCAGTGAGTAGAAACATAGAAAATAGTTCATTAATTACATGCTCTCATGAAATGCGTCATATTACAAAGAAATCACATAACTGTATCTTGTCCGTCTCGGGGTTCATGCAGATAAATATTCCCCACGGACTGTTTTTGAGAGTTCCTTTCTTTGCTAGCATCCTTTACTCTCAAGGATCGGACATGACCTCAAAAATCCCTCTGTCGGTGCCCGGCTCCCCCAAAGGAGCTCACACAGGACTTTCACATACATGACAGGGTACCGAGTCCACAGAGAGCTCATAGGGACTTTCCTATATGTACTTATCCGGCTCTCAAAGGACTTACCCAAGACTCAATGACAGATATGGGCTATTGAAGTCGCCTTGGTCCAAACCTCCTAAATCAACATCAAATAATGCAATGCGCCACATTCGTGAAACTAGTGCAATCAATCCTATTACATGTAATCATGATGCATGAACATGCTTTAGGCATTTGATTTTTCTTAAAATAAAATATTAAGTTAGTTCTACTCACCTCCTGGCAGACGCTGACTGACTCTGCAACTGCTAGCACTACTGGCCTCCTCGGTCCCTCGGGTCCGATCCTACACAGGTGGACTCGAATGAGGTGCCAAACATACTCTAAACAACTCATAAACAACTCCCCAAAAACCCCCTTAAACATCACTAAAACATGCATAGAAAACAACCATGAAAAGGCTGGACAGGGCACTTTCGGCGGCACCTTCGGCGGCCGAACCCTTCCTCCAGAGACGAAACTCGGGCACTTTCGGCGGCACATTCGGCGGCCGAAAGTCCCACTCCAGAGACGAAAGTCAGGCACTTTCGGCGGTCGAATCCTTCCTTCGGCGGCCGAAAGTCTGCTTTCAAGCCAAAACTCAGCTTTCGGGGGCAAGGTTAGGCGGCCAATCCATGCATCCAAAGACAGGTTCGGCGGCCGAAACTACCTTCGACAGCCGAACCTGAGTTCTTCCCAGAAGGGCAGAACTCAGCTTCTCATGCATTCAAGCCTCCCAAACCTTCCAAACACCCCAACCTTACCAAAACATGCATAAACCTTGAACCATGCACAAAGGAGCTTAAACAACTAGATTAAACTCCAAAACCATCATCAAAACATACATAGATAGCTTATGACCCACATAGGCCAAAACCATCAAAACAACCCAAATCCTCGCACACTCTTTCCCAATCATGCATACTCACTCCCACAAGCATAAAGGAGCATAAACTAACATAAACTCCTCAACACAAACATCACATAACATACATTGGGCATAAAACCCACATAAACCTAAACATGCATATCTACCCATACTCAACCATCAAAACCTTCATAAAACTTCATAAAAACACTAGGGAAGCAAAGATCTACACTTACCTCTTGAAGATCGAGGGTGGTGTGATCCCTAACTCGGAGGTGTGGAGAATCCAAGCTCCAAAAGCTCCAAGCTCCCAAAACTTCGATCAAAGCGTTAAGACTCTTCAAAATAACCATGGAACTCATGAAAACATGAAGGAGATGAAGAAAAAACATGAAAACAGCCAAGGAAGGACAAAAACTCACCTGAGCTCGAGAATGGGGAGAAAACTCGCCCATTTCCGATTTGAGGGCCTTTTATAGGTGGCCTGGTCGAAGACCTTCGGCGGCCTAACGTGCCCCCTAAACTCATGCAAGTTCGGCGGCCGAACTTGACTTTCGGTGACCGAACCTTGGCTCGTTCAAACAAGACTTTCGGAGGCCAAAGGCGCTCCCGAAGCCTTTCCATGTTCGGCGGCCGAACTTCACTTTCGGCTGCCGAACCTGGCAAATGCCTCCTTGGTCTTTTTTTTTCAAAACTCAATTTTCTTTCAATTAAAACCCTTAAAATCATTTGAAAATATTTTTAGAAAACACATTTTACCCCTCTAGAAGCCTCTAGCATCTTCAGAATTCCATATTCCAACGGAGATTCCACCGGAAGGTAGGGATTCCGATGCCGGAATCTAGCCGGGTATTACAGACCAGATGTGGCCTGCACTATGCCTCTAGCACTATTGGATTCAGTAGTGGGCTACTGGTGACAAGTTCATCCTTGATGTGAATTGTTTGTGATATGTTGCATTTCATGAAAGCATGAAAAATAAATTGAATGTTATATTATTCTGCTCACTGGGCTCTTGTAGCTCATCCCTTTTCCCCTTATCCCCCAGGTTTGCAGGTACAGGGTAGACCAGGAGGTCGGCAGGAGTAAAGTCTGATTTCATGTAATAGTTAGAAGTTGTGGACATGATGAAATTGTAATGTAATGTCTTATGTAGTCATGATATGTAATAATGATATTGAGGATTAGAGATTGTGCTTGACCCTATGTGTATGGTTATCCCTTTGATACATGATCTATAGAATGTTTTTATGATGTTTATGTTCAACCAAGCTTAATGTATGCATGTTGAGTCACCCCATTGGAGCATTTGATGAGAGCTCCAGCGTGTGGGTTATGTTATGTTATGAGTATATACAGGTTGAGCTTGGTTTTTGGAAAGAAAAAGTTTATAGGTTTTTGAGCATGTATGATCATGTATGGGATTTGACAGGTTCACAGGTTATATGTCAAGCTTGCTACGGGTCCCAGCAGCCTTAAGCCGATCTGGATCCTAGCGCCGATAGCGGTCCGGTTTTCGAGTCGTTACAGAGGTGGTGTTTGTCGAATTTAGAAATTAACAGAAAATAGAAATAAGATGAAAAGAATTGAAACATATAACCTCACAACTTGAATAAAACCTCAATTTAAATTAACTTTCAACTGAAAATAATTGTTTAGTCTCTAAGGGCCATAATAAAAAAAATTAAGAAGGAAAGAAGAAGAAAAAGAAAAGAAGAAGATGAAGAAGAAGAGAGGGGCCATCGGCAAGAGAGGAGAGGAGGGAGAGAAGAAAAATATGATGCGTAGGTTTAATTCTAGGAGTCTTTATATAGTACAAAAAGATAAACTTTAATAATTTAAAATAAACTCTACTACTCCTATCTTATTCCTATCCTAATTTGATTGTGTTTGATCCAACTTGAAGCTTATCTTATCCTTGCTTAGATTGCAAAATCTGCTGAGGTTGTCAAAGCCGTCAAAAATAAACCTATGATAATCAACAAATAAATTTGCAGATAGTGGCAATAGGGTCGAACCACAGGGAATTGACACTACGGACTTTCCTAATAATGACTTGGACAAATAAATAACAAATAAATAAAAAGAGGGGGGTTTTGTTTTGAAGATGTACTAAAGCTAATTAACAATAGAAAGCAAATAATTTAAAGATGAGTAAATCAATAAGAGAAAAGCTTCTAGTTGAAGTATGGATCTATTTTAGATTGTTTAGAATTGATCATTGATTCTTTAATACTCCTATTTATCTCAATAAATTAGTTTAGGATGTGGAAGACGCTTCTCACAATCCAAATTCCTCCTTAGTTCTAGTTTGATTAGGAAACGTTCGCTAATCAAACACTAGTTAACAAGTTGCCAAGAAACGTCCTTGGGGCCTTTGGCATCGAACAACTGTTAACTGCATTAAGACTTAGAGAAACCTAATTCTAACCTTGCCAACCGCGTGGTCAAGTTTAGATCATGCAACTTGATTAAATTTGTGTTCAAATAATATAAGCAATTACGGACTTAAATTATTCAAACAATTGTTACTCAAGCAATTAAAAGCAATAGGCCTAAATTGATTCTAAAAGCAAAGCAACAATTATAAAAAGATCAAATTGCATAAATATTGAAAATAAATAGAAGTTTAACAATGGAGATTTAAATCTCCCAATTCATCACAAATCTGAATTTTCCAACTTCAACTAGAAAGGAAAGTGTTTAGCCACTCATGGTGGACAAAATCACAAAAGAAAAAAAGAAAGAAGAGATTGCTGCGTTTCTAGAGAGTTTCTGAAGCTGAGAGATGATCAGAAGATGATGCCCCTTGCTGGTTTGGAGGTTGCTCTTTTATAGCTGAAGAATTCCATCCTTCTAGGGTTTTGAAATCCCTTTTTAATTTGGCTTGTGATTCCTCCTTTGATGTTGAATTTAATTGCAACTGGAATTCCTTAAGTGAGAAACTCTTTCGTGGCTCTTGGAATTGTTTTGGTAGTGATTGAGTTGGATTTGGACTTCTGAAAACTCAAAATTCGGTTTCCTGAACAATTTCCCGCTCTGCTGTATTTTCTGCTGTCATTGTGATCGGGGCAGTGATTTGGGCAAATCACTGGTCCAATCACTTTCTGCAAGTCTGTGCTATCTCTGCTAGTGATCTGGGCAGTTTCTGCGAGTGATTTGACCAGTTTCTACGAGTGATTTGGGCAAATCACTGACCCAATCACTTCTGCCTGTTGCCTCCAGGTTTCTGCTTCAGCTTGATTTGGGCAGTGATTTGGGCAAATCACTGACCCAATCACTTTTCTGTCATTTTCTGCACTTTTTCTCCATTTTTCCAATTTCTTCCTTTTCTGTAAAAACAAGGTAAAAACCATAAATTAAGCTAAATAATGTGTAAATAAACAATAATAAAGATCATAAAAATGTGGCTAAATTATGCTTGATCAGTGGCGCTTTCTGAAACTTTCCATCGCCTTGGGCTACAGGTTTGGCCAATGTTGCAACCTTTCAGTGCAAGAATTCTTCAATTCAGCCTCTTTTCATTCTTTTTCTCAACTTTCGCTCAAAAAATCTATCCAAAATTAAATTCTAAATAAAAATAAATATTTATACCAAAATCATAGCAAAATTATAGAATTTAAATAAGGAAAAGTTGTGAGTTTTGCAACTCATCAATACTTGTCATTGGCTTCCGTAAGGCATTGTTGTACCTATTTGAAAAAGTCCACATGCTTATTTGCCAGGTTATTTACTGCAATACTGTTATGAAAACTCATAGGAAGGGCAATAAAATCAATTGTATGTGTGATGAGTGTTGAAACCACAAAAAATAACCTATCTAAAATAAATAAATATGAATTGCGTATAGGGTGAATAAGATCGAATTCATAGGGAATTGACACTAAAAATTTTCAAACAATGACTAGAAATATAAACAATGAAGATAAAATGGGAGGGTTTTGATAATGAGAGCTACTAAAATAAAAACAAGATAATTAAAGAAAGTGAATAATCAAAAGAGAAATAAATAAATGTAAACAAACTCTAGTTGAAGTTTATGATCCATTTTAGTTTTGAGAATTGACCATATAAACTAAAATATCTTTATTCATTCCAATAAATTAGTTCTAGTTATGAAAGACACTCTACATAATCAATCTCTCTTTAGGTATAAATTAATTAGAAAATATTTGCTAATTAACCCTAATCAACAAATCGTCCAAAAGAACGTTTTTGGGATTTTAATTTATCAACTGTCTTAAGAATTAAAGAGATCCAATTCTAACTAACAAATCAAACCGCGTGGTGAATTCAAGTTAGATCATGTAATTTCTTAGTAAGTTACACTAATTATTACTTGTTGAATAATTTAAACAATTACAGACTTTAAGCATTTAAACTAATGATATATCACTTTGAAAATATGAATAATGGATCCTATTGATCAAATAACAAAACAATAATAATATTAAGAACTAAAATTGCATAAATATTAAAAGAATAAAAGATGAACAATTATGTTTAGATTTTACAATTCATGAATAAAATGAAATTTCAACCTAACTTCAACTAAAAATAAAGAGTTTTGCCATTCATAGCTTTGAAAGAAAATAAAAAAGAGAAGAGAGAATTGAAGATGAAGGATGGATGATGTGGCTGTCCACAAAGATGGGTTCAAATAGGTAATCTACTCTAGTAAAGTCTTTTGGGAATAGAAAATCTTCTTTACTTTGAATAAGGAATCTTTCTTTTAATATGTTTCTTCTAAGGAGAGAACTCCTTGATTTGAAGAGTATATCGTGCCATATTGAAGGAGAGAAAATCGAATGAGTCCCTGACGAGCATCGAATCCATCAATTAAAACTAATTTTCCTTTTTCTTTAATTAAAAGATTTTGTAGATAATATAAATGAGTGTCGATCCTACAGAGATCTTGAAATTGTTTAATCTTATGACAAGTTAGAAAAAGAATAATTGTTTAAAGCAGAAAGAGGGAAGAGAAAAATTGCTATTTGAGAGGTTGATTTTAAAAATAAACTAAAAAGAAATAAAATATGCAATTAAAATGGTGGAATAAATAATTAAGTTAAAAATTCAGCTAAATGTAATCAAAATTGAAAGAGTTGCAATTGATCATTAATTAAAAAAATAGTTCATCTTATTATTATCCATCGTTGAGTGTGAGTGATACACTTGTAAAAAATTGTAAAAACCTTGGAAAAAGTGTGGAGATTGTAAAGGATCGACTCTTTGTCCAGATAAAAAGAAAAATCAATAGTGAAAAAAAAACTTAAATGAAAACTTTGAAAGAGTGAATGCAGTTTAATTAAGTCGAACCATTATAAAACTTGCAGTGTTCATTTCTACCGTCCCTTTAGTTTTTAAATTGAAAATATGTTTTTTAATATAATTAAAGTAAAAGTTTTCTTTTATATGTTTTCTATATTTTTATAAATTTTTTTATTGAGTTAATTTGTTATAGTATCAGCAATAAATTATTTACAGTACAAGTTATTAGTGACTAATTTATACATATTTGTGAAAAATATATTGTCACTAAATTCTATTACTGACGACATAATCCTAATTTTATCCTATTTTTAAAAAATGAATTTATTTATTTTTAACAAAATTTTATTTTTTGGTCATAACCAAAATTTTTATTTAATTGAATTTAAGTACTTAAAGAATCCTTTAACCGATTTCAATCTATAGAGGATTCTATATAATAATTAAGTTAAAGATTTTTAAATATTAATAAATATCTATATTATTTTCTAACCAATCAAATGAGTAGATAAATAGTAATTATTAAATATAATTATGGGTATTTATAGAAATCTCATATTTCCCTTTTATACCTTTATATACATTATAGATACAAACATTTAAATATAAATTTTCACACTATCTCAATATACATATATAAATTAAAGGTAATCACTAAAAAAAAAATATGCTTCTTACATTTTTGCAATTCCACCTTATTTTTTTTTTACCAATTAAACACTATATTTTTCTTATGGTATCATTTAAATCTCAGTGTCACCTTTCCCATTAAATGACTAATGAAACAATTGATACGAAAATTGCCTATGAATTTCATGTGTAACTTTTGAACGACACTTTAAAATAGTCACCAATAGTTCAGAATGTACATTTTAAAATAATTATGAATAGTTACGAATTATTTTATGTATTTGTTTCTAATACGAAGTAATTAATTTTAGAGTTTACGACAAATTTAAACCGAGACTAACTTTTGCTGTCGACGTCCGATGGAGATCTACGGTAACTTTTTAAAAAGAAAAATTTCAGACGTATGACTTTCAAAAGTCTGACAAGGGCTAGAGACATGTCACAAAATTCGAAGCGAAAATTCTACCATTTAAGGGTCAATTTTATATTTTAATTATTTTTTTAGATATTTTTATAATTTTACATATTAAAATTTTTTTTATTATAAATAGCATTTCCTTGGCCGAAGGCTATTTGAAACCCACTTTTCAATTTTTCAATAATTTCAATAAGATTATTTTGTTTTTAACCTCTCGTTTCTATTATATTGTTTTACCCAAACATTATTAGTTAAAACTTCATACGGAGTCTAATCAGTTCAATATCAGTTTCATTACCAATATATTTTAGGGATTATAGGCTTTGACTTTAACAGTCACATAATTATTATATTAGTTATTTAACGGAAAGCTGATGTTAGAATATAAATGGTACCACAAAAAAATATATGGGGTTAATTGATTAAAAAAGAAAAGAAAAGATGCAATTGTAAATATTAGAAAAAAATCAGTTTTTTTTTTTTTGTAATTACATCTATAAATTAATAATTATTAAATTTATTATCTTAGTATTCAACCTAAGTGGTTTTTAGCGAATCAAAGTGATTCACTCCAAAGTTTTGATGCTAAAAAATATTTTGTGAATGATACTAATGATTATAATAGTATTTGTGTGATTGCAGAAATAAATGTTAAATGTTTTGTTTTGTTCCATTGGCATCCGGGCTTGAGCATAGAAGGGAAATCAAAGGAAATGAATTTCAAGACTCATGAGAAGATAATGAAAATAACAGGAAACGGCCATGGCTTGAAGGATATGTGAGGAGCATCAAGAAGATGCAGGTAACTCTTAGGGTTGTTTGTTCTTTGCATGGTAATGACTTTTGTACTTTAAATTTTCTCAATTAATTTTTGCTCGTGACAGAACTTTAGAAACCATCACTCTAAAATCAAGCTTTTGAGAAAGAAATCATCACTCTAAAACCATCTCTCTAAGAGTTTGGAATCTATAAATACTTGCTTTTAAGGTAAAAAAACATAACTCCTACCTTTAGATATTCTATGTCCTTGAATTCTTTCCTTCTTTTACTCTTATCTTTCTTGAGACAGAGATTGTGTTGGGAATTTTTGTGGGTTTCGAAACTGGAATTTTGGCTAGATTTCATTAGGTTTTTTGGCTAGAGTTTCGGTGGAAATGTATTTGATAGAGAGAAGAAAATTTGCAAAGATTGTGTAAATTTCAAGTGATTGAATTTGCAAGGATTGTTTACCCAGCCTAAAAGATTTGAATTTCGCCTTGAAAAAAACATGCTCTCCGTTTGAAATCAATAATTTCGTAAAAATTTAATTAAATTGATTTTTTTTTCTTTGTAATTTTTTTATTTAAAATAAATAAATTCAAATTATTTTTAACTTAAAACATATTCATCCGAATATGAAATCATGAATGATTTTTAAAAAATTTATTTAAATTCTCTTTTTATAAAATCAATTTAAAAAAATTTATTTAAATTCTTTTTTTATAAAATCAATTGTACCAAACGAAGAGATAATAAATTTAAAAAAACTCTTCACAACCCTTAAGAAGAGGTTGTAAATGACAAATGATAAAATCTCTATAAATCTTGTTTGTAATTTTCTCTAACTATACTTTCTTTAATTTTATTATATTTTCTTTATTGCTTTAATATTTATTGTGATTACTTCGTGTATATCGTGATAATTGAGTATTAATAGAAAATTATTTTAGAAGAAATTTTGTTCTTTGTGTTTATTATTATTATTTTTTTAAACCCAATTCATCCCTTGCTGAGAACTACCACATAAAATATCAAATTTAGATTAAATATATTCTTAATTTTTTACTACTAATTTCACTTAAAAAAAAAAAAAAAAAAAAACTCTTTAATAAGCATCCTCCCGTATCCATTTTATATGATTCGTGGAAGACAGTTTTCAGGATTCACCAGTTGCCCTCTCGACAGTGTCTTCTCTGAAGATCAAACCTGAGTTCCTTGTTTGAGATAGGATCCAATGAGCATTTCCTCTGCAACCAACACGGGTTAATCGGGTTCACTTTTTTTCTCTTTTTTTTTCTATTAAAGTATTGAAGACTTGTTTAATGATATTATGCATGTTGAGGGTTATTTAGGACGGGAAGAGTAAATTTAGAAGTCCACAAATTGTCAGCTGCCCCTTTTGAGCAAAGCAATTCTTTAAACAACGACATCCTTTTTCATGTTTAAAATTCTGTTAATTTATTCTTTTTATTTTTACTCAAATGTTTCTTTTTCACCTTGAATATAAAGCAAAAATAGACGCTTTTAATACTTGCAACTTAATGGATTGCAGCTCAACTAAATCCAAGATTCCAAATCAAATGGGAGTTCACTGTTGCTAAAAGCATTACGGTCGACCAACTTAAAAATTAACATACAGAAATCATCAACGAAGACCAATCTTCGAACAAAAATAATGAAGAAATGGTAATCTTGTTAGCTTATTGATAGAATGTAGGGTACAATTTGCATCAACTGGCAAAAACAATAATATGCCTGCGTGCCCGATGGCTTAAAGGATTGCTCTTGATCATGAAGTCAGCATCCTGATTTTTTTTTTTTTTTACTATGAAAACAGGGAAATTCAGGCTGTAATGATGTTTAATGAATCAAAATTGCTGAAATATGGGATGTAAAGATCTAAGTAAACTGAATCAACATTCAAATCTAAAAGATAGAATATGAAACTATTTTGTATTTGTATCCTACCAGCTGCTTTTGGTCATTGGCAATTGAGATGTCAACCGTTCTCTTCTCAGGACTGCAAATGTATCCAACTTAAAGATTTCTTTCAGCTGGTGAGAGAGATGTTTTCTCAGATTTATAATACTAGCAGCAGTTGCACAACAAAAATCAGCTTTTTTTTCCCGAAATATAAGCGAAAATGTGAAGAACTATTCCAAAATGAACCTACATGAAAGTATAAGCCACATCATTGCAGAACTACCATGTGACGCATCATTAGAGTAAAAATCACACCCGGTTAAAATTAGCATCATACTGAAGCAAAATTTGGGAACCTGTAATTGAAAAAAGAAATATGTTAATGTTTACGTTGGATATAATGCTCAAGTGTATTGGAGAGAAAGCAATAAGGAAAAAGAGAAAAAAAAAATGAACAGAAACCAAAACAAGCTGAATTTGGTTTTTTTAAATAAGATTCATCAGCTTATATAGCATTTGCATGTTATCCACTAATCATGTGGCTTTGCTACTTGGATATTTCATTTTTAAACAGTCAATAAGGGAAGAAGTTACTAGAAGAAAGTATATGAAAAGATAAATGATTTCACAGCACAAACCTCTGTAATTTGGACACTTTGTCTCAACTCTAAAGAATACGATACCTAGCTTGTCCTTAACAGATATTGCTGATGTGTCTCACTTTACGGGTTATCGACCTGCCCATCCTAAGACGTCGAGCTGTTAGGGCTTCTAATAAAACAACTAAGGCGTCCTCTAATGCTTCCACCTGTTTATCCAATCCGCAGGAATTGAACCCTGGAAGACATTGCAGTTCAGAGAGGAGTCCAATAGCTGCTGCTGCCGTACAGGTACGATCCCATGATGGCTGAGGCCTGTCCCCATAATACCAGTGACAGATACCAGTAAGTTTAAAATGAGCAAATGGATTTAAAATGTGGAAGAGCAAATTAAGGATAAGCTGAGGTGGGATTACAGATGGGATAAAATGGAAGCTGCTTCACGCAGGTTTTCACTATGTTATAAATCTTACCGAAGTTTGTGCATAGTAGATGCACCTGTAACCAGGGAAATGCAAGGAAGGTCCTCCTCTCCCCAAACTGACTTTGTTTGCTCCTGCACGTATGATACTTGCATGCATATAAGTCTCAAATAGCTCACAGACAAAGAAACTAGGTTAACAAACTTTGAAATCCAAATTTTAAGATTCATTCGTCTAAGTTTACATACTGCAATTTTGTAGTGCACTTCAAGAATATCTAACAACTTTTGCATTCCTGTCTATCAGGAAGGGTAAATGTTAGGGGCAGATTTCCAAATTTTCCATAGAGCTCCAGGGGATTCCAGTAAATGTTCTTTATGCACATAGATAGGGAACTAACCTGATGACTTGATGAGAGAGAGATGTATGATTTAAAAAAAAAATTAAAAAAAAAAAAAAACACAAACAAACACCTTGACAAAAAAAAAAAATTTAATGACCAACCTTTCCTCAGTCCTTGGTAGAATTATGAAAACAAAGGTTTCGTTCTGACCATGTAGGGACAGTGAAGAAAATAATTGCATTTCTCACATCAAAAAGAGATGACACAGAATCATCAGACTCATCTATTATTTCATTTTGTTCCCCTTTTCCTTTTTCTACTCAAAGGAAAGCTATGCCATTACAGGAACGAAGCATGTACGAACTTAGTTCCCACTATCAACATCACCAATAGCAGATGGACTTACTAAAATTTTTGCTTACACATGTCTAGCCTGGGAATTAAAGTTGCTAAATAGTGAATAAAGAGATACTTCCTAGCATTACCTTTAATCGCCTAAACATTGCAGCAGAGTTACTCCATGTGCCATCAATCAAAACAAAATTCAAGGTTTTGTCTTCATTTTTCTGAGAAGCAGAATCAACATGAGAATTACCACCCAGTTGAACTGAAAGAAAAGATGACATTTCGAACTGAGAAAATGGACAGTCCATATCAGACTTGAAGGCAACTGTTATCAATGTATGCCTAATTTCTACATTTAACCAGCACTCATCATAGATAGCTGCTCTTTTTCTTTGCATATAATGCACCACAAGAAAAAATCAACTGAACAAGATATAAGGTGCTAATGCTGATGTAAGCATTTCCAGTAAATACAACAATTCCAGTATAATAAGCATGTAATAATCCTGTAGGAAAGAGTACCACAGTGGGGGAGTGTTCCAAATCAGCTGAAAATCCTTGACCAAAAGCATCGTAAACTGACATTGTAACTGCATTTTTGTTGGGATAAAGGCACCAAACCTTGTCCTTTCCTGCAATGGCATACAACACAATGAAAAAAAGGTGGCTCCTAATATCAAATTGTGGAATTTAAAGAATATGAGAATAGCATCCTTGTGCTCAAAATAAAGGATAACCTTACAACACCATCTTAACTAAGAATAAGAAGTAGAAGCCCAAAAAAAATTTCCAGCACATGGTTAACAATACTAAACTCAACCAAGCCTTAAGCAAAACTAGCCTGGTTCAGAACATGGTTAACTATTAAGTTTAATCAGAAAATGAATAGGTACAAAAACAAAATAGAGCAACTATCCGTTTCACTATGACTATGTGCACACACAAAAATTGGTAAAATATTAGACATCCATTTAAGGAATGAAGCTCAAAAACAGCAATAATAGGGAAAAACAAGGAGATCAAAAGCTATAATCTATAGACACAAGCACAAGCATCATGGTTCAACATAGACAAGCACGACAATTCCCCTATACCTGGAATATATTGTGTTTGCTATTACCATATTAAACATGTTTTAAACCATCTTATAGAGTACATTCTCTTGTGAAGTGAAGAATATTATAAAATAACAACACTCTCATATATATATGTTTTTTAATGCAAGCAATCATAAATAACCATGTAGCGATAATATAGAGCAGGCAGATAGGTTTGTTGCATCCTCAAGTGTATGGCATGCCAGTATATTGAAAATACCTGCAAGCTTGAATGCATTCCACATGATTTCTTCATGCTCAGGAATACCAAACAAGCATAAAGTAGCTGATTGAACTCCAAACACTTGCCACAACAATTTTCCAGTGTTGTTTTGTCGTAGAAAATCCTGCCAAAGGTTAATGCTAAAAACTTACATTAAATGATTCAGGAGACATAACATGTGAGACAATATCAATACAATCTAAAACAATCTAACCTTTGGATGCATATACAACCAGAAACGTACACCAGGCCATAGAGAGGAGTGTTTGACTTTTGAACACATGCAATCTTCTTCCAGAGGCAGCCAGCACTGCAAATAAATAGGATGTCAATTAAAAGGAATATTATCAAATAAAAAAACCTACAAAGTGGAAAGGGAGAAAGAAAATGAAAATAAATTATTATCTTATCTACAAACCTACTAATTAGTAGAGGAAAAGAAAAATGTCAAATCTCCATCCCCCAGCCCCTCCCAACCAAACCACTTATGAGCAATCATGATACTTATACCTTCTGGCAAAGATAATCTCTACTTCCAAGCACACGACAAGCTATTTGCCGTGCTGAAAAGAACTGAATCTTTTTTTCAGAATCACCTAAAGCCTCATATGTTGCTCTGTGTTTCTTGTCCTCTTGAATTTTAAATTCACCCTGAGATCCATCACAAAAGACAAAAAGGAACAAATGAGAAACATTCTGGCTCAGGATCATATCCGGTTGAAATAGAGTACCACTAATAGAAAAATGGTTCACCAGCAAACTCAACTGTCCAAAAATTGGAATCCTTTACTGTGTTCAAATTTATTTTCCTTTTCTTTCTATTTTATGCAGAGGAGACCTTATTTTCATTGAATGTTTCTTTTTCCTCCTCTTCCATTAAATTCTTCTTTCAACTCATAAGAGAAATCCAAATACAAATTGAAAAAGAAATGGTGAGAAGAAAACCGAGAGACACAAAACGGAAGCATATAACAAACACAAAGATGAACCCATAGAATCTAGCAACTATTCAATGGTAATATGCAAGCTCATTGGAGTTTGAAGCCATGTTATGAAAAAGAGCACAATACCAGCAAGTCCATAAGTAAGGGTTAGGAGGTAATTCCTCTGCATTTGTTTCATAAGAAGGTCCTTTAACAAGTAATAAATTGCTAAGGATTACAAAAGAAAGAAAGAAAGAAAGAAAGAAACTGAGAAACTGATATTACTTAGCAAAACCACACCCCAAAAGCTAGTTATTGAGGCTGAAGAGCCCAAATCCATATAAATCTCCCCCTATTTGATGTCGGATCCTAGTCCCTCCTTGCAATTTAGCATGTAACAGAAACATTTGGATGCTTTCTAGTACACTGCTCCAGGAAATTTTAAAATGAACAAAAAAATGCATTTGAAAATGTTAATATCTGAAATTTCTTTCAAAATTTAAATCTCTGATATCTACTTTCCTTTCAGTTTACCAGAAAAGGCAGAAGAAAAAAACACAAATGAGAAATATATTCAGGGCTAACATTTTAGGAGTTTTTCTTCCTACCTTGTAGACATCCTTCGGTTATTTAGGAACTAATCTAACTTATACATGAAATTTAGCTTCTCCCGCTAAAATTAAGTTTCTGAAAGGCATCAAACAAGATAACACATGAAACACAGAATTCAAATCACTTCACTTTCATTTCCCTCATTTTCTCTGAAACCAAATATAGTTCTTTGACTAAATTACCTGAAGTTTGCCCCCGCTTCCACCAAAAGTCATCTGGGCATCATTGGCTTTCTCCAAAAGCTTGAAATCCTCAACAACTTCCAAAACCTTAGCTGGTACAGGCGATGTAGTGCCCCAACCCTGCCATTCCTGCAACGTTATAGATGCATAGCCTGTGTCTTTGGCGTCAGCTTTCCTTGAAGGAGAACGACAAGAAGAATTAAAAATGTTGGCTTTAGGGCTTCTGGGTGGAGATTCCATGCAGGTTTTGGTGGAGAATGCGAAAGATGGAAGAGAGAATTTTAAAGTGAAGGCTCTAGTGGCAGACAACATGGTGTTTTAGTTGGGGTTTTTCCGCCGGTATTGTGTTGGTCTTGCTGAGCAATACAGGGCGTTTCTTCAAATAAAAAATGTTGGGTAAATTATTATTTAGTCCCTAAACTTTGTCAATATCAATTAATGGTCCCCCATTTTTTAAAATTCAATTAATTGACACATCTTATTTGAGTATGTTAACCATTTAATCCTTCCATTAACTCTTATTTTTTGTTAGTCAATGTAAAATATATAGAGATCAAATGAGATATAAATATATTATTCAAATATATAATAAGTCACTTATAGTATTTAAGTTTTACCAATTACATGCCTCAATTAATAGTCTATTAGATACTTGAACTCCTACTTTCATAAGTTTTAGAGTCAACATGTGTCCATGCTATAAAAAGCAAGTGAGCACAAATTTTGTTACTAATATGGCCATTGCAATGACAACTTACCTCTTCCTTAAACTTTTTTATCAGAAGATAAGTTAGTTGATTAAAGATGAGGTCCAAGCCTAGAAGATACGAATAAATAAAGCCTTCAGGACTCAACATATAAGAGACCTTATTAAAGTCCAACCCTAGAGACCCATACTTAAACCAAACTCGACTGATAGAGCATAATTTAGTCCTTTTTATCTTGATATTATTGATGATAATTTGCATGTTTTCTGCTTAATTTAGTGCTTTTGATATTATTTTGCAGAAAATGGTGTGAAAGTGGAATTTAGAGAAAATACCCCTAAAACTGCCTTAAATGGAGCAAAGGAGAGCAAGCCTGCCAAGTTGAAATCAAGTAAAGCTAAATAAGGAAAGTGGCAAATAAGGAAAGAACATTTAGCCAAAGCAATTTGAAATTCAAATTTCAAATCTCCAAGTAGCATTTTCCTTATTCAAGAAGTCAAATCTCAAGTTGCTATAAATAAAGAGTCAAATAAGGAAAGTATTTTGAAATTCAAATCTCCAAGAGTCACATTCAAATTTTGAATTTCAAAATCCAGCTTATTAAGGGAGCTAAATCCAAAAATCACATGCTTGCCTCCTCATGCTTTGCACATTCAAAATTTAAATGGCAAAGAGAGGCTCCACTTCCTTATTTGTGCATGGGCGGCAAAGAATGTGTGAAGGGTAGCAACTTAATTCTTAGGCAGCCTTTTGAAAGCATATGGGCAGCCAAGAGACACTTGGACAGCAAGTAAGAGAAGGGCAGCCCCACACTTTGCACATAAGGACCAAGCCACACGCCTCACTCTTCACATGTGCATAGGTGGCATGGAGACACATGCACATGGGCAGCTGCTCAAGAATCACGTGGACAGCAACTTGAAGACCTAGGGCAAGCACCTAAATTCCTATATAAGGGCCCCTTAAGTGGCCGACCAAAAAAACACAACTTCCCATTCTTCAAGTTTGGCCGGCGCGCAAGGAAGGATTCTCCAAGCTCCAATCGGTTCTTCATCCTCTTTCTTTTTTTTGTTTTCTTATTTTCGTTCAGCCATGAGTGGCTGAAACCTTTTATTCTAGTTGAAGATTGATTGAAACTTAAGTTGTTTTATGGATTGTGAGATCTGAACATAAACTGTTTGTCTTTGGTTTGTTCAATATTCATATAATTTCATGTTTGATTTCATTATTACTTTGTTGTTTTGATTAAATTGGCCGCTTGATTCTTGATTGCAAGGTAATATATTGTTAGTTTGGATAATTTTAAGTCCGTAATTGCTTGGATTATTCAAACATAAGAACACTTGGTGTAAAAACTAAGGAAATTGTATGATCTAGCAATATCTCATGCGTTTGAGTAGCTAGAATTAGATCTCTCTATTTCTTCATGCAATTAACAGTTGTTTTGATGCCTAAGGCCCAAGGACGTTCCTTGGCAACTTGTTAATTAGTAATTAATTAGAGGACGTTTCCTAATTGGTTTAATCTTAAGGAGAGACATGGTGGTGAGAAGCGTCTTCCATCTCCATAACTAATCTATTGAATCAATCAAAAGAACATAAGTTTCAATGATCAATCCAAACAATTGAAGTGGATCCAACTATTCAACTAGACCTTTCTCATATTTGATTTCTCTTTATTTTTACTATTCGCTTCTTTTATTGCTTGCTTAATTAGCTCAACTGAATCAATCTCAAAACCCCCCTTTTTACTTTTATTGCACTTTATTTTTATTTTGCTTTCAGTTCTCATTCAGTTAATTCTCTTGGTCTTGTTAAGAAAAATAGAAAAGTTTTCAATTCTCTGTGGATTCGATTCTTTACCACTATCTGCAATAGTAATATTGTTGATAACCGGAAAGGTTATTTTTGACCAGCTTCGACAACCGCGAGTCAAAAATTGGCGCCGTTGCAGGGGAATTAATTTAACTTGTTTATTTTTCTTTCATGACCAGATCTGAATGTAAGGAAACTTTGCCTTACGATTCAAAAATTGAGCGCACAATCAGGAGACTGAACAAGCAAGTCACGCCCGAATCTTCATCTGAAGAGCACCTCTGCGCAGAAGCACCTGTGGAACCATCTGAACCGCACCACCAAGCCACTAAGATGGCTGAAAACGTGGCACAACCTGCTGTCCACGATGAACATGCTGTCCATGAGGAAATTATACACCAAAATCCAGCCTTTAGAGCCCCAATGCCAAGAGAAAGAACCATAAGAGAATTGGCAACACCTGTAGGTGATCAAGCACCTCTTTGCATCACTTACCCATCTCTGACAGTTCCCTTTGAACTGAAAAATAGGTTTGATTCATCTTCTTCCTAAATTTAGAGGTTTAGAAAATGAAAATCCACACAAATACTTGAAAGAGTTCAATATTGTTTGTTCATCTATAAGACTTCAAGGTATTTCTGAAGATCATGTTAAGTTAAGAGCTTTTTCTTTTTCACTTGATGATTATGCTAAGGATTGGCTGTTTTACTTACCACCTAGATCTATCAATTCTTGGGATGACATGGTAATAACCTTCTTGAACAAATATTTCCCAACTTCTAAGGCCATTGGCATGCATAAGAAGAGAAATCAATAGCATTAGACAGAAACCATCTAAGGATTTATATGATTATTGGGAAAGATTTAAAAGGTTGTGTACAGGTTGTCCTCAACATGATATTTCAGATAAGGCACTCATAGAATTCTTCTATGGAGGATTGCTTTCATCAGAAAGAAGATTCATTGATGTAGCCTGTGGAGGATCCATTGCAGACAAGACACCCAGGGAGATGAGAGAGTTGATCTCAACACTTGCAGCCTTATCTAGGCAATATGGAGAAGAAAAGCAACTGCAGAGAGGAGTCAATGAGGTAAGTTCACCTACTATTTCTTCTCAGCTTTCTGAATTGACATCTATTATGAAAAATGTTGCCATAGGATTTGCTCAACAAGCTCAAGCATCCCAGCCACCTAGGCCATGTGGGATTTGTATATATGTAGGACATCCAACTGATCAATGTCCTACTCTTCAAGAAGACAGCCAGCAAGTGAATGCCATTGGAGGATACAACAGTCAGGTAAGACATGATCTATATTCTAACACTTACAATCCAGGTTGGAGAGACCACCCCAATTTCAGTTATGGAAGGGCCAACAACAACCAGAACTATCAGAACTATCAAAGGAATCAAGCCCAACCAGCACCTTGAAAAGATGATGGAGACATTGGCAAGTTTTATGCAAAGCATCCAACAGCACCTAGGACAACTGACCGCATCTATGAGCAAGTCGGAATCCCAAGATAAGCTCTCTTCTCAAACTGAAACTAATCCTAGATAGAATGTGAGTGCCATTACATTAAGAAGTGGGAAAGAGCTTTAAGATACCAAATATGAGGAAGAGAAGCAAGTTGCGCAAGAGCTAGGGGTTTCAGCCGAAACCATTCTTGCGCACCACCTCTCCAAGCCAACTGGCCGAACTCCACCTGAAACCATTCCTGCGCACAAGGCTGATTAACAGGTAAGTTTTCAGATTCCACCTCCTTTTCCAAAAATATTTGAAAGAACACAGAAAGAGAAAGAAGAAAAGGAGATCCTTGAGACCTTCAGGAAAGTGGAAATCAACATACCTTTGCTAGATGTTGTTAAGCGGATTCCCATGTACGCAAAATTTCTGAAAGAACTATGTACCAACAGAAGAAAGCTTGCTGAGAGAGAGAAAGTAAGTGTAGGTGAAGTTGTTACTGCTGTGATTAAAAGAGAACTCCCAACCAAATGTAAAGATAAAGGAATGTTTGCTATTTCTTGCAAAATTAGGAATGTTGGGATAAAGAAAGCTATGCGTGATCTTGGTGCATCCATTAATGTTATGCCTCTTTCCATCTATAATTCTTTGAATGCAGGTGCACTGAAAGACACAAAAGTTGTGATTTAATTAGCTGACAGATCTGTGGTGTATCCAAAAGGAGTTCTAGAAGATGTTCTAGTGCAAGTAGATGAACTTGTCTTTCCTGCAGACTTTTATGTGATTGATATAAAGGAAGACAACTGTAGCACTTCTTCAGACATCCTACTTGGACGTCCTTTCTTGAGCACTGCCAGAACTAAAATAGATGTACATGATGGCACTCTCACCATGGAATTTGAAGGGGAAGTAATCAAGTGCAATGTTTATGATGCCATGAAATATTCTCATGACATGTCCCCTGTTTATGGTCTTGATATTATTGATTGTTTGACTAAGGACATTTTTTTATAAGAATCAAGATGAAATGCTAACCAATGATCTTTGCAGGGAGACTGACCAGGTAAAGGTAGAGAGCCAGAAAGAGCCAAAATTGAAGAAAACAGTCTGCAGCATCTAACAGGTGAACTATAGACAACCACAGGAAAAACAAAAGTACGTAGATCGCACCACTTCAGAATGGTGCACAGACCAATCTTGCACAGAAAGAAGAAGCTGAAAGCAGTTCAGGCGCGTCTCTTTAGCTTCCATCGCAGCCTCTTCAGCTTCTACTTCAGGTAAGTCCTGCGCAGAAAGGAGAAACTGAAACTAGTTCAGCCAGACACCCCATTCAGACAGACACTTGTCCTCCCATGCAGCAGTTTCTAGAATCTCAAGAATGTGAGAAAGACTTCTTTGAATAGATTTTCCATGCCCAAACTGATGAGCCATGGTACGCAGACATGGTGAACTACCTAGCCACAGGTAACTTACCTTCTAACATGCCCAAGCACACCAGAGACAAGATAAAGAAAAATACCAAATACTATGTTTGGGATGAGCCATATTTGTGGAAACATTGTTCTGACTAAATGATAAGGAGATGTATTCCAGACCAAGAAATAGCTTCAGTTCTTACATTTTGTCATTCATATAGTTGTGGTGGACACTTTGGTCCAAGAAAGACAACACATAAAATACTTGAAAGTGGCCTGTTCTGGCCTACTATTTTTTGAGATGCCTTTCTATTTTGCAGATCATGTGCTAGGTGTCAACAGACTGGAAATCTGAGCACTAGAATTCAAATGCCACAGAAGCCCATCATGGTCTGTGAGGTATTTGATGTGTGGGGCATAGACTTTATGGGACCATTCCCACCATCCTTTGGATACACTTACATTGTCCTTGCAGTAGATTATGTGTCCAAATGGGTGGAGGCTAGAGCAACAAAGACTGATGATGCAAAAGCAGTAGTAGACTTTGTGAAGACCAACATCTTTGCTAGACATGGGGTACCTAAGGCAATCATCAGTGATAGAGGGACTCATTTTTGCAATAAGGTAGTGGAAAACCTTATCAGAAAGCACAATGTAATTCACAGAACATCCACAACCTACTACCCTCAGACAAATGGGCAAGCAGAAGTGTCCAACAGAAAAATCAAGGCCATCCTAGAAAAGACAGTGTCCCCCAACCGAAAGGACTGGAGTGCACGTCTGGAAGATGACTTATGGGCGTACAGAACAACCTACAAGACTCCCATAGGTATGTCTCCTTACAGATTGGTCTATGGAAAAGCTTGTCACCTTCCAGTTGAGCTTGGACACAAGGCATATTGGGCTGTAAAGAATTACAACATGGACCTTAAGGAAGCTGGACACCATCGCAAGTTGCAACTGCAAGAGTTAGAGGAAATAAGACGAGATGCTTATGAGACTTCTTAGAACTACAAAGCAAAAACCAAAGCCTCCCATGATAGTTAGATTTTAAGAAAGCAATTTGAGGTTGGTGATAAAGTCTTACTCTTTGACTCTCGTTTGAAATTGTTTCCAGGAAAGCTACGGTTTAGGTGGATTGGACCATTCATTGTAGAGCATGCTTATCCCCATGGAGCTGTAGACATTCGCAGTGTGGAGACAGGAAAAATCTTCAAGGTAAATGGCCATCGCCTGAAACTTTCTATGAAGGATTCGCAGTGCAAGTAGTGGAAGAAATTCCACTACATCAACCATCTCAATCTGCCTAGTGATCGCACCATGCACACCACACCCCAGGGGAGTACTCAATTTCCTTTCCTCTTTTATGTTTCTTATACATTGAGGACAATGCATGAATTAGGTGTGGGGGTGCATATCTCTGAACTTCTTCTTCTTCTTCTTCTTTTGTTTCTTCTCCTTCCTCTTCTTTTAGTTTTTGCGCAATTTTTTCTTTTTTTTTCCTTCCAGTTTGCAAATTTTTTCTTTTTCTTCTTTAGTTTATGCATTTTTTCCCTTTCAGTTTTCTTTTAGTTTGTTTTCATTCTTGCTTTCAATAATACACACAACCAGTCTTCTTCTTTTTTATTTTCTCTACTCAAACTGATAGACTATGTTGAATGAGCTTTTCTTTCCATGACCCCATTGATGTGATGACTCTTTAAACTTATGTTGAATCAATTGCAGTGAGTTGTATTCATGTTTGGGAATTGCCTTTTGAATTGAATCCTTGAGCTTGCCATGGTGAAAAATATATTGATGACACTCATTAGAGAGAATGAATTGAAAGTTGTGTGAATGAACTTAACATGACTTGTTTTAGCAATTGGTGTTGATTTGCCCAATGCATTGATTAAAGGAATTCAGCAAAGGCTTAGACTTCATAAGCACAAATTGAAAACTGTTCCAATGGTTGAAAGACTATGAACAGAGCTAGTAGCCACTGGGACAGGTGACCAACTGAGTAACTGGGGGTGGGTATCACAAATATGTACCTTCACGTCAAAATGTTGGTGACTTTTTTAAGCAAAACTTAAGTGCAAAAGGCTGAATAAAGTACTTCAAGGTACGGGCAAATCACTCTGAAATCTAGAAAAAGTCTTAACTGAACAAGAACATGTGCATGTGTAATTTCTCTCTTGAGGAAAATAAATCCTAGCCATAGTAAGTAAAGGGAAACAAGAAAAGAAGGTGAGTAACCTTGATACATATATTCTTCACTGAATGATTCAAAATAGGTATCTAGAGTAAGAGCTTAAGTGAAAATAAGGATCAAGTAGCAAAGAAAGCATGTTTGACTATGTTTATTTGCTTGAGGACAAGCAAAAGGGTAGGTGTGGGGGTATTTGATAGAGCATAATTTAGTCCTTTTTATCTTGATATTATTGATGATAATTTGCATGTTTTCTGCTTAATTTAGTGCTTTTGATATTATTTTGCAGAAAATGGTACGAAAGTGCAATTTGGAGAAAATACCCCTAAAACTGCCTTAAATGGAGTAAAGAAGAGTAAGCCTACCAAGTTGAAATCAAGTGAAGCTAAATAAGGAAAGTGGCAAGTAAGGAAAGAACATTCAGCCAAAGCAATTTGAAATTCAAATTTCAAATCTCCAAGTAGCCTTTTCCTTATTCAAGAAACCAAATCTCAAGTTGCCATAAATGAAGAGCCAAATAAGGAAAGTATTTTGAAATTCAAATCTCCAAGAGTCACATTCAAATTTTGAATTTCAAAATCTAGCTTATTAAGGAAGCAAAATCCAAAGATCACATGCTTGCCACCTCATGCCTTGCACATTCAAAATTCAAATTGCAAAGGAGGCTCCACCTTCCTTATTAGTGCATGGGCGGCAAGGAGAGTGTGAAGGCAAGTCTTGGGCACCTTGGGCAGCATCTTGAAGACACTTGGGCAGCAAGCAAAGACCAAAGGCCCCACTCCTTGCACTTGAATACATGCCCCACGTTTTTCCCTTCTCACATATTCATGGATGGCACATCTTGGACCAAGGGCATTTTGGGCAGCCTTTTGAAGTCTTTTGGGCAGCCTCTTGACACCTTGGGCAGCCTCTTCACTAATTAGGAAGCAAGTATCATCTAGGGCAACACTTTTCAAGTATAAAAAGACACATAAGGAGCCTCCCCATGCTTTTTCAAGCCCCCCTTGGAGGCACCTACGGGATTCACATCTCTTCTTCTACCTTTCTTCTTTTCTTTTATTTTTGGTTTTTATTTCAGCCATGAGAGGCTGAAATCTTTTATTCTAGTTGAAGATTAGGTGATGCTTTAGTTGTTTTATGGATTGGGAGACTTGATCAAACATTGTTTATCTTTTGTTATTCAATATTCATACAATCTCATTCTTAATTCCATTGTTGCTTTGTTGTTTTGATCAATATGGCCAATTGATTCTTGATTGCAAGGTAATAATATGTTAGTTTGGGTGATTTAAGTCCATAATTGCTTGGATTATTCAAACATAAGAACACTTGGTGTAAAAACCAAGGAAATTGTATGATCTAGCAACATCTCGTGCGTTTGAGTAGTTAGGATTGGATCTCTCTATCTCTTCATGCAATTAACAATTGTTTTGATGCCTAAGGCCCAAGGACGTTCCTTGGCAATTTGTTAATTAGTAATTAATTAGAGGATGTTCCCTAATTGGTTTAATCATAAGGAGAGACATGGTGGTGAGAAGCGTCTTCCATCTCCATAACTAATCTATTGAATCAATCAAAAGAAACTAAGTGTCAATGATCAATCCCAACAACTGAAGTGGATCCAATTCTTCAACTAGAGCTTTCTTATTATTTATTTTTCTTTTATTTTATTATTCGCTTATTTTAATTGCTTTCAGTAGTTTGTTAATCAAATCAATCTCAAACCCCCCATTTTACTTTTACTGCAATTTATTTTTATTCCGCTTTCAGTTTATCTCGTTTTCAGTTTTATCTCGTTTCAGTTTGTTTTGCTTTTAGTTTATTTTGCTTTCAATTTTATCTCATTTCAGTTTGTTTTTCTTTCAGTTTATTTTGCTTTCAGTTTATTTCGCTTTCAGTTTATTTTGCTTTTCGTTTATCTCGTTTCAGTTATTTCTCTTTCAGTTTATTTTTATATCAGGTTATTTTATTGGTCTTGATAAGGAAAATAGGTAAGTTCTCAATTCCCTGTGGATTCGATCCTTTCACCACTATCTACAGTTGTAAATTGTTGATAACCAGAGAGGTTATTTTTGACCGGCTTCGACAATTGCGAGTCAAAAATTGGCGCCGTTGCCGGGAAATTGATTTAACTCATTTATTTTTCTTTCAGGACTTGATCTGTAACCCGAAGAACACCATATCGCAAATCTAAACAAAAAAAAGGCACCACCGAATCTGCCTCTGAAGAAGTCACCATCACAGATCTGAATCATGGATGAGGTAAGTACACCTGCCACTTCTTCTCAGATTTCTGAACTGACATCTTTTATGAAAGATTTTACTATAGGACTAGTTCAACAGGTTCAAGTATTTTAGCCACCAAGGCCATATGGGACCTATGCATATGTAGGACACCCAACTGATCAATGTCCTATGCTTTATGGGAATAGTCAGCCTAGACATACATTTGGAGGATTCAATGACCAACCAGTTCATGCATTTGGAGGATACTATGAACAGCTGAGACATGATCCCTACTTTAACACATACAATCCAGATTGGGGAGACCATCCGAACTTCAGTTATGCGTGGGATAACAACTACTAGGATTATCAAGGAAATCAAGCCCAAGAAGAACTTCCAACTTCCAACCAACACCTTGAAGAGAAGATTAGGACATTGGCGATTTCTGTGCAAACTCTCCAACAACAGGTGGAACAATTGACCATCTCAATGAGTGCAACCATGATAAGAAGAGAGGAAGAGTTTCAAGATGATGAGACAGATGATGAAAGTTGGCAAGTACAAGAGCAAGCTGCTGAAGAGACACAACCAGAATACTGTTTGTCCAACCAAACTGATCAAACAGAACTTGTTGATAGTTTAGATATCATTGATTGTTTGAGCAAAGATGTTTTTGATATAAATCAAGATGATATTCTGAATAATGATTTATGCAGGGAAGAGAGCCAGAAAGAGCCAGAACTAAAAAAAACCAACTGTTGCATCCAACAGGTGGACTGCAACCATGTGCAAAATGAAGAAAGCTCAATCGCACCTCTTTAGATGAGTTCGTAAAAAGGCCTTGCGTATGACAGTCCTGCAACACTTCCAGTCGCACCTCTTCAGCTTCCATCACATGAAACTCCTTCCAGCCTTCCATTGCAGACCAATCTTGCATAAGAAGGAGTACCTGAAAGCCTTTCAGTTGGAGTTGTCTGGTACAGGTGCTTTGTTAGCCCAGATGAGAGTGTCACCCGTGTTTCTAGAGCAGGTGGCTCAGAAACAGCACGAGGACCCAGAGTTAGTGAAGATTGCCCGGACTGTTCAGTCAGGTAAAAATGATGAGTTCAGATTTGACAGCAAAGGGATCCTCCGTTATGGGAATAGATTGTGTGTACCAGATGACGTGGGTCTAAAGGGAGACATTATGAGGGAAGCTCATAATGCCAGATACAGTGTTCACCCTGGAGCCACCAAGATGTATCAAGATCTAAAGAAAGTTTATTGGTGGCCAGCTATGAAGAGAGAAGTGGCACAGTTCGTGTCAGCCTGCGAAATATGTCAGAGGGTGAAGCTGAAACATCAGAAACCGGCTGGAATGCTTAACCCACTACCTATTCCAGAGTGAAAATGGGAGAATAAAGCTATGGACTTCGTGGTGGGGTTACCGACAACGTCCAACAGATTAGACTCCATATGGGTGATTATGGACAGATTAATCAAATCTGCTCACTTCATCCCTGTCAGGAGTGGCTATTTTGTGGACAAGTTGGCGCAGGTGTATGTTGATGAGGTTGTCAGGTTGCATGGGGTTCCTGTTTCTATAGTGTCTGATAGAGGGCTCCAGTTCACCTCTAGGTTTTGGCGGAGTCTGCAGAGTGCCATGGGTACCAGGTTGGATTTTAGCACTGCTTTCCATCCACAGACGGACGGACAATCAGAGAGAACCATCCAGACAATAGAGGATATGCTCAGAATGTGTGTGTGCTGGATTTTGACGGTTCTTGGAGGCAGCATCTACCTTTGGTGGAGTTTGCCTACAATAACAACCTTCATGCTAGCATAGGGATGGCTCCATATGAAACTTTGTATGGAAGGAAGTGCAGGTCGCCTGTCTGTTGGGAAGAAGTTGGAGAAAAGGCCTTGGCAGGACTTGAGCTAGTAGAGATCACCAGCAGAGTGGTGCCCATAATAAGAGAAAGGATCAAGACTGCTGTGAGCAGGCAAAAGAGTTATGCAGATATTCGTAGAAGGCAAGTAGAGTTTCAGGAGGGAGATTTGGTATTGCTCAAGGTGTCTCCTATGAAAGGGGTGATTCAGTTCGGGAAGAAAGGTAAGCTAGCTCCGCGGTACATCGGACACTTTGAAATCTTGCAAAAGATCGGGAATGTATCGTATAAGCTGGATTTACCTGCTTCAATGGAGAGAATCCATCCGGTTTTCCATGTTTCCATGTTAAGGAAGTTCGTGTCAGATCCGGGCAAGGTTCTTAGCGAACCTAATGTGGAGATCCAAGGAGATCTCACCTATGTTGAGCAGCCAGTACGGATCCTAGACACCCAGATCAGAAAGCTAAGAAACAAGGAAATCCCGATGGTGAAAGTCCTTTGGAATCACCACAACATCGAGGAGTGTACCTGGGAGACACGGGAGTCCATGCTCCAGCAATATCCTCATCTCTTTTAAGGTGAGTGTTATGTGCTTTGTATGTGTGTTGATGTTTTATGCTATGAATGTGTTGTTTGGTGAACATTCGGGGACGAATGTTCTTAAGGGGGAAAGAATGTAATACCCGGCTAGACTCCGGTATCGGAATTCCTACCGTCCGGTGGAATCTCGGATGCTGGAAACCTCTAGAAGGTTAAAACCATGTTTTTATAAAATGTTTTCATGTATTTTATGGTTTTAAATAAGATAGAAATTGAGTTTTTAATGAAAAGGATCATGGAGGTATTTCCAGGTTTGGCCGCCGAACCTCAAATTCGGTCGCCGAACATGGGATAGTTTAGGGGGGCAAGTTAGGCTTCCGAAAGTGGCTCAGGTTCGGCAGCTGAACCCCATGTTCGGCCGCCGAACTTGCATGAGTTTTGGAGGCACTTTAGGCTTCCAAAGGTGGTCTGGCCAGCCCCTATAAAAGGGCTCCATGGCTAAAACGGGTGAGCTTTCTCCCCTATTTTTGGCCAACTGTGAGTCCATGCTCTCCCATGGTTGGTTTTGTTGATTTTCCTCAAATCTTTCAAGTTTTAATGAGTTCTAGCTTGATTTTGAAGAGTTTTGGAGCTAAGATCAAGTTTTGGAGCTTGGAGACCCAAGGAGCTAGATTTCTCCCATCTCCAAGTTTAGATCGCCTCCCCTCTCGATCTCCAAGAGGTAAGAGTAGATCCTTAGCTCATTACATGTTTTAAACAAGTTTTATGAAAGTTTATGGGGTAGAAATGCATGTTTAGGTTAATATTGAGTTTTTAGTTAATGTTGAGTATATGGACAATGTGTGTTGTATATGTATGTTGTTTGAGTTGCTTTATGTGTTTGTGTTGGGGTTTAGGATAGTTTGAGGCCCCTATGAGCTTATGTATGTGTGTACGCTTGTTGTAGAATAGGTAAATGCATGTTTGAATGGTTTGGGAGGCAAAATGTGCATGTGGAGGCTGAGTTCTGCCCTTTGGAAGAACTCAGGTTCGGCAGCCGAAGGACTTTCGGCCGCCGAACCTGCCTGTGGAGGCCAGCCTTTCGGCTGCCGAACCCTGCCCCCGAAAGTGGACTTTCGGCTCTGGAGGGGAGATTCGGCCGCCGAAGGTGCCGCCGAACATGCATGAGTTTCGTCTCTGGAAGGAACCTTCGGCCGCCGAAAGTGCCGCCAAAGGTGCATGACTTTAAGCTCTGGAGGGACTTTCGGCAGCCGAACCTGCTGCCGAAAGTGCCCTATTCAGCCTTCCTTTACATGATTTCTATGATTGTTTTAAGGTGTTTTAGGGGGTTTTTGGGGAGTAGTTTAGAGTCATGTTCATGTATGTTTGGTCCCTCATGTGTGTCCACCTGTGTAGGTTCGGACCCGAGGAACCGAGGACCCCAGCAGTGAGACAGCTGCTTCAGAGTCTTGTCAGAGCTAGCCTGAGGTGAGTGGGACGAATCTTTATATTTCAAAGATAAATTAAATTTGAGCATGTTCATGCATCATAAATGCCATGTGATATGTATTAGGTTGTTCGCATTAGAATTCACGAATATGTTGCATTGCATATTTTGATGTTGATGTGGATGGATGTTGGATGACCCATTAGTCCTCAGTATGATGAGATGTGATATGATATGATATGGAAGTCCAGGTGTGGCCGTATCACCCCTGGCACAATGTGAGTGAAAGTCAGGGTGTGGCCTGCACTACGCCCCCGGCACAATTGGATATGTATGATATGATATGTGTAAGAGAAAGACCAGGTGTGGCCTGCACTATACCCCTGGAATGATTGGATTATGTAAAGGGCTATTGGTGACAAGTCCATCCTTAATGTGATTTGTCTGTGATGTGACGCATTCCATGAAAGCATGAATTTAATATAATGTTTTATTATCCTGCTCACTGGGCTCTAGTAGCTCACCCCATTCCCTTAATCCCCCAGGGTTGCAGGTACGGGCTAGATCAGGAGGTCAACAAGAATAAGAAGTCATGTTGTATGTAATAGTTAGAAGTGGACATGAGAATGATGTAATGTAAAGTATGGTACAGAAATGTAATGTAATGATGTTTATTGAGGTTTAGAGTTGTGCTTGACCCTAGTGTGTTAGTTAATCCCTTGTTGGTACATGATATTATTAATGAAATGTTTTAATGATGTTATGTAAACCAAACTTATTATATATTATGTTACCCCATTGGAGCATTGATGAGGGCTCCAGTGTGGGGTTTGATGATTATACTTATGAGTTGTGTATGCACAGGTTAAGTTTGGTAAATGAATGAGAAAAGTTTAAATTTTTATGTATATGTTTGATCATGTATGGGATTTAACAGGTATACAGGATGTATGTTAGGCTTGCTACGGGTCCCGGTGGCCTTAAGCCGATCTGGATCCTAGCGCCGGTAGCGGTCCGATTTTCGGGTCGTTACACATTCATAGAGTAGTCACTAGACCTTACTTTAGCCAATTTCATTGATGTTCAAAGCTGATTCTTAAGTCTAAAAATAAAGTATCCAAGACTTTTTTACTTATTATTTATGAGCACTTATTTATCTCTTGCTTGGAATGTCACCACTCTTTTGACGCGAAGGTACATATTTATGATACCTACCTCCGGTTACTCAATTGGTCACAATTTCAAGTGGCTACTAGCACTACTCATGGTCACTTAACTAGTGGAGTAGATTTATTTTGTGCTTTTTTTTTTCTTTTTTGATACCTTGAATACCTTATTTCTTTGACAAAAGTTTCATAAAAATTAAAAATTTATGACTTTAGCAAATCCTAGTTATACTCTACTAGTGCCTTAATCATGCAAGCATATACATCTTATTCAAACTCAATGACTGTGCAGTTGTCGAGGCCGGTCAAAAATAACCTTTCTGGTTATCAACAATCTTACAACTGTAGATAGTGGTGAAAGAATCAAATTCATAGGGAATTGATACTCACCTCTCTTTCTTATCAAGACCAAGAGAACAAATTGAAAATAAAATAAAATAAACTGCAAGTAAAGTAAAAAGGGGGGGGGGGTTTGAGATTGATTCAATTAATCTAATAATGAGAGCAATAAAATAAAGCGAATAATAAAAGTAAAGTAAATCAAATATGAGAAAGGTCTAGTTGAAGAATTGGATCCACTTTAGTTGTTGGGATTAATCATTGATACTTAGGTTCCTTTATTTGATTTAATAAATTAGTTATGGAGATGAAAGACGCTTCTCACCAACATATCTCTCCTTAATCATAAATTAATTAGGGAATGTCCTCTAACCAATTACTAATCAACAAGTTGCCAATGAACGTCCTTGGGTCTCAAGCATCTAACAACTGTCAATTGCATAAAGAAATAGAGAGATCTAATTCTAGCTACCCAAATGCATGGAGATATAGCTAGATCATGCAATTTCCTTAGTTTTGACACCAAGTATTCTTGTGTTTGAACAATCCAAGCAATTACAGACTTAAAACTATTCAAACTAATAATATATCACCTTGCAATCAAGAATCAATCGGCCATATTGATCAAAATAACCAAGCACTAATGGAATCAAGCATGAAATTGCATAAATATTGAATAAACAAAAGTTAAACAATGTATGTTCAGATCTCTCAATCCATAAAACAACTAAAGTTTCAACCAATCTTCAACTAGAAATAAAGGTTTTAGCCACTCATGGCTGAAACAAAACCAAAAAATAAAGAAAGGGGGAAGGAGAAGAGGTGGCCGAAGCCTTGGAGAAGGGAGAAGTGGTCTTGCGCTGAATCTGAAGAGAAGGAGAGAGAGGGCGTGCGGCAGCCTTAAGAGATGTATTTATAGAGTTTAGGTGTTGCCCTAGGTCTTCCTTGCTGTCCAAGTTGATCTCCTTGCTGCCCATGCCGCCCCTATGCACATTGATGAGGTGGAGCCTCTCTTTGAATTTTGAATTTTGAATGTGCAAGACTTGAGGTGACATGTGTGTCTTCTTTGGCTTTCTTAACAAGCTGAATTTGAATTTCAAATTTGAATGTGCATCTTTTAGAGATTTGGCTTCTTCAATAAGGAAAGGGACTCTTGAAGATTTGAATTTCAAACTGCTCTGCACTTTCCTTGTTTGCAACTTTCCTTATTTGGCACTTTCCTTATTTAGCTGAATCTTGAATTTTGAATGCTCTTGGAGATTTGAAACTTGAATTTCAAATTACTTTCCTTGTTTATCTCCTCTTCAGTTGCAACTTGGCATGCTTTCTCTCATTTGTTCCATTTTAGGCAGTTTTAAGGGCATTTTCTCCGAATTACCTCTTTTACACCATTTTCTGCAGAATAAAATCAAAATCACAAAATTAGGCAGAAAAAGTGTAAATTAACATCAATAACATCATGATAAAGTGGTCTAAATTTGGACTGATCACTCAACTATTTATGCTTCAAGACAATTATCAAAGACTATTGCAAGCAATATGAAAACTGAGACAATCTCCAACATAAATACTGACATACTGTTTATGATTCAATCCAAATTTCAAAGAGTTCAAAAGTGAAAGGAATAATCAAATTGCAATGGTTAGCTAAAATTCCTACCAAAATGCATAAAAAGAAATAAAAAATGCATGAAAATTAAAAAAAAAATGCAAAATAAAACAAGAAATAAGAAAATGCAAAAGATATGGTTTTCCTCCCTCACACTTGATCAATACATTGCCCTCAATATGTGAAAAAAGTAAAAAGTGATACAAAGAGGGTTAGAATAATACTTCCTTGGTCAAGTTGATGTAGGCAAGGTATAAGGTAAGATTCAAGTAATTGGTGTAGAGAAAAGGATCCTAATATAATTAAGTAAAAAATGTAGCATGCCTGTTGTCTTCATTATAACTCATCCTATTTCTTCTATGTACTCATGAAGTAACATGATTAGTTTATCATCTTTTAAGTGAAGTGTGCCTTCAGCTCCTATGTTTGAATTTTTGAGGTGATTGGGCAATACTTTGAACTCCAATTCCTGATCCTTTATAATAGGTAGCTGCAGTTTGGTACTAGATTTAGGCAAATTAGTTCTGGACAGTGGCAGAACGTTGTCTAGAGCATGAATAGTCTCTTGTAACTTTTTATCAGCCACGATTTGTAGATTTGATGGCTTTGAATCGTCTATGTCCACACCCCTGTATTGAGAACTATTCAACTTGTCATCAACACTTAATTCAAATGTATTTTAGCTCAAAGTATCAAGAGAATATATACCATCAACATTAGTTACATCACTAGGAAATTTCAAAGAATCATAAACATTAAATTTAATCACTTCCCCATCAAATTCCATGGTGAGTATACCATCATACACATTTATTTTAGTTTTAGCCGTGCTAAGAAAAGGCCTACCCAACAAAATATTAGATGTAATATTATCTTTATCCTCTTTCATGTCAATGATGTAAAAATCTGTAGGAAAAATTAATTTATCAACTTGGACTAGAACATCTTCTAAAATACTCTAAGGATAAACAATGGATCTATTAGCAAGTTGAAAGACAACACTTATTTTCTTTAATGGACCAGCATTCAAAGAATTAAAAATAGATAAAAGCATAACATTAATTGAGGCTCCAAGTGACAGTGCGGTTGTCGAGACCGGTCAAAAATAACCTTTTTAACTACCAACAATATTAAAACTGTAGACAGTGGTGAAAGGATCGTATCCACAGGGAATTGACACTTACTTACCTCTCTTGTTAGGACCAAATAAAATAAAGTGCAAGTGCATGTAAAGTAAAAATGGGGGTTTTGAGATTGATTTGATTATACTAATAAAAAGAGCAATTAAAAAGAAAGCAGATGGTAAATTAAGAATGAAACAATAATGGTGAAAGCTCTAGTTGAATATTCAGATTCACTTTAGTTGATGGGATTGATCATTGACTCATATGTTCCTTTGTTTGATTCAATAAATTGGCCATGGAGATTGAAGAAGCTTCTCACCTCCATTATCTCTTCTTAAGATTAAATCAATTAGGGAAAGTCCTCCAATTAATTACTAATTAACAAATTGTCAAAGAATATCTTTGAGCCTTAGGCCTTTTACAACAGTCAATCGCATTAAGAAATAGAGAGAACCAATTCTAGTTACCCAAATGTATGGAGACAATACTAGATCATGCAATTTCCTTGGTTGTGCACCAAGTGTTCTTCTGTTTGAATAATTCAAGCAATTACGGACTAAAAATCGTTCAAACTAATAATATATTACTTTGCATCGAAGAATCAATGTAGATCTTAAATAACAAAGCAATAATGTCTCAAAGCATAAAATCACAAGAATATTGAATAACAAAAGATTAACAATGTAGTCCAAGTCTCTCAATCCACAATACAACTAAAGCTTCACTTATTCTTCAACTAGAATAAAAAGGTTTCAGCCACTCATGGTTGAAACAAAATAACCAAAAAGAAAGGTAGAAGAAGAGAAGAAGAAGCCGAAGGAGGTGGAGGCGCGGCGGTCTTGCTTGATCCGGATGGGAGAAGGAGAAGAGTCTCTGAGTGTCTAAAAATTCCTGGCTTTCAATGAGAGTACCTTTTTATAGAGATTAGGTGCTGCCCTAGGTCTTCCTTACTTCCTAATTAGTGTAGAGGCTGCCCATAATGCTGCCCATGCTCAACTTGCTGCCCAAGTTGTTGCAGAAGAGGAAAGAATCGGACTGCAAGGCTTCAGAAGGGAGTTGGTGTGCAGATTGCTTTCAGAATAGGAAAGGGACATACCTTGTGCTTGAAAAGGAAGGAAGAGTGATTCAAGGCTGCCAATAGAGGAAGATGGCGCGGCTTGACCTTCATGAGAGAGGTGTGCGCGTGGATGGCATTGAATAGGAAGAAGGCGCGGAGATGGTGCTCTGCAGAAGAGGCAGGCACGCAGATGCTTCTGAATAGGAAGTAAGAGTTGTCCAGATTTCCTATTTAGGTGGAGCTTCTTTTGAATCTTGAATCTGGACTAAATAAAGGCCAAGTGCATTGAGATCTCCTTTCTGAATAGAGAGTGGTGCACGGATCATGCTGCAGAAGGAAGTTGACGTGCGGTCATTGAATGCAGAAGGGAAAGTGCATCTGTCCAGCCTTTCCTTTTTAGGTGAAGCCTTCGTTTGAATTTTGAACGCTGAATGCAGGAGAGGTAAGTGTGCCTTCATGAGATCTTGCTACCTAAATTGGAAGATATGACTGCTGTAGTGTGTGCACATCTTTGAACAAAGAAAGAGAGATCTGCGATTCGAATTTCAAATAATCTTCTGACTGAGCTTTCCTTATTTACTTTTGCTTCTGCACTTTCCTCATTTGAAGACTTTCTTTTTCTGAAAACTTGCCTTATTTGAAAACTTTCCTTTCTTGGCACATGTTCTAAATAAGGTAGGAAAGATTATGCAGTTCAAATTTCGGACAGTTTGCTAACTGTGCTTTCTGACTCTTTCCTTATTTGGCACTTTCCATATATGAAAACTTTCCTTATTTGGAACTTTCCATATATGAAAACTTTTCTTTTCTGGAACTTTCCATATTTGGCACTTTTTGGCAGTTTTAAGAGCATTTTCTCCAGATTGTCTTTTCACACCTAGTTTCTGCAAAACATGAACAAAACCACCAAATTAGGTAGAAAAGGTGCAAATAAACATCATTAAGGTCATGATAATATGGCCTAAAATATGCTTTGTCAAATACCCCCACACCTAACCTTTTGCTTGTGCTCAAGCAAACAAACACAGTTAAACAAGCTCTCTTTGCTTTGATCCTTTATGTCCACTTAAGCTCTTACTCTAGACCCCTATTTTGAATCATTGCAATGAAGAATATATGTATCAAGATTACTTACCTCTTTTCTTGTCTCCCTTTACTTACCATGGCTAGGATCGGTTTTACTCAAGAGAGATATCATACATGCAAAAGTTCTTGTTCAATTAAGACATATTCTAGCTTTCAGAGTGACTTGCCCTTACCTTGAAGTATTTTATTCAGCCTTTTTGCACTTTAAACTTGCTTGAAAAAGTCACCAACCTTTTGACGTGAAGGTACATATTTATGATACCCACCCTCAGTTACTCAGTTAGTCATCTGTCCAAGTGGCTACTAGCTCTGTTCATAGTCTTTTGACCATTGGAACAGTTTTCAATTTGTGCTCATGAAGTCTAGGCCTTTTCTGAATTTCTTTTTCTCAATGATTTGCGCAAATCAACACCAATTGCTAAAATAAGTCATGTTAAGTTCATTCACACAATTCTCAATTCATTCTCTCTATTGAGTGTCATCAATATATTTTTCACCATGGCAAGCTCAAAGATTCAATTCAAAAGGCAATTCCCAAGCATGAATATATCTCATTGCAATTAATTCAACCTAGGTTTAAAGAGTCATCACATCAATGGGGTCATGGAAAGAAAGTTCATCCAACATAGCTCATCAGTTTGAGTAAAGCAAATCAAAAAGAAGAAGATTGTGGTTGTGTGTGTTATTGAAAGGAAAACGCAAATTGAAAGGGAAAAACTGAAAGGAAAACGCAAACTGAAAGGGAAAAACTAAAAGGAAAACGCAAACTGAAAGGGAAAAATGTGTCTAAAGCAAAAATTTAAAATACCGTACCCCCACACCTAATTCATGCATTGTCCTCAATGTATAAGAAACATAAAAGAACAAAGAAACTGAGTACTTCCCTTTGATGTGGTTGGCATGGTGCGATGAGCCTATTCAGAGTGAGCGACGATCTAGTGGAATTTCTTCCACTAGTTGCACTGTAAATCCTTTATAGAATGGCTTCAGGCGATGGCCATTCACCTTGAATTGCTTCCCTGCATCTATACTGCGAATGTCTACTGGCCCATGAGGGTAAGTGTGCTCAACAATGAATGGTCCAATCCACCTAGACCGCAGTTTTCTCGGAAATAATTTCAAACGAGAATCAAAAAGTAAGACTTTATCACCAACCTCGAAATGTTTCCTTGAAATTCGGTTGTCATGGGAGGCCTTGATCTTGGTTTTGTAGTCCCATGAAGTGTCATATGCATCTCTTCTTATCTCTTCTAGTTCTTGCAGTTGCAACTTGCGATGGTGTCCGGCTTCCTTCAGATCCATATTGCAATTCTTGACAGCCCAATAGGCCTTGTGTTCTATTTCAACTGGAAGGTGACATGCTTTTCCATAGACTAATCTATAAGGAGACATACCTATGGGTGTTTTATAGGCTGTTCTGTATGCCCACAAGGCATCCTCCAGTTTTGTACTCCAATCTCTTCTGCTGGGGGACACGGTCTTTTCTAGAATAGCTTTGATCTCCCTATTGGATACTTCAGCTTGTCCATTTGTCTACAGATGGTAGGCCGTGGATGTTCTGTGCACCACATTGTGCTTTTTGAGAAGATTTCCAACTACCTTGTTGCAAAAGTGGGTGCCTCTGTCACTGATGATTGCCTTGGGAACTCCATGCCTAGCAAAGATGTTCGTTTTCACAAAATCAACTACTGCCCTTGCATCATCTGTCTTGGTTGCTTTGGCCTCCACCCATTTGGACACAGAATCCACTGCAAGAATGATGTAAGTGTATCCAAAAGAAGGTGGGAAGGGGCCCATGAAGTCTAGGCCTCATACATCAAATATCTCACAAACCATGATGGGGTTTTGTGGCATTTGGCTTTTGTTGCCAAGATTTCCTGTTTGTTGGCATCTACCACATGACCTGCAGAACAGATTAGCATCTCGAAAAAGAGTAGGCCAAAAGAATCCACATTCAAGTATTTTGTGGGCTGTCTTTCATGGTCCAAAATGACCACCACAACTGTATGAGTGGCAGAATGCGAGTACTAAAGCGATTTCTTGATTTGGAATACATCTCCTTATCATTTGATCAGAACAATGTCTCCACAGGTATGGTTCATCCCAAACATAGTACTTTGCATCACTCTTCATTTTATCTCTTGTGTGCTTGGGCATGTCAGAAGGCAGATTACCTGTAGCAAGGTAGTTTACAATATCTGCATACCATGGCTCATCATTCTGGGTATAGCAGATCTGCTCATAGAGGTCATTCTCACTTTCGTCAGATTTCAGAATTTGCTGTGAGGAGGATTTCGTTTGTTCATGGACTGTCTGCACTGGAGCTGGAGGGAGAAGGTATTGCGATGGTGTCTGAAGAGTCGCCGATTGAAGTGTTGAGGACTTCGGTGGCCGAAGGTTGGTGGGGCTTGGCGGCCGAAGGATGGTGAAGTTCGGCAGCCTAAGGATGCCTTTTTGCGGAAGCTGAAAGGGCTTCTGTGACTGGTTCTGCAGTCCCTTCTTGTAACGACCCGAAAATCGGACCGCTACCGGCACTAGGATCCAGATCGGCTTAAGGCCGCCGGGACCCGTAGCAAGCCTGACATGCAACCTGTTTAATCCCATACATGATCAACAACATACATAAAAATTAAAACTTTTCTTTCATACATTCTATCATACACCAAACTCAACCTGTGCATGCACTGAACATAGTCATAATCATAAACTTGACCCCTCTGTGGGGTCTCATCAATGCCCCCAATGGATGGCATAACATGTGTTGAGTTGGTTAAACATAATCATCAATAAACATCTAAGATCATGTATTGAAAGGGAATACAACATCTATAGGGTCAAGCACAACTTCTAATCCTCAATATCATTATACATAACATGACTATTCAACTTTACATCATCTTACAATTTATCATGTCCACTTTCTAACTATTACAATTACAAGACTTTACTCTTCTTGACTTCTCTATCTAGCCCGTACCTGCAATCCTGGGGGATTAGGGAAAAGGGGTGAGCTACTAGAGCCCAGTGAGCAGAATAATAGAAAACAACATTTAAATCTCATGCCATCATGTAATGCAACACATCACAACAAATCACATCTCGGATGGTATTGTCACCAATAGTCCTCTACATTCCAAGGTGCCGGGACGTAGAATGGGTCAATCGGTCTTTCTCTTAACATAACATAACATAGCATTCCAATGTGCCAGGGACGTAGAATGGGTACAACCTGGACTTTCTCTTACATCGTGCCAGGGACGTAGAATGGGTACAACCTGGACTTCCATACCGTATCATGCCATAACATCATCATATTATATGAGGACTAAAGGGTCATCCAATAACCAATCCACATCAACATCATATATGCAATGCAACATATTCGTGAGTTCTAATGCAAACAACCTAATTCATCACATGGCATTCATGATGCATTAACATGCTCAAAACTTTATAATTTAATTGCTTTAAATCGTAAAGGTTTATTCTACTCACCTCTGGCTGAAGCTCTACTGACTCAGAAGCAGCTGAACTCACTGCTGGGGTCCTCGGTTCCTCGGGTCCGAACCTACACAGGTGGACTCAAATGAGGGACCAAACAACTAGAACATAACTCTAAAAACATCCCCCAAAAACCCCCTAGAACACCTCAAAACATCCATGCAAAACATGCAAAGGAAGGCTGGACAGGGCACTTTCGGCGGCAGGTTCGGCGGCCGAAAGTCCCTCCAGAGCCGAAAGTTAGGCAGGTTCGGCGGCACCTTCGGCGGCCGAAACTCCCAGACAGAGGCGAAACTCATGCATGTTCGGCGGCCGAAACTCCCAGACAGAGACGAAACTCATGCATGTTCGGCGGCACTTTCGGCGGCCGAAACTCCCAGACAGAGACGAAAGTCTCCTTTCGGGGGCAAGCTTCGGCAGCCGAAGGCTGCTTCCACAAGAGGGTTCGGCGGCCGAAAGCCCTTTCGGCTGCCGAACCTGGTTTCTCCCAAAGGGCAGAAACTTGGTTCAAACATGCACAAATGCCTCCAACTCATACCATCATGCATTTAGCTCAACCAAAACATGCATACAAGCTCCTAGGGGTCTCAAACTACCTTAAACCCCAACTACAACACATCAAACATACATTTACAAGCCACATTGCCCAAAAACTCATCAAAAACCCATAAACTCAACATAAGCTTACTCATGCATTTTCTACCCCATGAACTTGCATAAAACTTGTTTAAAACATAATGTAAGCTAGAGATCGACTCTTACCTCTTGAAGATCGAGAGTAGAGGCGATCTAACTTGGAGTTGGGAGAGATTTAGCTCCTTGGGCCTCCAAGTCTAAAACTTGCTCAAAACTTGAAAATCTTCAAAGGAAAGCAAAAACTTGTGAAAATCTTGAAAGATCTGAAGGAAGAACTCAAAGATTGGTGAGGGACGGCGGAGAACTCACCTTGGCCAACAATGGGGAGAAAAGCTCGCCCATTTTCGGCTAAGGGACCCTTTTATAGTGGCTGGTCAGGCCACGTTCGGGGGCCGAACGTGGCTCCGCATGCATGTCATGTTCGGCGGCTGAACTTGAGGTTCGGCGGCCGAACTTGGACTTCCCTCACTTATGCCTTCGGGGGCCTAAGGCACACCCGAAATGCCTGCATGTTCGGCGGCCGAACTTGAGGTTCAGCGGCCGAACCTGGGTTTTCCTCCAAAGTTATTTTCATGCAAAAACTCATTTTCTTTCATGCTTAAAACATAAAACACATTAAAACATTTTATGAAAACATGGTTTTACCCTTCTAGAGGTCTCCGACATCCGAGATTCCACCGGATGGTAGGAAATCCGATACCGGAGTCTAGCTGGGTATTACATTCTCCCTCCCTTAAGAACATTCGTCCCCGAATGTTCCTCAACTAGCACATGCAAGGCATACAACATATCATACGCATAAAACACATGAAACAAATAAGAAACTAACCTTAGAAAAGATAAGGGTATTGCTGGAGCATGGACTCCCGTGTCTCCCAAGTGCATTCTTCCATATTGTGGTGGTTCCACAGGACTTTTACCATCGGGATTTCCTTGTTTCTCAGCTTTCTGATCTGGGTGTCAATGATCCGTACTGGCTGTTCAACATAGGTGAGATCTTCTTGGATCTCCACATCAGGCTCACTAAGAACCTTGCCCGGATCTGACACGAACTTTCTCAACATGGAAACATGGAAAACCGGATGGATTCTTTCCATTGAAGCAGGTAAATCCAGCTTGTACGACACATTCCCAATCTTTTGCAAGACTTCAAAGGGTCCGATGTACCGTGGAGCCAGTTTACCTTTCCTTCCGAACCGAACCACCCCTTTCATTGGAGACACCTTGAGCAATACCAGATCCCCCTCCTGAAACTCTACTTGCCGTCTGCGGATGTCTGCATAACTCTTCTGTCTGCTTGCAGCAGTCTTGATTCTCTCTCTGATTATGGGTACCACCCTGCTGGTGATCTCTACTAGCTCAGGCCCTGCCAAGGCCTTTTCTCCAACTTCCTCCCAGCAAACAGGTGACCTGCACTTCCTCCCATATAAAGCTTCATATGGAGCCATCCCGATGCTAGCATGATGGCTGTTATTGTAGACAAACTCCACCAAAGGTAGATGCTGCCTCCAAGAACCGCCAAAGTCCAGCACACACATTCTAAGCATATCCTCGATAGTCTGGATGGTCCTTTCTGACTGTCCGTCAGTCTGGGGGTGGAAGGCAGTACTGAAATCCAACCTGGTACCCATGGCATTCTGCAGACTCCGCCAAAACCTGGAGGTGAACTGGGGCCCTCTATCAGACACTATTGAAACCGGAACCCCATGCAGCCTGACGATCTCAGCGACATACACCTGCGCCAACTTGTCCACATAATAGCCACTCCTGACAGGGATGAAGTGAGTAGATTTGGTAAGTCTGTCCACAATCACCCATATGGAGTCCAATCTGTTGGACGCCGCCGGTAACCCCACTACGAAGTCCATAGCTATATTCTCCCATTTCCACTCTGGAATAGGTAGCGGGTTAAGCATTCCAGCCGGCTTCTGATGTTCCAGCTTCACCCTCTGACACACTTCGCAGGCTGACACAAACTGTGCCACTTCTTTCTTCATAGCTGGCCACCAATAAACCTTCTTCAGATCTTGATACATCTTGGTGGCTCCGGGGTGAACGCTGTATCTTGCATTATGAGCCTCTCTCATAATGTCTCCTTTTAGCCCTATGTCATCTGGTACACACAATCGACTCCCATAGCGGAGGATCCCCTTACTGTCAAATCTGAACTCACTGTCCTTGCCTGACTGAACAGTCTTGGCAATCTTCACTAACTCTGGGTCCTCATGCTGTTTCTGAGCCACTTGCTCCAGAAACACAGGTGTCACTCTCATCTGGGCCACTAAAGCACCTGTACCAGACAACTCCAACTGTAGACCTTCATCAATAAGCTTGTAAAACTCCTTCACCACTGGTCTCCTCTCTGCCGTGATGTGGGATAGACTGCCTAGTGACTTCCGGCTTAGGGCGTCTGCCACGACGTTCGCCTTACCCGGATGATACTGAATCTTGCAATCATAGTCACTCAGCAGCTCTACCCATCTCCTCTGTCTCAAATTCAAATCTCTTTGACTCAGGATGTACTGCAGGCTCTTATGATCTGTAAAGATCTCACATTTTACCCCATAGAGGTAGTGCCTCCACATCTTGAGTGCAAAGATTACTGCTGCCATTTCAAGGTCATGTGTGGGGTAATTCAACTCGTGCTTCTTCAGCTGCCTAGAAGCATAAGCAATCACCCTCTCATTCTGCATTAGTACACAACCCAGTCCCACACGGGACGCATCACAGAAGACTGTAAAGTCCTTATCACTAGATGACAGAGCTAACACTGGTGCTGAAGTCAACCTCTTCTTAAGCTCTTCAAAACTCTCTTCGCATTGGTCGGTCCACACAAACTTCTGATTCTTCCTGGTCAACCTGGTCAGAGGAGCTGCTATTTTCGAGAAGTCCTGGATGAACCTCCTGTAGTAACCTGCCAAACCCAAAAAACTCCTGATCTCTGTCACTGAAGTGGGTCTAGGCCAGTTAGCCACAGCTTCTACCTTCTTGGGGTCCACCTCTATCCCATTCTCTGACACTACATGCCCCAAGAACGAAATGCTCCTCAGCCAGAACTCACACTTAGAGAACTTGGCATACAAGCCATGTTCCCTCAAAGTCTGCAGAACCAACCTCAGATGATGGGCATGCTCCTCTGCACTCCTGGAATACACCAAGATATCATCTATGAAGACAATAACAAAGTGATCCAGGTATTGACTAAACACTCTGTTCATGAGATCCATGAATGCTGCAGGGGCGTTAGTTAACCCGAACGGCATCACAAGGAACTCATAGTGCCCATATCTGGTCCTGAAGGCTGTGTTCGGCACATCTTCTTCTCTGATCCTCAGCTGATGGTACCCGATCTCAGATCTATTTTGGAGAAACAACCTGCTCCGGTTAGCTGGTCAAATAGATCGTCGATCCTAGGCAACGGGTACTTATTCTTGGTAGTGATAATAAGGGAAATTTTGATCAAGCTGTTCAGTTCTGGAAGGAGCAATTGAGGCGGGGATGCCCTCCATATCTGATAACCTACACAGTTCTCATTGAGCTAGTCTGCAAGCATTGTGGAGCTGTTAGGGCCATGGAAGTGTTGGAGGATATGGCAATTGAAGGATGTTATCCTGATCTTGTTACCTACAATTCATTGGTCAATTTTACTTGTAAACAGGGGAAGTATGAAGATGCAGCATTGATCATTTATAACATCCTGTCTCATGGAATGGAGCCCAATGCTGTAACTTACAATACGCTTCTGCATTCTCTTTGTAGTTCTGGGTTATGGGATGAAGTAGATGAGATTCTTGAAATCATGAAAGCAACTTACCATCCTCCTACAGTAGTTACTTACAATACACTGATTAATGGATTGTGTAAGTCTGGACTTGTGGACCTCGCCATTGATTTCTTTCTTCAAATGGTTCATGAAGATTGTTCACCTGACATTGTTACTTATAATACTCTTCTTGGTGCATTATGTAAAGAAGGAAAGGTGGATGAGGCCCTTCAATTACTTGGCCTTTTAAGCTTTAGCAGCTGTTCTCCTGGGTTGATAACTTATAATACTGTTATTGATGGATTGACTAGATGGGGCTGTATGGAGAAAGCAATGATGTTATACAGTCAAATGATAGAAAATGGGATCACTCCAGATGGTATTACCCATCGTTCATTGGTATGGGGGTTTTGCTCAGCAAATCAAGTTGAGGACGCTATCGAGCTGCTGAGAGAGATGGGAAAGAGAGACCACAGGATCAATATTAGTGCTTACAAGTTGGAAATTGATGGTTTATGTAAAAAGAAGAAGGTGGATATTGCAATACAAGTTCTGGAAATTATGATCTCAAGTCGATGCAAGCCAGATGAAGAAATTTATTCTATTCTAATTAAAGGCCTGGCAGATGCTGGTATGATCAAAGAGGCTAATGAATTGCGGCAGAAGTTGATAAACAAAAAAGTTCTTAATGATCAAATTATATTGGATTAACAGTTTATGCAAGAGGGGTGGTTTGAGCTCACTTATAGCCTTGGGGTTTAATGCAGGAATGTTGTGTAGTTATTTCCTTGAACCTAGCTCAGGATCTTTATGACATGCAAAGCATGTTTGAAATGTTTTGGCACATTATAGAGTTGTATTTTGGCACATTGTTTTTGTAAGTTACAAACCAAAACATAAATTCACCATAGGAATTTGGAAAAAAAGATACTTAGTTTTTGTAGGTTTGATTGCTAGTTCCGTTCTTCTCTTATCTCTTAGTTCATGAATCTTATTCTTTGTTATTTATTTCATCAGGGTGTTATGGGTATCCAATGGAAATTCAAGCACCTTTTTCCATGGCTTTAAGATGTGCTATGCTTTTAATGCAATACTTTCTCAACATTTATCTGCCTAACATAGTTTATTGGGCTGAATTGAACATCTTTGGGTGTTTGCGCTTACCCACTATATATTAATATGTTTCTCTTGCCAAGTGTATATTAGTCTAGGCACCATGTTCTCAATGCACACGGCTGTGGTAGAAACTGATTGTGGACATGTCCTCAATGCCAAGGAACAGAAAATGTTTCATTTAAATTGTAATTCTATGTACAGAAAATAAAGACACCATGTTCTTGTCGTATTCTGCTATTTCAGTGTTTATTTGTGCGATTTGGTCTGCTTGTTTCCTCACTTCAAATTGAGTGAGCAAGGACTATTGAAGATTGATTTATTATCTTGTTTTCAAATTTAGTTTGTTTTAATTTATTTGATATTTGAATTTGTGTCATTTTGATGGAATTTCTTTTTATTTGTTTATGTTGTTGTAGTTTGTATTTATGTGATCTTTCTATTTACTGTCTTTTTTATTTTTTGGTGTTATTTGTATGAGTAATGACCGATAATAGATTAATATGTGTTACAAAAGTTATGTTTTTGAATTTGAAATTCAAGCTCGAGCTTGAACTTGAACTTTTTGATCTCTCAAATCGAACTTGAGCTTGGAAACATATTAATGAGACTAAATCAAACTGAGCTCGAATTAGGCTCGTTAATATGTTAAATGAGCACATTATGAGCTGAGCTGGAATCAAGCTCGAGCTTCCAAATATTTTTTGTTAATCGAGCTGGGGCTTTCCAAAAGTTGGCTCGGATGGGTTTGATTTGATTACACCCTTACTTTTTTGGTGGCAGTGAGAACTGAGAACGAGCAAAGGTGATTCAATTTTGAAAGGAAATGTTTTTGATCTACTGAATCAATTTGAGCACATTTTGGATTCCAATCCTTTGATGTATACATGTATTGTCCTTTTTTCTTTCCTTTTCCATGCATCCTATGATCTGAAATTAGGTGCATTAATCCTTTATTATGGGTTTCTAATCCAATACAGCGATGAAGTAGGGTTTATTCGCCCCGGTCCCTGCCCAATTCGTGATTCTAAATAAAGAAGTGGAGAGTAGCGGACAAAAATCAAAAGATGAGACCTGGAGCTCAGATAAGATTCCAATTTTTGCCTTTTTGGAACAGAGATCATAAGTTGGGGATTTCAATGCATGCACTTCTTCCATTGTATAAGGCTGCCAAGGATGCTTTTATGGATGCAATTGGACAGTATAAGCCGTGCATATGGGGATGAGATGGATTTGCCTAGGTCTTCAGCTATTGAAAGTGAGGGCATGAAGCATAGCAAGGCGCTCTGATTGTTAAGCTGTGACTTTGGCCCTGCATGGAATTCCACTCCAGGCATTTTTCCTTGTTATAATCTGTTCTAGTTGACATATCTTTCATAATCTGAAAGTTAGCTACTTTCAGTTTTTGTCTTTGCATGGATATAAAAATAATGCTATTTTACATATATTGCTTGTTTGCTTGTTGCTTGTATGCATCTCCCAGGAAGTTAATTTTGTCAAAGAAGCACCCCACATCATTGTTTAGTGATGAACTTCTATTCGCAAGCCTTGTTCTTTCCTATTCACCTAAAAGTGAACAAGCCTGGTGCCATAGGTAACATCAACTGATGTATTCTCTTGCTCTTAATTTGATGTTGCTTAGTTTTATTGTTTCACATTTTAGAAGTTTCTGGGTAATTGACCTGAACAACAGTTAGGAACTTTTTCTCCCATAATAAAGGACCTAATTTTTATGCTCATATTAAATTGACAGGTGGTGGGTGATCAAGATGATTGCTGAGAAATATTCAGCTATGCAAGAGATTGTAGTAAAGAATCTGATCTAGTGGAAAAGATAGCCTAGGTATAAGTTCAGTTTAACAGTTGAAATATTCAATACTATTAATTAATGAAGGTTCATAAACTTTTTGTAGTGATAAATTATAATGTTCTTTTATCAGTTGCATTTTTAGTTAATTTCTCATTACCCTTTGCAAGGACATGCCAGTTATTTCAATGAAAGCTAAATTGATGATATTGGTTTTGCAAACAAATTTTTAGAAGCATATGTTCCAGTGGGAGCCTACTAAGTTACAACTGTAAAAGTCCATCTTGATCTTTTTTATTTTTTATTTTTTATTTTTTCTGAACCATTTTACCTTTTCCCACCAAACTAATAACTTTTGGCACCTTAGTTTTTGGGGACATCCTCTATAATAACATGTTGGCATGGGGTGAGTAGTGTCAACATGATGTTCACTTTTTGCAGAGATAAAAAATGAACTACAGAGCATATCACGACAGGTGGTTGGATTTTTACATGACAAGAGAACAGGCTAGTGTTCAGATTGTATGAATGCTTTTAGAGATATATGTATTTGCTTCAATTCTCTCCCTTGATGTGCATGGAAGTTCATATCTTTTTATAATTGTGTTAGATTCACTCTCCTCCTGACTCTAGAAAAACCTGTCGCCTGTATTTTCTGGTTCTGATAAGGGATCCATCCTTCTTTCTGACAAACAAGACTGGTGCATCCCAAGGTGAGGTGCTCGGTCGGATGAAGCCCTTTTCTATCAGCTCTTGCAACTGTTCTTTCAATTCCTTCAACTCAGCTGGAGCCATCCTGTAGGGAGGGATAGAGATCGGTCGGGTTCCAGGCATCAATTCTATCTCGAACTCTATCTCCCTAGCAGGTGGTAAACCTGGCAGCTCGTCTGGGAAGACGTCTGGAAACTCTCTAACCACTGGCACCAAGGCGGGCTCTCTAACCTGACTGCTAAGCTCTCTCACATGAGCCAAATACCCCTGACATCCCTTCCTAAGCAACCTACGAGCCTAAAGAGCTGATATCAGACCTCTAGGTGTACCCCTCCTGTCTCCCCTGAAGACAACCTCTGACCCATCCTGACCTCTGAACCTGACTACCTTGTCCCTGCAGTCCAAGGTAGCACCATGGGTAGATAATCAGTCCATCCCTAGAATGACGTCAAAATCTATCAAGTCTAGAACCACAAGGTCGGCGGAAAGGCATCTTCCCTCAACAAACACAGGACTACACTGGCAGACTGACTCTGCCACCGATGGATCACACTTGGGTCCACTGACCCAGAGAGGACACTCTAACTCAGAGATCATCAACCCCAACCTCTGGACGGCTCTCGGAGCAATAAAAGAATGAGATGCACCAGGGTCCATCAAGGCATACACATCTGAACAACCAATGACTAAGTTACCTGCCACCACGGTGTTAGATGCATCTGCCTCCTGCTGAGTCATTGTGAAGATCCGTGCTGGAGCTGATGGACCTTCACCTCTGAAACCCGCTGAAGAAGAGGCTGCCCCTCTCCCTCTGCCTCTGCCACTGGCCTAAGTCACGGCTAGAGCTGCTGGCTGAGCCACACTACCAGAAGCTGTCTGCTGAGACTGTGCTCTAAAAGCTGCCCTAGGACACTCCCGAGCCATGTGTCCCTCTTGCCCGCATCTGAAGCAGGCTGCTGTCCCAGCCCGGCAAACTCCCCTGTGTGGCCTACCACACTTTGCACAAACTGCATTATCCGCACCAGAGCTCGAGCCACTCCCTAGTCCCAGACTGGACTTGACCTTGTTCCAAAACTTGTTCTTCTTGGGCTTCCTAGTGGTGTTGCTCCACTTTTTGCTACCTGAAGCTGCTGCACTCAGAGAAGAAGAGCCTGGGGTCTTGGAACCAGAAGGCTGTGCCACTGACTGCCTGACTGTTCCCTGAACGATGGCACTGGCCTCCATTTTCCGGGCCATATCCACTATGGCATGGAAGCTCTCCCTATCTGCTGACTGGATCAAGGAGGAATATCTAGAGTGGAGTTTCATGATATACCTCCTTGACCTTTTCTGATCCGAGTCAAGATTTTGCCCTGCAAATGGCAACAGCTCCAAGAATCTGTCTGTGAACTCCTCTACACTCATATCATCGGTCTGCCTCAACTGCTCAAATTCTATCATCTTCAGCTCCTTTGAACTATCGGGAAAAGCCCATCCTGCAAACTCGTTTGCAAACTCCTCCCAAGACATGCTGTCTACTCTCGGGTTCACATAATTCTTGAACCACTCCCGTGCCTTCTTGCACTTACGCGTGAACCCGGCCATCTGAATGGCTCTACTGCCATCAGCCCCAATCTCATCTGTGATCACCTTAACCCTTTCAAGATACACAAATGGGTCATTCCCTTTTTCATACTGAGGAGCACCCAATTTCATATAGTCGGTCATCTTGACCTTACTCCCACTGGCTGAGCTAGGTCTAGAAGGTTGAGTAACTGAGGCTGCTGGTTCTGTAGGTGGTGGAGGTGGTGCAACATTTTCTGAAGTAGGGTTTGCTGGATTTGGATAGTAAGGTGGGGGTGGATACATTGGGTATTGGGAATATGGTGGGCATGGCATCTGTGTGGGATAAGGGGTGAAGCTAGGATAATCCGATGTACCTCCCATCGAATACCCGGGGTTTTGAGAAAAGGGTGGGTAGTGAGGTGGCTGAACAAATCCCGAGGCCTGGGTGCCTCCTTGGGACTCTCCCATTCCCTCTTCTGACATGCTAACTCCCAGACTGCCATCCCTCCTCTGCTCTACATCCATATCATCCCTCATGTCCTCTGACATTCCTCCCTGAACTGTTCCCCTCACTGATCTGCTCCTACCCAGATCCAAAGACCTTCTAGGGTCTCTTACTGCTCTTTCTCTGGTAGACCTACTAGACATTGCCCTAGGCAATGTAGGAGGACGGGCGCTCATGCCCTCATCCTCAGGTGGCACTCCAGTCAATCGTGCAGATCGACGAGTTCCTCTCATCCTGTTTTCTGAAAGGCGGCACATAACAAGCAAACATTAGCATCATATGGTTCATGTGGGCACACATGAACCCTCATCACATACATCACATATCATTAATGCACATGCATATAATCATGGCATTTCACATCATCAAACAAGACAGGACTCCACATCCTATCCTAGTGGACATGATCTTCCTATTGTGCTTGACCTTCTATAACCTCTATGAGCCCGACACTCTAGGTCCGACCATATGAACCTAGGGCTCTGATACCATTCTGTAACAATCCGAAAATCGGACCGCTACCGGCGCTAGGATCCAGATCGGCTTAAGGCCGCCGGGACCCGTAGCAAGCCTGACATGCAACCTGTTTAATCCCATACATGATCAACAACATACATAAAAATTAAAACTTTTCTTTCATACATTCTATTATACACCAAACTCAACCTGTGCATGCACTGAACATAGTCATAATCATAAACTTGACCCCTCTGTGGGGTCTCATCAATGCCCCCAATGGATGGCATAACATGTGTTGAGTTGGTTAAACATAATCATCAATAAACATCTAAGATCATGTATTGAAAGGGAATACAACATCTATAGGGTCAAGCACAACTTCTAATCCTCAATATCATTATACATAACATGACTATTCAACTTTATATCATCTTAGAATTTATCATGTCCACTTTCTAACTATTACAATTACAAGACTTTACTCTTCTTGACTTCTCTGTCTAGCCCGTACCTGCAATCCTGGGGGATTAGGGAAAAGGGGTGAGCTACTAGAGCCCAGTGAGCAGAATAATAGAAAACAACATTTAAATCTCATGCCATCATGTAATGCAACACATCACAACAAATCACATCTCGGATGGTATTGTCACCAATAGTCCTCTACATTCCAAGGTGTCGGGACGTAGAATGGGTCAACCGGTCTTTCTCTTAACATAACATAACATAGCATTCCAATGTGCCAGGGACGTAGAATGGGTACAACCTGGACTTTCTCTTACATCGTGCCAGGGACGTAGAATGGGTACAACCTGGACTTCCATACCGTATCATGCCATAACATCATCATATCATATGAGGACTAAAGGGTCATCCAATAACCAATCCACATCAACATCATATATACAATGCAACATATTCGTGAGTTCTAATGCAAACAACCTAATTCATCACATGGCATTCATGATGCATGAACATGCTAAAAACTTTATAATTTAATTGCTTTAAATCGTAAAGGTTTATTCTACTCACCTCTGGCTGAAGCTCTACTGACTCAGAAGCAGCTGAACTCACTGCTGGGGTCCTCGGTTCCTCGGGTCCGAACCTACACAGGTGGACTCAAATGAGGGACCAAACAACTAGAACATAACTCTAAAAACATCCCCCAAAAACCCCCTAAAACACCTCAAAACATCCATGCAAAACATGCAAAGGAAGGCTGGACAGGGCACTTTCGGCGGCAGGTTCGGCGGCCGAAAGTCCCTCCAGAGCCGAAAGTCAGGCAGGTTCGGCGGCACTTGCGGCGGCCGAAACTCCCAGACAGAGGCGAAACTCATGCATGTTCGGCGGCACTTTCGGCGGCCGAAACTCCCAGACAGAGACGAAACTCATGCATGTTCGGCGGCACTTTCGGCGGCCGAAACTCCCAGACAGAGACGAAAGTCTCCTTTCGGGGGCAAGCTTCGGCAGCCGAAGGCTGCTTCCACAAGAGGGTTCGGCGGCCGAAAGCCCTTTCGGCTGCCGAACCTGGTTTCTCCCAAAGGGCAGAAACTTGGTTCAAACATGCACAAATGCCTCCAACTCATACCATCATGCATTTAGCTCAACCAAAACATGCATACAAGCTCCTAGGGGTCTCAAACTACCTTAAACCCCAACTACAACACATCAAACATACATTTACAAGCCACATTGCCCAAAAACTCATCAAAAACCCATAAACTCAACATAAGCTTACTCATGCATTTTCTACCCCATGAACTTGCATAAAACTTGTTTAAAACATAATGTAAGCTAGAGATCGACTCTTACCTCTTGAAGATCGAGAGTAGAGGCGATCTAACTTGGAGTTGGGAGAGATTTAGCTCCTTGGGCCTCCAAGTCTAAAACTTGCTCAAAACTTGAAAATCTTCAAAGGAAAGCAAAAACTTGTGAAAATCTTGAAAGATCTGAAGGAAGAACTCAAAGATTGGTGAGGGACGGCGGAGAACTCACCTTGGCCGACAATGGGGAGAAAAGCTCGCCCATTTTCGGCTAAGGGACCCTTTTATAGTGGCTGGCCAGGCCACGTTCGGGGGCCGAACGTGCCTCCGCATGCATGTCATGTTCGGCGGCCGAACTTGAGGTTCGGCGGCTGAACCTGGACTTCCCTCACTTATGCCTTCGGGGGCCTAAGGCACACCCGAAATGCCTGCATGTTCGGCGGCCGAACTTGAGGTTCGGCGGCCGAACTTGAGGTTCGGCGGCCGAACCTGGGTTTTCCTCCAAAGTTATTTTCATGCAAAAACTCATTTTCTTTCATGCTTAAAACATAAAACACATTAAAACATTTTATGAAAACATGGTTTTACCCTTCTAGAGGTCTCCGACATCTGAGATTCCATCGAACGGTAGGAAATCCGATACCGGAGTCTAGCCGGGTATTACACTTCTGAAGTGGTGTAATCGCCACCTGTTCTTCCTGTAGTGGTCTGCAGTTCAACTGCTGGATGCTGCAGACGGTTTCTGTCAATTTCGGCTCTTCATTTTTCAGATCAGACTCCCTGCAGAGATCATTGTTTAGCACATCATCATGATTCTCATTAAAAATCTCTTGACTTAAACAATCAATCATGTCTACACGATAAACAGGGGACAAATCATGGGGGAATTTCATAGCATCATAGACATTGAACTTAATCACTTCCCCTTCAAATTCCATGGTCAAGGTGCCGTCATGCACATCTATTTTGGTTCTGGCGGTGCTCAAGAATGGTCGTCCAAGAAGGATGTCTGATGAAGTGCTACAGTGGTCTTCCTTAGTATCAATCACATAAAAATCTGCAGGAAAGACAAGCTCATCCACTTGCACTAGAACATCTTCGAGCACTCATTTTGGGTATACCACGGATCTGTCAGCTAGTTGAATCACAACTCTAGTGTCTTTCAGTGCACCTGCATTCAAAGAATTGTAAATGGAAAGGGGCATAACATTTATGGATGCACCAAGATCACACATAGCCTTCTTAATCCCAACATTTCCTATTTTACAAGAAATTGCAAACATGCCTTTGTCTTTACATTTGGTTGGGAGTTCTCTTTTAATGACAGCAGTAACAACCTCACCTACGCTTACCTTTTCCCTCTCTGCAAGCTTCCTTCTGTTGGTACATAGTTCTTTCAGAAATTTTACGTACCTGAAAATTTGCTTAACGACATCTAGCAGAGGTATGTTGATCTATACCTTCCTGAAGCTGTCAAGGATCTCCCTTTCTTCTTTTTCTTTCTGTGCTTTTTCAAATCTCTTTGGAAAAGGTGGTGAAATCTGAAAACGTACCTGGTGATCATCTTTTTGCGCAGAAGGTGTTTCAGTTTGCAATGGAGGTCGGCCGGCTGGCTCAGGTGGAGATGGCGCAGGAATGGTTTCAGCTGAAACCTCTGGTTCTTGCGCATGAATGGTTTCTGGTTCATCAGTCTTGGCATCTTGAAGCTCTTTCCCACTTCTCAACGTAATGGCATTAACATTCTCCCTGGGGTTGTCCTCTGTTTGAGAAGGTAACTTACCTTGAGTTACAGCTCTGCCTATTGTGGATGTCAATTCTCCAATCTACTGTTGTATCATTTGCATCATCTTTGCCAACTCACCAATGGCAGGGTCTGAACTTGGAGGTGCTGGTTGGGCTTGATTCCTCTGGTAGGTCTGATTGTTTGTCCTGGCATAGCTGAGATTGGGGTGGTCTCTCTAACCTGGATTATATGTGTTAGAATAGGGATCACGTCTTACCTAGTTGTTATATCCTCCAATTGCATTAACGTGCTGGTCCTCTTCTTGAAGTGTAGGACATTGATCAGTTGGGTGTCCCATATAGGCACATATACCACATGGTCGAGGTTGCTGAGGCTGTTGAGCTAGCTGAGTTTGGCTAAGAGCAAACTTTTCCATAAGAGAAGTCAGTTTAGAAATTCGAGAATCTACATCGGATGTACTTACCTCATGTAATCCTCTTTGCGTTTTCTTTTCTTCTCCATATTGCCTAGATGAGGCTGCAAGAGTGGAGATCAGCTCCCTCATCTCCCCAGGCGTCTTATCTGCAATGGATCCTCCACAAGCTACATCAATAAATCTTCTTTCTGATGACGACAATCCTCCATAGAAGAATTGTATGAGGGACCTGTCTAACATATCATGTTGTGGACAACCTGTACATAGTCTTTCAAACCTTTCCCAATAGTCATATAAATCCTCGTTGGTTTCTGTCTTATGCTAGTGATTTCTCTTATTATGCCAATTGACTTAGATGTTGGGAAATATTTGTTCAAAAAAATTTAGACCATACCATCCCAAGAAGTTATAGATCCAGGTGGCAAATAGAATAACCAATCTTTAGCATAGTCATCAAGAGAGAAAGGAAAAGCTCTTAGTCTAACATGATCTTCAGAAATACCTTGAGGTCTCATGGATGAACAAACAATAGTGAATTCCTTCATATGCTTGTGTGGGCTTTCATTTTCTAATCCTCTAAATTTAGGGAGAAGATGAATCAAACCTGTTTTGAGCTAAAAAGGAACGGTCAGAGGTGGATAGTTGATGCACAAAGGTGTTTGATCACCTATTAGGGCTGCCCATTCTCTCATGGTACTCTCTCTTGGCTCTGGGGCCCTCACGGCTGGATTTTCTTGAAGTATTTCCTTATGGACAGCATGTCTGGCATTGGCAGCAGGTGGTGCCACGTTTTCAGCCATTTTCGATGGTGGATCTGCGATGGGGAGGGTTTCAGATGAAGGTTCTGTGCAGGAAGCTTCTTCAGGCCGAATGGCTTGCTTCCCTAGTCTCCTGATGGTACGTTCAATTTTCGGATCGTAAGGTAGGATTTCCTCACATCCAGATCTGGTCATACAAGAAAAATAAACAAGTTAGATCAACTCCCCGGCAACGGCGCCAATTTTTACAGTGCGGTTGTCGAGACCGGTCAAAAATAACCTTTTTAACTACCAACAATATTAAAACTGTAGACAGTGGTGAAAGGATCATATTCACAAGGAATTGACACTTACTTACCTCTCTTGTTAGGACCAAATAAAATAAAGTGCAAGTGCATGTAAAGTAAAAATGGGGTTTTGAGATTGATTTGATTATATAAATAAAAAGAGCAATTAAAAAGAAAGCAGATGGTAAATTAAGAATGAAACAATAATGGTGAAAGCTTTAGTTGAAGATTCAGATTCACTTTAGTTGATGGGATTGATCATTGACTCATATGTTCCTTTGTTTGATTCAATAAATTGGCCATGGAGATTGAAGAAGCTTCTCACCTCCATTATCTCTTCTTAAGATTAAATCAATTAGGGAAAGTCCTCCAATTAATTACTAATTAACACGTTGTCAAAGAACGTCTTTGAGCCTTAGGCCTTTTACAACAGTCAATCACATTAGGAAATAGAAAGAACTAATTCTAGTTACCCAAATGTATGGAGACAACACTAGATCATGCAATTTCCTTGGTTGTGCACCAAGTGTTCTTCTGTTTGAACAATTCAAGCAATTACGGACTAAAAATCATTCAAACTAACAATATATTACTTTGCATCGAAGAATCAATGTAGATCTTAAATAACAAAGCAATAATGTCTCAAAGCATGAAATCACAAGAATACTGAATAACAAAAGATTAACAATGTAGTCCAAGTCTCTCAATCCACAATACAACTAAAGCTTCACTTATTCTTCAACTAGAATAAAAAGGTTTCAGCCACTCATGGCTGAAATAAAATAACCAAAAAGAAAGGTAGAAGAAGAGAAGAAGAAGCCGAAGGAGGTGGAGGCGCGGCGGTCTTGCTTTATCCGGATGGGAGAAGGAGAAGAGTCTCTGAGTGTCTAAAAATTCCTGGCTGTCAATGAGAGTACCTTTTTATAAAGATTAGGTGCTGCCCTAGGTCTTCCTTGCTTCCCAATTAGTGTAGAGGCTGCCCATAATGCTACCCATGCTCAACTTGCTGCCTAAGTTGTTGCAGAAGAGGAAAGAATCGGACTGCAAGCCTTCAGAAGGGAGTTAGTGTGCAGATTGCTTTAAGAATAGGAAAGGGACGTACCTTGTGCTTGAAAAGGAAGGAAGAGTGATTCAAGGCTGCTAATAGAGGAAGATGGCGCGGCTTGACCTTCAGGAGAGAGGTGTGCGCGTGGATGGCATTGAATAGGAAGGAGGCGTGCGGATGGTGCTCTGCAGAAGAGGCAGGCGCACAGATGCTTCTGAATAGGAAGTACGAGTTGTCCAGATTTTCTATTTAGGTGGAGCTTCTTTATAATCTTGAATCTGGACTAAATAAAGGCCAAGTGCATTGAGATCTACTTCCTGAATAGAGAGTGGTGCGCGGATCATACTGCAGAAGGAAGTTGGCGTGCGGTCATTGAATGCAGAAGGGAAAGTGCATCTATCCAGCCTTTCCTTTTTAGGTGGAGCCTTCATTTGAATTTTGAATGCTGAACGCAGGAGAGACAAGTGTGCCTTCATGAGATCTTGCTGCCTAAATTGGAAGATATGACTGCTGCAGTGTGTGCACATCTTTGAACAAAGAAAGAGAGATCTGCGATTCGAATTTCAAATAATCTTCTGACTGAGCTTTCCTAATTTACTTTTGCTTCTGCACTTTCCTCATTTGAAGACTTTCCTTTTCTGAAAACTTGCCTTATTTGTAAACTTTCCTTTCTTGGCACATATTCTAAATAAGGCAGGAAAGATTCTGCAGTTCAAATTTCGGACAGTTTGCTAACTGTGCTTTCTGACTCTTTCCTTATTTGGCACTTTCCATATATGAAAACTTTCCTTATTTGGAACTTTCCATATATGAAAAGTTTTCTTTTCTGGAACTTTCCGTATTTGGTACTTTTTGGCAATTTTAAGAGCATTTTCTCCAGATTGTCTTTTCACACCTAGTTTCTGCAAAACATGAACAAAACTACCAAATTAGGTAGAAAAGTTACAAATAAACATCATTAAGATCATGATAATATGGCCTAAAATATGCTCTGTCAAAAGACTCTGAAGCAGCTACCTCACTGCTGGGGTCCTCGGTTCCTCGGGTCTGAACCTACACAGGTGGACTCAAATGAGGGACCAAACATACACTAACATGACTCTAAACATCTCCCCACCCTCTAAAACATCATAAAACAATCATAGAAATCATGCAAAGGAAGGCTGAACAGGGCACTTTCGACGGCAGGTTCGGCGGCCGAAAGTCCCTCCAGAGCCGAAAGTCATACACCTTCGATGGCACCTTCAGCGGCCGAAAGTGCTTCCAGAGTCGAAAGTCACTCACCTTCGGCGGCAGGTTCGGCAGCCGAAACTCCCCTCCAGAGCTGAAATTCCAAACTTTCGGGGGCAGGGTTCGGCAGCCAGAACTGCCTTCCCAGGCAGGTTCGGCGGCCGAACATGGCTTCGGCAGCCGAACCTGAGTTCTTCCAGAATGGGAGAACTCAAGCCTCTCATGCACATTTTGCCTCCCAAACCCTCCAAACTCAAACCAAACCATGCATAAACTCATTCTTAAGCATTTAGGGTCATAAAACTAGCCTATACCCCAACCACATCAACACATGGCATACATTAAATACACATTTTATCATTTAACTCACATAAACCCTAACATTTACAACTACTCAAATCATGCATAAAACCCTCTTCAAACCTCTCAAAACTTACTCAAAACATCAAAGAAGGTGAGGATCAGCGCTTACCTCTTGAAGATCGAGAGAAGGCGTGACCCAACTTGGAGATTCGGGGAAAACGAATTCCGGAGGTCTCCAAGCTTCACAACTTTGATTTTTACTCAAAAATCTTCAAAGTCTAGTTAAAACTCATAAAAAACATGAACGATTTGAAGGAAAACATCAAAACTAACCATGAAAGGGTTTGGACTCACCTTTACCCGAAAATGGAGAAGAAAACTCGCCCATTTTCGGACATGGGGCCTTTTATAGGTGGCTGGCCAGACCAGCTTCGGGGGCCAAAGGTGCTCCCTAAACTCCACCATGTTCGGCGGCCGAACATGAGGTTCGGTGGCCGAACTTGGCTTTTCTTCCTTGGTGCTTCCGAACATGAGGTTCGGTGGTCGAACCTGGCTTTTCTTCCTTGGTGCTTTTCTTTCAAAAACTCAATTTCTTTCTTACTTAAAACCTTAAAACACATGAAAACATTTTAGAAAAAACATATTTTACCCTTCTAGAGGTTTTCGACATTTGAGATTCCACCGAAAAATAGGAATTCTGATGCCGGGGTCTAGCTGGGTATTACACCAGCCATAAGGAGAGGACATCTTCACCATTCGGCCAAGCAAGGAAGGCGCACCAAGGCTTCTCCTCTCCATTCGGTTCCTCTTCTCTTGTTCTTCCCTTTTATTTTCTGTTTTGTTTCAGCCATGAGTGGCTGAAACCTTTAATTCTAGTTGAAGATTGGTTGAAACTAAGGTTGTTTTATGGATTGTGAGATCTGAACATAAACTATTTGTCTTTGGTTTGTTCAATATTCATACAATTTGGTGCTTGAATCTATGATTACTTTGTTGTTTTGATCAAATTGGCCACTTGATTCTTGATTGCAAGGTAATTGATTGTTAGTTTGGATAATTTTTAGTCCGTAATTGCTGGAATTATTCAAACATAAGAACACTTGGTGTAACAACTAAGGAATTGTATGATCTAGCAACATCTCCATGCGTTTGGGTAGCTAGGATTGGATCTCTCTATTTCTTCATGTAATTAACAATTGTTTTGATGCCTAAGGCCCAAGGACGTTCCTTGGCAATTTGTTAATTAGTAATTGATTAGAGGAAGTTCCCTAATTGATTTAATCATAATAAGAGACATGGTGGTGAGAAGCGTTTTCCATCTCCATAACTAATATATTGAATCAATCAAGAGAACATAAGTTTCAATGATCAATCCAAACAACCAAAGTGGATCCAACTCTTCAACTAGACCTTTCTCATATTGAATTTCCCTTTTATTTAATTACTTGCTCATTTAATTGCTTTCAGTAGTTTGCTAATCAATTCAATCTCAAAACCCCCCTTTTTACTTTTATTGCACTTTACTTTTGTTCCGCTTTCAGTTACTTGCTTTCAGCTTCTCATTCAGTTAATTCTCTTGGTCTTGTTGAGAAAAATAGATAAGTTTTCAATTCTCTATGGATTCGATCCTTTACTACTATCTACAGTTGTAAAATTGTTGATAATCGGAAAGGTTATTTTTGACCGGCTTCGACAACCGCGAGTCAATGGGCATACTCCTCTACATTTCTGGAATACACTAGGATATCATCAATAAAGATAATAACAAAGTGATCTAGAAACTGTCTGAAAACTCTATTCATGAGATCCATGAATGCTGCAGGGGCATTGGTAAGCCTGAATGACATTACCAGGAACTCATAATGCTCATATCCGGTCCTGAAGGTTGTATTAGGCATGTCTTCTTCTCTAATTCTTAGTAATGGCACCCGAATCTCAAATCTATCTTGGAGAAATAACTGACTTTTGCTAGCTGGTCAAACAGATCATCGATCCTGGATAAAGGATACTTATTCTTGGTAGTGACTTTGTTTAAATGTTTGTAGTTAGTACAAAGCCTTAGTGATCCATTCTTCTTTTCACAAACAATACTGGAGCACCCCAGGGTGAGGTACTAGGTCGGATGAAACCTTTATCTACCAACTCTTGCAATTATTCCTTTAGCTCTTTCAACTCGGTAGGTGTCATCTTGTAAGGAGGAATAGAGATAGGTTTGGTTCTTGGTAATACTTCAAATTCAAACTCTATTTCCCTATTAATTGGTAAATCTGGTAGATCGTCTGGGAAAACATCGAGAAACACTCTAACCATGGGCACTGAAGCTGATTCCCTAACCTGACCATCAAACTCACTAACATGAGAAAGAAACCCCTAATAACCCCTCCTAGGCAACCTATGAGCCTGTAAGGCAGATATTAAACCTCTAAGCGTACCTGACTTGTCCCCTAGAAAGACAACATTTGATCCATCTTATTCTTTGAACCTAACTACTAGGGATGGCAACGGATCGGGTATTTTTGGGTACCCGATCCGACCGAACCCTAATAGAACGGATTTGGGTAGTTATAATCGGGTTTGGGACGGGTTCGGATTTTAAAAATAATACCCGTTGCGGGTTCGAATCGGATTCGGGTTTTATGTACAGGGTACTCACTACCCGGACCCGTTTATATAAATAATTAATTTAATATAAAAAATATATTTTACAATAATATTTATAAAATTTTTTTATATATTTTTATTTAAAAATTTAAATTTAAATATTCTTTCGAAATATTAGATTTTTTAAATGAAAATTATTAATGAAAAATATTTTTTATATAAATTATTAATTAAAATATATAAGATTAAACGGGTTCGGGTTTTATTCGGATAAAAATAATCGGGTTTGGAACGTATTCGGATAATTTAAATTAATTTTTAATCGGGTTCGGAATGGGTTCGGATATTACTAATATAAATCGGATTCGGATTCGGGTAGTTTAATTTTCGCGGGTACCCTACCCGTTTACATCCCTACTAACTACCGTATTTTTATAGTCCAAGATAGCACCATGAGTAGAGAGCCAATCCATCCTAGAATGATGTCAAAATCAATCAAATCTAGAACCACAAGGTCGATTGGAAGGCACTTGTCCTTAACTATAGCTAGACTGAACTGACAAACTAACTTTGTCAAAAATGGATCACACTTGGGCCCACTAACCTAAAGAGGACACTCTAGCCTAGAAGCTATCAATCCTAAATTGCCTACAGCACTCGAAGAAACAAAATAATGAGAGGCACTTAAGTCCATAAAAGCATACATATCAGAACACCCGATAGTGAGTTTATCTAAGACCACTGTGTTTGATGTGTTGGCATCTTACTGTGTCATGGTGAAGATCCATGCTGGTGCTGAAGGACCTTCTTCTTAGAACCTGCTGAAGAAGAGGTCGTCCCTCTTTCTCTTCCTCGCCCTCTGCTCTGAGATGTAGCTAAAGCTGCTGATTGGGCCATAATGCCAGAAGCTGTCTACTAGGACTGTGCCGTGTAATACCCGGCTAGACCCGGCATCGGAATTCCTACCTTTTAGCGGAATCTCCATTGGAATCCAGAATTTCTCAGATGTCGGAGCCTTCTAGAAGGGTAAAATAAGGTTTTCATAAAATATTTTTAATGCTTTTATGATTTTAATGAAGAAAGAAAATTAAGTTTTGAAAGAAAACACCATGGAGGAAGAGCCCAGGTTCGGCCGCCGAACCTCATGTTCAGCCGCTGACTCGCGGTTATCGAAGCCGGTTAAAAATAACCTCTACGGTTATCAACAATTTTACAACTGCAGATAGTGGTAAAGGATCGAATCCACAGAGAATTGAATACTTATCTATTTTTCCCAACAAGATCAAGAGATTCAACTAAAAGCACAACTGAAAGCAAGTAACTAAAAGCAGAATAACAGTAAAGTGCAATAAAGTAAAAAGGGGGGGTTTTGAGAATGATTTGACTAACAACTATTGAAAGCAATTAAAACAGTAAGTAACTAAAATAGAAGAGGAAATCAATATGAGAAAGGTCTAGTTGAAGATATGGATCCACCTTGGTTGTTTGGATTGATCATTGAAACTTATGTTCTCTTAATTGGTTCAATAGATTGGTTATGGGGATGGAAAACACTTCTCACCACCATGTCTCTCCTTATGATTAAATCAATTAGGGAACGTCCTCTAATCAATTACTAATTAACAAATTGCCAAGGAACGTCCTTGGGCCTTAGGCATCAAAACAATTGTCAATTGCATGAAGAAAGAGAGAGATCCAACCCTAGCTACTCAAACGCATGAGATGTTGCTAGATCATACAATTCCTTAGTTTTTACACCAAGTGTTCTTAGGTCAGAATATTTCCAGTAATTACGGACTAAAAAATATCCCAACTAACAATCAATTAACTTTGCAATCAAGAATCAAGTGGCCAATTTGATCAAAACAACAAAGCAATCTTAGATTTAAGCACACAATTGTATGAATATTGAACTAATCAAAGACAAATAGTTTATGTTTAGATCTCACAACCCATAAAACAACCTTAGTTTCAACCAATCTTCAACTAGAATTAAGGGTTTCAGCCACTCATGGCTGAACCAAAATAGAAAATTAAAGAAAAGAAGAAGGAAGAGGAACCGGCGGTGGAGAAGATGGAGGAGGAGCGGCGGCCGAACTTCCTTGGCCGAATGAGGGGTGAACAATTCTTGAAATCTGCCTCTTATTGTCTTCATAAGGCCTTTAAATATGTCTTGAGAGGTTGCCTAGGGTTTCTTGGGTGTCCATGCATCTTTTAGAGGTTGCCCAAAGTGCCCTTGGTCAATATGTGCCTTCTTTGTGCATGTGTGGAGTTGCAAGGGCTTTTTGGTGTTTTAATTGCTGCCCAAGTGTGTCCAAGAAGTTTCCTTCACATTATTCTTGCCACCCATGTACTAAAGAGGAAGGTGGAGCCTCCTTTTGAATTTTGAATGTGCATGGTATGAAGTGGGAAACATGTAATCTTCAAGATTTGGCTTTTTGAATAAGGAAGAGGCAATTTGGGACAACTTTCGCCCGCCTAAGCTTGTTTCCGGAGGCTGGACTTTCGGCTCTGAAGAAGACTTTCGACCGCCGAAGATGCTTCCGAAGGTGGTTGAGTTTGGTTCTGGACGAGCCTTTCGGCCGCCGAAGGTGCTTCCGAAGGTGGCTTTCCAGATTTGGCACTTTTTGGCATTTTTGAGAGCATTTTCTCTTGATTGTCTCTTTACACCTAATATCTTCAAAACATGATTAAAACCACAAAATTAATGTAATACCCGGCTAGAGTCCGGCATCGGAATTCTACTTTCCGGTGGAATCTCGGATGTCGGAATCCGCTAGAAGGGTAAGATGTATGATCATGTATGGGATTTGACAGGTACACAGAGAGTATAGCTGGCTTGCTATGGGTCCTGGCGACCTTAAGTCGACCTGGATCCTAGTGCCGTAGCGGACCATTTTTCGGGTCGTTACAATTAGGTAGGAAAGGTGTAAATAAACATCAATAAGATCATGATAAAGTGGACTAAAATATGCTCTATCAAATACCCCCACACTTAGCTTTTTGCTTGTCCTCAAGCAAATAAACATAGTCAAACAAGCTTTCTTACTCTAGATCCTTATTTCCACTTAAGCTCTTACTCTAGACACCTATTGTGAATCATTGCAGTGAAGAATATATGCATGAAGATTACTTACCTCCTTTCCTTGTTTCCCTTTGCTTACCATGGCTAGGATTTGTTTTCCTCAAGAGAGACCATACATGCACATTAATTTGTTAAGACTTTTTCTAGCCTTCAGAGTGATTTGCCCTTACCTTGAAGTACTTTATTCAGCTTTTTGCACTTTTAATTTTGTTTGAACAAGTCACCAACCTTTTGACGTGAAGGTACATATTTGTGATACCCACCCCCAGTTACTCAGTTGGTCACCTGTCCAAGTGGCTACTAGCTCTGTTCATAGTCTTTTGACCATTAGAACAGTTTTCAATTTGTGCTTTTGAAGTATAAGCCTTTGTGAATTTCTTTCTCTCAATGATTTGGGCAAATCAACACCAATTGCTAAATCAAGTCATGTTAAGTTCATTCACACAACTTTCAATTCATTCTCTCAATTGAGGGTCATCAATATATTTTTCACCATGGCAAACTCAAAGATTCAATTCAAAAAGCAATTCTCAAACATGAATACAACTCACTGCAATTGATTCAACATAAGTTTAAAGAGTCATCACATCAATGGGGTCATGGAAAGAAAAACTCATCTAACATAGTTCATCAGTTTGAGTAGAGCAAAACAAGAAGAAGAATGTTGAGGTTGTGTGTGTTTTATTGAAAGCATAAACAAACTAAAATGAAAAAAATTTCAACACTGTGGCTAATCAAACTGAAAGAAACGCAAAACTGAAAGGGAAAATTTTCGCAAACTGAAAGCATTGTGAATTCGCAAAAGAAGAAAGGAAGAAGAAGAAGAGAAAAAGAGAAGAAGAAGAAAAGAGGAGGAGAAGAAGAGATATGCACCCCCACACTTAAATCATGCATTGTCCTCAATGTATAAGAAACATAAAAGAACAAAGGAAACTGATTACTCCCCTGGGGTGTGGTGTATGGTGTGCGATTTCTTTAGGCTGAATGAGTGATGAACAGATATTCGTCTGGGAACTCTTCTTTGATTGGACAAGGTGTAGAGCTAGATGGAAGCCGGCTGAGGTGGTCAGCTACAAGATTTTCTTTCCCTTTCTTGTCTCTTATCTCCAGATCAAACTCTTGTAGTAGAAGGATCCACCGAATGAGTCTCAGTTTTGCTTCCTTTTTCTTGATCAAATATAGCAAAGCTGCATGGTCAGAATAAACAATGACTTTAGTTCCCAAAAGATATGGTCTGAATTTCTCTAAAGCAAACACAACAGCTAAGAGCTCCTTTTCTGTTGTTGTATAGTTGCTTTGTGTGGCATCCAGTGTGTGAGAGGCATAGTGAATGACGTGGGGTGAGTTTCCCACACGTTGCCCCAAGACTGCTCCCACTGCATAGTTGCTTGCATCACACATGATTTCAAATGGCAAGTTCCAATCAGGTGCTTGAATAATTGGGGCAATCACAAGCAATTCTTTTATCAGATCAAATGCTCTTTTGCAACCTGCATCAAAATCAAATATAACATCTTGCTGAAGCAATTTACATAATGGCTGTGTGATTTTGAAAAAGTCTTTTATGAATCTTCTGTAAAATCCTGCATGTCCAAGGAAGGAACGGACGTCTTTAACATTGGAAGGGTAAGGTAGATTTTTAATTGTGTCTACCTTAGCCTTGTCTACTTCAATTCCCTTAGCTGAAACAACATGACCTAGAACCATACCTTGATTAACTATAAAGTGACATTTTTCATAATTAAGCACAAGGTTAGACTCAAGGCATCTTTGTAGGATCTTTTCCAAGTTGGCAAGGCATTCTTCAAAGGAGTTGCCATGCACTGTGAAGTCATCCATGAATACCTCAATTGTCTTACCCACATAGTCAAAGAATATGCTCATCATGCATCGCTGAAAGGTGGCAGGTGTAATACCCGGCTAGACTTCGATATCGGAATTCCTACCGTCCGGTGGAATCTCGGATGTCGAAAGCCTCTAGTAGAGTAAAACCATGTTTTTATAAAATGTTTTAATGTGTTTTATGTTTTAAGCATGAAAGAAAATGAATTTTTGCATGAAAATAGCATTGGAGGAAAACTCAGGTTCGGCCGCCGAACCTCAAGTTCGGCCGCCGAACATGGCATGCATGCGGAGGCACATTCGGCCCCCGAACGTGGTCTGGCCAGCCACTATAAAAGGGTCCCTTAGCCGAAAACGGGCGAGCTTTTTCCCATTTTTGACCAAGGTGAGCTCTCCGCCGTCCCTCACCAATCTTTGATGTTCTTCCTCTAAATCTTTCAAGATTTTCATTTGTTTTAACTTGGTTTTGAAGATTTAAGCTTTTGAACAAAGTTTTGGAGCTTGGAGGTTCAAGAACCCAATCTCTCCCAACTCCGAGTTTTTGGTCGTCTCTCTCGATCTTCAAGAGGTAAGAGCCGATCTTAAGCTCGTTTCATGTTTTAAGTAAGTTTTAAGTAGATCTATGGGTTAGAATGCATGTTTAGGTTATGGTTATGTTTATTGGTATAAATGTGTGTTCTTGAACAATGTGGATGCTTGATGTGTTGTAGATGGGGTTTATGCTGTTTTGAGGCCCCTAGGAACATGTATGCTTGTGTTTGTGTGTTGTAGAATAGGTTTGATGCATGTTTGGAAGGTTTGGAGGCAAAATGTGCAAAAGGGAGCCAAGTTTCTGCCCTTTGGCAGAAACCAGGTTCGGCAGCCGAAGGATTTTCGGCCGCCGAACATGGCTGGGGAGGCAGCCTTTCGGCTGCCGAAGCTTGCCCCCGAAAGGAGACTTTCGTCTCTGTCTGGCAGTTTCGGCCCCCAAAAGTGCCGCCGAACATGCATGAGTTTCGTCTCTGTCTGGGACTTTCGGCCGCCGAAGGTGCCACCGAACCTGCCTGACTTTCGGCTCTGGAGGGACTTTTGGCTGCCGAACCTGCCGCCGAAAGTGCCCTGTCCAGGCCTCCTTTGCATGTTTTTCTATGGTTGTTCCATGATGTTTTAGGGGATTTTTGGGGAGTAGTTTATAGTTATGTTCAGGTATGTTTGGTCCCTCATTTGAGTCCACCTGTGTAGGTTCGGACCCGAGGAACCGAGGACCCCAGCAGTGAGTCCAGCTGCTTCGGTGTTGTCAGAGTCAGCCAGAGGTGAGTGGAACTAAACTTAATCTTTTAAATTAAGAAATTAAATGTTTTATCATGTTTCATGCATCATGATTATGCAATAGGATGATTGCATTAGTTTTCACGAATATGCCGCATTGCATCGATTGTTGTTGATGTGGGTGAATGTTGGATGACCCAATTAGTCCATGATAGGAAGACCAGGACCCCATTCTACGGCCTGGCACAGAGTAAGGAAAGACCAGGACCCCATTCTACGGCCTGGCACGGTAATGGGACTCGAAGACCAGGAGCCCAGAGGAGGCACTGGGATAATGGTAAGTAATGTATGTATGACAGGAAGACCAGGACCCCATGCTATGGCCTGGCACAGAGTTAGCTTGGACTAATTGGTGACAAGTTCACCTAACCCTTATGTGAATTGTCTGTGTTATGGTGCATCTCATTGGAGCATAGTGTTAATATGTTTTATAGTTCAACTCACTGGGCTTTTAGCTCACCCCTCTCCTTTTACCCCAGGCTTGCAGGTACAGGATAGAAGAGGAGGTCGGTTAGAGTAAAGCTTGTTTATGTAGTAAATAGAATGTGGACATGACAAATCATAGAACAATGTAATGTAAAAGTACAGTATAATTATGTAATGATGTTTTTGGATATTAGAGGTGTGCTTGACCATAGAATGTTGTTATCCCTTTTAATATATGATCTTGGATATTTTATGTCATTTATGCAACCAACTCAACATATGTTATGTCACCCATTTGGGGGCACTGATGAGATCCCACAGAGGGATCAATGTTTATGATTTATGTTATATACAGTGCATGCACAGGTTGAGTATGGTTGATGTATATGGAAAGAAAAGTTTTAAATTTTTATGTATGTTGTTGATCATGTATGGGATTATACAGGTTTACAGGTTAGATGTCAGGCTTGCTACGGGTCCCGGCGGCCTTAAGCCGATCTGGATCCTAGCGCCGGTAGCGGTCCGATTTTCGGGTCGTTACAGCAGATGCATTGCATAGTCCAAATGGCATTCTTCTAAAGGCAAAAGTGCCAAAAGGACAAGTGAAGGTGGTCTTCTTTTGGTCTTCTGGAGCAACTGGAATCTGATAAAAACCTGAATAACCATCAAGACAATAATAGTGAGATTTACCTGCAAGTCTTTCTAGCATCTGATCAATGAAAGGCAGTGGGAAGTGATCTTTTCTTGTGGCTGCATTGAGCTTCCTATAGTCCATGCACACTCTCCATCCATTCTGAACTCTAGTGGGAACAAGTTCTCCTTCAGCATTTGGCACAATAGTAATCCCAGTTTTCTTTGGGACTACATGCACAGGACTCACCCATTTGCTATCAGAAATTGGGCATATGATACCTGCATCAAGGAGCTTGACTATTTCTTTCTTTACTACCTCCATCATAGGTGGATTCAGTCTTCTTTGAGCATCTCTGACTGGCTTGCATTCATCCTCCATGTGTATTCTATGCATGCATGTGGAAGGAGAAATACCTTTGATGTCATCTATGGTCCATCCTATGGCTCCTTTATGCTTTTGTAGTGCTTTCAAGAGGCTTGCTTCTTCATGTTGGCTTAATTCATTGGACACTATTACTGGTAGTGTCTTGTCAGCTCCTAGGTACATGTATTTCAGATGGTTTGGAAGAGGCTTCAGATCTGATTCTGGTGCTTTCTGACTTGACTACAAAGGAGGACTGGAAGAGTTTGCTTGCGTTTGAGGCTGTGGAGCAAGGTTCGGCGGCCGAAGGATGTCTGTATTCGACGGCTGAAAAGTTTCAGTATATGTAGATTCATTCTGAAGTGGAGCAACAGAATTCGGTGTCTGAAGGACGGTCAGATTTGGCATTCGAAAGAGGTCTGGATTCGGCGGCTGAAAGTTTTCAGTGTGCTGGGCAGGCTGTGGCGATGGATTCTGCGTTTGGAAGGCAGTCGGGTTCGGCGGCCGAAAGTTGTCTGTATTCGGCGGCCGAAAATCTTCAGTCTGTGCAACATCAATCTGTTGGATGCTATAGACTGTTTCTTTGAGTTTTGGCTCTTTCTGGCTCTCAATCTGTACCTGATCAGTATCTCTGCAGAAATCACTGTTAAGAATATCATCTTGATTTTCATCAAAAATTTCCTGGCTCAGACAGTCAACAATATCAAGACCATAAACAGGGGACATATCATGTGGATATTTCATGGCATCATAGACATTAAACTTAATCACTTCCCCTTCAAACTCCATAGTCAAAGTACCATCATGCACATCAATCTTAGTTCTAGCAGTACTCAAGAAAGGACGTCCAAGAAGGATATCAGAACTAGTATTGCAACTATCTTCCTTAGTATCAATCACATAAAAATCTGCAGGAAAGACAAGTTCATCTACTTGAATTAACACATCTTCTAGAACACCTATGGGGTATACCACAGATCTATCAGCTAATTGGATCACAACTCTCGTGTCTTTCAGTGCACATGCATTCAGAGATTTATAGATGGAAAGAGGCATAACATTGATGGATGCACCAAGATCACACATGGCTTTCTTGATTCCAACATTCTCAATTTTGCAAGAAATAGCAAACATACCTTTGTCTTTGCATTTAGTAGGGAGTTCTCTTTTAATCACAGCAGTGACAACCTCACCTACACTTACTTTCTCTCTTGTAGCTAGCTTTCTTCTATTGGTGCACAATTCTTTTAGAAATTTTACGTACCTGGGAATCTGCTTAACAGCATCTAGCAGTGGTATATTGATTTCCACTTTTCTGAAAGTCTCAAGAATCTCCTTTTCTTGCTTTTCTTTTTGTGTTCTTTCAAATCTTTTTGGGAAAGGAGGTGGAATGTGAAAATGTACCTTTTGTTCAGTCTTTTGCGCAAGAGGTGCTACAGGTGCTTGCCCTTGCACAACTGGCTCTTCAGAATGCGCTGGAGAGGCTTCTGAATCATTTGGTTCTTGCGCTTCTTGCTCATAACTAGCATTTTGAAGTTCTTTTCCACTTCTCAAAGTAATGGCACTTACATGACCCACTACAGTGACATAGATCAAGAGCTTCTTGGGTTTAGCAGGTTACTACAAGAGGTTCATTCAGGACTTCTCAAAGATTGCAGCTCCCATGACCAGACTGACTAAGAAGAACCAGAGGTTTGTATGGACCGACCAGTGTGAGGAGAGCTTTGAAGAGCTAAAGAAGAGGTTGACTTCAACACCAGTGTTAACTCTGCCATCTAGTAATGAAGACTTCTCAGTCTATTGCGATGCGTCCCGTGTGGGACTGGGTTGTGTGCTAATGCAGAATGAAAGGGTGATTGCTTATGCTTCTAGGCAACTAAAGAAGCACGAGTTGAATTACCCTACACATGACCTAGAAATGGCAGCGGTAATCTTTGCACTCAAGATGTGGAGGCATTACCTTTATGGGGTAAAATGTGAGATCTTCACAGATCATAAAAGCCTGCAGTACATCCTGAGTCAAAGAGAGCTGAATTTGAGGCAGAGAAGATGGGTAGAACTGCTCAGTGACTATGATTGCAAGATCCAGTACCATCCGGGTAAAGCGAATGTTGTGGCAGACGCCTTAAGCCGGAAATCACTTGGCAGTTTGTCCCATATTTCAGTAGAGAGGAGGCCAGTAGTGAGGGAGTTCTTCGAGCTCATCAATGAAGGTCTACAGTTGGAGTTGTCTGGTACAGGTGCTTTGATAGCCCAGATGAGAGTGGCACCCATGTTTCTGGAGCAGGTGGCTCAGAAACAGCACGAGGACCCAGAGTTAGTGAAGATTGCCAGGACTGTTCAGTCGGGCAAGAATGAAGAATTCAGATTTGACAGCAAGGGGATCCTCCGCTATGGGAATAGATTGTGTGTACCAGATCACGTGGGACTGAAGGGAGACATTATGAGGGAAGCTCATAATGCCAGATACAGTGTTCACCCTGGGGCCACCAAAATGTATCAAGATCTGAAGAGAGTGTATTGGTGGCCAGCTATGAAGAGAGAAGTGGCACAGTTTGTGTCAGCCTGCGAAATATGTCAGAGGGTGAAGCTGGAACACTAGAAGCCAGCCGGAATGCTTAATCCACTGTCGATTCCAGAGTGGAAATGGGAGAATATAGCTATGGACTTCCTAGTGGGGTTACCGGCAGCGTCCAACAGATTAGACTCCATATGGGTGATTGTGGACAGACTAACCAAATCTGCTCACTTCATCCCTGTCAGGAGTAACTACTCTGTGGACAAGTTGGCACAGGTGTATGTTGATGAGGTTGTTAGGTTGCATGGGGTTCCTGTTTCAATAGTGTCTGATAGAGGGCCCCAGTTCACCTCCAGGTTTTGGCAGAGTCTGCAGAACGCTATGGGTACCAGGTTGGATTTTAGCACTGCCTTCCATCCACAGACGGACGGACAGTCAGAGAGGACCATCCAGACAATAGAGGATATGCTCAGAATGCGTGTGCTGGATTTTGGCAGTTCTTGGAGGTAGCATCTACCTCTAGTGGAGTTTGCCTACAATAACAGCCATCATGCTAGCATAGGGATGGCTCCATATGAAGTTTTGTATGGAAGGAAGTGCAGATCGCCTGTCTGTTGGGAGGAAGTTGGAGAAAAGGCCTTAGCAGGGCCTGAGCTTGTAGAGATCACCAGCAGAGTGGTGCCCATAATCAGAGAAAGGATCAAGATTGCTGCAAGCAGGCAAAAGAGTTATGCAGATGTCCGCAGAAGACAAGTAGAGTTTCAGGAGGGGGATTTGGTATTGCTCAGGGTGTCTCCAATGAAAGGGGTGATTCGGTTCGGAAAGAAGGGTAAGCTAGCTCCGCGGTACATCGGACCCTTTGAAGTCTTGCAAAAGATTGGGAATGTATCGTACAAGCTGGACTTGCCTGCTTCAATGGAGAGAATCCATCCGGTTTTCCATGTTTCCATGTTAAGAAAGTTCGTGTCAGATGCGGGCAAGGTTCTCAGTGAGCCTGATGTGGAGATCCAGGAAGATCTCATCTATGTTGAGCAGCCAGTACGGATCCTAGACACCCAGATTAGAAAGTTGAGAAATAAGGAAATCTCGATGGTGAAAGTCCTTTGGAATCAACCTGGGAGACACGGGAGTCCATGCTCTAGCAATATCCTCATCTCTTCTAAGGTGAGTGTTATGTGCTTTGTATGTGTGTTGATGTTTTATGCTATGCATGTGTTGTTCGGTGAACATTCGGGGATGAATGTTCTTAAGGGGGAAAGAATGTAATACCCGGCTAGACTCCGGTATCGGAATTCCTACCGTCTGGTGGAATCTCGGATGTCGGAAACCTCTAGAAGGGTAAAATCATGTTTTTATAGAATGTTTTAGTGTATTTTATGGTTTTAAGCAAGAAAGAAATTAAGTTTTGAATGAAAATAGTCTTGAGAGGAAGACTCAGGTTCGGCCGCCGAACCTCAAGTTCGGCCACCGAACATGCATGCGCTTCGGGAGCGCTTTAGGCCCCCGAAGGCATAAGTGAGGGAAGTCCAGGTTCGGCCGCCGAACATGGCATGCATGCGGAGGCACGTTAGGCCCCCGAAAGTGGCCTGGCCAGCCACCTATAAAGGGGTCCCTTGTCCGAAACGGGCGAGCTTTTCTCTCCATTTTCGGCCAAGGTGAGCTCTCCGCCATCCCTTATTGATTTTGAGCTTCTTCCTTCGAGTTTTCATGATTTCTTATGGATTTTAACTTGGTTTTTGAAGATTGCGAGCTTAGATCGAAGTTGTGAAGCTTGGAGACCTCAGGAACCTATCTTCCCCAAATTTCCAAGTTAGGTCACACTCTCTCTCGATCTTCAAGAGGTAAGGGTTGATCTTGAGCTCATTGTATGTTTAAGCAAGTTTTAAGTTGATTCATGGGGTAGAAATGCAAGTATAGGTTTATGTTGAGTTTAAGGGTTTATGTTGAGTTATTGTGCAATGTGGGTTGTTTATGTGTGTTTGATGTGTTGTAGTTGGGGTTTAGGATAGTTTGAAGCCCCTAGGAGCTACTGTATGTGTTTATACATGTTTTGGTTGAGTTGTGAAGTTTGGGAGGCATTTTTCCATGTTAGAGGCTGAGTTTCTGCCCTTTGGAAAGAACTCAGGTTCGGCAGCTGAAGGGATTTTCGGCCGCCGAACCTGCCTGTGGAGGCCAACTTTCGGCTGCCAAACCCTGCCCCCGAAAGTGGACTTTCAGCTTTGGAAGGGAGTTTCGGCCGCCGAAGGTGCCGCCGAACATGCATGAGTTTCGTCTCTGGAGGGAACCTTTGGCCGCCGAAAGTGCAGCCGAAGGTGCATGACTTTCGGCTCTGGAGGGACTTTCGACCGCCGAACCTGCCGCCGAAAGTGCCCTGTGCAGCCTTCCTTTGCATGATTTTTGTGATTATTTTAAGGTGTTTTAGAGGGGGTTTTTGGGGAGTATCTTAGAGTCATATTTATGTATGTTTGGTCCCTCATTTGAGTCCACCCGTGTAGGTTCGGACCCGAGGAACCGAGGACCCAGTGTCTGTCAGAGCTAGCCAGAGATGAGTGAAATAACTCTCTACGTTTTAAAGCAAATAATGTAAGTTTTAGCATGATTCACGCATCATGAATGCCATGAGATATACTAGGGTGCTTGCATTAGAATCCACAAATATGTTGCATTGCATATTATGTTGTTGATGTGGATGAATGTTGAATGATCCATTAGCCCTCATATGTTATGATATGATGATATGATATGGAAGTCCAGGCGTGTCTGCTCTACGCCCCTGGCACAATGTAAGAGAAAGTCCGGGTGTGGCCTGCACTACGCCTTCAGCATGATTGGATATGTATGTTATGCTATGGAAGTCCACGCGTGCCTGCTCTACGCCCCTGGCATGTTTAGACTGTATAGAGGGCTAACTGGTGACAAGTTCATCCTTGATGTGATTTGTTTGTGCTGTGATGTATTCCATGTTATCATATGTTTTAAATACTATGTTTTATTATTCTGCTCACTGGGCTCTAGTAGCTCACCCCACTCCCTTAACCCCAGGTTTGCAAGTACGGGTTAGACCAGGAGGTCAGCTAGAGTAAAGTCGTGGTTATGTAATAGCTAGTGGTGGACATGATAAATATTGTAATGTAATGTTCAGTTCAGTAATGTAATGTATAGTATTGAATAATTATGTAATGAAATGATGTTATTAAGGATTAGAGTGGTGCTTGACCTTAGTATGTTGTTTATCCCTTTTAATACATGATCCTTCAAATGTAATGGTTTAATGATATTTTATGAAAACCAAACTCAATGTATGAATGAATGTTACCCATTGGAGCATAGTTGAGGACTCCAATAAGGGGATTGATGATTATGAGTTGTGCATGCACAGGTTGAGTTTGGAAATTGAATGAAAAAAGTTCAAATTTTATGTATGTGTTGATCATGTATGGGATTTAACAGGTTTACAGGTTTTATGATAGGCTTGCTACGGGTCCCGGCGGCCTTAAGCCGACCCGGATCCTAGCGCCGGTAGCGGTCCGATTTTCGGGTCGTTACAGATAGGTATCCGAGCCCTAGGTTCATATGGTCGGACCTAAAGTGTCGGGCTCATAGATGTTCTAGAAGGTCAAGCACAATAGGAAAAATCATGTCCACTAGAATAGGATGTAGAGTCCTGTCTTGAATGTTGATGTGAAATGCCATGATTTTATGCATGTGCATTAATGATATGCTATGTATGTGATGTATGTGATGCGAGTTCATGTGTTTGCACATGAACCATTTGATGCTAATGTTTATGTGATGTGTGTTGTTTTTCAGTAAACAGGATGAGAGGAACTCGTCGATCTGCACGATTGACTGGAGTACCACCGGAGGATGAGGGCATGAGTGCCCGTCCCCCTGCATTGCCTAGGGCAATGTCTAGCAGGTCTAGCAGGGAAAGAGCAGTGAGAGACCCTAGAAGATCTTTGGATATGAACAGAAGCAGATCAGTAAGAGGAACAGTTCAAGGAGGAATGTCTGAGGATGTGGGGGATGATATGGATGTGGATCAGAGGAGGGATGGCAGTCTTGGAGTGAGGATGTCGGAGGAGGGTATGGGAGAGTCCCAAGGAGGCACTCAGGCCTCGGGATTTGTTCAGCCACCCCAGTACCCACCATTTTCATAGAACCCCGGGTATTCGATGGGAGGTACATCGGATTACCCCAGCTTTAATCCTTACCCCTCTTGTAATACCCGGCTAGAGTCTGGCATCAAAAATCCTGTAGTCCGGTGGAATCTCGGATGCTGGAACCCTCTAGAAGGGTATAGATATGTTTTTCTAAAGTGTTTTGATATGTTTTAATGTTTTAAGTATAAAGGAAATGAGTTTCTTTTGAAAGAAAAGAGCCAAGGAAGAAATGCAAGGTTCGAACGCCGAAGGTGAGTTTTCGGCCGCCGAACATGCATGGCATTCGGTTTCACGTTTGGCCACCAAAGGTGGTCTGGCCAGTCACCTATAAAAGGCCCTAGGTAGGTGAAATGGATAAGTTTCTTCCATTTTCACAGGCAGAGGTGAGATCATGCTCTTCCTTGGGTGTGTTTCATGATTTCTTCAAATCTTTCCAAGCTTTGAGAGATTTTTATGATTGTTTGAAGGTTTTGAGCAAAAGACCAAAGTTTTGAAGTTTGGAGACTTTGAGAGCTTGATTCTCCATATCTCCACGTTAGGATCACCTATCCTCAAGATCTTTCAGAGGTAAGTGTGGATCCTTAGCTTCTCTTGTGTTTTCTGAAGGTTTTATGGAGTTGTTTGGGTAGATAGGCATGTTTAGGTTAAGTTGAGGTTTTTGGTTGAGTTTTGGTCAAAGCATGCTTATGTGTTGGTTGCGTTGTTTGTTTGGGGTTCTAAGTTAGTTTTGGACCCTTTGTGCCTATACTTGAGTATATGCAGGTTGTGGCTTTGTTGGTTGCATGTTTGAGTGAAGTTTTTGGGCACGTTTGCATGAAGCAGAACAAGTTTCTGCCTAACTGGAAAATCCAGTTTCGGCTGCCGAAAGAGGGTTCGGCCGCCGAACATGCTAAGGAGGTGGTTTCGGCTGCCTAAGCTTGCCTCAGCTTACCCCCGAAAGTTTGGACTTTCGGCTCTGGAGCGGGGTTTCGGCCGCCGAAGGTTTGAGACTTTCATCTCTGGAGTGCCTTTCAGCCCCCGAACCTTGCCCCCGAAAGGGTTCGGCTGCCGAAAGTAAAGTTCGGCCGCCGAAGGTGCTTGAGTTTTGTCTCTGGAAGGGACATTCGGCCTTCGAACCTGCCGCCGAAAGTGCCCTGTCCAGCCTTCTTTTGCATGCTTTATGCGATTGTTTTAGAAGCTTTTAGGGGGATTTTGGGGAGCTTGATAGAGATGTTCTTGAGCTAGTTTGGTCCCTCATTTGAGTCCATCTGTGTAGGCACAGACCAGAGGAACCAAAGAGATCAGCAGTGAGCACTGCTTCAGAGTCAGTTCAGAGTCAGCCAGAGGTGAATGGAACTAAACTTAAATCTTTTAAATTGAGAAATTAAATGCTTTTAGCATGTTTCATGCACCATGACTATGCAGTAGGATGATTGCACTAGAAATCACGAATATGCTGCATTGCATTCCCTATCTGTGTTGTATGGGTGATAGTGGATGATCCAATAGTCCCTGAGAAAGACCAGGACCCCATTCTACGGCCTGGCGCGGGTTATGGTAAGTTATGTTGTGTACAGGAAGACCAGGACCCCATTCTACGGCCTGGCATGAGATTAGGATGTCGGGACTAATTGGGGACATGTTCACCCGAGATTATGTGAATTGTCTGTGTTTTGATGCATTCCATGAGAGCATGTTTTATTGTTCTACTCACTGGGCTATAGTAGCTCATCCCTCTCCCTTAACCCTAGTGTTGCAGGTCTAGAGTACAGGGAAAGTTCAGCAGGGTACTGAACGAGTAAAGAGTTTTTGTATAGTTTAATGTGGACATGTAATATTGTAAAGAAATGTAATAGCTTTGTATAGAGTTAGAATTGTGCTTGACCTATTTGTATTGTAAACCCTTTTTGTATACATGATCTGTTTATGTAAATGTTTTATGCGAATGTGAAAAACCAAGTTTAACTGTTATTGTGTGGACCCAACTGGAGTTTTTGATGAGGGCTCTAGTAAGGGGGTCTGTGCACAGAGATAGTGCATGCACAGGTTGAACCTTGGTACAGAGCAAAGTTTTATTTCTCACAGAAAATGTATGATCATGTATGGGAGTTTACAGGTACACATAGGGTATAGCAGGCTTGCTACGGGTCCCAGCGGCCTTAAGCAGATCTGGATCTTAGCACCGGTAGCGGTCCGGTTTCCGGGTCGTTACAGATTAGTATTAGAGCCCTAGGTTCCTATGGTCGGACCTATAGAGAGAGTGTCGGGCTCATAGAGGTTATAGTTGGTCGAGCACAATAGGAAATCATGTCCACTAGGATAGGATGTGGAGTCCTGTCTATTTGATGATGTGAAATGCCATGGTTATGCATGTGCATTGTTGATATGTGATGTTTATATGCTGATGTGCTATGTTATGTGTTGTGTTCTCAGAGTTAAGATGCGAGGAACTCGTCGATCTGCACGATTGACTGGAGTCCCACCAGAAAGTGAGGGTGCAGCTGCTCATCCTCCTGCGTTGCCAAGGGCGAGGTCGCAAAGATCAAGCAGGGAGGGTACGTCAAGGGACCCTAGAAGGTCTTTTGACGAGAGCAGAAGAGGAGTAGAAAGAGGAGGGAGCTCAGAGGAAGTGAGGGAGGCTATGGATGTTGATCAGTCAAGAGATGAAAGTATGGGTATGGGCAGATCTGAAGAGGGTATGGGAGAATCTCAGGGAGGCGCTCAGGCCTCGGGGTTTGGTTATCCACCCCATTATCCACCCTTTCCTCAGGGCCCGGGGTATCCAATGGGAGGTACGTCGGATTACTCCAGTTTTACCCCATATCCTACCTACATGCCTTACATGCCTTATCCTCCTTTTTACCCATCATATCCCATGTATCCACCCACACCTTTCCACCCCAGTTCAGCATACCCAGATCCAAGTTCAGCACCTTCTGCACCACCACCAGAACCAGAACCAGTAGCTCCTGTTGTCCAAGTACCTCAACCTAGCTCAGCTGAGGGAAGTAAAGTGAAAATGATAGAGTATCTGAAGTTGGATGCTCCCAAGTTCAATACGGGAGATGATCCATTTGAGTACCTCAGAACGGTTAAGATGATAACCGATGAGTTGGGAGCTGATGATTGCAGAGCCATTGAGATGGCAGGGTTTACACTCAAATGCAAGAAAGCTCGAGAGTGGTTCAAGAATTATGTGGACCCCAGGTTGGACAGCATGTCGTGGGGAGAGTTCGCCAATGAGTTTGCAGGGTGGGCTTTTCCTGACAGTTTCAGAGAGCTGAAAGTGATAGAATTTGAGCAGTTGAGGCAGACCGAGGAGATGAGTGTAGATGAATACACAGACAAGTTCCTGGATCTACTTCAGTATGTGGGTCAGGCTTATGACACTGACCAGAAGAAGGCAAGGAGATATACCATGAGACTGCATTCTAGGTATTCCTCCTTGATTCTTCCAGCAGAGAAAGAGAGTTTCCACTCTATTGTGGATGCCGCCAGAAAGATGGAGGCGAGTGCCATCATTCAGGGAGCAGTAAAACAGCAGGTGGCACAGCCTTCGGGTTCTAAGACCCCCAGTGCAGCAACTTTAGGCAGCAAGAAATGGGCAAAGGCAAAAGGAACAAAGAATAAGTTCTGGAGCAAGATTAAATCTGGTCTGGGAATGGGTAGTGGCTTAAGCTCTGGCGCAAGCAGTTCAGTATGTGGGAGATGTGGGAGACCACACAAAGGAGCTTGTCGGATGGGATCTTCAGCCTGCTTTAAGTGTGGGCAGGAGGGACATTTTGCTCGAGAATGTCCTCAGGCGACCTTTGTGGCACCATCCCAGCAGATGAGCTCAGGCAGTGTGGTACAGCCAGCAGCTCCAGCCATGCCTTCGAGCAGTGGCAGAGGTAGAGGAAGAGGGTCAGCCTCTTCTCCAGCAGCAGGTTCCCGAGGAGGAGGTCCGGTAGCCCCAGCACGGATCTTCACTGTGACTCAGGAGGAGGCTAGCACATCTCACACTGTGGTGTCAGGTAATCTCATCATTGGGTGTTCTGATGTGTATGCTTTGATGGACCCCGGTGCTTCTCATTCCTTCATTGCTTCTGGAGCCGTAGAGAGGTTGGGTCTGATCATTTCTGAGTTGGAGTGTCCTCTCTAGGTCAGTGGACCCAAATGTGACCCATCAGTGACAGAGTCAGTCTGTCGTTTTAGTCCAGTGTTCATAGAGGGTAGATGCCTTCCAGCTGACCTTGTGGTTCTAGATTTGATGGATTTTTATGTCATTCTAGGGATGGATTGGCTATCTACATATGGTGCTACCTTGGACTGTAGAGACAAGGTAGTTAGTCTCAAAGATCAGGATGGGTCAGCATGTGTCTTCAGAGGAGACAAGAGGGGTACACCCAGAGGTTTGATCTTGGCCCTTCAGGCTCATAGGTTGCTTGGGAGGGGTTGTCAGGGGTTTCTAGCTCATGTGAGAGAGCTAGATAAGCAGGTTAGGGAACCAACCTCGGTACCAGTAGTCCAAGAATTCCCAGATGTCTTCCCATACGAGCTTCTAGGACTACCACCTGATAGGGAGATAGAGTTTGAAATAGAACTGCTGCCTGGTACTAGACCTATCTCTATTCCTCCCTACAGGATGGCACCAGTAGAGTTAAAAGAGCTGAAAGAGCAGCTGCAAGAGTTGGTAGATAAGGGTTTCATCTGCCCTAGTACCTCACCTTGGAGTGCTCCAGTGCTGTTTGTCAGGAAGAAGGATAGATCCCTCAGACTTTGTATCGACTATAGACAGTTGAACAAGGTCACTACCAAGAATAAGTATCCCCTGCCTAGGATCGATGATCTATTCGACCAGCTAGCTGAAGCAAGTTGTTTCTCTAAAATAGATCTGAGGTCCGGGTATCATCAGTTGAGAGTCAGAGAAGCAGATGTGCCAAAGACTGCTTTCAGGACCAGATATGGGCATTATGAGTTCTTAGTACTGCCGTTCGGGTTGACTAACGCCCCTGCAGCATTCATGGATCTCATGAATAGAGTTTTTAGCGAGTATCTGGATCACTTTGTTATTGTCTTCATCGATGATATCTTAGTGTATTCCAGAGATGCAGAGGAGCATGCCCAGCATCTGAGGATAGTTCTGCAGACACTGAGAGAGCATGGATTATATGCCAAGTTCTCGAAGTGTGAGTTTTGGTTGAGGAGCATTTCATTCTTGGGGCATGTAGTGTCGGCAGAAGGTATTGAGGTAGACCCCAATAAGATAGAGGCTGTAGCTAACTGGCCCAGACCCACTACAGTAACTGAGATTAAAAGCTTTTTGGGTTTGGCAGGTTACTACAGGAGGTTCGTTTAGGACTTCTCGAAAATAGCTGCTCCTATGACCAAACTGTCTCAGAAAAATCAGAAGTTTGTCTGGTCAGATCAATGTGAAGAAAGCTTCGAAGAGCTTAAGAGAAGATTAACATCAGCACCGGTGTTAGCTCTGCCAGTCAGTAATGAGGACTTCACAGTGCTCTGTGATGCATCCCGAGTGGGACTAGGTTGTGTTTTAATGCAGAATGAGAGGGTGATCGCTTATGCTTCTAGGCAGCTGAAGAAGCACGAGTTGAATTACCCCACACATGACCTAGAGATGGCAGCAGTTATCTTTGCACTCAAGATGTGGAGGCATTACCTTTACGGGGTTAAATGCGAAATCTTTACTGATCACAAGAGTTTACAGTACATCTTGAGTCAGAGAGAGCTGAACTTGAGGCAGAGAAGGTGGGTAGAACTGCTCAGTGACTATGATTGTAAGATCCAGTATCATCCGGGTAAGGCGAATGTTGTGGCAAACGCCCTAATCCGGAAAGCACTTGGCAGTTTATCCCATATAGCGGCAGAGCGAAGACCAGTAGTGATGGAGTTTTATAAGCTCATCGACGAAGGGCTACAGCTAGAATTGTCTGGTACAGGTGTGTTGATAGCACAGATGAGAGTGACACCAGTGTTTCTGGAGCAGGTGGCTCAGAAACAGCATGAGGACCCTGAGTTAGTGAAAATTGCCAGGACTGTTCAGTCAGGCAACAATGCAGAGTTCAGATTTGATAACCAAGGGATCCTCCGCTATGGGAGTCGACTATGTGTACCATATGACATCAGTTTGAAAGGAGACATTATGAGAGAAGCTCATAATGCTAGGTACAGTGTTCACCCAGGAGCCACCAAGATGTATCAAGATCTGAAGAGAGTGTATTGGTGGCCAGCTATGAAGAAAGAAGTGGCACAGTTTGTGTCCGCCTGTGAAGTTTGCCAACGGGTGAAACTGGAACATCAGAAGCCGGCTAGAATGCTTAACCCACTGCCGATTCCAGAGTGGAAATGGGAGAACATAGCTATGGATTTTGTAGTGGGCTTACCGGCAGTGTCCAACAGACTAGACTCCATATGGGTGATTGTGGACAGACTGACTAAATCTGCTTACTTCATTCCTATTAGGAGTACTTACTCGGTGGATAAGTTAGCACAGGTCTATATGGAAGAGATAATAAGGTTGCATGGAGTCCCAGTGTCTATAGTATTAGATAGAGGATTTCAGTTTACCTCCAGGTTTTGGCGGAGTCTGCAGAGTGCTATGGGCACAAGGTTAGAGTTTAGCACTGCTTTCCATCCACAGACTGACGGACAGTTAGAGAGGACCATCCAGACCATAGAGGATATGCTTAGAATGTGTGTGTTAGACTTTGGCGGTTCTTGGAGGTAGCATCTACCTTTGGTGGAATTTGCCTACAATAACAGCCATCATGCTAGCATAGGGATGGCTCCTTATGAAGCTTTGTATGGGAGGAAGTGCAGATCACCTGTTTGCTGGGAAGAAGTAGGAGAAGCGGCTCTTGTAGGGCCAGAGTTAGTGGAAATCACCAGCAGAGTGGCGCCCCTTATCAGAGAGAGAATCAGGACTACTCAGAGCAGGCAGAAAAGCTATGCAGACGTTCGCACGAAGCAGTTAGAGTTTCAGGAGGGTGATATGGTATTGCTAAAGGTGTCTCCAATGAAAGGAGTGGTTCGTTTTGGAAAGAAGGGTAAGCTAGCTCCACGGTACATTGGACCCTTTGAGATCTTGCAGCAAATCGGGAATGTGTCGTACAAGCTGGATTTACCTACTTCTATGGAAAGGATTCACTCGGTGTTTCATGTTTCTATGTTATGGAAGTTTGAGTCAGATCTGAGTAAGGTTCTTAGTGAACCTGATGTGGAGATCCTTAGAGATCTCACCTATGTAGAGAAGCCAGTGCGGATCCTTGACACGCAGATCAGAAAGTTGAGGAACAAGGAGATTCCGATGGTGAAAGTCCTATGGAACCACCACAATATAGAAGAGTGCACCTGGGAGACATGGGAGTCTATGCTCCAGCAGTATCCATATCTGTTTTAAGGTTAGATTTTCCTCTTCTTTCTGTGTTTATTTGTTTGAGGAACATTCGGGGACGAATGTTCTTAAGGGGGGGAGAATGTAATAGCCGGCTAGAGTCTGGCATTGGAAATCCTGTAGCCCGGTGAAATCTCGGATGCTGGAACCCTCTAGAAGGTTATAGATATGTTTTTCTAAAGTGTTTTGATATGTTTTAATGTTTTAAGTATAAAGGAAATGAGTTTGTTTTGAAAGAAAAGAGCCAAGGAAGAAATGCAAGGTTCGGCCGCCGAAGGTGAGTTTTTGGCCGTCGAACATGCATGGCATTCGGTTTTACGTTTGGCCGCCGAAGGTGGTCTGGCCAGTCACCTATAAAAGGCCCTAGGTCGGTGAAATGGATAAGTTTCATCCATTTTCACAGGCAGAGGTGAGATCATGCTCTTCCTTGGGTGTGTTTCATGATTTCTTCAAATCTTTCCAAGCTTTGAGAGATTTTTATGATTGTTTGAAGGTTTTGAGCAAAAGACCAAAGTTTTGAAGTTTGGAGACTTTGAGAGCTTGATTCTCCATATCTCCACGTTAGGATCACCTATCCTCAAGATCTTTCAGAGGTAAGTGTGGATCCTTAGCTTCTCTTGTGTTTTCTGAAGGTTTTATGGAGTTGTTTGGGTAGATAGGCATGTTTAGGTTAAGTTGAGGTTTTTGGTTGAGTTTTGGTCAAAGCATGCTTATGTGTTGGTTGCGTTGTTTGTTTGGGGTTCTAAGTTAGTTTTGGACCCTTTTGTGCCTATACTTGAGTATATGCAGGTTGTGGCTTTGTTGGTTGCATGTTTGAGTGAAGTTTGGGCACGTTTGCATGAAGCAGAACAAGTTTCTGCCTAACTGGAAAATTCAGTTTCGGCCGCCGAACATGCTAAGGAGGTGGTTTCGGCTGCCTAAGCTTGCCCCCGAAAGTTTGGACTTTCGGCTCTGGAGCGGGGTTTCGGCCGCTGAAGGTGCCGCCGAAGGTTTGAGACTTTCGTCTCTGGAGTGCCTTTCAGCCCCCGAAAGGGTTCGGCTGCCGAAAGTAAAGTTCGGCCGCCGAAGGTGCTTGAGTTTCGTCTCTGGAAGGGACATTCGGCCGCCGAACCTGCCGCTGAAAGTGCCCTGTCCAGCCTTCTTTTGCATGCTTTATGCGATTGTTTTAGGAGCTTTTAGGGGGGTTTTGGGGAGTTTGATAGAGATGTTCTTGAGCTAGTTTGGTCCCTCATTTGAGTCCATCTGTGTAGGCACAGACTAGAGGAACCAAAGAGATCAGCAGTGAGCACTGCTTCAGAGTCAGTTCAGAGTCAGCCAGAGGTGAGTGGAACTAAACTTAAATCTTTTAAATTGAGAAATTAAATGCTTTTAGCATGTTTTATGCACCATGACTATGCAGTAGGATGATTGCACTAGAAATCACGAATATGCTGCATTGCATTCCCTATCTGTGTTGTGTGGGTGATAGTGGATGATCCAATAGTCCCTGAGAAAGTCCAGGACCCCATTCTACGGCCTGGCACGAGATTAGGATGTTGGGACTAATTGGGGACATGTTCACCCAAGATTATGTGAATTGTCTGTATAGTGATGCATTCCATGAGAGCATGTTTTATTGTTCTACTCACTGGGCTATAGTAGCTCATCCCTCTCCCTTAACCCCAGTGTTGCAGGTCCAGAGTACAGGGGAAGTTCAGCAGGGTACTGAACGAGTCAAGAGTTTTTGTATAGTTTAATGTGGACATGTAATATTGTAAAGAAATGTAATAGCTTTGTATAGAGTTAGAATTGTGCTTGACCTATTTGTATTGTAAACCCTTTTTGTATACATGATCTGTTTATGTAAATGTTTTATGCGAATGTGAAAAACTAGGTTTAACTGTTATTGTGTGGACCCAACTGGAGTTTTTGATGAGGGCTCTAGTAAGGGGGTCTGTGCACAGAGATAGTGCATGCACAGGTTGAACCTTGGTACATAGCAAAGTTTTATTTCTCACAGAAAATGTATGATCATGTATGGGAGTTTACAGGTACACAGAGGGTATAGCAGGCTTGCTACGGGTCCCGACAGCCTTAAGCCGATCTGGATCCTAGCGCCGGTAGCGGTCCGGTTTCTGGGTCGTTACACCTCTCACATGCCATACCCACCTTTCTACCCACCATACCCACAGTACCCTATGTACCCACCCCCGTCCTTCTACCCAGGTACAGCAAACCCTACCCTAGGGGATGCTGCACCTCCTCCACCACCAACAGCACCTACTGTCCCAGAAACCCAAATGCCTAAACCTAGCTCATCTGGAGGGAGCAAGGTCAAGATGACCGACTACATGAAGCTGGGTGCTCCCCAGTATGAAACCGGTGATGACCCGTTTGTGTATCTTGAGAGGGTCAAGATGATTACAGATGAGATAGGAGCTGATGACAGTAGAGCCATTCAGATGGCTGGGTTCACACTAAAATGCAAGAAGGCCCGAGAGTGGTTTAAAAGCTATGTGAAACCGAGGTTGGACAGCTTATCATGGGAGGAGTTTGCAAATGAGTTTGCAGGATGGGCTTTCCCTGACAGTTCAAGGGAATTGAAGATGATTGAATTTGAGCAGTTGAGACTGTAATACCCGGCTAGACTCCGGTATCGGAATTCCTACCGTCCGGTGGAATTTCGGATGTCGGGAACTTCTAGAAGGGTAAAGACATGTTTTATAAAATGTTTTCATGAATTTTAATGTTTTAAAGTATGAAACTAAATGAGTTTTTGCATGAAAATAGCATTGGAGGAAAACCCAGGTTCGGCCGCCGAAAGTCAAGTTCGGCCGCCGAACATGCATGCGTTTTGGAGGCACGTTAGGCCCCCGAAAGCATGAGTTAGGGAAGTTCAGGTTCGGCCGCCGAAAGTCAAGTTCGGCCGCCGAACATTTGCATGGATGCGGAGGCACATTCGGCCCCCGAACGTGGCCTGGCCAGCCACTATATAAGGGGCACTTAGCCGAAATGGGCGAGCTTTCTCCCATTTTCGGCCACAGCAAGCTTCCGACTTTCCCTTTGCAACCCTAGTGTTCTTCCTCCAAATCCCCACCATTTTTCTTGAGTTTTAAGCTTGCATTGAAGGTTTGAACTTTTGAAACAAGTTTTGGAGCTTTGGGAACTCAGGAGCTCATCTTCTTGGATCTCCAAGTTTAGGTCGTCTCCCTCTCGATCTTCAAGAGGTAAGAGCCGATCTTAAGCTCCTTCTGTGTTTTCAATAAGTTTTATGCTAGATCGATGGGTAGAAATGCATGTTAGGTTATATGTGGAGTTATGGGTTAACCTTGATGTCTTGGACAATGTATGTTGTTTCTGTGTGTTTGAAGTGTTGTAGTTGGGGTATTTGATGTTTTGAGGCCCCTAGGAACTTGTATGCATGTTTTAACTGAGGTATATGCATGATTGGTGAGTTTGGAGGCGAAAATGCATTTGGGAGCCAAGTTTCTGCCCTTCGGCAGAAACCAGGTTCGGCAGCCGAAGGCACTTTCGGCCGCCGAACATGGCTGGTGAGGCAGGCCTTTCGGCTGCCGAAGTTGCCCCCGAAGGGAGACTTTCGTCTCTGTCTGGGACTTTCGGCCGCCGAAGGTGCCGCCGAACATGCATGAGTTTCGTCTCTGTCTGGGAGTTTCGGCCGCCGAAGGTGCCGCCGAACCTGCCTGACTTTCGGCTCTGGAGGGACTTTCGGCCGCCGAACCTGCCGCCGAAAGTGCCCTGTTCAGCCATTTCTTGCATGTTGTTATGTGATTGTTTCATGATGTTTTAGGGGGTTTTTGGGGAGTATATTAGAGTTATGTTTATGTATGTTTGGTCCCTCATTGGAGTCCACCTGTGTAGGTTCGGACCCGAGGAACCGAGGACCCCAGCAGTGAGCCAGCTGCTACAGAGTTTGTCAGAGCTAGCCAGAGGTGAGTGGAATAAACCTTAAGTTTTAAATAAATGAAATATGAATTTTGAGCATGATCCATGCATCATGAATGCCATGAGATATAATAGGTTGCTTGCATTAGTATTCACGAATATGTTGCATTGCATTTATGATGTTAATGTTGATGTGGATTGGTTATTGGATGATCCTTTAGTCCTCATATGATATGATTGATGTTATGGCATGTTATGGTATGGAAGTCCAGGTTGTACCCATTCTACGTCCCTGGCACGATGTAAGAGAAAGTCCAGGTTGTACCCATTCTACGTCCCTGGCACAGTTGGTCCATATGATATGTTATGATAAGGGAAAGACCGGTTGACCCATTCTACGTCCCGGCACAGTTGGACCTATGTAGAGGACTATAGGTGACAATACCATCCGAGATGTGATTTGTTGTGATGTGTTGCATTCCATGAAAGCATAAAATTTTAATATATTGTTTTATACTATTCTGCTCACTGGGCTTTGTAGCTCACCCCTCTCCCCTAACCCCAGATGTGCAGGTACAGGGTAGATCAGAAGGTTAGCCAGAGTTTTGAAGTATGTCTTATGTATGTAATAGTTAGTTTGTGGACATGACAATTGATGAAATGTAAAAATATTCAGAATGTTATGTAATGAGGTTATTGAGGATAGAGTTGTGCTTGACCATAATGTATTGTTAATCCCTTTTGTCTATACATGATCTTATGTTATGATGTTTATGTAAACTAACTCAACACAGGCTGTTTTGCCTTTAAGGCATGATGAGATCCCACAGAGGGACTATATTATGTATATGTTCAGGGTATGCACAGATTGAGTTAGTTGATGACAGTACGTATGAGGAAAAGTTCTAAATTTTTATGTATGACTGTTGATCATGTATGGTATTAAACAGGTTTACAGGTTACATGTCAGGCTTGCTACGGGTCCCGGCGGCCTTAAGTCGACCCGGATCCTAGCGCCGGTAACGGTCCGATTTTCGGGGCGTTACAGAATGGTATCAGAGCCCTAGGTTCATATGGTCGGACCTAGAGTGTCGGGCTCATAGATGTTATAGAAGGTCAAGCACAATAGGAAGGTCATGTCCACTAGGATAGGATGTTGAGTCCTGTCTTGCATGATGATGTGAAATGCCATGACTTTATGCATGTGCATTAATGATATGATATACCATGTGATGTATGTGATGAGGGTTCATGTGTGCTCACATGAACCATATGATGCTAATGTTTGTATGTTGTGTACTGTTTTCAGAAATCAGGATGAGAGGAACTCGTCGATCCGCACGGTTGACTGGAGTGCCACCTGAGGATGAGGGCACGAGCGCCCGTCCTCCTACATTGCCTAGGGCAATGTCTTGTAGAGCCAACAGAGAAAGAGTGTCAAGGGACCCTAGAAGGTCTTTTGATGCTAGCAGAAGGGGGACTGATAGAGGAGGAAGTTCTTCAGATGTGAGGGAGGTTATGGAAGAGGATCAGAGGAGGGATGGGAACCTGGATGTGAGCATGCAGGAAGAAGGGACAGGGGAGTCACAGGGAGGCGTTCAGGCCTCGGGGTATGGTTTTCCACCCCATTATCCACCCCATTATCCACCCTTCCCACAGGGTTCAGGGTATCCGATGGGAGGTACATCGGATTACTCCAGCTTTCACCCCTATCCTACCTACATGCCTTATCCACCTTTCTATCCACCCTACACACAGTACCCAGCTTATCCACCCTCACCCTTCTATCCAAACCCGGCAAACCCCACCTCGGGGAATGCTGCACCTCCACCTCCACCACCTACAGAACCAGCAGCCCCAGTTACTCAACCTCCTAGACCTAGCTCAGTCGATGGGAGCAAGGTAAAGATGACAGATTACCTCAAGCTAGATGCTCCCAAATACAAGTCAGGGGATGACCCCTTTGAGTATCTGAGAGTAGTGAAGACAATAACTGATGAGCTAGGGGCAAGTGACAGCAGGGCCATTCAGATGGCAGGGTTCACTTTAAAGTGCAAGAAGGCACGGGAATGGTTCAAGTGTTATGTGGACCCGAGACTAGACGGTATGACATGGGAAGAATTTGCGAATGAGTTCGCTGGATGGGCTTTTCCAGACAGTTCTAGAGAACTGAAAATGATTGAGTTTGAGCAACTGAGGCAGTCAGAGCACATGAGTGTAGAGGAGTTCACGGATAAATTCTTGGAGCTATTGCCTTTTTCAGGGCAAGCTCTAGATTCAGATACGAAGAAAGCCAAGAAATATGTTATGAAGCTGCATTCCAGGTACTCCTCGTTGGTTCAGTCAGCTGAGAGAGAAAGTTTCCACACTGTGGTGGATATGGCTCGAAGAATGGAGGCAAGTGCTATAGTTGAGGGGTCAGTGAAGCAGTCAGTGACCCAGTCTTCAGGGGTTAAGACCCCAGGCAGAGGAGGACCAGGGTTCTCTTCTCAGAGTTCAGGCAAGAAGAGGTGGGATAACACCACCAGGAAGTCGAAGAAGAATAAGTTTTGGAACAAGTTGAAATCCGGTTTGGGATTCGGCGGTGGCTCGAGCTCAGGCTCAGATGGTACAGAATGTCAGAGATGTGGAAGACCGCACAGGGGAGTGTGTCGAGCTGGGACTAACACATGTTTCAGATGTGGACAGGAGGGACACATGGCTCGGGATTGTCCTAGAGCACCTTTTATGGGCCAGCCCCAGCAGACAGCTTCTGGTAGTGTGGCACAGCCAGCAGTTCCAGCCACAACTCAGGGCAGTGGCAGAGGTAGAGGGAGAGGGGCAGCCTCTTCTTCTGGTTCCCGAGGTGAAGGTCCATCAGCTCCAGCCAGGATCTTCACCATGACACAGCAGGAGGCTAACACATCCAACACCGTGGTGTCAGGTAATCTCGTCATTGGGTGTTCTGATGTGTATGCATTAATGGACCCGGGTGCATCTCATTCATTTATTGCTCCGAGAGCCGTTGAGAGGTTGGGTCTGATAGTCTCTGGGTTAGAGTGTCCCCTATGGGTCAGTGGACCCAAGTGTGACCCGTCAGTGGCAGTGTCAGTCTGCCAGTACAGTCCAGTTTTTGTAGAGGGAAGATGCCTCTCCGCCGACCTTGTGGTTCTAGATTTGACAGACTTTGACGTCATTCTAGGGATGGATTGGCTATCTACCCATGGTGCTACCTTGGACTGCAGGGACAAGGTAGTCAAGTTCAGAGATCAGGACGGGTCAGAGGTCGTCTTCAGAGGAGACAAGAGGGGTACACCTAGAGGTCTGATATCAGCCCTTCAGGCTCGTAGGTTGCTTAGGAAGGGATGTCAGGGGTACTTAGCTCATGTGAGAGAGCTAGACAGTCAGGTCAGGGAGCCAGCCTCGGTGCCAGTTGTCAGAGAGTTTCAGGATGTCTTTCCTGATGAACTTCCAGGTTTACCACCTGCTAGGGAGATAGAGTTCGAGATAGAGTTGGTACCTGGAGCTAGACCGATCTCTATCCCTCCCTACAGGATGGCCCCAGCAGAGTTAAAGGAGTTAAAAGAGCAATTGCAGGAGCTGGTAGAAAAGGGTTTCATCCGACAGAGTACCTCACCTTGGGGTGCTCCGGTCTTGTTTGTGAGGAAGAAGGATGGATCCCTTAGACTTTGTGTCGACTACAGGCAGTTGAACAAAGTCACTACCAAGAATAGGTACCCATTGCCAAGGATCGATGATCTATTCGACCAGCTAGCCGGAGCAGGTTGTTTCTCCAAAATAGATCTAAGATCGGGGTACCATCAGCTAAGGATAAGGGATGAGGATGTGCCGAAGACAGCCTTCAGGACCAGATATGGGCATTTTGAGTTCCTTGTAATGTCGTTCGGGTTAACCAACGCCCCTGCAGCATTCATGGATCTCATGAACAGAGTGTTTAATCAATACCTGGATCACTTTGTTATTGTCTTTATAGATGATATCTTAGTGTATTCCAGGAATGCAGAGGAGCATGCCCATCATCTGCGGTTGGTCTTGCAGACTTTGAGGGAACATGGCTTGTATGCCAAATTCTCTAAATGTGAGTTCTGGCTGAGGAGCATTTCGTTCTTGGGGCATGTAGTGTCAGAGAATGGTATTGAGGTAGATCCCAAGAAGACAGAAACTGTGGCTAACTGGCCTAGACCCACTTCAGTGACAGAGATTAGAAGTTTCTTGGGTTTGGCAGGTTACTACAGGAGGTTCGTTCAGGACTTCTCAAAAATAGCAGCTCCTCTAACCAGACTAACCAGGAAGGGTCAGAAGTTTCTGTGGACCGACCAGTGCGAGGAGAGTTTCGAAGAGCTTAAGAAGAAGTTGACTTCAGCACCAGTGTTAGCTCTGCCATCTAGTGGAGAGGACTTTATAGTCTTTTGTGATGCGTCCCGTGTGGGACTGGGTTGTGTACTGATGCAGAATGAGAAGGTGATTGCTTATGCTTCTAGGCAGCTGAAGAAGCATGAGTTGAACTACCCCACACACGACCTTGAGATGGCAGCAGTAATCTTTGCACTCAAGATGTGGAGGCATTACCTCTATGGAGTGAAATGTGAGATCTTCACAGATCATAAGAGCCTGCAGTACATCTTGAGTCAGAGGGATTTGAATTTGAGACAGAGGAGATGGGTGGAGCTGCTGAGTGACTATGATTGCAAGATTCAGTACCATCCGGGTAAGGCGAATGTTGTGGCAGACGCTTTAAGCCGGAAATCACTCGGTAGTTTATCCCACATATCGGTAGAGAGGAGGCCAGTGGTGAAGGAGTTCTATAAGCTTATTGAGGAAGGTCTACAGATGGAGTTATCTGGTACAGGTGCCTTGGTGGCCCAGATGAGAGTGGCACCCGTGTTTCTAGAGCAGGTGGCTCAGAAACAGCATGAGGACCCGGAGTTAGTAAAGATTGCCAGGACTGTTCAGTCAGGCAATGATAGCGAGTATAGATTCGACAGTAAGGGGATCCTCCGCTATGGGAGCAGACTATGTGTACCAGATGACATTGGGCTAAAAGGAGACATTATGAGAGAAGCTCATAATGCGAGATACAGCATTCACCCCGGAGCCACCAAGATGTATCAAGATTTGAAGAAAGTTTATTGGTGGCCAGCGATGAAGAAAGAAGTGGCACAGTTTGTGACCGCCTGCGAAGTGTGTCAGAGGGTGAAGCTGGAACATCAGAAGCAGGCTGGAATGCTTAACCCGCTACCTATTCCAGAGTGGAAATGGGAGAATATAGCTATGGACTTCGTAGTGGGGTTACCGGCGACGTCCAACAGATTGGACTCCATATGGGTGATTGTGGACAGACTCACCAAATCTGCTCACTTCATCCCTGTCAGGAGTGGCTACTCTGTGGACAAGTTGGCGCAGGTATATGTGGATGAGATCGTCAGGTTGCATGGGGTTCCTGTTTCGATAGTGTCAGATAGAGGGCCCCAGTTCACCTCCAGATTTTGGCGGAGTCTGCAGAATGCCATGGGTACTAGGTTGGATTTCAGTACTGCCTTCCACCTCCAGACCGACGGACAGTCAGAAAGGACCATCCAGACTATCGAGGATATGCTCAGAATGTGTGTGCTGGACTTTGGCGGTTCTTGGAGGCAGCATCTACCTTTGGTGGAGTTTGCCTACAACAACAGCCATCATGCTAGCATCGGGATGGCTCCATATGAAGCTTTATATGGGAGGAAGTGCAGGTCACCTGTTTGCTGGGAGGAAGTTGGAGAAAAGGCCTTGGCAGGGCCTGAGCTAGTAGAGATTACCAGCAGGGTGGTACCCATAATTAGAGAAAGGATCAACACTGCTGCAAGCAGACAGAAGAGCTATGCAGACGTCCGCAGAAGACAGTTAGAGTTTCAGGAGGGGGAGTTGGTATTGCTCAAGGTGTCTCCAATGAAGGGAGTGGTTCGCTTCGGGAAGAAAGGTAAACTAGCCCCACGATACATCGGACCCTTTGAGATCTTGCAAAGGATTGGGAATGTGTCGTACAAGCTGGATTTACCTGCTTCGATGGAGAGAATCCATCCGGTTTTCCATGTTTCAATGTTGAGGAAGTTTGTGTCAGATCCGAGTAAGGTTCTTAGTGAGCCTGATGTGGAGGTCCAAGAGGATCTCACCTATGTTGAACAGCCAGTACGGATCATAGACACCCAGATCAGAAAGTTAAGAAACAAGGAAATCCCGATGGTGAAAGTCCTATGGAACCACCACAACTTGGAAGAATGCACTTGGGAGACACGGGAGTCTATGCTCCAGCAGTACCCTCATCTCTTTTAAGGTTAGTCTCTATGTGTTTTGTATGTATGTTTTGTTGTTTGTTATGCTATGTACTAGTCGAGGAACATTCGGGGACGAATGTTCTTAAGGGGGGGAGAATGTAATACCCGGCTAGACTCCGATATCGGAATTCCTACCGTCCGGTGGAATTTCGGATGTCGGGAACTTCTAGAAGGGTAAAGACATGTTTTATAAAATGTTTTCATGAATTTTAATGTTTTAAAGTATGAAACTAAATGAGTTTTTGCATGAAAATAGCATTGGAGGAAAACCCAGGTTCGGCCGCCGAAAGTCAAGTTCGGCCGCCGAACATGCATGCGTTTTGGAGGCACGTTAGGCCCCCGAAAGCATGAGTTAGGGAAGTTCAGGTTCGGCCGCCGAAAGTCAAGTTCGGCCGCCGAACATTTGCATGGATGCGGAGGCACATTCGGCCCCCGAACGTGGCCTGGCCAGCCACTATATAAGGGGCACTTAGCCGAAATGGGCGAGCTTTCTCCCATTTTCGGCCACAGCAAGCTTCCGACTTTCCCTTTGCAACCCTAGTGTTCTTCCTCCAAATCCCCACCATTTTTCTTGAGTTTTAAGCTTGCATTGAAGGTTTGAACTTTTGAAACAAGTTTTGGAGCTTTGGGAACTCAGGAGCTCATCTTCTTGGATCTCCAAGTTTAGGTCGTCTCCCTCTCGATCTTCAAGAGGTAAGAGCCGATCTTAAGCTCCTTATGTGTTTTCAATAAGTTTTATGCTAGATCGATGGGTAGAAATGCATGTTAGGTTATATGTGGAGTTATGGGTTAACCTTGATGTCTTGGACAATGTATGTTGTTTCTGTGTGTTTGAAGTGTTGTAGTTGGGGTATTTGATGTTTTGAGGCCCCTAGGAACTTGTATGCATGTTTTAACTGAGGTATATGCATGATTGGTGAGTTTGGAGGCGAAAATGCATTTGGGAGCCAAGTTTCTGCCCTTCGGCAGAAACCAGGTTCGGCAGCCGAAGGCACTTTCGGCCGCCGAACATGGCTGGTGAGGCAGGCCTTTCGGCTGCTGAAGTTGCCCCCGAAGGGAGACTTTCGTCTCTGTCTGGGACTTTCGGCCGCCGAAGGTGCCGCCGAACATGCATGAGTTTCGTCTCTGTCTGGGAGTTTCGGCCGCCGAAGGTGCCGCCGAACCTGCCTGACTTTCGGCTCTGGAGGGACTTTCGGCCGCCGAACCTGCCGCCGAAAGTGCCCTGTTCAGCCATTTCTTGCATGTTGTTATGTGATTGTTTCATGATGTTTTAGGGGGTTTTTGGGGAGTATATTAGAGTTATGTTTATGTATGTTTGGTCCCTCATTGGAGTCCACCTGTGTAGGTTCGGACCCGAGGAACCGAGGACCCCAGCAGTGAGCCAGCTGCTACAGAGTTTGTCAGAGCTAGCCAGAGGTGAGTGGAATAAACCTTAAGTTTTAAATAAATGAAATATGAATTTTGAGCATGATCCATGCATCATGAATGCCATGAGATATAATAGGTTGCTTGCATTAGTATTCACGAATATGTTGCATTGCATTTATGATGTTAATGTTGATGTGGATTGGTTATTGGATGATCCTTTAGTCCTCATATGATATGATTGATGTTATGGCATGTTATGGTATGGAAGTTCAGGTTGTACCCATTCTACGTCCCTGGCACGATGTAAGAGAAAGTCCAGGTTGTACCCATTCTACGTCCCTGGCACAGTTGGTCCATATGATATGTTATGATAAGGGAAAGACCGGTTGACCCATTCTACGTCCCGGCACAGTTGGACCTATGTAGAGGACTATAGGTGACAATACCATCCGAGATGTGATTTGTTGTGATGTGTTGCATTCCATGAAAGCATAAAATTTTAATATATTGTTTTATACTATTCTGCTCACTGGGCTTTGTAGCTCACCCCTCTCCCCTAACCCCAGATGTGCAGGTACAGGGTAGATCAGAAGGTTAGCCAGAGTTTTGAAGTATGTCTTATGTATGTAATAGTTAGTTTGTGGACATGACAATTGATGAAATGTAAAAATATTCAGAATGTTATGTAATGAGGTTATTGAGGATAGAGTTGTGCTTGACCATAATGTATTGTTAATCCCTTTTGTCTATACATGATCTTATGTTATGATGTTTATGTAAACTAACTCAACACAGGCTGTTTTGCCTTTAAGGCATGATGAGATCCCACAGAGGGACTATATTATGTATATGTTCAGGGTATGCACAGATTGAGTTAGTTGATGACAGTACGTATGAGGAAAAGTTCTAAATTTTTATGTATGACTGTTGATCATGTATGGGATTAAACAGGTTTACAGGTTACATGTCAGGCTTGCTACGGGTCCCGGCGGCCTTAAGTCGACCCGGATCCTAGCGCCGGTAACGGTCCGATTTTCGGGGCGTTACAGAGACAGTAAGATGAGATGAGTGTGGATGAGTATACAGACAGATTCTTGGAGCTGTTGCCGTTTGCTGGGCAGAATCTTGACACAGATCAGAAGAAGTCAAGGAGGTATATCATGAAGTTTCATTCCAGGTATTCCTCCTTGATTCAGTCAGCAGAGAGGGAGAGTTTCCATGCCACAGTAGATACGGCCCGGAGGATGGAGGCTAGTGCCATAATCGAGGGAAGAGTTAAGCAGTCAGTGGCACAGTCTTCTGGTTCCAAGACCCCAGGTGGGGGAAAGTTGGATCCTTCTTCCTTGAGTTCAGCAGCTTCAGGCAGTAAGAAGTGGGACAGAGGCCACAGGAAGTCCAAGAAGAACAAGTTCTGGAGCAAGATCAAGTCAGGTCTGGGATTAGGAAGTGGCTCGAGCTCAGGTGCAGATAATGCAGTATGCATGAAGTGTGGGAAGCCGCACAAGGGAGTATGTCTGGTTGGGACGACAGCCTGCTTCAGATGTGGGCAGGAGGGACACATGGCTCGGGAGTGTCCTAGAGCAGCTTTTATGGCACAGTCTCAGCAGACAGCTTTTGGTAGTGTGGCTCAGCCAGCAGCTCCTGCCGCGACTCAGGCTAGTGGCAGAGGCAGAGGGAGAGGGGCATCCTCTTCTTCAGCGGGTTTTAGAGGTGAAGGTCCATCAGCTCTAGCACAGATCTTCACCATGACACAGCAGGAGGCGAACACATCTAACACCGTGGTGTCAGGTAATCTCATCATTGGTTGTTCAGATGTTTATGCCTTAATGGACCCTGGTGCATCTCATTCTTTCATTGCTCCGAGGGCCGTCGAGAGGTTGGGATTGGTGGTCTCTGGGTTAGAGTGTCCCCTATGGGTCAGTGGACCCAAGTGCGACCCTTCAGTGGCAGAGTCAGTCTGCCAGTATAGTCCAATTTTTGTTGAGGGGAGATGCCTTTCTGCCGACCTTGTGGTTCTAGATTTGACAGATTTTGACGTCATTCTAGGGATGGATTGGCTATCTACCCATGGTGCTACCTTGGACTGCAGAGACAAGGTAGTCAGGTTCAGTTGTCAGGATGGGTCAGAGGTTGTCTTCAGAGGAGACAGGGGGAGTACACCTAGAGGTTTGATATCAGCCCTTCAGGCTCGTAGGTTGCTTAGGAGGGGTTGTCAGGGTTTTCTGGCTCATGTGAGAGAGCTGGATAGTCATGTCAGAGAGCCCGCCTCAGTACCGGTGGTCAGTGAGTTCTTAGACATTTTCCCAGACGAGCTGCCAGGTTTACCACCTGCTAGGGAAATAGAGTTTGAAATTGAGTTAATGCCTGGAACCAGACCGATCTCTATTCCTCCCTACAGGATGGCACCAGCAGAATTGAAGGAGCTTAAGGAGCAGTTACAAGAGTTGGTAGATAGAGGCTTCATCCGACCGAGTACCTCACCTTGCGGTGCTCCAGTGCTATTTGTGAAAAAGAAGGATGGATCTCTCAGACTTTGTATCGACTACAGGCAGTTGAACAAAGTCACTACCAAGAATAAGTACCCGTTGCCAAGGATCGACGATCTATTCGACCAGCTAGCAGGAGCAGGTTGTTTGTCCAAGATAGATCTGCGATCTGGGTACCATCAGCTGAGGATAAGAGAAGAGGATGTACCGAAGACAGCATTCAGGACCGGATATGGGCACTATGAGTTCCTTGTGATGCCGTTCGGGTTAACCAACGCCCCTGCAGCATTCATGGATCTCATGAACAGAGTATTTAGCCAATACCTGGATCACTTTGTTATTGTCTTCATAGATGATATCTTAGTGTATTCCAGGAATGCAGAGGAGCATGCCCATCATCTGAGGTTGGTTTTGCAGACCTTGAGGGAACACGGCTTGTATGCCAAGTTCTCCAAGTGTGAGTTCTGGCTGAGGAGCATTTCATTCTTGAGGCACGTTGTGTCAGAAAATGGAATCGAGGTAGACCCCAAGAAAGTGGAAGCTATAGCTAACTGGCCTAGACCCACTACAGTGACAGAGATCAAGAGCTTCTTGGGTTTAGCAGGTTACTACAGGAGGTTCGTTCAGGACTTCTCAAAGATTGCAGCTCCCATGACCAGACTGACTAAGAAGAACCAGAGGTTTGTGTGGACTGACCAGTGTGAGGAGAGCTTTGAAGAGCTAAAGAAGAGGTTGACTTCAGCACCAGTGTTAACTCTGCCATCTAGTAATGAAGACTTCTCAGTCTATTGCGATGCATCCTGTGTGGGACTGGGTTGTGTGCTAATGCAGAATGAAAGGGTGATTGCTTATGCTTCTAGGCAGCTGAAGAAGCACGAGTTGAATTACCCTACACATGACCTAGAAATGGCAGCGGTAATCTTTGCACTCAAGATGTGGAGGCATTACCTTTATGGGGTAAAATGTGAGATCTTCACAGATCATAAAAGCCTGCAGTACATCCTGAGTCAGAGAGAGCTGAATTTGAGGCAGAGAAGATGGGTAGAACTGCTCAGTGACTATGATTGCAAGATCCAGTACCATTCGTGTAAGGCGAATGTTGTGGCAGACGCCTTAAGCCGGAAATCACTTGGCAGTTTGTCCCATATTTCAGCAGAGAGGAGGCCAGTAGTGAGGGAGTTCTTCGAGCTCATCAATGAAGGTCTACAGTTGGAGTTGTCTGGTACAGGTGCTTTGATAGCCCAGATGAGAGTGGCACCCATGTTTCTGGAGCAGGTGGCTCAGAAACAGCACGAGGACCCATAGTTAGTGAAGATTTCCAAGACTGTTCAGTAGGGCAAGAACGAAGAGTTCAGATTTGACAGCAAGGGGATCCTCCGCTATGGGAATAGATTGTGTGTACCAGATCACGTGGGACTGAAGGGAGACATTATGAGGGAAACTCATAATGCCAGATACAGTGTTCACCTGGGGCCACCAAAATGTATCAAGATCTGAAGAGAGTGTATTGGTGGCCAGCTATGAAGAGAGAAGTAGCACAGTTTGTGTCAGCCTGCGAAATATGTCAGAGGGTGAAGCTGGAACACCAGAAGCCGGCCGAAATGCTTAACCCACTGCCGATTCCAGAGTGGAAATGGGAGAATATAGCTATAGACTTCGTGGTGGGATTACCGGCAGCGTCCAACAGATTAGACTCCATATGGGTGATTGTGGACAGACTAACCAAATCTGCTCACTTCATCCCTGTCAGGAGTAACTACTCTGTGGACAAGTTGGCGCAGGTGTATGTTGATGAGGTTGTCAGGTTGCATGGGGTTCCTATTTCAATAGTGTCTGATAGAGGGCCCAGTTCACCTTCAGGTTTTGGCGGAGTCTGCAGAACGCTATGGATACCAGGTTGGATTTTAGCACTGCCTTCCATCCACAGACGGACGGACAGTCAGAGAGGACCATCCAGACAATAGACGATATGCTCAGAATGTGTGTGCTGGATTTTGGCAGTTCTTGGAGGCAGCATCTACCTCTAGTGGAGTTTGCCTACAATAATAGCCATCATGCTAGCATAGGGTTGGCTCCATATGAAGCTTTGTATGGAAGGAAGTGCAGATCGCCTGTCTGTTGAGAGGAAGTTGGAGAAAAGGCCTTAGCAGGGCCTGAGCTTGTAGAGATCACCAGCAGAGTGGTGCCCATAATCAGAGAAAGGATCAAGACTGCTGCAAGCAGGCAAAAGAGTTATGCAGATGTCCGCAGAAGACAAGTAGAGTTTCAGGAGGGGGATTTGGTATTGCTCAGGGTGTCTCCAATGAAAGGGGTGATTCGGTTCGGGAAGAAGGGTAAGCTAGCTCCGCGGTACATCGGACCCTTTGAAGTCTTGCAAAAGTTTGGGAATGTATCGTACAAGCTGGACTTGCCTGCTTCAATGGAGAGAATCCATCTGGTTTTCCATGTTTCCATGTTAAGAAAGTTCGTGTCAGATCCGGGCAAGGTTCTCAGTGAGCCTGATGTGGAGATCCAAGAAGATCTCACCTATGTTGAGCAGCCAGTACGGATCCTAGACACCCAGATTAGAAAGTTGAGAAACAAGGAAATCCCGATGGTGAAAGTCCTTTGGAATCACCACAACATCGAGGAGTGTACCTGGGAGACACGGGAGTCCATGCTCCAGCAATATCCTCATCTCTTCTAAGGTGAGTGTTATGTGCTTTGTATGTGTGTTGATGTTTTATGCTATGCATGTGTTGTTTGGTGAACATTCGGGGACGAATGTTCTTAAGGGGGAAAGAATGTAATACCCGGCTAGACTCCGGTATCGGAATTCCTACCGTCTGGTGGAATCTCGGATGTTGGAAACCTCTAGAAGGATAAAATCATGTTTTTATAAAATGTTTTAGTGTATTTTATGGTTTTAAGCAAGAAAGAAATTAAGTTTTGAATGAAAATAGTCTTGAGAGGAAGACTCAGGTTCGGCCGCCGAACCTCAAGTTCGGCCGCCGAACATGCATGCGCTTCGGGAGTGCTTTAGGCCCCCGAAGGCATAAGTGAGGGAAGTCCAGGTTCGGCCGCCGAACATGGCATGCATGCGGAGGCACTTTAGGCCCCCGAAAGTGGCCTGGCCAGCCACCTATAAAGGGGTCCCTTGTCCGAAACGGGCGAGCTTTTCTCCCCATTTTCGGCCAAGGTGAGCTCTCCGCCGTCCCTTGTTGATTTTGAGCTTCTTCCTTCGAGTTTTCATGATTTCTTATGGATTTTAACTTGGTTTTTGAAGATTGCGAGCTTAGATCGAAGTTGTGAAGCTTGGAGACCTCAGGAACCTATCTTCCCCAAATCTCCAAGTTAGGTCACACTCTCTCTTGATCTTTAAGAGGTAAGGGTCGATCTTGAGCTCATTGTATGTTTAAGCAAGTTTTAAGTTGATTCATGGGGTAGAAATGCATGTATAGGTTTATGTAGAGTTTAAGGGTTTATGTTGAGTTATTATGCAATGTGGGTTGTTTATGTGTGTTTGATGTGTTGTAGTTGAGGTTTAGGATAGTTTGAAGCCCCTAGGAGCTATTGTATGTGTTTATACATGTTTTGGTTGAGTTGTGAAGTTTGGGAGGCATTTGTGCATGTTAGAGGTTGAGTTTCTGCCCTTTGGAAAGAACTCAGGTTCGGCAGCCGAAGGGATTTTCGGCCGCCGAACCTGCCTGTGGAGGCCAACTTTCGGCTGCCAAACCCTGCCCCTGAAAGTGGACTTTCGGCTCTGGAAGGGAGTTTCGGCCGCCGAAGGTGCCGCCGAACATGCATGAGTTTCGTCTTTGGAGGGAACCTTCGGCCGCCGAAAGTGCTGCCGAAGGTGCATGACTTTCGGCTCTGGAGGGACTTTCGGCCGCCAAACCTGCCGCCGAAAGTGCCCTGTGCAGCCTTCCTTTTGGACGATTTTTGTGATTGTTTTAAGGTGTTTTAGGGGGGTTTTTGGGGAGTATCTTAGAGTCATATTTATGTATGTTTGGTCCCTCATTTGAGTCCACCCGTGTAGGTTCGGACCCAAGGAACCGAGGACCCCAGCAGTGAGTCAGCTGCTTCAGTGTCTGTCAGAGCTAGCCAGAGGTGAGTGGAATAACTCTCTACGTTTTAAAGCAAATAATGTAAGTTTTAGCATGATTCACGCATCATGAATGCCATGAGATATACTAGGGTGTTTGCATTAGAATCCACGCATATGTTGCATTGCATATTATGTTGTTGATGTGGATGAATGTTGAATGATCCATTAGCCCTCATATGTTATGATATGATGATATGATATGGAAGTCCAGGCGTGCCTGCTCTACGCCCCTGGCACAATGTAAGAGAAAGTCCAGGTGTGGCCTGCACTACGCCCCCGGCATGATTGGATATGTATGTTATGCTATGGAAGTCCAGGCGTGCCTGCTCTACGCCCCTGGCATGTTTAGACTGTATAGAGGGCTAACTGGTGACAAGTTCATCCTTGATGTGATTTGTTTGTGCTGTGATGCATTCCATGTTATCATATGTTTTAAATACTATGTTTTATTATTCTGCTCACTGGGCTCTAGTAGCTCACCCCACTCCCTTAACCCCAGGTTTGCAGGTACGGGTTAGACCAGGAGGTCAGCTAGAGTAAAGTCGTGGTTATGTAATAGCTAGTGGTGGACATGATAAATATTGCAATGTAATGTTCAGTTCAGTAATGTAATGTATATTATTGAATAATTATGTAATGAAATGATGTTATTGAGGATTAGAGTGGTGCTTGACCCTAGTATGTTGTTTATCCCTTTTAATACATGATCCTTCAAATGTAATGGTTTAATGATATTTTATGAAAACCAAACTCAATGTATGAATGAATGTTACCCATTGGAGCATAGTTGAGGACTCCAATGAGGGGATTGATGATTATGAGTTGTGCATGTACAGGTTGAGTTTGGAAATTGAATGAGAAAAGTTCAAATTTTATGTATGTGTTGATCATGTATGGGATTTAACAGGTTTACAGGTTTTATGATAGGCTTGCTACGGGTCCCGGCGGCCTTAAGCCGACCCAGATCCTAGCGTCGGTAGCGGTCCGATTTTTGGGTCGTTACACTCATGGCTGGATTTTCTTGAATTATTTGATTCTGGACAGCATGTCCATTAGGGGCAGCAGCTTGTGCATTAGGTTCTGCCATTGGTGCAAAGTTCGGTTGCTGGGGCAAGGAAGGTTCGGCGGCCGAAGGTTGATGGGGTTCGGCAGCCGAAGGTATGGCAGAATGCTCGGCAACTTACTTTCCTAATCTTTTGAGGGTGCGTTCAATTTCAGGATCAAAGGGCAGAGTGTACCTGCATTCAGATCTGGTCATGAAAGAAAAATAAACAAGTTAAATCAATTCCCCGGCAACGGCGCTAATTTTTGACTCGCGGTTGTCAAAGCCGGTCAAAAATAACCTCTACGGTTATCAACAATTTTACAACTGCAGATAGTGGTAAAGGATCGAATCCACAGAGAATTGAATACTTATCTATTTTTCCCAACAAGATCAAGAGATTCAACTGAAAGCACAACTGAAAGCAAGTAACTGAAAGTAGAATAACAGTAAAGTGCAATAAAGTAAAAAGGGGGGGTTTTGAGAATGATTTGACTAACAACTACTGAAAACAATTAAAACAGCAAGTAACTAAAATAGAAGAGGAAATCAATATGAGAAAGGTCTAGTTGAAGATATGGATCCACCTTGGTTGTTTGGATTGATCATTGAAACTTATGTTCTCTTAATTGGTTCAATAGATTGGTTATGGAGATGGAAAACGCTTCTCACCACCATGTCTCTCCTTATGATTAAATCAATTAGGGAACGTCCTCTAATCAATTACTAATTAACAAATTGCCAAGGAACGTCCTTGGGCCTTAGGCATCAAAACAATTGTCAATTGCATGAAGAAAGAGAGAGATCCAACCCTAGCTACTCAAACGCATGAGATGTTGCTAGATCATACAATTTCTTAGTTTTTACACCAAGTATTCTTAGGTCAGAATATTTTTAGCAATTACGGACTAAAAAATATCCCAACTAACAATCAATTAACTTTGCAATCAAGAATCAAGTGGCCAATTTGATCAAAACAACAAAGCAATCTTAGATTTAAGCACACAATTGTATGAATATTGAACTAATCAAAGACAAGTAGTTTATGTTCAGATCTCACAACCCATAAAACAACCTTAGTTTCAACCAATCTTCAACTAGAATTAAGGGTTTCAGCCACTCATGGCTGAACCAAAATAGAAAATTAAAGAAAAGAAGAAGGAAGAGGAACCGGCGGTGGAGAAGATGGAGGAGGAGCGGCGGCCGAACTTCCTTGGCCCAATGGGGGGTGAACAATTCTTGAAATCTGCCTCTTCTTGTCTTCATAAGGCCTTTAAATATGTCTTGAGAGGTTGTCTAGGGTTTCTTGGGTGTCCATGCATCTTTTAGAGGTTGCCCAAAGTGCCCTTGGTCAATATGTGCCTTCTTTGTGCATGTGTGGAGTTGCAAGGGCTTTTTGGTCTTTTAATTGCTGCCCAAGTGTGTCCAAGAAGTTTCCTTCACATTATTCTTGCCACCCATGTACTAAAGAGGAAGGTGGAGCCTCCTTTTGAATTTTGAATGTGCATGGTATGAAGTGGGAAACATGTGATCTTCAAGATTTGGCTTCTTGAATAAGGAAGAGGCAATTTGGGACAACTTTCGGCCGTCGAAGGTGCTTCCGAAGGTGGTTGAGTTTCGGTTCTGGACGAGCCTTTTGGCCGCCGAAGGTGCTTCCGAAGGTGGCTTTCCAGATTTGGCACTTTTTGGCATTTTTGAGAGCATTTTCTCTTGATTGTCTCTTTACACCTAATATCTTCAAAACATGATTAAACCCATAAAATTAGATAGGAAAGGTGTAAATAAACATTAATAAGATCATGATAAAGTGGACTAAAATATGCTCTATCAGCCGCCAAACATGGCTCTCTTGCGGGAGCACCTTTGGCCCCCGAAGGTGGTCTGGCCAGCCACTAAAGGGCCCCTTGTCCGAAAATGGGCGAGTTTTCTCTCTCTATTTTTGGGTATAGGTGAGATTTCGCCCTCCTTTGGTTGATTTTATGATTTTCTTCAAATCTTACAAGTTTTTTGACAAGCTTTTATCTTGTTTTGAAGTTTTTAAGCTCAAAACTGAAGTTTTGAAGTTTGAAGACCTTCGGAGACCCTTTCTCCTAATCTCCAAGTTTAGGTCACACCTACCCTCGATCTTTAAGAGGTAAGTGTAAATCCATACCTTTGTTCATGTTTTGAATAAGTTTTAAGAAGGGGGTTGAGGGTTTTGATGCATGTTTAGGCTAGTTGTAAAATGTTAGGGTTTATGTTGGTTTATTGTTAAATGTATGAAAATGTGATGTTTATGATATTGTTTGTTGGGTTTTAGGCTAGTTTTATACCCCTTATGCATGTTGGAGTGTGTTTGCATGCTGTGGGAAGTTGGGAGATAGGATTTGAGAGTTGTGGGGCTGAAATGCATGAGTTTGTGTCGGGTTCTATCTTTCTGGGGAGCCCAAGTTCCGCCGCTGAAGAAGGGTTCGGCCGCCGAACCTGCTTGGGAGGCAGCCTTTTGGCCGCCTAACTTGCCCCCGAAAACATGCACTTTCGGCTCTGGAGAGGAGTTTCGACCGCCGATCCCGCCCCCGAAAGTCCCTGACTTTCGGATCTGTGGAGGACCTTCGGCCGCCGAACCTGCCTCCGAAGGACCCCGACTTTCGGATCTGTAGGGACCTTCGGCCGCCGAACCTACCGCCGAAAGTCCCCTGTCCAGCCTTTCCTTGCCTGTTTTGCATGCATGTTTTATGGTGGTTTAGGGAGTTTTTGGGGAGATGTTTAGAGTCCTTATAAAGTATGTTTGGTCCCTCATTTGAATCCACCTGTGTAGGATTAGACCTGAGGAACCGAGGTGATCAGCAATGAGTTAGCTGCTCCAGAGTCAGTTCAGTATTAGCCAGAGGTGAGTAGAACACAACTCTTTTTATTTCAAAGCAATTAAACTTTTAAGCATGTTCATGCATCATGAATGCCATGTATGTAATAGGTTGTATTGCATTAGAATTCACGAATATGACGCATTGCATAATATGATGTTGATGTGGATGGATGTTGGATGACCCATTGGTCCTTGATATGATATGATATGGTATGAAAGTCCAGGTCGAGGCCCATTTTATGCCCCTGGCACAGAGTAAGAGAAAGTCCAGGTCGAGGCCCATTCTACGCCCCTAGCACAGATGGATATGTTATGTTATGATATGTTAAGCGAAAGTCTTGAGGAGCTCCCGTTGTGGGCCGGGCACATTGGATTATGTAGAGGGCCATTGGTGACAAGTCCATCCTTGATGTGAATTGTTTGTGATGAGATGCATTTCATGAAAGCATATGTTTAATGAACCGTTTTTACTATTCTGCTCACTGGGCTTTTGTAGCTCACCCCTTTCCCCCAGGTTTGCAGGGTCAGAGATAGCAAAAAGTCAACAAGGGTAATGGCTATGTCATATAATAGAGTTGTAGTGGACATGTAATGTAATGTAAAGTAATGTAATGAAGATTAGTATTATGCTTGGCCCTAATGTTTATTGTAAATCCCTGTTGTATATGATCTTTATGTAAATGTTTTAATGATGAGATATGTTAAATCAGACTTGACATAGGAGATGTTGACCCAATTGGAGCATTTGATGAGGGCTCCAGTAAGGGGTTTTATGTATACAGTTATGATACATGCACAGGTCAAGCTTGGTATATGAAAAGTTTAAAGTTTTTATGAAAATGTATGATCATGTATGGGATTTTATCAGATGTACAGGATGTATGTTAGGCTTGCTACGGGTTCCGGCGACCTTAAGTCGATCTGAATCCTAGCGCCGATAGCGGTCCAATTTCCGGGTCGTTACAATCCTGGCTGCATTATGACACTCACGAGCTATATGTCCCTTTTGTCCACATCTGTAACAAGGTGTAGTCCTAAACCAACAAAGCCCTTTGTGCAGCTTTCCACATCTTACACATCCAGAGCTATCTAAACCTGAACTTGAACCACTGCTTATTCCCAGACCAGACTTCAACCTATTCTAGAACTTGTTCTTCTTAGCCTTCTTAGTGGACCTATTCCACTTTCGACTTCCTAAGGCAGGTGGACCTATGCCACCTGTTGCTTCCCTGTTCCTTGAATGATGGAACTAGCTTCCATCTTTCTAGCTGCATCCACTATACTGTGGAAACTCTCCCTCTGCAGCTAAGATTAGGGAGGAATACCTAGAGTGGAGTCTCATAGTATACCTCTTAGCCTTCTTCTGGTTAGTATCATAAGCTTGACCCATATACTAGAGTAACTCTAGAAACTTGTTTGTGTATTCATCTACACTTGTTTCTTTAGTTTGCCTTAACTGCTCAAACTTTATCACCTTCAACTCCCTTAAACTTATATGGAAATGCCCATCCTACAAACTCATTTGCAAACTATTTTCAAGATAAGCTATCTAGCTTTAGCTCCATATAATTCTTGAACCACTCCTTTGCTTTCTTGTACTTTAGAGTGAACTCCACCATCTGAATGGCTCTACAGTCACTGGCTTCTAACACATTAGTTATCATTTTCACTGCTTTGATTTACTCAAATGGGTCATCACCCTCCTTATACTTAGGAGCATCCAACTTTAGGTAATCCGTCATCTTTACCTTGCTCCTTGCTAATGGGTTAGGTCTGGGTGGTTGGGTTTCAAGAATTAATGGATTTGCTGGAAGAGGAGGTGGTGGTGCAGCACTCCCTAGGTTAGTGTTTACCGAATTCTGGTAGTAGGTGGAGTGAAAATATAGGGTAGGGTGGATATGGTGGGTAGTAGAGAGGATAGGGCATGTATGAGTGGTCCGGGTGGTAGCTAGATGATCAAACCAAAATTAGGCCCATTTTTCATGTTATTATTGATGTTAAATTACACATTTTCTATCTAATTTCGTGGTTTTGATCTTGTTTTGCAGAAAATGAGGTAAAATGATGAATTGATGAAAAATAGCCTAAAAGTGCTCAAAAGATGGTTTGACCAAAGATGTTTGGTCAAACCACCCTTAAGGAATGGCCAAAGAAGCTACTTAATTAAATGGAAGGAAAAGCCAAGAAGACAAGCTGGTGTACCAAGAGCTGTTTGCCCAAACAACTAGGCAAACAGTCCTTTAAAGCTGAAACCCGAAAGTAGTCCAGAAGACAAAAACAACTGAAACCCAAAAATGTCTAGTTGTTTGCCCAAACAAACTCCACAGCAGAAACTGAGAAGGATAAAGAACAGTGCAATCTTGTTGTTTGCCTAGCTGTTTGCCCAAACAGTTACCCAAACCAGGTTCTGCAGTGTAGAAATAGAGAACAGACAGCATAGATCGGTTGTTTGCCCAAATAGTTGGGCAAACAGATTTTGCAGCAGAATTATGCAGAAATGTGGAAAAGCTAGAAATTTAAATTTTCATAGTTGTATCCTATTTCAAACACATCAAGACACAACAACAGCATATCAAACACCTACCTACACCAACCCTAGCCGTCGGTTAGCCCTAATCACAAAGAGATACAATTTCAGAAGGAATTAATGTTAGTGTATTTTCCCTAAGCCATTATCTTGGACCTCTGTGTATGTCATTTTGGTTATTAATAAAAGAAGTTTTATTATCATTATTATTTGTTTGCATGTTACATAATAATGATTAACATTCCTGGTTACCTATTATTATGGTGATAATAATAAAATATGACTAGTATGACTATTGATTGATAATCATAAGATGATTATGTGTGTGTTGGTATAATTCAATAATCATAGATACTTGTTAGAGAATAAAGTATTGGATGGACCCACATTGGGATCACTACATGGGTTATTGTCATAAGTGAATCTCAATATAGTTATATTTTAATCCTTTGACTTGAGATTGTCATAGTTTTCAATATAAGGATTGTTATGTTTTGACATAACCAAACATTGTCATTAATCGGATAATCATAAAGGTTATGATTGAACATAATAGAAATTATATAGAGGATATTGAACAATCAAAGTAGAATTTGTCCCTCTTTTTGAGAGAAATATCTTCTGGACCCCTCGATAAGTGAGACTGAGAAATACATGGCCGTACTCAAATTAATTGATAGTATAATCAATATCATTTGGTTTTATCAGTCTACTTAGAGATCGAGAAATCACAAGTTTGAACATTATAAGTTTGACATTGACCATGACTTATGTTCAAACTAGATATCGTGTGATAAAGGGATTAATACATGTTCTATTTATTAGGCTTTATCGGACTATCGATCCTCATATTAATTGGGCAGTCATAATATCTTGCTAGAGGCCGCTTATGATTTATGGGCCTTGTGGAACTAGACCTATTGCCAATTAATGTGAGCCTATTGGGTCACACACAAAAGAACGTTGTTGATGTGCTATGTCATATTAATGGGCTAAAAACCCATTAGTATAATTAATAATAATAAAGATATTATTATTATTATTAATTATTAATTATTTTTTATTATAAGATAATAATATTTAAAAGATCTGCAGTTTATCTTAATTGTTACATATAAAAGATTTTTTCGGTTTTCATTTTTTGTTTTCTGTTTCTGTTTTCCTTTTTGAAAAAGGACTTATCACATAGATATTTGAGCATCTGCAAGATTGTGATAATTGGTTATGAACAAAACTCTTTTTCGAAAAGAAGTGTGGAAAAATAAAAAGACTGAAAAACGAATAAAATCTCTTCTGCGAATTGCGAGATTAAAGTTTTTTGGAGTGATCATTTTTCTAGGTTGCAGATTGGGAACACATAACTTATCTATCCGTTGAGAGAGCTAGCACTTTAGACGGAAAACGTTCGTGTGGATACCATTTAGGATGTTCTTTTCAGAAGCAGCACCATCAATCCGGAACTGTATCTTCTCGTCGAGTCTAACAGGTTAGTCTCTTTCCTTCCTTTTGAAATAAACGAAGCACTCGGATCCTATAAGGGAAACAGAGTGTTTTGGATTGCAGTAATTTCTGGATTTCCTAACATCTAAAGCATTTCATGCTAGGCTGCAAGGCGAGTATATGCTAGGCTGACCAACTGGGTGTTAGTCCCGTTTTACGAGAAGATCCTAAGGTATTTCATACAACGCTGCAAGGTGGGTATATGCCAGGTCGATCAATTGGGTGTTAGTCCCATTTTACAAAAAGATTCTAAGGCATTTTATGCCAAGCCACAAGGTGGATATATGCCAGGCTATGCGATCAAGACCATTGATTCCATATCCCAAAAAGTCTCTCAGGCATGTGTCACTACTCTTACAATCACTCTCAGAAATCTAAAACTCTTTGCGAAGGAGGAAGGCCCATTGTAGGCAAGTGAGATTTTTTGATGTTTCACAAAGGAAGGACAGGCTGCCAAATGAGCAAATGAAGTTTGCAAGAAGTTCGTCAGGGCTAAAGAATACCCAAAAGCACATTAAGGCTAGAGAAAGTCCGGAGGCATATCAAGACTAGAGAATGCCCAAAAGCATGTCAGGGCCAAAGAATGCCCAGAAGCTTGTCAATATTGGAAAAATACATGGAAGCTGTCAGGGCTGTACAAGGCTAAGGAGTTCGTCAGGGCTAGAGAATGCCCTAAAGTTTGTCAGGGTTGGAAAATGCCCAAAAGCTCTTCAGGGCTAGATAATGCCCGGAAGCATTTCAGGGCTAGATAATGCTCGAAAACACATCAGGACTAGAGAAAGCCCAGAAATGCGTTAGGGCTAGAGAATGCCCGAAAGCACGTCAGGGTTAAAGAATGTCCGAAAGCTTGTCAGGGCTAAAGAATGCCCGAAAGCTTGTCAGGGCTAAAGAATGCCCGAAAGCTTGTCAGGGGTGGAAAAATACACGGTATGGGCTATAAAAGGCCAAGGAGTTCGCATGGGCTAGAGAATGCCCTAAAGTTTGTCAAAGTTAGAGAATTCTCGAAAGCTTGTCAGGGCTAGAAAAATACACAGAAGCCTATCAGGGTTGTAAAAGGCCAAGGAGTTCACACGGGCCAAAGAATGCCCTAAAGTTCGTCAGGACTGGAGAATACCCAAAAGCTCGTCCTGGCTGAAAAAGGCTAGAAAGCTCGTCAAGACTTTAAAATGCCCAAAAGCTTGTCAAGGCTAGAAAATGCACAGAAACCTAACATGGCTAGTTGGGGCTAGAAGCTCGACAAGGCGAAAAAATGTCCGGATGATCCCCAGGACTGGTTAGTGCTAGAGAGAGCCCATAAACTTGTCAAGGCATTACTGTATCACCCAATTTTTGTCAGACAAAATCTTGGACCTGATTGGTCGGCAAGGCAAGTAAGAAGAAAGCAAGGACATAGTGCGCTTAGTCCAAACAAATAAGCCACATGCCCCAGATCATAAAGACAACTGTCACCTTCGAATTTAAAAAATCAAAGACTAGCAGGGTGACCTCTGATGTTACACAACAATCGCCTAAAGTAGGCAGTAAGTTGTCACTATAAGATAGGGCCACATGGCAAGGATCTAATAAACCAATACATGGTCCCATCCGTAGAAAGGAATGTTCAGACCACCACGGTGCCCGAAACCAAGAGGAAAAAAGACCCAAGTGCTTTAGGACAGGTCGGCCGTAGGTCAGACAGACTCACCCTCTTAACTTCAGAGCAAGCCTCCATATCCATAAGGAAGTTACCATTAACAGCAACAATCCAGCAGATTCCTTTCACGCATGCGATCATGGAATTTCCGACCAATTAGCCGGTAAAGATCTCTTACCAATAAGCTAGCCACATCATTACTGGATTATTGGAAAGTGCTATTTTTATTCCCACCTTCTTACAATATAAAAAGGAAATGATCACATAGACAGTGTACGCAATTTTCTAACATAAATACTCACAAGTTCTATATTCACTCTATTATTCAAATTACTGACTTGAGCGTCGGAGTGGTTGCCGTGGACGCCCACCACCTCACGTTCTCTTTCTTGTAGATTTAACTAATCACAGTACAGTTCCATTTCATTTATATCATTAATTTAGTTTCTGCAATATTAATTACATGATTAAAATATTTTAATTTATTTATTACATAATTTACTTACTTTTATTTTATTTATATCTACTAATTAAATTTTTATTTAAAAAATTAAACATCAATAAACAATTTACTTAGCGAATAAAATCTTTTTCTCATATTAGTAATAGATAAAAAATAGCAGTGGATCCACATATACATCAATTACATCAAAGTTACATCAACCTCATTTGGTTATATTTTGAAATTTTGAGGACTAATATTTACTAGGTCAATTTATTTTAATACTAAATTTAGTATTTAAATATCTATTAAATAATACTATTTGCGGACAGATAAAGTACATGTCACTCTCTGGAGTAGCACTATTTACTGTTTGAAAATGACACCATTCATGATTTTAAAATTTTGGGGTGTCCCTCCATATGGCTCAGTGTGCATAGGTAAGGGTCTATAATCAGACACATATAGCACCCATGTGATACTCACATAATGTGTCGATTTATTTTAAAAGACTAATTTTTAATTAAAAGAAGATATTTTTTTAATTAAAAAAAACATCCTCTCAATTAAAAGGATATTTATTTTTAAATAAAATGATATGTCACTGTAGTTGAAAGATGTAAAGGGCAAACAACCAAATAGAAAAATCCGTGATAAAAAGTTAATAATTTAGAAACATATATATAGAAAATTCAAGGGTTACGATGAAAAGATATAACCTTTGATATTTTAACCTAAAGACATATTTTTTATTAGTACATATTTTCTTAATAAGGAGATTTTTTTTAATAAAATTGAGTTAATTTACATAGATGATTTATTTTAATTTCAACAAAATCTAACATTAATGATACATATGGTAAAAAAAAAAAAAAAAAAAACTAAATTAAAAAAAGGAAAGATTTGCATAAGCGAAAACTCTCATAAGCGCCCATCCAGAAAGGAAATCAAAGATGGAAAAGACGACCGAGTAGATGATGAAAAAAAACTGAAAGTAGAAGAGTTTCTTGATGGAACCATAAATATAGAGAATTATTAGAATATTCTTATATTTTATTAAATTTATGTATAAAATATTAAATTTTAATTTTCAAAATTGTTAAAAAAAAGTTAATTTGTCTTAATCTTAATATAAAGGACTAAATTATGTAAATAGTAAAAATTACATATTTAAATAAGATTAATTTTTAGTTAAATAAGTTAATAATATTTTCTTGGATAAAAAATTGCAAATTTTAATTTTAGAAGATATAGAAATATTTTAATTAAAATTTAAAATAATAGATACTGAATAGCTAATTTTTATAGAATACAAAAAATTATCCTTAAATTTTGTTGGAATAAAAAATAATTTTAGTAATAAAAATATAAGTAAAAAATAAATTAACATTTACGATAGAGTTTCCATCGCCGGCGCGTATTCAGAACGATTGCACGTCACTAAGAGAGAGATAGACTGGGCGTGCAAGAAGGGCAAAGTTTATGCTTTTGTCCTATCGTTCTTTGTCTCTATATAAGTATCTTTCACAACAGCCGCTTCTCCCTCGTCTCTCAATCATCTCTCGCTAGGTTTCTGCCATTTTCATGAAACCTTAATTCTTCACTCCTCTCTCTCTCTCTCTCTCTCCCGTCCCTTTTTTTTTTTTTTTTCCTTCAGCGGTTTGGGAGAATAGTTCCGATCAAAGAGCCTATTTTTTAGCCAGCACAACGACTGCACTCCTCTCTTCTCGGTTTGTTCTTTATCCCCTCTAATCTCTAGCTCTTGAAATTCTGTGTTTTATTATTCCTGTTCATAGATTTTTCTCAGAAAACAAAGAGAAAGTTTTTATCCTGCATTTTGATTTCTCTTAGTTCTAGTCTTTCTTGAACTTCAGAGCTTTTCACGTTATGAACATGTGAAGATGAACCGATTCTTGAAGAATTTATCTTCTTTCTCTCTCTCTTTTTTTTTTCTTTCTTTTTGATAAATAAAACTACGTTCTATTGTTTATTGTTTATATGCTGTAATTGTAGTGCCTGAGTATGCGATTTGCTACAGGGAAACTAAAGAAATGATTCCTTGCTTTATAAACAATTTTAGTTTCGCATCTTTCTGTTTAGAGCACAAGTTCTCTGAACCTTTGAAAGCTTCTCCTATCATGGCTATTAAAATGATGAAGCTCAAGGTGGATAAGATAAGGAAACCCTCAATATTATTTTAGTTTTGGTGGGTTGGTGGTTGGCTAGAACTGGGCGGTGCAATAAATTTAAAACACCATTTACTATTCACCAAAGAGACCTACTTCCTGTGTTTATATGTATTTCGAAAATATTTGTCATAATTTGGTGATTATCGACTAAAATATAAATAAGTAAATCTTCCAATAAAAAATTTAAAAAAATATAATAAAATAATAAAATATGAGTCGTGTCGGATAATATCCTTAAAAATTTATCTTATAAATCTCTAAAATTAAATAGGTTTTTCTAAAATTTAACTTTTAGAATTAGTATAACAAGAATTTATCAGTAAAAAAATTTAGAAAATGAACAAAATAAAATAAAAAAATAAAATTTTCTTTCGTTATAAAGCAATTCTCAAATTCATAATAGATTCAGTTTATTTTAAGCATTTTTCTATATATATATGTATATATATGAGTCGTTGATTACAATGACTTTTATTACTTTTATAACTGAAAGACCTAAGAAAATTTTGGCTTTTTGTGTAGAAGAGTAACGGATCATATCCTCTAACAGAACTTGCATGATGAGTTTGTTTGCCTTACAAAACCATGTCCAGCTGTGTTTTCTTGTCTCTTTATGAGTCATGCTTTTACTAGAGAGAGTACGTATGTTAGTTAAATTTACTCCACAATTACTGATTATCCTATCTTCAATTCAATTAAATTCAATATATCAATTATTAAGATTAATTATTATATATAAAGTTAAGCTGCAGTTGAATTTTGATACAGATACGTACAATTACACTCTTTTGTAGCTGATCATCTGATAACAAAATTAAGAATAATGTACAAGTTCTTTAATCATTAATTTCTATCAATTTTTATCTCAAACTGAGAATTTATTTGGTGCAATCATTATATATATAATAAAATAATGATAATGACTAGATAATCCAAATCAATTACTTGATAACCATCTTATAGGAATTAGAAATTTATTCCATTTTAGTTCCATTATTCTTGATTACAAGATTCATGACTATAGAATAAACTAGTGCAGATGAGATACCTAAAATTTATGTCAATTCAATTTAGTTTTTGCTTTTTCTTAGTGGTAGGATGATAATTCTCTATGTTGCTTAATAGTTTTTTAATTATGTTGCTTAATAATTTTCTGTTTTTAGGGGATAGTTATATTTAAGGGAAATAGTTCAATAAAAGAATTATTTAAAAAATTGTCAAAATTTTTAAATATTTCAACTCAAAAGATTTTTAAGTTCAAAAGAAATTTCGCCCTCAAAAAATTTCAGCAATAAATTCATAATTCGATCCGTTTTAACTCCTGAAATATGTTGAAGTTTTATAGATTTCAAACCTTTTGACATAATCTATGCAGAAAGACTTTATATATTTAATTGGACTGTTATGCTCAATATGCTTGCAAGTCATGGATTTCTTTAATGTCCTATATCTAAATTATCAACTCTCTAGAGGATGAACAATAGTATTTTATCTACTGTGATGCTTCTCTGAAACTTTCAAAATAAGCAATGCCTTAAAATTTGTTATATATATATATTGTGGGGACCCTTTATCAATTGATATAGCCAACTTTCACAACTTGCCCATTTATCTGTTACTATACTATTTTATGATGACTTCAGCTCCTTTGGATATTAAAGAAAAGTGGAATGTTAGACAAAAAATTAAAAAAAAAAAAATTGGAATGGCCATTTTTGTAACTTTTTTAGGGTTTACGGAAGAGATTTGAACTTTTTTTATCATTTATTCTAGTAGGTTAATTTATAACCAAAATATAATCATTATACATATAACTATTTTATTAAATTATTTTCTCAATCACCAGGCTTAACATTTCGCTGACTAGTTACATTTTTTATTTTACTTTGATCGACTCTGCCAATCATGAAATTTACAGCAGTTGAGATGCAACTTATTATGATTAATTTATGTTAACCTCTATTATTTTGTGTATTCTTTCAGATCTAGGAAGCAAAGCAAACCTCGTGAATTGGCCATGGAGCCGTATGCAGAAGAAGCAATAAATGAAAATGATTGTAACATAGAAGATAAATTGCCTGTAGAGATCTATTGCTCTTCTGACACTCTTGTAGGTTCGAATGATGGACCCTGCAATGGGTTTGATTGTAATATTTGCATGGATTCTGTAGAGGACCCAGTAGTCACACTTTGTGGTCACCTTTACTGCTGGCCCTGCATATACAAATGGCTTCATTTGCAAAGCATCTCTTCTGAAAACGAAGATCTGCAGATGCAGCAGCAATGTCCTGTGTGCAAGGCAGAAGTTTCTAAAGAAACCTTGATTCCGATTTTTGGAGGAGGCCAAATTACAAAACCCTCTAAAAGCAAAGTCCCAAATATTGGAATAATCATTCCTAGAAGACCTTTTGGCCTTGCATGCGGATTTGATTCACCAAGATCATCTTTCAGAAGTAGCACTCCAAGCCCAAGGCAGCAAATTTATCACGGTGGTTATCTTCATAGTCCATCAATGCTTAGCCCAAGTGAGGCAACAATAAACATGTACAATCCAATGATCGGAATGTTTGGGGAAATGATTTATGGAAGGGTGTTTGGTAACTCTATAACCAATATTTATGGCCACCCGGGTTCATATAATATCGCAGGAAGCAATAGCCCTAGAATGAGAAGGCGCATTCTGGAGGTTGACAAGTCACTTAGCAGAATCTGCTTTTTCCTCTTCTGTTGTGTGTTCTTATGTTTCCTGTCATTTTGATATGCAGTTGATTTGGAAAATATTTCGAAAAAAAATTACATGCACAACCGGATGTAACTTAGGCTCCATAGCTATTGCATATTGTGTGTTGTGCTTGCTAAATTTCTAATTATGCCTAAATTTTTATATTCAGTATTATTATTGTCTCAAATTAATATGAGATAATATACTCCTTCGCCTCTTGTTCATGAAGCTTGCAAGCATAAACATTCGTGTGATTTCCAACTTTGCAGTAATAGAATCTGATACCATATTTAGAATGCGTATCAAATCTATCTCTATTATTTACTGGTGGCTTAGTAGCAGAGAGTACATTCGAAAGCTAAGTCTATTATCCAAAAAAGAGTTTGAAGGGAAAATGATGCTCTAAGTTCTTGTATTTAATGCTCAATATTCATTTCAATATAATATGCACAATAATGAAAAAATCTATCTAATGTACACATAATGATTGGATTAATTATTTTCTTTGAGTTAAATGTACGAATCCTACATTTGAAATTAAAAATTTTTACAAGAATTCAGTTTAATTAATTTTTTTAATTATTTTATTTTTAAAATAAAAAAAATTTAATTATTTTTAATTCAAATATTTTTTATTTAAAATCTTACATAATTTTATAAGAATTTTTTTTTTTTTCAAATTCAATTGTGCTGAAAGAGGGAAAAGGGTAAAACAAATTTTATTCAGAAATTTGAAAATATTTAATTATTTCAAAATTTTTAATTAAAATATGTGAAGTTGACAACCGTTTAAAATTTTCAATGTTGCCTGTGTTATTAAACCCTTTCTTCAAAAGAATTAAATTATTTTTGTTAAAGTGAATTTGGGGCAGCTCATGAAGAGTAACTTACACAACTAATATGTTTGGTTCAATTCAAATTTCTAAAGTTTTGTGGAATTCAAATAAATTTTATATTTTTTATGTTTCATTTAAATAAAAATTAGAATGAAACTGATTATAACTAAATTTAATCTCTTTAAATTTTAATAAAATTTGAAATGAATTTCATAAAACTTGCGGTCATATTTTACATACTAAAAAGTCCATGAAAACTGTTTAATTTCTCTTTTAATTATGATTTAAAAAATCAATGATGTAACTGAAAAATAAAATTGTACTGTGATTAGCTAAACTTGTAAAAAGGAGAATAGGAGATAGTTGGCACCTATGATAGTCACTCTAATACTCAAGTCAGTATATTGAAGAATAGGGTGAATATAGAACTTGATAGTAGTTGTATAAGAGAATTGTGTATCTTTGTCTCTATGATTGTGGGCTTTTATACTATAAGAAGATGACATTTTTTATAGAAACTCTTGTAAATCCGATTGGTGTTGGCTGATTGTAAGGGAATCCCGTGATTATAGGTATAACGGGGATTTACTGAATGATACCCGCTAATGGTAATTTTATGTGAAGATTCAGCATCTCTGAATAGGGCAAGTCTTGATGAAGGATTGAGTGTCACAGTGTACAGGCCTTCCTTTCTTCGGGTAGGGCTGTGTATCGGCTTATTAGATTTTTGCCACGTGGCCCTATCTTATGGTGAGAACTCAAGACTTACTTTGGGCGACTGTTTTGTAACATCAGAAGTCCTCCGCTGGTCTTTAATTCTTTATATTCAAATGTGACAGTTATCTTCTCAGTCTAGGGCACGTGGCATATTTAGATTGGTCTTTTATGATCATGTTGTTTTGCTTGATAATTGTTCTGTTTTGTAATTTCCTTCTATATGCTTTGTCACTATCTTTGCTAAGTGTTTATATACTCGGTCTTCGACCATGATCCTCGTCCAACCATAACTAAATGATCTCTTGAAAAATTTGTTAAGGGATTTGTAATACCCGGCTAGATTCCGGCATCAGAATCCCTACCTTCCGGCAGAATCTCCGTTGGAATCTGGAATTTCTGAAGATGCCAGAGGCTTCTAGAGGGGTAAAATGTATTTTTTAAAATGTTTTCACCTGATTTCATGGTTTTAAATGAAAAAGAATTGAGTTTTGAAAAGAAAAGACCAAGGAGGCATTTGCCAGGTTCGGCCGCCGAAAGTGAAGTTCGGCGGCCGAACATGGAAAGGCTTCGGGAGCGCCTTTGGCCTCCGAAAGTCTTGTTTGAACGAGCCAAGGTTCGGCCGCCGAAAGTCAAGTTCGGCCGCCGAAAGTCAAGTTCGGCCGACGAACATGCATGAGTTTAGGGGACACGTTAGGCTGCCGAAGGTCTTCGACAAGGCCACCTATAAAGAGCCCTCAGATCGGAAATGGGCGAGTTTTCTCCCCTTTCTCGAGCTCAGGTGAGTTTTTGTCCTCCCTTGGCCGTTTTCATGTTTTTCTTCATCTCTTTCATGTTTTCATGAGTTCTATGGTTATTTTGAAGAGTTTTCAAGCTTAGATCAAGTTTTGGGAGCTTGGAGCTTTTGGAGCTTGGATTCTCCACACCTCCGAGTTAGAGATCACGCAACCCTCGATCTTTAAGAGGTAAGTGTAGATCTTTACCTTCCTTTAGGTTTTAATGAAGTTTTAAGAGGTTTTAATGGTTGAGTATGGGTAGATATGCATGTTTAAGTGATGTTCTAGGAGGTTTTTGGGTAGTTGTTTATGAGTTGTTTAGAGTGTGTTGGCACCTCATTCGAGTCCACCTGTGTAGGATCGGACCCGAGGGATCGAGGAGGCCATCAGAGTTAGCTGTTGCAGAGTTAGTCCAGCGTCTGCCAGAGGTGAGTAGAACTAAACTTAATCTTTATTTTATGAAATCAAATGCCTAAAGCATGCTCATGCATCATGTTTATATGTAATAGGTTGATTGCACTAGTTACACGAATATGAAGCATTGCATTATTTACTGTTGATGGAGATTAGACCAAGGACGACCCCACTAGCCCTATGGATAAGACCTGGCTGGGCCAGGCATTACGAAGTCCTGTGGTGCCCTCTATGGTGGCCGGGCAAATAGCTTAGGGATGTTTTGGGGTTGGGTCCAATCCGTGATATGATTTGTTTGTGCTGTGACGCATTTCATGAAAGCATGTAATTAATGAACTGTTTTCTTTGTTTCTACTCACTGGGCTTTTTAGCTCACCCCTCTCCCCTAACCCCAGTGTTGCAGGTATGAGGTCAATCGGGAAGTCTCAAGAGTAAAGGTTTTGCTTATGTAATAGTATTAGATTAGTACTTTTAGTGTGGACATGTATTATAAATTGATATAATGATTTGTAAGAGAATATAATGTAAAGTTAAGTGGAGTTATGTTTATGGTTTAGTACTGTGCTTGGCCTTGAGACTTGGTTAGTCCCTGTTTAATACATGATGTATGTTATGCTAGATGTTGAGTTGTGTTTGAACTAATCTTGTGGCATGTGTTGTTTACCACGCTATGGTAATTGATGAGGACCTTAGTGGAGGTCTTATGTTTGTGGTTTGATGCATGCACAGGTTAGGTTCTAGTTCTTTGGATGTGACTCCGGCTTGATGTATGTTATGTTGACCCAGCTAGAGTTGTGATGAGGGCTCTAGTAAGGGATCCTTTTATGTTTTCAGTTATGTCGCATACAGGTCAGGCTTGGTTTGTACATCAGATGTTTGAGTTTTTATGTTAAAGTTTTGATCATGTATGGGATTTGACCAGGTGATAGGAGGTATGTTTGGCTCGCTACGGGTCCCGGCGACCTTAAGCCGATCTGGATCCTAGCGCCGGTGGCGGTTCGGGCCGTTACAGAGGGGTATCGATTTTCGGGTCGTTACAGAGTGGTATCAGAGCTTTGGGCCTCGAGAGATCGGTGTGTTGCACATCGGAAAGAGGTTGGCTTAGAGGTCATAGAAGGGCAAGCACAATAGGAAGAATCATGTCCACTAGGATAGGATGTTGAGTCCTATCTTGTATGAATGATGATGTGATATGCCATGATGTTATGCTATGTATGTATGTATGCTATGTATGTTGCAGGTTCATGTGTTTTCATATGAATCGTATGATGCTAATGATTGTTTGTATGCTTGTGTGTTGTTCTTCAGAGAAGCCAGAATGCGAGGTGCTCGTCGATCTGTGGAATCGACTGGAGTTCCATCTGAGAGGGAAGGTATGGACACCTTTCCCCCTACTCTGCCAAGAGCGCAGTCGTGGGGAGTCAGCAGATGGGGAACATCAAGGGACCCTGGAAAGTCTTTTGATGTAAGCAGAGAAGGAATGGCTCCAAGAAGGATGTCAGCTAGTATGAGGGAAGTAGAGATGGATGTTCAGAGAAGAGATGTCAGTTTGGGAATCAGGGTGCCAGAGGAAGGCATGGGAGATTCTCAGGAGGATGCTCAGACTCAGGATTCCAGAATCTCAAGTTCAGGAGGAATTGATCCCTCCACTTTGAGTACAGCCTCCACAAAAAGTAAGAAGTGGGGCAGAGGTCTCAGAAGGTCGAAGAAGAAGTTTTGGCAGAATTTGAAGGCTAGTCTGGGTTTTGGTGGTTCGAGCTCTGGCTCAGGCAGTTCAAGATGCTTGAGGTGCGGAAGGCCACACAAGGGAGTCTGTCTGATTGGGACTAATCTATGTTTTAGATGCGGTCAGGAAGGGCACATGGTACGTGAGTGTCCTATTGCGCCCTGGTTGGCACAGTCTCAGCAGGCAACTTCAGGTAGAGCGGCTCAGCCAGCAGCTCCAGCCGTGGTTCAGGTTAGTGGTCGAGGCAGAGGAAGAGGGTCAGCCTTTTCTTTTGAAGGTTCCCGTGGAGAAGGTCCGTCAGCTTCAGCTCGGATCTTCACCCAAGCTCAGCAGGAGGCAGACACATCGAACATGGTGGTGTCAGGTACGCTCACTTTTGAATGTTCTGATGTGTATGTTTTTGTGAAACCTAGTGTTTTTCTCTTTCTTTAGTTGCTCTAGGAGCCGTCGAGAGGTTGAGTTGATAGCTTCTGGGCTAGAGTGTTCTCTTTGGGTCAGTGGACTCGAGTGTGATCCATCTAGGGTAGAGTCAATCTGCCGGTTCAGTTCTGTGTCAGTTGAGGGTAGATGCCTTCCACTCGACTCTGAGGTCCTAGACTTGACTGTCTGGACGTCAGTTTAGGGTTGGATTGGGTTTTTTCTACTCGTAGTGCTATCTTGGCCTGAAGAGACAAGGTAGTCAAGTTCAGAGGATAGGATGGGTCAGAGGTTCTCTTCTGAGGGGACACGGTAGGGATGCCTAGAGGTTTGTTGTCAGCCTATCAGGTTCGTAGGGTGCGTAGGAGGGGTTGTCAGAGGGTTCTAGCTCTTGCTTGAGAGTTTAGCAGTCAGGTCAGGGAACCAGCCTCAGTGCCAGTTGTTAGAGAGAGTTCTTAGATGTCTTCCCAGGCAAGTTGTCAGGTTTACCATCTGTCAGGGAGTTAGAGTTTGGTATAGGAGTGGTGTCTGGACGCAGAACCATTTCTATCCTTCCCTATAGGATGGCGCCTGCGTAGAGAGAGGTAGTAGTCAGAGTAGAGGCGAGACTTGGTAGACAGGGTTTTATCCGACCTAGTACCTCACCCTGGATTGTTCCAGTGTGGTGGTGGGAAAAGAAGGATGAATCCTCGAGACTTTGTAACGACTGTAGGCAGTTGACCAAGGTCACTACCAAGGGCAGGTATTTCCCATGCAGGATGGATGATCTATTGGGACAGCTAGTAGGAGCTGTTTGTTTTCCAAGATAGACCTGAAATCCGGGTACTACCTATGAGAGTTAGAGTTAGTTTTGGGTCAAAAGTGAGAAGAAGCCAGTTAGTAGAGAAGATGAAGAGAAAAGAGTAAGGATCAGAGTAGCGCAGCGGAAGCCAGTGGAGTTCAGGAGTAGGTTGGGTACTGCTAAGGTGTTTCTTTTGGTAAGGGTGATTTCCTATGAAGAAGTCCATTCGGATTTCCGGATTCCTGTGTTATGGAAGCTCGTGTCAGATCCAAGTGAGGTTCTTAAAGAACCAAAGGTGGAGATCTCAAGGGATCTCACCTATGTTGAGCAGTTAGTGCAGATCATGGACACACAAGTCAAGAAGTTGAGGAACAAGGAAATCCCGATGGTAAAAGTTTTTGGAAATCACCACTGGATGGTAGTGAGTGTTTGGGAAACCCGGGAGTTTATACTCCAGCAGTGCCTGTGTCTCTCTTTCTGGAGAGAGATTTTTAGGTTTTGCTTGCTTGTTTGCTTGCATGTTTATGTATGATTGATGCTATGTTTTGAGAATGCCTGTTTGTTTATGGAACATTCGGGGACGAATGTTCTTAAAGGGGGGAAGAATGTAATACCCGGCTAGATTCCGGCATCGGAATCCCTACCTTCCGGCGGAATCTCCGTTGGAATCTGGAATTTCTGAAGATGCTAGAGGCTTCTAGAGGGGTAAAATGTGTTTTCTAAAATGTTTTCACCTGATTTCATGGTTTTAAATGAAAAAGAATTGAGTTTTGAAAAGAAAAGACCAATGAGGCATTTGCCAGGTTCGGCCGTCGAAAGTGAAGTTCGGCCGCCGAACATGGAAAGGCTTCGGGAGCGCCTTTGGCCTCCGAAAGTCTTGTTTGAACGAGCCAAGGTTCGGCCGCCGAAAGTCAAGTTCGGCCGCCGAACATGCATGAGTTTAGGGGGCACGTTAGGCTGCCGAAGGTCTTCGACCAGGCTACCTATAAAGAGCCCTCAGATCGAAAATGGGCGAGTTTTCTCCCCATTCTCGAGCTCAGGTGAGTTTTTGTCCTCCCTTGGCCGTTTTCATGTTTTTCTTCATCTCTTTCATGTTTTCATGAGTTCTATGGTTATTTTGAAGAGTTTTCAAGCTTAGATCAAGTTTTGGGAGCTTGGAGCTTTTGGAGCTTGGATTCTCCACACCTCCGAGTTAGAGATCACGCAACCCTCGATCTTCAAGAGGTAAGTGTAGATCTTTGCCTTCCTTTAGGTTTTAATGAAGTTTTAAGAGGTTTTAATGGTTGAGTATGGGTAGATATGCATGTTTAAGTGATGTTCTAGGGGGTTTTTGGGTAGTTGTTTATGAGTTGTTTAGAGTGTGTTGGCACCTCATTCGAGTCCACCTGTGTAGGATCGGACCCGAGGGATCGAGGAGGCCATCAGAGTTAGCTGTTGCAGAGTTAGTCCAACGTCTGCCAGACGTGAGTAGAACTAAACTTAATCTTTATTTTATAAAATCAAATGCCTAAAGCATGCTCATGCATCATGTTTATATGTAATAGGTTGATTGCACTAGTTACACGAATATGAAGCATTGCATTATTTACTGTTGATGGAGATTAGACCAAGGATGACCCCACTAGCTCTATGGATAAGACCTGGCTGGGCCAGGCATTACGAAGTCCTGTGGTGCCCTCTATGGTGGCCGGGCAAATAGCTTAGGGATGTTTTGGGGTTGGGTCCAATCCGTGATATGATTTGTTTGTGCTGTGACGCATTTCATGAAAGCATGTAATTAATGAACTATTTTCTTTGTTTCTACTCACTGGGCTTTTTAGCTCACCCCTCTCCCCTAACCCCAGTGTTGCAGGTATGAGGTCGATCGGGAAGTCTCAAGAGTAAAGGTTTTGCTTATGTAATAGTATTAGATTAGTACTTTTAGTGTGGACATGTATTATAAATTGATATAATGATTTATAAGAGAATGTAATGTAAAGTTAAGTGGAGTTATGTTTATGGTTTAGTACTGTGCTTGGCCCTGAGACTTGGTTAGTCCCTTTTTAATACATGATGTATGTTATGCTAGATGTTGAGTTGTGTTTGAACTAATCTTGTGGCATGTGTTGTTTACCACGCTATGGTAATTGATGAGGACCTTAGTGGAGGTCTTATGTTTGTGGTTTGATGCATGCACAGGTTAGGTTCTAGTTCTTTGGATGTGACTCCGGCTTGATGTATGTTATGTTGACCCAGCTAGAGTTGTGATGAGGGCTCTAGTAAGGGATCCTTTTATGTTTTCAGTTATGTCGCATACAGGTCAGGCTCGGTTTGTACATCAGATGTTTGAGTTTTTATGTTAAAGTTTTGATCATGTATGGGATTTGACCAGGTGATAGGAGGTATGTTTGGCTCGCTACGGGTCCCGGCGGCCTTAAGCCGATCTGGATCCTAGCGCCGGTGGCGGTTCGGGCCGTTACAGAGGGGTATCGGTTTCCGGGTCGTTACAGGATTAATACTCGACCGAGCTCCTATCGGCCTCTGCTTTTTGTCATAAGATAACTTTAAACATTTTAATGGGACTTATCCCCCGCCTTGTGGATTGTGTCATTGCTCTTGAAATCACTCCCGAAAATCCAAAACATTTTACAAAGGAAGGATGACCTGCCAAGTAGGACGGGCTACTGAGGGGGACGAGCTATTAGGCAGGGCGAATGAAATTCAGGACAAGCTATTAGAGGTAGTACAGTCTAAGATGGGGATTTTATTTCTCAAAAGAAATACGCGCGAGAAATTTTGGATAAATTCCAAATGAAGGATTGTAATCCTGCATCTACTCCATCTGAATTTGGTTTAAAACTTCACAAAGATCCTGAAAGAAAGATCCTGAAAGAAAGAAGGTGGACAACACTCTCTATAGGTAAATTGTCGGTAGCCACATGTACTTGACTGGAACAAGACCAGACATCATGTATGCAGTGAATCTTATAAGCAAATTCTAAAATACACTTGCTTGCTGCCAAGAGAATTCTTCGTTACTTGCAAGGAACGAAGGATTTCGGTTTGTTTTATAAAGCCAACAAAAATTCAAAATTAATTGGCTTTATTGATAGTAATTATGCAGGAGATCAAGATGGCAGAAGGAGCACTTCATGATACATTTTTGTGTTCGGAACAGGACCTATTTCATGGTCTTCCAAGAAGCGGCCCATTGTCACTTTGTCAAGTAGAGAAGCAGAATTTGTTGCTATTACAGCACGTGTTTGTCAAGCCATTTGGATAAGGAGAATTCTTGAAGAGAAAGAGCTACCACAATTTTTTGTGATAATAGTTCAGCAATTAAACTCTCCAAAAATCCAGTACTACATGGAAGGAGCAAGCATATTAATGCGAAGTATTATTTTTTGAGAGATTTGTGTACTGAAGGGAAAATTGAATTGAAGTATTGTCCATGTAATACCCGGCTAGACCCCGGCATCGAAATTCCTGCTTTCCGGCGGAATCTCGGATGTCAGAACCCTCTAGAAGGGTAAAATCATGTTTTTATAAAATGTTTTTACAGGTTTTATGCTTTGAATAAAGAAAGAAATTGAGTTTTGAAAGAAAAGACCAAGGTTGGAAAAGCCAGGTTCGGCCGCCGAACCTCATGTTCGGCAGCCGAACGTTGGTGACTTGAGGAAGCTCTTTTGGCCCTCGAAGGTGGTCTGGCCAGCCACCTATAAAAGGCCCATTGTCCAAAAATGGGCGAGTTTTCTCTCTCTATTTTTGGGCAAATGTGAGATTTCGCCCTCCTTTGATTGATTTTGAGTTTTTCCTTCAATCTCTTCAAGTTTTAACAAGTCTTAACTTGGTTTTGAAGATTTTTGAGCTTAGATCGAAGTTTGGAAGCTTGGAGACCCGGAGCTCGATTTCTCCCCATCTCCAAGTTTGGATCGCCTCTCCTCTCCATGTTTTTAGTAAGTTTTGAGGGGTTTGAAGGGAGTTGGATGCATGTTTAGAGTAGTTGTAAAATGTTAGGGTTTATGTGAGTTAAATGTATGTTAAATGTTGATGTTGTTGGGGTATAGGTTAGTTTTAAGCCCCTAAATGCTTGAGGATGTGTTTATGCATGATTTTGAGTGGTTTGGTTTGAGTTTAGAGGTTTTGGGTGGCTGGATGAGTATTTGTGGCTTGGGTTCTGCCATTTTGGAGGACCCAGGTTCGGCAGCCGAAGCCATGTTCGGCCACCGAACCTGCCTATGGAGGCAAGTTTTGGCCGCCTAAACTCGCCCCCGAAAGTTGGACTTTCGGCTCTGGAGGGGAGTTTCGGCCGCCGAACCTGCCCTCGAAAGTGGATGACTTTCGGCTCTGGAAGGAGGTTCGGCCGCCGAACCCTGCCCCCGAAAGTGCCTGACTTTCGGCTCTGGAGGAACTTTCGGCCGCCGAACCTGCCGCCGAAAGTGCCCTGTCCAGCCTTCTTTTGCATGTTTTCTATGAGTGTTTTCTAATGTTTTAGGGGGTTTTTGGGGAAATGTTTAGAGTCATGTTAGTGTTTATTTGGTCCCTCATTTGTGTCCACCTGTGTAGGTTCGGACCCGAGGAACCGAGGACTCCAGCAGTGAGATAGCTGCTTCAAAGTCTTTTCAGAGTCAGCTTGAGGTGAGCATAATAGATCTTTATTTTTCAAAGTAATTAAATTTTGAGCATATTCATGCATCACGAATGCCATGAGATATATTAGGTTGCTTGCATTAGAATTCACGAATATATTGCATTGCATAATATGATGTTGTTGTGGATGGATATTGGATGACCCATTAGCCCTTGATATGGCATGATTATGACGATACGGTATGAAAGTCCAGAGGCCCATTCTACGCCCTGGCACGATGTAAGAGAAAGACCAGAGATCCATTCTATGTCCTGGCACATTGGAATGTTATGATATGTTATGTTTAAGGGAAAGACCAGAGACCCATTCTACGTCCTGGCACTGTTGGATTATGTAGAGGGCTATTGGTGACAAGTCTATCCTTGATGTGAATTGTTTGTGATGTGATGCATTCCATGAAAGCATATGTTTTAATATATTGTTTTACTATTCTGCTCACTGGGCTCTAGTAGCTCACCCATTTCCCTTAACCCCAGGCTTGCAGGTTCAGGATAGATCGGGAGGTCAGCAAGAGTAAAGGCATAGTGTATGTAATAGTTAGTTGTGGACATGAAAGATAATGTAACGTATTGGAATGTAAGATATTGTACAGATTTGTATTGAGTATTAGTATTGTGCTTGATCCTAGAGTTTATGGTTAATCCCTTTTGATACATGATCTTTATGAAATGTTCTTATTAATGTTAAACCAAGCTTGATATTTGATATGTTGCCCCACTAGAGCATTTGATAAGGGCTCTAGTATGGAATTTTATGTTTATAGTTATGGTGCATGCACAGGTCAAGCTTGGTAGATGGAAAGTTTAAAATTTTTATGTAAATGTATGATCATGTATGGGATTTATCAGGTATGGCAGGTTGTATGTTAGGCTTGCTACGGGTCCCGGCGACCTTAAGTCGATCTGGATCCTAGCACCGGTAGCGGTTCAATTTCAGGTCGTTACAATCCAAGTGAAGATCAGCTTGCTGACATATTTACAAAGTCTCTCAAGTTACATTCCTTCCTGAATTTGAGGAGTTTAATGGGTGTTTGTAGCAGAGAAAATACAAAGCTTTAAACCGAACTTTTGAGTTTTCAGTTTAAGGGAGATGATGTTCTGAGATCCAGAAAATGGGGTTTATAGTGGATATGTAAGTTTAGTCAGGGAGGATCACGTCCCTCTCCTTTATCCATTTTCTTTTTGTCCTTTAGTGACGCATAACTGTCACCCTGCTACAGTGCCACCTGTCTTTATCACTCAGGCATGTACAGACGGATGAGTTAGAGCACCCCTCCATGTCAAGCGGCTATTTGATTTCTCCCGGCGCACGTGCTAACAGGGCTGCAAGGTGATTGGGCTTGTTTCCCTTACCTTCTGTCATGTCACCGAGCTCGGCTCTCCTTGGATAGGCCCGTGTGCGTGGTCAGTCCGATCCACTTCACATCTCGGGACTGAATTGCGCGATATTGGAGCGACCCACTTATCTGTGGCCTGATAAGTTTTGGACTCGTATCTTTCTTCAAGACCCGGTCTCGTCCCATAGTGTGAGAAGCCCGGCGATCATCGGTAGGGATTGTTGAATAATTTAATTTAGTTGTTACTGCAATTAAGTTGCTTTCAATGTTTGTTTTCTTAGTCAAAGTTTAGTCCTATTTTCTAGGAATTTTATTGATCATGTTTAGCAGAACATGGTCACGTTGTAACTAATTTTTCATTCTGTTAAGATTTTATTTTGCTTTTATAAACCTATATAAAGACTGTTATCTTGCTTAATAACAGTGCGGTATCTCAAACATCTCTTCTCTCTTTTATTTCTATTTCTTTTATTTATTTCCTTGCAGTTTATCACTGTGCATTTGCTGCATTTGATGGAAATGTAATTCGCGTGTTCATGCAAAAGTGCTTCTCGATTAATCGGACAAGATATGTTTTTAATATTTTCCGCAAATGAAAAAGTGCTGGACGAAAGTGAAGACATATTAGCTAAAATTATTTCATTTTAATTGATAATATTTATTTAAGCATATAATATAAATTGCTTATAATAATTAAGTATTTGATATTATATGAAAAAATGTGAGTTAAATATATATCATCTAACTTTTTACTAATAATATATTTTTTTTAAATTCAAAGATATATATTAATAAAATAAATATAAATCATGGTATTTGGTAATTAAAGTATCAATAGTAAAATTTTTTCAAGTTTAAACTTGAAAATGTTCTTAAAGAATAACTATTTGCAGTTTATAAATAATTTTAAATGAATCATTTTTTTAAAAACATAGTAATTATTTATGTATATTGAAATAACTTTAAAAATGAAAATATTTGAATTTATTGTGAATAATGAAAAAATTAAAGATTTAGCTAGTTCTTCATGTTATTTTTTAACTTAATCAAAATTTCAATTAAAGTACTTTATTTTATAAATATATATATAATATAATGAATATTGCTTTAAAATACATAAATTGTGAACAATTGAATTTTAAAAATGCGCTAAAAGGTTTTTAAATAAATAGTTTTTAAGTATAAAATGAAATTTTAATAGTTAAAATTTAAAATTAAAATTGATGATTGGCGGCCACTTGTACCTGATCACAGTCGAGCCCTTACAAAAGAATAACAACTTCGCCGTCCACGATTAGAGCAAACTGAACTCACCTTCACTCTTGATAACAGTTGGATCTCAAACATTCTAATCTTTATTAAGCCCATAAGAGAGACAAATTAGAGTCTCATGACAACCCAGTACACCGGACCACGGTCATGGTTCGAGATGTGAAAATCCGGCTTACTCAATTGAAATGGTCAACAGGGCTATAGGCTCCTATGTGCCTAAAACCGGACCCATTCAGATATAAAAAAAAATTAAATTGCTGTCTGATAATTAAAAAAAGAACGTTCGTACGTACGACTCTGAATAATAAGGACACGTCGCTAAAAGACAAAAGAGGAGAGATATATGGCTCTGAATAATGGGACACGTCGCTAGAAAATAAAAGAGGAGATATATAGAGGAAGAGAGAGGGAAAGCATAGACTAATCTTTTCCATACATAGAAACTCTATTTTTTTTATCGATCTCATATCATTAAAAATAAAAATTAGTTTTCAAAAGAAATTAATTTTATATATAAAAATATAAATAATAATGTCAAAGAAAATTTAAAGATTCTTGTTAAATTAAATAATTAAAAGAAATTAATTTTATATATAAAAATATAAATAATAATGTCAAAGAAAATTTAAAGCTTCTTGTTAAATTAAATAATTTTATTAGTAAGAAGCCACCGAAGGCGTTCAATTCATTGCTTTGTCTTCTCTCTCTTAGGTCATATTAAGAAGCCCTACTGACTCAAAAAAGGACGCTAATAATGCATAGTCCCTTTAGCACAGAGGCCATGTGAACCACTCTTTTTGAAAAATAGGGAACATAGAATGTGAGGCTGCCATCTTCTCGTAACATATATACCATTGTTTATGGCCTAAATGTTGTGATTGGCTTTGGAGCTTCTCTTTCTATCTGATCGTTTGTGCTAGCAAATGTTCTCATTCTCTCCTTGCTTTATGTAGAATTCCACAACCTGGTGGGGAATTCCCCCCCCCCCCCCCCCCCTCCCCCTCCCCCTCCTTTTTTCGACAAAGATATAGTTGATTAAACAGCCACCGAAAGTGAGCAAATGTTCTTATTCTCTCTTTGCTTGTTTAGAATTCCACAGCCTAGTGGAGATTTCCTTTTTTTTTTTTTTTTTCTTTTTTTTTTGACACAAAATTAAGAATATAAATGAATTAAATCGTTTGTGAGCTAATCGAGATTCGGTTCGATAAAAGTTCAATTGAACTCAACTCGATTTTTAAACGAGTCAAGTTCGAACTTAATTTGTAAACTCATTTGGTAAATGAGTTAAACTTGAACTCCATAGTATCCTTCTTATTAAGACTTATAAACTAGACTCGTTTCTGAGTTTATGAGTAGATTCGCAAATAGGTTCGTAAACAGTCTCGTTAAGTAAATTGAGATTATTATTATAAGAGAAATAAACTCAAACCATGCATATACTTTCATGAGTCAAAACTAAATTTTTTAAAATTCAACTCTATATGATTTAGTTACACTCTTAAACTTGCATATATTTGGATCATTAAAAAAAATTTTTAAAAATTTTATTAGTTTATGATCTAATTTATAAATATACTTATTTAACTAAAATTATTTTAATTTTAAACTTATTAGTTTTAAACTAAAATTCATTATACATACAAATAAATTGAACTACTCATAAATTATTCGAAACTAAATTTGATAAAAACTCGACTCGTCTAAACCCATTTGCTAAACGAGCCAAACTTAAATTTCTTAATATTCTGTTCGAATTTGAGATGAGTAAATCTCAAATTCGTTTCGAACTTAGAAAATATTTTAACAAACTAAGTTTCACCTCTTCAAAATTTCATTAGACTCGATTTATTTATATCTCTAGATTAAACGGCCGCTGAAAGTCAAAGGTCAATCAGAGAGTAAAAAATTATTCAAAGCCAAAGCGTTACAGGGTTTATTATTATAAAAATATTGAAAAAAAAAAACAATTTATCAAATTAATGTTAAATTTCTTAAACTATTTACGAAAGTAATGTGATGAATACTGTCTGATGACAGCTTTCGAGATAATAGAAAACGCTAATAATATTGGCGTTTTCTCAAACTTATGACCAGTTGGCATTTTCTTGTTTATGAGAAATGCTGTAATATGTGAAATTATGTTAAAAGGACAAATTACAATTAAATTTCTATATTTTATTAAAATCAATTAATTTATAATTATTCAATTAAATCGTTAATGTATTTTGTAAAAATTAAATCTTTTAATTTATATAGTATATTAAATAAATATTAATTAATTAATTAGTTGTTATTTTTTATAACACAATTTTCATTATTCATTCACATAGTATAAATAATTAAAATTACAGATCTTATTTAAAATGAATAAATAATATGATTAATTAATATTATTAGACTTAATAAAAATTAATAAAATAAAATATATAATTAAAATTATATAAATTAATTAAAAAATCTACTAATTCTTTTAACAAAATATTTTTAATTTAAATAATTTTATAATTTATATGTTATCAATACCCTAATTATAAATTTCAAACTTATTTTGGATTGGTGATTTTTATGGATGTCTAACTGTTTAGGTTACTAATTCATGTAATTAAATTATTTTGATCATTTTATTAAAAGAATCAATAGTCTTATTTTAGTTACTTTATATAATTTTAATTATTTATGTTATTTATTAATTTTATTAAATCCAATAATATTAATTTATCATATTATTTATTTATTTTAAGTAAAGTCTAAAATTTTAATTACTTACACTGCATGAATGACGAAAGTTATGTTGTAAAAAATAAAAATTAATATTTATTTAATAGACTAAATAAATTGATTTTTTAAAAAATTAAAGAGTTTAATTTTTTAAAAGAATGCACAAATAATTTAATTAATTGATTATAAATTAATTGATTCTAATAAAATATAAAGACTTAACTTGTCCCTTTAATAATAATTTCACATCTGATGGTATTTTTTATAAACGAGAAAATGCCAACTCAATTGGTACGTTTTCTATTCTTTAAAAAAGCTGCGAGTTGACAGAGTACTTGTCACGTTATTTTGATAAATATTTTAAATTTTACATTAATTTAGTAAATTGTTTTTAAATTTTTTTTTTTTTAATAATAAACCCAGCGTTACAGCTAAAAGAGATGCCATGCGGCCTTTTGTCGCGTTTTATGTATTAAATAAACTTTTTGTCACATTTTATACAGTAGGATATTATCGTGTTTTGTGTATTAGATGAACTTAATTTCTGGTGATTCAAAATATAATGAGAATTATTATTTAATTTTGAATAAACTGTAATTTAGTTTCTCTGGTTTAGTAAAATATAACCTTTCGTCCTTCTGTTTTAAAAAACCTTCAATTTAATCTTTCAATTTAATTTTTCACATTTAAAAAAACTGTAAAATAGTTTTTATCGTCAAATTTTCAATTAACCTTTCATTTATTTTAATAAAAATGATTAAACTACTATTTTCTCCTCATCTTTCTCTTTCTTTTCCCGATTCTCTTCTTCCTTTTCTCCTCATCTTCCTCCTCCTCCTCCACCTCCTCCTCCTCCTCCTTCTTTTTCTTCTTCTCCTTCTCCTTCTTTTCCCGATCCTTTCTCCTCCTTCTCCTTCTCCTCCTCCTCCTCCCGATCCTCTTCTTCCTTTTCTCCTCATCCTCCTCCTCGTCCTCGTCCTCCTTCTTTTCCCGATCCTTTTTCCTCCTCCTCCTCTTCCTCCTCTTCCTCCTCCTCCTCCTCCTCCTCCTTCTTCTTTTGTGTTGGGATGGAGTGAATACCGTTTGGTTGAGTTTTTTTACTTAAAGAGTAGTTTAGTCATTTTCATTAAAATAAATGGAAGGTTAACTGAAAATTTGACGGTAGATACTATTTTGCAGTTTTTTTAAATGTGAAGAATTAAATTAAAACAGAGAGACAAAATGTTGTATTTTACTAAATCAGAGGGACTAAATTGCAGTTTATCCTTTTTATTAGCGTCTTTGAGTCTATAATCATGGATTGTATTTTTTAAAAGAAAATTTATTATTTAATTTTTTATTTTAATAAATATTTATAATATTTTAAAAAATTTATTAATTAATTATTTTATTAATTTTAACTATTAAGTATGATAAAAAAATTTTAAAATATTTTTAATATAAAAAGATTAATTAATAAAATTTTTAAAAATTTAAGAGATTAATTAATATATTTTTTAAAATTATAAAAATTAAAAAGATTAATAAAAAGATAAATTTTTTAAAATATAAAAATATTTTATATAATATTTAAAATTAAAAGATTAAATAATAAATTTTTTTATATTATAGAAACTAAATATAATTTTTTTCTCTTTTTTAATTAATAGACTTTGATAATGCGAGGGGTTTTTATTAATACTTATGATTTTTAGTTTTACACCTTTAATTTTTAATTTTAAAAAAAATTATTTACTTTTAATATTATTGAAAAAGTCATTAATTAATTTTTTATTTTGCAGTTTTTTTAAATGTGAAGAATTAAATTAAAGGTTTTTTAAAACAGAGAGACAAAATGTTGTATTTTACTAAATCAGAGGGACTAAATTGCAGTTTATCCTTTTTATTAGCGTCTTTGAGTCTATAATCATGGATTGTATTTTTTAAAAGAAAATTTATTATTTAATTTTTTATTTTAATAAATATTTATAATATTTTAAAAAATTTATTAATTAATTATTTTATTAATTTTAACTATTAAGTATGATAAAAAAATTTTAAAATATTTTTAATATAAAAAGATTAATTAATAAAATTTTTAAAAATTTAAGAGATTAATTAATATATTTTTTAAAATTATAAAAATTAAAAAGATTAATAAAAAGATAAATTTTTTAAAATATAAAAATATTTTATATAATATTTAAAATTAAAAGATTAAATAATAAATTTTTTTATATTATAGAAACTAAATATAATTTTTTTCTCTTTTTTAATTAATAGACTTTGATAATGCGAGGGGTTTTTATTAATACTTATGATTTTTAGTTTTACACCTTTAATTTTTAATTTTAAAAAAAATTATTTACTTTTAATATTATTGAAAAAGTCATTAATTAATTTTTTATTTTAAAAAATATATTAAAATATTTTTAATATTTTAAAAAATTCACTAATTAATTTAACTATTAATTTTAACTATTAAATATTTTATTATTTAATTTTTATAATTTAAAAAATAATTATTAATTAGTCTCTCATTTTTACAAAAATATTTATTAACTAATCCTTCCGTATTATGAGCATTTTAAATTTTTTTATAAATACTCAATAAATATTATTAATATAGAAATTAATTAATAAATTTTTTAAAATATCAGAAACATTTTAATATATTTTTTAAAATAAAGTTATCAACTAATAAGTTTTCTTAATAATTTTCTCTTATTAGTTTTCTTAATAATTTTCTCTTAATTTTAAATGCACTGATTTAATTTGATATTTTTTTGTTTCTCAAACTCAAGACTTTTCGTTTAATCAAGATTTTATGGACTTGTTTTTTGCATTGGACCCCTCTGCCTTTGGATAGATGGGGCCTGCATGCACCTCTGTATATAGGTTTCTCGTGTTTTGTTATGGCTTTTTTGTTGTTGTGTACATTTCTGTGTCGTGTGTTTAGTGTGTTGATTTTTTTAGTTAGGAGTAGCATCTGTTGCCCCATAGCATCGGTTGATCTCTATTGGTTGTACTAAGGATCCTTGATGTGTTCGATGTTGAAACTTTGTATGGTTCCATAGGCAGCTCCATGGCTATACAAGGTTGACCTCTGTTGGTCGGTGATTGTTCGATGCTGAAACTTTGTATGGTTCCACATATAGCTTCATGGCTATACAATACTAGAAATGTAGTGCTGGCAATTTTTCAAATCATACATATTTAAAAAAATAATTTTTAAATTATGTTGCATTCGAAAATATTTTTAAATTTTATGTGTCAACTCAGCGTGTTCGGCAGTAATACTGCCGAACACACTAGTTCGACATCCATAATATCGAACAAAAGCAAGTTTGACACCACGGATGTCGAACTGTGCTTATATTCAGCCTGTTCAACACCCGTAGTGCCGAACAAGCTGATTCGTGCCACGGGAGCAGATTATCTGCTCTCGTGGCTGCACGCCTGGCGTGTTCGGCACCCATAGTGCTGAACACACACAACCTTCAAGGTTTCGTCAGGAATCTCTGACGAAACCTTGACTAAAAAAAGTTTGGCACTATTAATACCGAACTCTTTTCTTTATTTCGCATGCAGGCTTCACGTGCATGCAGAGCCACACAGACCTGCATGCACATGCACAGCAAAGGGAGACTTTGGATTTCTCCTTCTTTTTTCTCCAATTTTCATCACAATTTTTTCTCCTCTTCTCCGTTGAATCATCCTTCCTTCTCTTCTCCCTCTCCACAGTTTGCCATACACCTCCATCTCCAGCGCAAATCTTTTTCTCCGGCACAAATCTTCTTCTCTATTTTCATCTCCTTCCACTTTAACTAGGTTTTTCTTTAAACTTTTTTTTTAAATATATATATAATTTTTTCACTTAATATATAAAAATAAAATAAAAAATTAAAACATTAAATCTTAATTAAAAAAATATAAAATATTTAAGATGAAGTAATAAGTTTTTATGTAATTTTTAGAAATTTAGAAATTTTATTAAATGAAGTTTAAATTTTTTAAAAATTAAATAAGTAGTATATTTATTTAAGATATTAAATAGTTAATTTTTTTAATGAGTTAATAATTTTGTTATAAATCTGTGTTAATATTTATTAAAAGTTAAATTTTTGAAAATAAATATAATTAAATAGGTAAAAAAAATTTAATAATTTTTCTCAAAATATAATAATTTAATTTTTTTAAAATATTTCATCCTTGATATTTTTTATTATTTTAAAATTATTATTTATATTATTTTTATATTATAATAATATATAAATTATTTAGTATTAATTTTATTTTATGTTTAAGTTTTTGTAAAATTTTTAATATATATTAAAATTTAATATTTTTAAAATAAAGAGTAATTAGAAAATATAATGAAATAATTGTTTTATAAATATAATAATTTTATTTTTGAAAATATTTAATCCGTCCTATTTATTTATTATTTTAAAATTATTATTTATTTTTTATATTATAATAATAAATAAATTATTTATTATTAATTTTAGTTTATGTTTAAGTTTTTGTCAAAAATTTTTAATATATATTAAAAATTAATATTTTTAAAATAAATAGTAATTAAGAAAATAAAATGAAATAATTTTTTAATAAATATAATAATTTTATTCTTGAAAATATTTCATCCGTCCTATTTATTTATTATTTTAAAATAATTATTATTTTTATATTATAATAATAAATAAATTATTTATTAGTAATTTTATTTTATATTTAAGTTTTTGTAAATATTTTTAATATATAATACAATTTAATATTTTTAAAATAAAGAGTAATAAAAAAAATAAAATGAAATATTTAATCCGTCCTATTTCTTTATTATTTTAAAATTATTATTTATTTTTTTATATTATAATAATAAATAATTTATTTATTATTAATTTTATTTTATGTTTAAGTTTTTGTAAATATTTTTAATATATAATACAATTTAATATTTTTAAAATAAATAGTAATTAAGAAAATAAACTGAAATATTTTTTTATTAATATAATAATTTAATTTTTGAAAATATTTCATCCGTTTTATTTATTTATTATTTTAAAATTATAATTTATTTTTTTTATATTATAATAATAAATAAATTATTTATTATTAATTTTATTTTATGTTTAAGTTTTTGTAAATATTTTTTAATATATAATAAAATTTAATATTTTTAAAATAAATATAATTAAGAAAATAAAATGTAATAATTTTTTTAAAAATATAATAATTTAATTTTTTAAATTATTTCATACGCTGTATATTTTTTTATTATTTTAAAATAATTTATTTAATTTTTATATTATTATAATATATAAATTGATTAATATTAAATTTTTTTATGTTTAAGATTTTTTAAGTAATATTTAATATGTAATAAAATTTAATTTATTTAAAATAAATTCAATTAAATAATTTAATTAAATCTAGTATTTTTTATATTTTTGGTATTATTCCAATTACATTAACACCACCCTATTTTCTAATTTTTTTTTACGTAGTGTTAAAGTTATTGTGATTTTTGGATAGAATATGTATTGTGATTTTTTGGATAGAATATTTATTATGATAGAATATTTGTTGTGATTTTTTGGAAAGAATATTTGTTGTGATTTTTTAGATAGAGTATTTGTTGTGAAAGAATATTTATTATGATTTTTGATAGAATATTTGTTGTGCTTTTTTGATAGAATATTTTTTGTGATTTTTTGGATAGATTATTTGTTGTGATAGATTATTTATTGTGATTTTTAATAGAAGATTTATTGTGATTGTTGGAAAGAATATTTGTTGAAATTTTTGGATATAATATTTTTGAATTAGTAGTATTTGTTGTTATTTTTTGATAGAAACATTTGCAGAATGTGTATGTTATTGGGGTGTTAAATGATGTACTGTTATTTAGTGAATAAATGGTGATAATGTGTATTATTTTGTATTATTAGATATGTAGATATGGAGGAAAGACGCAATCGCCGTGATTACATTTTACCCGGTCCTAATGATCCATCGTTGCTATATGGATAGGCCGAACATCGGTCTGAGGCTATATGGCAGCAGACTATAGAAAGTGGGGCAATAGGTTGCCGAAAAACGAGTACAATTTTACATTTAGACGATATTCCAGATGAAATAATACCTCACCTGCGGCGGACGGGTTTTTATGGCGTAATACGGTTAGGTTTTTTTGCATTGGATTGGCACTTAATTACGGCCCTTGTTGAGCGTTGGCGACCAGAGACACGTACATTTATGTTTCCTGAAGGGGAAATAACCATAACCCTTCAGGATGTGGGTCTAATAACCGGGTTGCCGGTTAATGGTGCAGCTGTAACAGGCCGATCACGTCACCATTGGTCATCAGTTTGTGAGGCATTATTAGGTGTCGTTCCACCTAATAATGCGATTAGAGGGTGTTATCTAAAAATGAACTGGCTAGCTGAGGAGTTTAGTCAACTTCCAGATGAGGCTGATGAGGAAGTTGTACATAGGTTTGCAAGAGCATACATTATGAGGGTCATTGGATCCATTTTTAGTGATACATCTGCATCGCGTGTGAACCTGATGTTCCTACCTTTACTAACCGATCTTGAAGAAGCCGGCAATTATAGCTGGGGTGGGGCCTGTCTGGCATGGTTGTATAGACAGTTATGTAAGGCGACAAATCCTGAAGTTATGCAGATGGCTGGTCCCTTGTTCATTGTTCAGATATGGGCTTGGGATTGGATAACAGCAGTATCGCCGGCACTGTCGAATAGAGTACCACATCATGACGCTCCACTAGGCAGCAGGTATGTGATATTATATAATTATTAAATTTTATTTTAGATTAAATTTTTAAAGAAATATTTAATAATATAATTTGTTGTGCAGGTGGAGTAATGCCAGATAGATAACGGAGGTTGTCACCCACGTACTCCTGGAGCTGCGTTATCAGCTTGATAGATTATTACCCGAACAGGTAATAATCTTTAGAAATGAACTACTATTTTTTAGCTACATTAATTCGTGCATAACAATTGAATGTTCATTGCAGGTAATTTGGGAGCCGTACACTGATGCCCTGATTCAGTCGCTACCCGAATATTGTCGCCAAGGATGAGCAATTTGGAGGGCTGTTGTCCCACTAATTTGCTTTCATATTGTAGAGTGGCATCAGCCGGATCGGGTCATGCGACAGTTTGGTATGCAACAGCATATTCCTGTTGAACTTCAACAGTCTGCTGCACTCCATGATGTTGATTTGCGGAAGAGCGACACAAACTGGGCAAAAGTGCACTCTCACTGGATTGCGCGCTGAAACACCCGGGATAGAAGAATAATAACTGACCCGCCAGCAACAGAGCCACTCCATTTCCATTCAGAGTATATGGAGTGGTACCGTAGGGTGTCCAAACGCTGGATTTCAGTTAAGGGAGCGGCAATGGGAACAGGGGTAAATAATTATTGATTTTTTATGTCATTTTCCACAATAATAACAGCGTATTCTAAATAATATAATTGCCTATTTGTTGTGCAGGATGATGGTCTGGAGCACATGTACGCTATTACTAACAATCCTACCACTGGTAGCATGACAGCTATATGCGACCTCATACAGTCTGTGTAATATCCGGCTAGACTCCGGCGTCGGAATTTCAACCTTTCGACGGAATCTCCGTTTGAATCCAGAATTCTCGGATGCCGAGACCTCTAGAAGGGTAAAATATATTTTTACAAAATGCTTTTTATGGTTTTAATACTAAAATTTTGAGTCAAAGTTTTAAAAATGAAAAGGAAAAGAGCTTGAGAGAAAAACCCAGGTTTGGCCGCCGAACCTCATGTTCGGCCGCCGAACATGGGGAGGATGCGGAGGCACTTTTGGCCCCTGAAGGTGGTCTGGCCAGCCACCTATAAAGGGCCCCCCTATCCGAAAGTGGGCGAGTTTTCTCTCTCCATTTCCGGACAAGGTGAGTCTCCACCACCCCTTGTCGATCTTGTGCTTTTCCTTCAAGTCTCCCATGGTTTTTGATAAGTTTTTACCTTGTTTTGAAGATTTTAAGCTAAGGTCAAAGTTTTGAAGCTTGGAGACCCCCGGAGCTCAATTTCTCCCAATCTTCAAGTTTGGATCACCTCTCCTCTCGATCTTCAAGAGGTAAGCGTAGATTCTCACCTTCTTTTATGTTTTAAATAAGTTTTGAGGGGTTTTAAGGGTGTTTAATGCATGTTTAGAGTAGATGTAAAATGTTAGGGTTTATATTAGTTTTATGCTAAAGCTGATGCTATGTTGATGTTTGTTGGGGTTTAGGCTAGTTTTATGCCCCTTTATGCTCGGAAATGTGTTTATGCATGTTTTAGAATAGTTGGATGCATGTTGGGAAGCTTTGGGTGGCTGGATGAATGAGGCGGAATCGGGTTCTGCCCTTCGGGAGAACCCAGGTTCGGCCGCCGAACCTGCCTGTGGAGGCAGCTTTAGCCACCTAAACTCGCCCCCGAAAGTTTGGACTTTCGGCTCTGGAGGGCAGTTTCGGCCGCCGAACCTTGCCCCCGAAAGTGCCCGACTTTCGGATCTGGAGGGACCTTCAGTTGCTGCACCTGCCGCCGAAAGTCCCCTGCCCAGCCTTCCTTTGCCTGTTTTCCATGCATGTTTTATGATGTTTTAGGGGGTTTTTGGGGAGTTGTTTAGAGTCATGTTAGAGTATGTTTGATCCCTCATTTGAGTCCACCTGTGTAGGATCGAACTCAGGAACCGAGGTGATCAGCAAGGAGATAGCTGCTTCAGAGTTAGTTTAGAGTCAGCCAGAGGTGAGTAGAACTAAACTAATCTTTTATTTCAAGAAATCAAATGTTTTGAGCATGTTCATGCATCATGTATATGAAATAGGTTGGATGCATTAGATTTCATGAATATGTCACATTGCATAATTGGTTGTTGATGTGGATGGACAACAGGACGACCCATTAGCCCTCTAGATATTATGTCATGTAATGAAAGACCAGGGCTGCCATTCTACGCCCCTGGCACAGAGTACAGGAAAGACTAGGTGTGGCCTGCACTACGCCCCTGGCACACAGCTTTATGTATGTAATAGAAGTCCTGAGGAGCTCCACCGAGGGTCGGGCACAGAATAGAGGGATTTTTGGGTCAGTCCATTCGTGATGTGAATTGTTTGTGTTGTGATGCATTCCATGAGAGCATATGTTTATTAAATTATTTTTATTGTTCTGCTCATTGGGCTTTTGTAGCTCACCACTTTCCCTTAACCCCCAGGTTGCAGGGTCAGAGATAGCATAAGAAGTCAGCAAGGGTAAAGGCGTTATGTGTAATAGATTAGTAGTGGACATGAGATGACATGTAATGTAATGTAAGGTATTGTACAGTAATGTAATGAGGATTAGTATTGTGCTTGGCCCTAACATATGGTTAATCCCTTTTGGTACATGATCTTTATGAAATGTTTTAATAATGTTATGAGTTGAACCAGGCTTAACATATGAATGTTGACCCAACTGGAGCATTTGATAAGGGCTCCAGTAAGGGGTTTTATGTATATAGTTTTAGTGCATGTACAGGTCAAGCTTGGTATATGAACAATTTTAAAGTTTTATGAAAATGTATGATCATGTATGGCATTTTATCAGATATACAGGATGTATGTTAGGCTTACTACGGGTTCCGGCGACCTTATGTCGATCTGAATCCTAGCGCCGGTAGCAGTCCGGTTTCCGGATCGTTATAGTCTGTTTCTTTCTGTATGATGGAGGAGAAGCGGCAAACACAATTGCCAGCTCCACATCTAGCACCTGTTGCACCGCCCAGAATGGATGAAATAGATGACCCGCCTATCACATATTAATTCCTTTTCACGTGCTAGTAGGGGGAGAACTCGTGGACAAGGTAGGGGCCGTAGAAGGGATCACACCCAAGCAAAACAAAGTGATAGGGATGTGCATCCAGTGCCTCCCCCTATACAATATCATCAGTCACAAGGATTACACGAAGATGCTCCAAGCTCATCTATTGTGCCACCAAGCTCATCTCAAGTGCCCTCCATGTCTTATCCTTCACATAGTCAGTACATGGGTTAGACGCCTGGACCACATACAATGCCTTCATTTAGTCTCGGTGCGTATGGTGTACCATATACGCCAATAGGATCAGTGTTTCCAGCATTTGCTTTAGAGCCTGCGCCTGAGTCTTCAACTTCGAGGCAGTTTAACATGGCAGACGAAAGTACAGAGAATATGTTTGCGGGATATAACGCTGGATTAGGATATGGCCAGACTGGTGTCGGTCATTTTGGTCAGTCCGATTCTTCTGGTGCTGTGGTGCAGAATCCAGATGTCATTGCACCCACACAGGATGATTTGGATCATCAACAGTTCTTAGCACCGGGACCATGGCGAGGTCGCTTGCGGGCTCCACATGAGAGGAGGCATCAAGGGTATAGCACTAGTGATCATCACTGACTGTGAGTTGAATATGTATATTAACAGTGTTATAAGTCAATTCCTTTAATTTTAATTAAGTATGTTTATTTTTCCTTTTTTGGGAATTTAGTTGAGCATAATCTAATATATTGATTGATTCTTATTATTCACTATCATTCTGGGCAACGCAAGTTGTAATTACACATGATAGGTTTTTCTCGGGCACTTGAGGTAGCTGCTTCTTAGTTTATTCCACATGTGAAATTGGTGCGTGCGTGTAATTATTTCCTTTGAATTCATTATGCTTTATGATAGGTTTTTGTTTACATTTATCTAAATTACCTAGTTCGCAGTTGAACTAAAACTATGTTCTTATTTCCTTATTTATGATCTCATATTACATTTTGAATTGATTAATTTATTGTGTCTATCTAAGTATTAACATTAGTGAGGATCATTAGAACAAAACACCTTCTAACGACTCCTTGTGTAACGACCCGAAAATCGGACCGCTATCGGCACTAGGATCCAGGTTGGCTTAAGGCTGCCGGGACCCGTAGCAAGCCTAACATACATCCTGCATACCTGCTTAATCCCATACATGATCAACAATTATATAAAAATTTAAAACTTTCTCATTTATTCATTCATTCGTTTATTCATTCATTTCTTTACCAAGCTTAACCTGTGCATGCACAAATCATAACATAAAACCTCTCACTGGAGTCCTCATCAAATACTCCAATGGGGTATCATAACATACATTAAGCTTGGTTTACAATAATCATCATTAAATATTTAAGATCATGTACTAGAAAGGGATTAACAACATACTATGGTCAAGCACAACTCTAAACTTCTATAAGCTTCAATACATTATATTTCTATACAATACTTTTACATTACATCATAATCATATCCACATCTATCCAATACATAAAACATGACTCTACTCCTGCTGACCTCTTGGTCTACCCTGTACCTGCAAACCTGGGGGTTAAGGGAGAGGGGTGAGCTATAAAGCTCAGTGAGCAGAATAAATAAACATTCAATTTAAATTTCATGCTTTCATGAAATGCAACACATCACAAACAAATCACATCAAGGATGGACTTGTCACCAATAGTCCTCTACATAGTCTAATCATGCCAGGGGCGTAGAATGGGCCTCACTGGTCTTTCTCTTAACATAGTGCCAGGGGCGTAGAATGGGCCTCACTGGTCTTCCATACCGTATCATCATCATACCATAACATATGAGGACTAAAGGATCATTCAACATCCATCCACATCATCATCAAGTTATGCAATGCAACATATTTGTGAATTCTAATGCAAACAACCTAGAATATCACATGGCATTCGTGATGCATGAACATGCTCAAATCTATATTTATTTGTTTTAAAACATAAGTGTTTACTCTACTCACCTCAGGTTAGCTCAGACAAAACGCTGAAGCAGCTGTCTCACTGCTGGGGTCCTCGGTTCCTCGGGTCTGAACCTACACAGGTGGACTCAAATGAGGGACCAAACATCCATGAACATGACTCTAAAATACTCCCCAAAAATCCCCTAAAACACCTTAAAACAATCACATAAATCATGCGAAGGAAGGCTGAACAGGGCACTTTCGGCGGCCGAAAGTCCCTCCAGAGCCGAAAGTCATGCACCTTCGGCGGCACTTTCGGCGGCCAAAGGTTCTCTCCAGAGACGAAACTCATGCATATTCGGCAGCACCTTCGGCTGCCGAAACTCCCTTCCAGAGCCGAAAGTCCACTTTCGGGGGCAGGGTTCGGCAGCCAAAAGTTGGCCTCCACAGGCAGGTTGGGCGGCCGAAAGTCCCTTTGGCTGCCGAACCTGAGTTCTCCCAAAGGGGCAGAAACTCAGCTCCAACATGCACAAATGCCTCCCAATCCAATCCATCATGCATTTACCTAGTCTACAACAAGCAAACTCAAGCCAACAAGCACATAGGGGTCTCAAACTAACTTAAACCCCAACCAAAACACATCAAACAACCCACATTGCTCATAAGCAAAACATAAATCCATAAACTCAACAATAACCTAAACATGCATTTCTACCCCATAGATCTTCATAAAACTTGTTTAAAACATATAAGGAAGGTTGGATATAAGCTTACTTCTTGAAGATCGAGAGGAAAGACGATCCTAGCTTGGAGATGGGGAGAAATCAACTCTTTGGTCTCCAAGCTTCCAAACTTACTCTTTTGCTCAAATAACTTCAAACCAAGTAAAAAATCATAAGAAAATCATGAAGATTCGAAGGAAGAAGCTCAAAATTGATGAGGGACGGCGGAGAACTCACCTTGGCCGAAAACGGGGAGAAAAGCTCACCCGTTCGGACATGGGGACCCCTTTATAAGTGGCTGGCCAGGCCACTTTCGGGGGCCTAACGTGCCTCCGCATGCATGCCATGTTTGGCGGCCAAACATAAGGTTCGGCAGCCGAACCTGGACTTCCCTCACTCATGCCTTCGGGGGCCTAAAGCACTCCCGAAATGCATGCATGTTCGGCAGCCGAACTTGAGATTCGGCGGCCGAACCTGGGTCTTCCTCCAAGGCTATTTTCATACAAAACTCATTTCCTTTCTTGCTTAAAACCATAAAATACATTAAAACATCTTATGAAAACATGGTTTTTTACCCTTCTAGAGATTTCCGACATCCGAGATTCCACCGGACGGTAGGAATTCCGATACCGGAGTCTAGCCGGGTATTACACCTTGATTTATTGTTCCTCTATAGGTTCATGGTGATTATTCAACAGATGATATTGGTATGAAGTTGGTGATTATTCAACAGATGATATTGGTATGAAGTTGGAAATGACTGCTGATAATGGAATGAGTTAGGAAAAGACTGATTTTGTCTTGTAATTTTAATATTTAGCAGAGCTGAGTAGTTTTTTTAAATATTGAATTGATTATGCAATTTTTCCATGTGAATAACGTTAGGAATTTGTAACCTTATGCTTTGGTATTATTCTGTTATGCTTTATGTGTTGATGCTTTTGCTTGAATGGTTGTATTTCATCAACCGAATAGGCAGTTTCATTTTATTGTTGTTGTTAAGTTATGATATGCTTTTCCTTCTATTTCAGCATTAAAGGAATAACTATTGAGATTTCACAATTTTATTTTACAATTTCTTTTTTAATTTTTTTTTTTAAAAAAAAAAAAACAAACTTCATACTATTAACTTAGGGAGCATGACTCATAACTTAATAATTAAATGAAATGGAGCTTATGAATGAGTTGGAGAGGTAAGCACATGCAATTTGAAAAATTTAGAATTTAATTAATGATATATTTAAATATTTCTATTTCCTTTTAATTCACATTTCATATTATTCAATTTATCAAAGGAAAAACGAAGGAGATATTGAATCAGTGCGAGAACTAGGTGGAAATGTTTTGCGCCACTCCAAATCTATAAGGAGTAATTCTTATGTTACACAACAAAATAACTTAAAAATTAATTGAATTATTTATAATATTTATCTACTTGATTCTCCACCCATATAAGTTTTCTTATTATGCCCGACCCTGCCACATATGGAACAATGGACCCTGGACGTTTCTTTTATTTTGTTTGACCTCCAGTCCATCTTATTACATATTCTAGAAGACCTTGGCCGTCCCTTCTTCCTTGTTCTAGAAGTGTCAGGCACGAGAGGAAGTCCATCTGCTGCAGGCCAATAGTCAGGATGTCCAAGAGGATGGAACGTATACGCGTAACATTGGATAGTACAACCCAATTTATAATAGTCAAATACAAATTATTCGTAGTCAATTGAATATGACATGCATGCAGCAATAGCATGGGAACATGGTATCCTTAACTCCTAAAATTTGTCATATGTGCATATTTGATCCATGAGTTTGACCACTTGCTTTTGCCCGCCATTTGCAGTAATTATTTAGTAAACCATTGTCTGACTATTGAACCGTCTCACTCTATGTGCATTTGCTTTGATTGTGTTAGTACGCAGTATGTCACTACAATACTGACTAAAAACATAGCCTCTACTTTGTTGATCCAAAAATGTTGTCATCCGCGTATCAAAGTAATAGACACACTGAAAAAATATTTTTTCAACCATTGTCGTAATTGGTAATGCTCGAAATCCTTTCATCATGCCATTTAGGGATTCTGCCATGTTTGTTGTCATCACGCCATACCTCTGTCCACCATCGTGTGATCTCGTCCATTTATCTAAGTTTATTTTCACTACCCAATCATATGATTCAGGATACACCTCCCGAATATTGTTCATTGCCTCGTAAAATTTTCTTTTCTGATTTTCATTCGCTGATATAAATGACAAGGTCATAAAAGTAAAATTAGCATAAGTAAAATGTGACATGAAATTTAAAAAATTAGGCATACTTCGTATTTAAACATAAAACATACCTGCCTTGCGCAACGCTTCCTTTATTGTTGCATTTTTTAATGTCTTATTATAATTACTCAAAACATGTCTGATGTAGTAACGATGATGACCAGCTGGAGGTTGCCACCAATCTTTCTGCATCGCCTTTAGAATTTCAACATGCCGATCTGAAATTACACACAAATCTTCTCGGTTGGTCACAAAGATCCTTAAGCAATCCATAAACTATGATCAATTGTCACCGTCCTCCTTATCAACAATGGCAAAAGCTAATGGAAATAGTTTATTATTTCCATCGAGTGCGGTTGCATACAGTATACACCCGGTGTATTTTCCATATAAGAATGTCCCATCGATTGAGATAACAGGTCGACAATATTTAAATCCCTCAATCGATTGCTTAAAAGTCCAAAACATACGGTCGAATACACGACACATCGGATTTAATCGCTCATTTATCCAATGTGGATTATTTTCAATTATGTATACTGTTTCTGGGTTAAAATGATGAAGAGCAGTCATGAATCTACGCAAACGACTATATGATTCATCCCAACCCCCATAAAAGCCTTGCAATTGCCTTCTGCTTAGCTTTTCATGTTTTATGATAAGACGGCTTGTACTCAAATTTATCCCGCACTTCAGCTTGTAAGGCAGCAATTTTTATATCGGGCTGCTGTTCAATTAATGCAAAGATGAATGAACAAATGAAATTTTTATCCAATTGACTATGATTTTTTGTCAACTGAGGATTTGTACATGTGTGCAGTCCACTGTATCTCGTAATTTTTCATATATCCTCTCCTTCTTTCTTGGATGCTCGAAGCCTCCATGCACACCCACTGTCTTTGTCTTTACACTTTATAGAATAAGTCTTCTCTCTTGTTTCATGATAACAAAATTGATGATGATGTCTTAAATGATATTCTTGTAACGACCCGAAAATCAGACCGCTACCGGCGCTAGGATCCGGGTCGACTTAAGGCCGCCGGGACCCGTAGCAAGCCAAACATAAAACCTGTAAACCTGTATAATCCCATACATGATCAACAACATACATAAAAATTAAAACTTTTCTTTCCATGAACATCAACCAAACTCAACCTGTGCATAAACATTAACATAACATTGATCCCTCTGTGGGATCTCATCAGTGCCCTCAAATGGGTGACATAACATCTGTTGAGTTGGTTTACATAAACATCATATAAGGATCTCTAAGATCATGTATAAAAGGGATACAACAATCTATGGTCAAGCACACACTAACATCCATAAAACTCATTACATAACTCTACTGTACTTTTACATTACAATTTGATCATGTCCATTGCTAGCTATTACATAAACATGACTTCTTTACTCTATCCGGACTCCCGCACTATACTGTACCTGCAAGCCTGGGGGTAAAGGGAGAGGGGTGAGCTAAAAGCCCAGTGAGTAGAGCTAGTAAAACACATTAACACTATGCTCTATGAAATGCATCATAACACAAACAATTCACATAAGGGTTGGGTGAACTTGTCACCAAATAGTCCAAGTTAACTCTGTGCCAGGCCGTAGCATGGGGTCCTGGTCTTCCTGTCATACATACATTACTTACCATTTTCCAGGGCCTCCTCTGGGCTCCTGGTCTTCGAGTCCCATAACCGTGCCTTACTCTGTGCCAGGCCTGTAGACTGGGGCCTGGTCTTTCTTACTCTGTGCCAGGCCGTAGCATGGGGTCCTGGTCTTCCTGTCTTGGACTAATTGGGTCATCCAACATTCACCCACATCAACAACAATTGATGCAATGCGGCATATTCGTGAAACTAATGCAATCATCCTATTGCATAATCATGATGCATGAAACATGATAAAACATTTAATTTAAAGGATTAAGTTTTAGTTCCACTCACCTCTGGCTGACTCTGACAATACCGAAGCAGCTGAACTCACTGCTGGGGTCCTCGGTTCCTCGGGTCCGAACCTACATAGGTGGACTCAAATGAGGGACCAAACATACGTAATTACAACTCTAATATACTCCCCAAAAACCCCCTAAAACATCCTGAAAATATCACATAGAGATATGCATGAAATGGCTGAACAGGGCACTTTCGGCGGCACCTTCGGCGGCCGAAAGTCCTGGACAGATCCGAAAGTCAGGCACTTTCGGCGGCACCTTCGGCGGCCGAAAGTCCCAGACAGAGACGAAAGTCTCTTTTCGGGGGCAACTTCGGCAGCCGAATGCTGCCTCCACAAAGGGGGTTCGGCGGCCGAAACTCCCTTCGGCGGCCGAACCTGGTTTCTGCCAGAAAGGCAGAAACTTGGTTCATATGAACCCCTTGCCACCCAAAACTTCAAATCAAGCATATATCTCAACCAAATCATGCATACAAGTTCCTAGGGGTCTCAAACAGTCAAATACCCCAACTACAACACTTCAAACATACTCAAGCAAGCCACATTGTTCAAAACATCAATATAAACCCATAAACTCAACATATAACCTAACATGCATTTCTACCCATAGATCTTGCATAAAACTTATTTAAAACACATAAGGAGCTTAAGATCGGCTCTTACCTCTTGAAGATCGAGAGGGAGACGACCTAAACTTGGAGATCCACGAAAATGAGCTCCTGAGTTCCCAAAGCTCCAAAACTTGTTTCAAAAGCTTAAATCTTCCAAACCAAGTGAAAACAAGTGAAAATCTTGAAAGATTTAGAGGAAGAACATCAAAAATGGGTGAGAGACGGTGGAGAGCTCATCTTGGCCGAAAATGGGAAAAAAACTCGCCCGTTTTAGGCTAAGGGACCCTTTTATAGTGGCTGGCCAGACCACGTTCGGGGGCCGAATGTGCCTCCGCATGCATGCCATGTTCGGCGGCCGAACCTGGACTTCCCTCACTCATGCTTTCGGGGGCCTAACGTGCCTCCAAAACGCATGCATGTTCGGCGGCCGAACTTGACTTTCGGCGGCCGAACCTGGGTTTTCCTCCAAAGACTTTTCATGCAAAAACTCATTTTATTTAATACATAAAAATCATAAAACACATTAAAACATCTTTATAAAACATGGTCCTACCCTTCTAGAGGTCTCCGACATCCGAGATTTCACCGGACGGTAGGAATTCCGATACCGGAGTCTAGCCGGGTATTACATTCTCCCCCCCTTAAGAACATTCGTCCCCGAATGTTCCTCAACTAGCACATGCATAACAAACAACACAACCTACACATAAAACACATAGAGACTAACCTTAAAAGAGATGAGGATATTGCCGGAGCATAGACTCCCGTGTCTCCCAAGTGCATTCTTCCATATTGTGGTGGTTCCACAGGACTTTCACCATCGGGATTTCCTTTGTAACGACCCGAAAACCGGTACCCCTCAGTAACGGTCCGAACCATCACTGGCACTAGGATCCAGATCGGCTTAAGGCCGCCGGGACCCGTAGTCAGCCAACTATACTCTCTGTGTACCTGATAAATCCCATACATGATACAAAATGACTCAACAATCCTGTAAAACTCTGTAGGCTTAACTGCTGCTACTCAGATACGTCAATCTGAAATGGCCCTCAGGGCCTATACCAGGGACTACTATCTGCTGTGGGTCAAGGGATAGAAACCCTTTTAATCTGTAACACATCCCATTGGTATCTCATCAAAGCCATACGTTAAGCCCAACTCACACATTTCTCATCAAGAAACGTAAAACAGGATGCATGTACAAAGGGATTAATCATACATCACACTATGGCAAAGACACTAGAGAAAGCACAAGTCTATCCAGTAACTGGCAGTACATATCGATACATTACATGACAACTAATCTTTTAATTACATCATGTCCACTATGCTATTACAAACATACATTCATGCATCACTGTTCTCTGTACTCTTGCTGACTTTGACTTCCCATAACTGTCTCAGAACCTGCAAAACTGGGATTAAGGGAGTGGGATGAGCTACTACAGCCCAGTGAGAAGGAACAGTAAAAACAGTTCATTAATTACATGTTCTCATGAAATGCATCACATCACAAACATATCATCTCAAGGATGAACTTGTCACCAATAGCCCGTCACTGTATACATATAACAATATGTCCAACTTGCCAGGGGCGATTAGGCCTCACCTGGACTTCTCTTACCTGGCTCTATCACAAGGCCAACTGTGCCAGGGGCGATTAGGCCTCACCTGGACTTCTCTATCTGAGTCAGGTCAAACTGTCTATCTCATAGTACCAGGAGCGACCTGGACTATCCAGGGGCGACCTGGTATGGCTACCTCATGCCATCACTCTATATCTGTACTCTGTGCTCTATCACGGGCTAAGGATCATCCAACATTCATCCGTACAAATATCATCAAATGCAATGCGTCATATTCGTGAATTCTAATGCAGCACAACCTAATACATATGGCATTTTATGATGCATGGCTCATGCTAGAATCATGACATTTCTCTATTTAACAACCTCAAGTTTAGTTCCACTCACCTGTAGCCTCTGCTTGGCTAACTCTGGGCTAACCAACTCTAACTCTGAAGACTGCTAAACACCTCGTTTTCTCGGGTCCAATCCTACAATGGAGGACTTAAATGAGGTACCAAACATACTCTATACAACAGATAAACATCTCTTATACACCTTCCCAAAACCCCTCTAACACACCTCAAAACAGGCATGCAAAACAAGCAAAGGAAGGCTGGACAGGGCACCTTCGGCAGCACCTTCGGCAGCACCTTCGGCGGCCGAATGTCTCCTCCAGAGACGAAAGTCAGGCATGTTCGGCGGCCTAACTTGGACTTTCGGCGGCCGAACCTGAGTTCATCCAGAACTTAGTTTCGTGCACAAGGACGCCTGCCAGTACCTCCATCACCTGCTCAGCCCTCAATACATGCATTTAACCCCTCTAAAACATGCATAAACACTTTAACAAGCATAAAGGAGCTTAAAACAACTTAAACTCCAACAAAACAAGCTCACAAAGCACACATCAAACATAAAGGATTCATAAACCCTATTATGCCCATCTCATGCCAACTCATGCCTAGCTCCCTTTTCCCTTTACAAAACTCAGATAAAACATCATAAAAACCATGGATCAACACTTACCTCTTGAAGAACAAAGGCTGGTATGATTCAAACTCAAAGATATGGAGAAACCAAGCTTCAAAAGCATCAAACTCCAAAACCTTGCTTAAAGCTCATCACTTTTCAACACAAGGGTAAAACTCATTAAAACCTTGAAAGAGTTGAAGAAAAAACCATGAAAACACTTCAAGGAGATCAAGAACTTACCTAGGCCAGAAGGAGAGAAGAAGTCTCCCCCTTTTTCTGCCACTCGGTGCCCTTATAGATGAGCAACCGCCTCAGGTTCGGCGGCCAAACCTGCATGCAAAACCATGCAACGTTCGGCGGCCAAACATTGCCTTCGGGGGCCGAAACTAGGGGACTTTCGGCGGCCGAACTTTAACTTCGGGGGCCGAACCTGCATTCTGCCTCCTTGGCCTTTTCTCTTCAAAACTCAATCATTTTCACTCTAAACCTTTAAAATACTTGAAAATATTTTAGAAAACCTTTCTCTTACCCTTCTAGAAACCTCTGACATCCTTGAATTCCACCGGACGGTAGAAATTCCGATGTCTGAATCTGCTGGGTATTACATTCTTCCCCCCTTTAAGAACATTCGTCCTCGAATGTTCACACAATAAACACACAGGCAAATAAGCAAGTAAGGAGAGCCTAACACCTTCCTCTGCAAAGAGACACAGAGCTTACTGACGGAAACCCTCTCGGGTTCTCTATACTTCCTAACTCTGTTGACCCTTAACTGCTTACTCTGAGTTCACACTTTACACTGATTGCTATCGTTTCTTTCTCTTTGACTCTTCTTCGCTGTCTTCATACTCTTCTGTCCTTGTCTCTAGCTTTACCTGTCTATCTCTTTTAGATTCAAACAGACATGCCCCAAAACCGAACTCGTCTGATAGAACTTGGCCTCGATGCCGTGTTCTCGTACATTCTACATTACTTCATAGATCATGGGTATGCTTCTCTTTTCTTTTTTTTTTTTTTTTTTTTTTTTACTCAACTGGCTTCTTCTCTTTTGATCCCTGCTAACTATACTGGACTATCTCTAGCTCTCTAGCTCTCTAGCTTTCGAGCTATCTGTTTCTATAGGATACACTGCTAAACGACTTCTGACTGAGGGCAGCTAACATCTCATCTGCCTCACTCAGTAATATCTGTCTTGTATACTCAGAGTCGCTGAGCAGTTTATTGTACCCTTTACTTCTGGTATAAACTCTTTACTACAACTCTGATCTCAGCTCTATTCAATTGCTTTTCTCTCACTCTCAGCACATAGTTTCCGAATCTCAGATCTATCATCATCAATTCGACATGAGAACACCTGTCCTTGGTAGTGATTTTGCATCAACTGTTCACAGTCGTTACAAAATCTCAAGGTTTCATCCTTCGTTTCTCACACCAACACTGGAACACTTCAGGGTGAGGTACTAGGTCGGATAGAACCTTTATCTACCAAGCTTTTCTATACTACTCTGATTATGCTCTCTCTGCAGGTGCCATCCTGTAGGGCAGAAGGAAAGAAATAGTTCCGCGTCCAGACACCACTTCTATTCCAAACTCTGATTCCCTGACAGATGGTAAACCTGACAGCTCGTCTGGGCAAAAACATCTAGAACTCATTAGCAACGGGCATTAAGACTGATTTCCTGACCTGACTACTAAACATGCGCACAAGAGCTAGAACCCTTTGACAACCTTTCCTGTGTAAACGATGAGCCTAATGGGCTGACATTAACTTCTAGGCACCCCTATACTGTCCCTCTAATGGACTGCCTCTGATCCATCTTAGCCTCTGAACTCTAAACTCTCCTACCTTGTCTCTGCAGACACAGGTAGTACTATGAGTAGTTAGCCAATCCGCCCTAGATTGACATCACCAGTCAACTCTAGAACCATAAGGTCAGCTGGATTGCATCTACTCACCACAAACTCTAAGCTGAACTGACTGACGCTGCCTCAGATGGATCATACTCGGGTCCACTAGAGAAAACACTCGAAGCCCAGAAGTCATCAAACCCCCCTCTATCTACGGCTCTCAAGACAACAGGGAAAGAAACATCAGGGTCCACGACAACCTACACATCTGAACACCCTCAAGTGAACGTATCTGACGTCACCGTGTTCGATGTGTGAGCCTCCTACTGAGTCAGGATGAAGATCCAAGCGAAAGCTAACGAATCTTCCCTCAGGACTCTACTGAAGAAAAGACTAACTCTTTTCTCTGCCTCAACTACTACCTAATCCCAGATTAAATTGAAAGCTCCTCCTAAACTTACACTTATTCTTCCTCTTTTCTTTTTCTGTTCTCTTCTAGTTTACATTACTCTTCTCTTTTCCTTAAGCTGCTCTCTTTCACTTCCTGTTATGCTGTTCTTACTCTTCTATTTCTTCTTTTGTTCTCTGACTTATTGATTATCCTTGAGGGCTGCACTCGGAGATGAGAGATCATTCTCCCTATCTCTGGATCAAATCCAAGGCCATAGCATCTCATAGCAACACTCTCAAGCATCTTTCCAGGCTTCCTCACTCTAGTTCCTTACTCGTTTAGCTTTTTCTATCTCTCTCACTCTACTAGTGTCATCCTGCAGAGAAGACTAAGAATGGTTCTGGGTTTAGACATCAGTCCTATATCCCATTCTAGTCTCTTCGCAGGTGGTAAACCTGACGGCTTGGTAGGAACAACATCTAAAACTTGTCTCTGGCTGCGGGCACTCAACCTGGTTCCCCTCCTAATCTGACGAACTGCTATACTCTGACATAAGCACGAAACCTCTGATAACGTCTCCTAAACAGCTTAAGAGCCGATAAGGCTGATAATAAACTCCAGACCTCCCTATACTGTCCCCTCAACCAACTACTTGTGATCCATCCTGATCTCTACGCCTGACTACTCTGCCTATCGAAGGTAGTACTATGAGTAGCTAGCCCATCCACCCCTAGAATGACATCAAACAGTCACTCTAGAACCACTAGGTCAGCTGGAAGGCACCTACTCAAAACTCACACTCATCTCTATTGGCAGACTGACTCTGCCGCTGACGGATCACACTTGGGTCTATTGACCCAAAGAGGACAGTCTAATCCCTCACGCACGAAGGAAAATGAAGCATCAAAGTTTCTACGAGTAGACACATCAAAACATATGGAAGTGAAAAGTACCTGTCACCGCCATGTCCGATGTGTCAGCCTCTTGCTGCGTCAAAGCGAAGATCCGTGCTGGTACTGATGGACCTTCACCTGGGGAACCTGTGGAAGAAGGAGTGATCTCGCTCTCTCTGCCTCTGCCCAACGCCAAGGCTAAAGCTCCTGGCTGAGTCACTCTGTCTGAGGCTGTCTGCTGGGACTGTGGTATCAAAGTCGCGGTGGAACACTCACGTGCTATGTGCCCCTCCTGTCCGCACTTGAAACATGCTGTTGTCCCTACTAAACAGACTCCCTTGTGCGGCCTACCGCACCTCGGACATTTGGAGTTGTTCAAACCAGAGCTCGATCCCTCACCTATTCCCAGACCAGACTTGATCTGCTTCCAGAACTTGTTCTTCTTTGATCGTCTGAGGCCTCTACCTCCCTTCTTCCTTTCTATACCAGCCTCGTGCAGAGGGGAGAGATTTACATCACTTGTCCCTGCAAGTTTGGCACTAGCTTCTCTCTTCTGTGCCATATCTACTATATCATGGAACCTCTTCCTTGCGCTATCTGGAAAAGCCCCTTCGGCAAACTCTGTTGCAAACTGCTCCCAAGATAAGCTTTCTACCCTCGGGTTCACATACTGGTTGAACCATTCCCTTGCCTTTTCACATTTCAATGTGACCCCTGCCATCTGAATGGCTCTACTCTCACTGGCTCCCAACTCATCAGTTATCATCTTGACCATTCTGAGATACTCAAAAGGGTCATCACCAGTCTCAAACTTGGGAACATCTAACCGCAAATAGTCTGTCATCTGTACCCTACTTCCTCCAGGTGAACTAGGCTTAGGTATTTGGACAACTGGGGCTACTGGTTCTATTGGTGGTGGAGGAGGTGTAACATTCCCTGAGGTAGGGTTTGCTAAACTTGGATAACCAAAGAAGGGTGGAAACATGGTATACTGTGGATGTGGCAGTGGATATGGCGGATAAAAGGAAGGATAGGGCATAAAGGTGGGATATGGGTGATAACTAGGAAACTCTGATGTACCTCTCATCGGGTACTCTGCCCCCCACTGGTAGGACGGATACTGAGGTGGAACAAATCTCGAGGCCTGAGTGCCTCCTTGAGACTCACCCATATCTCCTCCTAACCTGCTCCTGCCAAAGCTACCATCTCTGCTCTGCACATCCTCCTCTACGACTCTCATAAACCCTGACATACCACTCTGCACAACTCCCCTTCTACTCTCATCACTAGACCTTCTAGGGTCCCTTGATGTACCTTCTCTGCTTAAACTATCTGATGTTGCCTTTTGCAGAATAGGGAGTTGGGCATCCATGCCCTCATTCTCCGGCGGAGCTCCAGTCAATCGAGCATATCGACGAGTTCCTCTCATCCTGCCTCTGACAAGCACAACATCACACAAAAATATCATCAAATGATCCATGTGAGAACACATGAATCCGCAGCACATATCAAACATATCAATAATGCACATGCAGCTCATCATGGCATTTCACATCATCATGCAAGACAGGACTCCACATCCTATCCTCGTGGACATGATTTTACCTATTGTGCTTCCCTTCCTATACCAGACAACACCTCTTTCCGATGTGGGATATCTCTAGTCCTTGAGCAAAGATGCTCAGCACACCGTACTCTTGAGGCCCTAAGCTCTGATACCAATCTGTAACGACCCGGAAACCGGTACCCCTCAGTAACGGTCCGAACCATCACTGGCACTAGGATCCAGATCGGCTTAAGGCCGCCGGGACCCGTAGTCAGCCAACTATACTCTCTGTGTACCTGATAAATCCCATACATGATACAAAATGACTCAACAATCCTGTAAAACTCTGTAGGCTTAACTGCTGCTACTCAGATACGTCAATTTGAAATGGCCCTCAGGGCCTATACTAGGGACTACTATCTGCTGTGGGTCAAGGGATAGAAACCCTTTTAATCTGTAACACATCCCATTGGTATCTCATCAAAGCCATACGTTAAGCCCAACTCACACATTTCTCATCAAGAAACGTAAAACAGGATGCATGTACAAAGGGATTAATCATACATCACACTATGGCAAAGACACTAGAGAAAGCACAAGTCTATCCAGTAACTGGCAGTACATATCGATACATTACATGACAACTAATCTTTTAATTACATCATGTCCACTATGCTATTACAAACATACATTCATGCATCACTGTTCTCTGTACTCTTGCTGACTTTGACTTCCCATAACTGTCTCAGAACCTGCAAAACTGGGATTAAGGGAGTGGGATGAGCTACTACAGCCCAGTGAGAAGGAACAGTAAAAACAGTTCATTAATTACATGTTCTCATGAAATGCATCACATCACAAACATATCATCTCAAGGATGAACTTGTCACCAATAGCCCGTCACTGTATACATATAACAATATGTCCAACTTGCCAGGGGCGATTAGGCCTCACCTGGACTTCTCTTACCTGGCTCTATCACAAGGCCAACTGTGCCAGGGGCGATTAGGCCTCACCTGGACTTCTTTATCTGAGTCAGGTCAAACTGTCTATCTCATAGTACCAGGAGCGACCTGGACTATCCAGGGGCGACCTGGTATGGCTACCTCATGCCATCACTCTATATCTGTACTCTGTGCTCTATCACGGGCTAAGGATCATCCAACATTCATCCGTACAAATATCATCAAATGCAATGCGTCATATTCGTGAATTCTAATGCAGCACAACCTAATACATATGGCATTTTATGATGCATGGCTCATGCTAGAATCATGACATTTCTCTATTTAACAACCTCAAGTTTAGTTCCACTCACCTGTAGCCTCTGCTTGGCTAACTCTGGGCTAACCAACTCTAACTCTGAAGACTGCTAAACACCTCGTTTTCTCGGGTCCAATCCTACAATGGAGGACTTAAATGAGGTACCAAACATACTCTATACAACAGATAAACATCTCTTATACACCTTCCCAAAACCCCTCTAACACACCTCAAAACAGGCATGCAAAACAAGCAAAGGAAGGCTGGACAGGGCACCTTCGGCAGCACCTTCGGCGGCCGAATGTCTCCTCCAGAGACGAAAGTCAGGCATGTTCGGCGGCCTAACTTGGACTTTCGGCGGCCGAACCTGAGTTCATCCAGAACTTAGTTTCGTGCACAAGGACGCCTGCCAGTACCTCCATCACCTGCTCAGCCCTCAATACATGCATTTAACCCCTCTAAAACATGCATAAACACTTTAACAAGCATAAAGGAGCTTAAAACAACTTAAACTCCAACAAAACAAGCTCACAAAGCACACATCAAACATAAAGGATTCATAAACCCTATTATGCCCATCTCATGCCAACTCATGCCTAGCTCCCTTTTCCCTTTACAAAACTCAGATAAAACATCATAAAAACCATGGATCAACACTTACCTCTTGAAGAACAAAGGCTGGTATGATTCAAACTCAAAGATATGGAGAAACCAAGCTTCAAAAGCATCAAACTCCAAAACCTTGCTTAAAGCTCATCACTTTTCAACACAAGGGTAAAACTCATTAAAACCTTGAAAGAGTTGAAGAAAAAACCATGAAAACACTTCAAGGAGATCAAGAACTTACCTAGGCCAGAAGGAGAGAAGAAGTCTCCCCCTTTTTCTGCCACTCGGTGCCCTTATAGATGAGCAACCGCCTCAGGTTCGGCGGCCAAACCTGCATGCAAAACCATGCAACGTTCGGCGGCCAAACATTGCCTTCGGGGGCCGAAACTAGGGGACTTTCGGCGGCCGAACTTTAACTTCGGGGGCCGAACCTGCATTCTGCCTCCTTGGCCTTTTCTCTTCAAAACTCAATCATTTTCACTCTAAACCTTTAAAATACTTGAAAATATTTTAGAAAACCTTTCTCTTACCCTTCTAGAAACCTCTGACATCCTTGAATTCCACCGGACGGTAGAAATTCCGATGTCTGAATCTGCTGGGTATTACATCCTTGTTTCTCAGCTTCCTGATCTGGGTGTCTAGGATCCGTACTGGCTGCTCGACATAGGTGAGATCCTCTTGGATCTCCACATCAGGCTCACTAAGAACCTTGCCCGGATCTGACACGAACTTTCTCAACATAGAAACATGGAAAACCGGATGGATTCTCTCCATTGAAGCAGGTAAATCCAGCTTGTACAATACATTCCCAATCTTTTGCAAGACTTCAAAGGGTCCGATGTACCGCGGAGCCAGCTTACCTTTCTTCCCGAACCGAACCACTCCTTTCATAGGAGACACCTTAAGCAATACCAGATCCTCCTCCTGAAACTCCACTAGCCTTCTGCGGATGTCTGCATAACTCTTCTGTCTGCTTGCAGCTGTCTTGATTCTCTCTCTGATTAAGGGTACCACCCTGCTGGTGATCTCTACTAGCTCAGGCCCTGCCAAGGCCTTTTCTCCAACTTCCTCCCAGCAAACAGGTGACCTGCACTTCCTTCCATATAAAGCTTCATATGGAGCCATCCCGATGCTAGCATGATGGCTGTTATTGTAGGCAAACTCCACCAAAGGTAGATGCTGCCTCCAAGAACCGCCAAAGTCCAGCACACACATTCTCAGCATATCTTCTATGGTCTGGATGGTCCTCTCTGACTGTCCGTCTGTCTATGGATGGAAGGCAGTGCTAAAATCCAATCTAGTACCCATGGCATTCTGCAGACTCCGCCAAAACCTGGAGGTGAACTGGGGCCCTCTATCTGACACTATAGAAACAGGAACCCCATGCAGTCTGACTATCTCATCAACGTACACCTGCGCCAACTTGTCCACAGAATAGCCACTCCTGACAGGGATGAAGTGAGCAGATTTGGTGAGTCTGTCCACAATCACCCATATGGAGTCCAATCTGTTGGACGTCGCCGGTAACCACACTACGAAGTCCATAGCTATATTCTCCCATTTCCACTCTGGAATAGGTAGCGGGTTAAGCATTCCAGCCGGCTTCTGATGTTCCAGCTTCACCCTCTGACATACTTCGCAGGCTGACACAAACTGTGCCACTTCTCTCTTCATAGCTGGCCACCAATAAACTTTCTTCAGATCTTGATACATCTTGGTGGCTCCGGGGTGAATGCTGTATTTTGCATTATGAGCCTCTCTCATAATGTCTCCTTTTAGCCCTATGTCATCTGGTACACACAATCGACTCCCATAGCGGAGGATCCCCTTATTGTCGAATCTGAACTCACTGTCCTTGCCTGACTGAACAGTCCTGGCAATCTTCACTAACTCTGGGTCCTCATGCTGTTTCTGAGCCACCTGCTCCAAAAACACGGGTGTCACTTTCATCTGAGCGACCAAGGCACCTGTACCAGACAACTCCAACTGTAGACCTTCCTCAATGAGCTTGTAAAACTCCTTCACTACTGGTCTTCTCTCTGCCGTGATGTGGGATAGACTACCTAGTGACTTCCGGCTTAGGGCGTCTGCCACGACATTCGCCTTACCCGGATGATACTGAATCTTGCAATCATAGTCACTCAGCAACTCTACCCATCTCCTCTGTCTCAAGTTCAAATCCCTCTGACTCAAGATGTACTGCAAGCTTTTATGATCTGTGAAGATCTCACATTTTACCCCATAGAGGTAATGCCTCCACATCTTGAGTGCAAAGATTACTGCTGCCATCTCAAGGTCATGTGTGGGGTAATTCAACTCATGCTTCTTCAGCTGCCTAGAAGCATAAGCAATCACCCTCTCATTCTGCATAAGCACACAACCCAGTCCCACACGGGACGCCTCACAAAAGACTGTAAAGTCCTCTCCACTAGATGGCAGAGCTAAAACTGGTGCTGAAGTCAACCTCTTCTTGAGCTCTTCAAAACTCTCCTCGCACTGGTCTGTCCATAGAAACTTCTGATTCTTCCTGGTTAGTCTGGTCAGAGGAGCTGCTATTTTCGAGAAGTCCTGAACGAACCTCCTGTAGTAACCTGCCAAACCCAAGAAACTCCTGATCTCTGTCACTGAAGTGGGTCTAGGCCAGTTAGCCACAGTTTCTGTCTTCTTGGGGTCTACCTCAATCCCATTCTCTGACACTACATGCCCCAAGAATGAAATGCTCCTCAGCCAGAACTCACACTTGGAGAACTTGGCATACAAGCCATGTTCCCTCAAGGTCTGTAGAACCAATCGCAAATGATGGGCATGCTCCTCTGCATTCCTGGAATACACTAAGATATCATCTATGAAGACAATAACGAAGTGATCCAGGTACTGGCTAAACACTCTATTCATGAGGTCCATGAATGCTGCAGGGGCGTTAGTTAACCCGAACGGCATCACAAGGAACTCAAAATGCCCATATCTGGTTCTGAAAGCTGTCTTTGGTACATCCTCTTCCCTGATCCTCAACTGATGGTACCCCGATCTCAGATCTATTTTGGAGAAACAACCCGCTCCGGCTAGCTGGTCGAATAGATCGTCGATCCTTGGCAATGGGTACTTGTTCTTGGTAGTGACTTTGTTCAACTGCCTGTAGTCGATACAAAGTCTAAGGGATCCATCCTTCTTTCTCACAAACAAGACTGGAGCACCCCAGGGTGAGGTACTCGGTCGGATGAAGCCCTTGTCTACCAGCTCCTGTAACTGCTCCTTCAACTCTTTCAATTCTGCTGGCGCCATCCTGTAGGGAGGGATAGAGATCGGTCGGGTTCCAGGCATCAGTTCTATCTCGAACTCTATCTCCCTAGCAGGTGGTAAACCTGGCAGCTCGTCTGGGAACACATCTAAGAACTCTCTAACCACTGGCACCGAGGCGGGCTCTCTAACCTGACTATTAAGCTCTCTCACATGAGCCAAATACCCCTGACATCCCCTCCTAAGCAACCTACGAGCCTGAAGAGCTGAGATCATACCTCTAGGTGTACCCCTCCTGTCTCCTCTGAAGACGACCTCTGATCCATCCTGACCTCTGAACCTGACTACCTTGTCCTTGCAGTCCAAGGTAGCACCATGGGTAGATAACCAGTCCATCCCTAGAATGACGTCAAAATCTGTCAAATCTAGAACCACAAGGTCGGCGGACATGCATCTCCCCTCAACAAAAACTGGACTACACTGACAGACTGACTCTGCCACTGATGGATCACACTTGGGTCCACTGACCCAGAGAGGACACTCTAACCCAGAAGTCATCAATCCCAACCTCTGAACGACTCTCGGAGCAATAAAAGAATGAGATGCACCAGGGTCCATCAAGGCATATACATCTGAACAACCAATAATTAAGTTACCTGCCACTACGGTGTTAGATGCATCTGCCTCCTGCTGTGTCATTGTGAAGATCCGTGCTGGGGCTGATGGACCTTCACCTCTGAAACCCGCTGAAGAAGAGGCTGCTCCTCTCCCTCTGCCTCTGCCACTGGCCTGAGTCATGGCTGGAGCTGCTGGCTGCGCTACACTGCCTGAAGCTGTCTGCTGGGACTGAGCCATCGGGGCCGCTCTTGGACAATCTCGAGCCATATGCCCCTCCTGACTACATCTGAAGCAGGCGTTCGTCCCAAACCGACATACTCCCTTGTGTGGCCTACCACACCTGGCACAAACTGCATTATCCGCACCAGAGCTTGAGCCACTCCCAAATCCCAGACTAGACTTGACTTTATTCCAGAACTTATTCTTCTTACCCTTGGGTTTACTCCATCTCTTACTGCCTGAAGCTGCTGCACTCAGGGTAGAGGGATCTAACCTTCCCCCACCCGGAGTTTTTGAACCCGAAGCTTGTGCCACTGTCTGCTTAACTGTCCCCTGAATGATGGCACTAGCCTCCATTCTCCTAGCCATGTCTACTATGGCGTGAAAACTCTCTCTATCTGCTGACTGTACCAAGGAGGAATACCTGGGATGGAGCTTCATGATATACCTCCTCGACTTCTTCTGGTCTGTGCTAAGGTCCTGCCCAGCAAATGGCAGCAACTCCATAAACCTGTCAGTATATTCGTCTACACTTATGTCATCAGTCTGCCTCAACTGTTCGAATTCTATCATCTTCAATTCCCTTGAACTATCAGGGAAAGCCCATCCTGCAAATTCGTTTGCAAACTCTTCCCAAGTCATGCTGTCCACTCTCGGGTTCACATAATTCTTGAACCACTCCCGTGCCTTCTTGCACTTAAGCGTGAACCCGGCCATCTGAATGGCTCTACTGTCATCCGCCCCTATCTCATCTGTAATTGCCTTGACCCGCTCCAAGTACACGAACGGATCATCACCGGTTTCAAACTGGGGAGCACCCAGCTTCATATAGTCTGTCATCTTGACCTTGCTCCCACTGGCTGAGCTAGGTCTAGGAGGTTGAACAACTGGGGCTGCTGGTTCTGCAGGTGGTGGAGGTGGTGCAACATTTTCTGAGGTAGGGTTTGCTGGATTTGGATAGTAGGGTGGAGGTGGATACATTGGGTACTGAGAGTATGGTGGGTAGTATGGTGGGTATGGCATCTGTGTGGGATAAGGGGTGAAACTAGGGTAATCCGATGTACCTCCCATCGAATACCCGGGATGTTGTGAGAAATGTGGGTAGTGAGGTGGCTGTACAAATCCCGAGGCCTGAGTGCCTCCTTGGGACTCTCCCATTCCTTCTTCTGACATATTGACTCCCAAACTGCCATCCCTCCTCTGTTCTACGTCCATATCATCCCCCATGTCCTCTGACAATCCTCCCTGAACTGTTCCTCTGACTGATCTGCTCCTACCCAGATCCAGAGACCTTCTAGGGTCTCTTGCTACTCTGTCCCTGTTGGACCTGCTAGACATTGCCCTAGGCAATGCTGGAGGACGGGCGCTCATGCCCTCATCCTCAGGTGGTACTCCAGTCAATCTTGTTGATCGACGAGTTCCCCTCATCCTGTTTTCTGAAAAACAGTACACATAGCACAAACATTAGCATCATATGGTTCATGTGGGCACACATGAACCCGCATCACATACATCACATATCATAGCATATCATTAATGCACATGCTTATTCTCATGGCATTTCACATCATCAAACAAGACAGGACTCCACATCCTATCCTAGTGGACATGATCTTTTCCTATTGTGCTTGACCTTCTATAACATCTATGAGCCCGACACTCTAGGTCCGACCATATGAACCTAGGGCTCTGATACCATTCTGTAACGACCCGAAAATCGGACCGCTACCGGCGCTAGGATCCGGGTCGACTTAAGGCCGCCGGGACCCGTAGCAAGCCAAACATAAAACCTGTAAACCTGTATAATCCCATACATGATCAACAACATACATAAAAATTAAAACTTTTCTTTCCATGAACATCAACCAAACTCAACCTGTGCATAAACATTAACATAACATTGATCCCTCTGTGGGATCTCATCAGTGCCCTCAAATGGGTGACATAACATCTGTTGAGTTGGTTTACATAAACATCATATAAGGATCTCTAAGATCATGTATAAAAGGGATACAACAATCTATGGTCAAGCACACACTAACATCCATAAAACTCATTACATAACTCTACTGTACTTTTACATTACAATTTGATCATGTCCATTGCTAGCTATTACATAAACATGACTTCTTTACTCTATTCGGACTCCCGCACTATACTGTACCTGCAAGCCTGGGGGTAAAGGGAGAGGGGTGAGCTAAAAGCCCAGTGAGTAGAGCTAGTAAAACACGTTAACACTATGCTCTATGAAATGCATCATAACACAAACAATTCACATAAGGGTTGGGTGAACTTGTCACCAAATAGTCCAAGTTAACTCTGTGCCAGGCCGTAGCATGGGGTCCTGGTCTTCCTGTCATACATACATTACTTACCATTTTCCAGGGCCTCCTCTGGGCTCCTGGTCTTCGAGTCCCATAACCATGCCTTACTCTGTGCCAGGCCTGTAGACTGGGGCCTGGTCTTTCTTACTCTGTGCCAGGCCGTAGCATGGGGTCCTGGTCTTCCTGTCTTGGACTAATTGGGTCATCCAACATTCACCCACATCAACAACAATTGATGCAATGCGGCATATTCGTGAAACTAATGCAATCATCCTATTGCATAATCATGATGCATGAAACATGATAAAACATTTAATTTAAAGGATTAAGTTTTAGTTCCACTCACCTCTGGCTGACTCTGACAATACCGAAGCAGCTGAACTCACTGCTGGGGTCCTCGGTTCCTCGGGTCCGAACCTACACAGGTGGACTCAAATGAGGGACCAAACATACGTAATTACAACTCTAATATACTCCCCAAAAACCCCCTAAAACATCCTGAAAATATCACATAGAGATATGCATGAAATGGCTGAACAGGGCACTTTCGGCGGCACCTTCGGCGGCCGAAAGTCCTGGACAGATCCGAAAGTCAGGCACTTTCGGCGGCACCTTCGGCGGCCGAAAGTCCCAGACAGAGACGAAAGTCTCTTTTCGGGGGCAACTTCGGCAGCCGAATGCTGCCTCCACAAAGGGGGTTCGACGGCCGAAACTCCCTTCGGCGGCCGAACCTGGTTTCTGCCAGAAAGGCAGAAACTTGGTTCATATGAACCCCTTGCCACCCAAAACTTCAAATCAAGCATATATCTCAACCAAATCATGCATACAAGTTCCTAGGGGTCTCAAACAGTCAAATACCCCAACTACAACACTTCAAACATACTCAAGCAAGCCACATTGTTCAAAACATCAATATAAACCCATAAACTCAACATATAACCTAACATGCATTTCTACCCATAGATCTTGCATAAAACTTATTTAAAACACATAAGGAGCTTAAGATCGGCTCTTACCTCTTGAAGATCGAGAGGGAGACGACCTAAACTTGGAGATCCACGAAAATGAGCTCCTGAGTTCCCAAAGCTCCAAAACTTGTTTCAAAAGCTTAAATCTTCCAAACCAAGTGAAAACAAGTGAAAATCTTGAAAGATTTAGAGGAAGAACATCAAAAATGGGTGAGAGACGGCGGAGAGCTCACCTTGTCGCCCGTTTTAGGCTAAGGGACCCTTTTATAGTGGCTGGCCAGACCACGTTCGGGGGCCGAATGTGCCTCCGCATGCATGCCATGTTCGGCGGCCGAACATGAGGTTCGGCTGCCGAACCTGGACTTCCCTCACTCATGCTTTCGGGGGCCTAACGTGCCTCCAAAACGCATGCATGTTCGGCGGCCGAACTTGACTTTCGGCGGCCGAACCTGGGTTTTCCTCCAAAGACTTTTCATGCAAAAACTCATTTTATTTAATACATAAAAATCATAAAACACATTAAAACATCTTTATAAAACATGGTCCTACCCTTCTAGAGGTCTCCGACATCCGAGATTTCACCGGACGGTAGGAATTCCGATACCGGAGTCTAGCCGGGTATTACAATTCTTTTGCAGTCGCAGCCACTGCATCTCTTAAAGAAAATATCATCCCAACTGAAAACTCTTTAGAAGGATCCCAAAAGGAATGACCTTCTGGCCTATCATAATGATCCACCCTCAGCAAATCGAAGTCTATTTATGCGTATGGGGGAGGATGAACAACAGACACAATAGGATTAGGAAATTGTGTATTGTAATATAGAGACTCACTCCTACTATCCTCCTGACCATTATCATCCTCATCATCCTCAGTAGACATCCATGAATCATCTTCATCCTCATCATCGCCCTCATCCTCATCCTCATTCTCATTCTCTATTGTATCAGATAAATTAATTGATGGCCCTGCAAGACTATCAAATAAACCATAATCATCAACTATATTTTGCTCTTCACATAGTTCAACATTTGATTCCACAGCAGTTCCAGATGGACCAATATCAGCATCCTCATTTGTAGTATCAACACAATGAAGTATCTTAACATATATTTTTATACCAGGTATACCACCAATTTGATATAAGTAATTAAACATACTACATACATCATCTTCACCCCATATCTCCATACAATCAAATTTTAAGGAACCATCCACAATTGTAGGCTTTCTAAAACTAATTGTCTCTATAAATTCATTATTCTCAGATAATCCAATTGCACGAGCAATTTTACCGACCAGTTGATTAAAACTTATCCGTTTAACTATTGGAATAATCTTTGAAAAACCTCCATCATAATCGTAACTATTACAACTATTTATAATGTTATCATCCCAATGAATATTAGCATATGCAGGAACGACCATTTATTTGATATAAAAAATTTAGATTAATAAATAATTTAATCTCAGTTTACTATATACATAAAAGAAATTAAAATTTAGAATATAAAATATTAAAAACTTACCTGCGTTTCCTTTTTTTGTAGTCGAATCGATAAGAGTAGATATAAAAATTTTGTGAAATTTGTAGAGGGAAATAAATAAGCTATATAACGCAATTTGTTGGGATATAATGCAGATTTTGAATAATTTATAGAGTAGTGGACAGAGTAATTTATAGAGAGATCGAAAAGGGGCAGGCTAAAGTGATTTATAGAGTGATGTGCTCTGGAATATTTTATAGAGAGAGCGGGGAGTGGTGTGTTCTGGGATAATTTATAGGAGAGGGTTTGGAATAGTCGTTTGCTAGTTCGGCAGTGATAGTGCCGAACTAGCCGTTGGGATTTATTGCCTTTTTATTATTGTCCAGTGACACAGGAAACAAATTCCTGTGCAATTGCATGCGTGCACCTGCAATGGATGCAGGTGCATGCAGGTGTGCAATTGCATGCATGCACGGTCTGCAAGGCCGTGCAAGCCAACAAGCCCTGCAGATCACATCTTCGGCACTATAAGTGCCGAAGAAACACGCCAGGCGTGCAGCCACAGGAGCAGATAATCTGCTCCCGTGGCACGAATCAGCTTGCTCGGCACTATGAGTGCCGAATAAGCTGAATGTAAGCACAGTTCGACACCCATGGTGTCGAACTTGCTTTTGTTCAACACCATGGGTGTCGAACTAGCGTGTTCGGCAGTGGGTTGACACACAAAATCCGAAAATATTTTCGGATCCTGCATGATTTGAAAATTATTTTTTTAAATATGCATGATTTGAAAAATTGCTCAATGTAAGGCTGTCCTTTTTCTTGATGGATGTTGTTGATGATCTCCTTGGAGCCTTCAATTTATTTTACGGTCTTTGAGTTGAGAGAATCGATTTTGTCAGTGGTTTACATCTTATTGTCGATTGATTCTCTCTGCCGCTTAAGATATCTATGTTTGTCTTCTCCAGTGATCGGTCTTGAAGTGGTGAAATGTTGAGGCTAGCTATCGAGAGCGGGACTGCGACGATGAAGAGTGGGGTTGCAACGTTAGATTTGGCGACGCTATGCACTGGAGCTAAGGTGTTGCCGTAGATGGAGGTACTTGAGGAGAATGAGCATATGGAATAAAGACAAGGAAGAAATAGCAACTATGATTTTTTTATTTTAAGAACAAATATATACATATAATTGACAGTTGAGATCCTTAAAGACGAATGGTTAGAATTAAAAATTAATTAATAAAAAAAAAAAAAAAAGGAAAAGGTGCGGATTCTAGATTGCGTTGCTGCGCACTAGAGGTGTGGTGTTGCCATAGATGGAGATAGTTGAGTAGAAAGAGCAGATGGAATAAAGACAAGCAAGAAATAGCAACTATGGTTTTTAATTTTAAAAATGAATATATAGGTAGAATTGACGATTGAGATTCATTAAAGATGGATGGTTAGGATTAAAAGTAAATTGCAAATATAAAGAACTCGAAACCTAGACCTACTAGAGGAGCTCACCACTGAGCTAAAAGGAGATAAGATACTCTAAAATATATTTAAATATATGTAAATGGTTCAGTTTAATTGTATTAAAATTTTATTTTTTAAAAGTGAACGAACCAATTAAATAAAAAATTTAACAATTAAAATCGAATTTAACCATTTTATCATATAAACCAAATTAAATTATTAAATTAAATGATTGAATTTTTAGTCTAAACTGAATAATGTTCATCTCTAAGTATGTTTTAGTTTATGGGTTTTGTAGTCTATTTGAATAATTTCAATGCATATGAGTTTTGCATGGTAAAAAAAAAATTTTTTTTTTTTTTTGACTTTCCGTTAATTATTTAAAAGTACTTGTAAAGGTAATAATTATTTCCTTTTGAATTATGTAAATAATAAATATATTAATTTTCTGAATTTTTAAAATTAATGATTTAAATTTTTATATTTTATTTTATTAAATTTATTGAGCACATAAATATTGAAAGGGTTTGATTTTGATAATATTAATATTTAATAAATTATTTTTATCTAACTATTTTTAATATTAATATTAGAGTATTTAAAAATATTAAATAATGAACGAAATTCTCTTTGTCAGAAAGAAAATTCTTAAAATAATATAAAATGAATCATAAGTAGAAAAGTGAAATTAAGTATGATTAGAATTTATTGTAAATGAATAAGTGAGTTATATATTAATGATAAAATCTTTTACTTTTATTATATTTAAATAATTTTTGAAATAAAAATTTTTATTATAAAATGTTTAAAAAATAAGAATTTAATACTGTTTTAGTTGATTAAAATTTTAGAAGAATATAGAATTTAAATTTAGATATTTAATTTCTGTATGTATTTATTTTTATCTAATTATTTTTATACTACGAATTTAATTGATTTTAAATTTTAATATTATAACGGTTAATATTTTTAAAATTTATTATCATTGTAAAATTTTTTAGATATCTATTTAAAAGATTAATTTTCTTTATAAATATATAATGAAAGTATTAATTTTCTAAGAGTATCAAAACTCTTGTGTTAAAAATTTTTCACTCAAATTTCATATTTTCATTGACAATCTTGTTTTCTTATCTTAATAACATGTAATTGGTGAGAGTTGTTGAGAACGTGTATTTTTAAATTAAAATTTATACTTAATATAAATTTTAAATTATTATTTAATATTAGTAATTATAATTTTTCAAATTGAATTCAAGATCACTTATCTTGAAAAAAATAAAATTAAAAAAATTATTATCGATTATTGATAGGGTGGCAAATTAAAAATACGGAATTTAAAATTATTAAATTATAAAATTGAGAATATATATTTTATTTTAACCTGGATGACAATTAATTTGTCTGTTAAAAGAGTACTCCCAGAAATTAATAAGATTGAAAAATCCTTCAAATTTTAGATATGACTAAATAAACACGTGTACAATGCACTTGTTGCATTTGACGGACTTGCGTGTTCATGCAAAAGTGCTGTCGGATAGAATTGAAGACATATGTTTAGAATTGGACGTACTAAAATCATACTTCTCAACAAAAAATAATTTAATTGATTGATACTTATTTTTTAATTAATTTATTTAATATATTTTAACAATAATATAATATATATTTAAATTTTATTAATCGAAAGCATCTCAGTTTGACTTGTGTATTTTGCAGTATTGAAATTCTAAGAGACTACTATTTTAATTTAAAAAATATAAAAAACAAAAGTAAAATTATAAAATATGATTATTTTATTTGTAAAGTTAAATATTAAATACGATGTTACTTTTTTATTTAAAAAATAAATTATTTTTAGGCAATTCAGAATATAGATATTAATCCAATTTAAAATTCTTATGTTGTTTAAAAATAAAATAAATTTTATTTAAAATATGATATGATATATATATATATATATATATTAATATAATATTTTAATTTTTAATTAATTAATATATAAATTAAGTTACACAGCCACGTGCAAGTTCTTTATTCAATATAAATTTGATGTGGCAGCCGAGCAGCTCCTGGTAGAACAAGAAGCTTCCTTTGAAGGTAACGTTCATTGCTTTTTGCGTCTCTATTTCCACTGCTTCCTCTTAATTTCATCGCCATGGGAAGCATTGATCTAAACTCAAAGCCCCATGTAGTATTACTATCAAGTCCTGGCTTGGGACACCTCATCCCAGTTCTCGAACTGGGAAAACGCATAGTTACACTCTGCAACTTCGATGTGACTATATTCATGGTGGGTTCCGACACATCAGCCGCTGAACCTCAAGTTCTCCGATCAGCCATGACTCCAAAACTCTGCGAAATCATCCAACTCCCACCACCTAACATTTCCTGCCTGATCGACCCAGAAGCCACCGTATGTACCCGTCTTTTTGTTTTGATGAGAGAAATCAGGCCAGCTTTCTGGGCGGCAGTATCCGCTCTCAAGTTTCGACCGGCAGCCATAATTGTCGACCTCTTTGGAACTGAATCTCTGGAGGTAGCTAAAGAACTTGGCATCGCAAAATATGTGTACATAGCTTCTAATGCATGGTTTTTAGCTCTTACTATATATGTACCGATTCTAGATAAAGAGGTGGAAGGAGAGTTTGTTCTTCAGAAGGAGCCCATGAAAATTCCTGGTTGCAGGCCGGTTCGACCGGAAGAGGTAGTCGATCCCATGCTGGACCGAACCAATCAACAATATTCCGAGTATTTTCGCTTAGGTATCGAGATCCCGACAGCTGACGGTATATTAATGAACACGTGGGAAGCTCTTGAACCAACAACATTCGGAGCTTTGAGAGATGTGAAGTTCCTGGGCCGAGTAGCTAAGGTACCGGTTTTTCCGATTGGTCCTCTGAGGAGACAGGCCGGACCGTGCGGTTCAAATTGTGAGTTACTCGATTGGTTAGACCAACAACCCAAAGAGTCGGTGGTTTATGTGTCGTTTGGGAGTGGTGGGACTCTGTCATTGGAGCAAATGATCGAGCTTGCTTGGGGCCTTGAGCGGAGCCAGCAGAGGTTTATTTGGGTGGTTCGCCAACCCACCGTAAAGACAGGAGATGCAGCATTTTTTACTCAAGGGGACGGTGCAGATGACATGTCAGGGTACTTCCCTGAGGGGTTCCTGACCAGGATTCAGAACGTGGGGTTGGTGGTCCCACAATGGAGCCCACAAATTCACATCATGAGCCATCCATCAGTGGGAGTATTTTTATCACACTGTGGTTGGAATTCTGTATTGGAGAGCATCACAGCAGGAGTGCCCATTATTGCGTGGCCAATATATGCTGAGCAGAGGATGAATGCGACGCTGTTGACGGAGGAGCTAGGCGTTGCAGTGAGGCCAAAGAATTTACCGGCGAAAGAAGTAGTGAAGAGGGAGGAGATAGAGAGGATGATTAGAAGGATTATGGTAGATGAAGAAGGAAGTGAAATAAGAAAGAGAGTTAGAGAACTTAAAGACAGTGGAGAGAAGGCTTTAAATGAAGGCGGTTCCTCGTTTAATTACATGTCTGCATTGGGTAATGAGTGGGAGAAAAGCTGGAAAACGCAGAGCTCGGAGACGATCACTGTGGTAGTAGGAGAAGACAAATGAAATGAGGTGATTCTCAAGAATAAGAACTTCATTAAAAACGTCATAAGATTAGTCTATTTCTATCATTGATCTGTCTATGTTTTCTTATAGAAAAATATAAAGCAGAGTGTGGATTAATTAATTAAATTGTATGCTGGATTTTCTTTTTTCTTTTCTGAAAATTTACTGGTTCTAACGAGAAAAATAAATAGAGTTTAGTTAATTAATTAATTAATTAATTAATTAATTAATTATTATACTGCAATTAAGATTGCGTTTCGATGTCTTGTTTTTTTAACACGTCACATTAATTTGCTGAAGAAAAATAGAGATTCTATGACAAAGCGAGGTAAATTTAGTGTTTAGTTTCAGAGTTTTACAATGGTAACTATAAGTTTTAGATTTTATTACTATACAATAATGATTTGATTTTCACATTTTCAAATTTAAATTATTTAACTTTTTTTTTTAATTTTGCTATATCATATTAAATTTATTTTATTGGTAGTATTTTAAGTTAAGTTATTTTTTTATCATTATTTTACGTTTTTTTTTTTTTAATTTTTTAATTATTTAAAACTTTTTTTATCAATCAAATATTCCATCTTAATTTTTTGACCATGCAATCAGATTTCCATTAACAGGCACAAGTAAATAATAGAAAATTATAGAAAAAGTTAAACAAACGAACACAAGATCTAAACAAAACCAAATAAAAAACAATCAAGCAAATCAAGCAAAATAACCAAATCAATTAAACCATCAATGCAACTAAATCAAACTAAATTATGCAAAATGACTAAATAATGAGGACAGAACCCACAACAATCCAGCCATCGCTAGTGAACTCTTTCACCGTCAGAATCGCTACACTAAATAACAAGCCAACAAGACAAACAATATAACGACCCATGAACCGAATCGCAATCGGCCCTAGATTCAGGTCGATTTAAGGTTACTGGAACTCATAACAAATCTACTATACATCTTGTTATATTTGATATAATTCTAAACATGATTATAAAAATATATAAAAATATTTTCATTTCATAGACCAAAACTCGATATGTGCATACAATATAACTGAAAATATAAAACTCATACTAGAGTTCCCATCAAATACTCCAGTATGGTCATTATTACATGCCTCAGTTTGGTTCAAACAAAACTTAAACTTTAAAATTTTTACATAATAAGACCATGAACAAAGGGATTATAAAAGAAAACTCGAACAAACCACAATTCTAATCCACAATATGAATTACGTGTCCATAGCTATACTATTATAACATAACTATATCATACAACACTTACGACCTCTCAAACTAATGCTGGTCCTGCAAACCTGCGGTTAGGGAAAAGGGATAATTACAAGAGTCTAGTGAGCAGAAATATTAACAAAAGTAGTTTAATAAACTGTATGATCGTATAAATGTGTCACAATACAAACAATTCACATCAAGATGAACTTATCACTAGTAACCCTCTATAAATTTCAATAGTACTCGGCCCACAACATGTGCATGAGCATGCTTAAAACGTCCAATTTCTTTTAAAATAATAGTTTAGTTTAGTTCTACTCACCTCTGATTGACGTAAGCCTAGCTTTGAAGTAGTTGTCTCACTGCAAGCCTCTACGGTATCCCAAGTCCGATCCTACACAAATGGACTTATATGAGGCACCAAACATAATATTTACAACAATTGACACTACCCCAAGGAACCCCTAAAGCATATATGAAAAACATGTAGAAAACGAGCTGAAAACGGCTGGACAGCGAACTTTCAGCGGTAGGTTCGGCGGTCTAAAGTCCCTTACAGATCCGAAGTTCAAACCTTCTAAGGCAGATTAGGCGACCAAAAGGCAGCATTCACAAGTAGGTTAGATAGCCAAAAGGTAGCCTTCACAAGCAGGTTCGGCGGTCGAATCTGACTTTTCAGCGGCCAAACCTGTGTTCTTTTGTAATGTAGAACCCGATTCAACCTCATCCAACAATCCTCAAAATGCTTCCAAACATATATGCAACAACTCAAAAGCAACCATTTACAACTCATAACACAAAGAAACGCTCAAAGCTAACCTAAACTTTAACATGTATTAACCACACAAGAAAATATCCATTATCTAAATACTAAAAACTTAAACCTCAAAACATTTAAAAGATCTTGTATTATCAAACCATTGAGACAACTCATGTTCCTTCAAAAACTCAAGCAACAGAAGAGAGGCAAGGATTTGTTTACCCCCTTACAATGAATCTACAACTGCAGTAAGGATTTTGAGAGAGGAGAAAGAGGTTTGAACACCTTTGACTTTAAATTCTTAAACCCAAAATGTTGATCTTCAAAATCGAGAGGAAGAATTGTGAATTTTTGAAAGAGAAAAAGAAGGAACAAATCAAAACATTAAAGAGGGTGTTTGGACTCTCCTCTGCCCGACAATGGAGAAAGAGTTCTCTCCTTTTCGGGCTGGAGAAGCCACCTTCAGCGACTGAACTTGAAAGTTCGGCAGTTGAACCTTAAAACTTTTCTAAAATAATATTTTTTAAATACATTTTAAAATGCTTAAAAATTCATTTTATAGAAAAATTCATTTTATAGAAAAACTCATTTTACCCTTCTAAAATTTTCGATTTTGAGATTCCAAATTTCAACGGAGATTCTGTCAGAAAGTTAAAATTTTGATACTGGAGTTTAACCGGGTATTATATTCTTTCCCCCTTAAGAATATTCGTCCTCGAATATTCAACCATATAAGCAAACACGTAGCATATACATAGCATACACATCAAGAAAACACATAAAACCATCTAACAACTTACTTCAAAAGATATGAGAGTATTGCTTAAGCATCGACTCTCTGATCTCCCAAGTACACTCTTCCATATTGTGGTGATTCCATAAAACTTTCACCATTGCAATTTCCTTGATTCTCAGCTTTCTGATATGCATGTCTACGATCCATACTGGCTACTCAACATAGATGAGATCTTCTAGGATCTCTACATCAGCCTCACTAAGAACCTTACTCGAATCTAACATGAATTTTTGTAAAATATAAATATGAAAAACCGGATGGATTCTCTCTATGGAAGCATGTAAATCTAACTTGTAAGATACATTCCCAATCTTTTACAAGATTTCGAAGGGTTTGACGTACCTTGGAGCTAGTTTACCTTTTTTTCAAAACAAATCACCCCTTTCATAGAAGACACCTTAAGAAATACCATATCTCTCCTGAAAGACAACTCACAGCTGTTCTGATTCTTTCTCTGATGATGGGCACCGCTCTGTTGATGATCTCTACTAATTCTAGCCCTGCTAAAGCCCTTTCTCCTACTTCTTCCCAACAAACAGGTGACCTGCACTTCTTCCTATACAAAGCTTCATAGGGAGCCATTCCTATGCTAGCATGGTAATTGTTATTGTAGGCAAACTCCATCAATGGTAGATGTTGCCTCCAAGAACCACCAAAGTCTAGCACACACATTCTTAAATGTCCTCTATGGTTTGGATGATCCTTTTTTACTGTTCATCAGTCTGTGGGTGTAAAGCAGTGCTAAAATCTAATCTTGTGCCCATAAAATTCTACAGACTCCGCCAAAATTTGGAGGTAAACTGCGGTCCCCTATGAAGGTAAGAACGGGGATTTCATGATCGATAATAGAGGGATAGTCTCCTTGCATGGGCGGTGCGATTTTGAGATCCCTACATCACATAGTCGAATAACTCCCACGGACAGTAAAACTATGCAACCCTTAAAGCAAGAGAAAATGAAACCCTCAATCGAAATCAGTAGGGATTTGCAAAACAAAACACAAATAACAACATAATAAAGAAACAAAAATTACCATTGCTTTTTCATGGCGAGAGACTCAATCAAGAGCGGGGACGACAAACCAAAAGAGACCACTAGAGAATCTCTAGGTAAGAAAAGGCAAAAAAAAAAAAATCAAATGGAAACCCCTCAGAAGCGACACTTAAACACCAGAAACAAAGAAGCGAAACAACCAACTAAAACCTTAGTGACCTTGCAACTTTCTCTCTCCTTTTCTCGGTCTTTCAAATATTCATCTTAATTGATAGAGTTGTATGTAGAGAGATAAAAACAGAGAAAGAGATAAAAGAATGAGTATAAAGAGCTTAAAACTCCATTATGTTGTGGTAGTACCATTAGTGGTTGCTAGGATAAGTTATTGAATTTATGAAGATTATTGTTGTTCCCCTTGGATTTCATCAAATAAACTCCATTGAGATATCAAAATGGCCATAAGTTCAGGATTATCCTCATCTTAACGAGTGAGAGAGTCGCAACAATGTTTTGATAATACCTTTTAGTTTACTAAACCAACGCTGTACTCCACAGAAAATGAAACCTATTAGTTTACTAAACCAGCGTTGTTGGAAAGGAGATAATACCTTTTACTCCAATAAAAACTTTAAGCTATAATGCCTAGTACAGACTAAGAATTTTTGCTCCAAAGGTAGGATTTCTAGTGTTTAATGCCCTTGACTAGACCAATTAATTCTTTTTCATAGGTAGTAAGATTGTAATATCAAGCAGCAAAGGTCTGACTTAAATATGCTATTGATTTATGATTGTGCAGTAGTACCGCTCCAATACTTTCATTTGATGCATTACATTCAACAATAAAAGATTGCTAGAAATCTAGAAGAGCTAAGATTGGGGTAGTGGTCATTGCCACCTTAAAGTCATGAAACGTCTTCAGACCTGCTTCAATCTACTGAAAAATTTGTGCGCAACATATTTGTTAGAGGAGCTGTGATTACACCATATTGGGGAACAGATTTGCACTAGTACCTTGTGAGACCCAAATACTCATGAAGTTCATGTATAATAGTCGACTATGGATAATCTAACGGTACTAAGATTTTACTTTTGTTTGCTTTTATCCCACCCTTGATAATAACATGATTCAAATATACAATTTTGATCGTGTAAAGCAGCACTTAGATTGCTTGAGGAGAGATTTGTTATGAGTGAGGAGTTGAACATACTTAATCTAAAATTATATTAAGAATTTTTCCTTTTTTAAACCTAATTGAATAGTGTTAGATTGAATGTGATAAAATTTTTAATTAAAATGAGTTTTTGATTAAAAAAAAATTAATTAGAACAAGTCATTTGGTACAAAACTCCACTAGCCTCTATCTATTAACAGTTATGGATCATATTGTTTTGTCCGTCGACATTATGTATTTGGAAGCATACTTCTTTTTCTAAACATGAAAAGGATAACATATAAGTATACTTTTTTTTTTCTAGACAATGAAAGGGATAAGATAGTGATGTGTATGAAAAATATTATTAGAAATGTCTCATTAATCTAACAAGCTATCACTTTCCTACATTATTCATGGAAAAATCTTGTATCGAGCAATATTTACTTAATAATTAAAATGGTATTAAATGATTGAATAAAAATTAAAAATTTAGACAATTTTGTAATTTATGCTTAAAATAATAAACTAGCAGCTCAAATTACAAATTAGCATTTATTTAGATTGATTATGAAATAAAGTAAAAATTTATTATTATTTAAAAGGTATTTAATTTAATTCGTTATATTCCTTTGGTACTTAAATACACCGACAGAGTACAAGGGGTCATCACCCTCAAATTTTTGTAAGAGTAATAGTTTAATTTCCCATTAAACCCTAATAAAATAAAATCATATTCCAAATTTTTTTTTTTTATTAAATTTCCTTCCTACAACTCTATTTATACCATTTTATCTCCTATTCTTTCATCATTTTTCAATTTATAAAATTTTATTTTAATTATCTATTTTTATTTTTCAAGTCTCCTAATTAGCATATTTAATTAAAGCCAAAATTATTTATGATTATTCATATAACTTTTTTTAAAATTTTTAATAAATAAAAGAACAACTAATATAAGTGTTTGAAATTTTAAAAAATTTATTAATTCATCCCGATTTTAAAACTAATCAACTATAAAATACTTTTATATTTTATAAACTCAAATTTATTCATTCCATTAAAAAATATATTAATATATTTTTATATTATTTAGTCACTATAATTTTAATTATATGTATTATTTAATTTTAATAAATTTAAAATTTATACTCTTTAATATATCTAATTAAGATTATATCCGTGCGCTTTATTAATGGAGTGATTTTAATCGCAGGTCGAGCCTAGTAAGGGCAAGGGGCCATGGACTCCCTAAAAATCTTCAAATTTTTAAAGGGTATTTAGGTAATTTTATAATGAGCTAAGATTCTACATCCGCCACTGCTTAAATATGAATCCTATTCTATTAAGAACTATAATTTTTTTTTTAATCTAAAAATATAACTCTTAATGGTGTTAAAACATAGTTTTTCTGTTTTTCATTTTCTATTTAATAAAAAAAACGTAGTTTTCATTTTTATGAAAATAAGTGAAAACAGGGAAAATTTGTTAATCTGTTAATGATAAAAAAAATCATTTTCAAATTTAAAATAACAAAAAAATCATAAATTTCAAAATTAAAAATAATTATTATAAATTTATTTTAAAATTAATTATTTTTACTTTAAAACTTTTTGCCATGTACTAATAATTTAATTTTAAATATTTTCTAAATTAATTATTTAATATTAATTACAAAATATTATAATATCTTTTCTTTTAGAAAAGAGTTATTGCATTTCATTTAAAAAACATAATATTGTTAGAAGAATGGTGAAAAACTATGTTAATAGCGATCAATTTTTCAAATTAATAATTCTACTGTATTTAAATTGCGGTAAAATTTATATAAAATTCTAAAACAGAATCTCTATCGCGCTTTAAAAATACAGTAGAGGTTCTGTCCCCTCAGTATAACGACCCGAAATCGGATCGCTACCGGCGCTAGGATTCAGATCGACTTAAGGTCGCTGGGACCTATAGCAAGCCTAACACACAACCTGTCATACCTGATAATCCCATACATGATCAAACATTTACATAAAAATTTTAAACTTTTTCATTTACCAAGCTTAACCTGTGCATGCATCAAAACCATAACATAAACCCCACACAAGAACCCTCATCAAACACTCTAGTGGGGCATCATATCATACATCAAGCTTGGTCTAACATTTCTTAACATTAAAACATTTATCATACTGATCATGTACAAAAGGGGATTAACATCACATTAGGGCCAAACATAACACTAAACCTCATAACATTCTTATACAATACTTTACATTATATTATAATACATTACATAAATTCTCATGTCCACAACTAACTATTACATACTTAAACTTCTACTCTTGCTGACTTCCTGGTCTAGCCCGTACCTGCAAACCTGGGGGTTAAGGGAATGGGGTGAGCTACTAGAGCCCAGTGAGCCGAATAGTAAAACATTATATTAAAACTCATAATTTCATGAAATGCATCACATCACAAACAATTCACATCAAGGATGAACTTGTTACCAATAGCTCTCTACACATTCCAATGGTGCCAGGGGCGTAGAATGGGCCTCACTGGTCTTTCTCTTAACATAACATAACATAACATTCCAATGTGCCAGGGGCGTAGAATGGGCCTCACTGGTCTTTCTCTTAACATCGTGCCAAGGGCGTAGAATGGGCCTCACTGGTCTTACATACCGTATCATCGTCATCGTATCATATCAAGGGCTAATTGGTCATCCAACATCCATCCACATCAACAACATAGAATGCAATGCAACATATTCATGATTTCTAATGCAAACAACCTAATATATATATTATGGCATTCGTGATGCATGAACATGCTCAAAATCCATTTGCTTTGAAATATAAAGATCCATTCTACTCACCTCAGGCTAGCTCTAAACAGACTCTGAAGCAGCTATCTCACTGCTGGGGTCCTCGGTTCCTCGGGTCCGAACCTACACAGGTGGACTCAAATAAGGGACCAAACATACATTAACATGACTCTAAACATCTCCCCAAAAACCCCCTAAAACACCATAAAACAATCATAGAAAACATGCAAAGGAAGGCTGAACAGGGCACTTTCGGAGGCAGGTTCGGCGGCCGAAAGTCCTTCCAGAGCCGAAACTCAGCCACTTTCGGCGGCACCTTCGACGGCCGAAAGTGGTTCCAGAGCCGAAACTCATGCACCTTCGGCGGCCGAAACTCCCCTCCAGAGTCGAAAGTCCAACTTTCGGGGGAAGGGTTCGGCAGCCAAAACATGCCACCACAGGCAGGTTCGGCGGCCGAACATGGCTTCGGCTGCCGAACCTGAGTTCTTCCAGAATGGCAGAACTCAGCCTCACATGCACATTTTGCCTCCCAAATTCAAACCAAACCATGCACAATACTCCCAAACATGCATAAACACATTCATAAGCATTTAGGGGTCTCAAACTATCCTATACCCCAACAAACATCACATAGAAACACATTTAACATACATTTCATCCTTAAACTCCCATAAACCCTAACCTTTTAACAACTAACCTAATCATGCATAAAACTAAAACTCTCTAAAACCCCTAAAAACTTTCATAAAACATAAAAGAAGGGTAGGATCTACTCTTACCTCTTGAAGATCGAGAGGAGAGACGATCCAAACTTGGAGTTGTGGAGGAAGTGAGCTCCGGGGTCTCCAAGCTTCAAAACTTGATCTTAAGCTCAAAAATCTTCAAAACCAAGTTAAAACTCGTTAAAACTTGAAGAGATCGAAGGAAAAACCTCAAATCTAACTATGGAAGGTCATGGACTCACCTCTGTCCGATAATGGGGAAGAAAATTCGCTCATTTTCGGACATGGGGCCTTTTATAGGTGGCTGGCCAGACCACCTTCGGAAGCCAAAGGTGACTCCAAAACTCTACCATGTTCGGTGGCCAAACATGAGGTTCGGCGGCCGAACCTGGGTTTCCCTCCCTTGGTGCTTTTCTTTCAAAACTCAATTTCTTTTATACTTAAAACCTTAAAATACATGAAAACATTTTAGAAAAACATATTTCTACCCTTCTAGAGAGTTCCAACATCTGAGATTCCACCGGAAAAATAGAAATTTCGATGCCGGGGTCTAGCCGGGTATTACATTATCCCCCCTTAAGAACATTCGTCCCCGAATGTTCCACAACAAGCATAGTAAGGCATAAACATAAACACATACACCAAAAACACAAAGATACTAACCTTAAAACAGATGAGGGTATTGCTGGAGCATAGACCCCCGTGTCTCCCAGGTACATTCTTCCACATTATGGTGATTCCAAAGGACTTTCACTATCGGAATTTCCTTGTTCCTCAACTTTCTGATCTGTGTGTCTAGGATCCGCACTGGCTGCTCAACATAGGTGAGATCTCCTAGGATCTCCACATCAGGCTCGCTAAGAATCTTGCCCAGATCTGACACGAACTTTCACAACATGGAAACATAGAAAACTGGATGGATTCTTTCCATAGAAGCAGGTAGGTCCAGCTTGTACAATACATTCCCAATCTTTTGCAAGATTTCAAAGGGTCCGATGTACCGTGGAGTTAGCTTACCTTTCTTTCCAAAACGAATCACCCCTTTCATAGAAGACACCTTGAGCAACACCAAATCTCCCTCCTGAAACTCTACTTACTTCCTGCGGACATCTGCATAGCTCTTTTGCCTGCTCATAGCAGTCTTGATCCTTTCTCTGATGATGGGCACTACCCTGCTGGTGATCTCTACTAGCTCAGGCCCTGCCAAGGCCCTTTCTCCAACTTCTTCACAGCAGACAGGTGACCTGCACTTTCTTCCGTACAAAGCTTCATATGGAGCCATCCCTATACTAGCATGATAGCTGTTGTTGTAGGCAAACTCCACCAAAGGTAGATGCTGCCTCCAAGAACCGCCAAAATCTAGCACACACATTCTGAGCATATCCTCAATTGTCTGGATGGTCCTCTCTGACTGTCCATCAGTCTGTGGGTGGAAGGCAGTGCTGAAATCCAACTTGGTACCCATAGCACTCTGCAGACTCCGCCAAAACCTGGAGGTGAACTGGGATCCTCTATCAGACACTATTGAAACAAGAGCCCCATGCAGCCTGACCACTTCATCAACAAACACCTGCATCAATTTATCCACAGAGTAGCCACTCCTAACAGGGATGAAGTGAGCAGATTTGGTCAGTTTGTCCACAATCACCCATATGGAGTCTAATCTGTTGGATGTTGCCGGTAACCCCACCATAAAATCCATAGCTATATTCTCCCATTTCCATTCTAGAATCGGCAGTGGGTTAAGCATTTCAGCCGGCTTCTGATGTTCCAACTTCACCCTCTGACATACTTCGCAGGCGGACACGAACTGTGCCACTTCTCTCTTCATAGCTGGCCACCAATAAACTCTCTTCAGATCTTGATACATCTTGGTGGCTCTAGGGTGAACACTGTATCTAGCATTATGAGCTTCCCTCATAATGTCACCTTTTGGACTCACGTCATCTGATACACATAATCTACTCCCATAGCGGAGGATCCCCTTGCTATCAAATCTGAACTCTTCATTCTTGTCTGACTGAACAGTCCTGGCAATTTTCACTAACTCTGGGTCCTCATGCTGTTTCTGAGCCACCTGCTCCAGAAATACGGGTGTCACTCTCATCTAGGGCTGTAAATGAGCCAAGCTATTCGTGAGCTACTCGAGACTCGACTCGATAAAAGCTCGACCGAGTTCGGCTCGTTTTTTAAACGAGCCAAGCTCAAGCTCAATTTTGAGGCTCGTCACTTAAACGAGCTGAGCTTGAGCTCCATAGTATTCGGCTCGTTAAGGCTCGCGAGCTGACTCGTTTTTAGGCTCGCGAGCTGGCTCGTTGAGAAGGCTCGCGAGCAGGCTCGTTGAGAAGACTCACGAGCAGGCTCGTTAAATAGGCTCGTGAGTAATATTGTTTAAATAAATTGGTGAACCAATTCGTTAAATAAATTTATGAACAAGTTCATATATTATTAAAAAAATAAAAATAACTATAAAGTTATAAAATTTAAACTATTATAAATACTTGAAAATTATAGTATTAAAAATTACAAATAATTAAGATTAATTATTATAATTAATATTCTTTAAAATTAAATTATAAAAATCTTTTGTATATAATTATTATAATAAGATTACATAAAATTAATGTATAATCACAAATAATTAATATTAATTATTATAATAAGTATTCTTTAAAATTATAGTACTACATGATAAATTGAGTTGTAAAAATTATATACATTTTAAAATTAAAGTATAATTATAAAAAAAATTTTGTATATAATTAAGCATACAATATAAAAGATGATAATAATTATCAAAGTATATTAATAATAATTAATTAAGGTTATATGGATGTTGAAGTTGAAATTCAAGTTAACTAATTGAACAAGCATGAAGATGATTATGAAGATAATTAAATTATATTAGCTTGTTTCAACTGTTGGAAGTTGGAATCAACTTTATTCGTTTGATATTAAATTTTGTGTGTAATCTAATTTTATTATGTTGTTGAATTTATATTTATTTGTGTTATTTTAGTTATAAATTGTGTTACGTAATTTTTTTTATGTACACTCTCTTTTTTTTATATTATTTAAATTAATGATAATTAAAAACTGATTAAAGTGTAATTATTAATTCGAGCTCGAGCCTGAACTTGAGCTCAAACTAAACTTTTTAATTTTGAGCTCGGCCTCGAGCTTTTTTAACGAGTTTCTTAATCGAGCTTTCCGAGTTCGAGCTCGAGTTTTATTAACGAGCTTCTTAATCGAGCTTTTCGAGCTCGAGCTCGAATTAGGCTCGTTATTAAATCGAACGAGCCTTTCACGAGTCGAGCTCGAATCGAGCTCGATTATAATATTTAATTCTCGAGCCGAGCTCGAATCAAATATTAGAGCTCGAGTCGAGCTCGAGCTTCCAAACTTTTTTAATAAACGAGCTTGAGCTTTACAAAGCTCGGCTCGGCTTGGCTCGATTACACCCCTACTCTCATCTGGGCTATCAAAGCACCTGTACCAGACAACTCCAACTGCAACCCTTCATTGATGAGCTTGTAAAACTCTTTCACCACCGGTCTCCTCTCTGCTGAAATATGGGATAGACTGCCAAGTGATTTCCGGCTTAGGGCATCTGCCACGACATTTGCCTTACCCGGATGGTACTGAATTTTGCAATCATAGTCACTAAGCAGCTCTACCCATCTCCTCTGCCTCAGATTCAACTTTCTCTGACTCAAGATGTATTGGAAGCTTTTATGATCTGTGAAGATCTTACATTTAACCCCATAAAGGTAATGCCTCCACATCTTGAGTGCAAAGATCACAGCTGCCATCTCTAGGTCATGTGTAGGATAATTTAACTCATACTTCTTCAGCTACCTTGAAGCATAAGCAATTACCCTCTCATTTTACATCAACACACAACCCAATCCTCATATTTAAATTGCGGTAAAATTTCTATAAAATTCTAAAACAGAATCTCTATCGCGCTTTAAAAATACAGTAGAGGTTCTGTCCTCTCAGTCTTAAACGTATCAATCTCTTACTAAAACTTTAATACTGCGCTTTTAAAGCGTACTATTAAACCTCTTAACCAATGGCTCTCTTATCTATAAAGTCGTTGGTCACTACAATCCCACCCTCTTCTCTTATCCCCCAACTATAAATACCCCACTCCCTTTTCCTTTTTTGCCTCCCAATCCTCATATTTTTCTCAAAGAATTATTCTCTCATATTTTTTTTTTTATTTTCGCATATTTCTTCTCTACTTTCTTATATTTTTTACCTTCAATTTAAAAATTTATTTCTCATTCAATTTTCTATCGATAAAATAGGATTTTTAGATGTATTTTTATAAATTTTATGTTTGATCAAATTAATATAAGAATAATAATAAAAAATATTTTTATTTTATAGTTTTATCTGCTTAATCCAACGGCATAATCCGTTAGTGGACACGTAAAGTTGTAGTGGTCTTTCGTACAAGTAAGTCATTAGAAATCGAAAAATTATAGTTTGTATATAAAGTAGTAGAATGAATTAAATTTTAGATTTATAGTTGGAAAAATTTATAATTGTCTTTATTTAAGAAATATAAAAGATTATTAATATCTGTAATATATTTATATTATTTATAATAATGTGATAATAATAAAAAAATTTATATGTCAATGAGTTCAATTTTAGAAACTTTTGAAAAGCTAAAAAATTTAAATAGCAAAAAATTAAAAAAATTAAGATATTTAATTTAAAAACCTTTAAAATGCATTAAATTTATATATGTATATATATATTGTCGGAAAATTTTTTATAAATTGATAAAATTTAGATATTTAAGTTTATATGAAATTTTTTGTTGTATTTATTAAAAAAATATAACATAATTAATAATTGTTATCATACATTTTTATTATTTACTATTATGTTCAAATATAATTAGGATTGTAATTTTTTTTAAACAAATTATTATATATTTTGTTGAAAAAATTTGTTATAGGAATAAAAATGCGATAAAAATAAAAAATTTAAGAAATAAATGTCTTAAATTTAAATATATATATATTGTTGGAAAATTTTTTTATAGGGATATTAATGTGGTAAAAAATGAAAATTTTATAAATAAATGATTGAGATTTTTTATATTTGAAAAAAATTTTAAGTTGGGATAAATTTATAAAATTTAGATATTTAAGTTTATATGAATTTTTATTTGTTTTTATTAAAAAAATATAACATATTATTAATTTTTATCATAAATTTTTATTATTTATAATTATGTTTAAATATAATTAAGATCGTAAATTTTTTTTAAGAAAATTATTATATATTTTGTTGAAAAAAATTTTTATTGGGATAAAAATAGAAAAATTTAATAAATAAATTCCTTAAATTTATATATATATTATTGAAAAAAAATTTATAGGAATATTTAATGTTGTAAAAATAAGAAAATTTTGTAAATAAATGGCTGAAATTTTTTTTGAAAAAATTTTGAGTTGGGATAAATTTATAAAATTTAGTTATTTAAGTTTATATTATTTTTTTATCTTTATTAAAAAAATATAACACAATTAATAATTAATAATTATTATTATACATTTTTATTATTTAAAGTTATGTTCAGGATTGTCATTTTTTTTAAAAAAAAAATTATTATATATTTTGTTAGAAAAAAAATTATAGGAATAATTTATAAAATTTAGATTTTTAAGGTTATATAAATTTTTTATGGAGATAATTTATGTGTTGTTGGAAAAGTATTCAATAATGAAATTATAAATGTTTGTTTAATTTATTCATTTAAGTACTGTAGTACATTATTTTGTTTAGTTTGTATTTTTTTTAACCAGGAAATTAGGAAGAAAAATTACTATTCCGTGTTATGGTCCTGTGTTTTGGAGCGAACACATAATTAATTCTAATGTGGGATATGATTATATCGGTGAACAGTTTAAAATATTTTGTATTGAAAAGAAATTAAAATATGAAAAATTAGTAATTAAAATCGTTCGTGCCATTAAATTGTCAAACGCGTCATGAATTAATCACAATAATTATTTGTAAACAACTAATTTTGGATAATGATATTATGAAATATGGATTAGCACAACTAAGTGATGACAAAGACATAAACATAATGTTTGACTATGTGTCGACAATTAAGCTAGTAGATTCAATTGTATTATATGTACATATTTTATCTCGTCATCGTATAATACAATATGGAGGTGTTTCGTTTAAATAGTTGTCAAATTATTGTTCAAATAGTTATCAAATTATTGTTGAGAATGGGGTAACGTAAATATTCGTGATAATAATTGTCCAGTTGTAGGTATAAGTACTTGCAATGAAGTACATAAAAATGCACATAATATTGGGTAGGGTGAAAGCGATTATGATAGTGATTTTATGATCTTGATATTGATTGAGATGATTCTTGGATTGATGAGGATATTCCGCAATTTAATGATGGTAATTATGATGACCTAAATTCGACAATGTGTTTTAGCCGTGATTATGAAAATTCTATTAGACCATTGATATTTTTACCTCTATATTCTGAAATCGACTTTGATGTTATGATAAAAGTTGCAGTAAAATTAAATTTCTTCTGAAAATATTTTTTCCAAATTAGGACTTCAAATTTTTTGTTTTTAAAGCGTAAAAAGGCAAAAAGCCCAGACTACTGAGAGATTTGACGGAAGGAAACTAAAATCAAGTGCTGAGAAAGCTTGGGTGAGGATTTTTCCTTTTCCTCCTATAATCCACTTTCTTATACGTTAAACCGCTTGAGGTAAGGCTATGAATGAACTAAATTATGTATAAAACATCCGAATCAATTTGTTTCGTTTTACTAACTTGCCAAGCTAGAGTTTACGAATATTTGACTGATTAAAATTCAAAGGCCTCCTGGTTTATAAATTCATAAATTGGCTTATCATTATTATTATTATTATTATTTAAAAAAACTATAACTCATTAGAATTATAAATGAATGACACTACTCACGACTCCTCCAAAACTTTTTGAGGGTTGATTTGACAAAACTATTTGAGGGTTGATTTGATAAAAATTTGATTTGCTTTGATATATTTAGTAAACAAATCAAGCTTGTTGATATTTGGCTTGAATTTTAAACAAGTCAAACTTGAACGCAAGAAATTTTGACCAATCAAACTCAAACACAAACTCGATTCATTTATATCCAATATCTACCAAAAACAAAGATTCAAATCCTAAAAGAAAAGAAGAAAAAAAAAATGAAAATGAAAAATGATATCCTCCAAACTATATATAAAACGCTAACTATATATGCAGTATGCAGATTGATCTGCTTCTACTTGCAAGCAGATCAGGAAATATGACATAATGTACTGAGACTTAATTCGTAGATACAGTTAATGGCACTTGTAAAACTTACGTTGTGATATCCACATGAAGTTGAATGTGTCAATTACAAACTGAAGTGATCAGTCTTCTCCTTATTTCCCTATTACAAAGAGAAGAGGCAAAGCAGGAAGGAACTTCTGCTCATATAAGCAAACATGTCACACTTTAATAGGTTCAGTAGCTTTGTTCAGCCACGCATTCTCAGAATCATCCAAATACGGGGCTAGAATGTCCCTGCATGTTGAGTGATAGTTGTTCAGCCAATCAATCTCATCGGGCATCAGCAGGCCCACATCAATTAACTTGCTCTGGTACGGTGCCTAGATATCAGAATATCATCAAATGTTAATACATAAGACTAGCTACCTAATGTATTACTAAATGAAAATCATAAAGGGTTGTTTGCAATGAAAACCAAAGATTATAATTGAAAAACAAAAAAACAAAAATAACAAACAAACAATGGTTATATATTTAAAAATACATCAAAGTGATGAGAGATTAATTATGTGGACTATACAGGGTTCAGCGGCCGTGTGTGTGTGTGTAGAAGTATCATCCTTTTTCAAACATTCATAACAAGCATTAAATCAGCATTATTTATCAAGCAATAATAAGGTTCAGTTTGTCACTTCGTCTTGCCACTAAAGGTTCAATTAAACACAGTGTAAACTGAGCCAATTTTGTAATTTTTGTCTCACAAGCTTCTTGTACATTTTGGTGCAAATTTCAAATTATCTAATTGAACTAACTGTTACATTTTGATTGAACTTTACTGCCAAAGGTCAAAATCCAATACACCTTTTGTCCATCTTATCAAACGCTTGTGATTGATCTTCATTTTCCAGAAGTTTTTTGAGCTTAACAAGGACAGTGATCAAGAGATCTTCGAACTTTTCAAATTTGGACAATCAAATGAAGAAACATTTGAAGAAATTTAACTCATGAACAAGCTGATACATGGGTATTTTTTAAGGTTCTTTCTCACATTGAAATTCTTGCTGAATGAAAAGGATCAAAATGTTGGAAGACCAAGCTAGCCCTTGAACTACATTGCTTGGCAGTGTTCACGCATCATTCTAACTTGGACACAACAAATTGTTTCCTAATAAGACGTTAATTTGCCCTCTCATCTTGGCAGCAGCAGAGTGCACTTGAATACAAAACACAAATTTTTGGTCAATTAAACCCTTAAATTAGCCAAATGGGGCAATATGCTCCCCCAATTGCACAAGCACAACATATGCCAACGCGGGCAAGGATCCACAATGTTGGATGATAAATACATTATTACCCTTGGGATAAATTATTGTTTAGTTCCTGAAATTTTATAGAAGTAATAAGTCATTATTTATATTTCAAGAATCCTTTTTTTTTTTTTTTAAAATTCAAAACAATATTTTTCAAAAAAATGTTTTTATTATTGGAATTGTTGCATATTTGATTTCTAATTTTGAGGTGAGATTAAGAGAGACAAAAATGAGTAAATAGGCTTTATTTTAATTTTCAATTGAATTCTGTTTTTTTTTTTTTTTTCTTTTCAGGAAGGAAAGCAAGAGGTGAAAGGATTAAAGAAGGAAAAAGAAAAGATAGAGAGAAATAGCATATATGCATGTAAGTGTGTCTGTATATATATATATATATATATATAGAGAGAGAGAGAGAGAGAGAGAGATCAATTATAGCTCTTTATGAACTTCAGAGGGCAAATTGCAAAGTGCTAATATATTGTTTTTAATCCTTTGTAGTGCATGTTCTCCAAATACCAGAATTGAGGCAATTTGATGCAATTTGCCAACTTTAGGGGTCTAATTGACCCAACTTTGAGTTTCAAGTTCAATCCTTGCTAACAAGATGAAGGAGAAAACTGACCTTTTATCTGTTAAATTCCCTCAAGATATGTGTAGCCAATAGTTTGATTCAGCTAAGTAGAGGCTACCTCTAAAATTGTACTGTTGTTTTTCTCGAATGATTCCTCTGGTTTTGCAATTGACTAGTTTTATTCAGCTAAATCAGGTTTTGAGTTCTTTCTTGGTGGATTTTAAATCCGAAGTCTTCCTTAAAGAAAAAAATAATCAGAATAGAGAACCAGAGAACACAAAAAGAATTGAAGCACAACCAACATAAAACAAAAGTAAAAACCGCACATCATGTAGATTTTGATTAATTTACATGTGCTTACCCATGTTATGTGCTCAAATGATAAGTAGCCCTTCTCACCAAAGTTGAATTTTGTATTTCCTTCCTTAACAATAAGCACATTCTCCAATCTTATACCAAAGTTCCCATCTTCATAATATCCAGGTTCTGAGAAATACAATGCCAACATAATCAATTTCTCCACGGTTCTGAGATAAATAGATTCATGGTTCATGAATAGAGAAGTGGAAAAAGCACAAATCTATCGGAACCACAATTGAGCATCAGTTAGAGTTTCAGACTGAGATAATCAACTTTCTAGATTAAGTTAATAATATAACTGAAGGTTACTGATATGGGCTTATTGACTAATTCTAAATTTGAGAACTTGGAATAATCATGCATGAACAGAAATTTAAGAAACCAAAGCATTACAAAACGTTGATATAAGTCCTAAGCTAAGGGAAAGCATAACTTTTAATGTGACATTTTTAAGCATGAATTTTTCTATGCCTTAATTAATAAGGATCAGAACCCCAAATATCACCTAATTAAACAAACAAGTATACGTGGGAATTCAATTAGCTAAACCCAGCATCTCAAATGTAAAAATTTGTTGCGTCCAACTAATAATTATCTTCCAGAATCATAATGAAGTCCAACAAAGACTATGATACTAACCATCCGTTACAGTCATGGAAGCTTGTAGGGGCACGTTTCGAGCCTGTGGCCTGAAGCTAATCAAATGGGGTCCTGCTCCAGATAGTTTAAGGAAAAAATATGCTAAGGAGCTTATTTATCATGATAAAATATTAGCAAGAAGGGATGCAGTCACAGTTTAATACTAACCTTCATGAACATTCAGGTAAGATCCAATTCCATGACCAGTACCATGCCTATAATCAAGACCATCCTTCCATAAAGGGATTCGAGCAAGGATGTCAAGGGCATGACCTGTGAAAAAGAATCGATCAATGAAAGGGTGATGCAAGCAGAACCTACATATGTACTGCATTTTACAAGTTATACTTGATGTAGAAAGATAATATTTATTGTATATCACAATAGAGATTACAACCTATTTATACATGAGAGATGGTATCTAAACAACAAGGAAAATCAAGCCTATGATTATACAATCCCTAAGATTACTTCCTATAACCTATAACACTTGAAAACTAGAACAGCTTATTTGTTTTTATATAAAACTAAGGAAGTAAAGCAAAAAAAATTTCCAATACCATTAGTCCCATTAGGAAACCGGGCATTACCAAGGGCAATGTGACCCTTGAGAACCTACATGAGACCAACTTTTTATGTCAATATCCAAATAAAAATAATAATAATAACAACAACAATATAAATGTCACAAATGTGAAAGAAAATGGAAGACAAACATTCTAATTTACTTCATGTAAAATAAAAACAAGAGTGAAAGGCCTCAACAGAAGTGATACAGAGATTTTACTACTGGAAGTTGGTATCAATGAAATAGCAAACTCAATTTCTAAACAAAACATATGCCCATAGGAAGCATTACAGGCGCCTACCGCAGTATAACAAGCTCTCTCATGTTCTGATGGTTTTCCAAAATGGACTGTGCGAGTTATATCGGTTGTTCCATCCAGATACTTCATTCAGACCATTAACAGTATTGATTAGAAAACAAACATCATTAAGCAAATGGCATTATGATTGAATGATAATTAGTAAAAATGACCAATTGTTATACGCCAAATTATTAATATATGACAAACCTGAGCTCCTGAATCACATAGATAGATACTATTTGGATCGAGCTCAGAACAAGTTTCCGCCTTCGGAGAATAATGGATGATAGCAGCATTTGGACCCACTGATGAAATTGTAGGGAAACTTAATCCTCTAAAGAGCTGTGATTAGAAACAAAAACAAAACAACAAAAGAAAAAAAGAAGAAAGGAATGCTATCATATCAAACAAATAGTATCCTAAAATAACGCTTCTTAATATGTCGCTTTAATAACAAAAGACTTTTTTTGGGTCTAGTGCCATGCCATTTAAAATTACCTCTTTTGATGCTCGAAAACCTTCTAGCTTATCACTTACAGTCACCTCTGTCAGTTTTCTAGTTTCCCTGTCACAGCATTATTTAGAAGAAAAAAAAATGAATCAGTGGCATGTCAAGCTTTGATCTGACCATAACAGTGATCCACATATTAATGGGATGACAATCTAGCAGGTTGCATAATGTGAAGAATAAAGCAACTGAGTTTACATTTAAGCCACGCTTACAACAGTTTTCACTTGCAATAATACCACATACTAACCCTCTTACTGACTTGTATTATAATTAAATTTTGGAACAATATCTAATACAACTATACAAGGTATAAAATATTAAGCAAAAACATTTTTGAAAGAAAACCTTCTAGCTATCAACACAGCAAATTGCAATTGTATCCTTCTCAATACAAGAGTTGAATAAAATAGCCAATAATAGCCAATCATAGACAGCTCCTCTGTACTACTTCCGTTAAGCAGAAAGACTTGCGAAGTAAAGAGGCTTTTGACCAAATAGAATCTTTCTTGGTGAGTGAAACAGAAGTGAAAATAGAGAGAGAAGAAAAGGATTGGAGAATGTTTGAGCTTGATGATTCCTCTCAAGTTAATTGGGTTATATAAATATACAAAATAAGAAGAAAACAATAATGACAGTCCTAATTACATTACAATCATATCTCTATATGATCACAGCAAATCAGAGATGTAATTCAAGAAGCTATTTACAGTAACAATCTCAACACTCCCCCTCAAGCTGGAGGGTACATGTCATATGCTTCAAGCTTGCTACAGATGTACTGTATTATGGGCCCTCTAAGAGATTTAGTAAGGATATCTGCTAGTTGACCATTCAAATTGACAAAGCTAGTAGCAATACATCCCGACTCAATCTTTTGCCTTATAAAGTGACAATCCATTTCTATTTGTTTCATTTTTTCATGGAAGATTGGATTTGATGTGTATATGGAGGGCAACTTGATTGCAACATAGTAACTTGATTTATCCGATTTCGCCATACTGTAACTCTTGAAGAAGTTGCTTTAACCAAATAAGTTCACAAGACACTAAAGTTATAACCTAATATTCTGCTTCCACACTTCACCTTACAACTACATCTTGCTTCTTACTCTTCTAGGACATTAGGTTTTTCTCCTCTCATAATATAATGTCTTGAAATAGATCGCCTATCTGAAGGGGATTGATAGGGATGCATTGGTCGGTCAACACTACAAGAGGCGCAGAACCTAGGACTCTTAGGGATAACCATGCAGCAGATAGCAACAATTAAAGTAGGCTGCATACTTGCACACTTGTACCTTAGTACTTTTATCTATCAAACACCTCAACTTTAATTGTGATCTAATAAGCACCTAAACTTTAAAAACATATTATGTTTAAGTACAATTTTTCCAAATCTATAGTTTTAAAGTTGTTTTTAAACGGAATTTAAAATCCATGGTTAAATCCATGATTTTAAAGTTGTATTAAAAGTAATTTTTCAAATTCATAATTCTAGAGTTGTATTTAAAAGTAGATTTTTTTTAAAAAAAAAGTTTAGATATTTAAAATAATATTTTTTTTAAAATTCAGGTGTTTAAAAATAATGTTTTTTAAAGTTTAGACGTTTATTAAGTAACGATTAAAGTTAAGTTGTCTGATAGACAAAAATGTTTAAGTACAGGTATGCAAGTATGTATTTTGCCATTAAAGTATCCTTTCAGAATTAGGATTACTATAGGATTATCGATTCTTTTAGATTATTTTAAGATTTTATTTTAGTAGGATTTCTATTTGTCAAAGACTTTGTTACTAGTAGGATGTCTATTTAGCCATATAAACCCTTACTATAAAAAGGAATCACATTCAAGAATAAAGGCATGAATAAATTCAATTAAAATTCCTTGTGAGATTTGAGACTCTCTCCTTCTCTAGAACGAGTATTGGGGTTTAGCAGTGTTAGTGTAAGCCCTAGTCCCATATACATTGTAAAAGACATTTTATCTACGATAAATAAAATGAGGCATTTGTTTTATCACTTTGTTTATTATTGTGCATATTAAATTGATAAAACATCCTTGAATGTTAGATCTGTTCAAGTTATCAAGTGTGAGGCACTTGGTAGTAAAACCTTGGAAATTTAAAGAATAATATTCTAAACTTCCCTAATCAATCATTGTCATGGGAGTGATATTAAACTAAGGCTAGTATGGTCTCTGTGAGATGATCATGTTTTACCTGTTATAGGATAATGGATATCAATCAAAGAACATAAATACAAGTTAAGAACGTTGTATTTGAAAATAATTCACTTACGAGAATACTACATGGTTGAAAGTCATAAGTGTCTCTCTAGCGATACTTGTACTAGAAGTTCTTAGACTGAAAATCTCTATGAATGCCTAGATGAGTCCTCATATGCTTTGACTTACACCTAGCGTGCCCGTAAATGGGTTGGCAAGTACGGGTATGATTGGGTATGCCACGATTCATGCTAAGCAACATGAGAGAAGTGAAGGGATTGCCTCTCTCGAAGAAAGAGAAAATATCATCGATCACTTGACTAATGAAACTGAGAAGAGTGTGGCAACACCCAAGTTGTATGATAAGAGTTGTCATTAATTTGATTGATTCAATATTACTAATAGGTCAAGGAAAATGATTAAGCAATGAGTAAAGATGACTTATTTCATACCTTATGCAAATCATGATATTTTACGGTAAAGGATTGTACTAGTTCACTTGTAGGGTGATTTTCTGAACAAATTCATAACTATTCAATTTAGGTAATTATAATATCTTGGTAGAAACCAATTATAATTTATGGACCTTAAAAATCCATTGCCAACGTTGAATAGTCCTATAGAATCGCACATGATAAAATTTGGACAAATGGTACTTTGATATTTTCCTTATGTGATAAAATTTGGACAAATGGTACTTTGGTATTTTCCTTATTGGACCATTAATAAGTGTTTTGTTTAAAACATTATCAATGGGCTCATATGAATTTCGGCGCACATTCCTAAGCCCAATTAATGTGGCTTAAGGTCTGATATAATTAGTTAATTAAAAGGTTTAATTAATTAGTTAAAAGAGAGAGAGTCCTAATAGGATTAGGGCTTGTTTTAAGGAGATTTATTTTAAATTAAATGCCAATATCTAATTGGATTTGAATTCAAATTAAATCAAACTTTTTCTCCAGGTTTTCTACTTCCTTCGGATTAGAGTGACTAAAAATAGGGAAAAATAAAAGCCCTAATAGAACTTTGAAGATGCGGCCACATATAAGTGAGAAAAACGAGAGAGAAACTGGACTTCTTACACCTCCTCTCTTTGGCCGAACCTCTTTGAACCTCTTAAAGAAAAGGAAGAAAATTTTCTCCTACTTGCTCTTAAAGTTTTGGCACTAAACACATCAGAGATTGAAAGAGATCAGATCTCCAATCCTCTACCTAAGCCGAATTCACAAAACCAAAAGGAAGAGGCAAATATTCAAGGTGCTAGCACACTTCCTTTGGCCGAGAATTTCAATGTGGGAAATCGTAGAGGGGAGTCACTATTGGGCAATCCCTTGGTCACGTTTTGCTGCTAGAGAGGAGATCAAAAAGGTTATTTTGATTCGTTCATTTTGATCTAGTCTTGCAAACAATTCAGTAGAGGTAACTCTTGCACCTTTAATGCCATTGTTGTATGCATCGACGCTTGTTTGTTTTTATGGCTTAAAATTATTTTGTTTTTCCGCTGCACCAATATGATATTAAGCTCATAAGAATCCCAACAGACAACTCCCTCCATCGAGCTCTTCTTTTAGTAACCATAGGTTTTACATGCAGGGACAAAATATGATTTTAAATAACGGCAGTTACATTAGTTTATTTACAGGTTTGGAAGCCTGCCATGGCCATTATGGCCGATAAATCACAGGAAAAATTTGTTGTTGTAACGGCCGATATGGTCGTTACGCAATGATAACGGCCATTACTTCTCTTTATTTCAAATCACTTCAGCAATCTGCAGAGAAGTATTTGTTCAATCCAGCTCCAGCCTTTGTCACGTGAAAATGCATTATTAAAGGGGAAAAAAGTAAAAAAAATGATTTCCCTACTTTTTTTTAGTCTTTTGTCTTTCTTTATCTTTAGTCTTTACTCTTTCCATCCAGCACTCTCTCTTGCACTTCTCCAGCACACAGAGAGTTCTTCCATAGTTTTTTTTCTTCCATACTTACTTCTGGTCTCCATTTCACCTTTTCAAGTCACAAACTGCCATATTTCTCTTAAATTTTTTAAGAGCAGCCTATATACATAAATTTCTACTCAAGCATCTACCCTAGACGATCATTCTGGTGGTATTAATTGAGGTAAGTTACTATATATAATGTTTAAAATTTATGAATTTTATGTTTATTTGATATATTTGTACTTATTATTAAGTTATATAACTTAATTTTGATTATATCTTTAAATATCTTTTAATTTCATGAACTTTACAAGTTACAACTTACAAGTTTACTTTATTATAAAATTAAGTTTTATGCTTTAAGTATATTAAAAATTATTCTCTTAAATTAAAATGATAGTTTCTTTAAACAACTTAAATAATTTTGCATAAAGTAAATTTAAATTTAAGTTAATTTGCACATTAATTTGATAATATATTTTTTGTTTTACAGTATATTATTTGATAATTTGAAAATGCCGAGAGGGGGATTTGATAAACCAAGTTTGGATGGAATTTTGCCACTCCTACAGAAAAAAGAGGAGAAATGACATGTAATTTTTGTGGTAAAAAAACATCTGGGGGAATAACTCACTTGAAGCAACATTTGGCAAATATACCAGGGCAAGTTGCTAGTTGTGAAAAAGTTTCTGCATAAGTAAAAAAAGACATGGGAAATATGTTGAGGGGTTTTGAAGCTGCAAAAAATGATAAAGCAAAGAGGGCAAGGGAGCTGGAAGACGAAATCATGAAGATGACACTACTTCGGATGAAGAAGATATTGAACTAGACGCGAAAGTATGCGCTAGTTTGATGAAGATGCTTATAGAAGGAGAGCTTCTCATTATGAAAGTGGTGGGAGTAGCTATCAAGCTCCTCCTCGCCCGAGAATTAGTCGTTCAACAACTGTTCGTGAGAGAAGTAGAGAAGTATTAAGATTTATCGAGCAAATATCAACACCTGCTTCTAGATTAGCAACAGCTGAAATTGAATTAGAAAATAGCAAAAGTATAAAGCTACCAAATGGCTTAAGTCGTAGAAAGAAAAGTTGCTTAAAGCCTTTGGTAATTTTGTTATCCACAACAGATTACTTTTTAGTGTGGTTGAATCACCATGGACAAAGCCATTACTCAGAATGGCCGCTGAAGTGGGACCTAATGTATTACTACCTTCAGCATATGAGATCTTTGAAATATATTTGAAAAATGAATACAAAAAAATGAAGAAATATATTGTTTCATTTGAGGGCATGTGGAATGAGAGAGAAATTACTATTATGTGTGATGGATGGAGCGGACCAACCAAAATGAGTATAATTAATTTTATGGTCTACTCTCCTCGTGGAACAATGTTCCATAAGTCTATAGATGCAAGCAATATTAAACGAAAAGATGGAGAATATTACTTCAAGATCATAAAAGTGGTGGTTGAAGAAATTGGCCCAAACAAAATTGTCCAAGTGGTGACTGCTCATAAAATTGCTATTAAATCTGGTGGCAAAAAGTTGATGTAGAAGTTCTCAAATTTGTATTATATAACATGCAGTGCACATTGCATTGATTTAATTTTAGAAGATTTTGGAAAGAGGAAGAATATAAAGGTCGTCATTGAGCAAGGAAAAGTTCACCCAATTTATTTACGATTATAATTTGGTGGTGAATTACATAAAGAAATTCATTGATGGTCGAGATATAATTCATTCCAGGATTACCAGATTTGCAACTAATTTTATTGCATTAGAGAGTTCTCCGATGTAGAAGGGGTTAAAAAAATATGTTTAAATCTGAGCAATGGGTAAAAAGTAAATATGGCTAAGTTACCAGTGGACCAGCTTATGAAGTTAAGAAAATTGTTCTTAGCTTGGATAGAGAGGGAAGAAATTTTTGGGAGAAAGCCAAGCAAATTATGAAAATTCAAAAGCCATTGCTAAAAGTACTGAGATTAGTAAATAGTGATGAAAAACCAACAATGGAATTTATATATGAAGCAATGGAACAAGCAAAATTGGTCATTAAGCAAAATTCCAGAAGTTGCATAAACTACTGAAAAATTATTGATACTCGTTGGAATTTTCAATTACACCATAATTTGCATGCGGCTGGTAAGAAGCACGTAAACTTAATATTTAATACTTTTATAATTTCTATATCTTATAAATTTTAATAATAATTTTATAATTTTCAGGATAATTTTTGAACCCTCAATATCATTATGGTCCACATGATATTAGAAATGATAGTAAAATCATGAGGGCCTTAAAAATGTTATTCAAAGGCTAGAGAGTGATTTGGTAAATCAAGGCCATGCATTGAACCAAGTATATAATATATATCTAACTTGAGCAATTTTAATAAACAATTTTAGTATTTGCATATATAATAAAGCAAATAATTTTTTTGGATCCACAAGCATACAATGGAGAGTTTTGGGTCCGTCTTAGCACAAAAAGGCGTTAAATTCACTGATCCAGGTAAAAATATAAGATTTACACATTATGTTATATTTTTAGTGTTCTAAAATATAAAAATCAAATATTTTAGAAAATAACCTATATTATTAAAATTATTATATATTTTAATGCAGCTGAATGTTGAATACATTATGGTGAAAGTGCTCCTAAACTACAAAAAGAATTGCAATAAGAGTGTTGAGCCAAACAACTTCTATTAGGGATGTAAACGGATAGGGTACCCGCAAAATTGAGGGTACCCAAACCCGAACCCGATTATATATAAAATTTCCGAACCCGTCCCAAATCTGTTTAGTATTTCAATTTTATTACCCGTACCCGTTCCAAATCCGTTTAACAATACCCGCATAATACCCGAACCCGACCAAATCTGATTTTTTTTTAATTCAATTCAATGACAAAAAATTTAAAGATTTGGAGAGTTCCAGTCAAATAGCAAACCTATGCCCATCCGATTGGGGAGAGAGTTCCAGTCAAATAGCAAACCTTTGCCCATCCGATTTGGAGAGTTACAGTAATCAAATAGCAAACCTGAAGAGAGTTCCAGTCAAAGGAGATGTCGCCGATGCCGATTGGGGAGAGGCAAGGGCAGTCAGAAGAGAGAAGGAGATGTCGCCGATGCCGATGCCGATGCCGATGCCGACCGAGGAGAGGGAAGAGTTGTCTTTATCGTCGACTGGGGAGAGAAAGGAGACGTCGCCGGTGCCGACTGGGCTGCCGGCACTCGTCAATGAAGTGGGGGAGAGAGGCATTAGACTGGAAAGTGGGACTGTGGGAGATGTGGAGATGTCACCCACTGGAGAGAGAGGAGAATACCAGCTTTCCTCACTCGCTGCTTTGACTTGCCTCACATGCAGGTCGATCCTAGTTCGTGCTTTCTCTCTTATTGACTGGAATCAGGCGACAAAATGATATCGCTTCCCTTTCATGAGGCGGGGACGCCGCTAGCCCCATTGGTAACCTTATGAACCAGATATCTCGGGTTCATTATCGGAGCACACCGACAGATCAGGGAACGAAGGAATTATGGGAAGGAAAGCGGCGCCGACGGAGAGAGAGAGAAGTATGGTAAAATGAAAAATGGAATGAGGGATTAGGGTTAGTTATAGCTAATCGGGTTCGGGTAACGGGTATCCGATCACCTAATTCCGAACCCTACCCGAATCCGAGACGGGTAAAATTTTTCAAATCCGAACCCGCCCAAATCCGTCTTAATAGGGTTTGGGCGGATCGGGTACCCGTGAAAACCCACCCGCCTGACATCCCTAACTTCTATATCTAATTGTGAAAGAAATTGAAGCACTTTTTCACTTATACATACAAAGACGAGGAACAGATTACGATATAAAAAATTGCATGCACTCGTCTTTGTTCACTACAATATGCGGCTGAAGTTGAGGAATTTGAGCAGAAAGAATCAGCATGAGCTAGAAAAGAATTATAATCTAATTAATTTGGATTACATTTTCGAAAAAGATGATCTACTAAATCCTTGGTTGGAGGAAAGGGAAAATCTTGTATTTGATGGTGAAGAAAATCCTTAGCTAGAGGAGTATGAGGCTGCTCCATCACAATCACAATAAGCTAATGCTCCAACTCATGGACAGAGAGGTGGTGATGCTGAACTTGAAGATTCTTTTATACTATCTAGTTCCAGTGATGATGATGATAATGGTGGTGGTGGTAGTGGTCAAGGTGGAATAAGTGAAGGTCGTAAAGCTACTAGTTTATTACAATCACATCACATGATGATCCCTCTTCATATCAGAAGCATAATCCAGATCCAGATCCAGCTCCATCTTTGCAATATACATATCATAGATCCTGTGGTTCTAGTGGTAGCGGTGATAAAGAAAAAGATGTTACACATGGAGAGTGTTCTATGGATGTAGATAATTATGGACATGGGACTTATGGAAGAAACCTCTACTGGTAATTATGGATATGGAGGAAATTCTCAATAGGATACTCAAATCCATATCCATATCCATATCAACCTCCACCATCGTATTCTGATTTGTTTTCATCAGGGCAATCATTCTCCCACACCCAAATCTAGTCCAATCCTGGTGATCAATTTGGTATGGGTTCATTCTTTAACTTTGATCCATCACAATATTATCAATATTATCAAAATCAAAACTCTCAATCACAAGATGAAGGTGGTAGATCTACTCAAGAACCTGCTAGACACTCATTCTAATGGTAATTGAGGTAAGTTACTACATATAATATTTAAAATTTATGTATTTTATGTTTATTTGATATATTTATACTTATTAATAAGATGTATAACTTAATTTTCATTATATCTTTCAATATATTTTAATTTCATGCACTTTACAAATTTTCTAAAAAAATTTGTGCCGCGACAGACTGTTACCGTTACGTTATGACTATTACAGGCCTGTTTCCGTTACTCGCGACCGCGATTTGAAACCATGGGTCAGACACTGGCCCATGGCTACTGACCCAGAAAGTTGTGGTGGAGTGTGTGGCCGGACGGTAAGAAGTCTGACATTGTGATTCTGAAAGTGACTCACTAGCGAATCCTGAAGCTGTCTAGAGGGGTGGTGAGATGAATCTCTCAGTGGAGAGAGGGCCAAGAGTAACAATACGTTTTTTCTCTAAAAACAAGGCAGAAAAAAGGAAGAAAATCATATCTCTACATAATCACAGCAAATCAGGGATGTGATTCAGGAAGCTATTTACAATGACATATCTCAACAGTGAGATTCCTTTAACTTGCCAATGGCAATATTCTCAAAACCAACAATGACTAAACCTTAATCCCAAACTAGTTGGGATCAGGCAATATTCAAAAAAAGATATAAAATAATAGAGAAAATGAATTGCTTGCCTTTGCAATACACCTTTCTAGAATACCATTGCATATCTGCTAGAGATATTTACAACGAAATAGTTTTGTCATGCTGCTTACCTTGACAAATGAACTTATATAATATAAATTTAAATATGATTGCTTAAATACATACATACATCCATGTATATGGTTTTACAAGAATGTATCACCTAACTTAATAAAATTACTTAAGAAATTGTCATGTGGCATAACCTCTTTTTATCTTAACTTTTGTATGTTTATATGAAAAATATAGCTTATAATATTAACTTTCTATTTAAATATTTTTAAATTTCAACAATTAAAATCATATCTCATATGAAAATAAAATAATAATTATGTAAAATTCTTTTTAATGCATCTTTTTATGAATTTTAAAATTCTTAATTTTACAATTTCAAATGTTCAAAAATTCTGCTTATCATATTTTATATCTCTAGAAATCGATAAATTCTTTTAATTAAATTTTAGTTAGATTAGAAAAAGGGTGAATTATTTTTTGAAAGAATATAATAATATATAAATATAACTAAATAATTATACAATAAAAATTATATATAGAATCTAAATTTTACTTCTAAACAAAGCATTTCTTATATTTTGAAGAATTTTGATAATGATATTTCAAAAATCATCATGTGTCATATGTGTCTTTTTTTTTCTTTTGATATTTGTTTAATTCTTTTCCGTCAATTAATTTAAACAATAATAACAAATGATCTATTAATCAACTTATTTATTTATTCACATAATTTAACATGTCATTTTTTTATGTTTTCAGATTATAAAATTTTTTTAAAGATAAAATTTAACTAGTCATGATTTAATTCAATATTATTAAAATAAATAATAAATAATACGGAAAACATGCAAGCAAAGTAACTAGTACTAGACAAACATATCTAATATAACTTAGAGTGTAGAATATTATATCACATCCACATTTTTGGCGCAACATTTGCAATACAATGTAATATTATCAACTGCTAGCTAGAAATTTAACCAATGGCCATAAGTTCCAAATAAACACTTACGAATCCTTTCCCTTGTTTTCACTCTTGAACTCCAAGAAGTAACCAGAAGCTCCATAAATTTCCTGCATCTGCACACACACAAACAAGAACTCCAATCAAGTTTGAAAGCATAGGCTTCGTTGAATTGGCTGGTAAAAAATTTCTATTGAAGAGATGAGCTTTAATAAACAGCAATTAGAAATGTATGTATACACACACACACACAACAGTAATAGTTAAAAAAACAAAATGAATTTTGAGAAACTGGGAGTACCTGCTTATCCAACCAGACAAGATATTGCACTACAGCTGCACCATCACGAATGTGTGCCTTTTTTAAACCATCCAACTCAACAGGGTTCTAAAATAGTCAATGAGGGGAAATTAAAGAATTTGTTTAAAAAAAAAAAAAAAAAAGCAGTTCTCAATTATGCTGCCATGAATGAGTGAAAATGAAATGAATACATTTCAAATTATTGCATAACTCAACTATGAAGAAGATAGATGAGGATTATATTACACTTGGACAAAGCAAAGAACCCATATGGGTTTTTTAAATGAAAAAGAGCAACATAAAAACCATTTCTTTTGCTTCACCCTTCCCAATCCAACAAGGGTTTTAAAATTATCATGAAAAGTGAAAGAAAAAATTAGAAAAAAAAAATTGATGCGTACTTGTGTGTGTGTGTGTTGTTCAACAAGGCAAGCATTATCAGATCTCTGTCAGAAACTACAATAAGCTAAGAACAAGGAAACTAAAACATTCCATTTTACTAGAGCTCATCTTTCATAGAAAAGGAGTTACAGAAACTGCTAAATTTCCCTTGTGGCCCAGGGTTTCAAAATAAGGTCATTATCATTTCATTTTGTTACCTTTCTCCTTGAAGAAGGAAAGGAACTCTGCATGTGAGTAGGAAAGAGAGAAATAGGTTGTGTGAGAGACAAGAGAAGTGCACTCATGTTTGTCAATTTATTTTTTTCTTCTTTTCTTCTTACTTTTTCAATGGCTCACCACAATCTTTCATTGTTTTTTATTTTACCTTTTTTACTGTTCTGTTAGCCCATTTGTTTGCAAACAAGATAATATTTGTAGGCTTGCCACAATTACGTATGGTGTTATTGTTACATGTTTTTTGTCTAACAAATTAGAATATTAATTAACTATGTAGATTTCTTTCCAATAAATACTTATTTAGGTGTTCGTAACACTAGCCAATGTCCCAGTTACTGCAAGATCAGAATGGATATTGCTTATTTAAACCATAATGTCTCTTGCTTCTCTTCTTTAACATTGTTTCCTACTCTATTATATTCATCCAAAGGCCTTCTACAAATTGTTGACAACAACCAATGCTGATTGCAACACAAGCCTTTTGAAGCTAGGGCAAGGATTAAGCGCTCTCTATGATAGTAAAGAGCGTAGAACTCATATATTCTTGTTAATTCAGATACTAATATGCAAAAAAAAAAAAAAAAAGAGTAGCTCATCTTTGTTTTACATAGTCATGGTAAAAATGAATAAAAAAGACTGCTGGAAGCGAGAATACATTATGGCAACCGCAGAAATATGATATGAGATTTCAAAAGTACCATAAAATAACTTAGCACTTTATTTCAGCGGATAGATGTCTATTGAATAACTTATCAAATCACTTTGTATCAACTTATTAATGGCTTTGGAGAATTTTATTTGGATAGACAGTAGACATGGTACCTTCAAAGCTTTAGCAAGGGCAAGAGGTGATTGCTTCAGGAGCACTTTCTCAGAATTCAACTTAGAATATAAAGCATAGCAGCACGAACCAGGGTCAACCCATATAAGGTCAGCTTTGTTTTCTTCTGATTCAGCTGTACCATTTCCCACAATGTCAATCTCACTAGAATTGGTTTTTATGCTTTGATTTCCTTTGACTGCTGATGTTGAGTCAAGCTGATTAGATGCAAGCAATAACACATCTGAGCTCACTGCAGTGTACTCTCTAACTTCAATTCCATTCTCCTTAATATAAGAGTGCGCCTGCAAATCGACATGAACTAATTATACAAAACTATTCAAACTGTTACTCCAGATTTACCAGTTTACATTTATAATTTTGAAAATGGAAGCATAAGTCGATTACATAAATTCACTACTGGATATGATATATCAGTCAGTACTAAACCTAGATATAGTACTGATACTAAATAAGACATGCATTGAGGATTTACAAAATATAAAGAAAAGGAATTATAGAAAATGGAAAAGCAAATATTGGGGAACTCAGATAAATATATCTAAGTTTTAGGAAAACACTTGTATCGTGTAAGAACACATCTAGAACAACATTATATTACTAAATTTACCTCAGAAGAGACCTTCCTTTTATCCACATACAGGAAAGCTGAGTTGGATGTTACTATAGCAAATGCATGAACAACCGGACAGTAGGATACATCATTACCACGAATATTATACAACCACGCAACCTGAATATAGGAAAATATACTGAAAATCAATAAACAAAATAAAGATGTCTAAAGAGAGAGAGAGAGAGAGAGAGAGAGAGAGAGAGAGAGAGAGACAAAGAGAGATGCAAAACAGCCAAGTACAGCATAAATGCACCTCATCAAGTGTTGTAACGATCATACCACGAGCTTTCTCATTTTTCAATTTTTCCCTCAGATCCTTTAACTTATCTGCAACTGAACGACCTGTATATTCCAATGGATGAACAATTAATGGATTTGTTTCTGCTGGGGGGCGATTTTTCCAGACCTCATCTACCAAATTGGTTGCAGTTTGGATCAGCTTCTGCTGCTTTTCAGCAAAGGCACACTCCCATTTTTGTGCAGTGTCTACTGATATGCACCATGGATCAATACCAACAGCCGCATGTGCAGGTAGATTCTAATAAAATCAAATTTCAAATCTGCTTAATGCCACAAGAAATTTGTAATATACGGTGGAAAAATCAACTAACATGACAGAACAACTAAACCAATAAATACATAAAAAGTGATACAATCAGTATAATTTTCCTACAGTAATTATTAACAGGCATCATGTAGGACTAACTCAAAAAATTATATGATCCGAAGATAGGAACTTAGAACTACAACTGAGGATTAATCAACTGAAAAAGCGCAAGGTATATATATGTGTATATATATAATGGAAAACTTAATCGTCAGAAAAATATACAAAAAAAAAAAAAAAGAGAAAGAAACAGGCCGTTCTCGCTTGCAACAAATAGAAGGTAACTCACATCAGCCGTCCATGCATCTACTGGAGGGTCCTCTCCGATACGCATGAGTTTCCACTGATCACTAAGTTCTTGTTCTGCCTGCAAAAAGTACCGTCCATCTGTCCACAGCCGTGCATCATTCATGCTAACTAGGGCCAAGCCTGAATGAAATTCAAACAACATAGTCAAAAGCAAAAATTTTTCATCTACTGATAATACATAGAATCTGGGTAAAAAAAATGACAATGTTCATAATTCACATTCGTATACTTGGATTAAATCCTCCAAGCAACATGTCCTCGGACATGGAAGAGTTGATGAATCAATGACACCCCCGTATATTCATATTGAAATTACAAAATTATCACTAACCAACAATGTGCAGTCATCATCTGTCAAATACTTGGGATGCTTTCTCAAGCAACAATCATATGCCAATCAAGGTAATTCAGTTAACAGAACAACAAAAGTCTAGCTAGAGAAATTAAACTAACCTGCGCTTCCAGTGAATCCAGAAACAAATTCCCGACGCTTGTCTCTCGCAGACACGTACTCGCTCTGTAACAAAAGAAGCAAGTATACAAAAATTAGAATTGCATTGCAAAATAACTAAACCAAAATTCAAGAATACTGTATCAATTGAAACCTGTGAGAAACCTAAAGGAAATCGTAAACATAGTTAATGATCTAAACAACGAATACTGAAATTATTGAATTGAAAAGCAGAAAGAAAGATAGAGAACCTGATGATAATCCTCGGAAGGAACAACCAAGGCATCGAGAGGGGGAGAGTGAGAAGCCATAAGAGACCTCAAAGAAGTGAGTATATCAGCCATGTTTGGATCTCTGCTTCAGAGGAGATGTTGCGGATTGATTTATGAAGGACTGCCTCAGTAGAAAGAAAGAAAACGAAAGACAAACCTGGAATATATGCCGTTTTAATCTTTTGACATATGTGTTGGGAACCGTGGTATAAGGTTCCCTTGATTTTGCTTTTTCAAATCCACACCATACTTTCTACTAATTAAAAAAATCTCACATTAATTAAAATTATAATAAATTTATCGAAATTTAATTAGAGATAAATAAAGAATTTTCTATCAAATCAACCACGCGTTTTTATTTTTTTATTAAAACCATTAAACAAATTAAAAATTAAATCATCTTTTCATATGTCAGAATCGGAATCTAATCTTTGGAAAGTTGAAAATGAGTAAAATAATGTCATATGGAAATTTAATGGTAAAAAATTGGTAAATTTAGAGATTTTAAAATTAAATTATACGAATATTTAAATTGTTGAATTAAATTATAAAATAATAAAAAAATTTAGAGTTTTTTATTAATAGTTTTATCAATATGTTGCATTGTATGAATATAATAAAATAAATAAATAATATTATCACTTCAGCGATAAATATTAAATTTAAGATTTTTTTTAATTAAATGGTGTTTAAAAAAAGGGCAAATACATATTAAAAGCATTTATAAAAATTTAATTCATGTCAAATACACTTAATTTGTACGTGAAAAATAATTTAATCTCTTAACTTAACTTATTAACATTTAACATCTTTATTAAATTTAGAAAAAGATAACAATTTAATTTTTATAATATAGAAAAAATTTATAAATTAATTTTTTGAATTTAAAAAATATATTAAAATATTTTTAAAATTTTTAAAATTTTATAATTAATATTTTTATTAATTTTAACTGTTAAATACTGAAAAAAAAATTAATAGACTTTCTATCAAATAAATTAATTAATTTATATTTTTATTAAATTAAGAGATAAACTAATAATTCTTTTTATACTATAAAAATTAAATATTAGAACACTTAATATTTAAAATAAATGAAGAATTGATTAATAGATTTTTTTTAAATTTTAAAAATATTTTAATATATTTTTTAAAATTAAAAAATTAAATTATGAATTTTCCTATGTTTCAGAAATTAAATAATAAATTACCCTTAATTCTATAAACCATAACCATTGAACCCATATTTAACATCTTTTTTTAATTAAAATTCTGAGTTGTACTTGAATTATAATTAGTTAGGTTTTTAAATATAATTTTTAAAAAATTCAAAAACAATATCTAAAATTGGAAAATCAGTGTTTAAGACAAAAAATGCCCTCATTTTTTAATAAAACTAAACAAACTTGATGGATTTGTTTTTAAAATTAAATAAAAATTCAGAAATTATTTTTTTTCCTTCAAAATTTGACAAATTACTAATTGAAAAACCAAAATTTTGGATAAGTATCATTGGAATAACATATTCAATTTAAATAAGAAATTCAGTGAATTCACATTTTGAAGTAAATATTAAAATAATAAGTTAAAATATATTCATAGATTTATTGGAACAATTTTAAAATACCATTTTTTTAACATAGATAAATTCTTATTCTTAGCATTGATTCAAGATTGTTTCACTTAAATATTCTTAACTCCTTTTAACTATTTACTATTGCACTCACGGTCTTAATATAGTGATACGTGTATCTGAATAAATTTAAGAGATATTTTTCGGTTCAAAAAAAAATTATTTGAATGATAATTTTGTTATTTTAATAAATTTTAGAGTTAATAAAAAAAATCAAATTCTAGGATATATATAAATGCAACAACTTTAAAATTTTAGAATAAAACTAATAACGTAACAAATCTCATTTGATAAGCTGTGAGGTGTTTGTTCTGTTACAGAACTTCTAGATTTAAGCCACTAGTCCCAATGAAGTCTTTTGAAGGTGTTTGATTTATTTTGTGAAAATACATATATAAATATTAAGGGTTTACAAGTTATTTGAGATTTATAAATATTTAAAATTTTAAATAATTATATATTTAGTTAAAATATTTATAAGTGGTTAATAAGTAGTTGATATTTTTACGGTGGGTGTGTAAGTTTGGCCGGATAAGAAGATATTTCTCCTCTTTTATCTCTTTTTCTTTTGTCTGTTAGTGACGTCTAACCGCTTCTCTACTATAGTGTCACATATCTCTGTCACTCAAATCCATACGTACAGATGTGTTAGAGCCCCTTTCCACGCCAGACAACCATTTAATTCACCCGGCACGCATGCGGACAGGGCTGTAAGGTGACTGGGCATGCTCTTCTACCTCTTGTCACGTCATCGGGCTAGACTTTTCTTGTACGGGCTTGTTCGCGTAACCTATTCGGCCCGCTTCACATTACCGGACTGAAATACGCAGCGTGGGGCTGGTTTGCTTAAGTAAGGCCTGATGGGCCTTGGGCCAGCGTTCTTTTTTAGGACCTGGCTTTGCCCTCAGGTGTAGGAAGCCCGACGGCTATCAAGTGCCCATTTACCTCCTCAACAGTTATCCCACGAGTGATGAGGGGTAAATCCCTAGGCCCCATTATGACTGCGTGGCCCAAGAACGGGTTCTGCCAAAAATGTCTTTTCCTTACCTTTACTTTTTTCAAATTTAAAACCCCAATTTTTCTTCAGACTCTTCTTCTCACTCTGCTCTCTGTGTGCTTCCTTCCTTTCATCTTATGCAAAAATCTCTTCGAGGTACGCCTCTTACTCTCTAATGGCTGCTCCTAGACTTCCTAACGTTGTGAATCTGAAGTCCAACACCACCCCTTCCTCTCTTTCCAATTTCTTTTCTCGGGAGTACCTAGATACCCCTCCTTCCGTATTAGGGCTTCTCATCATAATGGAATGATTATTCTTCCTGTTCCCCACCTTCTGGTTTGATTAATCCCTAGAGGGAGCGTACCTTGGTTTTCTTTGTCAAGCAGCGCGAGTTTAGTTTGACCTTCCCCTTTTTCCCTTTTTTTTAGAGGTCTTTCATTATTTCGAGGTAACCCCCCGTATGCTTGCGCCCAACTCCATCCTCTTCATGTGCTCCTTTGAGTCTATCAACTTGTGTTGGGGTTTTACCCGTCGGCTACCTTATTCTCCACCTTTTTCCGTTTGGTTAGGGCTAGTCAAGGGTTTTATTACTTCACTCCCCGGGAAGGATTGTCTATCTTCTCGAGTCATAAAGACTTTATTAAGGGTTGGGCGGAGAGTTTCGCCGTGGTGGAGTTGAAGGAAGGCTCTAGGGTGACTTGGGAAGTCGACCTTTCCTTGAGGGACGTGCCTCCAAGCTGCAATGACCTTCCTCAGCTGTCCCTTTCTAAATAGATTTGCCTTCTTAGACTGACTTTTGTTTTTCGGAAGTATGAATCGAGAAATACATGTTCGTATCCAGTCTTCAAGACTGCCGGGAAGTTGGTATTTGCTTGCTAATGCTATGTCTTTCTCTTGTTTTTACTTTTTCTTGCATTTGTCTCTAACTGTTTGGGTATTTTCATTTTTCGCAGCTTTTGACTTTCCATTGGAGAAAATCAAGCCACCGAGGAACTTTACCTTGTCCCGGAAGAACATGAGGGCCGCCCTGGGGGCCTTCTGGGCTGGTAGATCTGTGACCGATGCGACTCAAGAGATCACTCATGCCATTTCTCCTCGGGCAGCTAGCCGGACTGCTTCTCCTGCCCCTGTCTCTTCTCAGGCTTTAGGGCCGGTTTCCAGGGACTCCCGTTTTGGGGCCTCCAAAGCGTCCGCTCGCGGTAGGACTCCGAGCTCTTCCAAGTCTCCTGCTACTCCTCAGCTCAAGCCAGCTCCACTCCAGCCTCCCAAGAACCTATCATCATTGAAAATTCTACGGAGGGCGACTCCAAAGGAGGGGCTGAGGTAGTCCCTTCTGCTCCTCATTCTAAACAAGCCGCTGCCAGTGGTGGAATCACGATCAGAGAAGCTACTGGCAAGCGAGCTCCACCTACTAAGGTCCTTCCTGAGGGCCAAGCCTCTAAAAGGGCTTGCGTGGCCAAGTCGCTCGAGTTCACTCTCCCCCCTCCTACCGAGAAAAGAAAGTAGACTACGGACCTGTTGTCTTCAACGCTACAGAGATAACTCCTGGGTCTATAGCGACCTTTGTTGCTGAGCTATTGCGGGAGAAGATGTTCGGCGGGATATCTGATGTCTCGGATCCGTGCTTTCTTGCTCTCACCAGCCATTTGGCCTGCTCCATTAGGCAACAGGTGGCTTTTCGATCGCGATCTCTGGAGGAGCTGGGAGATAGCCTCTAAGAGATGCTCCTCATGGTAAGTCACTTTGTCATTTTTTAGTTCACTCCATTTTTGTTGTTTTCTAATTTTGCTGGTTGTCTCCTTTTGTTAGGCGCTAGGCATTTACATGGAGATCGATGCTCGGGATCAATCCCTCCAGAGCTCGATGGACTTGCAGATCAATGAAGCCCGCCATGAGGAGAATCTCGTGTGGTGATCAAACCAAATTTAGGCCTATTTTTCATGATATTATTAATATTAGATTACATATTTTTTATCTAATTTTGTGGTTTTGATATTATTTTGCAGAAAATGGTGTAAAATAGTGATTTGGTAAAAATGGCCTAAAAACCACCCAAAGAGAATAGAAGAGATCAAGCCTGGTTTGCCAAGGTCAGTTTGCCTAAACAACAACCCGAACCAAACTGCAGCAGAAATGGGAGAAGAATGAAGGATAGCGCAGACCTGCTGTTTGACCAGCTGTTTGCCCAAACAGTTGGGCAAACAAATCCCGCAGAACAAAGGCAAAATGATAGACAGCATAGAACAGACTGTTTGACCGGCTGTTTGTCCAAACAATCGGACAAACAAATTTTGAAGCAGAAAATAGCAGAAAAGCGATAAACTAGAAATTCAAACTTTCAAGAAGTCTATCCTATCCCAAACACTTAAAGATAACTCAGCAACTCACAAGGACAGCTCAGCACACAATCCCGCCCATCAAGGAATCCAAATCACAAGGAGATTCAATTGCCATCAAGGAATCCAAATCCAAATTGGAAAATAACTCCATCAAATCAAAGAAACCTAGGGTTTCACATTAAGATATAAATAGAGAGCCAACCAGCAACCAAAGGAGACGAATTCTTTTTGGGGAGATCACCACACCAGCAGACGCGCACCTCCAGCAGCCGCCAAGCCGGCCCGTTTTCTTCTTCTTGTTTTCTTTCTTTATTTTTGATGTTCGTTTCAGCCATGAGTGGCTGAAACCCTTTTTCTAGTTGAAGATTTGGTGAATCTTCAGTTTGTTAATGGATTGAGAGATCTGAACCTATGATGTTTACCTTTTATTTATAAATATTTATGCAATTTCATGTTTAATTCTATTGTTATTTTATTGTTTAGATCAATAAGGCCCATTGATTCTTGATTGCAAAGTGATAATTTGTTAGTTTGGATAGTTTGAGTCCGTAATTGCTTGAATTATTTAAACACAAGTAACTCTTGGTATAAAAACCAAGGAGATTGCATAATCTAGCAAGATCACCATACATTTGGATAGCTAGAATTAGGTCTCTTTATTTTTTATGCAATTGACAGTTGAATGAATCTAAAGCCTCAAGGACGTTCCTTGGCAACTTGTTGATTAGTGATTGATAGAGCATATTTTAGTCCACTTTCTCATTATCCTATTGATGTTTATTTACATCTTTTCTGCCTAATTTTGTGGTTTTAATCATGTTTTGCAGATATTAAGTGTAAAGAGACATTCTGGAGAAAATGCTCTTAAAACTGCCAAAAAGTGCCAAATATGAAAAGTGCCAAAAAGGAAAGTTTTCAAATATGGAAAGTGCTAAATGAGGAAAGTTTTTTGATAAGGAAAGTGCCAGAAAAGGAAACTGCAATCAACAGATTCTTTGAAATTCAAATTGCACATTCTTCTTTCCTTATTCAGAAGGTGAAGCCAATTATGGAAAGTGTCAAATAAGGAAAGTTTTCAGAAAAGGAAAGTCCTCAAATAAGGGAAGTGCAGAAGCAAAAGCAAATAAGGAAAGCTCAATCAGAAGATTATTTGAAATTCAAATCGCAGATCTTTCTTTCCTCATTCAAAGATATGCACACACTGCAGCAGTCAAATCTTCCTATTTAGGCAGCAAGATTTCAAGGAGATGCACTTGCCCCTTCTTCATTCAGCATTCGAAATTCAAACGAAGGCTCCACCTAAAAAGAAAACACTAGACAGATTTCTTTCCACTTCTGCATATTAATGACTGCATGCTCTCCTTCCTCTTCTGCAGTCCATGCGCACGCCACTTGCCTTCTGAAGGCCAAGGCGCGCATCCTTCCTCTTCTGAAACACCGAACGCGATTCTTTCCTTTTCAGATGCAACTTGGGCAGCAAGCACCTCTTGGGCAGCAAGGACACCTAGGGTAACACTTTCAACGATAAAAAGACACATAAGGAGCCTCCATAAAGCTTTTACACACCACCTTGGAGACACCTACGGGATTCACATCTCTTCTTCTACCTTTCTTCTTTTCTTTTATTTTTTTATTTTTGTTTCAGCTATGAGAGACTGAAACCTTTTATTCTAGTTGAAGATTAGGTGATACTTTAGTTGTTTTATGGATTGGGAGACTTGATCAAACATTGTTTATCTTTTGTTATTCAATATTCATACAATCTCATGCTTAATTCCATTGTTGCTTTGTTGTTTTTGTAATACCCGGCTAGATCCTGGCATCAGAATCCCGACCTTCCGGCGGAATCTCCGTTGGAATCTAGAATTTATGAAGATGCCAGAGTCTTCTAGAGGGGTAAAATGTGTTTCTAAAATATTTTCACATGATTTTATGGTTTTTAAATGGAAAAGAAATGGAGTTTTGAAAAGAAAAGGCCAAGGAGGAAGGACCTAGGTTCAGCCGCCGAACATGGGGGTGCTTCGGGAGTGCTTTAGGCCTCTGAAGGTTTTGAGGGCAGAAACCAGGTTCGGCCGCCGAACCTCAAGTTCGGCCACCGAACATGGGATAGTTTAGGAGGCACGTTAGGCTGCCGAAGGTGGTTGACTGGCCACCTATAAAAGGCCCTCAGACCGAAAATGGGCGAGTTTTCTCCCCATTCTCGAGCTCAGTTTTAAAGCTTAAATCAAGTTTTGGGAGCTTGGAGACCCAAGGAGTTTGTTTCCTCCCATCTCCAAGTTAGGGATCGCACCAACCCTCGATCTGCAAGAGGATCGGACCCGAGGGACCGAGGAGGCCAGCAGTGTTAGCTGTTACAGAGTCAGTCCAGCGTCTACCAGAGGATCGAACCCGAGGGACCGAGGAGGCTAGCAGTGTTAGTTGTTGCAGAGTCAGTCCAGCGTCTGCCAGAGGTGAGTAGAACTAACTCAAATGTTTTAAGCATGTTTCACGCATCATGAATACCATGTATATGTAGTAGGTTGCTTGCATTAGAAATCACGAATGTGCTGCATTGCATAATTTGCTGTTGATGTGGATGGACCAAGGCGACCCCAATAGCCCTAGCTATGATATGTTACAGAAGTCCTGAGGAGCCCCTTTGAGGGCCGGGCATAATGAAGTCCTGAGGAGCCCGAAGGGCTGGGATAATGAAGTCCTGAGGAGCCCGAAGGGCCGGGCACCATGATATGTTACAGACAGAGGGAGTTTTGGTGGTCATGTCCATCCGTTATGTGAAATGTTTGTGCTGTGACGCATTCTATGAAAGCATATGATTTATTATTGTTTTCCATGTTCTGCTCACTGGGTTTTTTAGCTCACCCCTCTCCCCTAACCCCCAGGTTTGCATGTCAGAGGTAGTCCAGGAAGATGTCAAGGGTAAAGATTATGCTTTTGTAATAGAGTAGTACTTTAGTGTGGACATGTAATGTAAATTGATATAATGTGATGTAATGTAATGTAAAGTAGAGTAATGGATTAGTATTGTGCTTGGCCCTAAGGCTTGGTTGGTCCCTTTTTAGTACATGATGTATGTAATGTTTTAATGTTAAGTTGTGTGTGAACCAAACTTGTGGCATGTGATGTTTACCACGCTAGAGTATTTGATGAGGACTCTAGTGGAGGTCTTATGCTCATGGTTCTGATGCATGCACAAGTTAGGTTTTGGTTCATCGGATGTGATCCAAGCTTGATGTATGTTATGTTGAACCAGCTAGAGCATTTGTTGGGGGCTCTAGTATGGGGTTCTTTTATGTTTCCAGTTATGTAGCATACAGGTCGAGCTCGGTATAGACATCAGATATTTAAGTTTTTATGTTAATGTTTTGATCATGTATGGGATTTGACCAGGTGATAGGATGTAAGTTAGGCTTGCTATGGGTCCCGGCGGCCTTAAGCCGATCTGGATCCTAGCGCCGGTAGCGGACCGGCTTCCGGGTCGTTACAGTTTTGATCAATATGGCCAATTGATTCTTGATTGCAAGGTAATAATATGTTAGTTTGAGTGATTTAAGTCCGTAATTGCTTAGATTATTCAAACATAAGAACACTTGGTGTAAAAACCAAGAAAATTGTATGATCTAGCAACATCTCATGCGTTTGAGTAGTTAGGATTGGATCTCTCTATCTCTTCATGTAATTAACAATTGTTTTGATGCTTAAGGCCCAAGAACGTTCCTTGACAATTTATTAATTAGTAATTAATTAGAGGACGTTCCCTAATTGGTTTAATCAGAAGGAGAGACATGGTGGTGGGAAGCGTCTTCCATCTCCATAACTAATCTATTAAATCAATCAAAAGAAACTAAGTGTCAATGATCAATCCCAACAACTGAAGTGGATCCAATTCTTCAACTAGAGCTTTCTTATTATTTATTTCTCTTTTATTTTATTATTCACTTATTTTAATTTTCTAATTATAAGATAAGATCTTTAATTTTTAATCACTACAAAAAAATAAAAATATACCGACGATATTTTTTGTCGGTAAAAAATAAAATTTTATCGGTAAATAAAATTACCGACATATTAGTGACAATAAATGGATCGTTGATATTGGGCTCATCACTAAAACTTACCGACAAAAAAGCTAGCATCGGTAAAATATTACCTACGATATTGTTCGTCGCTAATTTTTTTCTTATCGTCGCTAATTTTTTTCTTATCGTCGATAATATTGTTAAAATAAAATTTTCATGTGACCAAATAGCAACATTTTATCGATAATATTTTATTGTCAGTAAATTTACTGACAATCTTTTTCATTGCTAATTATTTATTAATTTATCGATAATTTATCGATACACTGATATAATGTGTCGTTGGTATATTTTTAAAAAAAATTTAATTTTACTAATGACTTTAAATATTAATAATATATTGATTTAATTAGCGATAAATATTTCATTGGTAATAATTTATATTATTTTTAATAAATATAATATTAGTGACAATAATTCAGCATAGTACTGTGACCGAAATATTTTACCTATAATTTATTTCATCGGTAAAATTAGTAAAATCTAAAAAAATAAATTATTAAATTTTTTACATATTCAATCTATATCAATAAATATTCAACCTATATTAATAAATATTCAATCAAAATTAAATAAATATTCTAAAAAATAATTATAAATTTTAATTGTATTACAAGTCTTAATATTTAATAAAATAATTTATTTAAAATCTAATTTAATTTTAACGTGCTAAAATCTGTTATAAAATTATAAAATAAAGCACGATCAATAATACGGTGGTGAAAATAGAGTTGACAAATCACTTACTAATCTGACCAATTATTCCATCGTAGAGGCTTGCATGCTTCATGAAAGAGAACTATAATTTATCTAACTCATTCTTCATTTCATTCTGTACGTCATTCCTCATTTCATTCCTTTTTTGTTTACTATTTTAAATTTCATTTTTGAGATCCTTTTTTTTTTTTTACTATTTTCAATTTTATTCATGAGTTTCCTTTCTTTTTTACCATTCTCATTTGTAAAATAATAATTTTAATAGATTTAAACTAATTTATCTTATATAAATTATTTAAAATTAAATAACTTGTATCTCAGTCATTGATTTATTTAACATAAAAATTTTTACTTTAAATTGAATGAACATAATTATTTTAATTAGTTAAATATTTATTAAATAATAAAATTCATATCTTTATTTACCATAAGATATATAGATAAGTTCTAAGATGGAATTATTAATATTATTACGAATAACAAAATTAAAGTTACAATAGTGTAAAAAAAATTTCAAAATTTTATTAATGTTATTAATTTTAATAATTAAATATATTTATTGTTTATAAATTTTAAAAATGAATAGATCATACAATTATATTATAAATTTTATTAAAAAGAAAATTATTCATATTTTAAAAACTTCTGTAAGATTTAATAATTTTAAACACTACAGTGAATATATAGATTGAAATAAATAGATTTATTATAGAATGATCTTATGAAATTTAAAAAATAATAATAAAATTTAATATAATATTATGTAGATTATATTGATAATTTTTTTTTTGATCCATTTCGGCCTTTTCACTTTGTCCATTTGGTTTGGGCTTCTTATTTTAGATTTTCTCTATCCCAAATACAACCAATCCACACCTAATCAATTTTCTCATATTCCAAACAGGCCCCAAAACAATGTTAAATTGAAAATCTCTAAACCTGCATCCGTAATTTATTACGTGTATTTAACTAAAATTCTAACAAAATCAAAATTAAGGTTTAAAATTGAAATTAGAAATTGATTGAATATGAAATTCTAAAATTAATCTTTAAGATTAAAAAATTTAAAATGAAATAGAATTAAGGTGGAAAATTAAAATTAGAATTAAATTTATATTAAAAATATTTTTTATTTTTTATAGTATTTAATGATTAAAATTAATGGAGGAATTAATTTAATAAATTTTTTAAATCTTTTAAAATTTTAAAAATATTTAATATATTTTTAAAAATTAAAATATACTAATCCAACCCAAATAGGCACTTTTGGCCCAAGTTTTAACAAATTCCATTAGATGCTTTTCTTCTTTGCTGGCTTTCAGGTTCCACTCAATCTTCCGCTATAGAAAATAATACTCTCTATTTTTTTTATTTATTTATCATTTAGAAGTTTTTTTTTTTAACTTTCAAATGAGTATGGTTTTATAATTCTAATAATTTATCAAACATTTTCTTTTCTAATTTTACCCTTTAATAGGTAGAGTTTTTAAAAATATTAATTAGATTCATCCTATATATATATATAATTGAAGGATAATATATTATTTTTTATCATTATTTTTCTTAAAATTCAATATATTTAAAGAAATTTATAATTTAATTTTTAAATATTATCATTATTCACAAATCGTTTTTATATTTTTAAAAATATATTAAAACATTCTTAAACATTTAATCCGTTAAACAATTATGTCCTTCTATTCATTGAATGCATACTTTCCGTCAATAATTATGTCTTTCGAATGCATAATTTTCGTCAACTTCTCATTAAAAAATGGAGAGAAAATTTTAAAAATTTCATTTTACCCTGGTCGCTTCTAATTAAATCATATTTTTACCCTTTAACTCTAAAAGAAAGATAAAAAGCCTTTAGCCACAATATTTTTTGTTTTTGTTATGCGATCATAAGACTCCTTACTACGTGCAGCATCCTTCTTCTTCTTGTTCTCTTTTTTTCTCAAATGCGACTATAGACCCCATTAAAGCTTCCATCCTCTTTTTTATTATTATTATTTTTCATCTCTACCTAAATGCGACAGATTGATTCTCCACTAGCCATCACACGAGCATCAAAATTGAAGATTTAGAAGTGTTCACTACTACATTACTCTTTCTTCAGTTCCCATCGATTATCTCTTATCACCTAGTTCTCTCACTGTCGATGCATGTTACAAATTTAGTATTGTTTGGTCTGCAGTTTACGAGATTTGATTTAAATTATATATCTGCAGATTTGTAAATTTTTTGTTAAATTATGAAATGTAATTGATCGGTTGATATAGATTTATGAAATATGATTTCATATACAATTTGTTTGGGTTAATCTCTTAGTTTTGTGGTAAGTTGAAGATTATGATTAATTAAATTCTTAATTTTAATGTTTCTGTATTCTAGAGATTAATTGAGGATCTATTTTTAGTTTTTGTTGGATTTGAGAAAAGTTTAGATTTGTAATATTTTGAATTTGGAAGACTAAAATATGGTTAATTTGGAGTTTTTTTTTATTGTTTGACATGATGGGTTGAAAATTGTAAAGAATTTCATTATTGTTGATTACAAATATTTATTTGTTGAAAATTAGAAGTGATAATTAAATTCTATAAGAGAAATATTTTTATTTAAAAAATAATTTGTTTTTTATTATTTAGTAACAATGTTAAAAAATAAAAAAAATTAATAAATATATGTGGAGAAAGTTTATTATAGTGTCAATAAAATTTTTAAAATAAAAAATGATTTTTTAAATGAATAAAAAGAAGTTATAAAAAGAAAAAGTGGGAATAAATATCAAAGATATCATTAAGGAGCAGTGATGATCACATTATTCCAAAACTCAAAATGAATGAAAAAAAAAAAAAAAACTTTTAAGGAAAAAATTTGTTCATTAATTGTGTCTTCCACAAAGCAGATTGAAGGATTCAAATACAAATGCAATTATGAATTGGATAAGTTAAATTAATTTATTTTCTCTTTTATTAAAGTTCTTACTAGTAATGATTAAATTGGAATGTGGGTATTAAGGAGGCATCTTAAATTCCCATTAATCTTATTAAAATAACAATAATAATTTGTTAAATAGGGTGGGGTCAAAGTAGGTGAAGAGCAATATGCTTTGTGATAAATAAGGGTGATAATTCGGTGGGCTCGATTTAAAATTAAATTTAATTGAATAAATTGAAAATCGAAATTTTAGTATTTATGAGAATTAAATCGAATTGATTTTGATCAAAAATTGAATTAAAATTATCTTATTCGATTTGATTTAGTTCGATTTAATCGGTTTGAATTTTTAATAAATTTTTTTATTTTTTACATTTTATTTTTAATTTTTTAACTTTAATATAATATAATTTTTCTATATTATTAAAAATAATATATTATTATCACTAATCAGTTCGGTTCGATTTTTTTAATTTTTTTCTGATTAAAATCTAACCGAATCAAAATAACTAAAATTTTTAAAACTAAAAACCGAACCAAATTGAAATTAATAAAAAATCGAACTAAATTTTTAAAGAGTTCAATCAATTTTTTTAGTTTAAATCGAATACTGCTCACTCCTAATTACAAAAAACAACACTTCTTTTTTTTTTTAAATATAAATCAATTGGTATTTAAAATCTACTAATTCGATTAATTTATTTTTTTTAAAATATAAATTAATCGATATTTAAAATCTAAAAATTCAATTAATTTTAATTGATATGGAATTCAAAATCTCTAATTAAAGAAGAGGAAATCTACGCCATCCCATCTCACCTCTTGCAAGTAATAACTCCACCCCTTTAATTGCTTGAATCTTCTACAAATTCTCATTAAACATTTATTTTTTTTTTAAAGTTTTTCATTGTGATTAATTAGAAAGCAGTGCAATCACTTCAACACCATTTATTTTAAAAAAAAAATTACATTTTAAAAAAGTGGGTAAAGGAATATATATAAAAAATAATTTAAGAAAAAAAAAGGATAATGAAATTATTAATAAGAAAATAATTAATCAAAGTGGTATTAATTGATTACCCATTAGAACACTTGTTTTCCTTTTCAAAGACGTACGGAGGATTAATTGATTAATTATATGTAAGGTGAGATTCCAACTAACTCTTTGAAGAGGGGAGGGCCAACAAAAAGCTAAGATATGATTGTTGATTTGAGCCTTTCATGTTTTCTTGACAATTACATATTCCTCCTTCCCTTCTTCATGGACCACCATTAGCAATCCTTAATTAATTATTAGATTTTTTTAAATTTTAAAAATAATATTTGATTATAAAAAATAAATAAAAAAACTAATTATTAGATTTTTTTTAAAAATATTTTATTAATAGTAAATTTCCTTTAATTATATTACTTTGCTGGACAAATGGAAAGATACCATACACCACTGTTTTTGGATCTGGGACACCTGAGAGAAAACCCTAGAAACACTTTTCTCTTTAATTAATGCTTGAGAGAATCCGTACCTACACTAATACACACCAGCCCACATTGGTAACCCTACACGTGTTAAAGATTATCAAGAGAAAATGGGAATCAATGGCATAAAAGATAATGATTAATTAGTGGTCACCATGTGCTAAAGCTGATGAAGAAAGAATTAATACACAGCTTGGAATTGGTTACAAAGATTGGAATCAACATGGACCATTGAAGGACAGATTGCCCACTTGTCCACTATCTACATTTCAATGGTTTTGTGATGATTAATTAAGCATTAAATTAGGGTTTAATAGGGTTTTTGATTTTGATTATTAAATTTGAAAAGAAAAAAAAAAAAAAGATACAAACCTTAGCTGTTGCCAAGATTTCTTGCTTTTAAGTAGGGAGAATAATCCAACTTTATTGTATTGTGTTTTTAGTGAAAGTGGAATGCTTATCAGAGGTTTTGCCTTCCAATGGAAAAGCATAAAAGCCTCCAACATCTATTAATCTCTCCCACCTCTCTCTTACACTCTTTTTTTTAAACCTTTCAAATTTATTCAGATACACTTATTATGAGAGTGACTAGTTGGCCACCAGTAAGAACTGGACCCAGCTGGCCACCAGTAAGGACTGGACCCAGCTGACCACCGTAGGCCTATCGTGTCCCTGTACTATGCCTCCACCACCCTTGTTAGGCGTTCCCCTATCTACAAGTGGTGTGAGAACTTTTGTGTTGAATTATGTAATGACTGTTTTGCCCCTGAAATGAAATGAGTAGCCTTTTTATCAAAATATCTGTGCCTCCATGTGATATTTTGATTGTTTATACCTTTATGCTTATTGGATGTGGATATTTGCTCGATATGTATTTGTCTTGCTCGCTTTAATAGCATTCTAGCATCTTGGTTAACCAACATACTTCGTTGTGCAGATTAACGTGTAGACAGATCGGCTGACTTGTTTTAATAGCGTTCAAGTCAAGTGCCACACGGTCTCAACTAATTACCAAAGTTTGGACCGTGAAATTTGGTATATTAAACCTGTAAATATAAATTTAAATTAACTTTGTTATTTGAAATAAAAGTATATATATATATATTTATTCCTTAACTTGGCCGTTAATTAATTAATTGGTTGTGTATAGGTAACCTCGAACATAGAGCTAAATATATAAATGCAATTAAGTGATAATCAAGCCACTTAATGGCCTAAATTAAGGCGGAAATCAAGGGGGGTTTCTGAAATCAAAGTAAATTATAATAAAGAAAAAAAAAGGGGGAAAGATCTGGTGTGTGAGGAGGGAAACATGAGAGGATAGTGTGTACATGTGGCACATACAAGAGAAACAAGAGTTTGGGTTGAACAAGACAAGACTCCTCTGCTGGGATGACATAGATGAGCACTCAAAATCTAGAGGACCACACATCCCTATCTTTCACCTTTTATATATATATATGGACATTAGAGGCCTTATTTAGGACCTATCCTGTCCCATGTGAGGGTGATATATAAACAGTTAGGACATACACGTCATGTTGGTTCATGATATTTATCAACAATATTGTGGTTTCCTCACAGTTTTAGGACATGTTACCTTTTACTCATAGTTCGCGTGATTTATTTTATAAAAAAAAATTATGTAAAATTTTATTTTTTTAAAAATTAAAAATAATTGAATTCTTTAATTTTAAATAAAATTTATTAAAAATATTAATTTAATTAAATTCTTGTGAAATTTTTAATTATAAAGAGTGAATGATAATTTATTTTTTAACTTTATTTTCTACACAATATTAAAATAATAAATTTAGTTTGAAATAGAAGATATTATATTAATTTGTGTCTATGTTAATGGTGTGATAAACTAATATTGAAGAATTGTTAAACACTTTAAATTACAATGTTTAACCTCATCACTATTTGTGAATAATTCTTATATTAATAATATATTTAAAATTTTTAACCATATATAAACATATTATTAAGTTTTAAATTTATTATACAGAGAATTTTAATCATATGTCATATATATATATATATATATATATATATATATAGGATGTGATTGGAAATAAAATTGAATTATAATTGGTAAATCTGCAAAAAAGAAGATGTGAGTTGGTTGGCATCTATGGATAGCCACTCCAACGCTTAAATTAGTAAACTGATAGAATGAGCGAATGTAATGAATTGCTTTAAGTTTAGAATAAATGTGTAAGAATGTGTACCTTGATCTCTGTGCATATTTACTTTTATACTGTAAGAAGATGGAGTTGGTTATCAAATCTCATGTAAATCCAACTGGTATCGGCTAGTAGATAGAGGATCCCGTGTTTATAAGTATAGTGGGGATCTCCTAGATTACATCCGCTAACGGTAACTTTCTATAAACACTCGACCTGCTCTGTAGAAGGCGAGTTTTGGTGAAGTACCAAATGTTATGGTGTTCTAGTCTTTCTTTCTATGAGTGAGACGTCTGCAACTGTGTGTCGACTTATTAGACCCTTGTCACGTGACCCTGTCTTATGGTGACAGCTCATAGTTTACTTTGAGCGATTATTATGTCACATCAAAAGTCCCCCATTGGTCTTCAATTTTTCAGATTTGAAAGTTACAATTGTTTTCATGATCTTGGGCACGTGTATGTCTCGATTGGCTCTTTATGCTCGCGTCGCTTCGCCTATTCCTAGACATAAATGATGATTATCTTGTTTCTTAAGTCGCATTCAAAACATGTAGTCAAAATCGTAATATAAAAACCATTCTTCTCCTTCAATTTTCATTTCTACTCTTAACTACTCTTTGTTTTTTGAAAAAGACTCGACCATCCAATCTCTCATTTTCACATTTCCACAAGATAATTCTTATTTCTTTTCCCAATATGAATATCTCGTCTACTTTGTCTCCCTCCATTGGAAGCTCTAATTTAGGCTCCTCTTCTGATGGCTTCATCCGTGCTCCGGCTCCTATCGTTTCGCTAAGGGTAGTCCATGACAACGATAACCTCCTGGTGAACGAATCACATCCATATTAACAGAAAAAGACATGGATCATTTGTATAACCACCACCAGATCTCCTGAGAACTCGTTTGGATTCATACTCCCAACCCGCACGTTCGTGTGGATGACCAAATCCCTACGAATGACACAATCATAGTTTAATAAGAACAACTGAAGGTGGATCTTCAATTTTCCATGGACCTTTTTTTTCTTTGAGGTCCTCCGTTTTATAAGCTTGTGATCGCCCAACTGCATCCCAACAGTTGAAGGATTCTGGTGGCTTTTGCTTCCTATATTTTAGCAATAATATTGAGTTGAGTGTTGCGCTCTTCTCTCAGCTGTAAAAACTGAATACTCAAAAGAATGAGAAATTCTAGTTCTTCAGCAGGAAGAAATGCCAGACTCTCTTTGACCAGATACCTTTTTCCCTTAAGCGCTAGAAAAATAAGTTTTTTTTTTATCCTGCATCACAAGGTATCCAGGGATTTTGGATGGCTCCAGACTGATTGAAACCTTCATGTAAAACTTAAGAAGGATGAGGTCTAACCACGGCGAGATAAGGAAGAGGATTTGGACTTCCTCTAGAGGATGGCCTTGACCGAAAGGGTAGACATCAACATGGTGGTGAGGAACACCATTTTGTCCTAGGAGAGCCATTTACAGGTGGAACAGGCTCGAGCTCCACACCCGCCTAGTCTTCAAAACCTTTAGGAAAGTACTTCCCACACTAGCGAGCAGGGTGTTTTTTCTTTCAACTTCCTTTGCCTTTAAAACTGCCTTACTTACTCACCTTTTTCTAGATGTAGGTATAGCCAGTAAAGGGAAAACCAAGTTCACTGAGGCAGCGGGTGCTACTTGCAAGTGCAAAGCTGCTGTTGGGACATCTGGCTCACCTCTTAAACGAGCTCACCAAGCGGAGGAGATCATTATGCTTCCTCCTCCCCCTCCTCCACCTGCAATTGAGGAACCAACCCCTATTCAACTCAAGTCTTCTTCATGGGGTACTCCTGTAGTAGTCCAACTCTAAGCTGAACCACCACAAAAGGAGGCTAGAATTGGAGCCATGCCTCGACGTATCCAATATCTGGCGTTGGCACTGACTCAGATGAACTCACTTCTTACGAAACCCCTGACTGTCGGTCCTCATCACAAAGAATGCTCTAAGGCATGGGAATCATCACCGTTTGAATGTCAAGACAGACGACCTCTATGACAACATCATCCACTTTGGGTTGGAGAGTGCCCTCTGTACTTATATGGCTAAGGAGCATAACAAGGCTCTAAGGTGAGAATTCGAGGCACAGGAGATGGATAACAATCTCCTGTAGGAGGAGTACTTAAGATTGAAAGCTTGGGTAGAGGAGGTGGAGAATACAATGAAAGAGACTTTGGAGTCTGTCGACAAGCTCCAAACGGATCTAAATGAGGCCAACACTTCAAAGCTCGCCCTTGAAAATTAGGCTAAAACCACCAAGGACCAAATGGCTATCCTTCAATGCTAAGTCTAGGAGCTGCAATCTCGAGCTAAGGAGAACTGAGCCACCTTTGACAAGATTACTGAGTTGGAAGCCAAACTTCAAGAGACAGTGAACTGGGAAAGGGAGATATTCATTAAAGATCAAGACTCAGTCAACAAAAAGCGAATAAAGCGCTTTCCTACTGAGGACTTCGCTTGGATTGATGACATCTTTTAAGAGGAGGAGGAGGATAAGCAGGAGGAGGAGCAAATTGAAGACAACCCTACCAACTAGGTCTTTGCTGGAAATACAGTAGGTGTAGACAATATAAATGTAATAGAGGTTCGGGAGAAGGAGATTGAAGATGTTCTTCCTCTTTTTTTTTTTTTTTTTTCCTTTTCATAATAAAAGGTTCATTTTCTGTTATCTATTTGTCTATATTTTTTATGATTAATAGTCGACCAAGTAGCAAAATAATTAGAACACTTGTCTGACTATTTTTAGATTAATCGTCAATATGACGTATAGACCTTAAATGCCTTATAAAAATCATAATCGAGACTAACGCTTGGTCATTAGCCTGGCGATTACCTGGCTTGTGGCCTTGACTTAAATAACTTGAAAAAATTATCAACATGACTTAACACCCAGTAATCAGCATGGCAGTTTTCCTCCTCGTGGCCTTAGCATAAAATGCCTTGTAATTTTGACTAATCGGGATAACTGCTCGGTCACGAGCTTAAATAATTTTAAGTGGGACTAACGCTCGGTCATGAGCCTGGCAATACCTACCTTGTGGCTTTAATATAAAACATGCCTTAAATAAATTTAATGATTGGAACTAATACTCAGTCATCGGCTTGGTGAATACCCGCCTTGTGGACTTGGTATAAAATGCCTTAAATAATTTGATTAATGGAACAAATACCAATCATGAGCCTGACGGATACCCGCCTTGTGGTCTTAGTATAAAATGCCTTAAGAAATTTTATTAATTGGGACTGACACTCGGTCATAAGCCTGACGAATATCTGCCTTGTGGCCTTGGCATAAAATATCTTAAGAAATTTTATTAATTGGGACTGACACTCGATTATAAGCTTGGAGGACACCCGCCTTGTATTTTTGGCACAAAATGCCTTAAATACTTTTAATGATTGGGACTAACACCAGGTCATCGGCTTGGTAGATACCTACCTTGTGGATTTTTATACTAAAAAAATGCTTTAATCAATAATCTTTAACTTCAGAAAACCATCATTCCTCGTAACTAAATAACATAGCACACGAAAAAAAATACCTCATTAAATGTTATTAATAGAATTTTATTTTTATAAATTACAAATATTCCAAGAATAGAGAATGACCCGGCCATCTAACTTGACCAACTTACAAGACTCGAGGCGAATCATCTTCAAGACCTTAAATGATCCTTTCAAATTTTCACCCAACTTACCATACCCGACACTATCACCCATTACATCACTTCTTTTACGGACTAAATCTTCTATATTAAAGACTCGTGACTTGACTCTACTGTTAAACATTCGGGACATCTTCTTCCTCTAGACTACCATTCTTATTACAATCTGTTCTCATAAAAACTCAGCTTGATCCAAGTTGAATTGCATCTCCTCGAAGTCCCCTGAATTTTCAGGGTACTGTTATCCTAAAACTGCTTACTTGGACCTTCACAGGGATTACTGTCTCAGTCCCATATACAAGGGAGAATAGGATTTCTCCTGTGGTTGTTCTTGGGATTGTTCTATATGCTTAGAGTATATGGGGTAACTCCTCGAGCTAGTTGCCCTTGGTTTTATCGAGTCTTTTCTTTAACCCTTGTAGGATTGTCCTGTTTGTCACCTTAGTAATTTCATTGGTTTGAGGATGATATGTTGAGCTGAATCTTAAGTCAATCTCTCATTTTCTGCAGAAATTTTTAAACTTGAAACTCACGAATTGAGTTCTATTATCAGTGATTACTACCTTTGAAATTCTAAATCGGGTGAATATGTTCTTACTGACAAAAGAGATTGCCTATTAGGTAGTAATAAACTGAACTGCCTCTGCATCAACCCACTTACTAAAATGATCCACTTTCACAATCACGAACTTTCTTGACCCAGTTGCTTGTAGAAAAGGGTTAAGGGTGTCTAGATCCTACTGAAAGAAAGGTCAGGGGCTTTCAATTGCTGCTTGCATCTCACTAGGGGTTCATAGAAATGCTTGCATGTACCTAACATCGTCGGCACGTTTGGACGAGTTCTTTTGCATCTTGCATTACTGTCATCTAGAAGTGCCGGTGATGTCAGGTGCATGCAAGTATTTCAAAAACTCCCAATGAGATGCAAGCAGTAATTAGAAACCTCTGGCCTTTCTTTCAGTGGAGCTAGACATCCTTGACCCTTTTTCAAAAGCAACCGGGTCAAGAAAGTTCGTGTCCCGACAATGGAACAAAATAATGTAGCTAGAAATAGAGTTGAACTGTGATTGGTTAATCTGCAAAAGAGAAAATATGAGGTACCTAGCGTTTATGGATAGCCACTTTGACGCTCAAGTCAGTAAACTGATAGAATTAGCGAATATAATGAATCGCTTTGAGTTTAGAATGAGTGTGTAAAAATGCATATCTTGATCTCTATGCACACTTGCTTTTATAAAGTAAGAAGATGAAGTTGGTTATCAAATCTCCTGGAAATCCGAATAGTACCGGCTAGTGGATAGAGGATTCCGTGTTTATAGGTATAATGAGGATCTACTAGATTACATCCGCTAACGATAACTTTCTATAAACACTCGGCCTGCTTTAGAGAAGGCGAGTATTGGTGAAGTACCGAATATTACAATGTCCTGGTCTTCCTTTTTATGAGTGAGATCTCTGCAATCGTGTATGTGTCAGCTTATTAGATCTCTATCACGTGACTCTATCTTATGGTAAAAACTCTTGATTTACTTTTGCATATTCTTATGTCACATCAAAATGTATATTATATAAAATTAAAATATAATAAAATAAAACTTTATATATTGCAAGACAATTTTACTATTAATTTTTAAGATTTTAATATAATATAAAAAATAATTTTTTTTTCTCTGGAAGGAAGAAAGAAAGTGAATAATCTTATGCTTGCTCTTCACTATACGAAATTGCCTTTGTTTTTAAAGAGGAAAAGAAAAAGAAAAAAGAAACAAGAAAACTTCTGGCCAATAGAATTAAACAAGACCATTTAAAAGGCCAATAATATTTATTTATGGATAATCATGGCGATAATATCTATGTATGCTTCAACAATAATACCCATAAGAGGTTTGCTTTCTTGATGCAAAACCATTTATAAAGCCAATAGAATTAAGCAAAGAGTTGGGACCACCACACATTCCTTTAAAAAGGGAATGAAAATGAAAACTTGAAAGGAAAAAATAATAAAGAAGGTTATTATAAAAGATTTTGTTCTGGCTTTTGTTAAATTTCCTTTAATTTAAGAGATCAAAAGAGGGAAATCTAGCTAACTAATTACCAAATACAAATGGGTTTTATTTAATTAGTATCTTAATAGAGTTGGAAGATGGGAAACAAGAGTTGCAAGTGTCGGGATAAACATGACACCCATTTGTTTAATCCATTGCTTAGTGCATAATGTAAAAGTAAAAAGCTTATTCAAACTCATAAACAACTCAAAAGCATACTAAGGAATTCCAACCCACACCATGCGCATCTTCTTCACTTTTTTCTTTAATAAAAAATTAACTATTTATTCTCTATAATATAAAAATTTTTTAATTAATCTTTTAATCTTAAAAAATATATTAAACTACTTTTTAAATTTAAAATAAAATATTAATTAATTATTAAATTAGTATGAAAAATTTTATTAGTTAGTATCTCAATTTTATAAAAATATCTATGAATTAGTCTGTTTCACGGTATTTTAAATTTTTTTATAATATTTAATGACTAAAATTAATAAACGGATTAATTAATAAACTTTTTAAAAATCTCAAAATTTTTTTAATATATTTTTCAAAGTTGAGAGATTAACTAACAAATTTTTATATATTATATGGATGGAATAATAATTTTTCATTTTTATTAATTTTCTTTTTAAGTAACAACAAAGCTTAGGACACAATTAACATAAGCTGCCAGCTTAGGAGAATCTCTCTCTCTCAACCACAACCCTTTCATCCTTATCCTTTCTTATTACTACCTTTATCAATACCTTAATTAACTCAATTAGTAATAAGCTTATATCTCTCTCTAGCTAGTCTTTCTATTGCTTAAACTATCACCACCTTGATTTAGAAATAGCCATCCTTCTCGTTCCCTCTTAGCATATGAAGAAGATGCAATGTCACTAGAGTTTGGTTCTATTGAGCTTTAATTCTTTTTAAGAATTAAAATTTATAAAATTTTTATTCTCTTTAAACCAAAATTAGGATTGAGTTCTCAATTTGATTTGTTCTTTTAACATTTCGATTTGATCTTTTAATTCTTTGATTTCAATTTATGGAAAGTCTTCAAGCAATTGCTCTTGTAGCAAGTCCAACCCATGAAAAACAACCATAGATTTGAATGGATCAATTTCTTTTAATATTAATTCTTCTTTTTGAGAAGATTGATACCTAACACATGACATGTAATTATTACACATCATTTAAAAAAAATTAAATTAATTATTAGTAATTATATTTTAAATAATCACGGTAAAAGTTTAATTATTATAAATAGAATAAATATCCGCTGAAAATATTTTATTTTTTAATAAATCGATTCAATACGAATAAAATACTGTGATTCAAAAAATAAAGAAATTGAGAAGAAAGCTAGCCAAATGCCCCCTATTCTGCTTCCATTTCATGCCTTTCCCCACTAAGAAACATTTGATACAATGGCTTCAAATATGAACTCTAGCTCTTATCCATCCGTACCTTTTTCCCAAATTTGACCTAAAGAAGGTGGCTAACGTTCATACGCATGAAATATTATGTATTTATAGATTATTCCTTAAGATAAGCATGCATTAATTCAAACTATATTTATATATAGGCCTTTCACATCTCTATAATTAGGCTCCATCTTTTTCAGGAAACAAGACGTTTTTGTTTCTTACACTCCATCACATTCATACTAACTACCACTTCCATGCTGAATCGTTATCCAGCATGCAGATTTTGGCTGGCTGGCTTCATATTATCTCCATGAGCCTACTTAACTAAGGAAAAAAGAATGATAAAATTCACTGATTAAATTATAAAAGAGGAGGTTTTGTTGCTATTTTTTACTAATTAAATTTACTGGGAAGCTATGACTTTGATGTAAGGGGTGGTCCACTTGTGTGGGAAAAGAAAATTACCATGAAAGGTTCAGAGGATAGAAGGTGAAACAATGGCGGCTAAGAGAATACCATTAGTGGTAAAACGTGAAGAGAAGAGTCTGGCATTAGTGTGTTGTCGTTACACGTGGGTGGATAAAAGACATGGTCCCATGTGAGTTCATGGGGGCAGTGACACGCCTTAAGGGTTTGGTTGCAACCCATGTGCCAATTCCTTAACCAACTTGTGCTTTGTCACCTTAGCCGATGGTCTGCCTATTTTAGCTTCTTTTCTTGTTGGCTTTGCTTGCGAGCTTTTAGCCATTCTGCCTTTCTTTTAAATTATTCTCTTCAAAATATATATATACTGTTTTGTTATGAGATACATGGAGATGTGTCCGCACCTGATTGCATGTGAAAAATATTCAACAAAGATTGTTTCTTAATTAATTTATAGTTTCTTAATCAAACTTTGAAAAGTAAGAACCATCAACTAAGTTTCAAGTAAAAAACTCTCCTAATTATTGAGATGAGTAGTTTAATATTCTATTCTTTTAAAAAATTGAGTCTTCAATTTTTATGAACAAAACAACCATTAATATAATATTTTATCTGTTTTATAATTTTTATATACTTTATTTTTTATATATATTAAAAAAATTAATTTTTTATTAAATTTTTAATTATACTTATTTTAAAAATATTAAAATTTTATTAAATATTAAGAATTATTTTTAAAAATTTTTTATTAAAAATTTAAATTTAAATATTATTACTGAACAATTGTGTCAATTGGGTGTTTCATATTAATTTTTTTCAAATTAATAAAAAAAATATTGATATAACAAATCACTCCACTTGCAATCAATCAAGTGAAAGAGTCATTAAGCATTAGAAAGCCAGTACTTAGCAGAAGATTAGGGTTTATCTTTCTCAATCTCTACCTAGGCAAAATGATAGAGATGATATTTCTTACACCACTCGTGGTTGCTGTGGCTGTCACTAGATCGTGCAATTTGAGTTGAAACATAACCCCCATTAATGTCCAATCGATTTTAGTTTTGGTCCCTACTTATACATGACTCGCTAGCCAACTGCTAACCCCTGGCCTTGCTTAGCATCTAGAAAATAACATGAAGAGAAAAGGGCCAAAAATAAAAGAAGCTGTGAAGCTATTGGTTGCAATCTACTCATCAAGAGCTACTTTTTATCCTTGAGATATCTATTTTACTTTAGATTTGTGATGTTTCAGTTATAGATTCATTGGCTCCGGTGTCATTGCCAGAACTTTTCAACGACAGTGGAAAGTGGCCATACTTTTCTTGTCTATACTTGAATATTCTTAGAAAGCTAGAAAAATCAATGCGACATTTTAATTTCTACCCATTTAAATTCTTATATTGATTTGAAATAAGATAATATAGTCTCTACGTTTGATGTCGAGTCTTATAAGAATTTCGCGCTTTAAATGTTTGGTTATAAAGTTTTGAACAGTTTCTTTCAAAATAATTTTTGAGTTACTGTCTCATTTTGGTACTCATGTTATCCATTTCTGTTATGACATCTTGTCACAATATTGTTGGATTTTAGCTGCCAAAAGAGAAGAAGGGTTTGAACAGAAAGGGCTGAGCCCTGTAGTAGTTTCCTGTGATAGTGGATGAGAAAGCGATTTTTATCTTTTGATTGGACAGAAATCAAGGAAATTTTTTGTACAATTCTACGCTAGCTTCCTATTTATTTCTCCTTGAAGAGACTTCAACAGTTACATAAAAGAAAAAGTATCCCCACCCTAAAAAAAAATAATAATAAAAATAGACCTGTGAGAAAAGTTAGATGAGGGGAATTTGAACTTGACACTAACGAACCCAATATTTAAAAATGGATTTAATTTATGATATAATTTAAATTAATTATTTTAAATGAAATAAAAAATAAATTCAAAAATTATTTGTCACACCGTTACAAAGAAAACGATAAGTGTTAGTAATTATTCTGTCCCAAAAGAAGGGCTTCGAGCGATTAATTAAATTATAGATGTCAACAATGACGACAACCTCCGGTGGACTCTAATTGCCCCATTCCACTTTTAATATTTTAATTACTGTCCCTTTATATCAAGCACCAGTGAAGTTTCAATATTTGTTAATTAGCAAAAGGGGCGTGGAAATTTTTACATGTTCACCCATCTCGAGCCACGCATGAAACAATACTTTAAAAACCATAGATAGCTATAATTAGCCAAGAGCTTAAAGAGCGCGGCTCGGCCCGGCTCCGCAGAGGAGAACAGTAACACCACCCAATTGGACAACGTAACTGATTTACAGCTCCAAATCCAGAGGCTAACTGTACCCTTTTGTTTATTCACTTCGAGGTTTTCACTTGTCACGAGGTTTGGGATCCTTGCCCACTTGAAATTACCAACATTAGCGATCCGTTTTTATAGAAAAACTTACCTAAATCGCGAAATCCACTAATAATACAAATAATTTTGCCTTTTGAGAATTCTTTTGTAATACAAATATTATATAATGAGGTTACAATTTGACTTTATTCGTTTATAAACTAAATTACAAACAAAATTTCTGTTTAGAAACATAAAATTCTGTTTGTAAAGTAATTTTTTTTTTTTAAAGTAAAACCCAATATGCTTCACTTAATTAGGTGCTAAAATTTTTCATTCCTTAATTACTTTTAACTATATTTAATTCATATTTATCTCGGCCAAATTAACTTTATTTTATGTTCATTTAAAATTTTATTTGATATTGTTAAAATTAAATTGATGACGTGACTATAATGGACTTTACTGTGATTAATTCAATGAAACTGTATTATAATTGGTTCATTTGTCATGCAAGGAGTATAAATGGTTGGCACTTACTGACAACCACTCCGACGCTTAAGTCAATAAGTTAAAGAGAAAGACGAATATAATTTTTAGATTTTAAAATATTGGTGCGAGAGAATAATGTACTTTTTGTTTCAGTGATCGTAAAATATGGATATAAATATAATATTTTCTGATAATCCAGCGATGATGTAGTTGGCTGGTTAGTAAGAAATTTTCATCAGCTAATTGATCGATAAATCCATAATAGCAGGCGTAAAGAGAATTTATTGTATTATATCTCTTAATAGTATAACTTTCTTATGGAGTCTCATTTTGAAGTCGAAAGGTGAGACTGTTCGATCTAAAGCGTTTGATTCTTTTTTTCTACCGGTGAGACTGTATATAAATTTATTAAATTATTGTCACATTACCTTATCTTATGATAGTAGTTTACTGTCTATTTTAAATGAATATTATATAGCATTATTATTAAATAAACATTTTATTGTTTATGTCTTAAAATTAATTTAAAGTATATATATATTTTTTTATGAAATTAGATTCGATTCAATTCATAAATATGATATTAGAGTTCAATTTTGTTTTGATGTTATGCCACTCAAAGATATTTTTAGAATGATTTGTATATAATTAGAATAATTTTATCTCTACAAGATACCTATAGAATGTATACAGATCAAATTTTATCATCAATTGTTGCCATATCCAGACTTTGCTTCTGTTATATTTTGTGGGGGAAGCCGACATGGAGTTAGTTTTTGGGCATGTGTCCTGTAGTTTTGGTTAGTGAATTATTTCAACCTGCAGACAAGGTGGATAAAAGAAGGACAACAAAGGACGTTGACGCTATTCTTTTTTTCTTTTTTTTTTTTTCTGTCTTAAATCAACGTCATAATTTCGTGAATGGCAATCTTGATATAACATGGAAAGCCAAGTCCTTGTTTGGCATCTAAGCTTAAAAAAAAAAAAAAAAAAAAAAAAAGTCTATTGTGACAGACACCCCGTTGCCCCCCCAACCCCTATATAATGATCTTCCCATGTTTCCTCCAACTTGTCCAGTCCTTTAACAGAGAACACTACCCATAGAAAGAGAGAGAGGAGGGAAAAAAAAAAAAAAAAAAAGGAAGAGAGAGTGAGAAGCAAAGAGATGACAACCACCATGAATCACAGCAAGGTTGATCAAGATCACATGGCTCTCATCTCTCAATTGTACCCTGGAGTATACACCCAAATGGTTCCCCAACAAGGTTTGTACTCCAACACAGACATTCTTGTATATACATGTGTGTGCGTCTTCTCTAACATCCTCTTTCTGATTGTCTTCTTCAGGCGAGACAAAGCCACGACGCAGGCGAAGGAAGAACAGAGGAGGAGAAAACGGAGTTCCTGGTCACAAGAAGAGGAAGCTCAGTGCTCATCAGGTTAATCTTCTTGAGGTGAATTTTGGTAATGAACATAAGCTGGAATCTGAGAGGAAAGACAAGCTTGCTTCAGAGCTTGGACTTGATCCCCGTCAAGTTGCTGTTTGGTTTCAGAACCGAAGGGCTCGTTGGAAGAACAAGAAGCTTGAAGAGGAGTACACTAAGTTGAAGACAGCCCATGAGAGTATTGTTGTTGAGAAATGCCACCTTGAATCTGAGGTTCATTTCTCTCTCTCTCTCTTTGATATTTTACTTCTTCGTTTTTTATTGATTTCCAAGAGATTTGATTACAAGTCTCTTGATCAAGTCCAAGATCTTACTACTATTTAGACTTCGAGAGTATTGAAAGAATCAAACTTAATCAAGTTTCAGGATCTTAACTCTTAAGCATAGTAGCAAATGGGTTCAAATTTTCTTCTTTAAATTAAAATTTCCTTCTGTTTCTTGGAAACCAATCAGAGAATAATGAAGTAATGGTACAGGCTATACTCTCGTTGCCATGCTTTTAGTTACTTTCTTACTAAAATAAAAACAGTAAACAACACGTAACCATTTCATTTCTCTAAAATAATAGCAAATAAGGATATTGCTGCCTAATTCCGTGATTTATGATACCATCTTTCCTTGCAGCCAATACCCTTCCATCTTTTTTTACTAGAAAAACATTTTTAAATATTTTAATTTTTTTTTTTTAACTTGCAAAGAGCTTTGGGGTTGAAGAAAGCTATGCCACGTTGTTGGGTCTAGGGTATAAAAAAAATCCTTGCATAAAAGTTAACAACATTGACTAGGAACAGAATACTGCCACTTCCTACCACAACAGATGTAACATTACAGAACCCAGTGTCCAAATGATCCAATCAACTAATGGAGTTGTCCTTTCCGTACAATGTTCTTTAAGGTCGCTTGGTCTTGGGCTTCTCAAGGCCCACTAGGGTGTCACTTGCTCCCACGTGGAATCCTGCACGCCATGTACGAAACTTGCATAAACAAAAAAGCCACTTCAATGCACAGAATCTCACACATACATACAAAATTTAAAGAATCTTTCTCTGTGCAGGTTTTGAAGCTCAAAGAGAAACTTTTAGAAGCAGAGAAAGAGATTCAACGATTAACAGAACGTGTTGATGGAGTTTCAAGTAATAGCTGTAGTTCCCTGTCTATGAAAGCCATGAACACACCATTTCTTGGAGAATTTGGAATAGAAGGATATGGGGATATTTTTTACATGCCAGAAATTAATTATATTCATGGCATGGAATGGGTTAATTTATATATGTAATAAAATAGCTTAATTTAAGCATATGTAGATAGTAATTAAGTAATAATTTAATGTAAATCTTCTCTTTATCTAGCCAGTACTTTAATAATTATTGAGGTGTTTTCATTTTTTTTATGAAATATTTAATATCTAGAGCAGTGAACTAATTCAGATTTGCGTTCGACATATTTTTAAAAGAAATAAAATATTTTTTTTTCAAAATTTAAAAGTATTTCATATTCAGAGTTAAATTTTAAGATTGCCTTTTTGACTGAAAGCTATAGCTAGCAAAAGCCTTGTTTTACAAAAGTTGATAGAGAACACGTTAGAATTGTTGCTTTCCAAGCTAGATTTTGTCAAACAATAATAATAAATAACAAGTAAACCTTATAGTATATCAAGTTAGAAATCTAAAATTTAAAGTTCTTATTTTTCTTTAAATTATTTAAAATATTATAAAATAAGATTTATAAGTGATGCATGTCCACTTCGTTTCGTATGGACTACGAATTTTGATTCCCAAACCCTAAGCATCTTTAAAAAATTGCAAGATGAATGGATAAGATCAGACAATGTGTGGATAAAAAAAAGAAAAAAAAAAAATATTGGTCATAGATGTAACTAGAATTTCGCATAAAGAAAGACTGTATTATAATTGGGAGACCAAATGAAAATGTCAAACATGTAAAGGGATGAAAGTAGTGGAAGGAAAGGTAGATGCCTTTAAATAAGGTTTTAAGTTCAAACATTGTGGGTGGAAAAATTTCACCGGAAAGCTCTCCGGCCTATTTGAGTTTGACAACAGCTCAACCCTAGTCTAATATCTAAAAAAAGAAAATGGTTATTAATAATATGGAAGATATGACTCAACTATACAAGTGATAAGGCCACAATAATTTTGGAAAAACATTTGCATGGACCTTATCTTCCTGTTAGTGACATGAGACTGATGAATATATGGGTGAATGAATTTTGTTTCTTTGAATAAGAATGTACTGCCAATTAATGTGTAGTGTCTCTAGTGCCCATGGGTATTTGGTATTGGTTTTGGTTTTGATTTTGGTTTTACACTAGTTGACAGGGAACACCTTCTTGTCTGGTGGCCTTTATATGAAATCTTAGTTCTAATGATGATGACATGTAGGAGATTGAGACATGTACCTCTTTCATTTGCTCAAAAAACGCAATCATGGGTTTCACACACAACAAACACTAGTTGTCAACAGTATGCATATGACTGGTTTTGGTGTTGTGGTTGGTTGGTTTTGGTGTTGTAGAGGTCATCTCTCTTAAAAGATGAAATGGGATGACGTAAATCCCTTGTTCTTAATCAGATGTTTCGGATTCGAATTCTGAATATGAAATATTTTTAAAAATTTGCACCTTAGTAAATATATCCGACGATTAATTTGAATTAAGAGAATCAGTGAATTTTAGACATACGATGATTTATAAAAAAAAAATTATTTAAATTTTATTAAAAATGTAATTTGATATTGTTAGAAATTTTATAATTAACACATGTTAAATTTAATTTTTAATATTTTAATTAATATAATTAAGAAGGTATTTTCGCTTCATCTTGGAGTTTGTATATATTTTGAAGGTTTCAGTTTTTTTTTTTTTCTATTTTAGTATGTATATGGCTAGGTTGAACTGTTATTTTGTTTTTGGGTTTACGGGTGCATCTTACTAAGTTTTTTCTGAAATTAAAATCAATAAAATTATTATTTTATTAAAAAAACTAAATCAGGTTTGATCAAAATTAGGATCAGATTAAATATTGAAGAAAATATATAATTCATTTATGATTGAACCCAAAAACAAAAATTCAAAATAAGATTTAGTATCGTATTTAGAAAATCCCATTTTAAATTCTCACTTATTTAAAATAAATAAAATGATAGTCAATGGCATAGTCCAGTCCAAAAACCATACAACTGCCGTACATGGATATATATATGTATATATATTTCAAAAGGTTAATAAATTTGAGTCAATAAAAAAACTCTTATCCTTAATAAAATTTAATTCATAAAAGAATTTCTATCTGTAGAATAAAATTTTAAAATAATGGAATTCATTTATTTTAAAAAAATTTATAATAAATTTTAAATTAATTTATATCCTTCGTTAACTTTATTATTTCTAAATTAAATATAAATATTTATTTTAAATAACAATAATTTTTATCACATTGAAAATATTTTTTAACACCATAATTAATTATTTTACAATATTTAAAATCTAAGTTTTACATAAACTTTTACTATTAAAAAATATAAATTAACATGGACTCTATTTTTAAAAGAATTAATAAAATAATATAATAAATTTCTTAATATCAATTATAAATTAATACTTAATATTAAATAAAAAATATTTATTAATTAAAAAATACAAGTAAATTTGAAATTAAAATTAAAAAAATAAAGGATAAAGAGAAAAAAACAGAATTCTTAAGGATTAATTAAGTAATTTTGATACAAAAAACTTTAAGTGAAATTACTTCTTAGAAAATCTTGATAATTCTAAATCTTTACCATTCTAATAAAATTTACTTTTAATTCAAAATCAATATTAAAAAAATTTTGAATTCTTATATTATAGTTTTACAAAACACAAAAATTAAAAAAAAAAAAATTAGTCATTTTAAATAAAGGGTTAATCATGAGATACTTATTGATATGGTCAGAAACTAGAACTGTGCTCTAATTGATTAGAATCTGCAAGAAAGAGAATATGAGGTAAGCAGACACTCCGATACTCAAGTCAGTATACTAGAAGATAAGACGAATGTAAAAAATTATTTAGAATTTGAGTAGTGTGAGAGGATAGCGTATCCTTACCTCCATGATCCTTTCTTTTTATACCGTAAAAAGATAGAAATAAATATAGTATTGTCTGATAGTCCGACGATGATGTGGCTGACTACTTGATAAGGGATATCGCCAGCTAATAGATCGGTGATCTCATGATTACAGGCATAATGGGAATATACTGGACTATGTCTGATAACGGTAACTTTGTATCGAGACTCGACCTATTCAGGGGAAGGCGAGTCTCTATAATAAACAGGATGTTAAGGCGTCCAAGTCTTTTTTTTCCTCAAGTGGAACTACATTACTCACCTATCATATCCTTTCTACGTGGATCTATTCTATGGTAACAGCTCATAGCTGTAATGACCCGAAAATCGGACCGCTACCGGCGCTAAAATTCAGATCGACTTAAAGTCGCCGAAACCCGTAATAAGCCTACTATACATCCTAGGTACCTGATGAAAATCCCATACATGATCATACACCATAACAAAAACTTAAAACATTCCATAAAACCAAACTCAACCTGTACATGTATCAAAACTGTAAACATAAAACCCATACTAGAGCCCTCATCAAATGCCCTAGTATGGTAAATATTACGTGTCTCAAACTTGGTTCAAACATAATTCATAATTAAAACTTTTACATAATGATCATGGTAATAGGGATTACAAAATAAAAACTGGGGCCAAGCACAATTCTAATCCATTACAATTTACATGTCCACATTATCCTATCACATTAGACTATACCAGCAACTATGCCGATTTCCCCGCGCTATCTTTGATCCTGCAAACCTGGGGTTAGGGGAAAATGATAAGCTACAAGAGCCTAGTGATGAGCAGAACATAAAAATAGTTTAATAAACATACACTCATATGAAATGCGTCACAACACAAACAATACACATCAAGATGGATGACATGTAGGAGATTGAGACATGGAACACCTTCTTGTCTGGTGGCCTTTATATGAAATCTTAGTTCTAATGATGATGACATGTAGGAGATTGAGACATGTATCTCTTTCATTTGCCCAAAAAACGCAATCATGGGTTTCACACACAACAAACACTAGTTGTCAACAGTATGCATATGACTGGTTTTGGTGTTGTGGTTGATTCGATTAAAAAATATATATTTTAAAAATATTATTTAATTCAACCGATCGTAATATCTAATATTAAATATTAAAATTAAAGGTAAGAGAAATGGGATAACGTAAATCCTTTATTCATATTTTGAATTCGAACTCTCGATACGAAATATTTTTAAAAATTTACATTTTAATAGATCTATCTGATGTGAATTTGAATTAAGAGAATCAGTGAATTTTGAACATAAAATGATTTATAAAAATATATATTATTTAAATTTTATTAAAAAAATGTAATTTGATTTTTTTAGAAATTTTATAATTAACACATGTTAAATTTAATTTTTAATATTTTAATTAATATAATTAAGAAGGTATTTTTGCTTCATCTTGGAGTTTGTATGTATTTTGAAGGTTTCAGTTTTTTTCTATTTTAGTATGTATATGGCTAGGTTGAACTGTTATTTTGTTTTTGGGTTTACGGGTGCATCTTACTAAGTTTTTTCTGAAATTAAAATCAATAAAATTATTATTTTATTAAAAAAACTAAATCAGGTTTGATCAAAATTAGGATCAGATTAAATATTGAAGAAAATATATAATTCATTTATGATTGAACCCAAAAACAAAAATTCAAAATAAGATTTAGTATCGTATTTAGAAAATCCCATTTTAAATTCTCACTTATTTAAAATAAATAAAATGATTGTCAATTGCATAGTCCAGTCCAAAAACCATACAACTGCTGTACATGGATATATATATATATATATTTTCAAAAGGTTAATAAATTTGAGTCAATAGAAAAACTCTTATCCTTATTTCGAATGTATTTATTGCAAAAAAATTTAGTAAAAGAATTTCTTTCTTTAGAATAAAATTTTAAAATAATGGAATTCATTTATTTTAAACAAATTTATAATAAATTTTAAATTAATTTATATCCTTCATTATCTTTATTATTTCTAAATTAAATATAAATATTTATTTTAAATAACAATAATTTTTATCACGTTGAAAATATTTTTTAACACTAATTAATAATTTTACAATATTTAAAATCTAAGTTTTACATAAATTTTTACTATTAAAAAATATAAATTAACATGGACTCTATTTTTTAAAAAACTAATAAAATAATATAATAAATTTCTTAATATCAATTATAAATTAATATTTAATATTAAATAAAAAACAGTTATTAATTAAAAAATACAAGTAAATTTGAAATTAAAATTAAAAAAATAAAAGATAAAGAAAAAATATAGAGTTCTTAAAGATTAATTAAGTAATTTTGATAAAAAATTTTTTAAGTGAAATCACTTCTTGCAAAATCTTAATAATTCTAAATCTTGACGATTCTAATAAGATTTATTTATAATTTAAAATTAATATTAAAAAAATTAAATTCTTATATTATAGTTTTATGAAACACAAAAATTAAAAAAAAAATCATTTAAATTATCTAAAGATTAGTTATCTTGAATAAAGGGTTAATCTTGAGATACTTATTAATATGGCCAGAAAATAGAATTGCGTTGTAATTAGTTAGAATCTGCAAGAAAGCGAACGTGAGATGGACAGCCACTCCAACGTTCAAATATTGAAGGATAAGACGAATGTAAAAAATTGTTTAGAACTTGAGTAGTGTGAGAGGATAGCATACCTTTACCTTTATGATACTTCTCTTTTTATACTGTAAAAAGATGGAGATAAATATAATATTGTTTGATAGTCTGGCCATGATGTAGCTAATTGCTTGATAAGAGATATCACCAGCTAATAGATCGGTGATACTATGATTACATGTATAATGGGGATAGGGCTATGCAATCGGTCGATTCGGTTCGGTTCCGAACCGAACCGAACCGAAAAAACCAAAAACCGAAGTGTTAAAATTTTAAAAACTGAAAAAACCGATTATGAATATATAACCGAATCGAATCGAACCGATAAAAATCGGTTCGGTTCGGTTCAAACCGAAATCTGCAATTTTTTTTTAATTTTCTATTTCTAATTTCAACAAATAATTCAATACATATTTCACACAAATTTATCAATAAATAAATCCAATTCTTCAACCAGATTCAACATCAATAACCCAATTCTTCAACAAGATTCAAAACCCAATTCTTCAACAAGATTCAAAACCCAATTCTTCAACAAGATTTCCATTATGAATATATAACCCAATAAGCAGATTCATTGTTTAACAATACAACAAAAATCATACCTCAATAAAAGAGGACAGACAGTCGGCGATCGGCGACGACACTCAGCAAATCAATAGGAAGGGAGGAAAAGAGATCGATGGGAGCGAGCGGTTCGTGACTTTATTTAGCATATCGACGGGCGGCGGCACTGAGCAAATCAATGGGAGGGAGGGAAAGAGATCGATGGGAGCGACAGATCGACGGGCGGCGACACTCAGCAAATCAATAGGGAGGGAGGGAAAGAGATCGATAGAGAGCGAGCCGTTCGTGACTTCGTTCAGCAGATCGACAGGAAGAGGTTGACGGTTGACATCAACGGAAAAGAGAGAGAGATTAATGGGAATGGGATTCGATGATTGTGAGTGAATAGGGTTTAATTTAGACTGTGAGTGAATAGGGTTTCGGGCTGGGGGAATCAGGAATGGGGAGGAGAATGGGAAGTAGAATGGGGAGGAGAATGGGGAGGAGAATACCTGGGGGATGGAGAGCTTGGGGTGCTGAATCAAGAATGGGGGAAGAAAATGGGGAGGAGAATGCCTGGGGGATGGAAAGCTTGGGGGATGGAGAGCTTCGGGTGCTGGGTTAAGTAAGAAAGGGGGAGGGCTTGGGTTTGGGTTGGACCTGACCATTAAATCGGTTATTTCGGTTTGATCGGTTATTTAACATGTTTGAACCGAACCGAACCGAAAACCGAATAATTTTAAATATATTAACCGAACCAAACCGACCATCCTGACTAACCGAACCGATAAACCGAAATCAACCGGTTCGGTTCGGTTTTTCGGTTTAGACCGAGAAATGCTCTCCCCTAAATGGGGATACACTGGATTGTGTCTGATAACGGTAACTTTGTGCCGAAACTTGACCTATCCAGAGAAGGGCGAGTTTCTATAATAAACAGAGTGTTAAGGTGGTCCGGTCTTTTTTTCCTCAGGTGAGACTGCGTTACTCACCTATCAAATCCTTTCTGCTTGAATATGAACAAATATCTCGTTAATTTGTTATTGATAAAATTTTCTCAAATTACAGATATTCCAAGAATGAGGAATGATTTGACCATCTAGTTTGGCCAGCTTATAAGACCCTGGATTAATGACCTTCGAGACCTTAAATAGTCCATTTCAGTTCTCCCCCAACTTACCAGACCCAGTACTACCACTTGTTACGACTGTTCTTTTAAGAACTAGATCCCCTACATTAAAAGCACGTGGTCTAACCTTACTATTGACTATTCTAAATATTTTATTTCTGTAAATTTCCATTTTGATTGCGGCCTTTTCCCGTAAGAATTCGGTTTGGTCCAAATTGTATTGTATTTTTTTAGGATTTCCTGAAATTTCAGGGTGTTGTGTCCTGAAACTGCTAACTTGGATTTCCATGAGAATGACTGCCTCAACCTTATACACAGGAGAAAAGGGCGTTTCTCCTGTGGCTATCCTGTATGCTCATAGTATGTGAGGTAACTCCTCAGTCCAGTTGCCCTTGACTTGGTCTAGCCTTTTCTTTAGTCCTTGTATAATAGTCCTGTTTGTTATCTCGGTAATTCCATTGGTCTAGAAGTGATAGATTGAGCTAAATCTCAATTCAATCTCCCACTTCCTACAAAAGTCTTTAAACCTGAAGATTGCAAACTGAATTCTATTATCGGTGATCATTACCTTTAGGATTTCAAACCGAGTGAAGATGTTTTTGCTGATAGAGGAAATTGCATGTTGGGTGGTGACAGACTGCACAGTCTCAGTCTTGTAACGACCCGGAATCCGGACCGCTACCGGCACTAGGATCCAGATCGGCTTAAGGCCGCCGGGACCCGTAGCAAGCCAAACATTCATCCTGTAAACCTGTTTAATCCCATACATGATCAACACATACATAAAATTTTGAACTTTTCTTTTCATTCATTTACCAAACTCAACCTGTGCATGCACTATTCATAAACATAATCATCAACCCCACACTGGAGTCTTCATTAAATGCTCTAATGGGGTAACATATCATAACTAAAGTTTGGTTTACAAAACAATGATAAAACATTATTCAAGACCATGTATAAAGGGATTAACAACATACTAGGGTCAAGCACAATTCTATCCTCAATAACACCATTACATTACATAACTGTTTAACTCTACTCATTACATTACCGTACTAAACATTACATTTCAACATTTATCATGTCCACCACTAGCTATTACATGACCATAACTTTACTCTAGCTGACCTCCTAATCTATCCCGTACCTGCAAACCTGGGGATTAAGGGAGTGGGGTGAGCTACTAGAGCCCAGTGAGCAGAATAATAAAACATTATATTTAAAACATATGATATCGTGGAATGCATCACATCACAGACAAATCACATCAAGGATGAACTTGTCACCAATAGCCCACTACACATTCCAATAGTGCCAGGGGCGTAGACTGGGCCTTACTGGTCTTTCTCTTACATTACATAACATAACATTCCAATATGCCAGGGGCGTAGAATGGGCCTCACTGGTCTTTCTCTTACACAGTGCCAGGGGCGTAGAATGGGCCTCACTGGTCTTCCATACCGTATCACATCATATCATAACATAGTGCGAGCTAAAGGATCATCCAACATTCATCCACATCAACAACATATTATGCAATGCAACATATTCGTGAATTCTAATGCAAGCACCCTAGTATATCTCATGGCATTCATGATGCGTGAATCATGTCAAGAACTGATTTATTTATTTAAAAGCATAAAGAGTTATTCCACTCACCTTAGGCTAGCTCTGACAAGACACTGAAGCAGCTGACTCACTGCTGGGGTCCTCGGTTCCTCAGGTCCGAACCTACACAGATGGACTCAAATGAGGGACTAAACATTCATGAACATGACTCTAACATACTCCCCAAAAACCCCCTAAAACACCTTAAAAACAATCACATAAATCATGCAAAGGAAGGCTGAACAGGGCACTTTCGGCAGCAGGTTTGGCGGCCGAAAGTCCCTCCAGAGCCGAAAGTCATGCACCTTCGGCGGCACTTTCGGCGGCCGAAGGTTCTCTCCAGAGACGAAACTCATGTATGTTCGGGGCACCTTCGGCGGCCGAAAATCCCTTTCAGAGTCGAAAGTCAACTTTCGGGGGCAGGGTTCGGCAGCCAAAGGCTTGCCTCCACAGGCAGGTTCGGCGGCCGAAAGTCCCTTCGGCTGCCGAACCTGAGTTCTTCCAAAGGGTAGAACTCAGCCTCTTTCATGCACAAAAGCCTCCCAACTCAAATCAAACATGCATTTACCTATTCTACAACATGCAAACTCAAGCCAACAAGCACATAGGGGTCTCAAACTAACTTAAACCCCAACCAAAGCACATCAAACATACACATACAACCCATATTGTCCATAAACACAACATAAACCCAAAAACTCAACATAAACCTATACATGCATTTCTACCCCAAGAAACTTCATGAAACTCAACTAAAATATGAAAAGTATGGGTCTACTCTTACCTCTTGAAGATCGAGAGGGAAGACGATCCAACTCGGAGATGGGGGAGATCTCGCTCCTTTGGTCTCCAAGTCACCAACTTCACTCTTTTTGCTCAAATAACTTCAAACCAAGATAAAACTTGTTAATACATGAAAGATTGAAGGAAAAACATCAAAAACGACCATGGGAGGGCATGGACTCACCGTTGGTCAAAAATGGGGAGAAAGCTCGCCCATTTCGGCCATGAAGCCCTTTTATAGGGGCTGCCAGACCACCTTTCGGCAGCCTAAAGTGCCTCCGAAACTCATGCAAGTTCGGCGGCCGAACATGAGGTTCGGCGACCGAACCTTTGCCTCTTTCAGAAGCCTAACTTGCCCCCCTAAACCATCCAATGTTCGGCGGCCGAACTTGAGGTTCAGCGGCCGAACCTGGAAATGCCTCCATAGTCTATTTCATTCAAAACTCAATTCCTTTCTTACTTAAAACCATCAAATACATTAAAACATTTTATGAAAACATGATTTTGCCCTTCTAGAGGTTTTCGACACTCGAGATTCCACCGGACGGTAGGAATTTCGATACCAAAGTCTAGCCGGGTATTACATTCTTTCCCCCTTAAGAACATTCGTCCCCGAATGTTCACCAAACAAACATAGCATGGCATAACACATGAAGATACATACCAAACACACAAAACACTCACCTTAGAAGAGATGAGGATATTGCTAGAGCATGGACTCCCGTGTCTCCCAGGTACACTCTTCGATGTTGTGGTGATTCCAAAGGACTTTCACCATCGGGATTTCCTTGTTCCTTAGCTTTCTGATCTGGGTGTCTATGATCCGTACTGGCTGCTCAACATAGGTGAGATCTTCTTGGATCTCCACATCAGGTTCACTAAGAACCTTGCCCGGATCTGACACGAATTTCCTCAAAATAGAAACATGGAAAACCGGATGGATTCTTTCCATAGAAGCAGGTAAATCTAGCTTATACGATACATTTCCGACCTTCTACAAGATCTCAAAGGGTCCGATGTACTATGGAGCTAGCTTACCTTTCTTCCCAAACCGAATCACCCCTTTCATCGGAGACACCTTGAGCAATACCAAATCCCCCTCCTGAAATTCCACCTGCCTTCTGCGGACATCTGCATAACTCTTTTGCCTGCTCACAACAGTCTTGATCCTTTCTCTGATTATGGGCACCACTGTGCTGGAAATCTCTACTAACTCAGGCCCTGCTAAGGCCCTTTCTCCAACTTCCTCCCAGCAAACAGGTGACCTGCACTTCCTTCCATACAAAGCCTCATATGAAGCCATCCCTATGCTACCATGATGGCTGTTATTGTAGGCAAACTCCACCAGAGGTAGATGCTGCCTCTAAGAACCGCTAAAATCCAGCACACACATTCTGAGCATATCTTCTATAGTCTGGATGGTCCTCTCTGACTGTCCGTCAGTCTGTGGATGGAAAGCAGTGCTAAAATCCAACCTGGTACCCATAGCATTTTGTAGACCCCGCCAAAACCTGGAGGTGAACTGGGGTCCTCTATCAGACACTATTGAAACAGGAACCCCATGCAACCTGACAACCTCATCAACATACACCTGCACCAACTTGTCCACAGAATAGCCACTCCTGACAAGGATGAAGTGAGCAGATTTGGTCAGTCTGTCCACAATCACCCATATGGAGTCCAATCTGTTGGACGCTGCCGGTAACCCCACCACGAAGTCGATAGCTATATTCTCCCATTTCCACTCTGGAATAGGTAGTGGGTTAAGCATTCCAGCCGGCTTCTGATGTTCCAGCTTCACCTTCTGACAAACTTCGCAGGCTGACACGAACTGTGCCACTTCTCTCTTCATAGCTGGCCACCAATAAACTCTCTTCAGATCTTGATATATTTTGGTGGCTCCAGGGTGAATACTGTATCTGGCATTATGAGCCTCTCTCATAATGTCTTCCTTCAGACCCACGTCATCTGGTACACACAATCTATTCTCATAGCGGAGGATCCCCTTGCTGTCAAACCTGAACTCTTCGTTCTTGCCTGACTGAACAGTCCTGGCAATCTTCACTAATTCTGGGTCCTCGTGCTGTTTTTGAGTTACCTGCTCCAGAAATACAGGTGTTACTCTCATCTAGGCTATCAAAGCACCTGTACCAGACAACTCCAACTGCAAACCTTCATTAAGGAGCTTGAAGAACTCCCTCACCACTGGCCTCCTCTCTGCTGAAATATGGGACAAACTGCCAAGTGATTTTCGGCTTAAGGCATCTGCCACAACATTCGCCTTACCCGGATGGTATTGGATCTTGCAATCATAGTCACTAAGCAGTTCCACCCATCTTCTCTGCCTTAGGTTCAACTCTCTCTAACTTAAGATGTACTGCAGGCTCTTATGATCTGTGAAGATCTCACATTTTACCCCGTAAAGATAGTGCCTCCACATCTTGAGTGCAAAGATTACAACTGCTATCTCTAGGTCATGTGTAGGGTAATCCAACTGCAAACCTTCATTAAGGAGCTCGAAGAACTCCCTCACCACTGGCCTCCTCTCTGCTGAAATATGGGACAAACTGCCAAGTGATTTTCGGCTTAAGGCATCTGCCACAACATTCGCCTTACCCGGATGGTATTGGATCTTGCAATCATAGTCACTAAGCAGTTCCACCCATCTTCTCTGCCTTAGGTTCAACTCTCTCTAACTTAAGATGTACTGCAGGCTCTTATGATCTGTGAAGATCTCACATTTTACCCCGTAAAGATAGTGCCTCCACATCTTGAGTGCAAAGATTACAACTGCTATCTCTAGGTCATTGTAATACCCGGCTAGAGTCCGGCACCGGAATTCCTGTTGTTTAGCGGAATCCGGGGTGTCGGAATTCTATAAAAAGGTAGGATTTATGTTTTACTAAGTGGTGTGATGTGTGTTGATGTTTTAAGGTTAATGGAAGTGAGTTTTGAGTTGAAATAACCTAAGGCAGTTGAGCCAAGTTCGGCCGCCGAAGGTAAGTTCGGCCGCCGAAAATGCCCAATGTTCGGCTTCCGAAGTTCAAGTTCGGCCCCCGAACGTTGCATGGTCTTGCATGTGATTGGGCAGCCGAAGATGAGTTGGCCAGCCAGCTGAGTCATGCATTTTGACAGATGTTGGCCTCAGATTCTTGCCATGGAATAGGCCACGTCTCTCATGACTAATCTGCAAATAATATTGAGCTGCTCATACAGAAGATTGAAGGTTGTTTTGTCAAAGGTTTTGAAAGTTTGAGAATTTGAGAGTTTGAGAAGAGTTGGTCCGTTTCCCTTGTTCAGAGTGTTCATCTTCTTGTTATAGGAGGTAAGTGATGCTCTTGAACATGTTTTTATGTTTTCTAAAGGTTTTATGGGGATAAAGGAAAGAGATGCATGCTAGGTTATTAATGATAGTTTTGATGATTTATGCATGTATACATGTTTATGTCTTATGTTTGATTTGGTTGTTGGGGTTATTAGATAGTTTTGGACCCCTGTGAACATATACTTGAGTATATGTGTGTGGAATAGTTGAAGTATGCATGTTTTGAGAAGTTGAAGGGAAGAAGGAGATGGTTTGCCGGTGAAGCTGAGTTCTGGATGAACTCAGGTTCGGCAGCCGAAGGTTCATTCGGCCGCCGAACCTCCTGCATGGTGGCTTGGTTGCCACAGCTTGCCCCCGAGTGTTTTTGCATGTTCGGCTCTGTTTGGGGGATTCGGCCGCCGAAGGTGCCGCCGAAGGTGCTTGAGTTTCGTCTCTGGAGAGGACATTCGGCCGCCGAACCTGCCGCCGAAAGTGTTCTGTCCAGCTTTTCTTTTGTATGTTTTGCATGAGCGTTAGAGTAAGATTAAGGGGATTCTTGGGTAGTTCATTTCAGGTAGTTTGGTCCCTCATTTAAGTCTTTATGTGTTTATACAGACCAGAGGAACCAGAGAGAGCACCAGTGAGTACTGCTCCAGAGTTTACTGAACCTGCAGAGTCAGTCCAGAGCCAGAGGTGAGTGGAACTAAACTTAGTGCTTTTAATGACACAATGGAATGTTTTAGCATATCTCATGCATCATGATTATGCAAATAGGTTGACTGCATTAGTATTCACGAATATGGTACATTGCATTATTAATTGTTGGTGTGAGTAAATGCTGAATGATCCAATAGTCTCTGAGCTAAGACCAGGAGCCTTTGACTACGCCCTGGCAGGTATAGTAAAGACCAGGAGCCTTTGACTACGCCCTGGCAATGGTAAGTACAGAGGTGTTATACACATATACATATATGACAGGAAGACCAGGTGCTCGATTCTACGCCCTGGCATGGAAGTTACTGAGGCTATGTGGTGACAGGTTTACTCTTGATGTGGCTTGTCTGTGTTATGACGCATTTCATAAGATCATATATTATGACTGATTTTATTATTCTACTCACTGGGCTATAGAGCTCATCCCACTCCCTTAATCCCAGTCTTGCAGGATTCAGTGTACAGTGTACAGGGACAGTCCAGCAGAGTACAGAAAGAGTAAAGAGATTTGTAATAGCTTAGAGTGGACATGTAATATTAAAGAGATGTAATAGTTGTGTATAAAGTTAGAAATGTGCTTGACTTAGTAATGTATGTTTTATACATGATCTGTATATGTGTATATGTTTTACTGTATGTGAAAAATCAGGCTTAACAGGTATGACTTACCCATCTAGAGCAAGCTCTAGTCAGGGGTACAGAGTACAGAGTACAGAGTACAGAGTACAGAGTACAGAGTACAGAGATAGTGCATGCACAGGTTAAGCCTTGGTTCAGAAAAGAGTTTTTTACTTTCACAGAAAATGTATGATCATGTATGAAATTTACAGGTACACAGAGAGTATAGCAGGCTTGCTACGGGTTCTGGCGGCCTTAAGCCGACCTGAATCCTAGCGCCGGTGACGGTCCATTTTAGGGTCGTTACAGATTGGTATCAGAGCCCTAGGTTCATATGATCGGACCTATAGAGAGAGTGTCGGGCTCATAGAGATTAGAGTTGGTCAAGCACAATAGGAATCATGTCCACTAGGATAGGATGTTGAGTCCTGTCTTTTTGATGCTATGAGATGCATATGCATGTGTTTTGCTGAGTAAGATATATGTGTTTATGTGCTGATATGCTAATGTGTTGATTGTACAGAGAGTTAAGATGCGAGGAACTCGTCGATCAGCTCGATTGACTGGAGTCCCATCAGATAGTGAGGGAGTAGCTGCTCGTCCTCCTGCATTGCCAAGGGCAAGGTCGCAAAGATCTAGCAGGGAAGGCATGTCAATAGACCCTAGAAGGTCTGTAGACGAGAGCAGAAGAGGGGTAGTTAGAGGAGGTGGATCAGAAGAAGTGAGGGAGGCCATGGAGACTGATCCGTCTATGGATGAAGGTATGGGAGAATCCGAGGGAGGCGTTCAGGCCTCAGGTTATGGTTATCCATCCTTGTTTCAAGATCCAGAGTATCCGATGGAGGGTATGTCGGACTACTCTCGTTTTGACCCATATCCTACATACATGCCATATATGCTATATCCTCACTATTACCCATCATATCCACCATATCCTATGTATCCATCTTCCCCTATTCATCCAAGTACAGCACACCCAGAACTAAATGAACCAGCACCTCCACCACCACCAACAGAACCAGTAGCCCCTGTTGCCCAAATTTTTCCATCTAGTTCATCTGGAAGTAAGGTAAAGATGACTGAGTACCTTAAATTGGATGCTCCTAAGTTTACTACAGGAGATGATCCATTTGAGTACCTGAGATTTGTGAAGATGATCACTGATGAGTTGGGTGCAGATGATAGTAGAGCCATTGAAATGGCGGGGTTTACACTGAAGTGTAAGAAGGCTCGGGAATGGTTTAAGAACTATATAGAGCCCAGAATGAACAGTATGTCGTGGGGAGAGTTCGCTAATGAGTTTGCAGGGTGGGCTTTTCCTGATAGTTCCAGAGAGATGAAGATAATTGAGTTTGAACAGTTGAGACAAACAGATGAGATGACTGTTGATGAGTTCACAGATAAGTTCCTAGATCTGCTTCAGTACGTGGGTCAGGCTTATGATACTGATCAGAAGAAGGCGAGGAGATATACCATGAGACTTCATCCTAGGTATTCTTCTTTGATCCTTCCAGCAGAAAAGGAGAGTTTTCACTCTATTATAGATGCAGCCAGGAAGATGGAAGCTAGTGCCAATATTCAGAAACAGTCAAAGGCACAGACTTCGGGTTCTAAGGCCCCCAGTTCAGGTTCTACAGACAGTAAGAGATGGGATAGAGCTAGAGGAACAAGGAAAGGGTTCTGGAGTAAAGTCAAGTCAGGTCTGGGAATGGGTAGTGGCTCAAGCTCTGGCACAGCTGTTGCAGCATGTAGGAGATGTGGGAGACCACACAGAGGAACTTGTCAGTTGGGATCTACAGCTTGTTTTAGATGTGGACAGGAAGGGCATATTGCTCGAGAGTGTCCTCAGGTGACTTTTGTGGCACCTTCCCAGCAGATGAGTTCAGGCAGTGTAGCACAGCCAGTAGGGCAGCCAGTGGCTTCAGCTATACCTCAGGGTAGTGGTAGAGGTAGAGGGAGAGGGGCAGCCTCTACTTCAGCAGCAGGTTCCCGAGGTGGAAATCCTGTAGCCCCAGCGCGGATTTTCACTATGACTCAGGAGGAGGCTAATACATCGAACACAGTGGTGTCAGGTAATCTCATCATTGGGTGTTCTGATGTGTATGCTTTGATGGACCCCGGTGCTTCTCATTCCTTTGTTGCTTCGAGAGCCATAGAGAGGTTGGGTTTGATCAGTTCTGAGTTAGAGTATCCTCTCTGGGTCAGTGGACCCAAATGTGACCCATCAGTGGCAGTGTTAGTCTGTCGTTTCAGTCCAGTGTTCATAGAGGGTAGATACCTTCCAGCTGACCTTGTGGTTCTAGATTTGACGGATTTTGATGTCATTCTAGGGATGGATTGGTTATCTACCTATGGTGCTACCTTGGACTGTAGAGAGAAGATAGTGAGTTTCAGAGACCAGGATGGGTCAGAGTGTGTCTTCAGAGGAGACAGGAGAGGTACACCCAGAGGTATGATTTCAGCCCTTCAGGCTCGTCGTTTGCTTAGGAGGGGTTGTCAGGGGTTTCTAGCTCATGTGAGAGAGCTAGACAGTCAGGTTAGGGAACCAGCCGCAGTACCAGTAGTTCACGAGTTTCTTGATGTTTTTCTAGACGAACTTCCAGGACTACCACCTGGTAGGGAGATAGAGTTTGAAATAGAATTGCTGCCTGATACCAGACCTATCTCTATTCCTCCCTACAGGATGGCGCCAGCAGAGTTAAAAGAGTTAAAAGAACAGTTACAGGACTTGGTAGATAAGGGTTTCATCCGCCCTAGTACCTCACCTTGGGGTGCTCCAGTACTTTTTGTCAGAAAGAAGGATGGATCCCTCAGACTTTGTATTGACTACAGACAGTTAAACAAGGTCACTACCAAGAATAGGTATCCTCTACCTCGGATTGATGATCTGTTTGACCAGCTAGCTGGAGCAGGTTGTTTCTCTAAAATAGATCTGAGATCCGGATATCATCAGTTGAGAGTCAGAGAGGCAGATGTGCCTAAGACAGCATTCAGAACCAGATATGGGCACTATGAGTTCTTAGTGATGCCGTTCGGGTTAACTAATGCCCCTGCAACATTCATGGATCTCATGAATAGAGTTTTCAGCGAGTTTCTGGATCACTTTGTGATTGTTTTTATTGATGACATCTTAGTGTATTCCAGAAATGCAGAGGAGCATGCCCATCATCTGCGGATAGTTTTTCAGACACTGAGAGAGCATGGTTTGTATGCCAAATTCTCTAAGTGTGAATTTTGGTTGAGGAGCATTTCTTTCTTGGGACATGTGGTGTCAGCAGATGGTATTGAGGTAGATCCCAAGAAGATAGAGGCTGTAGCTAACTGGCCCAGACCCACTACAGTGACTGAGATTAAAAGCTTTCTGGGACTGGCAGGTTACTACAGGAGGTTCGTACAGAACTTCTCAAAGATAGCAGCTCCTATGACCAAAATGACTCAGAAGAACCAGAAGTTTATCTGGTCAGACCAGTGTGAAGAGAGCTTTGAGGAGCTCAAGAGAAGATTGACTACAGCACCAGTGCTAGCTCTGCCAGTTAGTGACAAGGATTTCACAGTGTTCTGTGATGTGTCTCGAGTGGGATTGGGTTGTGTTCTGATGCAGCAGGATAGGGTGATTGCTTATGCTTCCAGACAGTTAAAGAAGCACGAGTTGAATTACCCCACCCATGACCTTGAGATGGCAGCAGTTATCTTTGCACTCAAGATGTGGAGGCATTACCTCTACGGGGTGAAATGCGAGATCTTCACTGATCACAAGAGTTTACAGTACATCTTAAGCCAGAGAGAACTGAATTTGAGGCAGAGAAGATGGGTAGAATTGCTTAGTGATTATGATTGTAAGATCCAATATCATCCGGGTAAGGCGAATGTTGTGGCAGACGCCTTAAGTCGGAAGTCACTAGGCAGTTTATCTCATATAGCAGCAGAGCGGAGACCAGTAGTGATGGAGCTTTACAAGCTCATCGAGGAGGGGTTACAGCTAGAGTTGTCTGGTACAGGTGCGTTGATAGCACAGATGAGAGTGACACCAGTGTTTCTGGAGCAGATAGCACAGAGACAACACGAGGACCCTGAGTTGATGAAAATTGCCAGGACTGTTCAGTCAGGCAATAGTGCAGAGTTCAGATTTGATAGCAAAGGGATCCTTCGTTTTGGAAGTCGACTTTGTGTACCAGATAATAGCAGTCTGAAGGAAGACATTATGAGGGAAGCTCATAATGCAAGGTATAGTGTTCACCCAGGAGCCACCAAGATGTATCGAGACCTAAAGAGAGTGTATTGGTGGCCAGCCATGAAAAAGGGAGTGGCGTAGTTTGTGACAGCCTGTGAGACTTGTCAGAGGGTGAAGTTAGAACATCAGAAGCCGGCTGGAATGCTTAACCCACTGCCGATTCCAGAATGGAAATGGGAAAACATAGCTATGGATTTTGTAGTGGGCTTACCAGCAGCGTCCAACAGGATAGACTCTATATGGGTAATTGTGGACAGACTCACGAAATCTGCTCATTTCATTCCAGTTAGGAGTAACTATTCTGTGGATAAGTTGGCACAGGTTTATCTGGATGAGATAGTGAGATTGCATGGAGTCCCAGTGTCTATCGTTTCAGACAGAGGACCTCAGTTTACCTCCAGATTCTGGCGAAGTTTGCAGAGTGCTATGGGCACAAGATTAGAGTTTAGTACTGCTTTCCACCCACAAAGTGATGGACAGTCAGAGAGGACCATCCAGACCATAGAGGACATGCTCAGAATGTGTGTGTTAGACTTTGGCGGTTCTTGGAGGCAGCATCTACCTTTGGTAGAGTTTGCCTACAATAATAGTCATCATGCTAGCATTGGGATGGCTCCTTATGAAGCATTATATGGGAGGAAGTGTAGATCACCTGTTTGCTGGGAAGAGGTAGGAGAGAAAGCTCTTGCCGGACCAGAGTTGATAGAAATTACCCGGAAAACAGTGCCAGTAATCCGAGAGAGAATCAGAATAGCACACAGTAGACAGAAAAGCTACGCAGACGTTCGCAGGAAACTCTTAGAGTTTCAGGAGGGAGATTGGGTATTGCTAAAAGTGTCTCCAATGAAAGGAGTGGTTCGTTTTGGGAAGAAGGGTAAATTAGCTCCACGATACATTGGACCCTTTGAGATTTTACTGAGGATCGGAAATGTATAATATAAGCTAGATTTACCTACTTCTATGGAGAGGATTCACCCGGTGTTTCATGTTTCTATGCTACGGAAATTTGTGTCAGATCCGGATCAGGTTATTAGTGTGCCTGATGTGGAGATTCTAGGGGATCTCACTTATGTAGAGCAGCCAGTACGGATTCTGGATACACAGATCAGACAGCTAAGGAACAAGGAGATTCCGATAGTGAAAGTTTTGTGGAACCACCATAATCTAGAAGAGTGCACATGGGAGACGCGATAGTCTATGCTCCAGCAGTATCCACATCTGTTTTGAGGTGAGTTTCCTCCTTTATTTATGTGTTTTAGGAACATCCGAGGACGAATGTTCTTAAGGGGGAGAGAATGTAATACCCGGCTAGAGTCCGGCACCGGAATTCCTGTTGTTTAGCGGAATCTGGGGTGTCGGAATTCTATAAAAAGGTAGGATTTATGTTTTACTAAGTGGTGTGATGTGTGTTGATGTTTTAAGGTTAATGGAAGTGAGTTTTGAGTTGAAATAACCTAAGGCAGTTGAGCCAAGTTCGGCCGCCGAAGGTAAGTTCGGCCGCCGAAAATGCCCAATGTTCGGCTTCCGAAGTTCAAGTTCGGCCCCCGAACGTTGCATGGTCTTGCATGTGATTGGGCAGTCGAAGATGAGTTGGCCAGCTAGCTGAGTCATGCATTTTGACAGATGTTGGCCTCAGATTCTTGCCATGGAATAGGCCACGTCTCTCATGACAAATCTGCAAATAATATTGAGCTGCTCATACAGAAGATTGAAGGTTGTTTTGTCAAAGGTTTTGAAAGTTTGAGAATTTGAGAGTTTGAGAAGAGTTGGTCCGTTTCCCTTGTTCAGAGTGTTCATCTTCTTGTTATAGGAGGTAAGTGATGCTCTTGAACATGTTTTTATGTTTTCTAAAGGTTTTATGGGGATAAAGGAAAGAGATGCATGCTAGGTTATTAATGATAGTTTTGATGATTTATGCATGTATACATGTTTATGTCTTATGTTTGATTTGGTTGTTGGGGTTATTAGATAGTTTTGGACCCCTGTGAACATATACTTGAGTATATGTGTGTGGAATAGTTGAAGTATGCATGTTTTGAGAAGTTGAAGGGAAGAAGGAGATGGTTTGCCGGTGAAGCTGAGTTCTGGATGAACTCAGGTTCGGCAGCCGAAGGTTCATTCGGCCGCCGAACCTCCTGCATGGTGGCTTGGTTGCCACAGCTTGCCCCCGAGTGTTTTTGCATGTTCGGCTCTGTTTGGGGGATTCGGCCGCCGAAGGTGCCGCCGAAGGTGCTTGAGTTTCGTCTCTGGAGAGGACATTCGGCCGCCGAACCTGCCGCCGAAAGTGTTCTGTCCAGCTTTTCTTTTGTATGTTTTGCATGAGCGTTAGAGTAAGATTAAGGGGATTCTTGGGTAGTTCATTTCAGGTAGTTTGGTCCCTCATTTAAGTCTTTATGTGTTTATACAGACCAGAGGAACCAGAGAGAGCAGCAGTGAGTACTGCTCCAGAGTTTACTGAACCTGCAGAGTCAGTTCAGAGCCAGAGGTGAGTGGAACTAAACTTAGTGCTTTTAATGACACAATGGAATGTTTTAGCATATCTCATGCATCATGATTATGCAAATAGGTTGACTGCATTAGTATTCACGAATATGGTGCATTGCATTATTAATTGTTGGTGTGAGTAAATGCTGAATGATCCAATAGTCTCTGAGCTAAGACCAGGAGCCTTTGACTACGCCCTGGCAGGTATAGTAAAGACCAGGAGCCTTTGACTACGCCCTGGCAATGGTAAGTACAGAGGTGTTATACACATATACATATATGACAGGAAGACCAGGTGCTCGATTCTACGCCCTGGCACGGAAGTTACTGAGGCTATGTGGTGACAGGTTTACTCTTGATGTGGCTTGTCTGTGTTATGACGCATTTCATAAGATCATATATTATGACTGATTTTATTATTCTACTCACTGGGCTATAGAGCTCATCCCACTCCCTTAATCCCAGTCTTGCAGGATTCAGTGTACAGTGTACAGGGACAGTCCAGCAGAGTACAGAAAGAGTAAAGAGATTTGTAATAGCTTAGAGTGGACATGTAATATTAAAGAGATGTAATAGTTGTGTATAAAGTTAGAAATGTGCTTGACTTAGTAATGTATGTTTTGTACATGATCTGTATATGTGTATATGTTTTACTGTATGTGAAAAATCAGGCTTAACAGGTATGACTTACCCATCTAGAGCAAGCTCTAGTCAGGGGTACAGAGTACAGAGTACAGAGTACAGAGATAGTGCATGCACAGGTTAAGCCTTGGTTCAGAAAAGAGTTTTTTACTTTCACAGAAAATGTATGATCATGTATGAAATTTACAGGTACACAGAGAGTATAGCAGGCTTGCTACGGGTTCTGGCGGCCTTAAGCCGACCTGAATCCTAGCGCCGGTGACGGTCCATTTTAGGGTCGTTACAGTCATGTGTAGGGTAATTCAACTCGTGCTTCTTCAGCTGCCTAGAAGCATAAGCAATTACCCTTTCATTCTGCATCAGCACACAAACCAGTCCCACATGGGACACATCACAAAAGACTGTAAAGTCCTCATTACTGGTCGGCAAAGCTAACACCGGTGCTGAAGTTAACCTCTTCTTTAGCTCCTCAAAGCTCTCCTCACACTGGTCGGTCCACACAAACCTCTGGTTTTTCTTAGTCGGTCTGGTCATAGGAGTTGCAATTTTAGAGAAGTCCTGAACGAACCTCTTGTAGTAACCTGCCAAACCTAAGAAGCTCTTGATCTCTGTCACTGTAGTGGGTCTAGGCCAGTTAGCTACAGCTTCCACTTTCTTGGGGTCTACCTCGATTTCATTTTCTGATACAACGTTCCCTAAGAATGAAATGCTCCTCAAACAGAACACACACTTAGAGAACTTGGCATACAAGCCGTGTTCCCTCAAGGTCTGCAGAACTAGCCTCAGATGATGGGCATGCTCCTCTGAATTCCTGGAATACACCAAGATATCATCTATGAAGACAATAACAAAGTGATCCAGGTATTGACTGAAAACTCTGTTCATGAGATCCATGAATGCTGCAGGGGCATTGGTTAACCCGAACGGCATCACAAGGAACTCATAGTGCCCATATCTGGTCCTGAATGCTGTCTTCGGTACATCCTCTTCTCTTATCCTCAGCTGATGGTATCCGGATCTCAGATCTATCTTGGAGAAACAACCTGCTCCGGCTAGCTGGTCGAATAGATCGTCGATCCTTAGCAACGGATACTTATTCTTGGTAGTGACTTTGTTCAACTGCCTGTAGTCAATACAAAGTGTAAGGGATCCATTTTTCTTTTTCACAAATAGCACTGGAGCACCCCAAGGTGAGGTACTCGATCGGATGAAGCCCTTATCTACCAGCTCTTGCAACTGCTCTTTAAGCTCCTTCAATTCCGCTGGTGCCATCCTGTAGGGAGGGATAGAGATCGGTCTGGTTCCAGGCATCAACTCAATTTCGAACTCTATCTCCCTAGCAGGTGGTAAACCTGGCAGCTCGTCTGGAAAAATATCTAAAAACTCACTGACCACGGGCACTGAGGCGGGCTCTCTGACATGACTATCCAGCTCTCTCACATGAGCTAGAAAACCCTGACAACCCCTCATGAGCAGCCTACGAGCCTGTAGGGCTAATATCAAACCTCTAGGTGTACCCCTCCTGTCTCCTCTGAAGACAACCTCTGACCCATCTTGACATCTGAACCTGACTACCTTGTCTTTGCAGTCCAAGGTAGCACTATGGGTAGATAGCCAATCCATCCCTAGAATGACGTCAAAATCTGTCAAATCTAGAACCACAAGGTCGGCAGAAAGGCATCTTCCCTCAACAAAAACTGGACTACACTGGCAGACTGACTCTACCACTGACGGGTCACACTTGGGTCCACTAACCCATAGGGGACACTCTAATCCAGAGACCATCAACCCCAACCTCTCGACGGCCCTCGGAGCAATAAAAGAATGCGATGCACCAGGGTTCATTAAGGCATAAACATCAGAACAACCAATGATGAGATTACCTGACACCACTGTATTTGATGCATTTGCCTCCTGCTGAGTCATGGTGAAGATCCGTGCTGGAGCTGATGGACCTTCACCCCTGAAACCCGCTGAAGAAGAGGCTGCCCCTCTCCCTCTGCCTCTGCCACTAGCCTGAGTCTCGGCTGGAGCTGCTGGCTGAGCCACACTACCAGAAGCTGTTTGCTGGGACTGTGCCACAAAAGCTGCTCTAGGACACTCCCGTGCCATGTGTCCCTCCTGCCCACATCTGAAGCAGGCCGTCGTCCCAAACCGACACACTCCTTTGTGCGGCTTCCCACACTTCATGCATACTGCATTATCTGCACCTGAGCTCGAGCCACTTCCTTATCCCAGACCTGACTTGATCTTATTCCAGAACTTGTTCTTCTTTGGCTTCTTGGTGGTACTGCTCCACCTCTTACTGCCTGAACTCAGAGAAGAAGGGTCTAATCTTCCCCCACCTGGGGTCTTGGAACCAGAAGGCTGTGCCACTGACTGCTTGACTTTCCCTTCGATGATTGCACTAGCCTCCATCCTCCGAGCCATATCTACTATGGCATAGAAACTCTCCCTCTCTGCTGACTGAATCAAGGAGGAATACCTGGAATGGAGCTTCATGATATACCTCCTTGACTTCTTCTGATCTATGTCCAGATTCTGCCCAGCAAACGGCAACAGCTCCAAGAATCTGTCTGTATACTCATCCACACTCATCTCATCTCATCTGACTGCCTCAACTGCTCAAATTCAATCATCTTCAACTCCCTTGAACTGTCAGGGAAAGCCGGTCCTGCAAACTCATTTGCAAACTACTCCTAAGATAGGCTGTTCAACCTCGGGTTCACATAGTTTTTAAACCACTCTCGGGCCTTTTTGCATTTTAGTGTGAACCCAGCCATCTGAATGGCTCTACTGTCATCAGCTCCTATCTCATCTGTAATCATCTTGACCCTCTCAAGGTACACAAACGGGTCATCACCGGTTTCATACTGGGGAGCACCCAGCTTCATGTAATCGGTCATCTTGACCTTGCTCCCTCCAGATGAGCTAGGTTTAGGTATTTGGGTTTCTGGGACAGTAGATGCTGCTGGTGGTGGAGGAGGTACAAAATCCCCTGGGGTCGGATTTGCTGTACCTGGGTAGAAAGATGGGGGTGGGTACATAGGGTATTGTGGGTATGGTGGGTAGAAAGGTGGGTATGGCATGTGTGAGTGGTAAGGGCTAAAGCTGGGGTAATCCGATGTACCTCCCATCGAATACCCGGGATTTTGAGAAAAGGGTGGGTACTGGGGTGGCTGAACAAATCCCGAAGCCTGGGTGCCTCCTTGGGACTCTCCCATACCCTCCTCCGACATACTCACTCCAAGACTGCCATCCCTCCTCTGATCCACATCCATATCATCCCCCACATCCTCTGACATTCCTCCTTGCACTGTCCCTCTTCTGCTCACATCAAAAGACCTTCTAGGGTCACTTGATGTTCTCTCCCTGCTTGACCTGCAGGACATTGCCCTACGCAATGCAGGAGGACGGGCATTCGTGCCTTCGTCCTGGGGTGGTACTCCAGTCAATCGTGCAGATCGACGAGTTCCTCTCATCTTGCTTACTGAAAAATGGCACACATCACATAAACATTAGCATCAACTGGTTCATGTGCAAACACATGAACCCGCATCACATACATCACATACATAGCATATCATCAATGCACATGCATATAATCATGGCATTTCACATCATCATTCAAGACAGGACTCTACATCCTATCCTAGTGGACATGATTTGCCTAGTGTGCTTGACCTTTTAGAACATCTATGAGCCCGACACACTATAGGTCCGACCATATGAACCTAGGGCTCTAATACCAAACTATAACGATCTGGAATCCGGACAGCTACCGGCACTAGTATCCAGATTGGCTTAAGGCCGCCGGAACCCGTAGCAAGCTAAACATTCATCCTGTAAACATGTTTAATCCCATACATGATCAACACATACATAAAATTTTGAACTTTTCTTTTCATTCATTTACCAAACTCAACATGTGCATACACTATTCATAAACATAATCATCAACCCTACACTGGAGTCTTCATCAAATGCTCCAATGGGGTAACATATCATAACTAAAGTTTGGTTTACAAAACAATGATAAAACATTATTCAAGACCATGTATAAAGGGATTAACAACATACTAGGGTCAAACACAATTCAATCCTCAATAACACAATTACATTACATAACTGTTTAACTCTACTCATTACATTACCGTACTGAACATTACATTTCAACATTTATCATGTCCACCACTAGCTATTACATGACCATAACTTTACTCTAGCTGACCTCCTGGTCTATCCCGTACCTGCAAACCTAGGAATTAAGGGAGTGGGGTGAGCTACTAGAGCCCAATGAGCAGAATAATAAAACATTATATTTAAAACATATGATATCGTGGAATGCATCACATCACAGATAAATCACATCAAGGATGAACTTGTCACCAATAGCCCACTACACATTCCAATAGTGCCAGGGGCGTAGACTGGGCCTCACTGGTCTTTCTCTTACATTACATAACATAACATTCCAATATGCCAGGGGCGTAGAATGGGCCTCACTGGTCTTTCTCTTACATAGTGCCAGGGGCATAGAATGGGCCTCATTGGTCTTCCATACCGTATCATATCATATCATAACATAGTGCGGGCTAATGGATCATCCAACATTCATCCACATCAACATATTATGCAATGCAACATATTCGTGAATTCTAATGCAAGCACCCTAGTATATCTCATGGCATTCATGATGTGTGAATCATGTTAAGAACTGATTTATTTATTTAAAAGCATAAAGAGTTATTCCACTCACCTTAGGCTAGCTCTGACAAGACGCTGAAGCAGCTGACTCACTGCTGGGGTCCTCGGTTCCTCAGGTCCGAACCTACACAGGTGGACTCAAATGAGGGACCAAACATCCATGAACATGACTCTAACATACTCCCCAAAAACCCCCTAAAACACCTTAAAAACAATCACATAAATCATGCAAAGGAAGGCTGAACAGGGCACTTTCGGCGGCAGGTTCGGCGGCCGAAAGTCCATCCAGAGCTGAAAGTCATGCACCTTTGGCGGCACTTTCGGCGGCCGAAGGTTGTCTCCAGAGACGAAACTCATGTATGTTCGGCGGTACCTTCGGCGGCCGAAACTCCCTTTCAGAGCCGAAAGTCAACTTTCGGGGGCAGGGTTCGGCAGCCAAAGGCTTGCCTCCACAGGCAGGTTCGGCGGCCGAAAGTCCCTTCGGCTGCCGAACCTGAGTTCTTCCAAAGGGCAGAACTCAGCCTCTTTCATGCACAAAAGCCTCCCAACTCAAATCAAACATGTATTTACCTATTCTACAACATGCAAACTCAAGCCAACAAGCACATAGGGGTCTCAAACTAACTTATACCCCAACCAAAGCACATCAAGCATACACATACAACCCACATTGTCCATAAATACAACATAAACCCAAAAACTCAACATAAATCTATACATGCATTTTTACCCCAAGAAACTTCATGAAACTCAACTAAAATATGAAAAGAAGTATGGGTCTACTCTTACCTCTTGAAGATCGAGAGGGAAGACGATCCAACTCGGAGATGGGGGAGATCTCGCTCCTTTGGTCTCCAAGTCACCAACTTCACTCTTTTTGCTCAAATATCTTCAAACCAAGATAAAACTTGTTAATACATGAAAGATTGAAGGAAAAACATTAAAAACGACCATGGGAGGGCATGGACTCACCGTTGGCCGAAATGGGGAGAAAGCTCGCCCATTTCGGCCATGGAGCCCTTTTATAGGGGCTGCCAGACCACCTTTCGGCAGCCTAAAGTGCCTCCAAAACTCATGCAAGTTTGGCGGTCGAACCTTTGCCTCTTTTGGAAGCCTAACTTGCCCCCCTAAACCACCCAATGTTCGGCGGCCGAACTTGAAAATGCCTCCATAGTCTATTTCATTCAAAACTCAATTCCTTTCTTACTTAAAACCATCAAATATATTAAAACATTTTATGAAAACATGATTTTGCCCTTTTAGAGGTTTTTGACACCCGAGATTCCACCGGACGGTAGGAATTCCGATACCGGAGTCTAGCCGGGTATTACAAGTCTCAGCCCACATACTGAAATGATCTACTGCCATGATTGCAAACTTTCTAGACCCTATTTCCTTTGGGAACGAGCCAAGGATATTTATCCCACACTAAAAAAAAGGCTAGGGGCTTCTATTTGCTGCTTGCATCTCTCCCGAAGTTCTTGAGATGTTTGCATGTACTTGACATCTTCGATATTTATGGACAAGTTATTTCGCATCTTGTATTATCATCAGCTAGTAATAACCTTATCTGAATGCTTTTTCGGTGATTATACGAGCTCCTTCATGGCTCCTACAATTACCTTCATGAATATTTTTTAAGATTTTCTGGCCTTCCTCCTTCGTAACACAACACAACCATGGCTGTATTGAGGATCTCCTGTACAACCAGCCATCAATTAGTGCATATTTAGAGAATTTTCTTATTAGTTGTTTGGCCGATAACTCATTGGCTGAAAGCTCATCTTATGTCAAAAATTTATACACAGGCGTCATCCATGATTCTCCCTCCTCTATGGAAAAAAAACTCTTCCACGTCCATTGCTAAAGTGTGTAGTTTCTCGAATTGAAAAAGGTTAAGTCAAGTGCTGTTCACCTGCCTCTGCCATTATAGCTAGAAAATTTGCCTCTTCATTGTCGCCTTTAGCCATCTGGCAAAGCACGCAACTGACCTGTTTGTAATACCCGGCTAGAGTCCGGCACCGAAATTCCTGTTGTTTGGTGGAATCCGGGGTGTCGGAATTCTATAAAAAGGTAGGATTTATGTTTTACTAAGTGGTGTGATGTGTGTTGATGTTTTAAGGTTAATGGAAGTGAGTTTTGAGTTGAAATAACCTAAGGCAGTTGAGCCAAGTTCGGCCGCCGAAGGTAAGTTCGGCCGCCGAAAGTGTTCGGCTTTCGAAGGTAAGTTCGGCCCCCGAACGTTGCATGGTCTTGCATGTGATTGGGCAGCCGAAGATGAGTTGGCCAGCTAGCTGAGTCATGGCTTTTGACAGAAGTTGGCCTCAGATTCTTGCCATGGAATAGGCCACGTCTCTCATGACTAATCTGCAAATAGTGAGCTGCTCATACAGAAGATTGAAGGTTGTTTTGTCAAAGGTTTTGAAAGTTTGAAACAAAAGCTAAAGGTTTTGAGAATTTAAGAGTTTGAGAAGAGTTGGTCCGTTTCCCTTGTTCAGAGTGTTCATCTTCTTGTATAGGAGGTAAGTGATGCTCTTGAACATGTTTTTATGTTTTCTGAAGATTTTATGGCAGGTGTGGAGAGAGATGCATGCTTAGGTTATTAATGATAGTTTTGATGAGTTATGCATGTATACATGTTTATGTGTTATGTTTGATTTGTTGTTTGGGGTTAGTAGATAGATTGGACCCCTGTGACCATATACTTGAGTATATGTATGTTGAGGAGGTGAAGTATGCATGTTTTGAGAAGTTAAAAGGAAGAAGGAGATGGTTTGCCGTTGAAGCTGAGTTCTGGATGAACTCAGGTTCGGCAGCCGAAGGTTCATTCGGCCGCCGAACCTCCTGCATGGTGGCTTAGTTGCCACAGCTTGCCCCCGAGTGTTTTTGCATTTTCGGCTCTGTTTGGGGGATTCGGCCGCCGAAGGTGCCGCCGAAGGTGCTTGAGTTTCGTCTCTGGAGAGGACATTCGGCCGCCGAACCTGCCGCCGAAAGTGTTCTGTCCAGCTTTTCTTTTGTATGTTTTGCATGAGCTTTAGAGTAAGATTAAGGGGATTCTTGGGTAGTTCATTTAAGGTAGTTTGGTCCCTCATTTAAGTCTTTATGTGTTTATACAGACCAGAGGAACCAGAGAGAGCAGCAGTGAGTACTGCTCCAGAGTTTACTGAACCTGCAGAGTCAGTCCAGAGCCAGAGGTGAGTGGAACTAAACTTAATGTTTTTAATGAAACAATGGAATGTTTTAGCATATCTCATGCATCATGATTATGCAAATAGGTTGACTGCATTAGTATTCACGAATATGTTGCATTGCATTGTTCATTGTTGGTGTGAGTAAATGCTGAATGATCCAATAGTCTCTGAGTTAAGACCAGGAGCCTTTGACTACGCCCTGGCAGGTATAGTAAAGACCAGGAGCCTTTGACTACGCCCTGGCAATGGTAAGTACAGAGGTGTTATACACATATACATATATGACAGGAAGACCAGGTGCTCGATTCTACGCCCTGGCACGGAAGTTACTGAGGCTATGTGGTGACAGGTTTACTCTTGATGTGGCTTGTCTGTGTTATGACGCATTCCATGAGATCATATTTTATGACTGATTTTATTATTCTACTCACTGGGCTATAGAGCTCATCCCACTCCCTTAATCCCAGTCTTGCAGGATTCAGTGTACAGTGTACAGAGGGAAAGTCCAGAAGAGGTCAGAAAGAGAAACGGAGACTTGTATTCGTTTAGAGTGGACATGTATTTTATCAGTTGTATATTGAGTTAGAGTTGTGCTTGCCTTAGTGGTTTATAATGTAAATCTGTTGTTATATACATGATCTGTATGTGAATATGTTTTTATAGCGTATGTGACAAACCAGGCTTAACAGGTATGAAATAACCCATCTAGAGCAAGCTCTAGTCAAGGGTACAGAGTACAGGGTACAGAGATAGTGCATGCACAGGTTAAGCCTTGGTTCAGAAAAGAATTTTTTATTTCTATTGAAAATGTATGATCATGTATGAGATTTACAGGTACACAGAGAGTATTACAGGCTTGCTACGGGTTCTGGCGGCCTTAAGCCGACCTGAATCCTAGCGCCGGTGACGGTCCATTTCAGGGTCGTTACAGATTGGTATCAGAGCCCTAGGTTCATATGATCGGACCTATAGAGAGAGTGTCGGGCTCATAGAGATTAGAGTTGGTCAAGCACAATAGGAATCATGTCCACTAGGATAGGATGTTGAGTCCTATCTGATTGCTGCTATGAGATGCCTATGCATGTGTTTTTATGATTAAGATATATGTGTTTATGTGCTGATATGCTATAGTATGTGTTGTTTTCAGAGTTAAGATGCGAGGAACTCGTCGATCAGCTCGATTGACTGGAGTCCCATCAGATAGTGAGGGAGTAGCTGCTCGTCCTCCTGCATTGCCAAGGGCAAGGTCACAAAGATCTAGCAGGGAAGGCATGTCAATAGACCCTAGAAGGTCTGTAGACGAGAGCAGAAGAGGGGTAGTTAGAGGAGGTAGATTAGAGGAAGAGAGGGAGGCTATGGAGACTGATCCGTCTATGGATGAAGGTATGGGAGAATCCGAGGGAGGTGTTCAGGCCTCAGGTTATGGTTATCCATCCTTGTTTCAGGATCCAGAGTATCCGATGGAAGGTATGTCGGAATACTCACGTTTTGACCCATATCCTACATACATGCCATATATGCCATATCCTCACTATTACCCATCATATCCACCATATCCTACGTATCCATCTTCCCCTATACATCCGAGTGCAGCACACCCAGAAATAAATGAACCACCAGCACCTCCACCACCACAAACAGAACCAGTAGCCCCTGTTGCCCAAATTTTTCCATCTAGTTCATCGGGAAGTAAGGTAAAGATGACTGAGTACCTTAAATTGGATGCTCCTAAGTTCAATACAGGAGATGATCCATTTGAGTACCTGAGATTTGTGAAGATGATCACTGATGAGTTGGGTGCAGATGACAGTAGAGCCATAGAGATGGCAGGATTTACACTGAAGTGTAAGAAGACTCGGGAATGGTTTAAGAACTATATAGAGCCCAGAATGAACAGTATGTCGTGGGGAGAGTTCGCTAATGAGTTTGCAGGGTGGGCTTTTCCTGATAGTTCCAGGGAGATGAAGATAATTGAGTTTGAACAGTTGAGACAAACAGATGAGATGACTGTTGATGAGTTCACAGATAAGTTCCTAGATCTGCTTCAGTACGTGGGTCAGGCCTATGATACTGATCAGAAGAAGGCGAGGAGATATACCATGAGACTTCACCCTAGGTATTCTTCTTTGATCCTTCCAGCAGAAAAGGAGAGTTTTCACTCTATAATAGATGCAGCCAGAAAGATGGAAGCTAGTGCTAATATTCAGAAACAGTCAAAGGCACAGGCTTCGGGTCCTAAGGCCCCCAGTTCAGGTGCTACAGGCAGTAAGAGATGGGATAGAGCTAGAGGAACAAGGAAAGGGTTCTGGAGTAAAGTTAAGTCAGGTCTGGGAATGGGTAGTGGCTCAAGCTCTGGCACAACTGTTCCAGCATGTAGGAGATGTGGGAGACCACACAGAGGAACTTGTCAGTTGGGATCTACAGCTTGTTTTAGATGCGGACAGGAAGGGCATATTGCTCGAGAGTGTCCTCAGGTGACTTTTGTGGCACCTTCCCAGCAGATGAGTTCAGGCAGTGTAGCACAGCCAGTAGGGCAGCCAGTGGCTTCAGCTATACCTCAGGGTAGTGGTAGAGGTAGAGGGAGAGGGGCAGCCTCTACTTCAGCAGCAGGTTCCCGAGGTGGAAATCCTGTAGCCCCAGCACAGATTTTCACTATGACTCAGGAGGAGGCTAACATGTGGAACACAGTGGTGTCAGGTAATCTCATCATTGGGTGTTCTGATGTGTATGCTTTGATGGACCCCGGTGCTTCTCATTCCTTTATTGCTTCGAGAGCCATAGAGAGATTGGGTTTGATCAGTTCTGAGTTAGAGTATCCTCTCTGGGTCAGTGGCCCTAGATGTGACCCATCAGTGGCAGTGTCGGTCTGTCGTTTCAGTCCAGTATTCATTGAGGGTAGATGCCTTCCAGCTGACCTTGTGGTTCTAGACTTGACAGATTTTGATGTCATTCTAGGGATGGATTGGCTATCTGCATATAGTGCTACTTTGGACTGTAGAGAGAAGATAGTGAGTCTCAGAGACCAGGATGGGTCAGAGTGTGTCTTCAGAGGAGACATGAGAGGTACACCCAGAGGTATGATTTCAGCCCTTCAGGCTCGTCGTTTGCTTAGGAGGGGTTGTCAGGGGTTTCTAGCTCATGTGAGAGAGCTAGACAGTCAGGTTAGGGAACCAGCTACAGTACCAGTGGTCCGAGAGTTTCTCGATGTTTTTCCAGACGAACTTCCAGGACTACCACCTGGTAGGGAGATAGAGTTTGAAATAGAATTGCTGCCTGATACCAGACCTATCTCTATTCCTCCCTACAGGATGGCGCCAGCAGAGTTAAAAGAGTTAAAAGAGCAGTTACAGGACTTGGTAGATAAGGGTTTCATCCGCCCTAGTACCTCACCTTGGGGTGCTCCAGTACTTTTTGTCAGAAAGAAGGATGGATCCCTCAGACTTTGTATTGACTACAGACAGTTAAACAAGGTCACTACCAAGAATAGGTATCCTCTACCTCGGATTGATGATCTGTTTGACCAGCTAGCTGGAGCAGGTTGTTTTTCTAAAATAGATCTGAGATCCGGATATCATCAGTTGAGAGTCAGAGAGGCAGATGTGCCTAAGACAGCATTCAGAACCAGATATGGGCACTATGAGTTCTTAGTGATGCCGTTCGGGTTGACTAATGCCCCTGCAGCATTCATGGATCTCATGAATAGAGTTTTCAGCGAGTTTCTGGATCACTTTGTGATTGTTTTTATTGATGACATCTTAGTGTATTCCAAAAATGCAGAAGAGCATGCCCATCATCTGCGGATAATTCTGCAGACACTGAGAGAGCATGGTCTGTATGCCAAGTTCTCGAAGTGTGAGTTTTGGTTGAGGAGCATTTCTTTCTTGGGACATGTGATATCAGCAGATGGGATTGAGGTAGACCCCAGGAAGATAGAGGCTGTAGCTAACTGGCCCAGACCTACTACAGTGACTGAGATTAAAAGTTTTCTGGGACTGGCAGGTTACTACAGGAGGTTCGTACAGGATTTCTCAAAGATAGCAGCTCCTATGACCAAACTGACTCAGAAGAACCAGAAGTTTATCTGGTCAAACCAGTGTGAAGAGAGCTTTGAGGAGCTCAAGAGGAGATTGACTACAGCACCAGTGCTAGCTCTGCCTGTTAGTGACAAGGAGTTCACAGTGTTCTGTGATGCGTCTCGAGTGGGATTGGGTTGTGTTCTGATGCAGCAGGATAGGGTGATTGCTTATGCTTCTAGACAGTTAAAGAAGCACGAGTTAAATTACCCCACCCATGACCTTGAGATGGCAGCAGTGATCTTTGCACTCAAGATGTGGAGGCATTACTTCTACGGGGTGAAATGCGAGATCTTCACTGATCATAAAAGTTTACAGTATATCTTGAGCCAAAGGGAGCTGAATTTGAGGCAGAGAAGATGGGTAGAATTGCTTAGTGATTATGATTGTAAGATCCAGTATCATCCGGGTAAGGCGAATGTTGTGGCAGACGCCTTAAGTCGGAAGTCACTAGGCAGTTTATCTCATATAGCAGTAGAGCGGAGACCAGTAGTGATGGAGCTTTACAAGCTCATCGAGGAGGGGTTACAGCTAGAGTTGTCTGGTACAGGTGCGTTGATAGCACAGATGAGAGTGACACCAGTGTTTCTGGAGCAGATAGCACAGAGACAACACGAGGACCCTGAGTTAATGAAAATTGCCAGGACTGTTCAGTCAGGCAACAGTGCAGAGTTCAGATTTGACAACAAAGGGATCCTTCGTTTTGGAAGTCGACTTTGTGTACCAAATAATAGCAGTCTGAAGGAAGACATTATGAGGGAAGCTCATAATGCAAGGTATAGTGTGCACCCAGGAGCCACCAAGATGTATCGAGACCTAAAGAGAGTGTATTGGTGGCCAGCCATGAAAAAGGGAGTGGCGCAGTTTGTGACAGCCTGTGAGACTTGTCAGAGAGTGAAGTTAGAACATCAGAAGCCGGCTGGAATGCTTAACCCACTGCCGATTCCAGAATGGAAATGGGAAAACATAGCTATGGATTTTGTAGTGGGCTTACCAGCAACGTCCAACAGGATAGACTCGATATGGGTGATTGTGGACAGACTCACGAAATCTGCTCATTTCATTCCAGTTAGGAGTAACTATTCTGTGGATAAGTTAGCACAGGTGTATCTGGATGAGATAGTGAGATTGCATGGAGTCCCAGTGTCTATAGTTTCAGACAGAGGACCTCAGTTTACCTCCAGATTCTGGCGAAGTTTGCAGAGTGCTATGGGCACGAGATTAGATTTTAGTACTGCTTTCCACCCACAGACTGATGGACAGTCAGAGAGGACCATCCAGACCATAGAGGACATGCTCAGAATGTGTGTGTTAGACTTTGGCGGTTCTTGGAGGCAGCATCTACCTTTGGTAGAGTTTGCCTACAATAACAGTCATCATGCTAGCATTGGGATGGCTCCTTATGAAGCATTATATGGGAGGAAATGCAGATCCCCTGTTTGCTGGGAAGAAGTAGGAGAGAAAGTTCTTGCAGGGCCAGAGTTGATAGAAATTACCAGTAAAACAGTGCCAGTGATCAGGGAGAGAATCAGAATAGCACAGAGTAGACAGAAAAGCTACGCAGATGTTCGCAGGAAACTATTAGAGTTTCAGGAGGGAGATTGGGTATTACTAAAAGTGTCTCCAATGAAAGGAGTGGTTCGTTTTGGGAAGAAGGGTAAATTAGCTCCACGATACATTGGACCCTTTGAGATTTTACAGAGGATCGGAAATGTCTCATATAAGCTTGATTTACCTACTTCTATGGAGAGGATTCACCCGGTGTTTCATGTTTCTATGCTACGGAAATTTGTGTCAGATCCGGATCAGGTTATTAGTGAGCCTGAAGTGGAGATTCTAGGGGATCTCACTTATGTAGAGCAGCCAGTACGGATTCTGGACACACAGATCAGACAGCTAAGGAACAAGGAGATTCCGATGGTGAAAGTGTTGTGGAACCACCATAACCTAGAAGAGTGCACGTGGGAGACGCGGGAGTCTATGCTCCAGCAGTATCCACATCTGTTTTGAGGTTCGTTTCCTCCTTTTTTTTTTATTGTTGTTTGTTTTAGGAACATCCGAGGACGAATGTTCTTAAGGGGGGGGAGAATGTAATACCCGGCTAGAGTCCGGCACCGGAATTCCTGTTGTTTGGTGGAATTCGGGGTGTCGGAATTCTATAAAAAGGTAGGATTTATGTTTTACTAAGTGGTGTGATGTGTGTTGATGTTTTAAGGTTAATGGAAGTGAGTTTTGAGTTGAAATAACCTAAGGCAGTTGAGCCAAGTTCGGCCGCCAAAGGTAAGTTCAGCCGCCGAAAGTGTTCGGCTTTCGAAGGTAAGTTCGGCCCCCGAACGTTACATGGTCTTGCATGTGATTGGGCAGCCGAAGATGAGTTGGCCAGCTAGCTGAGTCATGGCTTTTGACAGATGTTGGCCTCAGATTCTTGCCATGGAATAGGCCACGTCTCTCATGACTAATCTGCAAATAGTGAGCTGCTCATACAGAAGATTGAAGGTTGTTTTGTCAAAGGTTTTGAAAGTTTGAAACAAAAGCTAAAGGTTTTGAGAATTTGAGAGTTTGAGAAGAGTTGGTCCGTTTTCCTTGTTCAGAGTGTTCATCTTCTTGTATAGGAGGTAAGTGATGCTCTTGAACATGTTTTTATGTTTTCTGAAGATTTTATGGCAGGTGTGGAGAGAGATGCATGCTTAGGTTATTAATGATAGTTTTGATGAGTTATGCATGTATACATGTTTATGTGTTATGTTTGATTTGTTGTTTGGGGTTAGTAGATAGATTGGACCCCTGTGACCATATACTTGAGTATATGTATGTTGAGGAGGTGACGTATGCATGTTTTGAGAAGTTAAAAGGAAGAAGGAGATGGTTTGCCGTTGAAGCTGAGTTCTGGATGAACTCAGGTTCGGCAGCCGAAGGTTCATTCGGCCGCCGAACCTCCTGCATGGTGGCTTGGTTGCCACAGCTTGCCCCCGAGTGTTTTTGCATGTTCGGCTCTGTTTGGGGGATTCGGCCGCCGAAGGTGCCGCCGAAGGTGCTTGAGTTTCGTCTCTGGAGAGGACATTCGGCCGCCGAACCTGCCGCCGAAAGTGTTCTGTCCAGCTTTTCTTTTGTATGTTTTGCATGAGCTTTAGAGTAAGATTAAGGGGATTCTTGGGTAGTTCATTTAAGGTAGTTTGGTCCCTCATTTAAGTCTTTATGTGTTTATACAGACCAGAGGAACCAGAGAGAGCAGCAGTGAGTACTGCTCCAGAGTTTACTGAACCTGCAGAGTCAGTCCAGAGCCAGAGGTGAGTGGAACTAAACTTAATGCTTTTAATGAAACAATGGAATGTTTTAGCATATCTCATGCATCATGATTATGCAAATAGGTTGACTGCATTAGTATTCACGAATATGTTGCATTGCATTGTTCATTGTTGGTGTGAGTAAATGCTGAATGATCCAATAGTCTCTGAGTTAAGACCAGGAGCCTTTGACTATGCCCTGGCAGGTATAGTAAAGACCAGGAGCCTTTGACTACGCCCTGGCAATGGTAAGTACAGAGGTGTTATACACATATACATATATGACAGGAAGACCAGGTGCTCGATTCTACGCCCTGGCACGGAAGTTACTGAGGCTATGTGGTGACAGGTTTACTCTTGATGTGGCTTGTCTGTGTTATGACGCATTCCATGAGATCATATTTTATGACTGATTTTATTATTCTACTCACTGGGCTATAGAGCTCATCCCACTCCCTTAATCCCAGTCTTGCAGGATTCAGTGTACAGTGTACAGAGGGAAAGTCCAGAAGAGGTCAGAAAGAGAAACGGAGACTTGTATTCGTTTAGAGTGGACATGTATTTTATCAGTTGTATATTGAGTTAGAGTTGTGCTTGCCTTAGTGGTTTGTAATGTAAATCTGTTGTTATATACATGATCTGTATGTGAATATGTTTTTATAGCGTATGTGACAAACCAGGCTTAACAGGTATGAAATAACCCATCTAGAGCAAGCTCTAGTCAAGGGTACAGAGTACAGGGTACAGAGATAGTGCAAGCACAGGTTAAGCCTTGGTTCAGAAAAGAATTTTTTATTTCTATTGAAAATGTATGATCATGTATGAGATTTACAGGTACACAGAGAGTATTACAGGCTTGCTACGGGTTCTGGCGGCCTTAAGCCGACCTGAATCCTAGCGCCGGTGACGGTCCATTTCAGGGTCGTTACACTGTCCGACTTTGATCCTCTCCATTAAGGATCAAACCTTTTTCTCGTATTTGACAAGATTCGGTTCTCGGACTTTAAATTGTCCCTTGCACTGATTAATAACCAATTGTGAGTCCTTAAAAATAGTATATTTTTGTATACCTAATTACTTGATGATTCTCAAGATCATTATTACAGTCTCGTATTCAGCTATATTATTGGTAGTGTTGAAAGTGAGCTTTACCGCATATTGAAGCTTGACACCGGTTTGAGAATGTAACAGGATCCCGATTCTAGAACCCCCAACCCTGCAAGCTCTATTTGCCCAAATCTTCCACTTTTCCATGTTTGATTCAGAGGAATCTGAAGGCTCTAATGGCAGAGTCATTTATGCGATAAAATCGGCTACTACTTGGGCTTTCATGGCCTTTCTTGGAATGTACTTGATATTAAAGGCCGAAAATATTATCGCCCAGGTGGAGAGTTGCCCTAATAGCTCTGACATGTGTAGAACCTTTGTAGAGGGTAATATGTTCTAATTTCTATGATGTGTGACTCGAAATATGGGCGCAACTTTGTGGCTAACATTAGGACTACAAACGTAAACTTTTTTAGAGGAGGATAATTTAGCTCTACTTCAAGACTTGGCTGGCATAATATACTGAACTTTATTTCCCATTGTCCTCAAGAATGAGTATCGAGCAAACTGTTTCATGTGTTACAGATAGGCATAGGAAAAAAACTTGGTCTTCGACAGGCGAGCTTAGCAATGGAGGAGATGATAAAAAGGTTTTCAGACTTTCAAATGCTTCTACATATTCTTCCCCTCACACAAAATTATCTTTTCATTTTAAGGCTTGAAGAATGGGAGACACCTTCTGGCTGAGTATGATATGAACCGGCCCAGGGCAGTGACTTGCCCATTCAATCTCTGTACTTCATTAATGATTTTAGATACTTTATGTTTTGGATGGCGCTGATCTTCTCAACGTTTGCTTCTATGCCTCTTTCTGAGATTATATACCCCAAGAACTTCCTAGTTTTTACTCCGAATGTACACTTTTCAGGGTTCAGCTTCATACCTGCCTTGTCCAGTACGTTAAAGACTTTATGGAAGTCTTCTAGATGGTCTTCCAAGGATCGACTCTTTACTACCATATCATCCACGTACACTTCGACTGTTGACCCTACCATATCCTTAAAAATATCTGACACTAGTCTTTGGTAAGTCGCCCCGCATCCTTTAATCCAAAGAACATCACCTTGTAGTAGAAAACTTCTTGATCTGTTATGAATGCAGTCTTTTCTACATCCTTGTTGTCTATCATGATTTGGTGGTAACCTAAAATGATATCAAGGAAAGAAATTACTGCGTGATCCAGTGTTGAGTCTACTAACCTGTTGATAGATGACAATAGATAATGATCTTTCGGATATGCTTTATTCAGGTCAGTAAAATCCATGCATATTCTCTATTTCCTATTAGCTTTCTTCACTAGGACCGCATTGGCGAGCCATGTGAGATATTGGACTTCCTTTATTAACCCTATACTCAAAAGCTTGTCAACCTTTTCTTTGATCACTTGCCGCCTCTCCGGGATGAACCTTTTTTTCTTTTATTAGACTAACTTGACAACTTTATCAATAGATAGCTTATAGGTGATGAAAGCCGAGTCCACCCTTATTATATCTTTTGGAGACCAAGTAAAAGTGGTTACTTGATTCTTTAGCAGCTCTATTAAACCCGGACCTCCTCTATCGGGTTTGCTGACTATGGCTTTATGTGAGATTCCACTTTCTCTAACAAGTCGAATAATAATACTGTAGCAATTTTGAACTGGGTGACCGAGTATCACATTTTATGCAAATGAAATATCTATCACTGCAAACTCTACGTACAACTCTCGCCTATATTTTTTGTCACTCAATACTAGGGGAGATTAATGATGTCCGGCACTACCACGGTCTTAACTCCTAATCTAAACACATGAGTTTAGTTTCAATTTAATGGAATAATATAAAGGTCTGACGGGATTGTCACTGAGTCAAATTCAAAAATTGGGTGCTTAATTTGAATTTAGCTCTATGGAAATTCAACTTAATTATTTATTCAATTTTATTATTTGCACAACTTTTGAATCTAGTCTCATATAATAATACACTGTGATATTAATTTTTTGTAGATATATTGACTAAACAAGGGATAGATAAACCTTCAAATTTTGTTGCTTTGTTTTTTCAAATCTTATATGGATTTAGATAATTGTAAGTTATTTTTTAGGTTTCATCATCATTGTTTTGTAAGTATTTAAAATGTCTATTATGGTTGTGTGCTTCATTTTTATTTTTTATTTTTAGATAATATTGTTGAATATTTTTTTTTTCATATTTTGATTTTTATAAAAATTTCAATTTGGGTATGGTTTAAAGAATTAAGAGCAAAAACTTCAATAAATATTTATAGATTTCATTTTGTTAAGAGTAGCCAAGGGCTATTTTTGAGGTTGAAGCAATTTTGATTTAAGATTTAGAGGGACTAGAATTGACCCCCAAGGTTCTCCTAATTCCACTTACGTTTTCGCATTATTTCAATTTTATTTTCATTGATTTCAACTGTTAGAATTTTTTTTTTTTTTTTACTTTTTTTTTTTAAAAAAAATTCTTTAAATCGAAAATTCAATGTCAATTTTGATTAATTTAGTTTAGACGGATTTTAAATTTGAATCAATCATATCAATAATTATTTCATTACTTTATATGATGAAAAATATTTAAAAATTTTACAATATTTAACTTTTATTTTTAAATCATACATGAAAATAAATTTCAAAATTCTCTCAAGCAATGTACTATTAAATAAACAAATAAATAAATTTTAATAGAAATCAAATACACTCTTTGGTCTCTTTTTTTTATTATTATTATTATGTAATGCATAATCAAAGGCTTAACCAGCGGAAGCATAAAGCTTCTGCAATGAACGATAACGATACCGATGAGGAAAAGAATGATTTGAAAAACCAATTTGTTTTCAATATCAATAAGGACTTGATAATTGATCCTCGTCATATTCACGTTCGTAAGCTAATCGCTGAAGGGCCTTATTCTCTCGTCTATGCTGGAGAGTATGCATTTTTTTTTTTTTATGATTTTATTTTTCTCATTAATCGAATTATTATTATTATTTTCAGAATTATTTTTTGATATTCAATATCTGAATTTTATTAGAAAGCAAAATCTTGATGGGATTAAATCATTTTTATGTGTTATTATGTCTAAGGTAATACATATTACAATTAATGTAATAAGAATTTAGGAATTTTTTGTTTTGGAATTATAGATTCATTGAAGAAATGATATTTGCGAGATAGGGTTAATAGAATTTTGATTTCTATTATCTTATGTGTTTTCACATTCTAATATATTATCTTGTGTGAAGGAGGAAGAAAAGAAAGAAAGAAAGAAAAGGAAATTCCAATTTATTTCGCTTTGCTATGTATTTCTACTTTTTCTTATTTTTTATTCAGAAAAAGAACAGCTGATCTTTATGATCTGTATTGTGTAATAATAAAAAATTGATCTAATTTACAGAAAAAGTAAAAAATATAAAATCAAGAAAATTTATATATGTTTTTGTATGATATCCAAAATAAACTAAATAATTACAATTTAATCGTATAGAATTTTGATAAGTACACTTATTCAATATTTATTTATTTTAAATTTTCTTGAAAAAATTTGTAGTTCTTATATTAATCCTCTATTAAGAAACTGATATCTTCAAATTACAAATTTGATATTTTTGAAATATGTTTGTAGATATCAATCCAGACATGTTGCCATGAAGATAATACAACCAATGAAAGTGTCAGACGTAATTTTTGAGCATAAGGTGAAATTTCAAAGGGAGGTTATGCTGCAATCCAAGTTGAACCATGAAAATATTGTGAAGGTATTTCATTGTATTAGCTCTTATACTTTCATGACTAGGAATTACTACCCATTTAGATTCTTTTATGTTAGCTTGTTTGTGTATTTCTTTTTTTTTTTTTTTAACAAGGAAAAAAATATTTCTTTAATCTAGAAAACTTAGCATAGCAACATAACTAAACTTTCTCCCAATAAAAAGAAAAGCAGCCCACAGCTAACATTGGGATGTTAGTGAAAAACCTGCAAAACCTAAAAAATACAAAGTAAAACAAGCATCCAAGGATTCAAAAATAACCTAAGAAGATCCATATCAATGTAGGAGAAGGCATAATTCAAAGCTTTTATTCAAGTTGACACCCTGTGGAGAATTAGAGCACACTGAGATTCCATGGAGATGTCTTTATCTTCAAAAACTTTCTCATTTCTTACTAGCCATAAAGACCACAAGATAGCATAAGCAAGACTAATTCAAAATCCAGACCAAAGCTTCCCATGAGCTAAAGATTTTTATTCATCATAAATGCTTGTTATTTATTTTGTATAATGTTTAGAGCTTTTCAATTTAGAGATACATTGTGATAAATAATTTTCCTAGACTTAACTAAGATTTATTTTGCAAAAATAGTTAATTGGTGCCTCTGTGGAACCAACAATGTTCTTAGTTACTGAACTTATGAGAGGCGATACACTCCAAAAGCATTTGTTGAGCACCCGCCCAAAGCCTTTAGATCTGAAACTTTGTATAAGCTTTGCACTTGATATTTCTCGAGCTATGGAGTACTTGCATGAAAATGGCATCATCCATCGAGACTTGAAGCCTAGTAAGTTAATTTCTTTTATTTTCCTAGTAGTTTCCATTCATTTTATTAAGTAAATTCACTTTAATTTTCAGGCAATTTACTCCTCACAGATGATAAAAAACGAGTTAAAGTGTCTGACTTTGGGCTAGCTAAAGAGGAAATAACAAATGAAATGACTTGTGAAGCTGGCACTTACAAGTGGATGGCTCCTGAGGTTTTTTTCATACTTTCAAGTTTGAATTTCATAAATCATTTCACATTTATAATTCTGTCACCTTTGAAAATTAGATATTCAGCAAAGCAGCCCTGCAAATTGGAATGAAGAAACATTATGACCATAAGGTGGATGTGTATAGTTTCTCAATTGTTCTTTGGGAGCTGCTCACCAATAAAGCTCCATTCAAGGGAAGGGACAACATGATTGTGGCCTATGCTGCTGCAGCCAATGTATGTTGTCTAAATTTTCCTCAAGATAAAATGACAAATATTAAAGGAGAATTACTATTAGATCTCTAAATTTTTAAGAAATTCATAAGTTTATCCCTATTTCAAAATCACTCTATTAAAAGATCCCTGTATTTTTTAAATTAAAATCTTTGGTTCTTCTGTCAAAAAAATTGTTGGTCATCTTATTTTAGTTTTAGTCAGAGAGACTAAATAGCATGAGTGTTTAAAATTATAAAGACTAAATAATATAAATATTCAATGGAAACTAAGAATTTTAATAGGAGGACTAAATAGCTCTATCTTACAGAATTTGGAAAAGTTTTAATTGAGTGACCATGAAATATCCATGAATTGGTAAATTTTTTAAAATTTAGGGACTTAATAGTAATTTATCCAACTATTAAACACCATTAATTACTTTTTTTTTCTTCTTTGCCATGCATTTTCCCCCAAAAAAGTATATTATATGATCAAGATTTTAATGATTCTTTTACATTCAGAATGAAAGACCTAGCTTGGAGAATATTCCAGCTGAATTAGCCACTCTCTTGAAGTCCTGTTGGTCAGAAGACCCAGCTCTCCGACCAGAATTCCTGGAAATCACAAAATATTTAAAAGACTTTCTCTATAGCACTTGGCCTGCAGAGATGAAAGCTCCCGAAGTAATGGAGATTGAAGATGTCGAAAACAAAAAGGGAGAAGATTACAGGGGCAGTGGTCGTGTGAAAAAGAAATCTGATAAGAGAGCCAAGAAGAATAAGAGCTCTTCTCTTAATTTCCGCGTATGTTTTGAAAACTGCTTCTCTGAATAATCTTATGGAATGGCAAAGTCTTTGATTGTAAAGGTTTAGAAATTAACAATTTTCAAATCATCAATGAAATGCGTTTTTGTACATTACCAAATGTTTTATCCTAATTTGTGTTTAGACATCTCGACAATAAATAGCTTGTCAACTACCACTACTACATTTAGATTTTATGCAATAGATTTATAAAATTATTTTCTTAATACTATTAAAATAACATTTTCACAATAATTTAAAATTATTATAAAAAAATCTAAAATTAATTGTTCTGTATATTTTTTGTATTATTTTTTATTTATTAAATAATTATTGACTATATCGTAAAAATTATCCTTTGAAAAAAAGAAAATGTAGGCTTATTAATGTAAATTTAAAAGAGTTCTACCACAAATTTAGTTAACATGTAATTCATTATAGGCGTATATAATTATGTGCATGTAAGACACTAAGTGCTAAAGACGGGTCTGATTCCCATCATCACTTCATTTCCAAACTCTATCTCTCTAGCAGGTGGTAAACCTGGCAGCTTGTCTGGGAGAACATCTAAGAACTCTTTGACTGCGGGCACTGAAGCTGGTTTCCCTGATCTGACAACTATGCTCCCTAACACGAGCAAGAAACCCCTGACAACCTTTTCTGAACAGCTCATGAGCCTGTAGGGCTGATATCAAACCTCTAGGTATCTCTACTCTGTCCCCTCAAAAGACTACCTTGATCCATCCTAATATCTGAACATGACTACTTTGTCTCTGCTATCCAAGGCAGTACTATGAGCAGATAGCCAATCCACCCCTAGAATGACATCAGACTCAGTTAAATCTAGAACCATGAGGTCGGCTGGAAGGCATCTACTCTCAACATACTCTGAACTATACTGGCAGACTGACTCTGCCACTGATGGATCACACTTGGGTCCATTGACCCAAAGAGGACACTTTAATCCCAGAAGCTATCAAACCCAAACTCTCTACGGCTCTCTAAGCAGCGAGGAAAGAGAAACATCAGGGTTCATAAAAGCATACACATCAAAACATAAGGGAGTGAAAATTACCTATCACCACCATGTCTGACGCGTCAGCCTCCTGCTGAGTCATAGTGAAGATCTGTGCTGGAGCTGATGGACCTTCACTTGGGGAACCTACTGAAGAAGAAGCTATCCCTCTCCCTCTGCCTCTGCCCCGCGCTATGGCTGGAGCTCCTAGTTGAGCCACTCTACTTGAAGCTGTCTGCTGAGACTGTGTCACCAAGGTCGCAGTGGGACACTCACGTGCCATGTGTCCCTCCTGTTCGCACCTAAAACATGCCGTTGTCCCCACCAGACAGACTCCCTTGTGCGGCCTACCGCACCTCGTACATCTGGAGTCGTCCAAACCAGAGCTCGAACCATCATCTATTCCCAGACCAGACTTTATCCGGTTCCAGAACTTGTTCTTCTTCGATCTTTTGAGACCTCTGCCTCCCTCCTTACTCTTTGTGACAGCCTCGCTCAGAGGGGAGAGATTAACATCACTTGTCCCCGGGATTTTGGTACTCGAAGACTGTGCCACGTACTGCTTAACTGTCCCTTGGATAATGGCACTAGCCTCCATCTTCCGAGCCATATCCACTATAGCATGGAAACTCTCCCTGTCTGCTGATTGTATCAAGGAGGAATACTTGGAATGGAGCCTCATGGTATACCTCCTAGCCTTCTTCTGGTCTGTATCAAACACTTGTCCTGCAAATGGCAACAGCTCCAGAAACTTATCTGTAAACTCATCCACACTCATCTCTTCCGTCTACCTCAACTGTTCAAACTCAATCATCTTAAGCTCCCTTGAACTGTCTGGAAAAGCCCATCCTGCAAACTCATTGGCAAACTGCTCCCAGGATAAGCTTTCCAACCTTGGGTCCACATAGTTTTTGAACCATTCCCTTGCCTTCTTGCATTTCAATGTGAACCCTGCCATCTGAATGGCTCTACCGTCACTTGCTCCCAACTCATCAGTTATCATCTTTACCGTTCTGAGATACTCAAAAGGGTCATCGCCTGTTTCAAACTTGGGAGCATCCAACTTTAGGAAATCGGTCATCTTTACCTTACCCCCAACTGATGAGCTAGGTCTGGGTGTTTGGACATCAAGGACTATTGGTTCTGATGGTGGTGGAGGTGCAACATTCCCTGGGTTAGGGTTTGCTGGACCTGGGTAAAATGATGAGGGTGAAAACATGGGGTACTGTGAATACTGTGGGTAAAAGGGAGGATACGGCATGAAGGTAGGGTATGGGTGGTAACTGGAGTAATCCAATGTACTCCCCATCGGATACCCTGGGCCCTGAGGATAGGGTTGGTACTGGGATGGGTGAACAAAACTCGAGGCCTGAACACCTCCTTGAGACACTTCCATACCCTCTACTGACATACTCATGTCCAGACTACTATCTCTTCTCTGATCCTCCTCTGCTGATTCCCTCACATCATCTGACATTCTGCCCAGAACTGATCTCCTCCTGCTTGCATCAAAAGACCTCCTAGGGTCCCTTGATATTCCTTCTCTACTTGTCCTACAAGATCTTGCCCTTTGCAGAACAGGGGGATGGGCATCCATGCCCTCATTCTCTGGTGGAGCGCCAGTCAATCTAGCAGATCGACGAGTTCCTCTCATCCTGCTATCTGAAAGCACAATGCATACATTTAAACATAACATCACATGATCCATGTGGGAACACATGAATCCCCATCACATACATATCATATCATTAATGCACATGCATCTCATCATGGCATTTCACGTCATCATACAAGACAGGACTCTACATCCTATTCTAGTGGACATGATTTTTCCTATTGTGCTTGCCCTTCTATAACCTCTATGAGCCCGACACACTATAGGTCTGACCATATGAACCTAGGGCTCTAATACCAATCTGTAACGACCCGAAAACCAGACCGTTACCGGTGCTAGGATCCAGATCGACTTCAGGTCGCCGGGACCCGTAGCAAGCCTAACATACCTCATGTACAGCTGGTATAATCCCATACATGATCAAACATGGCATAAAACCTTAACTTTTCACATCTACCAAGCTTGACCTGAACATGCATAAAAGCTGAAAACATAAAACCCCCTTACTGGAGCCCTCATCAAATGCTCCAGTTGGGTCCACATATCATACGTCAAGCTTGGTTCATCATATCTCATTTTAAACATAGATAAAGATCATGTATACCAGGGACAAACTATAAACATTAGGGCTAAATACAATACTAAACCTCAATACATTAGTTTACAATACATCTCTTTTACATCATTACATAATTTTACATTACATCATGTCCACTACTATACTATTACATAACATAACCAAAGCCATAACCTGCTGACCTCCTGAACTATCTCTGACCCTGCAAGCCTGGGGTTAGGGGAGAAGGGTGAGCTATAAAGCCCAGTGAGCAGAACGATAATAAAATCATTTAAACATACGCTTTCATGAAATGCATCACAACACAAACAAATCACATCAAGGATGAATTTGTCATCAATAGCCCTCTACCTATCATAACATGTCCAACTGTGCCAGGGGCGATAAGGCTACGCTTGGTCTCCTCTTATATAGCTCATATCATAACATGTCCAACTATGCCAGGGGCGATTAGGCCACGCCTGGTCTTTTCTTACTTATAACATATTGCCAGGGGCGATTAGGCCACACCTGGTCTTTCTATCTCATGTCACACCATGTCATATCATATCATATCGTACTGCGGGCTAGAAGATCATTCAATATTCATCCACATCATTTTCATCGTATTATGCAATGCATCATATTCGTGAATTCTAATGCAAACAACCTATTACATAACATGGCATTCATGATACATGAACATGCTTAAAACATTTAATTTACTTTAAACACAAAGTTCAATCCTACTCACCTCTGGTTAGCTCTGAACTAACTCTGTAGTAGCTAACACTGCTGACCACCTCGGTTCCTCAGGTCCGATCCTACACAGGTGGACTCAAATGAGGGACCAAACAACTCTAACATAACACTAAACATCTCCCCTAAAACCTCTCTAAAACACCTCAAAACATGCATGCAAAACAGGCAAAGGAAGGCTGGACAGGGCACCTTCGGCGGCACATTCGGTGGCCGAATGCTCCCACAGATCCGAAAGTTAGGCACTTTCGGCGGCAGGTTCGGCGGCTGAAAGTCTCCTCCAGAGATGAAAGCCAAGCACTTTCGACGGCACCTTCGGTGGCCGAAAGTCCTTTCCAGAGCCGAAAGTCCTTTCCAGAGCCGAAAGTCCATTTTCGGGGGCAAGGTTTGGCGGCCAAAGATTGCGTCCACAGGCAGGTTCGGAAGCCGAAACCACTTTCGGCGGCCGAACCTGGGTTCCCCAGCAAGGCAGAACCCGTTTTCGCCTTATGCAAGCCGCCTCCAAAACCTTCTTCACTCACATCCAACACTTTCAAAACATGCACAACTCACACAACAAGCATATAGGGGTCTCAAGCTAGCCTAAACCCCCAACAAACATCACATAAACATGCATTAACATACTTTTATCATAAAGGGTATCAAAACCCTTAACATGCACATCCATACTTCCCATGCATTCCTAACCCATAACCCTTCATAAAACTCACTTAAAACATCACAAAAGATAAGGATCTACACTTACCTCTTGAAGATTGAGGGTTGGTGCGACCCAAGCTTGAAGGTATGGAGAGTCCAAGCTCCAAAAGTCTCCAAACTCTCAAAACCTTGATCAAAGCTTAAAACTCTTCAAAGCAAAGATAAAACTCATGAAAAACTTGAGGGATCTGAAGAAAAAGCATAAAAACAACCAAAGGAGAACATGAACTCACCTATGCCCGAAAAGAGAGAGAAAACTCGCCCATTTTTCGGACACGGGGCCTTTTATAGGTGGCCTGCTAAACCTCCTTCGGCAGCCAAAGCTGCTGCCAAAACTTCACCACGTTCGGCGGCCGAACCTAGGGTTCGGCGGCCGAAAGGAAGCCACCTTCGGCAGCCTAACGTGCCTCCTAAACTATCCCATGTTCGGCGGCGAACTTGACTTTCGGCGGCCGAACTTGGTTTACTTCACTCAAAGCCTTCGGAAGCCTAAAGCACTCCCGAAACAGCCCCATGTTCGGCGGCCGAACTTGACTTTCGGTGGCCGAACCTGACAAATGCCTCCTTGGTCTTTTCTTTTCAAAACTCATTTTCTTTTGCATTAAAACTATAAAATCATATAAAAACATTTTAGAAACACATTTTACCCCTCTAGAAGACTCTAGCATCTTCAGAAATTCCAAGTGCCAACGGAGCTTGCGCCGGAAGGTAGGGATTCCGATGCCGGAATCTAGCCGAGTATTACAACATTAATTCGTGCATAACAATTGAATGTTCATTGCAGGTAATTTGGGAGCCGTATACTGATGCCCTGATTCAATCGCTAGCCGAATATTGTCGCCAAGGACGAGTAATTTGGAGGGCTGTTGTCCCACTAATCTACTTTCATATTGTAGAATGGCGTCAGCCGGATCGGGTCATGCAACAGTTTGGTATGCAGCAGCATATTCCTGCTAAACCTCAAGAGTCTGCTGCACTCCATGATGTTGATTTGCGGAAGAGCGACACAAATTGGGCAGAAGTGCACTCTCACTAGATTGCGGCTGGAACACCTGAGATAGAAGAATAATAACTGGCCCGCCAGCAACAGAGCAACTCCATTTCCATTCAGAGTATATGGAGTGGTACCGTAGGGTGTCCAGACGCTGCATTTCGGTTAAGGGAGCGGCAATGGGAACAGGGGTAAATAATTATTGATATTTTTATGTCATTTTTCACAATAATAACAGCGTATTCTAAATAATATAATTGCCTATTTGTTGTGCAGGAGGATGGTATGGAGCACATGTACGCTATTGCTAACAACCCTACCACTAGTAGCATAACAGCTATGTGTGACCTCATACAGTTTGTTTCTTTCTGTATGATGGAGGAGAGGCGGCAAATACAATTGCCAACTCCACATCCAGCACCTGTTGCACCGCCTAGCATGGATGACCTAGATGACCCGCCTATCCCAGATTCCTTTTCACGTGCTAGTAGGGGGAGAACTCGTGGACATGGTAGGGGCCGTAGAAGGGATCACACCCAAGCAGAACAAGGTGATAGGGATGTGCATCCAGTGCCTCCCCTTATACAATATCATCAGGCCCAAGGATTACACAAAGATGCTCCAAGCTCATCTATTGTGCCACCAAGCTCATCTCAAATGCCCTCCATGTCTTATCCTTCACATAGTCAGTACATGGGTTGGACGCTTGGACCACATACAATGCCTTCATTTAGTCCCGGTGCGTATGGTGTACCATATACACCAATAGAATCAGTGTTTCCAGCATTTGCTTCAGAGCCTGCGCCTGAGTCTTCAACTTCGAGGCAGTTTTACATGGCAGGCGAAAGTACAAAGAATATGTTTGCAGGATATAACGCTGGATTAGGATATGGCCAGACTGGTGTCGGTCATTTTGGTCAGTCCGATCCTTCTGGTGCTGTGGTGCAAAATCCAGATGTCATTACGCCGACACAGGATGATGTGGATTCTCAATAGTTCTTAGCACCGGGGCCATGGCGAGGTCGCTTGTGGGCTCCACATGAGAGGAGGCATCGAGGGTGTGGCATTGGTTGATCATCACTGACTGTGAGTTTTGAATATGTATATTAATAGTGTTATAAGTCAATTCCTTTAATTTTAATTAAATATATTTTTTCCCCTCTTTTGGGAATTTAGTTGAGCATAATCTAATATATTGATTGATTGTTATTATTCACTATACCATTCTGGGCAACACAGGTTGTAATTACACATGATAGGTTCTTCTCGGGCACTTGAGATAGCTGCTTATTAGTTTATTCCACATGTGAAATTGGTGCATGCGTGTAATTATTTCCTTTGATTCCATTATGCTTTATGGTAGGTTTTTGTTTACATTTATCTAAATTACCTAGTTCGCAGTTGAACTAGAACTATGTTTTTATTTCCTTATTTATGATCTCATATTACATTTTGAATTGATTAATTTATGATCTCATATTACATTTTGAATTGATTAATTTATTGTGTCTAAGTATTAACATTGGTGAGGATCGTTAGAACAAAACACCTTCTAACATGTGTAACATGTGTTGACTCCTTGATTTGTTGTTCCTCTATAGGTTCATGGTGATTATTCAACAGATGATATTGGTATGAAGTTGGAAATGACTACTGATAATGGAATGGGTTAGGAAAAGACTGATTTTGTCTTGTAATTTTAATATTTAGCAGAGCTGAGTGGTTTTTTTAAATATTGAATTGATTATGCAATTTTTCCATGTGAATAACGTTAGTAAGTTGTAACCTTATGCTTTGGTATTATTTTGTTATGCTTTATGTGATAATGCTTTTACTTGAATGGTTGGATTTCATCAACCGAATAGACAGTTTCATTTTATTGTTGTTGTTAAGTTATGATTTGTTTTTCCTTCTATTTTAGCATTAAAGGACTAATTATTGAGATTTCACAATTTTATTTTATAATTTCTTTTTTATTTTTTTTAAATAAACTTTATACTACTAGCTTAGGGAGCATGACTCATAACTTAATAATTAAATGAAATGGAGCCTATGAATGAGTTGGAGAGGTAAGCACATGCAATTTGGAAAACTTAGAATTTAATTAATGATGTATTCAAATATTTCTAATTTCTTTTAATTCAAATTTCATATTATTCAATTTATCAAAGGAAAAACGAAGGAAATATTAAATCAATGCGAGAACTAGGTGGAAATGTTTTGCACCACTCCAAACTATAAGGAGTAATTCTTATGTTACACAACAAAATAACTTAAAAATTAATTGAATTATTTACAATATTTATCTACTTGATTCTCCACCCATACAAGTTTTCTTATTATGTTCCACCCTGCCACATATGGAACAATGAACCCTGGACGTTTCTTTTATTTTGTTTGACCTCTAGTCCATCTCATTACGTATTCTAGAAGACCTTGGCAGTCTCTTCTTTCTTATTCTAGAAATGTCAGGCACGAGAGGAAGTCCATCTGCTGCAAGCCAATAGTCAGGATATCCAAGAGGATGAAACGTGTACGCGTAACGTTGGATAGTACGATCCAATTTATAATAGTCAGATACAAATTGTTCGTAGTCAATTGAATGTGACATGCATGTAGCAATAGCATGGGAACATGGTATCCTTAACTCCTAAAATTTGCCACATGTGCATGTTTGATCCATGAGTTTGACCACTTGCTTTTACTTGCCATTTGCAGTAATTATTTCGCAAACCATTGTTTGACTATTGAACAGTCTCACTTTATGTGCATTTGCTTTGATTGTGTTATCATGCAGTGTGTCAATACAATACTGACTAAAAACATAGCCTCTACTTTGTTGATCCAAAAATGTTGTCCTCCGCGTATCAAAGTAATGGACACACTGAAAAAATATTTTTTCAACCATTGCCGTAATTGGCAACGCTCGAAATCCTTTCATCATGCCATTTAGTGATTCTGCCATGTTTGTTGTCATCACACCATACCTCGGTCCACCATCGTGTGATCTCGTCCATTTCTCTAAATTTATCTTCATTGCCCAATCATATGATTCTGGGTGCACCTCCCGAATATTGTTCATTGCCTCGAAAAACTTTATTTTGTTGTTTTCATTTGCTGATATAAATGACAATTTCATCAAAGTAAAATTAGCACAAGTCAAAAGTAAATTTAAATTTAAAAAATTAGGCATACTTCGTATTGAAACATGAAACATACCTGCCTTGCGCAACGCTTCCTTTATTGCTGCATTTTTTAATGTCTTATTATAATTACTCAAAACATGTCTGATGCAGTAACGATAATGACCTGTTGGAGGTTGCCACCAATCTTTCTGTATCGCCTTCAGAATTCCAGCATGCCGATCTGAAATTACACACAAATCTTCTCGGTTGGTCACAAAGATCCTTAAGCAATCCATAAACCATGACCAATTATCACCGTCCTCCTTATCAACAATGGCAAAAGCTAATGGAAATAGTTGATTATTTCCATCGAGTGCGGTTGCACACAGTATACACCCCGTGTATTTTCCATATAAGAATGTCCCATCGATTGAGATAACAGGTCGACAATGTTTAAATCCCTCAATCGATTGCTTAAAAGCCCAAAACATACGGTCAAATACACGACACATAGGATTTAATCGTTCATTTATCTAATGCGGATTATCTTCAATCATGTATACTGTTTCTGGGTTAAAATGATGAAGAGCAGTCATGAATCTACACAAACGACTGTATGGTTCATCCCAACTCCCATAAAGCCTTGCAATTGCCTTCTGCTAAGCTTTCTATGTTTTCTGATAAGACGGCTCGTACTCAAATTTATCCCGCAGTTCAGCTTGTAGAGCAGCAATTTTTATGTCGGGTTGCTGTTCAATTAATGCAAAGATGAATGAACAAATGAAATTTTCATCCAATTGACTATGATTTTTTGTCACCTGAGGATTTGTACATGTGTGCGGTCTACTGTATCTCGTAATTTTCCATACATCCTCTCCTTCTTTCTTGGATGCTCGAAGCCTCCATGCACACCCACTGTCTTTGTCTTTACGCTTTATAGAATAAGTCTTCTCTCTTGTTTCATGATAACAAAATTGATGATGATGTCTTAAATGATATTCTTTTGCAGCCGTAGCTACTGCATCTTTCGAAGAAAATATCATCCCAACTAAAAACTTTTTAGAAGGATCCCAAAAGGAACGACCTTCTAGCCTATCATAAGGATCCACCCTCAGCAAATCGAAGTCTATTTCTGCGTATGGGGTAAGATGAACAACAGGCACAATAGGATTACGAAATTGTGTGTTGTAATATCGAGATTCACTGCCACTATCCTCATGACCATTATCATCCTCATCATCCTCAGTAGATATCCATGAATCATCGTCATCCTCATCCTCATCCTCGTCCTCGTTCTCATTCTGTACTGTACCAGATAAATTAATTGACGGCTCTGCAAGACTATCAGATAAGTAATAATCATCAACTACATTTTGCTCTTCACATGGTTCATCATTTGATCCCACAGCAGTTCCAGATGAACCAATATCAGCATCTTCATTTGTAGTATCAACACAATGAAGTATCTTAACATATATTTCTATACTAGGTATACCACCAATTTGATATAAGTAATTAAACATACTAGATACATCATTTTCACCCCATATCTCCATACATTCAAATTTTAAGGATCCATCCACAATTGTAGGTTTTCTAAAACTAATTGTTTCTATAAATTTATTATTCTCGGATAATCCAATTGCACGAGCAATTTTACAGTTGATTAGAACTTATCTGTTTACCCATTGGAATAATATTTGAAAAACCTCCATCATAATCGTAACCATTATAACTATTTATAATATTACCATCCCAATGAATATTAGCATATGCAGGAACTGCCATTTATCTAAAAAAAAAATAAATTAATAAATATTTTGATATCAATTTACTATATACATAAAAAAATAAAAATTTAGAATATAAAATTTTTAAAACTTACCTGTGTTCCTTTTTTTATAGTCGAATCAATAAGAGTAGGACAAGAAATTTTATAAAATTTGTAGAGGAAAATAAATAATTTATAGAATGCAATTTGTTGAGCTATAATGCAGATTTTGAGTAATTTATAGAGTAGTGGACGGGGTAATTTATAGAGAGATCGAAAAGGGACAGATTTTGAGTAATTTATAAAATAGTGGACAAGATAATATATAGAGAGATCAAAAAGGGGAGGTTAAAGTGATTTATAGAGTTGTGTGTGTTCTGGGATAATTTATAGAGGGAGTGGGGAGAGATAGCCGTTGGCTAGTTCGGCAGTGATGGTGCCGAACTAGCCGTTGGAATTTATTACATTCCATTGTGCGGTCCGTGGAGATTTTATTGCCCACTGTGTGTCCATGGGATTTATTGCCGCCCAAGCAATTTGTTCGGCATCATCACTGCTAAACAAATTGTTGTTAAATGCATGCACCTGCATGTGGCATGCAGGGCCGTGCAAGCCTGGCGATGCAGGCTTTACAGCTCTTCGGCACTTATAGTGCCGAAGAGTTATCTTCTTCTGGCGTGTTCGGCACCTTGGGTGCCGAACACGCCACGCTGGAAGCCACAAGAGCAGTATCACCTGCCCTGCTCCCGTGGCGTGGATCACCTTGTTCGGCACTTATAGTACCGAACAAGCTCAATATACCACAGTTCGACACCCATGGTGTCGAACTTTCATTTGTTCGACACTATGGATGTCGAACCATACTACCGAACACACTGGATTGCCACACAGGATCCAAAAATATTTTCAGATCCTGCATAATTTTAAAATTATTTTTTATATTATGCATGATTTGAAAACTGCTCAATTCCTACTATACATTGTAATTATTTTAGAAAAATATTATCAAGTAGAGATGATCGTCAACGATGACTCATCATTTGCTATAATTTATAGGAAAAAACTTAAATTTACGCTGAACTCAAAATACTAATAAGTGTGCTTTTTATAAAAAACAATTAAAATAAATTCATTTTCATATGTTTTAGATTCGCGGTGGATCGAGTGCACTTAAAAATTTCTTTAATTTATTCCTCCCTCTTTGAACATGCCACCCATGAAAAACTGTAATCACTTTCTCCTTTGCGGATCACAATCTCCTCCCTCTCCCACCCATCCCATTAGCTGCTATACCATATCATTTCCTCCTAAGATAAATTCAATATTTCACTTCTATCGTATAAAAAAACTCATTAATTAATTTATTAATTTTTAAAAACACTTTAAATATTCTACTATTAAAAAAATCTACTAATCAATTATTTATTAATTTTAAATATTAAATATTCTACTATTTAATCGCTATAGTATGAAAAAATTTATTAATTAATCTCTCAATTTTATGAAAATATAAATTAATTAATTCTCCAATTAATAGTATTTTAAACTTTTATCAATACTTAATAATTAAAATTAAAAGAATGACTAATTAGAATAAATTTTAAAATTTTAAAAATATTTTAATATATTTTTTAAAATTGAGAAACTAATTAATAAATTTTTTTATAATACAGAGAGTAAATAATAATTTTTCTAACTTAATATGTCACAATAAGAGAGGCAGTGCACCTAGAAAAGGAGGGGACTGCAGAGCTTTATATTTGTTTCTTATATTTCTCTCTCTTCATTTTTCCACCTTCAATTCCTGGTTGATGATCTTTAGAAAAGGGCAAGTATCTAGAACAAAAGAAGGCTTCTTTATTTTATCTTATCCTGTCTTCATAAAGCATTCCACTTGAACGTCCACCTCACTCTTTCTTTCACGCCTTCAAAGCAGATATCTCTCTTTCTCCTTCTCTTCCTCTTTTCCTCAACTAACTTTACTATGTTTTCTACATGTGCAAATGTCTTTGGGTTGCCCATGTTTAGCTTGTTTTTATTTTCTTCTAATTTTATTTATTTTGCTGTAGTTTAGTTACGTGGGCTCAATTATTCTTGCTTACGATAAAATGTTGTATCAATAATTCAATTTTCTTTCTCTTTTTTAATTGGGTCTTGTACTTTTCTTCAGCTGGTAGCTGTTAAGACTTCATCTTTTATTTAGACCATATTATCTTTTAAATATTTATTAACTATAAAATTTTTATATTAAAATAAATTTTATTATATATTAATAAATTATTTATACTTATAAAATAAATATAAATTATCAATATATTGCATGATTTTTTGAATTATAAACATAATAATTAAATTTACAATGTGATAATAGTTATATTATATATTTATTTTTTTTACCAAACGTACCTTACATTAAGGGTGAGTAGTATTCGGTTTAAATTAAAAAAATCGACCGAATCGAACTGATTTAAAATTTTAGTTCGGTTTTTTATATATTTCAGTTCGGTTCGGTTTTTAATTTCAAAAATTTCGGTGATTTCAGTTCGGTTCGATTTTGATAAAAAAAACCGAAAAAATCGAACCGAACCGATTAGTAATAATAATATATTTTTTCAATAATATAGAGAAATTAAATCATATTAAAATTAAAATATTTTATTTAAATTTTAAAATATCAAAAATAAAGTGTAAAAAATAAAAAAATTATTAAAATTTGAAACTGATCAAACCGAACCGAATCGAACCGAATCAGACCGGTTCGGTTCGATTCGGTTTCTGATCAAAATCGGTTCGGTTCTGTTTTTATAAACACTAAAATTTCGGTTTTAGGTTGATTCGGTTCGGTTCGATTTTGAACCGAACCGACCGAATGCTCACCCTTACCTTACACCTAGGCAAGCCCTCTCTCTCACTTTTTAATTTTTTTTTTTCTTTTTGTATATACTTATAATATCATTTTTTATCACTGCTAAAAATAGATTGCATTTTTCAAGATCTGAAGAGGAAAGTATACAGAAGAAATAAAAAATCAATTTACAACTCATAAACTCAAAAAAACCAAAATAAAATAAATAAACCAAACCAATCACAAATAAATTCAAAACTATTAACCCAATCCACTCCAACCCAACCCAACTCATTCAATTTAAACCACACCAACCACATAACATGCATCGATAGAAAATGAGGCACCGCCTGGATCTATCACCACCATCACCGTGCAAATGTTACCCTTACTACAGTATCACCGATCAACACTAAACAACTAACAAGTTGGAAGAACAGCAAAAGCTTATATCTAGAATCACGAGAAGGAAGATAGATCAGAAGTAGTCCAAATCACAATCAGGATGTACGAGAAGGAAACACCATAGAGCCTACAGCCAACATTAGCCAATGAGAGCATGATCCTTGGATGAAGCAGAGTGGCTCCAAGATACCGGTGCCATAGTAACAACTTTCCCGGCAATCAAAAGGAGCTACCAACCCTCAGTAAATTTGATAGAGCAAATGAAAAGATTGTAAGCAATTAATCTACTTTTCACTCACACCAAAAACAAGAGGTGTGCCTTATTGCCATGAATCATAAATCCTATATCTAATATCATGGAAAAGATCATAAAATTCCTCGACTCATAATCATATTATAATACTTTTTTTAATTAGAGTATTTTTTTTAAATTTAGATAGAATAAATCTCCTATTTATATATTATTTTTAAACCTAATGAAAATTCTAATTAAATTAAAATTGTATAGTCTAACACTATGAATAAAAGTATCGTAGATAGAGTATTTAATTTTTTTCTAATTAAGGAGAAAGACTTTTGCCCATCATGAAGAGTAGCTTTTACCTAGTGTAGTGCACTACCATAAAATAAGAGAGATGTTTCGTGCTAAAGTGATGAAATGGATTTACCCATTTAGCCTCCGTTTATTTGCAGAAAATAATTTATATTTAAAAAATATTTTTCGTAGAAAATGTTTTCTGAGAAAAATTTGTTTCATGGAAAATAACTTTTGATGAGGTAACTTATTTTTTATTGTTTAATTTTAATTTAAAAAATAAATTTTATTAAAAAAATTATGTATAAAGATTTTAATAAAGATGTCAAAAGAAAAAGTCATTTTTTCTTAAAATGACTTATTTTTTTATTAAAAAAAATATTTTTTATTGACTAAATTTTCTGAGTGCTTCAAACGCTAAAACATATATAAAATATTTTCCTGTAAAATATTTTTTGGAAAATAAATGGAGTCTTAATTAAAATCATTCTTTGTGATATATATATATTGTAGTTATAGTATATATTGAGTTATTTCTATAAGAGAATGAAAGAGAATAATTAATATATTTATTAAGAGTAATTTATAGTGAGAAATTAATTGTAAGTAATCAGGTTGATAAATAGATAGTTTGAGTTTGTAATTGATAATTTTATTAAAAATAATGGAAGATAAATATATATGGACGTAGTCGTATATTAAAAAACAAAACTATATAAAATTTTATATTTTACTTTTATTGTTTAAAGATGATTATCATAACACTATTTTTTACTTAGATTTATATTAGTTAGGGTTTGATGGACATAGTTAGTTGTAAAAATGAGATGAACCTTAACAATTTGATGGTTTTTAGCTTTATACAGATGATCCATAGGGTTAAAACTTGTTTTTTATATACCATGGCACTTTATTAAATTTACATTATTATCTAGCTATAAGCATACATTCATTGGCTGAATATTAATTTCACATCTAATCGCCATCTAAAATGGATTGTAAACAACTCAATTATTTTATTTTTTTAATATTTTTATGATCAATTTATATCGAGAATGTTTTAAATTTATATTTTATTTTATAACAATAGGTATTCTCATATTTATTGAACTGAAACTAAATTGTGTTTGCACCGAGTCGGTCCACTAAGAATAAAGTGCTCACGAATATTTAGTTAACTACTATATTTAAGAAAACAATTTTCTCAATATCAGCTCCAATAATAATGTCAAATATATTTTTTTTAAACATAATGTAATTATATAAAGGCTAAAAATCCAATTACACCACTCTAGGCTACAAAAGAATATACTAAACCTAAAAATATCTAGCTTGTTATGGTGGAAGAGATTTTGGTTGCTATTGTTGTCGGAAGAAGTAAAGTGAATGAAGCAAAATCATTAGGAATGAGAAGAAACTATTGAAGCATAGAAAAACCAAGCTTAGCAACCATCCATTTTTCCATAACTAAGAAACTAAAATACTTGAAGAACCAGCTCAAGATTCACTAGAGCCTATAAAGAGGATACTAAAAGAGCTCCGATGGTCTGTAGCCATTTTGGGATCGACCATTCGACACTGAAGAAAAGTGGTTAAAGATCATTGAGATTTACAATAGTAGACAATAAGATCCTTTAAAAACTGGTGTAGATATTCAACCTACTGGAGCGCATCAGGTGAAAAGTGTAATAAAGAGAAGAAGAGTCTTGCTGAGTTCTGTTTCAAAAACTGAGTAAGGGACAAGGGCGAAGGGAAGGTACGGTAAGGGGGAGCACGTGCCGTACCGGCGACCAGAAAATGCTTTGAAGGGGGATAAAGGTGCCGCAGCGGCGCAGCCGGTGGTGCCACAGCAGTACCCTACCAAAGGGAAGCTCCTGGCTCCCCTAATGGTAAGGAATCTCTGACTTTCCGATACAAGCACATAAGATCTAAGTTGAAGAGCCAAGAAAACCTGCATACAAACTATTAACATAACTAAAAAACATAGGAAAAGTCATAGGTATCATAGATCTAACACCTTCTCTTTTAACTCATGATATGCATGCCTTAGAAATAAAAGAAAAAAAATTAAAAAAAAAAAAACAAAAAAACCAAACAGTAAACTCTTTCCATCTCTAGGCGGTGAGGTAATAAAATTTCTCCTTGCCGGTCTGGACAAGGAGAAAATGACATAGCAACACTAAAAGGAAATTAAAATACCTAAGAAACTTAAATTAGTGACCTCAATTTTAATTCTAATTGAAAATTGAATTAGTGACCCAAACTTTAACTTTGGTAAAACCAAGAAAACTAAGCCTTATCATTTCTAGCCTAAGATTAAGCTTTTCTGGTCTAGATTTTTATATTCCTTTTATCCTGGTATGTATTTCTCCTATGGAAAAAAATTGAATTTTATTTATAGAATTTAATTTAATGAAAAAATTCATTTGTTTGAAATTAATTTAAAGGTAATAAAATTCAATTAAACTCTTTTATATTAGATAAATTAATAATAAATTTAAATTGATTTAATTTATTCATCATTCTTATTATTTTTAAACTAAATGTAAATATTTTTTATAAATAATAATCATTTATATTTCATTTATTGAAAAATCATTATTAATATTTTTATAATATTTAAAATTTTACATAATTTTTTACCATTAAAAATATTAAAAATATTTTTTTAAAATTAACAAAATAATATAATAAAATTTTTATAGATTATAAATATATTAAGTATTAATAGTTAATATTAAATTAAAATAATTTTTTAAAGTGCAATTATTAATTAAAAATAAGAAATAAAATTAAAATTAAAATAAATAAAAAATAAAGAATAAAAAAAAGAAAATAAAAAGAGTTATTTTGATATAAATAATTTTAATTGAAATTATTTATTGTAAAATTTTAATAATTTTAGAAAGATTTACTTTTAATTAAAATTAATTTTCATAAAAATTCAAGTGAAGTAAATTTTTATATTATTAATTTTTTTAAATGTAAAAATTTTAAAAAAAAATCATTTCTTTTAAATTTTTTTAAAATCAGGTATTTCAAACTAAGTTTTTTTATGTACTAATTGTCTTCACGCTGCACACCATAGCGAAGGCTCTGCCATTTCAATTCCATTCTCCGCACAAACCAAAAAGCGTGCAACGGCAGCTTTACAAGCATTTGACCGAAACTTATTTAGCCCTAGAGTTCAGGGATTCTTAATAATGCACGGTCGAATTAAATTAATTTAAAATTTTAATTTATTTTTTATTTTTAAAAATTTTAATAATTTTGATTTATTTAATTTTAATTAAAAAAATCAATAAAATTGAGTGAAATCGATTAAATTAATGGTAATAATATATTATTTTTAATTATATAAAAGATTAAATCATAATTAAAATTAAAATATTAAAATTAAATTTTTATACAGTAATGCACCATCATTCCACAGATTCTTAATTTTTAAATACATAAAAAAGATGAAGGGGAGAGAGAGAGAGAGAGATTTGTTGTTACCTGTGCTGCTGTTGATGGAACATATGCAATTTCTACTAGAGTTAAGCCAAGATAAACGTGAGACTAGGACCAAATGAAAATTAATCGATCAATACTTCTAACAACCAATTTGTATTTTCTCCGGAAGAATGCATCTTAGTTCCCGCCAAGTGTTCCATCAACATGCACGTGTCCACATGCAGAGACTCCTTCACCTTCCTTCTCAGTCTTTATATACAGATTAACACTGATCAGTTCACCAATGTCAGTGAGTCCTATGAATTGATTCCAATTCTGGGGAAGAAAATGTTTGAGAAAGCTTCAATGATGCCTTGTTCACTCTTACCACTCGTCCTTTTTCTTTCCCTTTGTTGCTCTCTTCGTGCGGAGACTTTCAGGGAGGAAGAATATGCTTCTGGGATGAGACCTTCTATGGTGAAGAGGGAACATAGGAAGACTTTAATGATAACAGAATATGGGGAGATCTCAACCGTTGATATCTCTAGGGGAACAAGAGGAGCTTACCATCTTGAGTTCATCACCTTGGTGCCTCGTTCCTTGTTTCTTCCTGTCCTTCTTCATACTGATATGGTGTTTTATGTGAAAACAGGTAAAATTTTCTCTCTTCAACATGTTTAATTTATAGATTCTCTAATGCTTATGCTGAATATAGGGAGGGGGAAGCTGAGTTGGGCTGAAGATGGAAGAGAACTGAAGAGGGTGAATTTAAGGAGAGGAGATGTGTATAGATTACATCCAGGCTCAATTTTCTTTCTGCAAAGTAGCTTGGAGCCAGAAGGAGAGAAGCTGAGTATTTATTCAATATTTTCAAATACAGATGAAGATGTCTATGTATGAAATTCTTGATTGGAATCTTTCCTTTCCTCGGAATAGAAGCTGAGAATATGTGTATAAAATTCTGTCAATGTACTATCAAAATTGCAGGAGCCAGCCATTGGAGCATACTCTAGCATCAGAGATTTGGTCCTTGGCTTTGATAATAAACTCCTCCAATCAGCTTTTAAGGTACTGTACTGCAGCTTTGCCATAAATTTCTTTTGGTGATTAATTAGATGGTTCTCTATTTTCTAGTCAGATTTAGGAAAAATTACTATTTGGTTATTTAGTAATCTTGGAATCAGAACATTCTTCTAAGACTAGATACTATAGGGACTAGATAGTAAACTAATGAGTAGCTGAAACTGGTGTTTTAAGGTCCCAGGTGATGTAATAGAAGGAATGACTAAAGCAATGAGGCCACCACCCATTGTCCATGCAATGCAAGAGAAGAAATCAATACTTTTGGAACTAGAATCTAGATTTCTACAAGCACTTACTGGCAACAAAGCTAGTTCCTTCCATGGCATCAATGGTGGGAACAAGAAAACCAAGACATTCAACATTCTAGAAGCTGGCCCAGATTTTGAAAACTGTAATGGATGGAGTGTGACTGTTGACAGAGGAGACTTGAAATCCCTAAGAGGTTCTAATATTGGTGTTTTCATGGTGAACTTGACAAAGGTATATAAAAATTTTGCTTCTTTTTTATTTTAATTTTGAATCAGAAATGGCAGTAGCAATTCCATTGATGTATTTTACTTGCAGGCGTCGATGGTGGCGCCACACTGGAATCCAATGGCAACTGAGATAGCAATAGTTTTAGAAGGACAAGGGATTGTAAGGGTGGTTTGTTCAAGAAATTTAAATGAAACAGAGTGCAAAAATAGGAGGTTCAGTGTTAAAGAAGGAGATGTCTTTGCTGTACCTAGATTCCATCCTATGGCTCAAATGTCTTTCAACAATGATTCATTTATTTTCATGGGATTTAGCACATCAACAAGGAGAAATTATCCTCAATTTCTAGCTGGGAAAAGCTCAGTCCTCCAAACTTTGAACAGCCACATCTTGGCCATGTCCTTCAATGTCACTAACACAACCATTGATGAGCTCTTGACTCCTCAGGAAGACGAAATCATATTGGAGTGCACGTCTTGTGCTGAGGAAGAAGATGCGATAATGAAGGAAGAAACCGAAAGAGAAAGACAGGAAGAGGAAGCTAGGAAGAGAGAAGAAGAGAAAAAACGAGAGGAAGAGAAAAGAAGAGAAAAGGAAGAAGCAGAGAGAGAGGAAGAGAAGGCAAGGGAAAAGGAAAAAGAAAGGGAGAGAAAAGAAAAGGAAAGAAAGGACAAAGCACAAAAACAAGCAGAAAAAAGGCAAAGAAAGGAAAAGAAAAGACGAGAAGCAGCAGCAAGAAAGGAGAAAGAACAGGCCAGGCGAGAGGAAATAGAAAAACAAAGGGAAGAAGAAGAAGCTACGAAGGAGAGGAAAAGAGAACAACAAGGAGGTGAAGGCCGTCATAAAGAAAAGAAACAGAGAAGAGAACCAGAGGAACAAGGAACCAGAGAACAAGAGCAAGAGCATGAAGGTAGTGGTGACCGAGGAAGAACAGCTGCAAGAAAAGTCTGGAAGCTTTAACGGGAGACACAATAGCTGCATTCACAATCCTCGGTCATTCTCTCCATAGTTGTGGCAATAAAAGCTCCTAGGCTATGCCCTGTTTTCCAGCTTTTTAATTCCTTAATAAGCTCTGCGATCTATGCTTGAAATTTAGACATCATGTGCACCATGTAATGAGCTTAGATCATTCTTTCTATGTGGATTTGGACATTGGTGCTTTCGTGTAAAATAAATTTTGGAATCCATGTTCGTTTCTCATGTTTGTGAAATAAGCTCTGCAATGCTAATCTTATACGACACTAGCTGCTTAAAACTTTCCGGTCTCTCAGTACGCTATAGTTACCTTGATTTTTAAACTGGTATTTGAAGAAGCTTCAGATGGCGGAAAATGTAAATTGAATCTTCCGATCTTATAACACGCCAGGAATTTCAGATCTTCCTCATCCAGGCTAATATTTAAACTCAAATCTGAACCGCACTGCAGGCTTTCAAGGAGCTTTCATTCACGCAAGTTAAATGGTCGGAATAGGAGTAATTGCATAAGAGACTGAAGGTTCTGCCATGATTTTACTAATGTGGCGCTGTAATACTTGTGCAAGTAAATTAAATGGGATTAGTTGAAAATTTGAACCGCTTTGCATGCTTTTCGAGGAGTAGAAAATTCGTGCAAGTTAAATGATCGGAATTGGATTAGTTGCATCAGAGACTGAAGGTTTTGTCGTGATTTTTCTGATGCGCACTGTAATGCTTGATAGCCAGAGGCTTCAAAATTGTTGAAGCGGCTCTCTGAAAAAAGATACTTTCAGGACCGCTGCTGAGTTTCTATTCCTGTTTCTGATTCGCTCATTGCTTGTATTGTCCTATTTCCCCTACAACCACTGCCCACCAATGGCACAGGAGAGAGACATCACTGGCGACCATAACACCAGAATCCTGAAAGTACACAGCTTTATGCAACAGATTCGCTCCACAAGTAATGAAGGCCTATTTATGCAGTTAGAAGAACAAAGCTTTAATTAGGTAAAGGCGGGGAAAAGAAGTACAGAGCTACGCTAACAAAAATGGAGAAATCAAAGATTCACATTTCATCAATAAGAAAACGGAGCGATCAAAGATACCAATAAGCCTTTATGAATGACTTGTTATGCCAGGTTTTGTGGAAAAAAAATACAGCTATAGGATTTTTCCAGCCATTAAAGAGCGCATCAAGAAACAAGCTATTGGTTCCAGCTACATGGGAGAAGACATTATCACACGTTAGAGATTGTTATGTACGAAACAACAACAGTAATGTCATCAAGTTTGCCACCATAGTAGCGGAATCCAGCGTCTTGAGCAGCAGCTGAAAAAGGGGTTTGTCGGTTCCTGTCCAGTGCCCGTTGACGTGCCAAAGCTGCAATCTTCTGAGCTGTTACTTGAGGCCCTAACCCAGCTCTTACCGCATGAACAACAACAGCAGTAACCTCATTGTTATACAAGTTGTCAAATAATCCATCTGTTCCAGCAATTATTACATCACCGGGAGAAACAGGAAATGTGAAAACCTGGAAAAGTTTAACCCAAAAGGATGCTCAAGTCACACGGTTTTGTTTTTTCATAATCTCAAATTGCAAACCATTCAATTAAGCTACTATAATAGAAAAAAGGGAAAATTCATTACTCCTCAAGCATTGAAATATTATGAAAAGAAAGAAAAATTAAAATTTACATGTAATATATAATTTAAATATTTTTAATTTTTATGGTACATTGTCCTAAAATAGGTCTTGGGCCTTGGCTACTGAAACATTTTAAAAAATAGTTTAATAAGTAAAATAATTTTTTTTATTAAATCTCCCCATTTTTTAGCATCTCTACATATCTAAAAAATAAATAAATAAATAAATAAATAAAATGCACTAAATTTTTATTTTTCATTAAATGGCCTCCTCAAATATTCTATATGTCAATTTATAATTTATATATTATATTTTAAATTGAAGCTTTAAAATTATTTAGTTGTCTTAAAAATGTTCAGAAGTTTAATTATAAACTAATTAATCAAACTTATATATTTATAAATTAAAATTTGATTGGTAATTGTTATTTTAAAATTAAATACAAGTTAATTTACTAATTTCTTATTATATAATCTAAAATTAGATGGATTTTGTTATTTTTATTTTTGTTGTCTCTATCATTCTATGGATAATGTAATTTTTGCCTTTACTCCCATTTTGCTTTCTTTCATTTATTTTATTAAACTTAAAAAATTTATTTCATTCAGATAGTTCTAAGTTAATAAAATTAGGAATCAACTCCCACACAAATTTTTTACTGATCAATTTAATAAAAATAAATTTATTTTTAGGGATAATAGCCAAAAAAAAAAAAAACATTTCAGTTTCTAAGAATTTTACCCCTAAACAAAAATTTTTAACTGCTATACCCTAAACTATGCAACTACACCATTGTTAGAATATTCTCGATTACAATTCAAATCAATTTCGCAACAAATCGATTTGATTCTATAAGGTGACTCCTTTAGTATGTCTGAATCTTACAATTCTCGATTTGATTCTCCATTTGATTCTCAATTTGACTCTTGATTAGTATATATATAATATGATAACTACTGTCTACAATTCCAAAGTTTATGATTTATAACATAAAGCTATATAACATAAAAAAATACATATTTATTCTACAAAGGATATTTCTATTTATATAAATGACATTTATACATTTATCAAAATATATCATTGTAAGATTTTTTTCACTTATTTTTAGAACATATATTAATTTTAATTAATTTTTAGAATCTTTATCAAATCATATGATTTGATTTGATTCTCAATTCATAAAACCTTATTGTTAAATCGAAATGTCAAAGTAAATAATTTGCCACATCTTATCTGTGTCAGTATCTTGAATTAATATTTTAATATAATCCCTATCCCCTAAATTAATATGGTACAATGTTAAAAAAAAAAAAAAAAGAACTAAACTTTTTGGAGTTGTAACAACTTTTTTTTTAACAAATTTACCCTAAATTATAGCATTTAATTTAATTGTACTGCATCATTAACTTTTTTTCCGTATTAATATAACACTTTAGCTATATAAACATCCTAAATGACATACAGTAATTTATTTTAACTTGAAATTAAACACACTAACCCATTTATGTTGATTTTCTTTTTCTTTTTCTTCTTTCAGGTTCAGGAACATGTATATTCTTGAGGTTTTATTTTAATTTGTGAATGATTTTGAGTGATTTGGTTGTTAGAGAAATGCTCATGGAATCAATATTATGAATCTGGGCTCCATTGTTTCTTCAACATTGAAGGATTTTCAAGGTATAAATATTTATTGTAAGAGGTTAGAGCATTTAATTTGGAGGTTATAATAAATTAGTGTTTAATTTTTTTATTAATAAACTTTATGTGAAAAAATGTTAAATTTAATGTGGGATACAATTAAATTAAGTGGCATAATTTAGGATAGATTTGTTTAAAAAAAAGGGTTTAGGATATAGAATTGTTAAGCGTTACGAGTGTAATCAAATCAAGCTGAAGCTAAATATTTGGAGGCTCGAGCTCAAACTCGATTCGAGCTTCATCTATGAGCTTGAGCTCAATTCATGAAAATATTAGACTCGAGCTCAATTTAAAATGAATTTGTTTATCACTTGACGAGTCAACTCGAGCTTAACTCACAAGTATACTCAAAAGGTTAGAGTTTCAACTCACAAGTATACTCAAAAGGTTAGAGTTTCAACTCGATAAAATTATAGACGAGCTTAACTCACAAGTATACTCAAAAGGCTAGAGTTCCAACTTGATAAAATTATAGACGAGCTCAATATAATTCAAGCTCATTTAAATTATAAACAAGCTTAAATTAAACTTATTTAAATTAAAAATAAATTTTAAACTATAAGGTCATTAGGAGACTTTAAATAACTATATTTTTTTAAAATTTAATTAAAATCTACTAAAACCAAAGCTTGAAAAAGAAGGTAGAAGTCTTCTTGTCCTTTTATAAAGAAGCTATACTCCTCCATGTTACTTCTTCAACTTTCGATGCGGGATTCTTGAATGTTGATACAACACTTGTGTAGCCCACGCTTATATTTACTACAACCTAATATAAGAATCACTATGGACAACTGGCGCAATGGTTCAAGAGACAATTAAGTCCTTTTTTTTTTGTCATGAGTTTTTTTTTATTATTTTTTTATTAGTTAGCTAAAAAAAATTATTATATGGTAACATATATTAAATATTTAAACTAGTTTATGGTTTCATTATTATTTATTTATTATTATTATTACTATTATCATTTATAACTTTTAAGTATTAATATTTATTATCTCAAATTCTAATTATAAACCTTCAATTAATTATATAAAATGTATCCAGCATAAATTCAATTTCATATAATAATGAGCTCAATTATCATTTAATCAATATTAATTAAACTATATGTATTGATGTATAAATTTATATATATCTAGGGAGAAAGAGTTTTCATTTAAATTACGTAGTTTTGACTAAAATTACATATATTTGCTGCTAAGTATCAAGAGATATTTTTATACCAAATTTATTAATGTAATATCATTATTATTAATACATTATCATTTAATTCCTAATATTATTATTATTTTAGTTTTAATTCAAATATATTATTTATATTAAATTATGAAAAAAATATAAAAACTACCTTATAATTTTATCGATTTTTCACTTCTAAGTTTTGTGATTCAATTTCTGTCGAACTATTTCCTCATGTTATGGTGCCATTAATAAACAACGATAATTTTCAAATGCCGTCAAATTTAAACCAATGTTAAATTTATATAACAGACTATTATTTTGACACAAATTTAAACTATAGACTCTAACCTGAAAATTACGAGAAACCACAGATTTTTTTTTAGTTTTCTCTTCTAATTAATAATTATGTTTTCCTTGTCACATCAGTATTTTCTAACAGTGTATGAAAATTGTCGCTATTTGCTAATGGTATTATACCACATGATACTATTTTTAACACAAATTGAACCACAGACCTGAAGTGAAAATGACTGAAACCATATGGTACAACTTTATACTTTCCCCCTGAATTATTATATACAATACAAAAATTACTCTTATAATATAAAAATAAACTATTATATGAAATGAATATATTTAATATAAATATAATCAACTTAATTACATAATTATATATATACATTATACCAAACTTCATCCATATCATTGTATTAATTTATATACTATGAACAATTTAATTTATAAAATTATGTAAGTAACAAATTAAAGCAATATTAAGTATGAGAATAATCATAAAAGCATATATATAGACAAGAAAGTAGTGACAATAATAATAGTCCATTAAGAGAGATTCAAGAGAGATATTTTTTAAAAATATAATAATATTGTCTACTTAAATAGACATATAGTAGGAGAGAAATATACAAACTAATAATGTAGTTACTCAAGCAAAGGGAGAGAGATATATGCATTAACAATATATATGCTTATATAATTTATTATTATTTATGTCTTTTAAGAGTTTAAAAATAAAGAAAGAGAAATAATATAAATAAATATTAGAAATTGAAATAGAATTTATGATAATATCACTTGTATCATCATTCATATAGTATTTATAACTTTTTCCTATAAATAAATATTTATACTATTACTTTTTTTTTTCTAAAATTATTACTTAATATTTATTATCAAGTATTTATATTTTATATTAAGAACATATTTTATTTCAATATACTAAATATATATATATATATATATATATTATTGTGATAATATTAACTTTTTTATTACAAATTTAAAATCAAAATATAAATTATTATAAATATATTTTTGTAATGATTATATTATAATTTTTAAATAGTAAATTTTCTTTAGAAAAAAAAATAATATAATTACACATTTATAAAATACAACACTAATATAAATATTTGAATTACAAATGATATAACTCATGACTTTTTTTTTTAATTAGAGATAAAACACAAACACATAGACTCGAGGACAGGACTGGACTGTTGTCAAAACCAAGGTAATTTTGACAAAGTCCTTAGTCCTATATAAGCCTTACTCACACTCTCTACAACCAATGAGCTTGTTCACAAGTCTGCTCAATGAGTCAACTCGCCAGCTTACTCATAAACCTCATAAACTTGAAAATGAATCGAACTTATAAGTTTAATCTAGTCGAATACTGCTGAGTTCAAGCTCAGATTGTCTATTAAACGAACCTAAAAAGTGAACTCGAGCTCGGCTCGTTGAGCAGAGCCCAATCGAGTTTTTATTGAATCGAGCCTCGAATATTTCACAAATAATTTGATTCCTTTATACCCCTATTACGAGTAGAAAAGTTTGCATTTTCTTTTACCATTATTTGGTACTAACTTGGACACTTACGTGACCAAGGTGTTAACTTCAATATATTAATTTAATGATAAGTTACAATAGTTTTTTGCCATTGTCCCTTATATTTACTTTATTATTCTTATCTTTAATTTATATGTTAATTTAATTTTAATGATCATCATTTTTTAATCTTATACTATTAACCATATAATCTAGCTATTTATAATTTACAATATTACAATATTATCAAGACGAGAAGTGATACTAAGACAACAGAATCTCCTATTGCAAGAGGCAAGGTGAGGCGTGACGCCTTTTTGAAGTGAGGCATACATATATGTGTGTGTAATTATATATATATAATTACACACATTATGTATATTGTGTTAATTCCTTCTTAATTAGTTAATTAGTTAGCATAATTATAAGATATAAATATGTAATCTTCTTCAATATTGGAATATACTTGAATTTGAAAGTCAACTATATAGATATTACAATTTGTTTCCTAATTAGTTAAGATATATATATATATATATATATCTATAATTATGCTAACTAATGAGAAATACATTCTCTAAATAATACATAAAATTTAGTTCTCCAGTTAGTTGTATAGGGTTTAGCCTTTTCTCCTTGCGCCAAGCAAGGAAAGGCTCGCCCTTTAAAAACAATGATAGCTTAATTCAATATTTTTTTTTCCAGTTATATATGGATCATATATAATACTTTGATGTCAATATTTTTTAAATGATATAATTTATATCAAGAAGTTATATAATGAAGAAAACTATTATTTTGTAAAGTTACATTTGCTGTTGTTGTAGAGATGTTAGTATAAGTTTTGAATCGACAAAAATTTTGTAGCTTGATATTTTATATTCATGATTTCAAATTGTGATTTCAAATTGTGTTCACGGTCACAGTCACCATTAATGGAAACAAATTTGTAACAGTCATAACGTAACGGCCTGTTGCTAAGCAATTTTTTTGAAAAATTTGCAAAGTTTATGAAATTAACAAATATTAAAAGATATAATTAAAAGTAAGTTATACAACTTAATAATAAATACAAATATATCTAATAAACACAAAATTTATAAGTTTTAAACATTATACATAATAACTAACCCCAACTACTACTAGAATAAGAGTTTAGTATTTATATTATGCAAAATAATTTTAAATATTTAAAGAAACTACATTTAAATTTAAAGTCATGTTCTTTTTTTATACCTATTTTTCATAAATTTTTAATCTTGTAAATTTTATATTAATATTTTATACTTAATACTTAGTTATCATTTATTATAACTTGTAAGAGCATAAAACTCATTTAATAATTAGTATTAATGATATTAGGTTATAATTATGAACTTATAAAGTTCTACATTTCTAATCTAGGATTCTAACTTCTAATTATTTTTAATTATGCATTCACTAAAAAATGATTTAAAAATATCTAAAAGCTTGTTAAAAAAATAATAATAACTTATGTTCTGATTTTCTAACATAAATTATCTAACATTCTAACTTCTAATTATTTTTATTTATGCATTCACTAAGAATTGATTAAAAATATCTAAAAATTATTGAGAAATAATAAGAACCAACTTTTTGCTCAATAACACTTCAAAACCACTTAGTATCCTGGATGATTTGAGCTTTTCAACACAAGAATTTCTAGAGAAGTTGACTAATAGCTCTTGAAGAGTCTTAAAGTGGAGAGAAAATTTAGAGAAACTTGAGAGGAATAAAAAAAGGGTAAATTTTGGCTTGGGAGGAAAGTTGAAGGCTTCAAATGTGAAGAAAAAAAGTGTCTTCTACATTCAAGAATTCATACACTACATTGCAAGTGGTCTCTTGCAGCAATTCTAAAGATTTCTACCCATCAAATGAAGGTAGAGGCCTTTATGGCCGTTAAGTACGGTGGCTGTCACCAACACAATTTTTAATCGCCGTAAAATAACGGCCTTAACGGTAACGGCTCCTTGGAAAACCTTTCCAAGAAATAACGGCCGTTACGTTATGTTATTTAAAACCATGTTTGTATTATTTTCATTTACTATATATTTTATACACTATTTTATATATGCATGTGTAGGCGCTCATGCGCATATGTAGGAAAATTCTATTATATTATAATTGCTCCCCCTTCCCTCTAAGTATATGTCAAAAAATTTACACATCTATATGGTGTCAAATCCATTAACTAACCTGGCCAGAGCTGGGTAGATCAGCCCCGCTGCCACTCTCCAGTTGGTATGTGAAATTGAAGCCATGCTGCTGCACTGGGGATTGGAATACAGTGCATCCATCTCTAACCACCATAAATCCACTGTCTCCTAGATTAATAGCACGTATTCCCTGATACAACCAAAAAATACAGTCCAGATAAACAGTCTCAACAGTAATTTTTCTTTTTGTTATGTTAAGAACACAGGTTCTCATTCACAAACCAAACCAAATTTATATCCTAGCTTACAGTAAATTATTTACTAAGTACAAGTATCTTTATCTAGAGTCAATATAAAATCCTTGTCCTACCAAAAATGAGGTGGGGCATAAAGACTTTGTACAAGATGATTAGCAAGGGAGAAAAATCTACTTTTATCCAACACGTATTGAATTATCATAGTTCAGAATCAGATTTGCAATACCAATGAGAGTAATTGATAACCTTAACCGCCATTGAAGCAGTTGAAGATTCTATAATATTTGAGAAAAAGGCTTGACAATTTCTGAAATATCATGGTTAGGTACATGAAGTAGACAAACAATCTGCACATCAAATGGCTTGAACCAACTGACTACCGCAACAGAAACACCTAATATTCCACCAAAAACATCTGTGCTTCTAGCAGAGCTCATAAGAGTGCATTTAAACCATTATGTGTGCTCATAAAAGCCAAAACATCCTTTCAAATTGTTCATTAAGGAACAAAGCTTTGTACTACAGTTTACAGGCCAGTGAAAACAAGACAACAAACCTCATTTGTAAGGGAAATGATGCAGGCTGTTGACGAACCCTTAGCTTTTATGCTTGAGTGTGCCTTCTCTAGAACCTTGGCTGGGTCAACTGATCCCATGGGCTCCTCTTGAATTGCACTTACTGAATTAGACATAAGTTCTCGTGCAAATTCTCCTGCATTAATTCCTACATCTGCCCAGCCACCTACTCCATCTGCCACACCAATGGCTTGTTGATCTGCACATATAAAGTGAGCATCTTCCCCACCAGTTGCTTCCTTATCAGGATGTGGCAAGTAACAAGATCCTGAGAGCAGCTTCAAGTTTCTGTCACAAGAACAGTTCTCCAGTCAATACCAAGCAACTCAATCACTAAATATAATTTGTTTGTCAAAACACAATCTAATTAGCAAAGTCGTTATGCATGACCCAATGTCTATCTCATGCTAGGACAACTATTCAACAGTAAAGCATACAACAAGGAATTTTGTACAGAGATCTTTCAAATTGATATAAGCATCACAAAGAAGGGAAAAACGGAGGGGGGTCATTTTCACTAGCAAAGGAAATCAGAACTCAAAAGTAAATTACTACAAAACGAAGATAACCGGAACATACAGAAGATGAGAACACATACAGGCCAGATACCACAGTGGAGTTTGCAAGCTGTTCCTCACGAGAATTCCCTTCAAATGACACATCACGAGCAGCCCCAGCAGAGAATTGCAAAGAAGGCATGGTGTGGAAGTTTTTCAACAATGGCCCAAAGACAAAATTATTCATCTCACCACTCCTTATTGCATCAAACGAAGAGTACCCACAAACCAAACGACTATTAGGCAGCTCCCCCTTTCTCATTCTCATGTTCGCCTTTAAGCAAGTGGCTCGACTTTTATCCGTGAAAAAAACACCACTAGGTTTCGAAAATTCCAATCCATTTCCACAAGTAGTAATCATATCATCAATATAAACATCACCAAACACAGGCTTAGGACTAGAGGCAGCCATAGAAAGTGCACCAAAAGAACGCCTTACTGACAATCGAGTAGAATTATTAGATAAGAAAGAAGCTGGATTTCTAGCAATTATCGCTGTCCTAAATCCTAAATTCAGCTTCACGATGAACCCAGATGGCATCTTAGATTCTTAAACCAAGTAGCGTTGCTTCTTCAATCACTTCCTTAGCCAAACCGATAATTTTCATCAGGAACCTGAAAAGGAAATGGGATTTCGGAATTCTTTCAAATGGGAAATAAAATTTCCAATCATAAAACTCAATGCTCCAGAATATAAATATGGAAAGAACCTAAAAACAGGAATTGAAATGTGAAGAAAAGAACGCACCTTTTGGGAGTTAGAAAGAGTGAGAGGAATTGATGGATAGAAAGAAAGAATCAAGAAGTGTCGAATGGAAGCTCGTAAGGGTTCTGGGCTATCGTTCAGATTCTCTCTCCAAATCTTTATCTCTCGGTTGTCTTTGTTCGCGTAGGAGCCAAAAGAAATATGCCCTGATTCTTCCGCCTGATTTTTCTACTTTGACGCAAAAGTCCCTGAAATTTTGTACTTTTACGGTCAAAAGCACCTGAAAATAGGGGCTCTGCCTAAAAATCGAAATTAATTTTTATTTATTTTAATTAATTTAGTTGTTTCTAATTTAATTTTTAAGATTTTAATTCAATTCAATTCAAATTTTAATTTTAATTATACGTGCTTGTCTTAATCACATCTTATACATAGCTTATAATTTGTTTTAATTGATTTATTATGTCAATATGATTTTGAAAACCTAATTATATCTATATATATATAAAGATTAAATATTTACAAATAAATATAAATTAATATCTTTAACTAAAATTTTAAAATATAAAAAGTAATATTTCTTTCGTATTATAATTTTTATTTATATTTTTTTAATATTATAATCTATTTAATTGTATTTTATTTTTAAAATAATTTATTATAATTATTATTTTTTTAAATAAATATTTAAAATATTTTTTAATATTTAATAAAATTTAATATATTTAACATGAATATAATTGAAAAATTAATAAAAAAAATTATTTTTGTTAATATGAAAAATTATGAATTTTTATGAATGTATATTATGAGTTATATATATAGATAAAGGGTAATTATCATTACACTTTTATAGTTTAATTTAATAAATAAATTTTTTAATTAGATTAAGAACTCTCAATTCTTTTTAATGTTAATCCATTTTTTTTGTGATTAAGGATGAGAAATTTATTTTGATAAAATTACTTTTTATTTAATATATGTAACCCTTCCTCCCTCTGTTTTACTCCCGCATTTCTGATACTTTCCTCCCTCTGTTTTACTCCCGCATTTCTGATACTTTTAATTTAATTAAGAATGCAATTTAAATCTTCCTCTTCACGGGATTGATTTGAGTTTATTATTATGGAAGTGAAGACTTAAACTTTTATTAGAATTGCTACCTTCAAACCACAAATTAGAGAACAAATATGTTTTTATAAGCTTACAACAAACGAGTTTATTATTTAAATAATGTTAATTTAAAAAAAATTATAAAAATAATGCAAATTTAAAATAATTTACAAAGATAATATTGACTTATGAAAATGCCAATCACATTCGCGTTTTGTAACATGAATGAATGCGCTTGAAAATGTCTCTCGGAGTGGCGTTTTCATAGTTCACGAGAAATTTTGACTATTGAAAATGCCAGTATGAGTGACATTTTAGCTCTTGAAAACACCACTCGAAGAGGCATTTTCAGGAGCCAAACTTCTCTCCTGAAAATGCCACTCACAATGGCATTTTCAAGAGCAAGACGCCAATTTGAATGACGTTTTCAGGAGCAAAAAAGGACCCCTGAAAATGCCACTTTGATTGGTGTTTTCAGGAGTGATATTGTCTATAAATAGATTTATTCTCTCGGTATTTCTGTCACCCATCATAGTTACACTCTCTCAACATTTTTCGCCACCCATCACAATTACCATCACTTGTAAGTTTTATATTTATACTCAATTTATTTAGTTATTTCTTGTGTTATATATTATATTGTCTGCAATAAAGTTAAAAAATAATTGTTAGTCATTTATTTTACAGTTAAAGAAAATTAAAAAAAATAGATTACAGATATGTTAAATTCTAAATTATTTTAATTTTATGTTATTTTATTATAAATAAATTTTAGAATAAATATTATTTATTATTCTAATAATTTACTGTTATAAAATCGTGATAATTTATTATTTTAATAATTTATCACTATTATTATTGAAGTGTAGAAAGTAAATTAAGTTAATTCATTATCTTTGCGAAAAGAGCAATCCAAAAAATACATAATACAATATTTCAAAGTAACTAATGTCCCCCTAAGTGCCCTCCTGTACCACAACATGAAGGCCTTTTTAAACGTGGATTTCTTCGAATATCACGTTGTTGCCCTTTTGGAGGAGCTTATGCCTCTACTTCTAACTCCATATTTCTATTAATATTCATCTCACTTTATTGCATAGAAAGAAATGATTGAAATGTCATATATTGAGAAAAGTCATTGAAAGAATGTCTACCGTAAGATGTGTTTTGTGTATCATGATATGTTGAAGTATATGCATTAAAAGCTAGAATGATATATTGATGCAGTGTTACATCTGGATATTAAAATACACTTGGTGATGGTGTCATCGTCTGAGTGAATGGACTGGTATAATGTTGCTATTCATGAGGAAAATTAAATTGAAATCTAAATGAAGTGTTTAAATTCCAATCTCCTGATGGCGTGGAAGTCGATGAAGTTGGCATTGAAGGATGGAAATGGTAGTCATATATAGGTAAAGGGATTTGCAGAACATCTTCTTTAGGGGGAACATCAATTCATACATAGTACGTTTTCTCCTTCTTCGTTGTTTTATAGGAGGATTAATACGAGATATTTGTGTAGGTGGAGGAGCTGCCTGAAATAAATGAGCAGTCGATGCCCGACTTTCTTCATTTAATGTTCCTAACATACTTTAAACTCTCTATCGAATTAAAGGACGTGTTTAAGAATAAGATTTTGGCAAATTATTTACATCTTGGAGTCTGTCTGCCTGCAATAAGGGTAAATTATTACTGTAAAAATACAATATGCAAATATATATATTTTTTAATATAATAGTTATGAAGAAAATATGTATACCATGACTCCATGTTGTGTAGCTTTCGGGGAGATCCAACATCTTGTACGTTACAGAAACCATTGTATATATTTGGAACGTGATCCCAATGGTTGTTGCAATGCATAGCTATTAGTAATGCGAATATATCGATTATTCTAGACATTAATGTAATGTGAATGTCGATATGACCAATTATCATCTAATTGGCCACGCAAGTCAATACAATGCAAAGAATCATCTTGCTACGGGGGCAATAGAATTGGTTAATCTATACCAAATTAGGTTGATGTCATTCAATGATGTAAAAACATATTAATGGTACAACTAATCTCCATACATGCCTCTCACTTAAAACAATAATCCGACAAATTATTCACAGCTGATTGGTATGGTTTTCAAATCATTTACAACCACATATGTAACGACCCGAAAATCGGACCGCTACCGGCGCTAGGATCCAGGTCGGCTTAAGGCCGCCGGGACCCGTAACAAGCCTAACATACATCCTGTAAACCTGCTTAATCCCATACATGATCAAGAATATATATAAAAATTAAAACTTTTCTTTCATACATTCTCTCATACACCAAACTCAACCTATGCATGCACTGAACACAATCATAATCATAACCATGACCCCTCTGTGGGATCTCATCAATGCCCCAATGGGCGATACAACATATGTTGAGTTGGTTTACATAAACATCACAAACATCTAAGATCATGTATAAAAAGGGATACTTTACACATTGGGTCAAGCACAGTCTCTAATCCTCAATATCATCACATACATTACTATTCATAACTTTACATCATTTTACGGTTTATCATGTCCACACTCTATCTATTACAAACACATGACTTCATGACTCTTGCTGACCTCTTGGTCTACCCTGAACCTGCAAACCTTGGGGATTAGGGAGAGGGGTGAGCTACTAGAGCCCAGTGAGCAGAATAATAAAACATTCAAAACATATGATAACATGGAATGCATCACATCACAGCTAATCACATCAAGGATGAACTTGTCACCAATAGCCCTCTACATAGTCCAACTGTGCCAGAACGTAGAATGGGTCCTGGTCTTTCTCTTACATAGTGCCAGCGAACGTAGAATGGGTCCCACTGGTCTTACATTCCGTACCGTACATATCACATCGTCACATCATAGATCGAGGGCTATGGATCATCCAACATTCATCCACATCAACATTAAAGTATGCAATGCAACATATTCGTGAATTCTAATGCAAACAACCTAAATCATCACATGGCATTCATGATGCATGAACATGCTCAAAACTTTACAATTGATTTACTTTAAAACGTAAAGGTTTATTCTACTCACCTCTGGATAGCTCTGACCAGACACTGGAGCAGCTGACTCACTGCTGGGGCCCTCGGTACCTCGGGTCCGAACCTACACAGGTGGACTGAAATGAGAGACCAAACAACTAGAATATAACTCTAAAAACATCCCCCAAAAACCCTCTAAAACTCCTCAAAACATTCATGCAAAAACATGCAAAGGAAGGCTGGATAGGGCACTTTCGGCGGCAGGTTCGGTGGCCGAAAGTCCCTCCAGAGCCGAAAGTCAGGCAGGTTCGGCGGCACCTTCGGTGGCCGAAACTCCCAGACAGAGACGAAACTCATGCATGTTCGACGGCACTTTCGGCGGCCGAAACTCCCAGACAGAGACGAAAGTCCTCTTTTGGGGGTAGGCTTCGGTAGCCGAAAGGCTTGCCTCCCAGGCAGGTTCGGCGGCCGAAAGTTCTTCGGCTGCCGAACCTGGTTTCTTCCAAAGGGCAGAAACTTGGTTCCTCATGCATAATTTCCTCTCAAAACCATCCAAACATGCATTTCTCCTATTCTACAACATACATACTCAAGCATGCAAGTTCCTAGGGGCATCAAACTACCTTAAACCCCATCTACAACACATCAAGCATCCACATTGCTCATAAACACATATAAAACCCATAAACCTAACCATGAGCTAAACATGCATTCTACCCCATAGATCTACTTAAAACTTACTTAAAACATGCCATAAGCTCAAGATCGGTCCTTATCTCTTGAAGATCGAGAGAAGAACAACCCTAGCTCGGAAAATGGGAGAGAGAGAGTTCCTTGAACCTCCAAGCTCCAAAACTTGCTCAAAAGCTCAAAACCTTCAAAACAAGTTGCAAACTCATAAAAATCATGAAGAATGGAAGGAAAAAACTCAAGATCAGTGAAGGACGGCGGAGAGCTCACCTTGGCCGAAAATGGGGAGAAAAGCTCGCCCGTTTTCGGCTAAGGGACCCCTTTATAAGTGGCTGGCCAGGCCACGTTCAGGAGCCGAAAGTGCCTCCGCATGCATGCCATGTTCGACGGCTGAACTTGAGGTTCGGTGGCCGAACCTGGACTTCCCTCACTTATGCTTTCGGGGGCCTAAGGCACACCCGAAGCGCATGCATGTTCGGCGGCCGAACTTGAGGTTCGGCGGCCGAACCTGAGTTTTCCTCCAAGGGTGTTTTCATGCAAAAACTCATTTCCTTTCATGCTTAAAACATAAAACACACTAAAACATTTTATGGAAACATGGTTTTACCCTTCTAGAGGTCTCCGACACCCGAGATTCCACCGGACGGTAGGAATTCCGATACCGGAGTCTAGCCGGGTATTACATTCTCCCCCCCTTAAGAACATTCATCCCCGAATGTTCACCAACTAACACATGCAAGGCATACAACATATCATACACATGAAACACATGAAACATATAAGAAACTAACCTTAGAAAAGATAAGGGTATTGCTGGAGCATGGACTCCCGTGTCTCCCAAGTGCATTCTTCCAAATTGTGGTGGTTCCACAGGACTTTCACCATCGGGATTTCCTTGTTTCTTAGCTTTCTCATCTAGGTGTCTATGATCCGTACTGGCTGTTCAACATAGGTGAGATCCTCTTGGACCTCCATATCAGGCTCACTAAGAACCTTGCTCGGATCTGACACAAACTTCCTCAACATTGAAACATGGAAAACCGGATGGATTCTTTCCATTGAAGCAGGTAAATCCAGCTTGTACGACACATTCCCAATCTTTTGCAAGATTTCAAAGGGTCCGATGTATCGTGGGGCTAGTTTACCTTTCTTCCCGAAGCGAACCACTCCTTTCATAGGAGACACCTTGAGCAATACCAGATCCCCCTCCTGAAACTCTACCTGTCTTCTGCGGATGTCTGCATAACTCTTCTGTCTGCTTGCAGCAGTCTTGATCCTTTCTCTGATTATGTGTACTACCCTGCTGGTAATCTCCACTAGCTCAGGCCCTGCCAAGGCCTTTTCTCCAACTTCTTCCCAGCAAACAGGTGATCTGCACTTCCTCCTATACAAAGCTTCATATGGAGCCATCCCGATGCTAGCATGATAGTTGTTATTGTAGGCAAACTCCACCAAAGGTAGATGCTGCCTCCAAGAACCGCCAAAATCCAGCACACACATTCTGAGCATATCCTCTATGGTCTGGATGGTCCTTTCTGATTGTCCGTCTGTCTGTGGATGGAAAGCAGTGCTAAAATCCAACCTGGTACCCATGGCGTTCTGCAGACTCCGCCAAAATCTGGAGGTGAACTGGGGCCCTCTATCTGACACTATTGAAACAGGAACCCTATGCAGTCTGACGATCTCATCGACATACACCTGCGCCAACTTGTGCACAGAATAGCCACTCCTGACAGGGATGAAGTGAGCAGATTTGGTGAGTCTGTCCACAATCACCCATATGGAGTCCAATCTGTTGGACCTCGCCGGTAACCCCACTACGAAGTCCATAGCTATATTTTCCCATTTCCACTCTAGAATAGGTAGCGGGTTAAGCATTCCAGCCGGCTTCTGATGTTCCAGCTTCACCCTCTGACACACTTCGCAGGCTGACAAAAATTGTGCCACTTCTTTCTTCATAGCTGGCCACCAATAAACCTTCTTCAGATCTTGATACATCTTGGTGGCTCCGGGGTGAACGTTGTATCTTGCATTATGAGCCTCTCTCATAATGTCTCCTTTTAGCCCTATGTCATCTGGTACACATAGTCTGCTCCCATAGCGGAGGATCCCTTTGCTGTCGAATCTGAACTCACTATCTTTGCCTGACTGAACAGTCCTGGCAATCTTCACTAACTCTGGGTCCTCATGCTGTTTTTGAGCCACCTGCTCCAGAAACACAGGTGCCACTCTCATCTGGGCTACCAAAGCACCTGTACCAGACAACTCCATCTGTAGACCTTCCTCAATGAGCTTGTAAAACTCCTTCACTACTGGCCTCCTCTCTACCGATATGTGGGACAAACTGCCGAGTGATTTCCGACTTAAGGCGTCTGCCACAACATTCGCCTTACCCGGATGGTATTGAATCTTGCAATCATAGTCACTCAACAGCTCCACCCATCTTCTCTATCTCAAGTTCAAATCTCTTTGACTCAGGATGTACTGCAGGCTTTTATGATCTGTGAAGATCTCACATTTAACCCCATAGAGGTAGTGCCTTCACATCTTGAGTGCAAAGATTACTGCTGCCATCTCCAGGTCATGTGTGGGGTAATTCAACTCATGCTTCTTCAGCTGTCTAGAAGCATAAGCAATTACCCTTTCATTCTGCATTAACACACAACCCAGTCCCACACGGGACGCATCACAAAAAACTGTGAAATCCTCATTGCTAGCTGGCAAAGCTAACACTGGTGCCGACATTAACCTCTTCTTGAGCTCTTCAAAACTCTCTTCGCACTGTCAGTCCACACAAACTTCTGATTCTTCCTGGTTAGTCTGGTCAGAGGAGCTGCAATCTTTGAGAAGTCCTGAACGAACCTCCTGTAGTAACCTGCCAAACCCAAGAAACTTCTAATCTCTGTCACTGAAGTGGGTCTAGGCCAGTTAGCCACAGCTTCTATCTTCTTGGGGTCCGCCTCTATCCCATTTCCTGACACAACATGCCCCAAGAATGAAATGTTCCTCAGCCAGAACTCACACTTAGAGAACTTGGCATACAAGCCATGTTCCCTTAAGGTCTGTAGAACTAACCTCAGATGATGGGCATGCTCCTCTGCATTCCTGGAATACACTAAGATATCATCTATGAAGACAATAACAAAGTGATCCAGGTATTGGCTAAACACTCTGTTCATGAGATCCATGAATGCTGCAGGGGCATTGGTTAACCCGAACGGCATTACAAGGAACTCAAAATGCCCATATCTGGTCCTGAAAGCTGTCTTTGGCACATCTTCTTCTCTTATCCTCAGCTGATGGTACCCAGATCTCATATCTATTTTGGAGAAACAACCCGCTCCGGCTAGCTGGTCGAATAGATCGTCGATCCTTAGTAGAGGGTACCTATTCTTGGTAGTGACTTTGCTCAACTGCCTGTAGTAGATACAAAGTCTAAGGGATCCATCCTTCTTCCTCACAAACAAGACCGGAGCACCCCAAGGTGAGGTACTCTGTCGGATGAAGCCCTTTTCTACCAGCTCTTGCAATTGTTCTTTCAATTCCTTCAACTCGGCTGGGGCCATCCTGTAGGGAGGGATAGAGATCGGTCTAGTTCCAGGCATCAACTCTATCTCGAACTCTATCTCCCTAGCAGGTGGTAAACTTGGAAGCTCGTCTGGAAAAACATCCTGAAATTCTCTGACAACTGGCACCGAGGCTGGCTCCCTGACCTGACTATCTAGCTCTCTCACATGAGCCAAATACCCCTGACATCCCTTCCTAAGCAACCTACGAGCCTGAAGAGCTGATATCAGACCTCTAGGTGTACCCCTCTTGTCTCCTTTGAAGACGACCTCTGACCCGTTCTGATCTCTGAACCTGACTACCTTGTCTCTGCAGTCCAAGGTAGCACCATGGGTAGATAGCCAATCCATCCCTAGAATGACGTCAAAGTCTGTCAAATCTAGAACCACAAGGTCGGCGGAGAGGCATCTTCCCTCAACAAAAACTGGACTGTACTGGCAGACTGACTCTGCCACTGACGGGTCACACTTGGGTCCACTCTAACCCAGAGACTATCAGACCCAACCTCTCAACGGCTCTCGGAGCAATAAATGAATGAGATGCACCCGGGTCCATTAATGCATACACATCAGAACACCCAATGACGAGATTACCTGACACCACGGTGTTGGATGTGTTAGCCTCCTGCTGAGTCATGGTGAAGATCCTAGCTGGAGCTGATGGACCTTCACCTCGGGAACCAGAAGAAGAGGCTGCCCCCCTCCCTCTACCTCTGCCACTGCCTTGAGTTGTGGCTGGAGCTGCTGGCTGTGCCACATTACCAGAAGCTGTCTGCTGGGGCTGGCCCATAAAAGGTGCTCTAGGACACTCCCGAGCCATGTGTCCCTCCTGTCCACATCTGAAGCATGCATTAGTCCCAGCTCGACACACTCCCTTGTGTGGCCTCCCACACCTTAGGCATTCTGTACCATCTGAGCCTGAGCTCGAGCCACCGCCTAATCCCAGACCGGATTTCAACTTACTCCAAAACTTGTTCTTCTTCGGCTTCTTGGTGGTGTTATCCCACCTCTTGCTACATGAGCTCTGAGAAGAGGGACCTGGCCCTCCTCTGCCTGGGGTCTTAACCCCTGAAGACTGGGTCACTGACTGCTTCACTGACCCCTCAACTATAGCACTCGTCTCCATCCTTCGAGCCATATCCACCACAGTGTGGAAACTTTCCCTCTCAACTGACTGAATCAAAGAGGAGTACCTAGAATGCAGCTTCATAACATATCTCTTGGCTTTCTTCGAATCTGTATCTAGAGCTTGCCCTGAAAAAGGCAATAGCTCCAAGAATTTATCCGTGAACTCCTCTACACTCATGTGTTCTGTCTGCCTCAGCTGTTCAAACTCAATCATCTTCAGTTCCTTAGAACTGTCTGGAAAAGCCCATCCAGCGAACTCATTCGCAAATTCCTCCCATGTCATGCCGTCTAGTCTTGGGTCCATATAACACTTGAACCATTCCCGTGCCTTTTTGCACTTTAAGGTGAACCCTGCCATCTGAATGGCCCTGCTGTCATCTGCCCCTAGCTCATCACTTATCGTCTTCACTACTCTCAGGTACTCAAAGGGATCATCCCCTGACTTGTATTTGGGAGCATCCAGCTTAAGGTAATCTGTCATCTTTACCTTGCTCCCACCGGCTGAGCTAGGTCTAGAAGGTTGAGTAACTGGGGCTGCTGGTTCTGTACCCCTAGGTGTACCCCTCTTGTCTCCTCTGAAGACGACCTCTGACCCGTTCTGATCTCTGAACCTGACTACCTTGTCTCTGCAGTCCAAGGTAGCACCATGGGTAGATAGCCAATCCATCCCTAGAATGACGTCAAAGTCTGTCAAATCTAGAACCACAAGGTCGGCGGAGAGGCATATTCCCTCAACAAAAACTGGACTGTACTGGCAGACTGACTCTGCCACTGACGGGTCACACTTGGGTCCACTGACCCATAGGGGACACTCTAACCCAGAGACTATCAGACCCAACCTCTCAACGGCTCTCGGAGCAATAAATGAATGAGATGCACCCGGGTCCATTAATGCATACACATCAGAACACCCAATGACGAGATTACCTGACACCACGGTGTTGGATGTGTTAGCCTCCTGCTGAGTCATGGTGAAGATCCTGGCTGGAGCTGATGGACCTTCACCTCGGGAACCAGAAGAAGAGGCTGCCCCCCTCCCTCTACCTCTGCCACTGCCTTGAGTTGTGGCTGGAGCTACTGGCTGTGCCACATTACCAGAAGCTGTCTGCTGGGGCTGGCCCATAAAAGGTGCTCTAGGACACTCCCGAGCCATGTGTCCCTCCTGTCCATATCTGAAGCATGCATTAGTCCCAGCTTGACACACTCCCTTGTGTGGCCTCCCACACCTTAGGCATTCTGTACCATCTGAGCCTGAGCTCGAGCCACCGCCTAATCCCAGACCGGATTTCAACTTACTCCAAAACTTGTTCTTCTTTGGCTTCTTGGTGGTGTTATCCCACCTCTTGCTACATGAGCTCTGAGAAGAGGGACCTGGCCCTCCTCTGCCTGGGGTCTTAACCCCTGAAGACTAGGTCACTGACTGCTTCACTGACCCCTCAACTATAGCACTCGTCTCCATCCTTCGAGCCATATCCACCACAGTGTGGAAACTTTCCCTCTCAACTGACTGAATCAAAGAGGAGTACCTAGAATGCAGCTTCATAACATATCTCTTGGCTTTCTTCAAATCTGTATCTAGAGCTTGCCCTGAAAAAGGCAATAGCTCCAAGAATTTATCCGTGAACTCCACTACACTCATGTGTTCTGTCTGCCTCAGCTGTTCAAACTCAATCATCTTCAGTTCCTTAGAACTGTCTGGAAAAGCCCATCCAGCAAACTCATTCGCAAATTCCTCCCATGTCATGCCGTCTAGTCTTGGGTCCACATAACACTTGAACCATTCCCGTGCCTTTTTGCACTTTAAGGTGAACCCTGCCATCTGAATGGCCCTGCTATCATCTGCCCCTAGCTCATCAGTCATCTTTACCTTGCTCCCACCGGCTGAGCTAGGTCTAGAAGGTTGAGTAACTGGGGATGCTGGTTCTGTAGGTGGTGGAGGTGGGGGTGCAGCATTCCCCGAGGTGGGGTTTGCCGGGTTAGGATAGAAGGGTGAGGGTGGATAAGCTGGGTACTGTGTGTAAGGTGGATAGAAAGGTGGATAAGGCATGTAGGTAGGGTAGGGGTTAAAGCTGGAGTAATCCGATGTACCTCCCATCGGATACCCTGAACCCTGTGGGAAGGGTGGATAATGGGGTGGAAAACCATACCCCGAGGCCTGAGCGCCTCCTTGTGACTCCCCTGTCCCTTCTTCCGCCATGCTGACATCCAGATTCCCATCCCTCCTCTGATCCTCTTCCATAACCTCCCTCACATCTGAAGAACTTCCTCCTCTATCAGTCCCCCTTCTACTAGCATCAAAAGACCTTCTAGGGTCCCTTGACACTCTCTCTCTGTTTGATCTACAAGACATTGCCCTAGGCAATGTAGGAGGACGGGCGCTCGTGCCCTCATCCTCAGGTGGTACTCCAGTCAATCTTGCGGATCGACGGGTTCCTCTCATCCTGTTTTCTGAAAAACAGTACACATCACACAAACATTAGCATCATATGGTTCATGTGGAAACACATGAACCCGCATAACATATACATCATTCACATCATAGCATCAATGCACATGTATATAATCATGGCATTTCACATTATCATACAAGACGGGACTCAACATCCTATCCTAGTGGACATGATCTTCCTATTGTGCTTGACCTTCTAGAATATCTATGAGCCTGACACTCTAGGTCCGATCCTATGAACCTAGGGCTCTGATACCATTCTGTAACGACCCAAAAATCGGACCGCTACCGGCGCTAGGATCCAGGTCGGCTTAAGGCCGCCGGGACCCGTAGCAAGCCTAACATACATCCTGTAAACCTGCTTAATCCCATACATGATCAAGAATATACATAAAAATTAAAACTTTTCTTTCATACATTCTCTCATACACCAAACTCAACCTGTGCATGCACTGAACACAATCATAATCATAACCATGACCCCTCTGTGGGATCTCATCAATGCCCCAATGGGCGATACAACATATGTTGAGTTGGTTTACATAAACATCACAAACATCTAAGATCATGTATAAAAAGGGATACCTTACACATTGGTTCAAGCACAGTCTCTAATCCTCAATATCATCACATACATTACTATTCATAACTTTACACCATTTTACGGTTTATCATGTCCACACTCTATCTATTACAAACACATGACTTCATGACTCTTGCCGACCTCCTAGTCTACCCTGAACCTGCAAACCTGAGGGATTAGGGAGAAGGGTGAGCTACTAGAGCCCAGTGAGCAGAATAATAAAACATTCAAAACATATGATAACATGGAATGCATCACATCACAGCTAATCACATCAAGAATGAACTTGTCAGCAACAGCCCTCTACATAGTCCAACTGTGCCAGAATGTAGAATGGGTCCTGGTCTTTCTCTTACATAGCATAACATAACAGTCCAACTGTGCCAGAATGTAGAATGGGTCCTGGTCTTTCTCTTACATAGTGCCAGCGAACGTAGAATGGGTCCCACTGGTCTTACATTCCGTACCGTACATATCACATCGTCACATCATAGATCGAGGGCTATGGATCATCCAACATTCATCCATATCAACATTAAAGTATGCAATGCAACATATTCGTGAATTCTAATGCAAACAACCTAAATCATCACATGGCATTCATGATGCATGAACATGCTCAAAACTTTACAATTGATTTACTTTAAAATGTAAAGGTTTATTCTACTCACCTCTGGATAGCTCTGACCAGACACTGGAGCAGCTGACTCACTGCTGGGGCCCTCGGTTCCTTGGGTCTGAACCTACACAGGTGGACTCAAATGAGGGACCAAACAACTAGAACATAACTCTAAAAACATCCCCCAAAAACCCTCTAAAACTCCTCAAAACATCCATGCAAAAACATGCAAAGGAAGGCTGGACAGGGCACTTTCGGCGGCAGGTTCGGCGGCCGAAAGTCCCTCCAGAGCCGAAAGTCAGGCAGGTTCGGCGGCACCTTCGGCGGCCGAAACTCCCAGACAGAGACGAAACTCATGCATGTTCGGCGGCACTTTCGGCGGCCGAAACTCCTAGACAGAGACAAAAGTCCTCTTTCGGGGGCAGGCTTCGGCAGCCGAAAGGCTTGCCTCCCAGGCAGGTTCGGCGGCCGAAAGTCCTTCGGCTGCCGAACCTGGTTTCTGCCAAAGGGCAGAAACTTGGTTCCTCATGCATAATTTCCTCTCAAAACCATCCAAACATGCATTTCTCCTATTCTACAACATACATACTCAAGCATGCAAGTTCCTAGGGGCATCAAACTACCTTAAACCCCATCTACAACACATCAAGCATCCACATTGCTCATAAACACATATAAAACCCATAAACCTAACCATGAGCTAAACATGCATTCTACCCCATAAATCTACTTAAAACTTACTTAAAACATGCCATAAGCTCAAGATCGGTCCTTACCTCTTGAAGATCGAGAGAAGAACGACCCTAGCTCGGAAAATGGGAGAGAGAGAGTTCCTTGAACCTCCAAGCTCCAAAACTTGCTCAAAAGCTCAAAACCTTCAAAACAAGTTGCAAACTCATAAAAATCATGAAGAATGGAAGGAAGAAACTCAAGATCAGTGAGGGACGGCGGAGAGCTCACCTTGGTCGAAAATGGGGAGAAAAGCTCGCCCGTTTCGGCTAAGGGACCCCTTTATAGGTGGCTGGCCAGGCCACGTTCGGGAGCTGAAAGTGCCTCCGCATGCATGCCATGTTCGGCGGTCGAACTTGAGGTTCGGTGGCCGAACCTGGACTTCCCTCACTTATGCTTTCGGGGGCCTAAGGCACACCCGAAGCGCATGCATGTTCGGCGGCCGAACTTGAGGTTCGGCGACCGAACCTGAGTTTTCCTCCAAGGTTGTTTTCATGCAAAAACTCATTTCCTTTCATGCTTAAAACATAAAACACACTAAAACATTTTATGAAAATATGGTTTTACCCTTCTAGAAGTCTCCGACACCCGAGATTCCACCAGACGGTAGGAATTTCGATACCGGATTCTAGCCGGGTATTACAACATATACCTTATTAAAGTAAACAATAAATTGATTTAAATGATATTTTAAATTATCATCAAAGATAAATTTATATTACTTGATGGGGGCATTGTTGATCTAAATCTATTCATAATACTTATAATACGTGCATAGATGTTTGAGTTGTTCGTTGTAATACCCGGCTAGATTCCGGCATTGGAATCCCTACCTTCCGGCGGAATCTCCGTTGGAATCTGGAATTCTGAGGATGCCAGAGTCTTCTAGAGGGGTAAAATGTGTTTCTAAATTGTTTTCACATGATTTTATGGTTTTAAATGGAAAAGAAATGGAGTTTTGAAAAGAATAGGCCAATGAGGAAGGACCCAGGTTCGGCCGCCGAACATGGGGCTGCTTCGGGAGTGCTTTAGGCCTTCGGAGGCTTTGAGGGCAGAAACCAGGTTTGGCTGCCGAACATGGGAGAGTTTAGGAGGCACGTTAGGCTGCCGAAGGTGGTGGAGTTGTGGAGACAGCTTAGGCCGCCGAAGGTGGTTGACTGGCCACTTATAAAAAGGCCCTTAGACCGAAAATGGGCGAGTTTTCTCCCCCATTCTCGAGCTCAGGTGTGTTCATGTCCTCCTTTGGCTGATTTCATGTTCTTTCTTCAAATCCTTCACTTTTTATGAGTTTCTTTTTGGGTTTTGAAGTTTTAAAGCTTAAATCAAGTTTTGGGAGCTTGGAGACCCAAGGAGTTTGTTTCCTACCATCTCCCAGTTAGGATCGCACCAACCCTCGATCCTCAAGAGGTAAGTGTAGATCCTTGCCACCTTTTATGTTTCTAATGAGTTTTAAGAGGTTTTATGGGGGTTAGATGCATGTGTTAGAATAGATGTGCATGATAGGGTTTATGTTGGATGTATGCCCTATATGTGTTTATATGATGTTATGTTGGGGGTTTAAGTTAGTTTATGCCCTATATGCATGTGGGAGTGTGTAGGCATGTTTGGGGAAGAGCATGTGAGGTTTTGGCTTGTTTTGGGGTTAGTTATGCATGTGAAGGATTCGGACTTGCTGTTCATAGGGGACTAGGTTCGGCCGCCGAACCTGCATGGGAGGCAGCTTTGGTAGCCTAACGTGTCCCTGAAGGCCAGGACTTTCAGATCTGTGAGAGGCTTCGGCCGCCGAACCTGCCACCGAAGGTGCCAGACTTTCGGCTCTGGAAGGACTTTCGACCGCCGTAAGTGCCCCCGAACCTGCATGGCTTTCGGCTCTGGAAGGGACATTCGGCTGCCGAAAGTGCCCTGTCTAGCCCTTTCATGGTTGTTTTCTATGCATGTTTTGAGGATGTTTTAGGGGGGTTTTTGGGGAGCTGTTTATGAGTTGTTTAGAGTGTGTTTGGCACCCCATTCGAGTCCACCTGTGTAGGATTAGACCCAAGGGACCGAGGAGGCCAGCAGTGTTAGCTATTGTAGAGTCAGTCCAGCGTCTGCCAGAGATGAGTAGAACTAAATTATGTATTAAACTAATAAAGTTTTGAGCATGTTCATGCATCATGAATGCCATAATATACTTTAAGTTGTTGCATTAGAATCTCACGAATATGCTGCATTGCATTCTATGTTGTTGATGTGGATGGATGTTGGATGATCCATTAGCCCTCAATATGTCATGTATGATTTACGAAAGTCCAAGGCTGCCCATGTTCACGCGCCCTGGCATTTATTATGCATGATTTACGAAAGTCCAGGGCTGCCCATGTCCACGCGTCTTGGCATTATGTGATGATTATAGAAGTCCTGCGGAGCTCCGTCGAGGGCCGGGCACACGAATATGTAGAGGGTTATTGATGACAAGTCCATCCTTGATGTGAATTGTATGTGCTATGATGCATTCCATAAAAGCATGATTTATGATAATGTTTTATGGCTCTGCTCACTGGGCTTTTTAGCTCACCCCTTTCCCCTAACCCCCAGGTTTGCAGGTAGGAGGTCGATCGGGAAGTCGGCAAGGGTTAATATTATGTTTATGTAATAGATTAACATGTTAGCGTGGACATGTAATGTAAATTAATATAATGTATTGCAAGATAATGTAATGTAAATTGATATAATGTGTTGTAAGATAATGTAATGTAATGACTAGAGGATTAGTTGTGTGCTTGGCCCTAAGGTCTGGTTAATCCCTTTTTGTACATGGTGTATGTTATGTTCTTATTGATGTCATATGAGAAACCAGGCTAGACACATGTAATGTGGACCACACTAGGGCATTTGATGAGGGCTCTGGTGTAGGTTATATGTTTATAGTATGTTGTATGTTCAGGTCAAGCTTGGTATAGTAAATGTTTTAAAGTTTTTATGGAATGTTTTGATCATGTATGGGAATTGACCAGGTGATAGGATGTATGTTAGGCTTGCTACGGGTCCCGGCGGCCTTAAGCCTATCTGGATCCTAGTGCCGGTAGCGGTCCGATTTCTGGGTCGTTACAGATTGGTATCAAAGCCCTAGGTTCACATGGTCGGACCTAGAGTGTGTTGGGCTCATAGAGGTCGTAGAAGGGCAAGCACAATAGGAAAAATCATGTCCACTAGGATAGGATGTAGAGTCCTGTCTTGAATGATGATGAGAAATGCCATGATTTTATGCATGTGTATTAATGTTATGCTATGTATGTGATGCAGGTTCATGTGTTTCCACATGAACCGTATGATGCTAATGTTTGTATGATTGTGTGTTGTTCTTCGGAGGAGCTAGGATGCGAGGCACTCGTCGATCTGTGGAATCGACTGGAGTTCCGTCTGAGAGGGAAGGTATGGGCACCTTTCCCCCTGCTCTGCCAAGAGCGCAGTCGTGTAGAGTCGGCAGATGGGGAACATCAAGGGACCCTGGAAGGTCTTTTGATGTAAGCAGAGAAGGAATGGATCTAAGGAGAATGTCTGCAGATGCAAGAGAAGTAGAGAGGGATGTGCAGGGAAGAGATGTCAGTCTGGAGGTTAACCTATTTGAGGAAGGCATGGGAGAGTCTCAAGAAGATGCTCAGACTCAGGATTCCAGAATCTGGGGTTCAGGAGGGATGGATCCCTCCACTTTGAGTACAGCCGCCTCAAGAGGAGTAAAGTGGGGGAGAACCCCTAAGAAGGGGGACAGAGGTCTCAGAAGGTCGAAGAAAACCAAGTTCTGGAAGAGGTTGAAGGCTAGTCTGGGTTTTGGTGGTGGCTCAAGCTCTAGCTCAGGTAGTTCAAGATGCATGAGGTGTGGAAGGCCGCACAAGGGATTCTGTCTCGCGGGGACAACAACATGTTTCAGGTGCGGACAGGAAGGGCACATGGTATGTGAGTGTCCCACTGCGCAATGGATGGCTCAGTCCCAGCAAGCATCTTCAGGTAGAGCGGCTCAGCCAGTAGCTCCAGCCATGTTGCAGGTTAGTGGTCGAGGCAGAGGGAGAGGGTCAGCCTCTTCTTCAGTAGGTTTCTGTGGAGAAGGTCCGTCAGCTCCAGCTCGGATCTTCACCCTGGCTCAGCAGGAGGCAAACACATCGAACACGGTGGTGTCAGGTACGCTCACTTTTGAATGTTCTAATGTGTATGCTTTTGTGAACCCTAGTGTTTCTCTTTCCTTAGTTGCTTCGTGAGCCATAGAGGGGTTGAGTTGATAACTTCTAGGCTAGAGTGTCCTCTCAGGGTCAGTGGACCCGAGTGTGATCCATTTGTGACAGAGTCAGTCTGCCGGTTCAGTTCAGTGTCAGTTGAGGGTAGATGCTTTCCACCCGACCTTGAGGTCCTAGACTTGACTGTCTAGACGTCATTCTAGGGATGGATTGGTTTTCTACTCGTGGTGCTGTCTTGGTCCGCAGAGACAAGGTAGTCAGGTTTAGAGGACAGGATGGGTCAGAGGTAGTCTTCTGAGGGGACACAGTAGAGATGCCTAGAGGTTTGATGTCAGCCTGTCAGGCTCGTAGGTTGCATAGGAAGGGTTGTCAAAGGATTCTAGCTCTTGTCAGAGAGTTTAGCAGTCGGGTCAGGGAACCAGCCTTAGTGTCAGTGGTCAGAGAGTCCTTAGAAGTCTTCCCAGATGAGCTGCCAGGTTGGCCACCTGCTAGGGAGATAGAGTTTGGAAAAGAGAAGTGATGCCTGGAACCAGTCCGACCTCTATCCCTCCCTGCAGGATAGCTCTTACAGAGTTAAAGAAGTTGAAGGAGCAGTTGCAAGAGTTGGTAGATAAGGGTTTCATCTGACCTAGTACCTCACCTTGGGGTTACTCTAGGGTGGTTGGGGAAAAGAAGGATGGATTCCCGAGACTTTGTATCGACTTCAGGCAGTTGATCAAGGTCACTACCAAGAACATGTATTCCCCTGCCTTGAATCGATGATCTATTTGACCAGCCAGCAGGAGCCGGTTGTTTTCAAGGTAGATCTGAGATTCGAGTACCACCTGTTGAAGGTCAGAGAAGATCAGAGTAGCGCAGTGGAAGCTTGCTGAGTTTCAGGAGGAAGTTAGAGTATTGCTTAAGGTGTCTCCTATGAAGAGGGTGTTTTGTTAAGGGAAGAAGGGTGAACTAGCTCCAAGATACATCAGACCCTTTGGAGTCCTACAAAGGATTAGGGGATGTATCCTACAAGTTAGATTTACCTACTTCCATGGACAGAATCCATTCGGATTTCCATGTTCCCATGTTATGGAAGGTCGTGTCAGATCCAAGTAAGGTTCTTAAAGGACCAAAGGTGGAGATCTTGGAGGGTCTCACCTATGTTGAGCAGCCAGTGCGGATCATTAACACACAAGTAAATCCCGATGGTGAAAGTCCTTTGGGATTGCCAGTGTGGGAAAGTTCGCTTGGGAGAACCGGGGGTCTATACTCCAGCAGTACCCGTGTATCCCTTTTAGGAGGGAGGTTTTTAGGTTTTGCTTGCTTGTTTGCTTGCTTGTTTATGTATGCTTGATGCTATGATTTGAGAATGCTTGTTTGTTTGAACATTCGGGGATGAATGTTCTTAAAGGGGGGAAGAATGTAATACCCGGCTAGATTCCGACATCGGAATCCCTACCTTCCGGCGAAATCTCCGTTGGAATCTGGAATTCTGAGGATGCCAGAGTCTTCTAGAGGGGTAAAATGTGTTTCTAAAATGTTTTCACATGATTTTATGGTTTTAAATGGAAAAGAAATGGAGTTTTGAAAAAAATAGGCCAAGGAGAAAGGACCCAGGTTCGGCCGCCGAACATGGGGCTGCTTTGGGAGCGCTTTAGGCCTCCGAAGGCTTTGAGGGCAGAAACCAGGTTCGGCCGCCAAACATGGGAGAGTTTAGGAGGCACGTTAGGCTGTCAAAGGTGGTGGAGCTGTGGAGACAGCTTAGGCCGCCGAAGGTGGTTGACTGGCCACCTATAAAAAGGTCCTCAGACCGAAAATGGGCGAGTTTTCTCCCCATTCTCGAGCTCAGGTGTGTTCATGTCCTCCTTTGGCTGATTTCATGTTCTTTCTTCAAATCCTTCACGCTTTTATGAGTTTCCTTTTGGGTTTTGAAGTTTTAAAGCTTAAATCAAGTTTTGGGAGCTTGGAGACCCAAGGAGTTTGTTTCCTACCATCTCCCAGTTAGGATCGCACCAACCCTCGATCCTCAAGAGGTAAGTGTAGATCCTTGCCACCTTTTATGTTTCTAATGAGTTTTAAGAGGTTTTATGGGGGTTAGATGCATGTGTTAGAATAGATGTGCATGATATGATTTATGTTGGATGTATGCCCTATATGTGTTTATATGATGTTATGTTGGGGGTTTAAGTTAGTTTATGCCCTATATGCATGTGGGAGTGTGTAGGCATGTTTGGGGAAGAGCATGTGAGGTTTTGGCTTGTTTTGGGGTTGGTTATGCATGTGAAGGATTCGGACCTGCTGTTCATAGGGGACCAGGTTCGGCCGCCGAACCTGTATGGGAGGCAGCTTTGGCCGCCTAACATGCCCCCGAAGGCCAGGACTTTCGGATCTATGAGAGGCTTCGGCCGCCGAACCTGCCGCTGAAGGTGCCAGACTTTCGGCTCTGGAAGGACTTCCGGTCGCCTAAAGTGCCCCCGAACCTGCATGGCTTTCGGCTCTGGAAGGGACATTCGGCTGCCGAAAGTGCCGCCGAAAGTGCCCTGTCCAGCCCTTTCATGGTTGTTTATATGCATGTTTTGAGGATGTTTTAGGGTTTTTTGGGGAGTTGTTTATGAGTTATTTAGAGTGTGTTTGGCACCTCATTCGAGTCCACCTGTGTAGGATCGGACCCGAGGGACCGAGGAGGCCAGCATTGTTAGCTGTTGCAGAGTCAATCCAGCGTCTGCCAGAGGTGAGTAGAACTAAACTATGTATTAAACTAATAAAGTTTTGAGCATGTTCATGCATCATGAATGCCATGATATACTTTAGGTTGTTGCATTAGAATCTCACGAATATGCTGCATTGCATTCTATGTTGTTGATGTGGATGGATGTTGGATGATCCATTAGCCCTCAATATGTCATGTATGATTTACGAAAGTCCAAGGCTGCCCATGTCCACGCGTCATGGCATTTATTATGCATGATTTACGAAAGTCCAGGGCTGTCCATGTCCACGCGTCTTGGCATTATGTGATGATTATAGAAGTCCTGCGGAGCTCCGTCGAGGGCCGGACACATGAATATGTAGAGGGTTATTGGTGACAAGTCCATCCTTGATGTGAATTGTATGTGTTATGATGCATTCCATGAAAGCATGATTTATGATAATGTTTTATGGCTCTTCTCACTGGGCTTTTTAGCTCACCCCTTTCCCCTAACTCCCAGGTTTGCAGGTAGGAGGTCGTTAATTTATATAATATAGTACCTGAATCCATATGGTTTAGTTGCATCCAAAAGTTGTGGTGTACGAATTTGTGGAGTAATCATAGAAATTCATTTCCATGCCCAAAGTTGCAGAAGTATTGTGCAACCACCAATTTGAGATGCATTTGGATTAGTTGCATGACACATTTCTCTATATAGTCATGCTAAGCATACTCCTCCCCAACTATAAGTGCCAGTGTGATATAAGTCCTCTAACAGTGGCAGCTACATTAAATATACAAAATTGTTTATTTTTCTAGTAAATATAAGCCCGCCTAAGCATCAAAGGATAAAAGCACAGGCGTAATATTGGACTACAAAATCTGGTGCTCTATCTGGCATTTCATTAAGTTATTCTATTAACCATGTCAAAGACATTCTAGATCCTTATATGACCCCTTCTAGATCCTTGTATGACCCTTTCTGGAGGCAGTATTCCCTACAATTGAGCACATAAAAGCTCCCCAATCATATTCAAGATGGCCTATCACTGCTCGACCATAACGACCCGGAAACCGGACCACTACCGGCGGTAGGATCCAGATCGGCTTAAGGCCGCCGGGACCCGTAGCAAGCCTGACATACAACCTGTAAGCCTGTGTAATCCCATACATGATCATACAAATACATAAACATGTAAACTTTTTCTTTCATAAATCAAGCTTAACCTGTGCATGTACACTAACATAACCATAAACCTCACACTGGAGCCCTCATCACATGCTCCAATGGGGTATCAATAACATACATTAAGCTTGATTACACATCTCATCAATAATAATAGTGATCATGCATTAAAAGGGAATACCATACATATAGGGTCAAGCACAACCTCTAATCCTCAATATTATTTTACATATCATGACTACATAATACATTACATTACAATTTCATCATGTCCACAACTCCTAACTATTACCTAAAAACAGACTTTACTCCTGCCGACCTCCTGGTCTACCCTGTACCTGCAAACCTGGGGGGATAAGGGGAAAGGGGTGAGCTACAAGAGCCCAGTGAGCAGAATAATAATAACAATTAAAACACATGCTATCATGTAATGCATCACATCACAACCATATCACATCAAGGATGGACTTGTCACCAAGGGTCCTCTACATAGTCCAACTGTGCCAGGGGCGTAGTGCAGGCCACACCTGGTCTTTCTCTTACATATCTCATAACATACATGTCCAACTGTGCCGGGGCGTAGTGCAGGCCACACCCGGACTTTCACTTACATAGTGCCAGGGGCGTAGTGCAGGCCACACCTGGACTTCCATATCATATCATATCATGTCTCATCATATTGAGGACCAATGGGTCATCCAATATCCATCCACATCAACATCAAGATATGCAATGCAACATATTCGTGAATTCTAATGCAAGCAACCTAGGATATCACATGGCATTCATGATGCATGATTCATGCTAAAGTTTTTCATTTATTTAAAACGTAAGAGTTTATTCTACTCACCTCTGGCTGACTCTGACAAGACTCTGAAGCAGCTGTCACTGCTGGGGTCCTCGGTTCCTCGGGTCCGAACCTACAAAGGTGGACTTAAATGAGGGACCAAACATACTAGAACATGACTCTAAAACATCCCCCAAAAACTCCCTTAAAACACCTCAAAACATCCATGGGAAGTATGCAAAGGAAGGCTGAACAGGGCACTTTCGGCGGCAGGTTCGGCGGCCGAAAGTCCCTTCAGAGCCGAAAGTCAGGCAGGTTCGGCGGCCGAAACTCCCAGACAGAGACGAAACTCATGCATGTTCGGCGGCACTTTCGGCGGCCAAAACTGCCCTCCAGAGACGAAACTCCTTTTTCGGGGGCAGGCTTCGGCAGCCGAAGGCTGCCTCTACAAGCGGGTTCGGCGGCCGAAAGTTCCTTCGGCGGCCGAACCTGAGTTTCTCCAAAGTGGCAGAAACTCAGCTCCAACACGTACAAACGCCTCCCAAACCTTTCAAACATGCAAAAACCTATTCTACAACAATCCCAATCATACCCTATCAAGCATACAAGCTCCTAGGGGTCTCAACTAGCCTAAACCCCAACTACAACACATTAAACATACCCACATTGCTCATAAACACACATCAAACCCATAAACTCAAAACAACCTAAACATGCATGTCTACTCCATAAACTTGCATAAAACTTGTTTAAGACATACAATGAGCTCAAGATCGGCCCTTACCTCTTGAAGATCGAGAGGAAAACGACCCTAGCTCGGAGATGGGAGAGATTGAGCTTCTTGAACCTCAAAGCTCCAAAACTTGCTTTATATTTGAAAATCTTCAAAACAAAGTGAAAACTTGTGAAAATCGTGAGAGATTTGAAGCAAGAAACTCAAGATCGGCGAGGGATGGCGGAGAGCTCACCTTGGCCGACAATGGAAAGAAAAGCTCGCCCATTTCGGCTAAGGGACCCCTTTATAGGTGGCTGGCCAGGCCACATTCGGGAGCCGAACGTGCCTCCGCAATGCATGCAAGTTCGGCGGCCGAACCTGGACTTCCCTCACTTATGCCTTCGGGGGCCTAAGGCTCTCCCGAAGTGCATGCATGTTCGGCGGCCGAACCTGGGTCTTCCTCCAAGATTATTTTCATTCAAAAACTCATTTCCTTTTTACTTAAAACCATGAAATACATTAAAACATTTTATGAAAACAGGTTTCTACCCTACTAGAGGCTTCCGACACCCGAGATTCCACCGGACGGTAGGAATTCCGATACCGGAGTCTAGCCGGGTATTACATTCTCCCCCCCTTAAGAACATTCGTCCCCGAATGTTCCTCAACTAGCACATGCAAAGCATACAACATAACATACACATAACATACATACAAAGCACATAAAACACATATAGATCTAACCTTAAAAGAGATGAGGGTACTGTTGGAGCATAGACTCCCGTGTCTCCCAGGTGCATTCTTCCATATTGTGGTGGTTCCAAAGGACTTTCACCATCGGGATTTCCTTGTTCCTTAGCTTTCTGATCTGGGTGTCTATGATCCGTACTGGCTGTTCAATATAGGTGAGATCCTCTTGGATCTCCACATCAGGCTCACTAAGAACCTTGCCCGGATCTGACACAAATTTCCTCAACATTGAAACATGGAAAACCGGATGGATTATTTCCATTGAAGCAAGTAAATCCAGCTTGTACGACACATTCCCAATCTTTTGTAAGATTTCAAAGGGTCCGATGTATCGTGGGGCTAGTTTACCTTTCTTCCCAAAGCGAACCACTCCTTTCATAGGAGACACCTTGAGCAATACCAGATCCCCCTCCTGAAACTCTACTTGTCTTCTGCGGATATCTGCATAACTCTTCTGTCTGCTTGCAGCAGTCTTGATCCTTTCTCTGATTATGGGTACCACCCTGCTGGTGATCTCTACTAGTTCAGGCCCTGCCAAGGCCTTTTCTCCAACCTCTTCCCAACAAACAAGTGATCTGCACTTCCTCCCATACAAAACTTCATATGGAGCCATCCCGATACTAGCATGATGGCTGTTATTGTAGGCAAACTCCACCAAGGGTAGATGCTGCCTCCAAGAACCGCCAAAGTCCAGCACACACATTCTGAGCATATCCTCTATCGTCTGGATGGTCCTCTCTGATTGTCCGTCCGTCTGTGGATGGAAAGCAGTGCTGAAATCCAACCTGGTACCCATGGCATTCTGCAGACTCCGCCAAAACCTGGAGGTGAACTGGGGTCCTCTATTGGACACTATTGAAACAGGAACCCCATGCAGCCTAACGATCTCATCAATATACACCTGCGCCAACTTGTCCACAGAATAGCCACTCCTGACAGGGATGAAGTGAGCAGATTTGGTGTGTCTGTTTACAATCACCCATATGGAGTCCAATCTATTGAACGTCGCTGGTAACCCCACTACGAAGTCCATAGCTATATTTTCCCATTTCCACTCTGGAATAGGTAGCGGGTTAAGCATCCCAGCCGGCTTCTGGTGTTCCAGCTTCACCCTCTGATACACTTCGCCGGCTGACACAAACTGTGCCACTTCTCTCTTCATAGCTGGCCACCAATAAACTTTCTTCAAATCTTGGTACATCTTGGTGGCTCCGGGGTGAACGCTGTATCTTGCATTATGAGCCTCTCTCATAATGTCTCCCTTTAGCCCTATGTCATCTGGTACACACAAACGACTCCCATAGCGGAGGATTCCCTTGTTGTCGAATCTGAACTCACTATCTTTGCCTGACTGAACAGTCCTAGCAATCTTCACTAACTCTGGGTCCTCATGTTGTTTCTGAGCCACCTGCTCCAGAAACACGGGTGTCACTCTCATCTGGGCAATTAAGGCACCTGTACCAGACAACTCCAATTGTAGACCTTCCTCAATGAGCTTGTAAAACTCCTTCACCACTGGTCTCCTCTCTGCCGTGATGTGAGATAGACTGCCTAGTGATTTCCGGCTTAGGGCGTCTGCCACAACGTTCGCCTTACCCGGATGATACTGAATCTTGCAATCATAGTCACTCAGCAGCTCTACCCATCTTCTCTGTCTCAAGTTCAAATCTCTTTGACTCAGGATGTACTGCAGGCTTTTATGATCTGTGAAGATCTCACATTTAACACCGTAAAGGTAATGCCTCCACATCTTGAGTGCAAAGATAACGGCTGCCATTTCTAGGTCATGCGTGGGGTAATTCAACTCATGCTTCTTCAGCTGTCTAGAAGCATAAGCAATCACCCTTTCATTCTGCATTAACACACAATCCAATCCCACTCAGGATGCATCACAGAAGACTGTGAAGTCCTCACTGCTAGCTGGCAAAGCTAACACTGGTGCCGATGTTAATCTCTTCTTAAGCTCTTCAAAACTCTCTTCGCACTGGTCGGTCCACACAAACTTCTGATTCTTCCTGGTTAACCTGGTTAGAGGAGCTGCAATTTTCGAGAAGTCTTGAACGAACCTCTTGTAGTAACCTGCCAAACCCAAGAAACTTTTGATCTCTGACACTGAAGTGGGTCTAGGCCAGTTAGCCACAGCTTCTATCTTCTTGGGGTCCACCTCTATCGCATTTTCTGACACAACATGCCCCAAGAATGAGATGCTCCTCAACCAGAACTCACACTTGGAGAACTTGGCATACAAACCGTGTTCCCTCAAGGTCTGCAGAACCAACCTCAGATGATGGGCATGCTCCTCTGCATTCCTGGAATACACTAAGATATCATCTATGAAGACAATCACAAAGTGATCCAGGTACTGGCTAAACACTCTGTTCATGAGATCCATGAATGCTGCAGGGGCGTTGGTTAACCCGAACGGCATTACAAGGAACTCAAAATGCCCATATCTGGTTCTGAAAGCTGTCTTTGGCACATCTTCCTCTCTTATCCTCAGCTGATGGTACTCGGACCTCAGATCTATTTTGGAGAAACAACCCGCTCCTGCTAGCTGGTCTAATAGATTATCGATCCCTGGCAAAGAGTACCTATTCTTGGTAGTGACTTTGTTCAACTGCCTGTAGTCGATACAAAGTCTGAGGGATCCATTCTTCTTTCTCACAAACAAAACTGGAGCACCCCAAGGTGAGGTACTCGGTCGGATGAAGCCCTTGTCTACCAGCTCTTGCAACTGTTCCTTAAGCTCCTTCAATTCTGCTGGTGCCATCCTGTAGGGAGGGATAGAGATCGGTCGGGTTCCAGGCATCAATTCTATCTCGAACTCTATCTCCCTAGCAGGTGATAAACCTGGCAGCTCGTCTGGGAAGACATCTAAGAACTCTCTGACCACTGGCACCGAGGCGGGCTCTCTAACCTGACTGCTAAGCTCTCTCACATGAGCCAAATACCCCTAACATCCCTTCCTAAGCAACCTACGAGCCTGAAGAGCTGATATTAGACCTCTAGGTGTACCCCTTCTGTCTCCCCTGAAGACAACCTCAGACCCATCCTGACCTCTGAACCTGACTCCCTTGTCCCTGCAGTCCAAGGTAGCACCATGGGTAGATAACCAGTCCATCCCTAGAATGACGTCAAAATCTGTCAAGTCTATAACCACAAGGTCGGCGGACAAGCATCTTCCCTCAACAAACACAGGACTACACTGGCAGACTGACTCTGCCATTGATGGATCACACTTGGGTCCACTGACCCAGAGAGGACACTCTAACCCAGAGATCATCAATCCCAACCTTTCAACGGCTCTCGGTGCAATAAAAGAATGAGATGCACCAGGGTCCATTAAGGCATACACATCTGAACAACCAATGACTAAGTTACCTGCCACCACGGTGTTAGATGCATCTGCCTGCTGTGTCATTGTGAAGATCCGTGCTGGAGCTGATGGACCTTCACCTCTGAAACCCGCTGAAGAAGAGGCTAACCCTCTCCCTCTACCTCTGCCACTAGCCTGAGTCGTGGCTGGAGCTGCTGGCTGCGCTACACTACCTGAAGCTGTCTGCTGGGACTGAGCCATCGGAACTGCTCTTGGACACTCTCGAGCCATATGTCCCTCCTGACCGCATCTGAAACAGGCTGTCATGCCAAACCGACATACTCCCTTGTGTGGCTTACCACACCTTGCACAAACTGCATTATCCGCACCAGAGCTTGAGCCACCTCCAAATCCTAGACTGGACTTAACCTTGTTCCAGAACTTGTTCTTCTTAGACTTCCTGTGGCCTCTGTCCCACTTTTTACTACCTGAAGCTGCTGCACTCATTGAAGAAGAGCCTGGGGTCTTAGAACCAGAAGGCTGTGCCACTGACTGCTTGACTTTCCCCTCGATGATAGCACTAGCCTCCATCCTCCTAGCCATATCCACTATGGCATGGAAGCTCTCCCTATCTACGGACTGGATCAAGGAGGAATACCTGGAGTGAAGTTTCATGATACACCTCCTTGACTTCTTCTGGTCTGTGTCAAGAGTTTGCCCTGCAAACGACAACAGCTCCAAGAATCTGTCGATGTACTCATCTACACTCATTTCCTCTGTCTGCCTTAACTGTTCAAACTCAATCATCTTCAATTCTCTTGAACTGTCAGGAAAAGCCCATCCTGCAAATTCATTTGCAAACTCCTCCCATGATAGGCTGTCCAACCTCGGGCTCACATAGTTCTTAAACCACTCACGGGTCTTTTTACATTTGAGTGTGAACCCAGCCATCTGAATGGCTCTGCCGTCATCAGCTCCTATCTCATCTGTAATTGTTTTGACCCTTTCAAGGTACACAAACGGGTCATCACCGGTTTCAAACTGGGGAGCACCCAGCTTCATGTAGTCGGTCATCTTGACCTTGCTCCCACCAGATGAGCTAGGCTTAGGCATATGGGTTGCTGGAACTGTGGGTTCGGCTGATGGTGGAGGAGGTGCAACATTTTCTGAGGTAGGGTTAGCTGGATTTGGATAGTAGGGTGGAGGTGGATACATTGGGTGCTATGGGTATGGTGGGTAGTAGGGAGGGTATGGCATGTGTGTGGGATAAGGGGTAAAGCTAGGGTAATCCGATGTACCTCCCATCGAATACCCGGGATTTTGTGAGAAGTGTGGGTAGTGGGGTGGCTGAGCAAATCCCGAGGCCTGAGTGCCTCCTTGGGACTCTCCCATTCCCTCTTCTGACATGCTAACTCCCAGACTGCCATCTCTCCTCTGCTCTATATCCATATCATCCCCCATGTCCTCTGATATTCCTCCATGAACTGTTCCCCTCACTGATCTGCTTCTACCCAGATCCAGAGACCTTTTAGGGTCTCTTGCTGCTCTTTCTCTGCTAGCCCTACTAGACATTGCCCTAGGCAATGTAGGAGGACGGGCGCTCATGCCCTCATCCTCAGGTGGCACTCCAGTCAATCGTGCAGATCGACGAGTTCCTCTCATCCTGTTTTCTGAAAAACAGTACACATCACATAAATGTTAGCATCATATGGTTCATGTGGGCACACATGAACCCGCATCGCATACATATCATTCATATCATAGCATTAATGCACATGTATATAATCATGGCATTTCACATTATCATGCAAGACAGAACTCCACATCCTATCCTAGTGGACATGACCTTTCCTATTGTGCTTGACCTTCTATAACATCTATGAGCCCGACACTCTAGGTCCGACCATATGAACCTAGGGCTCTGATACCATTCTGTAACGACCCGGAAACCGGACCGCTACCGGCGCTAGGATCCAGATCGGCTTAAGGTCGCCGGGACCCGTAGCAAGCCTGACATACAACCTGTAAGCCTGTGTAATTCCATACATGATCATACAAATACATAAACATGTAAACTTTTTCTTTCATAAATCAAGCTTAACCTGTGCATGTACACTAACATAACCATAAACCTCACACTAGAGCCCTCATCACATGCTCCAATGGGGTATCAATAACATACATTAAGCTTGATTACACATCTCATCAATAATAATAGTGATCATGCATTAAAAGGGAATACCATACATATAGGGTCAAGCACAACCTCTAATCCTCAATATCATTTTACATATCATGACTACATAATGCATTACACTACAATTTCATCATGTCCACAACTCCTAACTATTACCTAAAAATAGACTTTACTCCTGCCGACCTCCTGGTCTACCCTGTACCTGCAAACCTGGGGGGATAAGGGGAAAGGGGTGAGCTATAAGAGCCCAGTGAGCAGAATAATAATAACAATTAAAACACATGCTATCATGTAATGCATCACATCACAACCATATCACATCAAAGATGGACTTGTCACCAAGGGTCCTCTACATAGGCCAACTATGCCAGGGGCGTAGTGCAGGCCACACCTGGTCTTTCTCTTACATATCTCATAACATACATGTCCAACTATGCCGGAGGCGTAGTGCAGGCCACACCCGGACTTTCACTTACATAGTGCCAGGGGCGTAGTGCAGGCCACACCTGGACTTCCATATCATATCATATCATGTCTCATCATACTGAGGACCAATGGGTCATCCAATATCCATCCACATCAACATCAAGATATGCAATGCAACATATTCATGAATTCTAATGCAAGCAACCTAGGATATCACATGGCATTCATGATGCATGATTCATGCTAAAGTTTTTCATTTATTTAAAACGTAAGAGTTTATTCTACTCACCTCTGGCTGACTCTAACAAGACTCTGAAGCAGCTGTCACTGCTGGGGTCCTCGGTTCCTGGGGTCCGAACCTACAAAGGTGGACTTAAATGAGGGACCAAACATACTAGAACATGACTCTAAAACATCCCCCAAAAACTCCCTTAAAACACCTCAAACATCCATGGGAAGCATGCAAAGGAAGGCTGAACAGGGCACTTTCGGCGACAGGTTCGGCGGCCGAAAGTCCCTTCAGAGCCGAAAGTCAGGCAGGTTCAGCGGCACCTTTGGCGGCCGAAACTCCCAGACAGAGACGAAACTCATGCATGTTCGGCGGCACTTTCGGCAGCCGAAACTGCCCTCCAGAGACGAAAGTCCTCTTTCGGGGGCAGGCTTCGGCAGCCGAAGGCTGCCTCCATAAGCGGGTTCGGCGGTCGAAAGTTCCTTTTGCGGCCGAACCTGTGTTTCTCCAAAGTTGCAGAAACTCAGCTCCAACACGCACAAACGCCTCCCAAACCTTTCAAACATGCAAAAACCTATTCTACAACAATCCCAATCATACACAATCAAGCATACAAGCTCCTAGGGGTCTCAACTAGCCTAAACCCCAACTACAACACATTAAACATACCCACATTGCTCATAAACACACATCAAACCCATAAACTCAAAACAACCTAAACATGCATGTCTACTCCATAAACTTGCATAAAACTTGTTTAAAACATACAGTGAGCTCAAGATCAGCCCTTACCTCTTGAAGATCGAGAGGAAAACGACCCTAGCTCGGAGTTGGGAGAGATTGAGCTTCTTGAACCTCAAAGCTCCAAAACTTGCTTTATATTTGAAAATCTTCAAAACAAAGTGAAAACTTGTGAAAATCGTGAGAGATTTGAAGGAAGAAACTCAAGATCGGCGAGGGATGGTGGAGAGCTCACCTTGGCCGACAATGGGGAGAAAAGCTCGCCCATTTTGGCTAAGGGACCCCTTTATAGGTGGCTGGCCAGGCCACATTCGGGAGCCGAACGTGCCTCCGCAACGCATGCAAGTTCGGCGGCCGAACATGAGGTTCGGCGGCCGAACCTGGACTTCCCTCACTTATGCCTTTGGGGGCCTAAGGTTCTCCCGAAGTACATGCATGTTCGGCGGCCGAACTTGAGGTTCGGCGGCCGAACCTGGGTCTTCCTCCAAGATTATTTTCATGCAAAAACTCATTTCCTTTTTATTTAAAACCATGAAATACATTAAAACATTTTATGAAAACAGGTTTCTACCCTACTAGAGGCTTCCGACACCCGAGATTCCACCGGACCGTAGGAATTTCAATACCAGAGTCTAGCCGGGTATTATATAAAAGCTCCCCAATCATATTCAAGATGGCCTATCACTGCTCGACCATCAACTAGTAGATCAGTTATAATTTGAACATCTTGCAACGTTATTGTTGCTTTACTAATAGTTAAATGAAATGTATGTGTTTTTGGCCTTCAACGCTCAATAAGAGCAGTAATAAGGGTCCAATGTTTGCAATACCATAAAAACCAGAAGATTGTAAGTAAAGAATTAATCTTCTATCAATGTTTATGTACATAGTTGCATTTGTTGCCCTTTATAGAATATTTGTTATGCATTACCCTGATGATTGAATGATATTAGCTAAATATTAAAATTTATATAAACTAAAAAATATCGGTAATAAAAAAATTTAAAAATAAAAATAAATAAAATAACCTGATGATGCCAAATTATTTCTGATCGATAAACATGTTGCATTGTTAGCAATTTTGGATTTAGTGAATTCATTTGAATAAAATGTTATTAATGATTGTGTGGTTTCATAACTGCTAATCGACACTATATTACATAATAAACTTTATCTTTAATATGTTATATGTCAATGTCAATGATTATGAGTTTAATTTTTTCATATTGCATATGGATCAGAGATATGTGATATGGATACTTCCTCCATTTAATGATGATTACATATATCTTAAAAATTCAGATAGAAAGGAATATTATGCAGGTTTACAACGTGAATGGTCATATCGTTTGAATGAGACTAAAGGCTTAGTTACAGATTTACGATCACCGGGTGCTCCTCTTATTTACCTTCGATCTTTAACTATGACAAGATGTCAGATTACGAATCTGTTATCATACGGATTAAGAAGGAAAATAACAGAATGTCCATTTGTAGATTAAGATATTATATTTTGAGACTAGTTCGAGAGCAATCATAAATATGTTTTATTATTTATTGACGATTTCACTAGATTTACTTGGCTATATTTGTTAAAAAATAAAAGTGATGTATATGCCATGTTCAATTTCAGTCTTTTGTTGAACGTCAATTTTAGTAAAAAAATATTAGCTTTTCATTCTGATTGGGGAGGTGAATATCAAAAATCAAATAAATATTTTCAAGGAACATGTATTGTAATACCCGGCTAGAGTCCGGCATCGGAATTCTACTTTTCGGTGGAATCTCGAATGTCGGAATCCTCTAGAAGGGTAAGCTTTATGTTTTTGTAAAGGATTTGAGTATGTTTTCATGTTTTAAATCCAAAAGAAAATGAATTTTTGAAAGAAAAGAGCTAAGGAAGAAATGCAAGGTTCGGCCGCCGAAGGTGAAGTTTGGCCGCCGAACATGCATGAGTTTTGGTTTCACGTTAGGCCGCCGAAGGTGGTCTGGCCAGCCACCTATAAAAGGCCCTAGGTTGGTGAATGGATAAGATTTTCTTTCCATCCACAGCCAGAGGTGAGACCATGATCTTCCTTGGGTGATTTTCATGTTTTCTTCAAATCTTGCAAAGTTTTGATGAGTTTTATGTTGTTTTGAAGCTTTTGAGCAAATTAACCAAAGTTTTAAAGTTGGAGACTTTGAGGGAGAGTTTCTCCATATCTCCATGTTGGGATCGTTTATCTTCTTGTTTGTAAGAGGTAAGTGAAGATCCTGAACTTCTTTTCCTGTTTTATGAAGGTTTTAAGAAGTTTATGGGTAGAGATGCATGTTTAGGGTAAGATGAGGTTTTGGTTGCTTAGTGGTCAAAGTATGCTTATGTGTTTAGATGTGTTGTTTGTTGGGGTTTTAAGTTAGTTTTGGACCCCTTTGTGCCTAGACTTGAGTATATGCAGGTTGTGAGTTATTAGTTTGCATGATGAGTGAGGTTTGGGCACTAGTTGCATGAAGCAGAACAAGTTTCTGCCTAACTGGAAAATCCAGTTTCGACCGCCAAAGGAGGGTTCGGCCGCCGAACATGCTTAGGAGGTGGTTTCGGCTGCCGAAGCTTGCCCAAGCTTGCCCCCAAAAGTTTGGACTTTCGGCTCTGGAGGAGGGTTTCGGCCGCTGAAGGTGCCGCCGAAGGTTAGAGACTTTCGTCTCTGGAGAGGACTTTTGGCAGCCGAAGTGCCGCCGAAAGTGCTTGAGTTTCATCTCTGGAAGGGACTTTCGGCCGCCGAACCTGCCGCCGAAAGTGCCCTGTCCAGCCTTCTTTTGCTTGTTTTATGTGATTATTTTAGGATATTTTAAGCGGGTTTTAGGGAGTTTTATAGAGTTGTTCTTGAGCTAGTTTGGTCCCTCATTTCAGTCTACCTGTGTAGGAACGAACTAGAGGAATCGAAGAGAGCAGCAGTGAGCACTGCTTTAGAGTATTCAGAGTTAGCTCAGAGTCAGCCAGAGGTGAGTGGAACTAAACTTAATGTTTAAGTTTTCAATTGAGAAAGTAGATGCTTTGAGCATGTTCCATGCATCATGATATGTAATAGGTTAAGTGCACTAGAATACACTAATGTGACGCATTGCATTATTCTATGCTTGTACGGATCGGACATAGTGAATTCATTAGCCCTCGTAGTAAAGTCCTGAGGAGCCCTGAGAGGGCCGGGCACAGGCACCCTAGGGTGCGTAATAAAGTCCTGAGGAGCTCCTTTGCGGGCCGGGCACAGATTGAGGGAATTCTGAATCAGTCCGTCTGAGATGATGTGATTTACTTGTGATGTGATGCATTCCATGTGAGCATGTTTTATTGATTTGATTTGTTATACTCACTGGGCTAGTATAGCTCATCCCTCTCCTTTAACCCTAGTCTTGCAGGATCAGAGTCAGAGGGAAGTTAGCAGGGTACAGGAAGAGTAAAGAAAGAGTTTTGTAATAGTTTAGTGTGGACATGTAATATTGTAAAGAAATGGTTTAGTATTGTATAGTGTAGAGTATTGTGCTTGACCCATGTTGTACATCCTTTTTGTATACATGATCTATTTATGTGTTGTGACTGTTTTTATCAGTATGTGAAAAACCAGGCTTAACAGAGTATGAGTTGAACCCGTCTAGAGCAAGCTCTAGTAAGGGGTTTTATAGTACAGAGCTAGTGTATGCACAAGTTGAGCCTTGGTTCAGAGAATCAGTTTTATGTTTTTACAAAAAATGTATGATCATGTGTGAGATTTTTCAGGTACACAGAGAGTATAGCAGGCTTGCTACGGGTCCCGGCGACCTTAAGTCGACCTGGATCCTAGCGCCGGTAGCGGTCCGATTTGCGGGTCGTTACATGTATAATTCATAGGATAGAATGTCCATACACCTATGAACAAAACAGTACTGCCGAAAGAAAAATTCATCATGTCATAAACACTACTCTTACATTACTCTCTCATGGTAATCTACATTTAAGATATTAGGATTATGCTATTGAACATAGTGTTATTTCTATCATTAATATGCCATCACTAATCCTACAACATAAAAGTCCCTTTATGAGCTTATATAAGTTTTCGCCTAATTCTTTTACTCAATAATCTTTTAGTTGTACAATGTATTCTTTTCTTTGGCCATACTCTAGACATAAATTTTCCTTCAAATCTATTCCATGTATCTATTTAGGAACAAGTCCTTCCCATCATGCTCATCACTGTCTTGACCCTACATCTAAACGGGTTTACCTTGCTCGTCATGTTAAGTTTGTCCCCTCTCGGTTTCTTGGTTCTCATTTATCCAAGCCTAAGGGTTCCCATATTCCTACTACACCGTGGCTTTCCATCACCAATCATATACCATATTGCTTGGGCCCTTCAAATGACTTAGGTATAATATTATCTAATACAATCTGATAAGCGGTTGTCGAAGCCGTCAAAAATAAACCTATTAAACAATCAACAATAAACTTGTAGATAGTGGCAATAGGGTCGAACCACAGGGAATTGATACCAATGATTTTCCTAATAATGACTAGGTCAAGTAAATAACAAGTAATTAAAAGAGGGGGGTTTTGAGTTGATGGATTAACACTAAATAACAAAAGAAAGCAATAATTTAAAGATAAATAAATCAATAAGAGAAAAGCTTCTAGTTGAAGTATGAATCTATTTCAGATTGTTTAGAATTGATCATTGATTCTTTAATACTCCTATTTATCTCAATAAATTAGTTTAGGATGTGGAAGACGCTTCTCACAATCCAAATTCCTCCTTAGTTCTAGTTTGATTAGGAAATGTTCGCTAATCAAACACTAGTTAACAAGTTGCCAAGGAACGTCCTTGGGGCCTTTGACATCGAACAACTATTAACTGCATTAAGACTTAGAGAAACCTAATTCTAACCTTGCCAACCGCGTGGTCAAGTTTAGATCATGCAACTTGATTAAATTTGTGTTCAAATAATATAAGCAATTACGGACTTAAATTATTCAAACAATTGTTACTCAAGCAATTAAAAGCAATAGGCTTAAATTGATTCTAAAAGCAAAGCAACAATTATAGAAAGATCAAATTGCATAAATATTGAAAATAAATAGAAGTTTAACAATGGAGATTTAAATCTCCCAATTCATCACAAATCTGAATTTTCCAACTTCAACTAGAAAGGAAAGTGTTTAGCCACTCATGGTGGACAAAATCACAAAAGAAAAAAAAAGAAAGAAGAGATTGCTGCGTTTCTGGAGAGTTTCTGAAGCTGAGAGATGATCAGAAGATCCTCTGCTGGTTTGGAGGCTCTCCTTTTATAGCTGAAGAATTCCATCCATCTAGGGTTTCAAAATCCCTTTTTGATTTGGTGTTTGACTCCTCTTTTGATGTTGAATTTAATTGCAATTGGAATTTCTTGGATGAGAAGCTATTTCGTGGCTCTTGGTTTTATGTTGGTAGTGATTGGGTTGGAATTGGACTTCTGAAAATTCGGATTTCTGTTTTCTGCCCAATTTCCCGCTCTTCTGTCAGTTTCTGCTGTCAAAGTGATTTGCCCGGTGATTTGAGTGTTTTGGGCAAATCACTGACCTAATCACTTTTCTGTGAGTCAGTCCAGTTTTTTGCTCTCTGTCTTCTGCGAGTGATTTGGCCAGTGTCTTCGAGTGTCTTGGGCAAATCACTTGCCCATATCACTTCTGCCTGTTGCCTCCAGGTTTCTGCTGTCAAAGTGATTTGCCCGGTGATTTGAGTGTTTTGGGCAAATCACTGACCCAATCACTTTTCTGTCAATTTTCTGCACTTTTTCTCCAATTTTTCAATTTCTTCCTTTTCTGTAAAAACAAGATAAAAACCATAAATTAAACTGAAAAATGTGTAAATAAACAATAATAATTATGATAAAAATGTGGCTAAATTATGCTTGATCAAATACCCCCACATCTAGCTTTTTGCTTGTCCTCAAGCAACAAATAACTTAGTCAATCAAGCTCCTTTTTCTTTTGAGCCTAAGTACCACTTAATCAGCCCCCCTAGACTCCTAAATTGAAGTATCACAGTATAGAATACATGCACCAAGGTTGTTCTTCTCTTTTCCTTGTTTCCCCTTACCTATCATGGTCAAAGGAAAGGTTTTTGATTCATTCATGCTTATTCTCTTTGAATAAGCTCAATGCAACCTCTAAGAGAGACTTGCCCTTCTTTGAGCATTTTATTTTATTTTATTCAGCAGCACTTTTTTTTATTCTTGCCTGAAAAAGTCACTAACCTTTTTACGCGAAGGTGCATATTGGTGATACCCACCCCCGGTTACTCAGTTAGTCACTTCTTCAAGTGGCTACTAGCTCTGTTCATAGCTTATTTGGCCATAAGAACAGGTTTTATGATTTGTGCTTTGTGCTGGTTTTTCTTTTTCTTTTCTTTTCATGACAGTTTGGGCAAATCACCTCATAGGGAGTTACACTAACTTTTTATTTGCATGTATTTATATTTTTATTTCCCTTGACCAATGCAAATTTAGAGATTCAATTTAAGAAAAGAACTTCCAAAGTGAAGGTAGCACACTATAATTGATTCAATTTAGGCTTAAAAGGGTGGAAAATCAATGGGGTCATGAGATAGGAAGCTCTTTTAACCTTGTTATCTATGCTGAGTAGAGCAAAAGCTAAGTCAAAATTCTGTGTGTGTGTGTGCAAAAAGTGAAAAAAATGTGTGAAAAAATTTTGGTGTGTGTTTATGGGGCAAAAAGATGCAAAAAGAAATAAAAAGAAAGTAAAAAGATAATGTAAACGGAAAAAATATAACCTAAACCTAACAGCAAATACCCCCACACCTATCCCAAACATTGTCCTCAATGTTTAAACATAAATATGAAAAAATTAATAAGGAGAAGGAAAGGGACTGCCTGGGATGTGGGTGATTTGAGCAGGTGATTTGGGCAAATCACTGGTCAAATCACTGTCGTGGCTGGTCTGTGGGCAGAAAATGTTGAACCAGCAGCTGCAACATGCTTTCCATGTGCTGCATCCTGTCTTGAGCCTCCACCGAATGGTCTTGAGGTGCCTTTTATGTCCTCCAAGGTCCACCCAATTGCTTTCTTGTGCTTCCTCAACAGATCAAGGAGCTTTTCCTCTTCTTCTTGGCTGAGCTGGTTAGAAATAATTGCTGGAAGTTAATTTCCAGCTCCCAAGTAGGCATATTTGAGGTGGCTGGGCAATGGTTTCAGTTCTGGTGCAGTTGCTGTTTGTGCTGATTTCTGCTGTTTGCTGTCTGATTTGGGCTGTGATTTGGGCAGATTATCTGGTGATCTGGGCAAATCACTGTCTGTCAAGTCTGTCTACTCCAGTGATTTGGTCTGTGATTTGAGCAGATTATCTGGTGATCTGGGCAAATCACTGGGCAAATCACCCACATCCAGTAAGTTACAGCAGTCTGCTGTTTTTTCTGCTTCAGTGATGTTGCTGTCCACTTCTCCTTTCCTGCAAAGACCATCATAAAGTAAATTTTCTTGATCAAAATCAAAAATTTCTTGACTTAAATCATCAATAACATCAAGGCCATAAACAAGAGAAACATCATTGGGGAATTTCATGGCATCATAAACATTAAATTTGATAACTTCCCCTTCAAACTCCATAGTCAATGTGCCATCATGCACATCAATTTTATTTCTTGCTGTACTTAAGAATGGTCTTCCAAGTAGGATATCAGAGGTGATTTTGCCCTTGTCTTCCTCCATGTCAATAACATAAAAATCTGCTGGAAAGACTAATTGGTCCACTTGCACCAACACATCTTCTAACACTCCCTTGGGGTAGACAACAGATCGATCAGCCAATTGGATCATAATGCTGGTGCCCTTGAGTGTACCTGCATTCAACAAGTTAAAAATAGAAAGAGGCATGACATTTATTGAAGCTCCAAGGTCACACATGGCCTTCTTTATTCCTATGTTGCCTATTTTGCATGAAATGGCAAACATTCCTCTATCCTTGCATTTGGTGGGAAGTTTCCTTTGAATGACAGCTGAGACACACTCCCCCACACTTACCTTTTTATGTTCAGCAAGTTTCCTCCTATTGGTGCATAGCTCTTTGAGAAATTTAGCATACCTTGGTATTTGTTTGATAGCATCAAGTAGGGGTATGTTGATTTCCACTTTGCGAAGTGTCTCCAATATCTCTTTTTCCTCTTTCTCCTTTTGGGATCTTGCAAATCTCTTTGGGAAGGGAGGAGGTACCTTGAATTTCTCCATAAGTTGCTGTTTCTGCCTTTGACTGGATTCTGCCTGGTCTGTTGATTTGGGCAGATCACTCTCTGCCTTCTCTGGTGATTTGGGCAAATCACTGCTAGACAGCTCAGTTTGCCCAGCGATCGGGTCAGTTTCTACTAGTGAATTGGGCAAATCACTGCCCTGATCACTTTCTGGCAGAATTTCTTCTATGGCCTGTTTTTGCAATTTTTTAGCCTTGTTGTCTTGTAGCTCTTTTCCACTCCTCAATGTGATGGCACTAGCTTTTTGTCTTGGATTTATCTCAGTTTGGGAGGGTAGCTTCCCTTGAGACTCAAATTTGCTCATTGAAGTGGCCATTTGGCTCACTTGTTGCTCAAGATTTTGGACAACAGCAGGGGATGCAATAGTGGCTGATTCAGTGGTGTATGTTGCTAGTTCAGTAAGTGCAACATCTTCTGGTTTAGTTGTGTCAATTTTTAAGGTTGCTGGTGTTTGGACAGCAACAAGGGATGCAATGGTGGCAGATTCAGCACTTGCTGATTTTTGGACAGCAGGTTCAGCAATTGCCGGTGCAATTTCAGCAGTGGCAGGTGTGGCATTGGGTGAATTTGCTGGTGCAGAAAATTTTGCAGTAACCTGGAATCGGGTATCTGGTTCAGCTTCAAGTGTAGTGGTGATTTGTGCAGCAGACTCAACAGCTTGGTCTGTTTCTTCGTCATCGTCCCATAGATCTTGAAGCTCTTCCTCTCTTCTTAATATGTGCGCGTTCATTGAATTGACCGCTTGATCCACTTGCTGTTGGAGAATTTTCCCAGAAATTTCCAATTTCCTTACCATCTCTTCAAGTTCCATATTGGAGTTTTGAGGTGTTGCTTGGGCTTGATAGTTTTGGTAGTAGTCAGCCCTTGCATAGCCATAATTCGGATTGTCCCTCCAACATGGATTGTATTGCAGATCTCTTTGGTAGTCATGGTAGTGGTCTGTCCTTGTATAGCCATAGCTCATATTGTCTCCCCAACCTGAATTGTATGTGTCATGGTAGGAATTATGTCTTGGCTGTCCATAGAATCCTGCATGTGCTTGTTGAAGTTGTTGGGCTTGACCTATACCATAATTTCTCACCATAGAGGTTAGTTCAGAAATTTGAGAAGAGAGAAAAGACATACTTACCGTAGCCATGCTTGTAAGGTCTTGGCAGTGCGTTCAATTTCAGGATCGTAAAGAAGAGCTTCTTTACGATCAGCCCTGGTCACAAAAGGAAAATACGTTAGTTAGATCAAATCCCCGGCAACGGCGCCAATTTTTGATAAGCGGTTGTCGAAGCCGTCAAAAATAAACCTATTAAACAATCAACAATAAACTTGTAGATAGTGGCAATAGGGTCAAACCACAGGGAATTGACACCAATGATTTTCCTAATAATGACTAGGTCAAGTAAATAACAAGTAATTAAAAGAGGGGGGTTTTGAGTTGATGGATTAACACTAAATAACAAAAGAAAGCAATAATTTAAAGATGAGTAAATCAATAAGAGAAAAGCTTCTAGTTGAAGTATGGATCTATTTCAGATTGTTTAGAATTGATCATTGATTCTTTAATACTCCTATTTATCTCAATAAATTAGTTTAGGATGTGGAAGACGCTTCTCACAATCCAAATTCCTCCTTAGTTCTAGTTTGATTAGGAAACGTTCGCTAATCAAACACTAGTTAACAAGTTGCCAAGGAACGTCCTTGGGGCCTTTGGCATCGAACAACTGTTAACTGCATTAAGACTTAGAGAAACCTAATTCTAACCTTGCCAACCGTGTGGTCAAGTTTAGATCATGCAACTTGATTAAATTTGTGTTCAAATAATATAAGCAATTACGGACTTAAATTATTCAAATAATTGTTACTCAAGCAATTAAAAGCAATAGGCCTAAATTGATTCTAAAAGCAAAGCAACAATTATAGAAAGATCAAATTGCATAAATATTGAAAATAAATAGAAGTTTAACAATGGAGATTTAAATCTCCCAATTCATCACAAATCTGAATTTTCCAACTTCAACTAGAAAGGAAAGTGTTTAGCCACTCATGGTGGACAAAATCACAAAAGAAAAAAAAAGAAAGAAGAGATTGCTGCGTTTCTGGAGAGTTTCTGAAGCTGAGAGATGATCAGAAGATCCTCTGCTGGTTTGGAGGCTCTCCTTTTATAGCTGAAGAATTCCATCCATCTAGGGTTTCAAAATCCCTTTTTGATTTGGTGTTTGACTCCTCTTTTGATGTTGAATTTAATTGCAATTGGAATTTCTTGGATGAGAAGCTATTTCGTGGCTCTTGGTTTTATGTTGGTAGTGATTGGGTTGGAATTGGACTTCTGAAAATTCAGATTTCTGTTTTTTGCCCAATTTCCTGCTCTTCTGTCAGTTTCTGCTGTCAAAGTGATTTGCCCGGTGATTTGAGTGTTTTGGGCAAATCACTGACCCAATCACTTTTCTATGAGTCAGTCCAGTTTTTTGCTCTCTGTCTTCTGCGAGTGATTTGGCCAGTGTCTTCGAGTGTCTTGGGCAAATCACTTGCCCATATCACTTCTGCCTATTGCCTCCAGGTTTCTGCTGTCAAAGTGATTTGCCCGGTGATTTGAGTGTTTTGGGCAAATCACTGACCCAATCACTTTTCTGTCAATTTTCTGCACTTTTTCTCCAATTTTCCAATATCTTTCTTTTCTGTGAAAACAAGATAAAAACCATAAATTAAACTAAAAAATGAGTAAATAAACAATAATAATTATGATAAAAATGTGGCTAAATTATGCTTGATCACAATCTCTTCTGCAGAGTTTAATTCCCCAACAAACACCTTGCCAGTTCCCAACCAAACACCTATGCCTCAAACTAAAAGTAACCATACTCCACTATTGGTTCTATCTGCTTCTCCCACAAACCAAATCGTTTCTTATAACCCATAGAGTAAGCCCACCGTTGATCTTGTTATTGATATCTCCTCTGATTTTCAACAACAAAACCCTATTTGTACTCATTCCATGTAGCTTCATTTTTTACCATGCAAAAATGATATGCTTTAATTTCTACAACTAAGCTTTGATTTTTTGTCTCATAAACCTAAGACTTATCATCAAGCTCAGCCACATCTTCAATGGTGGCATGCCATGGAAAGCGAGATCAATGCTCTTTTACAAAATAATACATGGAAGCTGGTTCCACGTCTTCCTAATATAAATATTATGGGCAACAAATGGCTCTTTCGCATTAAACGAAAAACTAATGGGGATATTGACCGCTATAAGGCTTGTTTGGTTGCAAAGGGATTCTCTCAGCAACATGGAATTGATTATAATGAGACCTTTAGTCCAGTAGTCAAAGCCACAATAATTCACTCAGTTCTGTCTCTTGCTCTTATATCCAAATGGCAAATTTGACAGTTGGACATATCCAATGCATTCTTGCATGGATATCTTAAAGAGGATATATACATGGCTCAGCCGTTTGGGTTTATTGATTCGGTTCATCCGAATTATGTTTACAAACTATAGAAATCGTTGTATGGACTATGGCAGGCTCCACAAGCTTGGTTTCAAAGATTGAGTAACTTTCTTTTACAGCTTGGTTCTCAAGCCTCTAAAGTAAACATCTCTTTATTCATTTACGGAGAAAGTAATATCCAGTGTTTCATTTTAATTTATGTTGATAATATATTAATTACTTGCTCTGACTCTAGCAAGCTGAATTCTTTCTTTCAAGCCTTATAGTCCGTATTCTCGATTAAGGACCTTGGTCGGCTACACTATTTCTTGGGTATTTAGGTGCTTTCAACATTAACGGGTATCATTTTCTCCTAACATAAGTATATCTATGATTTATTGCACCAATTTCACATGTCTGATAGCAAAGCCACCATTACTCCTATGGCTACCAATTATCTAAACATGGCAGAGACCTCATGGCTGATAGAGAGCAGTATCAACATCTGGTTGGTTCTCTGCAGTATATCACTCTTACTAGGCTAGATGTGTCTTTTACAGTCAACAGGCTTGCGCAATTTATGCATCAACCAACGCAAGTTTATTAGATTGCTGCCAAATGCTTATTGCGTTATCTACAGGGTACTGCTTCTATGAGTCATTTTTTTTTTCCAATAGTTCTCCAATTTCACTATAGTGTTTTTCGGATAGCAATTCGATTGGCTGCCCCGATGACAGACAATCGACCTCTGGTTATGTGATATATTTAGGAACCAATTTAATTTCATGGTCTTCAAAGAAACAATCAACTATTTTCTGCACCTCAACTAAAAGTGAATGTCGATCTATTGTGCATGCTATCTCATAAATCATATGGATCTTTTCTTTACTGTCAAAACTTGGTTATAATGTCTCACCAACAACACTATGGTGTGACAATATGGGAGCCATTTACTTGATGTCCAATCCGGTCTTTCATGCTTGAACGAAACACATTGAGCTTGATTTCCATTTTGTAAGAGATCGGGTCTAGTGAATTCAGATCAAATTTATTTCTGATCAAGATCATATCACTAATATCATGAACAAGCCTTTGGGATCGCGTCTATTTTTACGTTATTGTGGAGCATGCTTCAACTTCTGTCTCCCCTATCTTCAGCTTAAGGGGGCCTGTTAAGAGACTTATGACTTAGTCAATCATTGTTAGTTGAAGACTTATTCAAATAGATTTGCTTCTATGATTTTTGTAAATATCTGATTCAAAGTGATTGTATTTTCCCTTAGTTATAGGAGTCCCTATCTGTTGTATGTGCTTTTAAATAGTCTGTTGTTTGTATCAAACAAGAAAATAATAGAAAAATAATCTTTTCATCTTCACTGTTCATACAAGACTAAGGATGATATGCTGATATAAAACTTGAGTTAATCTTTCAATTTGCACATAAATACATAAAAAATTTTACTAGTGAATTGTCTACCCTTGATATGTAATTAGCATTCCAATAATATAGAATCTGTTGAATATACTTCTACAAAAAGAGATGTCTCTTTTAGTAGTGATTATTTGAGTGACTTCTACATCAATCTATTTAGTAAAGTGTTCAATTGCCATAATCACATGTATTCATTGATATTTGGCTTTAGGGAATAAACCTAATATGTTTATGCCCCATCAAAAGAAGAGACAAGGAGCATGATTGCATATTATTTTTCAGAAAAAATGTGACAGATGAAATTATATTTGTGGTGTTAGACGTCAGACAGAACTAGCTTGCATATATCTTTCATTGCAGTGGGCCAAAAGAATCCTTGAAAAAGAGCTTATGGGCCATTGTTTTTATCCTTCGTGGGTTTTATGGAGAATCGCCAATTATTTTCTTAATTAATACATTTCAATCAAGACTAGAGATATAACTTTCAGTACAGTCATCTATGAAGGAAATTGTATATGGACGCATTTTTTACTATTATTTAAGCCTTTAATTCATCTTTTAGCAAAGTTAAATGAGTCAAATAATAGAAGATGGGACTCATCCAGGTTTCACTCATTTCGATTGAGAAAGCTTCTTCATCCTCATCAATTTCTTCCTTCGTTAATACTTGTGTCAGAAGTTGCGAGTATTATAATGAATTACTACATATGTTTCCTGCAACTCTTTCGATATCCTCATATCTGTGAGTATTTCTTCATATTTTTATCACATAATTCATGGCATTAAAACTAAATTTGGTTGCATTGTTAAGCTTTATTCGATAAGGACCTTTCAACACTATATCGATCACTGAACTAGTGGAGCCAAATATCCATCAACCTAAACTTTCCACTCAGAATTTTTTTATGGAGCTAATTTCATGGCAAGTTCTGCTACAAAATCAACTAATACTTCAGTTTACAGGGCTGTTCTAGTGGAATAATTAATGTCATATACTTCCAACTAGTTGGCCACTCTTTCTCTTCCTAAAGTATTAAGATGATGAAAAATTTTTCTAAGAATGTAAAAACTATTGCTTTCAATTGTATATGCCTTAAAGTATAGTTTCTTGCTAGCTACTAGAAGTATATATAGCACATACAAGTTTCTTCAAAGCTAGATAATTCAGCTTTGCTCATTCCAACATTAGCTTGCCTAATATATAGGAAAATGCTTTCCATTTTCCTCTCTCACAGGCAAAAATCTAACTATTCTTTTTTCATCACTCGAAAGTAAAAATATAAAGTTTCTTGTAAATTTTGGTGTACAAAACAAGGATTGATAAGTTAAGAAAAGTTTGAGTTTCTCGAAAGCATTTTGACTATATTTCCCTTTTCTGAACTTCTTTACTTTCAATGCTTAATAGAAAGGAAGACACCTTCTTTGTATCTCAACCTTTCATCACTGGAATGTACAGATACAAAGTTTCTCTCAATTTTGGTCTATCAAGCATCAAGAAAAGTTTAAGACTTTGAGTTCATCAAAGGCATTTTGATAATTTTTCTCTGCTTAATTTGCTTCTTTACTTTCATTGTTTGATAGAAAAGAAGATACCTTTTGGTTGAACAAGAGATAAACCTCCCCACTATTGTGATTCTCCCATTTAGCCTTTGGATTTCTTTGATGCTCTTTGGACATGTATGTCCATAATTAATTTTCTCTAAATTGACTTCTATCCCCTTTTTTAGAAGCCAAGTAGCTGAGAAATTTATTTATTTTTTTACTAAGTTTCATCCCAAAAGCTTTAGTAACGTCTTTAGTATGGTCTTCCATCCTTTTACTTTTATTTATCATGTTGGATATATGAACTTCAACCATTTTACTAATCCATTTTTTGAATATATCATTCAGCAACCTCTAGTACATTGCTCCAATACTTTTTAATTTGAGAGGCATGACACAGTAGCAGAATACTTTGCCACCTACTATAAAATTTGTTTATTTTGAATCTTCCTTTTTCATCATAATTTGGTGATAACCTAAAATTACAACCATCCAGTAATAAAATGCATGTTAAGCTATTGCATCCACCAAACAATCTATGAATGGAAGTGGGTAGTGGTCTTTTTTGATATGCTTTTATTTAGATCAATGGAATATACACACATCCTCTACTTTTTATTAGCTTTTCTTTACTAAAACAACAGTAGCTAATATTAAACTTCTTTCATGACCTAATATTTTTCAGTTTTGAATTTCTTTAACAATCACATTTTGTCTTTCAAGTGCAAATTTTTTGCTTTCTTTATATGATTGGCTTGGCATTGATCCACATCCAACTTGTTAATCATCACTGCTGAATCAGATCTCCTTTATGTCATTAGGTTTCCATGCAAAGATGATATTTTATTTTTTAACATTGAACTCGCTCTCAAATTTCAACTTCTAATACTAAGCTAAGCCTCACGTTCTTACCATCTTCCACCTGAACTACTGAGAGTTGATTGTTGTAATACCCGGCTAGAGTCCGGCATCGGAATTCTACTTTTCGGTGAGTCCAGGATGTCAGAATCCTCTAGAAGGGTAAGATTTATGTTTTTCTAAAGTATTTTGGTATGTTTTTGTAACGACCCCAAAATGGACCATCACCGGTGCTAGGATTCAGGTCGGCGTAAGGCCGCCAGAACCCGTAGCAAGCCTGCTATACTCTCTGTGTACCTGTAAATCTCATACATGATCATACATTTTTTGTGAAAATAAAAACTCTTTTCTCTGTACCAAGGCTTAACCTGTGCATACACTATCTCTGTACTCTGTACTCTGTACCCCTGACTAGAGCTTACTCTAGATGGGTTAAATCATACCTGTTAAGCCTGGTTTTTCACAAACGTGAAGGTTTGGAGCAACTCTCCCTTTAACCTTTCCAAACTTCAAAATTCAAGTTTCTAACTCAAAACCTTCAAAGAAACATGAAAAACAATCAAATCTTTACATGATTAAATAAAAACATGAAGAAAACTCTAAAAAGGACAGGGTCTCACCTTAGCAGGTCAAGGAAACAGTGATCTTATCGTTTCAACCGACTGAGGGCCTTTTATAGGTGGCTGGCCAGACCACCTTCGGCGGCCACACGTGAAACCGAAAGCCATGTATGTTCGGCGGCCGAACCTCAACTTCGGCGGCCGAACCTGACTTTTCTGCCTTGGTTCATTTCACTCAAAAACTCATTTCCTTATGCTTTAAAACTATGCAACACACCAAAACATTTTAGAAAAACATAAATCTAACCCTTCTAGAGACTTCCGACATCCCGGACTCCACCGGAAAGTAGAATTTCGATGCCGAACTCCAGCCGGGTATTACAGTTTTATAGTTTTAAAGTATAAAGGAAATGAGTTTTTAAAAGAAAAGAACCAAGGAGCAAATGCCAGGTTCGGCCGCCGAAGGTGAAGTTCGGCCGCCGAACATCAATGGCTTTTGGTTTCACGTTAGGCCGCCGAAGGTGGTCTGGCCAGCCACCTATAAAAGGCCCTCAGTCGGCAAGTGGATAAGTATTGAGTTCATTTGCATAGGCAGAGGTGAGACCATGCTTTTCCTTGGATCTTCTTCATGTTTTCATCAAATCTTGCAAAGTTTTGATTGATTTTAATGTTATTTTGAAGGTTTTGAGCTAAAACCATAGGTTTTGAAGTTTGGAGAGTTTGAAGGAGAGTTGCTCCATATCTCCACGTTGGGATCGTTCATCTTCTTGTTTTCAAGAGGTAAGTGAAGATCCTGAGCTTCTTTTCATGATTTATGGAGGTTTTATGGAGTTTAAGGGTAGAGTTGCATGATTAGGGAAATAGTGTTTTTGGTGTTTTATTGATGAAAGCATGTATATGTGTGTTGTATTATGTTTGAGTTAGGGTTTTAGGTAGTTTTTGAACCCGTTGTGCATATACTTGAGTATATTGATGTAGAGGAATTGTGGTGTTTGAGTTTGGTTGAGATTGGTGTGTTTTGGCGTGAGGCAGAGCAAGGTTCTGCCTTCTTGAGGAACCCAGCTTCGGCCGCCGAAGAAAGAATCGACCGCCGAACATGCTGAGGAGGTGGCTTCGGTTGCCTAAGCTTGCCCCCAAGAGTTTGGACTTTCGGCTCTGGAGGGGAGTTTCGGCCGCCGAAGGTGCCACCGAAGGTTATGGACTTTCGTCTCTGGAGTGCCTTTCAGCCCCCGAACCTTGCCCCCGAAAGGGTTCGGCTGCCGAAAGTAAAGATTCGGCCGCTGAAGGTGCATGAGTTTCGGCTCTGGAGAGGACTTTTGGCTGCCGAAGGTGCCACCGAAAGTGCCCTGTCCAGCCTTCCTTTGCATGTTTTTCATGATTGTTTTACGGTGTCTAAGGGGATTCTTGGGGAGTTTTATAGAGTTATTCTTGAGCTAGTTTGGTCCCTCATTTGAGTCCATATGTGTAGGCACAGACCAGAGGAACCAACGAGAGCAGCAGTCAGTACTGCTTCAGAGTTTGCAGAGTCAATTCAGAGATAGCCAGAGGTGAGCAGAACTAAACTTAATTCTTTTAAATGAGGAATCAAATGCTTTGAGCATGTTTCATGCACCATGGTTATGCAATAGGTTGATTGCATTAGAAATCACGAATATGTTGCATTGCATTCTATCATTGTGCTGTGTGGGTGATAGTGGATGATCCAATAGTCTCTGAGAAATACCAGGTGCCCAGTTGACAGAGCGTATTTTGGGCCATATTATCATGATCTTAATGATGTTTATTTGCACAGTTTCTGCCTAATTTGGTTGTTTTGTTCATGTTCTACAGAAACTAGGTGTGAAAAGACATTCTGGAGAAAATGTGGTTAAAACTGCCAAAAAAGTGCCAAATATGGAAAGTTCCAGAAAAGGAAAGTTTTCATATATGGAAAGTTCCAAATAAGGAAAGTTTCATATATGGAAAGTGCCAAACAAGGAAAGAGTCAAAGAGCGCAGCCAGCAAACTGTCCGAAATTCGAACTGCAGAATCCTTCCTGCCTTGTTTAGAACGTGTGCCAAGAAAGGAAAGTCTTCAAATAAGGCAAGTTTTCAGAAAAGGAAAGTCTTCAAATGAGGAAAGTGCAGAGGCAAAAGCAAATAAGGAAAGCTCGGTCAGAGGATTATTTAAAATTCAAATCGCAGATATTTCTTTCCTTATTCAAAGATGTGCACATACTGCAGCAGTCATATCTTCCAATTTAGGCAGCAAGATCTCATGAAGGCACACTTGCCTCTTCTGCGTTCAACGTTTAAAATTCAAACGAAGGCTCCACCTAAAAAGGAAAGACTTGGCAGATCCACTTTCCCTTCTGCATTCAATGACTGCGCACCACTTGCCTCTTGCAACACAATCTGCGCGCCACTCCCTATTCAGGAAGGAGATCTCTATGCACTTGGCCTTCATACAGTCCAGATTCATAATTCAATAGAGGATCCATCTAAATAGGAAGTTTGGACAGCAAATATTTCCTATACAGTGCTGTCCGCGCGCCTACCTCTTCTGCAAAGCCTGATCCGCGCGCCTCCTTCCCTTTCAGTGCTATCCGCGCGCATGCCTCTCTCCTGCAGAGCAAGCTACGACTTTTCTTCCTCTATTGGCATCCTTGGATCGCTCTTCCTTCCTTTTCAGACACAAGGTACGCTCCTTTCCTATTCTGAAAGCCATCTGCGCGCACCTGCCTTCTGAAGTGCATGCACTACGATTCTTTCCTCTTCTGCAACAACTTGGGCAGCAAGTTGAGTTTGGGCAGCAACTTGGGCAGCCTCTACACTAATAAGGAAGACCTAGGCAGCATCAAAACTCTATAAAAAAGGTACTCTCTTTGGCAGCCACGAATTTTTTGGACACTTTCAGACTCATCTTCTCCTTCTCCATCCGGATCAAGCAAGGCCGCGCCTCCACCACCTTCGGCTTCTTCTTTTCTTCTTCTACCTTTCTTTATGGTTTTTGTTTCAGCCATGAGCGGCTGAAACCTTTCATTCTAGTTGAAGATCAAGTGAAGCTTTAATTGTATTGTGGATTGAGAGACTTGGACATTCATTGTTTTACCTTTTGTTATTCAATATTCTTGTGATTTCATGCTTAAGGATATTATTGCTTTGTTATTTAAGATCTCCATTGATTTTTGTTGCAAAGTGATATATTATTGTTTTGAATGATTTTAAGTCCGTATTTGCTTGAATCGTTTAAACATAAGAACACTTGGTGCACAACCAAGGAAATTGCATGATCTAGTGTTGTCTCCATGCATGTGGGTGACTAGAATTGGTTCTCTCCATTACTTTATGCGATTGACTTTTGCAAAAGGCCTAAGGCTCAAAGACGTTCTTTGGCAATTGTTAATTAGTAATTGATTGGTGGACTTTCCCTAATTAATTTAATCTAAAAGAGAGACTATGGATGTGAGAAGCTTCTTCAATCTCCATGGCCAATTTATTGAATCAACAAAGGAACTTTTGAGTCAATGATCAATCCCATCAACTAAAGTGGATCTAAATCTTCAACTTGAGCTTTTACCATCATTGTTTTACCCTCAATTTACTTTCTGCTTACTTTTTAATTACTCTTTTCATTAGCTTAATCAAATCAATCTCAATACCCCCATTTTTACTTTACATGCACTTGCACTTTCTTTTCTTTTCTGCCCTCTTTAATTTGGTCTATTCAAGGAAGGTAAACGAGTATCAATTCCCTGTGGATACGATCCTCTTACCACTGTCTGCAATTTTAATATTGTTGGTAGTTAAACAGGTTATTTATTTTGACCGGCTTCGACAACCGTTCTGTCAAAATTGGCGCTGTTGCCGGGGAGTTGTCTAACTTGTTTATTTTCTTTCTTTTATGACCAGATCTGGACGCGAGGAAATTCTACCTTACGATCCAGAAATTGAGCGCACAATCAGGAGATTAGGTAAGCAAACAGGTACACATTTGGGGACTGCGCAATCCGGATCTGCGCAAAGACACCTTGAAATCGCAGATCAGCCTTCTGAAACCACTCCAACGCATCCTGAACCATCTGAAATGGCTGAAAACGTGGCACCACCTCCTGTAGATGCTGAACATGCTGTCCGTGAGGAAATACCTCAAGGAAATCCAGCCGTAAGGGCCCCAGAGCCAAGAATAAGAACCATGGGAGAATGGGCAGTCCCAACAGGTGATCAAGCACCTCTGTGCATCAATTATCCACCTCTGACCGTTCCTTTTGAGCTCAAAACAGGTTTGATTCATATTCTCCCTAAATTTAGAGGATTAGAAAATGAAAACCCACACAAGCACTTGAAGGAATTCACCATTATTTGTTCATCCATGAGACCTCAAGGAATTACTGAAGAACATGTTAGATTAATAACTTTTCCTTTCTCTCTTGAGGACCTTGCTAGAGATTGGTTATTCTATTTGCCACCTGGATCTATAAATTCTTGGGAAGAAATGGTTCAAACTTTTTTGAACAAATACTTCCCAACATCTAAATCAATTGGCATAATAAGAGAAATAACTAGCATAAGACAGAAACCTGCTGAAGATTTATATGACTATTGGGAAAGGTTTGAAAGGCTTTGTACAGGTTGTCCACAACATGATATGACAGACAGGTCCCTTATACAATTTTTCTACGGAGGATTGTTGTCATCAGAAAGGAGATACATCGATGTAGCCTGTGGGGGATCCATCAAGGAAAAGACACCTGGAGAGATGAGGGAGCTGATCTCCACTCTTGCAGCCTCATCTAGGCAATATGGGGAGGAAAAGCAGATGCAAAGAGGGATCCATGAGGTAAGTAATTCTGATTCTCAAGTTTCAAAGCTAACTTGTCTTGTGGAAAAGCTTCTCCTTAGCCAAGCTCAACAAGTTCATCAAGTCCAACAGCCTCAGCAACTTCGACCATGTGGTTTATGTGCCTATGTGGGACACCCAACTGATCAATGTCCCACACTTCAAGAAGAGGACCAGCACGTTAATGCAATTGGAGGATACAACAATCAGGTAAGACGTGATCCTTATTCTAACACATATAACCCAGGTTGGAGAGACCATCCCAATTTCAGTTACGCCAGGACAAACAATCAGATCAGCCCCAGGAATCAAGTCCAACCAGCACCTGCAAATTCAGACCATGCCATTGGTGAGTTGACAAAGACGATACAAGTGCTGCAACTGCAGATCGGGGAATTGGCCTCCGCAATGAACAGATCTGGCATTCAAGGTAAGTTACCTTCTCAAACAGAAGACAATCCTAGAGAGAATGTGAATGCTATAACACTGAGAAGTGGGAAGGAGCTCCAACATACCAAGACAGATGAGCCAGAAACCATTCCTGCGCAAGAATCAGAGGTTTCAGCTGAAACCACCCCTGCGCAACATCCACCTGAGCCGGCTAGCCATCCTCCTGCGCAAATCGAAGCACCTTCTGCGCAAAAGGATGACCCCCAGGTACGTTTTCAGATCCCTCCCCCTTTTCCGAAGAGATTTGAGAAAGCACAGAAAGAAAAAGAGGAAAGGGAGATCCTTGACACCTTCAGGAAGGTGCAGATCAACATACCTCTGCTAGATGCTGTGAAGCAGATTCCCAGGTACGCGAAATTTTTGAAAGAACTATGTACCAACAGAAGGAAGCTGGCAGAGAGGGAAAAGGTAAGTGTAGGTGAAGTTGTGACAGCTGTCATTAAAAGAGAACTTCCAGCCAAGTGTAAGGACAAGGGCATGTTTGCAATCTCTTGTAAGATAGGAAATGTTGGGATTAGAAAGGCTATGTGTGATCTAGGTGCATCGATAAATGTTATGCCCCTGTCCATTTACAATTCTTTGAATGCAGGTGCACTGAAGGAAACTAGAGTTGTAATTCAACTAGCTGACAGATCCGTGGTATACCCAAAAGGTGTGCTCGAAGATGTTCTAGTGCAAGTAGATGAGCTTGTCTTCCCAGCAGACTTTTACGTGATTGACACTAAGGAAGACCGCTGCAGCACATCTTCAGACATCCTTCTTGGACGTCCTTTCTTGAGCACCGCCAGAACCAAAATAGATGTGCACGATGGTACCTTGACCATGGAATTTGAAGGGGAAGTAATCAAATTTAATGTCTATGATGCAATGAAATTTCCCCATGATTTTTCCCCTGTTTATGGTTTAGACATGATTGATTGTTTGAGTCAACAGATTTTTAATGAGAATCATGCTGATGTGCTAAACCGTGACTTGTGCAGGGAATCTGATCTGAAAAATGAAGAGCCAGAATTGACAGAAACCGTCTGCAGCATTCAAGAGCTGAGCTGCAAACCACTACAGGAAGAACAGGTGGAAATCGCACCACTCCAGAAAGGACTGCAGGACCAATCGCAGAAGACCTTTCAGCTTCCGCAGAAAGGCATCCTTAGGCCGCCGAACTCCTCAATGCCTCAATCGGCGCCTCCTGAGCCACTTCCGCAACATCTTCTGCCTCCAGCTCCAGCGCAAATGGTTCATGAACAAACAGAATCCCCTTCACAACAAATTCTGAAGTCTGAAGAGAGTGAGAATGACCTCTATGAGCAGGTCCACTACACCCAGGATGATGAACCATGGTACGCAGATATTGTAAACTACCTTGCTACAGGTAATCTACCTTCTGACATGCCCAAGCACACAAGAGACAAAATAAAGAATGATGCAAAGTACTATGTTTGGGATGAACCATACCTGTGGAGACATTGTTCTGATCAGATGATAAGGAGATGCATTCCAGATCAAGAAATCGCTTCAGTACTCACATTCTGTCACTCATACAGTTGTGGTGGCCATTTCGGACCACGAAAAACAGCTCATAAAATACTTGAATGTGGATTCTTTTGGCCTACTCTTTTTCGAGATGCTAATCTGTTTTGCAGGACATGTGGTAGATGCCAACAAACAGGAAATCTTGGCAACAAAAGCCAAATGCCACAAAACCCCATCATGGTTTGTGAGGTATTTGATGTATGGGGCATAGATTTCATGGGCCCCTTCCCACCTTCTTTTGGATACACTTACATCATTCTTGCAGTGGACTATGTGTCCAAATGGGTGGAGGCCAAAGCAACTAAGACAGATGATGCAAGGGCAGTAGTTGATTTTGTAAAAACTAACATTTTTGCTAGGCATGGAGTTCCCAAGGCAATCATCAGTGACAGAGGCACCCACTTTTGCAACAAGGTCGTTGCAAATCTTCTCAAGAAGCACAATGTGGTGCACAGAACATCCACCGCATATCATCCGCAGACTAATGGACAAGCTGAAGTGTCCAACAGAGAGATCAAAGCCATTCTAGAAAAAACCGTGTCACCTAGCAGAAAAGATTGGAGTACAAAACTGGAAGACGCCTTGTGGGCATACAGAACAGCCTACAAAACACCCATAGGTATGTCTCCTTATAGACTGGTCTATGGAAAAGCATGTCACCTTCCAGTTGAAATAGAGCACAAAGCCTACTGGGCTGTCAAGAATTGCAACATGGATCTAAAAGAAGCTGGACACCATCGCAAGTTGCAACTGCAAGAGCTAGAAGAGATAAGAAGAGATGCATATGACACTTCGTGGGACTACAAAAGCAAGATCAAGGCCTCCCATGACAACCGAATTTCAAGGAAGCACTTCGAGGTTGGTGATAAAGTCTTACTTTTTGATTCTCGTTTGAAACTGTTTCCAGGGAAGCTATGATCTAGGTGGATTGGACCATTCATTGTTGAGTACACTTACCCTCATGGAGCAGTAGACATTCGCAGTATAGATACAGGAAAGCAGTTCAAGGTGAATGGCCATCGCCTGAAGCCTTACTACGAAGGATTCAAAGTACAACTAGTGGAAGAAATTCCACTAGATCGTCACTCACTCTGAATAGGCTCATCGCACCATGCCAACCACACCAAAGGGAAGTACTCAGTTTCTTTGTTCTTTTATGTTTCTATTACATTGAGGACAATGTATGATTTAGGTGTGGGGGTACGGCATTTTAATTTTTGCTTTAGATTTTTGCGTCTTTGCTTTCAGTTTTTCAGTTTGCGTTTTTTTTGCTTTCAGATTCATGCTTTGCGTTTTGCTTTCAGTTTTTTTTAAAATTTTTCGTTTTTCTTGCTTTCAATAACACACACATCCACAATCTTCTTCTTGATTTGCTTTACTCGAACTGACAAACTATGTTGAATGAACTTTCTTTCCATGACCCCATTGATGTAATAACTCTCTAAACCTAGGTTGAATCAATTGCAATAAGATGTATTCATGTTTGGGAATTGCTTTTGAATTGAATCCTTGAGCTTGCCATGGTGAAAAACATACTGATGACCCTCAACTGATGAGAATGAATTGAAAATTGTGTGAATGTACTTAATGTGACTTGTTAGCAATTGGTGTTGATTTGCCCAAATCATTGAGAAAAGAAATTCAGAAAAGGCCTAGACTTCATAAGCACAATGTGAAAACTGTTCCAATGGTCAACAGACTATGAACAGAGGTAGTAGCCACTTGGACAGGTGACCAACTGAGTAACTGGGGGTGGGTATCACCAATATGTACCTTCACGTCAAAAGGTTGGTGACTTTTCCAAGCAAGTTTAAAGTGCAAAAAGGCTGAATTAAGTACTTCAAGGTAAGGGCAAGCCACTCTGAAAGCTAGATTAAGTCTTTGAATGAACAAGAACTAATGCATGTATGATCTCTCTCTTGAGGAAAACCAATCCTAGCCATGGTAAGTAAAGGGAAACAAGGAAAGAGGTAAGTAACCTTGATGCATACATTCTTTATTGCAATGATTCAAAATAGGGGTCTAGAGTAAGAGCTTAAGTGGACATAAAGGATCTAAGTGAAGAGAGTTTGTTCAATTGTGTTTGTTTGCTTGAGGACAAGCAAAAGGTTAGGTGTGGGGGTATCTGACAGAGCGTATTTTGGGCCATATTATCATGATCTTAATGATGTTTATTTGCACAGTTTCTGCCTAATTTGGTTGTTTTGTTCATGTTCTACAGAAACTAGGTGTGAAAAGACATTCTGGAGAAAATGTGGTTAAAACTGCCAAAAAAGTGCCAAATATGGAAAGTTCCAGAAAAGGAAAGTTTTCATATATGGAAAGTTCCAAATAAGGAAAGTTTCATATATGGAAAGTGCCAAACAAGGAAAGAGTCAAAGAGCGCAGCCAGCAAACTGTCCGAAATTCGAACTGCAGAATCCTTCCTGCCTTGTTTAGAACGTGTGCCAAGAAAGGAAAGTCTTCAAATAAGGCAAGTTTTCAGAAAAGGAAAGTCTTCAAATGAGGAAAGTGCAGAGGCAAAAGCAAATAAGGAAAGCTCGGTCAGAGGATTATTTAAAATTCAAATCACAGATATTTCTTTCCTTATTCAAAGATGTGCACATACTGCAGCAGTCATATCTTCCAATTTAGGCAGCAAGATCTCATGAAGGCACACTTGCCTCTTCTGCGTTCAACGTTTAAAATTCAAACGAAGGCTCCACCTAAAAAGGAAAGACTTGGCAGATCCACTTTCCCTTCTGCATTCAATGACTGCGCACCACTTGCCTCTTGCAACACAATCTGCGCGCCACTCCCTATTCAGGAAGGAGATCTCTATGCACTTGGCCTTCATACAGTCCAGATTCATAATTCAATAGAGGATCCATCTAAATAGGAAGTTTGGACAGCAAATATTTCCTATACGTGCTGTCCGCGCGCCTACCTCTTCTGCAAAGCCTGATCCGCGCGCCTCCTTCCCTTTCAGTGCTATCCGCGTGCATGCCTCTCTCCTGCAGAGCAAGCCACGACTTTTCTTCCTCTATTGGCATCCTTGGATCGCTCTTCCTTCCTTTTCAGACACAAGGTACGCTCCTTTCCTATTCTGAAAGCCATCTGCGCGCACCTGCCTTCTGAAGTGCATGCACTACGATTCTTTCCTCTTCTGCAACAACTTGGGCAGCAAGTTGAGTTTGGGCAGCAACTTGGGCAGCCTCTACACTAATAAGGAAGACCTAGGCAGCATCAAAACTCTATAAAAAAGGTACTCTCTTTGGCAGCCACGAATTTTTTGGACACTTTCAGACTCATCTTCTCCTTCTCCATCCGGATCAAGCAAGGCCGCGCCTCCACCACCTTCGGCTTCTTCTTTTCTTCTTCTACCTTTCTTTATGGTTTTTGTTTCAGCCATGAGCGGCTGAAACCTTTCATTCTAGTTGAAGATCAAGTGAAGCTTTAATTGTATTGTGGATTGAGAGACTTGGACATTCATTGTTTTACCTTTTGTTATTCAATATTCTTGTGATTTCATGCTTAAGGATATTATTGCTTTGTTATTTAAGATCTCCATTGATTTTTGTTGCAAAGTGATATATTGTTGTTTTGAATGATTTTAAGTCCGTATTTGCTTGAATCGTTTAAACATAAGAACACTTGGTGCACAACCAAGGAAATTGCATGATCTAGTGTTGTCTCCATGCATGTGGGTGACTAGAATTGGTTCTCTCCATTACTTTATGCGATTGACTTTTGCAAAAGGCCTAAGGCTCAAAGACGTTCTTTGGCAATTGTTAATTAGTAATTGATTGGTGGACTTTCCCTAATTAATTTAATCTAAAAGAGAGACTATGGATGTGAGAAGCTTCTTCAATCTCCATGGCCAATTTATTGAATCAACAAAGGAACTTTTGAGTCAATGATCAATCCCATCAACTAAAGTGGATCTAAATCTTCAACTAGAGCTTTTACCATCATTGTTTTACCCTCAATTTACTTTCTGCTTACTTTTTAATTACTCTTTTCATTAGCTTAATCAAATCAATCTCAATACCCCCATTTTTACTTTACATGCACTTGCACTTTCTTTTCTTTTCTGCCCTCTTTAATTTGGTCTATTCAAGGAAGGTAAACGAGTATCAATTCCCTGTGGATACGATCCTCTTACCACTGTCTGCAATTTTAATATTGTTGGTAGTTAAACAGGTTATTTATTTTGACCGGCTTCAACAACCGTTCTGTCACCAGTCTATGCCCTGGCACAGTAGAAGACCAGGTGCCCAGTCTATGCCCTGGCACGGTATATGGTAAGTATCAGATGTTATGTACAGGAAGACCAGGTGCCCATTCTACGCCCTGGCACGAGGATAGGATGTCGGGACTATTTGGGGACATGACCACCCGAGTTTATGTGATTTACTTGTGCTGTGATGCATTCCATGAAAGCATGTTTAAGAACTTATTTTATTGTTCTACTCACTGGGCTATAGTAGCTCATCCCACTCCCTTAACCCCAGTGTTGCAGGTTCAGTGTACAGGGGAAGTTCAGCAGAGTACAGGAAGAGAAAAGAGTTATGTAATAGTATAGTGTGGACATGTAATATTAATGAAGTGATGTATAAAGTTCAGTAGAGTGCTTGACCTATTGTATTGTAAATCCCTTGTTATGCATGATCCTGTTTTATGTTTCTTGATGAGAAATGTGTCGAACCAAGGCTGACATATGGTATGCTGACCCTATGAGAGTGGGTTCTATATGTACAGACATAGTGCATGCAGGTCAAGCTTGGTAAGTGGTAGGAAGGTTGCTTTCAGGTTTTATTTTTTTTTAATTTTTGATCATGTATGGGATTTATCAGGTACACAGAGTTCATGTTTGGCTTGCTACGGGTTCCGGCGGCCTTAAGCCGACCTGGATCCTAGCGCTAGTGGCGATCCGATTTTCGGGTCGTTACAGATTGGTATCAGAGCCCTAGGTTCATATGGTCAGACCTATAGAGAGTGTCGGGCTCATAGAGGTTAGAGGAGGTCAAGCACAATAAGAAATCATGTCCACTAGGATAGGATGTTGAGTCCTGTCTATTTGATGCTATGAAATGCCATGATGTATGCATGTGCAATATTGATATGTGCTTTTGTATGCTGATGTGCTATGTTATGTGTTGTTTTCCAGAGTTAAGATGAGAGGAACTCGTCGATCTGCACGATTGAGTGGAGTCCCACCAGAGAGTGAGGGTGCAGATGCTCGTCCTCCTGTGTTGCCAAGGGCGTTGTCTCAGAGAACAAACAGGGAGGGTACGTCAAGGGACTCTAGAAGGTCTTTTGATGAGAGCAGAAGAGGAACAGTGAGAGGAGGGAGGTCAGAGGAAGTGAGAGAGGCTATGGAGGTTGACTAGAGCAGAGATGAAAGCATGGATATGGGCAGTTTTGAAGAGGGTATAGGAGAATCTCAGGGAGGCGCTCAGGCCTCGGGATCAGGTTATCCACCCCACTACCCACCTTTTCCACAGGACCCGGGGTATCCGATGGGAGGTACGTCGGAGTACTCTAGTTTTGCCCCATATCCTACTTACATGCCTTATATGCCTTATCCTCCTTATTATCCACCATATCCCATGTATCCACCTTCACCTATCCATCCAAGTACCGCATACCCAGAGCCAAGTGATACAGTACCTCCTCCACCACCTGAACCAGTAGTCCCTGCTGTCCAAGTACCTCAACCTAGCTCAGCTGAGGTGTAATACCCGGCTAGACTCCGGTATCAGAATTCCTACCGTCCGGTGGAATCTCGGATGTCGGAAGCCTCTAGTAGGGTAGAAACTTATTTTCATAAAATGTTTTAAGGTATTTCATGGTTTTAAGTAAAATGGAAATGAGTTTTTGCATAAAAATAACCTTGGAGGAAAACTCAGGTTCGACCGCCGAACCTCAAGTTCGGCCGCCGAACATGCATGCCTTCGGGAGCGCCTTTAGGCCCCTGAAAGCATAAGTGAGGGAAGTCCAGGTTCGGCCGCCGAACCTCATGTTCGGCCGCCGAACCTCATGTTCGGCCGCCGAACATGGCATGCATGCAGAGGCACGTTCGGCCCCCGAACGTGGCCTGGCCAGCCACTATAAAAGGGTCCCTTAGCCGAAAACGGGCGAGCTTTTTCCCCATTTCCGGCCAAGGTGAGCTCTCCGCCGTCCCTCACCGATCTTGAGTTCTTTCCTTCCAATCCTACTCGATTTTCATGAGTTTTTACTTTGTTTTGAAGATTTCCGAGTTTAAAGCAAGTTTTGGAGCTTTGAGGTTCAAGAACTCAAAAATCTCCCACCTCCGAGTTTAGGTCGTCTCTCTCTCGATCTCCATGAGGTAAGAGCCGATCTTAAGCTCATTGCATGTTTTAAGCAAGTTTTAAGTAGATCTATGGGGTAGAATGCATGTTTAGCTCATAGTTAGGTTTATGGGTTTTATATGTGTTTATGAACAATGTGAGTTGCTTATTGTGTTGTAGTTGGGGTTTTTGTTGGTTTGATGCCCCTAGGAACTTGTATGCTTGTTTGTGTATGTTTGGGAATGTTGTAGAATAGGTTTATGCATGATTGGGTAGTTTTGGAGGCAACGTGCATAGAAGAGCTGAGTTTCTACCACTGAGGGAGAAACCAGGTTCGGCAGCCGAAGGAACTTTCGGCCGCCGAACATGCTTGTGGAGGCAGCCTTCGGCTGCAGAAGCTTGCCCCCGAAAGAGGACTTTCGTCTCTGTCTGGGAGTTTCGGCCGCCGAAAGTGCCGCCAAACATGCATGAGTTTCGCCTCTGTCTGGGAGTTTCGGCCGCCGAAGGTGCCGCCGAACCTGCCAGACTTTCGGCTCTGGAGGGACTTTCGGCCGCCGAACCTGCCGCCGAAAGTGCCCTGTCCAAAACTCTCTTGCATGTTTTTCTATGATTGTTTCATGATGTTTTAGGGGGTTTTGGGGAGTAGTTTAGAGTTATGTTCTTGTTTGTTTGGTCCCTCATTTGAGTCCACCTGTGTAGGTTCGGACCCGAGGAACCGAGGACCCCAGCAGTGAGTCAGCTGCTCCAGTGTCTGGTCAGAGCTACCCAGAGGTGAGTGGAATAACTAATTATGTTTTAAAGCAAATAATGGACTTTTTAGCATGTTTCACGCACCATGAATGCCATGAGATGTACTAGGTTGTTTGCATTAGAATTCACGAATATGTTGCATTGCATACTTTATTGTTGATTGATGTGGATAAACGTTGGATGATCCAAAGCCCTCGATCTATGATATGACGATGTGATATGTACAGTACGGAATGTAAGACCAGTGGGACCCATTCTACGTTCGCTGGCACCATGTAAGGGAAAGACCAGGACCCATTCTACGTTCTGGCACAGTTGGACCATGTAGAGGGCTATTGGTGACGAGTTCATCCTTGATGTGATTAGCTGTGATGTGATGCATTCCATGATCCATATGATTTAAATGTTTTTATTATCCTGCTCACTAGGCTCTAGTAGCTCACCCCTCTCCCATTTTCCCCAGGATTTGCAGGTACAGGGTAGACCAGGAGATCCATAAGAGTAATGAAGTCATGTGTATGTAATAGATAGTGTGGACATGATATATGTAATAATGTTATGTAAAAGTACAGTTTTAGGTATGTAATGACTTGAGGATTAGAGGTTGTGCTTGACTATATGTATAAGATATCCCTTTTAATACATGATCTTAGATATTTTATGATGAGTATGCAAACCAACTCAACGTATGATGTATCGCCCATTGGGGCATTGATGAGATCCCACAGAGGGGTCATGATTATGTTTATGTTATGTACAGTGCATGCACAGGTTGAGTTTGGTTGATGTATATGGAAAGAAAAGTTTTAATTTTTATGCATGTTATTGATCATGTATGGGATGATACAGGTTTACAGGTTTCATGTCAGGCTTGCTACGGGTCCCGGCGGCCTTAAGCCGATCTGGATCCTAGCGCCGGTAGCGGTTCGATTTTCGGGTCGTTACAGAATGGTATCAGAGCCCTAGGTTCATAGGATCGGACCTAGAGTGTCGGGCTCATAGATGTTATAGAAGGTCAAGCACAATAGGAAAGATCATGTCCACTAGGATAGGATGTGGAGTCATGTCTTGTATGATGATGTGAAATGCCATGATTATATACATGTGCATTGATGCTATGATATGAATGATGAATATGTAATGAGGGTTCATGTGTGCCCACATGAACCATATGATGCTAATGTTTGTGTGATGTGTACTGTTTTTCAGAAAACAGGATGAGAGAAACTCGTCTATCCGCATGATTGACTGGAGTGCCACCTGAGGATGAGGGCACGAGCGCCCGTCCTCCTACATTGCCTAGGGCAATGTCCTGTAGAGCAAACAGAGAAAGAGTGTCAAGGGACCCTAGAAGGTCTTTTGATGCTAGCAGAAGGGGGACAGATAGAGGAGGAAGTTCTTCAGATGTGAGGGAGGTTATGGAAGAGGATCAGAGGATGGATGGGAATCTGGATGTTAGCATGGAGGAAGAGGGGACAGGGGAGTCGCAGGGAGGCGTTCAGGCCTCGGGGTATGGTTTTCCACCCCATTATCCACCCTTCCCACAGGGTTCAGGGTATCCGATGGGAGGCACATCGGATTATTCCAGATTTAACCCCTACCCTACCTACATGCCTTATCCACCTTTCTATCCACCTTACACACAGTACCCATCTTATCCACCCTCACCCTTCTATCCAAACCCGGCAAACCCCATCTCGGGGAATGTTGCACCCCCACCTCCACCACCTATAGAACCAGCAGCCCCAGTTACTCAACCTTCTAGACCTAGCTCAGCCGGTGGGAGCAAGGTAAAGATGACAGATTACCTTAAGCTGGATGCTCCCAAATACAAGTCAGGGGACGACCCCTTTGAGTATCTGAGAGTAGTGAAGACAATAACTGATGAGCTAGGGGCGGATGATAGCAGGGCCATTCAGATGGCAGGTTCACCTTAAAGTGCAAGAAGGCACGGGAATGGTTCAAGTGTTATGTGGACCCGAGACTAGACGGCATGACATGGGAAGAATTTGCGAATGAGATCGCTGGATGAGCTTTTCCAGACAGTTCTAGAGAACTGAAGATGATTGAGTTTGAGCAACTGAGGCAGACAGAGCACATGAGTGTAGAGGAGTTCACAGATAAATTCATGGAGCTATTGCCTTTTTCGGGGCAAGCTCTAGATTCAGATACGAAGAAAGCCAAGAGATATGTTATGAAGCTACATTCTAGGTACTCCTCGTTGATTCAGTCAGTTGAGAGGGAAAGTTTCCACACTGTGGTGGATATGGCTCGAAGGATGGAGGCGAGTGCTATAGTTGAGGGGTCAGTGAAGCAGTCAGCGACCCAATCTTCAGGGGTTAAGACCCCAGGCAGAGGAGGGCCAGGTCTCTCTTCTCAGAGCTCAAGTAAGAAGAGGTGGGATAACACCACCAAGAAGCCAAAAAAGAATAAGTTTTGGAATAAGTTGAAATCCGGTCTGGGATTTGGCGGTGGCTCGAGTTCAGGCTCAGATGGTACAGAATGCCAGAGATGTGGAAGGCCGCACCGGGGAGTGTGTCGAGCTGGGACTAATACATGTTTCAGATGTGGACAGGAGGGACACATAGCTCGGGAGTGTCCTAGAGCACCTTTTATGGGCCAGCCCCAGCAGACAGCTTCTGGTAGTGTGGCACAGCCAGCAGCTCCAGCCACAACTCAGGGCAGTGGCAGAGGTAGAGGGAGAGGGGCAGCCTCTTCTTCTGGTTCCCGAGGTGAAGGTTCATCAGCTCCAGCCAGGATCTTCACCATGACTCAGTAGGAGGCTAACACGTCCAACACCGTGGTGTCAGGTAATCTCATCATTGGGTGTTCTGATGTGTATGCTTTAATGGACCCGGGTGCATCTCATTCATTTATTGCTCCGAGAGCCGTTGAGAGGTTGGGTCTGATAGTCTCTGGGTTAGAGTGTCCCCTATGGGTCAGTGGACCCAAGTGTGACCCGTCAGTGGCAGTGTCAGTCTGCCAGTACAGTCCAGTTTTTGTTGAGGGAAGATGCCTCTCCGCCAACCTTGTGGTTCTAGATTTGACAGACTTTGACGTCATTCTAGGGATGGATTGGCTATCTACCCATGGTGCTACCTTGGACTGCAGGGACAAGGTAGTCAGGTTCAGAGATCAGAACGGGTCAGAGGTCGTCTTCAGAGGAGACAAGAGGGGTACACCTAGAGGTATGATATTAGCTCTTCAGGCTCGCAGGTTGCTTAGGAAGGGATGTCAGGGGTATTTGGCTCATGTGAGAGAGCTTAGTAGTCAGGTCAGGGAGCCAGCCTCGGTGCCAGTTGTCAGAGAATTTCAGGATGTTTTTCCAGACGAGCTTCCAGGTTTACCACCTGCTAGGGAAATAGAGTTCGAGATAGAGTTGATGCCTGGAACTAGACCGATCTCTATCCCTCCCTACAGGATGGCCCCAGCCGAGTTGAAGGAGTTGAAAGAACAATTGCAAGAGCTGGTAGAAAAGGGCTTCATCCGACAGAGTACCTCACCTTGGGGTGCTCCGGTCTTGTTTGTAAGGAAGAAGGATGGATCCCTTAGACTTTGTATCGACTACAGGTAGTTGAACAAAGTCACTACCAAAAATAGGTACCCTCTGCCAAGGATCGATGATCTATTCGACCAGCTAGCAGGAGCGGGTTGTTTCTCCAAAATAGATCTAAGATCGGGGTACCATCAGCTAAGGATAAGGGATGAAGACGTGCCAAAGATAGCTTTCCGGACCAGATATGGGCATTTTGAGTTCCTTGTGATGCCGTTCGGGTTAACCAACGCCCCTGCAGCATTCATGAATCTCATGAACAGAGTATTTAGCCAATACCTGGATCACTTTGTTATTGTCTTCATAGATGATATCTTGGTGTATTCCAGGAACGCAGAGGAGCATGCCCATCATCTGAGGTTGGTTCTGTAGACCTTGAGGGAACATGGCTTGTATGCCAAGTTCTCTAAGTGTGAGTTCTGGCTGAGGAGCATTTCATTCTTGGGGCATGTGGTGTCAGAAAATGGTATAGAGGTAGACCCCAAGAAGGTAGAAGCTGTGGCTAACTGGCCTAGACCCACTTCAGTGACAGAGATTAGAAGTTTCTTGGATTTGGCAGGTTACTACAAGAGGTTCGTCCAGGACTTCTCAAAAATTGCAGCTCCTCTGACCAGGTTAACCAGGAAGAATCAGAAGTTTGTGTGGACCGACCAGTGCGAAGAGAGTTTTGAAGAGCTTAAGAGGAGGTTGACTTCGACACCAGTTTTAGCTTTGCCAGCTAGCAGTGAGGACTTCACGGTCTTCTGTGATGCATCCCGTGTGGGTTTGGGTTGTGTGTTAATGCAAAATGAAAGGGTGATTGCTTATGCTTCTAGGCAGCTGAAGAAGCATGAGTTGAATTACCCCACACATGACCTGGAGATGGCAGCAGTAATCTTTGCACTCAAGATGTGGAGGCACTACCTCTATGGGGTTAAATGTGAGATCTTCACGGATCATAAGAGCCTACAGTACATCTTGAGTCAAAGAGATTTGAACTTGAGACAGAGAAGATGGGTGGAGCTGCTGAGTGACTATGATTGCAAGATTCAGTACCATCCGGGTAAGGCGAATGTTGTGGCAGACGCCTTAAGCTGGAAATCACTCGGCAGTTTATCCCACATATCGGCAGAGAGGAGGCCAGTAGTGAAGGAGTTTTACAAGCTCATTGAGGAAGGTCTACAGATGGAGTTGTCTGGTACAGGTGCCTTGGTGGCCCAGATGAGAGTGGCACCCGTGTTTCTGGAGCAGGTGGCTCAGAAACAGCATGAGGACCCGGAGTTAGTGAAGATTGCCAGGACTGTTCAGTCAGGCAATGATAGTGAGTTCAGATTCGATAGCAAGGGGATCCTCCGCTATGGGAGCAGACTATGTGTACCAGATGACATAGGGCTAAAAGGAGACATTATGAGAGAGGCTCATAATGCAAGATACAGCATTCACCCCGGAGCCACCAAGATGTATCAAGATCTAAAGAAGGTTTATTGGTGGCCAGCTATGAAGAAAGAAGTGGCACAGTTTGTGTCAGCCTGCGAAGTGTGTCAGAGGGTGAAGCTGGAACATCAGAAGCCGGCTGGAATGCTTAACCCGCTACCTATTCCAGAGTGGAAATGGGAAAATATAGCTATGGACTTCGTAGTGGGGTTACCGGCGGCGTCCAACAGATTGGACTCCATATGGGTGATTGTGGACAGACTCACCAAATCTGCTCACTTCATCCCTGTCAGGAGTGGCTATTCTATGGACAAGTTGGTGCAGGTGTATGTCGACGAGATCGTCAGGCTGCATGGGGTTCCTTTTTCGATAGTGTCAGATAGAGGGCCCCAGTTCACCTCCAGATTTTGGCGGAGTCTGCAGAATGCCATGGGTACTAGGTTGGATTTTAGCACTGCTTTCCATCCACAGACGGACGGACAATCAGAGAGGACCATCCAGACCATAGAGGATATGCTCAGAATGTGTGTGCTGGACTTTGGCGGTTCTTGGAGGCAGCATCTACCTTTGGTGGAGTTTGCCTACAATAACAGCCATCATGCTAGCATCGGGATGGCTCCATATGAAGCTTTATATGGAAGGAAGTGCAGATCACCTGTTTGCTGGGAAGAGGTTAGAGAAAAGGCCTTGGCAGGGCCTGAGCTAGTAGAGATTACCAGCAGGGTAGTACCCATAATCAGAGAAAGAATCAAGACTGCTGCAAGCAGACAGAAGAGTTATGCAGACATCCGCAGAAGACAGTTAGAGTTTCAGGAGGGGGATCTGGTATTGCTCAAGGTGTCTCCTATGAAGGGAGTGGTTCGCTTCGGAAAGAAAGGTAAACTAGCCCCACGATACATCGGACCCTTTGAAATCTTGCAAAAGATTGGGAATGTGTCGTACAAGCTGGATTTACCTGCTTCAATGGAAAGAATCCATCCGGTTTTCCATGTTTCAATGTTGAGGAAGTTTGTGTCAGATCCGAGCAAGGTTCTTACTGAGCCTGATGTGGAGGTCCAAGAGGATCTCACCTATGTTGAACAGCCAGTACGGATCATAGACACCCAGATCAGAAAGCTAAGGAACAAGGAAATCCCGATGGTGAAAGTCCTGTGGAACCACCACAATTTGGAAGAATGCACTTGGGAGACACGGGAGTCTATGCTCCAGCAGTACCCTCATCTCTTTTAAGGTTAGATCTCTATGTGTTTATGTGCTATGTATGTATGTTATGTTTTATGCCATGCTATGTGCTAGTTGAGGAACATTCGAGGACGAATGTTCTTAAGGGGGGAGAATGTAATACCCGGCTAGACTCCGGTATCGGAATTCCTACCGTCCGGTGGAATCTCGGATGTTGAAAGCCTCTAGTAGGGTAGAAACTTGTTTTCATAAAATGTTTTAAGTTATTTCATGGTTTTAAGTAAAATGGAAATGAGTTTTTGCATAAAAATAACCTTGGAGGAAAACTCAGGTTCGGCCGCCGAACATGCATGCCTTCAGGAGCGCCTTTAGGCCCCTGAAAGCATAAGTGAGGAAAGTCCAGGTTCGGCTGCCGAACCTCATGTTCGGCCGCCGAACATGGCATGCATGCGGAGGCACGTTCGGCCCCCGAACGTGGCCTGGCCAGCCACTATAAAAGGGTCCCTTAGCCGAAAACGGGCGAGCTTTTTCCCCATTTCCGGCCAAGGTGAGCTCTCCGCCGTCCCTCACCGATCTTGAGTTCTTTCCTTCCAATCCTACTCGATTTTCATGAGTTCTTACTTTGTTTTGAAGATTTCCGAGTTTAAAGCAAGTTTTGGAGCTTTGAGGTTCAAGAACTCAAAAATCTCCCACCTCCGAGTTTAGGTCGTCTCTCTCTCGATCTCCACGAGGTAAGAGCCGATCTTAAGCTCATTGCATGTTTTAAGCAAGTTTTAAGTAGATCTATGGGGTAGAATGCATGTTTAGCTCATAGTTAGGTTTATGGGTTTTATATGTGTTTATGAACAATGTGAGTTGCTTGTTGTGTTGTAGTTGGGGTTTTTGTTGGTTTGATGCCCCTAGGAACTTGTATGTTTGTTTGTGTATGTTTGGGAATGTTGTAGAATAGGTTTATGCATGATTGGGTAGTTTTGGAGGCAACGTGCATAGAAGAGCTGAGTTTCTGCCACTGAGGGAGAAACCAGGTTCGGCAGTCGAAGGAACTTTCGGCCTCCGAACATGCTTGTTGAGGCAGCCTTCGGCTGCCGAAGCTTGCCCCCAAAAGAGGACTTTCGTCTCTGTCTGGGAGTTTCGGCCGCCGAAAGTGCCGCCAAACATGCATGAGTTTCGCCTCTGTCTGGGAGTTTCGGCCGCCGAAGGTGCCGCCGAACCTGCCTGACTTTCGGCTCTGGAGGGACTTTCGGCCGCCGAACCTGCCGCCGAAAGTGCCCTATCCAGCCCTCTCTTGCATGTTTTTCTATGATTGTTTCATGATGTTTTAGGGGGTTTTGGGGAGTAGTTTAGAGTTATGTTCTTGTTTGTTTGGTCCCTCATTTGAGTCCACCTGTGTAGGTTCAGACCCGAGGAACCGAGGACCCCAGCAGTGAGTCAGCTGCTCCAGTGTCTGGTCAGAGCTACCCAGAGGTGAGTGGAATAACTTATTATGTTTTAAAGCAAATAATGGACTTTTTAGCATGTTTCACGCACCATGAATGCCATGAGATGTACTAGGTTGTTTGCATTAGAATTCACGAATATGTTGCATTGCATACTTTATTGTTGATTGATGTGGATGAACGTTGGATGATCCAAAGCCCTCGATCTATGATATGACGATGTGATATGTACAGTACGGAAGGTAAGACCAGTGGGACCCATTCTACGTTCGCTGGCACCATGTAAGGGAAAGACCAGGACCCATTCTACGTTCTGGCACAGTTGGACTTTTATGATATGATATGTTATGTAAGGGAAAGACCAGGACCCATTCTACGTTCTGGCACAGTTGGACCATGTAGAGGGCTATTGGTGACGAGTTCATCCTTGATGTGATTAGCTGTGATGTGATGCATTCCATGATCCATATGATTTAAATGTTTTTATTATCCTGCTCACTGGGCTCTAGTAGCTCACCCCTCTCCCATTTTCCCCAGGATTTGCAGGTACAGGGTAGACCAGGAGATCCATAAGAGTAATGAAGTCATGTGTATGTAATAGATAGTGTGGACATGATAAATGTAATAATGTTATGTAAAAGTACAGTTTTAGGTATGTAATGACTTGAGGATTAGAGGTTGTGCTTGACTATATGTATAAGATATCCCTTTTAATACATGATCTTAGATATTTTATGATGAGTATGCAAACCAACTCAACGTATGATGTATCACCCATTGGGGCATTGATGAGATCCCACAGAGGGGTCATGATTATGTTTATGTTATGTACAGTGCATGCACAGGTTGAGTTTGGTTGATGTATATGGAAAGAAAAGTTTTAATTTTTATGCATGTTGTTGATCATGTATGGGATGATACAGGTTTACAGGTTTCATGTCAGGCTTGCTACGGGTCCCGGCGGCCTTAAGCCGATCTGGATCCTAGCGCCGGTAGCGGTCCGATTTTCGGGTCGTTACAGGGAAGTAAAGTGAAGATGATAGAGTACCTGAAATTGGATGCTCCTAAATTCAATACAGGAGATGATCCATTTGAGTACCTCAGAACGGTTAAAATGATAATTGATGCGTTGGGAGCTGATGATAGCAGAGCCATTGAAATGGCAGGGTTCACTTTGAAATGTAAGAAAGCTCGAGAGTGGTTCAAGAATTATGTGGAACCCAGGTTGGACAGCATGTCATGGGGAGAGTTCGCCAATGAATTTGCTGGGTGGGCTTTTCCTGACAGTTCCAGGGAGATGAAAGTTATAGAATTTGAACAGTTGAGGCAGACAGATGAGATGAGTGTTGATGAATTTACAGATAAGTTTCTAGATTTGCTTCAGTATGTGGGTCAAGCCTATGATACTGATCAGAAGAAGGCAATGAGATATACTATGAGACTGCATCCCAGGTATTCTTCCTTGATTCTTCCAGCAGAAAAGGAGAGTTTCCACTCTATAGTGGATGCTGCCAGGAAGATGGAGGCGAATGCCAATATTCAACGTACAGTAAAACAGCAAATGGCACAGCCTTCGGGTTCTAAGGCCCCCAGTGCAGCAACTTCAGGCAACAAGAGATGGGAAAGGGCAAAAGGAACAAAGAATAAGTTCTGGAGCAAGATCAAGTCTGGTCTGGGAATGGGAAGTGGCTCAAGCTCTGGCGCAAGCAGTCCAGTATGTGGGAGATGTGGGAGACCACACAAAGGAGCTTGTCGGATGGGATCTTCAGCCTGCTATACGTGTGGGCAGGAGGGACATTTTGCTCGGGACTGTCCTCAGGCGACCTTTGTGGCACCATCCCAACAGATGAGCTCAGGCAGTGTAGCACAGCCAGTGGCATCAGCCATGCCTCAGCAGAGTGGCAGAGGTAGAGGGAGAGGGTCAGCCTCTTCGTCAGTAGCAGGTTCCCGAGGTGGACATCCGGTAGCCCCAGCACGGATTTTCACTATGACTCAGGAGGAGGCAAAAACGTCGAACACAGTGGTGTCAGGTCATCTCATCATAGGGTGTTCTGATGTGTACGCTTTGATGGACCCCGGTGCTTCTCACTCTTTTATTGCTTCGAGAGCCATAGAGAGGTTGGGTTTGATGATCTCTGAGTTAGAGTGTCCTCTCTGGGTCAGTGGACCCAAATGTGATCCATCAGTGGCAGTGTCAGTCTGTCGATTCAGTCCAGTGTTTATAGAGGGTAGATGCCTTCCAGCTGACCTTGTGGTTCTAGATTTGATGGATTTTGATGTCATTCTATGGATGGATTGGCTATCTGCATATGGTGCTACTTTGGACTGCAGAGACAAGGTAGTTAGTCTTAGAGACCAGGATGGATCAGAGTGTGTCTTCAGAGGAGAAAGGAGGCGAACACCTAGAGGTTTGATTTCAGCCCTTCAGGCTCGTCGTTTGCTTAGGAGGGATTGTCAGGGGTTTCTAGCTCATGTGAGGGAGCTAGACAGTCAGGTTAGGGAACCAGCCTCAATACCAGTAGTCCGAGAATTTCCAGACGTTTTCCCAGACGAGCTTCCAGGACTACCACCTGATAGGGAGATAGAGTTTGAAATAGAATTGCTGCTTGGTACCAGACCTATCTCTATTCCTCCCTACAGGATGGCGCCAGCAGAGTTAAAAGAGTTGAAAGAGCAGTTGCAGGAATTGGTAGATAAGGGTTTTATCCGCCCTAGTACCTCACCTCGGGGTGCTCCAGTGCTGTTTGTCAGAAAGAAGGATGGATCCCTCAGACTTTGTATCGACTACAGGTAGTTGAACAAGGTCACTGCCAAGAATAGGTACCCCCTACCTAGGATCGATGATCTATTTGACCAGCTAGCTGGAGCAGGTTGTTTTTCTAAAATAGATCTGAGATCTGGGTATCACCAGTTGAGAGTCAGAGAGGCAGATGTGCCAAGGACAGCTTTCAGGACTAGATATGGGCATTATGAGTTCTTAGTTATGCCGTTCGGGTTGACTAACGCCCCTGCAGCATTCATGGATCTCATGAATAGAGTTTTCAGCGAGTTTCTGGATCACTTTGTCATTGTTTTCATCGATGATATCTTAGTGTATTCCAGAAATGTAGAGGAGCATGCCCAGCATCTGAGGATAGTTCTGCAGACACTGAGAGAGCATGGTTTGTATGCCAAGTTCTCTAAGTGTGAGTTTTGGTTGGGGAGCATTTCTTTCTTGGGGCATGTGGTATCAGCAGAAGGTATTGAGGTAGATCCCAAGAAGATAGAGGCAGTAGCTAGTTGGCCCAGACCCACTACAGTGGCAGAGATTAAAAGCTTTTTGAGACTGGAAGGCTACTACAGGAGGTTCGTTCAGGACTTCTCAAAGATAGTTGCTCCTATGACCAAACTGACAAAGAAGAATCAGCGGTTCGAGTGGTCGGACCACTGTGAAGAGAGCTTTGAGGACCTAAAGAGAAGATTAACATCAGCACCGGTGTTAGCTCTGCCCGTCAGTAATGAGGACTTCACAGTATTCTGTGATGCGTCTCGTGTGGGATTGGGTTGTGTTCTGATGCAGAATGACAGGGTGATTGCTTATGCTTCGAGACAGCTGAAGAAGCACGAGTTGAATTACCCCACCCATGACCTAGAGATGGCGGCAGTTATCTTTGCACTCAAGATGTGGAGGCATTACCTTTATGGGGTTAAATGCGAGATCTTCACTGATCACAAGAGTCTACAGTACATCTTGAGTCGGAAGGAGCTGAATTTGAGGCAGAGAAGATGGGTAGAACTGCTTAGTGACTATGATTGCAGGATTCAGTATCATCCGGGTAAGGCGAATGTTGTGATAGACGCCTTAAGCCGGAAATCACTCGGCAATTTGTCCCATATAGTAGCAGAGAGAAGACCAGTGGTGATGGAGTTTTATAAGCTCATCGATGAAGGGTTACAGCTAGAGTTGTCTGGTGCAGGTGCGTTGATAGCACATATGAGAGTGATACCAGTGTTTCTGGAGCAAGTGGCTTAGAAACAGCTTGAGGACCCTGAGTTAGTTAAACTTGCCAGGACTGTTCAGTCAGGCAACAGTGCAGAGTTTAGATTTGACAGTAAAGGGATCCTCCGCTATGGGAATCGACTATGTGTACCAGATGACATCAGTCTGAAGGAAGACATTATGAGGGAAGCTCATAATGCAAGGTACAGTGTTCACCCAGGAGCCACCAAGATGTATCAGGATTTGAAAAAGGTGTATTGGTGGCCAGCTATGAAGAAAGAAGTGGCACAGTTTGTGTTCGCCTGTGAAGTTTGCCAGAGGGTGAAACTGGAACATCAGAAGCCGGCTGGAATGCTTAACCCACTGCCGATTCCAGAGTGGAAATGGGAGAGCATAGCTATGGATTTTGTAGTGGGCTTACCGGCAACGTCCAACAGGTTAGACTCTATATGGGTGATTGTGGATAGACTGACTAAATCTGCTCATTTCATCCCTATCAGGAGTACTTATTCTGTGGACAAGCTAGCACAGGTTTATTTCGAGGAGATAGTGAAGTTGCATGGGGTTCCAGTGTCTATAGTGTCAGACAGAGGACCTCAGTTCACCTCCAGATTTTGGCAGAGTTTGTAGAGTGCTATGG